>NC_091477.1:49086291-50530041 GCF_036971445.1 Narcine bancroftii
CCTTTTCACCACTGGTTTCTTCTCCCTCCAGGATCACTCTGACAGTGCCATTGGTGTCGCAGCCACCATGGCCCACGAGATGGGCCACAACTTTGGAATGAGCCATGATGCTGACGGCTGTTGTGCAGCTCGTCCAGAAGACGGAGGATGCATCATGGCTGCAGCCACTGGGTGAGGATTCCGCGTACCGGGGTGGTGTCTGACAATCTCCTCACGGGTGTTGTGTGGAGTCTACCCTCGCCAAGCAATTGTTTATTTTTAATTTAGAGATGAAGGACGGTAACAAGCCCTTCTGGCTCATGGGCCTACACCACCCCAATCCACCCATGTGAACAATAACTACAAACCCTGTTTGTGTTTGGAATATGGTAGGAAACCTGAGCACCTGGAATAAATCCACATGGACATAAGGAGAATGTACCAACTCTTTATTAGATAGCCACCGAATTTGAACCTGGGTCACTGGCACTGTGTAATGCTAACTGGAATAGTATTCTTGAAGTAGAATTCATTGTTGTGTACAGACAGGAAATCTATTCTACAGAATGTGAATGCAGAGATTAGGGTAGAAGGGAACCAGGGTGTTAGGGTCGAGAAAGAGGGAAAGAGAAAAAAGTCAAAAATAAGGTGCAGAAAAGATGACCAAAAGGACAGACAGGTGAACAGTCAGGATAATTTGCTGTATGCAAAATCAGTAACAGATTCTGGTTTAAGAGGACTCAACTTAAATGCACGGAGCATGAGGTGGTTCAGCTACAGATTGAAAGGTACAACATTGTGGCCATCACCGAGACATGGCTTAACGATGGATGTGATTGGGAGCTGAATATCCAAGGCTAACACAGTGTATAGGTAGAGGGGTGGTATGGCCCTGATGATAAGCAATGATAGTAAATCACTAGAATGAAGAGACATAGGGTCAGAAGTGGTAGAATCCTTATAGTTTGAGTTAATAAATGGCAAGGGCAAAAGGACCCTATTAACAGGCCCCCAAAACAGGTGTCAGGAAGTTGACTATGAGTTATAGTTGGAAATAGGAAAAGGGTGTCAGAAGGAAAATGTCAAAATAATTATGGGGCATTTTCATATGAAAGGGAATTTTAACATAAAAGGGAATTGGGAAAGTCAGGAAGGTACTGGATCTTAGGAGAGAGTATTTGTAGAATGCCTACAGGATGGCTTTTTGGACCAGCTTGTCGATAAGCCCACCTATGTCCAGGTGGTTTTGGATCGGGTGATGTGTAATGAACCTGAGGTGATTCAGGAATGAAAAGTAATGGAACCCTTAGGAAGTAGTGACCATAATACGATAGAGTTCCGTTTCAAATTTGAAAAGGGAAAGCTGATATCAGGTGTGTCAATATTTTGTTTCTCAAGGACGAGCTTATGAAATTTCTCGAGGTGCATGACATGATAGGTCGAAGCCAGCATGGTTTCATGAAGGGAAGATCCTGCCTGAGCAACCTATTGAAAATTTTTGAGGTAATCTCAAGTAGGCTGGACAAGGGTAAGGGTGTGGAAATTGTGTATTTGGATTTTCAAAAGGTCTTTGATAAGAGGCTGCTTAATGAGAGCCCATGGAATTGCAGGAAGATGTTAGATTGAATGGTGTATTGGTTGATAGGCAGGAAGCAAAGGATGGGAATAAGGGGATCCTGTTCTGGTTGGTTTCTGGTTACTAGTGGTGTTCTGTAGGGGTTGGTGTTGGAGCTGCTCCTTTTTACAATGTATATTGATAATGATGCCGCTTTAATTGCCCATTCAGAACCAGCTCTCCAACGCATGTCGTCTTGTTTTCCGGAAACTGCCAAAATGTTTGGCCTGGAAGTCAGCCTGAAGAAAACATAGGTCCTCCATCAGCCAGCTCCCCACCATGACCACCAGCCCCCCCACATCTCCATCGGGCACACAGAACTCAAAACGGTCAACTAGTTTACCTACCTCGGCTGCACCATTTCATCTGATGCAAGGATCGACAAAGAGATAGACAACAGACTCGCCAAGGCAAATAGTGCCTTTGGAAGACTACACAAAAGAGTCTGGAAAAACAACCACCTGAAGAAACACACAAAGATCAGTGTGTACAGAGCCATTGTCATACCCATGCTCCTGTTCGGCTCCGAATCAAGGGTCCTCTACCGGCATCACCTACGGCTCCTAGAACACTTCCATCAGCGCTGTCTCCGCTCCATCCTCTACATTCATTGGAATGACTTCATCACCAACATCGAAGTACTTGAGCTGGCAGAGTCTGCAAGCATCGAATCCATGCTGCTGAAGACCCAACTGCGCTGGGTGGGTCACGTCTCCAGAATGGAGGACCATCGCCTTTTCAAGATCGTGTTCTATGGCGAGCTCTCCACTGGCCACCGAGAGAGAGGTGCACCAAAGAAGAGGTACAAGGACTGCTTAAAGAAATCTCTTGGTGCCTGCCACATTGACCACCGCCAGTGGGCTGATATCGCCTCCAACTGTGCATCTTGGCGCCTCACAGTTCGGCGGGCAGCAACCTCCGTTGAAGAAGAACGCAGAGCCCACCTCACTGACAAAAGGCAAAGGAGGAAAAACCCAACCCCCAACCCCAACCAACCAATTTTCCCTCGCAACCGCTGCAACTGTGCCTGCCTGTCCCGCATCGGACTTGTCAGTCACCAACTAGCCTGCAGCAGACGTGAACATACCCCTCCATAAATCTTCGTCCACGAAGCCAAGCCAAAGATTGATAATTTAGATTATGGATTGAATGGTTTTGTGGTGAAGTTTGCAGATGACACTAAGATAGGTGGTGGAGTAGGAAGTGTTGAAGAAACTGAAAGGTTGCAGAGATACTTGGACAGCTAAGGAGAGTGGGCAAAGAAATGGCAGATAGAATTTTGTAAGAGTAAATAAACAGGCAGATTATTATTGGATGGTGATAACATTCAAAATTCGGAAGTGCAAAAGGATTTGGGGGTCCACCAGGATAACTACCAGATTGGATTGATAATAAAGAAACTGAGGAATAGTGTATAAGAGTAAAGAGGTGTTCATGAGGCTTTATGGGGCACCAGTGAGACCTTATTTGGAGAACTGTGTGCAGTTTTGGGCCCCTTACCTTAGAAGGGATGTAATGAAGTTGGAGAGAGCACAGAGAAGATTTGCCAGGATGATTCCTGGAATACAAGGGATAACATAACATTTAGTGGCTCTTGGACTCTTCATTGAAGTATAGAAGAATGAGATGGGATCTCATAGGAACATTCTGAATGCTGAAAGGATTGGACAGATTAGATGTGAATAAGATGTTTCCCTTGGTGGATGAATCCAGGACAAGGGTGCACAGTCTCAGAATTAGAAGGTACCCATTTAAAACAGAGACGAGGAGAATTTTTTTTAGCCATAGGGTCATGGATCTGTGGAATTAGGCCCATCATTGCGGGAGTTAAAGGGGAGATAGATAGATATATAATTAGTCATGGTATCAAAGGATATGGGGAAAATCCCAGAATTTGGAACTGGTTTAGTTTAGGGTGGATTTGCCGAGCAGACTTGATGGGCCAAATGGCCTACTTCTCTTCCTTTTTCTTGTGAACCGATGAGTTCATGGACAGTCATGTCAGCAAGGGATGGGATGGGGAATTAAAATGGGTGGCCTCCGGGAGATCCCTGCTATTGTGGCGGACAGAGCTGAGGTGCTCAATGAAGTGATGTCCCACTTTGTGTCTCTCCACTGCTCCACAACGGGAGCATCAGATGCAGTAGATGACCCCCTGCAGATTCATGAGTGAAGTGTTGCTAAACTTAGAAAGACAGGGACCCCGAATGGTGCTGAGGGAGAAGCTGAGGCACTTCCTGTGGTCATGGACTGGAAATGAATGACTATTATAGTAAATGATTCAAATTAAATTAAAAGAGACAATAAACACAAAAATAGAGAGATAATAAATATTCATGGTAATCATATTTCAGAAAATTGACTTTGCAGAAGTGTAGACAGTCTCTGATTAGTGTAACAAGGTCAAGAGCTTGATAGTTGTTGCGAAGAAACTGTTCTTGAACCTAGAAGTGTTGCTCTTCTGGCTTCTATACCTGCTGCCCGAGGGAGCTTGATAACTCATAGAAAGAAAAGCTTGTCTCTGAAACTCTCTACTGTCTTATTTTCTTTTGTCCAGAGTGATGCCTGTTTCCAGTATTTT
Source organism: Narcine bancroftii (assembly GCF_036971445.1). Lineage (NCBI taxonomy): Eukaryota > Metazoa > Chordata > Chondrichthyes > Torpediniformes > Narcinidae > Narcine > Narcine bancroftii. The sequence goes on from NC_091477.1 coordinate 49,090,467, forward strand.
CTGATCGCCAAGACACAGTGTTCCAGAGGCAGGAGGATAAGTCTGTGGAGGGTTTGGAATATTGGGATAAACCTGATGTGGGGTCAGATGGGAAACATTCAGCCCAAGATGAAGGATGAATGAGGCTTGGATTGAGATAAATTGCAGTCAGCAGAATCTAGGATGATTTTGGGTTTATTTTGTGGAGAGGGTGGAAGATTGGGAAAGATAGCATTAGAATACTCACGTCTCCATTGAATGGAGAAAGGAATGAAGGTTTCAGCAGCTGATGAGCAGGGACACACTAACTTGCAGAGGTCCCAGCAGGCAGGCAATCTTGGAATTAGAGGGCTATCTCAAAGTTGAGCTCATAACTAAACTTGTGAATAGGTTGGCTCTCCAAAGGCTGTGCCAGGCCTTAAAGTATCCTGGAAATTCTTCTGCTCCTCTTAAACATGGAGTGTGTGTGTGTGGCCTCTGCAGCAAAATTCTGCTTCATAAGGCAGCTAAAGTATCACGTATGATAGATCTGATAGAACAGGACTTGTGTTGTTCACAGCACGGTAAGTGTAGCGGTTAACGCAAAACTGTTACAACATCAGCGACCGCATTTCGACGCTGTCTATAAGAAGTTTGTACATTCTCCCCATGTCTGCATGGGTTTCCTCCGAGTGCTCTGATTCCCTCCCACCATTCAAAAGCATACTGTGGTTGTGGCGTAATTGGGTAACAAGAGTTTGTGGGCTGAAAGAGGTTTTTAACCGTTCCTATTCATGTATAAATGAATACTTCCTCCACAAACTACGTAGGTCATATAGGAGTTCAAGATGGAGGTAGGGTGGAGATTGGGTTCTGCAGGGAGTTGGGACCTCACCTGTTGCAGTGGAGAACTGGTGGGATCTTCTCCTGCGATGGATTCACATGGTTGAGGGGAATTGAGAATGGGATCAGGTTGGGTCCAGTAGCTCTCTGGTTTTGGAAGGGGGCTTGAGGGGAGGTGATAGGTTTGGTGCAGGTCACAAACATGGTGGGGAAACTCAGGCACACCTGACGAGGGGTCCAGGCCCAAAACATTGGCCTGTTGAGTTTTTCTAGCACATTTGTGTATTGCACTCTACCCCAGCCTCTGTGGACTTCCCTGTTTAAACTGATCGGTTTGGTGTATTCTTAACGTAGATGTGTGCATGAGAATCCAGATGTAAAACCTGGAGGTAATAGAGAAGTCAGTGGAACTCCCCTCTCATCCACACTGAAGCAAGCCTTCCCACACTTGATGTAGGTCCCTGTATAGCTGCTCTGCACTGTCACTGCACCAGGCAAATTTTAAACCACTTGTAGCAAGTGACATCCAAATATGAGAATGCAGAAACATTCCATATGTGATTCAGTGCCCATGTGCATCCTCGTCCTTCCCCATATTGCACTTTTCTTTAATGGCTGTTAGTTTTTATCTCACAATAATGGGCTCAGTTTTGCTTTGGTTGACTCTGGGGGAAATTCTCAAGCTTGTAAGCCCACAGATGACAGGTTAAAAAGCTTTTGCCTGGTGTTTATTCTGTTCTTCACAGCTGCCTCTGAGAAATGTGAAGAGTCGCTGAATGACTGGGCCCCTCCATGAAAAGGCCAGAGTTCTCATGTTGTAAAGTACACCAAGGACGGTAGTAAGCCAGTGCTGGTTAATGTGAGAATCCTGCATTCACTAGATCTTAAATGCATCCACATGTTCTAAACTTGACCTGGAATTATACAATAAGCTTGTTAATCAACAAGCAGGTCTCTATGAGCAGCATATGTGGCTACTGGCTTCAGACAGCAATTAAACAAATTACCCCAGCTTGTCTTCCTAACAAAATTATTCCTTGGGTATTGGCTGGGCATGCTTTCAAAATAAAATGCATTGTATTTTCTACTTTATTCTGAATAATACCATGTAAATCAAAATATAACTATTGTTTCCAATCTTTGCTCTTCAGTGATCCATTTCCCAAAGTTTTCAACAAGTGCAATGAAAAGGAGCTTCAGAAGTATCTGCACAAAGGTGGAGGGATGTGTCTCTTTAACATGCCTGATGCAAACACGTTGTATGGAGGACGCCGGTGTGGCAATGGCTATGTCGAGGACGGCGAACAGTGTGACTGTGGAGAGGTTGAGGTAAGTTGACTCCTTAAGTCAGCCAGGCAGTGTAACGGCTTCAGTTTCCTCTTTGATATTGGTTTCAGTTGAATTCTGAGAATCAATATTCTTCCTCAATTGTTTTGGTTTACAAATGCATGATGCGATCTTTTGATGAGCATGCAAGCTGCGAGGCAGATGGTTAAACATTGTTTTGTAGCCAGAGACCTGGCCGCAGCAATGAACTTGGTTCAGAATTGTAAAAGTGCTATACTCTCAGAGGTGTTGAGTTTCATATGTCATGTATGATAGAATAGGCCTCATTCACTTCAAGTTCATGTTTATTGTCACATTATAACTGTACTTAATACAATCCAAAGGTTTTGTTTATGAACAGTCTTAACAAGTCAACTCTCACATGTACCTCCATTATTTTTTCAAAGTAAAAGAGCAAGAGCCCAATTACAAGGTATAGTTTGACAGTGAAATAATCAATTAGTACATGGCAAGGACAGCATGAGAACAGTAGGTGCTTTCAAATTGCAGCACCCAGGTAGCCCTCCTGGGAACTGGGTGAGATGACTGGGTCGTGGGTGCTTCCTGCACCTTTCAAATAGCAGCCTAACCTACCTGTTAAATCGCCAACCTGGCAATTTAAGGCAGGTCTACCCCTGCGATGATGTGGTGAGTGATGCATCACGCAGCCACAGACCTGTTCCCTGTGCTCTTTCTGTTTAAAGTTCCAGAGTAACCGGGTGAGCCATTTCCCCTTTCAAATAGGCAGAGGAGGTGCCCGGGTACGTTTTACTGGGTTCCCTGACCACCTTCAAGGTCGGTGTGGGACCCAGGTGGATTTTGACTGTGCTTGGCCAGTCGGCCTGTTCAAATAGCCCTGTACCTGGGTCATCAACCTGGTAAATTGCCCGGTTAACCCCATTTTACAAGGCAATTTGGAAGGATCTACTGGTGTGAGATTCATTCAGGAGCCTGATGGCTGCAGGGAAGAAAAATCCTGTTGTTGAGCGATTTCACACTCTTGATCTTTCTTCTCAATGGGAGAAGAGAAAATGCTCGGGGGTATGATGGGACCTTCAGGATGATGACTGCTCTTCCTAGGCAACAGGAGGTGTAGGTGGAGTCGATGGAGGTTGGTGTAATATTCTGAACTGCATTCTTCACTTTCATCTGGTCTCAGGTGGGGCTGCTTCCACACCATGCTGTGATGCATCCAGTTTCAGCAATTTTGATGGTGTGCCTTCAGAAGTTCTTGGGGGAGACAGGGGAATATGCTGAACTACCTCAGCCTTCAAAGGAATTGGAGACATTGCTTTGCTTTGACACTCTTTGTGTGTAGAAGATATTTCCTCCAGTAAACACAAAACAAAAGTGAAAGCAATGTGCTGGTAAATAGCAGGAAGATTCTCCCTGTATTAAGGACTATCAGGATACCCGGCGTTGCCCAGAAAATAAAACACTCAGTTGCTGTTGGCTCCAAAAGATGTCATCTGAAATGCTGAGTTGTAGGCTTTGTTCACATTTGGTCTCTGCTGCGATGGTGAGCAGCAACATTTTCAATGGCTGTGGAAGCTCAGCCAGTAGAGGTATGCTCAGTTGTCCACGGGAACAACATATCGATGGTGTTTGACCTTTCCACTTCTTTGCTCCACAATGCTGGCCTACCTCTGGCATGGATTAATGGAAGAATACTCAATGTCAACTGCGTAATTAAATGCAGCATTTAGCAGGTTGGCTGAAGTAAATGGTGCTGCCCTTCATCTGATGGCTTTTGTCTGCATTGCTTGGAGTCTTGCTTGTTCTTCCTCAGCAGAGTTGTTGTCTGGTCACGGAATGCCTGGTGGCATCAGCACTGAGGTGGGCTTGGGCTTGGCAGCAGTTTCCTGCTGCCTGCTCCTTGTTTGTCTGGAGGCCTGAGCACTGAGGTGGGCCTGGTGTTGGCTTTGGCCACTTGTTTTTATTCTGAATATACATTGATGCACAGCACTGGAACTAATCGAGGTAATCCTGGTGCAAGTTCAATTTTTTTTTTAACTTCATATGACCTTAAAGGTTAAATTCAATGTGGTCATGACATTCAGCATCAAATGTTACCACAATTATAGTAAACAGTAATACAAGCCAGTGCTTGTGTAATAAATAGCAGTGCAAGCCAGTCAAAAACACTTTTGAACTTCATATGAGCTTAAAGGTTAAATTCTGCTCCAACGTGAGACCTTTTTGGTCAAATTTAACAATTTATTTATATTGGGTTATAGGAATTAAATTTCCACACATTCCAATGTTATTTTTATTGGGTTATATTGGAGGGATGACCGAAATTGAAAATATCTATGTATCGAAAACAGTTTTTTTAAAGATTGCCTTAGCAGTAGCACGGAAATGTACAGCAGTGACATGGAAATCAGACACCCACTTGGGGATGGAACGTTGGAATGTAGAAATGCATAGCTGTGTTCCTTTGGAGAAGACAACTCATAATTTGAGAAATAAGTATGACGTATTTTTGAAAATTTGGCGCCCACTCTTAAGAACTGAGGGAATTAATTTATAGACCTTTGCCTTAAGCCTTGAACTTCTTTAATCTCCTTGAAAGTATTAAAAGATATAAGTGATTAATTCCATGTGGTGGGGTGAAACTTCCAGCAACCAGGTTTCTATTTTAGTTTCTTACTTTTATTTATTCTTATGTTTTCTTATTTCATTTCTTTCCTTCCTTCCTTTCTCTTTCTTCTCTTGGGGTTAGTTTGGTGGGGGTTTAGATCATCATGTAATAGATTTGATATTAACATTTGATTGTTATAATTTGTAATTGAATATTATTACATGTATGAAAAGTTTTTAAATTAAAAAATTCAAATAAAGGGTTAAATTCAATACGGTCATGACATTCAGCATCAACCTCCTTAGACATTTCTAGAGTGCTCCATATTGATTTGCATGGCGATCAGACAAACAGACAGACATGCACCAATATATATTGGATGATGACGGTCATCAACCAATGTTACCAACGTAACATGGATAATATCTTACTTTCACTTGTGAAGTTTTACTCAAGAAAGTTTGTCACCACGATTCCCACGATAAAACAAAAAGGACATGTTAAAATATATTTAGCAGGTTGTAAAATGCTTTGTAATATTCTGTGATATGTAAAGCACTAAATATATAAAGTCTTACTTGCCAAGTGTCTCCAGTGTTTTCCAGGTTTCCAGCATCTGCAGTTTTTAAAAAAACTTTTCAGTTACCATTTAATTCACCATCACTTTCAAGAAGGGCAGCCTGGTTAGTGTTACAATTAGCACAATGCGATGACAGAGCTGGTAACCAGGGTTGGAATCCAGCGCTGTCTGTAAGGAGTTTGTACATTCTCCCTGTGTCTGCGTGGGTTTTCTCCCACCCTTCAAACACTGACAGGGTTTATAGGATAATTGGCGTATTTGGGCAACAAGGCTCGTGGGCCAAAAGGAAGGGCCTGTTACTGTACTGAATGTATTGGCTAATACCTTATCTTGAGGAACTCCATTGTTTTCTTCCTAATGATAGTTTATTGAGCTGAAGCATTAACCTATTTCCTTCATCACAGATGCTGCCTGATATGCTGAGTAACCCCAGTGAATTTTAAAAAAATGTTATACTAAATAAGTACATGTACTTGCTCTTTGGGTGCTTTCCAGACTATGAGTCATGGTTAAAGATTCCCCACATAGTTGATCTAATCCTCATTTCCCTCTTTTGACATCATTGTCGGTTTCAGTTCAATAAATGGACATTATTACAAACTGATCTTGGATGGTTACAAAATATTTTTTTACATTTTTGTATTATTCAGTGTTTAGATCTGGAAACTGAATTCTTCATTTCATGCACCCAGTGGAAGCCTGCTTGCCAGAAGATAAGGTCCTCAGTCCCAGCCATTACCTCCAGGTCCATCAAAGCAATTAATGGGGTAGCTTTGGGGTTAATTGTGATTGTCTCAATACAAAAAAAAATTCTGAAGATTCTCACACTGGGGAACTCATGGAACCTGTTGGAATGTTACCAGAATGTTATCTGGGTTTAAGCATCTAGAGTATAGGGAGAGATTGGACAGATTAGGTCTTTATTCTTTGGAGCGTAGAAGGTTGAGAGGGGATTTGATAGAAGTATTTAAGATTATAAAAGGGATAGACAGAGTGGATGTGGATAGACTATTTCCGTTAAGAGGAGGAAAGATTAAAACAAGAGGACATGAGTTAAGAATTAAGGGGCAGAGGTTTAGAGGTAACATGAGGGGGAACTCCTTTACTCAGAGAGTGGTAGCCATGTGGAATGAGCTTCCGGGAGAAATAGTGGCGGCGGAGTCAATTGTATTATTTAAGAAAAGGTTGGACAGGTATATGGATGAGAAGAAGATGGAGGGTTATGGGCATTGTGCAGGGAGGTGGGACTAGAGAGGGGTGTTTGGTTCGGTGTGGACTAGAAGGGCCTAATGGCCTGTTTCCGTGCTGTAATTGTTATGTTATGTTATTATTAAGAATTCTCTGTAAAGAGCCATGTGTTTCAGAAATGCTCTCTTTTGGGTGGAAATCGTGCAAGATTGGCCAAAACAAGCCTTGCACACAAGGTGGATACAATATTCTTCTGGCAATACTTCTGGTGGATGAAATTTTTGACTCATTAAAAGCAAAAATTAAGGCAGGGCAACTTAAAGCCTGAAACACTTCAACACTATGCAACATTTCCAGCGCTTTTAAACACCTATGAAAACTTGGAGGATTTTTAAAGGGACAATTTTTTTTTTTTTTTTTTTAATTTTTTATTTTTCACACCATAAATCACAATAGCCATGACATACACTTTTTCTTTTTCACACATTTACAGTGACTTTTTCTCCCCCCCCCTCCCTCCTCCCAAGCCACCCCCCCCCCCTCATCCATTTTAGGTATACAATCTAGGTTGCATTAATTCAGTCAGACAATGTTGTCATTCAACAAAAATACACCAGAAATTCTACTGAGTCCATTCTTTTCTTTTCTTCTCCTTCCATCAACTTAGGTAATGTTTGTTCCCGGTAGGTTTTCGCTATTTAATTTAATGTAAGGCTCCCATACTTGTTCGAATATTTCAATATTATTTCTTAAACTATATGTTATTTTTTCTAATGGAATACATTTATTCATTTCTATATACCATTGTTGTATTTTCAAATTATCTTCCAATTTCCAGGTTGACATAATACATTTTTTTGCTACGGCTAGGGCTATCTTAACAAATCTTTTTTGTGCATCTTCCAAGTCAATTCCAAATTCTTTATTTTTTATGTTACTTAGGAGAAAGATCTCTGGATTCTTTGGTATAAAAGGGACAATTCTTGGAAAGATTTGAAAGAGAATTTTTGAACCAATGAATTTTTTGAAAATCTTTCAAAAATACCAGACTCTTGCTTTTTTTTCATTCAAATCAAGAAATATCTGAACTTGACACAGGATACCGCATTGAATATGAAATACTGGATGGTACAGCGGTAATGCTGTTGCCTATCTGCTCCAGTGACCCAGTTCAAATCCTAATGTCAGCCGGTTCTCTATGTGACTGCATTTCTTTCCTCTTAGTGCTCTGTTTCTCAAACATGTTTGGGTTGGTGTGTCATTAGGGAGCTGTAAATTATTTCCAGTAGGTAGGTTGGTAGGATAGAATTGAATCAACGTGGAAACAGGACTTTTAGCCCAGCCATTCTCAATCTTTTTTCAGTTATCCCTCCCCCTGCCCTCTCATCTTGGACTCTGCTCAAAGTTTATGGGCCCCTTCTCTGTGAAGCAGTCAAGTTTTGTTTTTTTCTTACTTCTTTCCTACCGACTACATTAAAAAAACTTTTTTTAATATTTACGCTACTTGAGGTGAAAAGACTTATTTAAATGTGCTCTCCAGGGTGGGGGACATAGGTCTCCTATTGAGAATGGCTGCTTTAGCCCGTAGTGGCCACACCAACCAAAATGTCCCATTCAAACTAGTTCCATCTGCCTGTGCTTGTCCCATATTCCCTGTAAACCCATCTTATTCATGTGATGCAATAGTACCTGCCTCAACCACCTCCTCTGGCAGCCCATTCCATACACCCACCACCCTCTGTGTTTAAAAAAAAAAGTTATCTCTATTAAATCTCTTCTTCCTCACCAATGTCCTCTGATTCTCGATTTCTCTACTCTGGGCAAAAGACTCTGTGTGCATTTACTTGATCTATTCAAGTGATTCTCAACCTTTTTCTTTCCACTCACATACCACTTTAAGTATTCCCTATGCCATAGGTGCTCTGTGATTAGTAAGGGTTTGCTTAAGTTGGTATGTGGGTGGAAAGAAAAAGTTTGAAAACCACTGATCTATTCTTTTCACGATTTTATACACCTTTGTGAAATCACCCCTCCTCTTCATTCCTCCTATGCTCCAAGGTATGAAACCCTAGCCTGTTCAACCTCTCCCTATAGCTCAGACCCACACGTCCTGGCAACATCCTTGCAAATCCCCTCTCCAGCTTGATAACACCCAGGGTGCCCAAACCGTCCATATGTGGGGGGATTCAGGGAATGGGTGGAAATGAGATTGATGGGACTGTACTCAGATCTGACATAGATTTGATGAACTGAATGCTGATGGTCAGAAGAAAGTTGAGGAAATATTTTGATCATTTTGTTTTGAGTTCCCTCTGCCATGCTGAACTCCATGGGGAATCCAACATCAGAACACATTCTGCCACCTAGTGGTGAACTGCTCCTAGTGAATTTATAAATTCTGCAATTTTTAAATGTATGTGTGAAAATCCCCAACGTGCAAACAGTTGTTGGGATAATGATGCTGTATTTCCTCTCATTATTTTGCAAAACTAGACTTCTGCACTGTGAAGGGATTTTTAAATCATATTTCTGACAATTTAATATTAAAAAAAACGAGTTGCTGTGGTGACACACTTGATTGCGGCAGTGAACCGCCCCTGCTTGTCACGCGGGGTGGTCGCGGCAAAGGTGGTGTCGTGGGTCTTTCACTTCCAGTGCAGACGGAAGTGCCCGTGTGCACTTGCATCAGTGTGACATAAGTTCCAGAACGTGAGGGGCGGGCTGAGGACAGCCTTAAAGGCTGCAGCATGAACTTCAAAGTAAATCAGTTGTCTGTCTGTCTTTTCGCTGTCCTTGCACAAAACACATTACACTGGTGACTCCAACAAATCTCCATGTTCTGACGACTTGGCATAATGGACCCCGCAGCCCTAGGTGCTGTTGCACTAAAACTGCTGACTTTCTGGAGCAACAGGCCCCACACTTGGTTTGACGAAGCGGAGGCCCAGTTCCCCATCAAACAGATAACCTCTGACTTGACAAAGTACTTGTATGTCGTCAGCTTGCTCGACCAGGAAGCCGCTTCACTGCTCAATGGCTTCATCCAGGCACTGCCAGAGGAAGGTAAATACATGGCTTTTAAAAACCTCCTCATTAGTACTTACAGCCTTTCACGGCATGGGAGGGCCACCAGGCACCTTCATTTGGATGGCCTTGGGGACAGGACACTGTCCGCCCTCAAGGGCGAGATGCTCACCCTGGCGGAAGGACATAAGCCGTGCCTCATGTTCAAACAGGCATTCCTAGAGCAAATGCTTGGAAGACATTAGGTTCCTACTGGCCAACATGGATTTCAGTGACCCACGTAGGGTCACGGCACGAGCTGATATTCTTCTACTGCTCTAAGCTCTATCTCATAGACACAGTCAACCCGTTACAAGGCTGCTGCCCAGACACAATGCCCAAGGCCACTCCAACACGTGAGCAGGAACCCCTCCCAGCCCACGACCTGAAAGGTCCGAGCCAAAATGGTGCAGGAGCATACAGGTGCCGCCAGCCGTGTTTGTTTCCAGGAAACAACAGGGCCAGCTGCCATTAATGGCCATGGCAGCTGGTCGACTGAACAGCCTACTCCACGTCTGGGACAAGATCTCTGGCTGCTGGTTCCTCGTGGATATGGGGACAGAGATAAGAGTCATTCCCCCTATGCCACAACAAACCCTTCACGGCCCCACCCTGCACAGAGCCAACAACACCACCATTAAAACTTTTGGCAAGAGGGAAATTCCTGTGTGTTTCGGCGAGACCACTTTCAATTGGTCATTCTCACTGGCTTTCGTGGACAAGCCTCTGTTGGGTGCAGATTTCCTGCAGGCACACTTCCTACTGGTAGACCACCAGGGCAAACGATTAGTCCATGCAGAAACTTTCCAGACGGTGCCCCTTGGCACATTAGGGACTGGTGAGGGCATAAACTCCTGTGGCAATGTGTTCGTTCGACAGGGCGGACAAGCCACCCCTCCAGCATCCCTATGAGGGACCCTACAAGGTACTCCAAAGAAATGCATCCACTTTCACTCTCGACACTGGGGAGACAGAGAAACTTTCCACACTGGACCGCCTCAAACCAGCCCACTTGGACTTATCTGACCCAGTAAAGGACCCCCCATCCCCCCTACCACCAGTAAATAGAGGTCAGCCACCGAAGCAGCAGATCTCAATCATGACGCATCGTGAGACCACCGGTGCCGGGTCTTGTGGGGGGCTGTTGTGTAGCGACACACATGATTGTAGCAGCAAACCGGCTCGACTTGTCACGCATGGTCAGCGGGGCAGCCGCGGCAAAGATGGCGTTGCAGGTCCTTCACTTCCAGTGCAGACGGAAGTGCACGTGTGTGCTTGCATCAGTGTGACATAAGTTCCAGAACGTGAGGGGCAGGCTGAGGACAGCCTTAAAGGCTGCAGCATGAACTTCAAAGTAAATCAGTTGTGCTAAACGAGCTCACAGCCTGCTGTCTCAGTCTTTTCTCTGCGCTTGCGCACAACATGCTACGTTACCTTATTTTTTTAATCCAAGACCTGCACTGAATTAAAACTGCCCCGGACTAACAGATTCAGCCGAGAAGATGTTAGGCCACTGGGATAAAATGAAATACCCTTTTAGTCTATTATACCTCCATTTTTCTTTTTGAATGCCTTTTTAAATTCATGAATTTCCCTGAGAATTCAACTCTCATTGAAGGTTCTCACAGCTGTTTGTTTTTATTCAAATATCTGAGAGTATTCCAAATATTTCTGAGAGTACCACCTGATTTATTTGAATTTGGCAATGGGATGCTTCCGCAAGTACAGTGGGGCAGTGGCAGAGTGGCAATGCTGTACAGTCAGAAATTAATTATTACAGCAAGGTGAATATGAAGGACTACATAGCACGACTGGAAGAAGAGCTGGGCCTTCTCCCTCACCAGTCCCAATATTATTTATGTTTATGGGGCCTTGTTGTGCAGAAATTAGATGCCACATCTTTGGCAAGAGTGGCCACACTTAATGAACCACACTGGGTGATCCCAGTGTCTGAGTGATGAATAAATGAATGAAGAATTTATTATGATGACCACAAGTACAGATTTGCAAAGGTAGTCTTACTGACTGCAGCTTCCCAGCTCCATAAAACTCACCAATAACAATTCAAGTCGGATTAACATTTGCACCGTGAATGGAAACTCGTGCATGATACTGATACTTTAATTACAGACTCTTTTTTTGCTGATCAATTTGTGCCCCTGACAGTGCTCCAGTTAATTAAGTCAACATTTACTACACTTAAGATAATGTTTATGACCTTGATTCTTGGCCAATTTTGAAATAGTTGAGAATAGAGATGCTAAGTACTGCCTTATTGTTTCACAGGTGATAGAACATAGGATCAGAAGAAAAGGGGGGAGGGAGCTGTAGGTTAATTTGGTGTTGGTCGATCCTGTAATATCCTGAATGATACTTTTGGTTCTTTCCTCATTGCTTGTCTGTTCAATTTTCTGTCAGTCTTTGCCTTAAATATATTCAATGACTCCTTAATCTTTGAAGTGATCATTTCTTCTCATCACTCTTAAATCAGTGATCTCTTATTCTGAAACTACACCCCATGGTCCACCCATTGCTAGGGAATCCTCTCAGTATCCATTCTGATAATCCTCTTAGAACCTTAAAAGTTTCAATAAGATCACATCTCATTCATCTAAATTCCAAAGATGATGGACCCAACCTGCTTAATGCTCCTTTATTCATCCCAGGAACCAACTTACTGAGCCTTCCTTGTGATACTGCAGTACAAGCATGTCCTTTAAGGTTTTTTTAAATTTTTTCGCACAATAAACCATACTGACCAAAATACATACAGACATTTTTCTCCTGAATATATAGTGTCATTTTCTCCCCTTTTATCCCCCTCCCTTCCCTCCCTCTCTCTCCCCCCTTCCCATTTATTCAAAGTTCAATCTATAAGATACATTAAATCCGTTAAACAATGTCATCACTTAATAAAATAAACAAAAAAATTTTATCTTTTACTTTTATATACTGAGTCAGTTCATTTCGTTGTTTTCTCCTTCTGTCATTTTAGGTGGTGGAGGTCCATGGTAGGATTTCTCTATTGTATTTCATGTATGGTTCCCATATTTGTTTGAATATTGTGATGTTATTTCTTAAATTATATGTTATTTTTTCCAATGGAATACATTTATTTATTTCTATGTACCATTTTTGTATTCTCAAGTTGTCTTCTAATTTCCAGGTTGACATAATAGATTTTTTTACAGCTAGGGCTATCATAATAAATCTTTTTTGTGCTCCATCCAAATCGAGTCCAAATTCTTTATTTCTTATATTACTTAGAAAGAAGATCTCTGGGTTTTTTGGTATATTGCTTTTTGTGATTTTATTTAATATCTGGTTTAGATCTTCCCAAAATTTTTCCACTTTCTCACATGTCCAAATTGCATGTATTGTTGTTCCTGTTTCCTTTTTACAGCGAAAATATCTGTCTGATACTATTGGGTCCCATTTATTTAACTTTTGTGGTGTGATGTATAGCCTATGTAACCAATTATATTGTATCATGCATTATCTCGTGTTTATTGTATTTCTCATAGTTCCGGAGCATAGCTTTTCCCATGTTTCATTCTTTATCTTTATGTTTAGATCTTGTTCCCATTTTTGTTTAAGTTTACAGTTTGTTTCCTCGTTCTCCTTTTCTTGCAGTTTGATGTACGTGTTTGTTATAAATTTTTTAATTATCATTGTGTCTGTAATCACATATTCAAAATTGCTTCCTTCTGGTAACCTCAGACTGTTTCCCAATTTGTCCTTCAAGTAGGTTTTCAGTTGGTGGTATGCAAACCTTGTATCATGAGTTATATTATATTTGTCCTTCATTTGTTCAAAAGATAATAATTTATTTCCTAAAAAACAATTTTCTATTCTTTTGATCCCTTTTCTCTTCCATTCTCTGAAGGAAAGGTTATCTATTGTGAAAGGGATTAGTTGATTTTGTGTCAATATTAATTTTGGTAATTGATTATTTATTTTATTCCTTTCAACGTGAATCTTCTTCCAAATGTAGAGCAGATGGTGCAATACTGGTGAATTCCTACGTTGTACCAATTTTTCATCCCACTTATAGAGTATATGCTCAGGTATCTTCTCCCCTATTTTATCTCGCTCTGGTCCAATCTGGTTTTTCCCTTGTTTGATAAAAATCTGATAGGTATCTTAATTGTGCTGCTCTATAATAATTCTTAAAGTTTGGTAGTTGTAAGCCTCCTTGTTTGTACCATTCTGTTAATTTATCTAATGCTATCCTTGGTTTCCCCCTTTCCATAAGAATTTCCTTATTATTTTCTTTAGCTCCTTGAAGAATTTATCTGTTAGGTGAATTGGTAATGATTGAAATAGGTATTGTATCCTTGGGAAGATGTTCATTTTAATACAGTTTATCCTTCCTATCAGTGTTAGTGGTAAGTCTTTCCAGTGCTCTTGTAATTTTTTCATTAATGGCTGATAATTTAGTTTATATAGGTGGCCGAGATTATTATTTAGTTGTATACCTCGGTATTGAATTGCTTGTGTTTGCCATCTAAATGGTGATTCTTCCTTAAACTTTGTGAAATCTGCATTATTCATTGGCATTGCTTCACTTTTATTTGCGTTGATCTTGTACCCCGATACTTCTCCATATTCCTTCAATTTCTTATGTAATTCTTTTATTGATATTTCTGGTTCTGTTAAGTATATTATAACGTCATCTGCAAATAGACTGATTTTATATTCCTTCTCTTTTATTTTTATCCCTCGTATTTTATTTTCTGTTCTTATCAGTTCTGCTAGTGGTTCTACAGCTAACGCGAACAGTGAGAGAGATAGTGGACATCCCTGCCTTGTTGATCTGCTTAATTTAAATTGGTTTGATATATATCCATTTACTGTCACTTTCACCAATAGTCCCTTATATAATGCTTTAATCCAATTAATATATCACGTGACGGAGTAGTGACCGGTAAGAAAATACCAGCCCTCTCCAGAAAAGTTTAAAAAAAAGTAAAGAAAAAGCAAAACCACGAACACAGAAACCATAACAAATTAAAAATAAAAGTGTGGAGAAAATGGCAGCAAAGAAAGAAAAACCAAAAACAACGGGAAAAAAAGAAGAAGGAAAGATGTCGGAAGAGAATTGTGAAGGCCTTACCTGTCCGAGGAGGCCCGCCGTGGAGAGAGAAGCCCGCTCCCTGAGGTCAGTGGAAACCCCGAACTCAGGACTACAAAACTGGCTTATGGAGCCAAACAAAAGTGCGCAACCGCGCATGCGCGAATCCTCGATGCACAAGACAATAACAACACCAAAGGGAGGGGGGACCAGCTGAGGAGTAAATCTCCACAGCTGAAACAGACAAGTATAACACGACAGCAAGACTCTCAACAGGAAAACATAGAAAATAACGGGAACGAGAAGGAAGAGAATAAAAAAAGGAAATCAGAGAAACAACAGATGACCAACCCAGAGGAAGAAGACCAACACCAAGACACCTTTAATAAAAATAATAAAAACAAAAATACCCAACAAAATAAAATAAACAACCCAACAAGAAAACCAGAAGAGACAGAGGTAAAGGACACAGATCCTGGAGTGGACTCAGAAGAAGAGGAGGGAGAACATCAAACTCTACACAGAGAAATGGAAGATGAAGGGAAGGGACAATACATGGATAAAAAATTCTTTAAAGAATATATGGAAACATTAAAAGAATGGCTGACACAAGAATTCAGTGAAATAAAAAGAAGAATAAAAGGTACAGAAGAAAAAGTGAATAGATTAGAGATGATCATGACAGAAATAGGAAAAAGAGTAGAGAAGGTGGAAGAACGAGAAACAGCCATAGAAATGGAGGTAGATGACTTAAAAAAGAAATTAGAAGAATCTGATAAAAAAGTTAAAGAAACACAGGAGCTGTTAGCTCAGAAGATAGATATAATGGAAAACTATAATAGGAGAAACAATATAAAGATAGTGGGCCTTAAGGAAGATGAAGAAGGCAAAAATATGAAAGAATTTATAAAAGAATGGATCCCCAGGGTCCTAGGAATGCCAGAATTACAGGAAGGAATGGAAATAGAAAGGGCACACAGAACATTAGTCCCTAAACCACAACCACAACAAAAACCAAGATCCATTCTAGTAAAATTCCTAAGATATACGACAAGAGAAAATATATTGGAGAAGGCAATGAAAAAAATAAGAGAAGACAAAAAGCCACTGGAATACAAAGGTCAAAAAATTTTTTTCTATCCAGACATAAGTTTTGAACTCCTGAAGAAGAGGAAGGAGTTTAACGCAGCAAAAACGACCCTATGGAAAAAAGGCTATAAACTTATGTTAAAATATCCAGCAGTTCTTAAAAGAGTTATCCCGGGGCAGCAAAGCAAACTGTTCTCCGATCCAGAAAAAGCACGAAAATTTGCAGAACACCTACAAAACAGACAGAGAGATGAAGAGATATAACAAGAACAAAAATGACAACAAACTATATATAAGGAAGAAGAATAAAGTATAAGTAAGAACTAAGAAGAGAAAGAAAGGGAAGAAAGGAAGTAAGGAGGGAATTAAGAGAGTGAGCTTTGTTATATATGAAGATTAAAATCTTTTCTGGGGGGCTGGGTGGGGAAGAATAACAGTCACTGAGAAATCAGTTGACGCTTGCGAGCGGGTTCGCAAATCCAAATGAAGAGGGGAGATGTGGTTGCCCGACAAGAGACAAAGGGCAACTCAGAGAGGGAGGGACTATTGGGGTTAAAGGAATTTTAGATATGGGAATAGTGGAAATATTTTATGTTTTAGAAATGTTGTCTTACAATGTGTTCAAAAAAAGAAAACAGAAATGGATAAGAAGGGAAGGTGGTGATGAGGAAACGGAAAGGAAAGATAAACAAAGTATGAAATGGCCATGTTGAACAATATGACTTTAAATATTAACGGAATACATAACCAAATCAAAAGGAAGAAGCTGTTAAATTTACTGAAGAAAGAAAAAATTGATATAGCATTCGTGCAAGAAACACATTTAACTAAAGTGGAACACAAGAAATTAAAGAGAGATTGGATAGGACATGTAACAGCAGCATCATATAATTCAAAAGCCAGAGGAGTAGCTATATTAATCAATAAAAATGTACCAATCAAAATAGAAGAGGAAATAATAGATCCAGCAGGGAGGTATGTAATGATAAAATGTCAGATATATTCAGAATTTTGGAATTTACTCAATGTATACGCACCTAATGAAGAAGATCAAAAATTTATGCAAGATATCTTTTTGAAGATCGCAGATACACAAGGGAATATACTAATAGAAGGGGATTTTAACCTTAATTTGGACTCAAACATGGATAAAACTGGAAAAAAGACTAACAGAAGAACAAAGTAATCAAATTTATAATTAAATCGATGCAGGAAATGCAATTTTTGGATATATGGAGGAAACAACACCCAAAGGAAAAGGAATATTCATATTATTTGAGTAGACATAAAACATACTCAAGGATAGACCTATTCCTGTTATCAGCCCACATTCAAGGAAGAGTTAAGAAAATGGAATATAAAGCTAGATTGTTATTGGATCACTTACCCCTGTAATTGGCAATAGAGCTAGAGGACATGCCACCAAGAATGTATAGATGGAGATTAAACTCCATGCTACTTAAAAGACAGGATTTTAGAGAAATCATTGAGTGACAAATTAAAATGTACTTTGAAATAAATACGGAATCAGTGAAAAATAAATTTATACTATGGGACGCAATGAAAGCGTTCATTAGAGGGCAAATAATAAGTTATGTAACTAAGATGAAGAAGGACTACAATCGAGAAATAGAACAGTTGGAAAGGGAAATAACAAATACAGAAAAAGAATTAGCAATAAAGGAAGATACAACTAAAAGAAGAGAATTGACAGACAAGAAAATAAAATATGAAACACTACAAACATATAAGGTAGAAAAGAACATAATGAAGACAAAACAGAAATATTATGAGCTAGGAGAAAAAGCGCACAAAATACTAGCGTGGCAGCTTAAGACAGAACAAACTAAAAGAACAGTTTTGGCATCAAGGAAAAAGGACAAACAAATTACATATAACCTAACGGAGATCAACGAAAACTTCAGGGAATTCTACGAACAACTATATCAAACTGAAAATGAAGGGAAAGAAGACAAAATAGATGAATTTCTAACTAAAATTGTACTACTGAAATTACAAACAGAGGAGCAAAATAAATTAATAAAACCATTTGAAATAGAAGAAATACAGGAGATATTAAAAAAACTACTGAACAATAAAACATCGGGAGAGGATGGACTCCCAATAGAATTCTATAAAACATTCAAAGACTTATTAATTCCTCCTCTCCTGGAAGTAATGAACCAGACTGAAAAAACACAAAACATACCAGATTCATGCAAAACAGCAATAATTACAGTAATACCAAAGAAGGGGAAAGATCCACTAACACCAGCATTGTATAGACCAATATCTCTACTTAACACAGATTATAAGATAATAGCTAAACTATTAGCAAACAAATTGGCCGACTGTGTACCAAAAATAGTAAAACTAGACCAAACTGAATTTATTAAAAAAAGACGAACAACGGACAATATCTGTAAATTCATTAACTTAATTCATGCAGTACAAGGAAACAAAACTCCAACAGTAGCAGTTGCTTTAGATGCAGAGAAAGCCTTTGACAGAGTAAAATGGAGTTATTTATTCAAAGTACTACAAAAATTCAACCTACCAGAGAAATATATTAATTGGATCCTTCTTTAAGGTTGAAGACCAAAACCGTGCATGGTATCCCAGGTGGTATTAACAGCATCCTGAAGCAAAACTTCTCTGTTTTTATATTCCATTAAGACCAACATTTGATAAGCCTTTCTAATAACTTGAAATACCTGTACCCTAGTGGTTCTCAACCTTTTTCTTTCCACTCACATACCACTTTAAGTATTCACTGTGCCAAAGGTGCTCTGTGATTAGTAAGGGATTGCTTAAGGATGTTTCATGCATTGGTCCCTCTCGGCCCCCTTGGGACTACAACATGTTACTGCTTCAGTGCATTTGAAAATGATTTGCTTTCACTCTCTTCCTTTCAGAATGTGCTTCACATGCCGTATTTGTGCTCACTTACGTCACCCCTCACTTACGTCACCCCTTTAGATCCCTTTGGACAATTCCCTTTGTCTCCTCCTCACAGACCCACATCTTTGCACCAGCTGCAAATTTGGTTACAGGAGCTGCAGATTCTTGTGGTTGTTTGGTATGTTGAAAAACAGGCAGTCCCTTCATCAAAGTCCTGAACGTTGAGTGTGAATTCGTCAAGGCCCCTCCCCTAATCCTGACACCTGACTCCTTAATGATTTCCATTTCACAAATGATCCACTTACCCTAATTTTCTGCTCTGCACCCCCCCCCCCCCCCACCCCCATCAGTCTTGTGCAGTACAGCACATTGTGCATTGGACTTATCAGTGTTACTGTGCTGTTAGTTAAACACTTCCAGCTTTTTAATGAGATTACTACCTCATTATTCAAGGTCGTGTAAGGGTTCATTTGCTTTAACAGCACCAAATGCTGTATATAGCAGCAACAGGGAGCTGGATTCTGCCTCTGAAGTTCAGTCCCATTAACGTTATTTAATTCTTTTGAACTTGTTCAACCAATCACACCTCTTCAATCAAATTTTCACAAAAAAAATCCAATCAACCATAGCAGTGTACAGAGGTGCTCGAGGAACTCAGCAGGTCACGCCCGCATCCATGGAAAGCAAAAGGCAGTCGATTTTATAGGCTCAGGCCTGAAATGTCGACTGCCTTTTACTTCCTCTGGTATACTTTAGTTCCTCCAGTATGTTTGTTTACTGCTTGAGATCTCAGGAACTACAGACTTCTTGTTTATCTAATCAACCAGAAAACCTGGGGAAGAAAAGTTCTACTCAATCACTTTCCAGCAAAACTCCGTTCACCGCCTAAGCAACCACAGCAATTAAACATAACATTTTCTTTGCAGCACGATGAAATTCACTTGGAGAAAATTATCCTGTGTAATGGTATTGATAAGGACATCTGTAGGGCAGTGGCTCTCAATCTTTTTCTTTCCACTGACATACCACTTTAAGTAATCCCCATGCCATAGATGCTCTAAGGGATTGCTTAAGGTGGTCTGTGGGTGGAAAGAAAAAGTTTGAAAACCACTGTTTTAATTGTACATAATTGACTCGTTATGTGCATGGTTTCATAACTCCAAAGGAAATGGGCCAATGACAATTTTTCTCAAGCAAAATATTTCAGTGACAATTGGGTCTAAAGCAGTGATTCTCAACCTTCCCTTCCCACTCACAGACCACTTTGAGCAATCCCTTACTAATCACAGAGCACCGATGCCATAGGGATTACTCAAAGTGGTCTGTGAGTGGAAAGGAAAAGGTTGAGACCCTCTGGTATAGAATGATTTGCTTTCAGAGTACAAATATGAAGATCTTTCTATGTTCCTTCAATAGCAGAAACCGTTCTAATCTATTTGACATTGTAGCCTGTGTTAACTGCACTTTAAACCTTGTTTTTACAGGAATGTAACAACATTTGCTGTAATGCTAACAACTGCACTTTGAAGAGGAATGCAGAATGCGCTCATGGGATCTGTTGTCATAATTGCAAGGTTAGAATCGATTAACTTAAATTCAATCACATTCAATGTTTTATATGTCCAACAATGCCTGATTAAATGGAAATTTGCCAGGGCTGTTGTAAACACCCTACAGGTTCATTGATATTTCTATAAGGAAAGAAATCTGTAGGGCATGTATTAAGGGTCTGAGAATCACTCTAGCTCCATGTACCAGTACAAACTCAGAAGACCATAAGACAGCAGAGTGGAATTAGGCCATTGAATCCACCCACCAATTCCATCATAGGTGATTTACTATCCTTTTCAACCCCATTCTCCTGCTTTCTTCCTGCAACCTTGATTTCCTTCCTAATCAGGAACCTATCTTCCTTCATCTAAAATATACCCAATGACCTGGTCTCTGCAGCCATCTGCAGCAATTAATTCCACAGATTAACCATCCTCTAGGTAAAGAGATTCTTCCTCATCTTTGTTTCAAACCTTGAACTACATTCGTTCAATGTGGTTACCAGATGAACCTAGTAATATGTCAACAAAATGCAGAGAGCAGACAAAACCCTACAGTAACCTCTTTACTGTTTAATCTTTTTGATATTGTTGGGGTGAATACTGAGCTATTGTTTCCAAAACTCTCCTGTGGTAACCATATCCTACCAGAGGTTGTGCAGTGATGTTTCTTCACTCTTCAGCAAGAGAAAAGAAAGAAAACACATCTGAATCACAATTCATTAAGAGACCAAATTCAAGTGGAAAAAGATCTTACAGTGAACTCATAAAGGCAAGTGGATAAATGTAGACCTACCTTCTATGGAAATTGATCTGTGACTTAGAACTACTAGCTAAATTTATTTGTCGAGGGGAGTCCCACTTTGAACAACTTTCAGTTAAATATGGTCTACCAAATACTCATTTGGAATCTACATATTAGGGATTTTTTTTACGATCTCAATTACATACATTTCCTGATAAGAATTTAATTGGTATAATTTTAAATTTCAACCTTCAATACCTGACATTTATGCTCTGTGACATCATGTCATGCTTAAACTTAGAGAAGATTAGATGCTCAATTTCTGATTTGAATTTAAATTTTCAAACGCTGTGGGGACCTTTTTTTTGAATTACTTTAATAATCTTTGATTTGTTATCAAGGTAGAAATGTTGATTAATGAGGTAATTTATCACTCTGGTAAGAATTCAGTCTTTTTTTTGGCCATACAACTTATTTTTGGTAGTGGGTTTAGATTTTCCCTTTTTTTTATAATAAAATATCACGACACTATAATCTGTTTGATTAAAATGTGGATGAAATGATACAATTTAAGTGTAATGTATCTTTTTTACACTTTTTTGGATATGAAAAAATTAATAAAAATATTGAAAAAGAAAGATAGAACTAGTAAAACAAGAGAGCTCACTCTCAGTTCATTGTCACGTGTTCTCAGGAAGAGTGAAAAGGCTAGTTTGAGAAAAAGTGGCCAATTAAAGGTTCACAGCAAGCATGGTAAAACCAATGTAACATCATCAATCACGATGAAGGTCAAGGTGGGTTTCTAGCATTATAACATTATAGGTGAATGTTTTTTTCCACTAGCTGAAGAACCCGGGCACAATCTGCAGAAAGTCATCAGGACCATGTGACCTACCTGAGTACTGCTCTGGCACCTCGGAGTTCTGTCCAGCCAACTTTTACCAAATGGATGGGGTCAGCTGTGATGGAGGACGGGCCTATTGTTACAATGGGATGTGTCTGACTTACGAAAACCAGTGTGTGCTGCTGTGGGGTTCTGGTAAGATCCAAGAGAAGTCCCAGTGATCCTGTAATCAGTTTTGGCATGGTGCTTCATTTTTATTGAAAGCTTTGGGAAAGGTGGTGGATTGGGAGTTGGTTGAAAAAAACATCCTCTGCCCCATCTTGGCTGCTGACTTGTACTGTCATTTGGAAGGGGTGTACTGTAAATGACAAATGAGACAAACAGTGGCGTATCTAGCTAAAGTGGCACCCTCGGTCTGGCACTGACATTGGCACCCTTCCCGTTTAATTAAAAAAACACACAAAAATCCCCCCCGAGTTAAACTTTTTACTGTTTTCGTTATAAAACCCCAGTGTTAGTGGTAAAGTTCTGACAATCTTATTGAGGAAGGACGAACGTTGTCATAGAATATGAGCGAGCGAGATTTTATTAATATTCCTGCTAGCCCTGCAACTTTCACACTTCTGGTTTTATTTGAATTTATCAGTTTGGAGGGTTTCTATTCGGCCACTTTGGCAATGGTTCTTTCTAGGAACCAGATGATAGAGGATAGATAAAATTAGATCAAATTAATGAGGGTCAAAATTTGGTTGGAAAAGAAAATATTGTACTCCATTGGGAGGTTAAAGCTGGCAACAGGGTCAGTGCCAAGGGGGGGCATTGATGGGCATTGCCCCTGCAAACAAGCTATTGTGTCCCCCTACCACCCCCCCCCCCCCCCGAGCCAGTGTATGTGTAGGCTGTTACCATTTTTATTCTAGGGACAGTGCCAATCTCCCCATTTATCTCTGGCTGGCGATATGGTTTGACAGAGCTTATAAAGCACCCATCTCAGCGCATGTCTGCCACCGATGCCTTCACGTGCTTGATCAAAATTTCTGGCCCTCAGCCTTGAGTTGCACTCTCCGGCTCGTCATCTCTCCGGCTCTGAGATCCCGCACTGCGCCACGCTCGTGTGCAGATAGAGTGGACATTATCGGGGTTATTCCCCGGCAGCATCTGTAGATACTTCCCTGGATTCACTCCAGAGCTGCCTCCCTCCTCCACTTCCAGGAGCTTGCCAAGGCTCCTTAATAAT
Organism: Narcine bancroftii; assembly: GCF_036971445.1. NCBI lineage: Eukaryota > Metazoa > Chordata > Chondrichthyes > Torpediniformes > Narcinidae > Narcine > Narcine bancroftii. The sequence goes on from NC_091477.1 coordinate 49,113,449, forward strand.
ATCCTGATCTGGTAACCTCAGACCAAAGCATTGATCTTTGCCACAGCCCCTGCCTGGCTAATGATTTCTCGCCGACCTTGGTGTCCTCTCCAAGCCACTTAGATGATGGTATTGGCTCTGGTTCTCTCCTGATACTTTTGTCTGGTTCATAGGCAGGGATGCGTCCAGCAATTGTTGTACTTCAAACGACCATCCTTGCAACCAGATACACCTATGGAGACAATGAAACAACTGCAGTTTCACATCACTAAGATTTCTGCTTTCATAGTTAGTGTAGCATAAAGTTATTGCAACACCAGCGACCTGAGTTTGAATCCGCTGCTGTCAGTAGGGGATTTGTATATTCTTCCCGTGTCCATATGGGTTTCTTCCGGGTGCTCTGGTTTCCTCCCACATTCCAAAGATTTATGAAGTTTGATTGGACACATGGGAATATTTGTGTGGGCTTGTGGGCCGGAAGGGCCTGTCACTGTGCTGTATCTCTAAATTAAAATTTTAAAAAATTAACATTACCTGAAGAACCTCACAGCTCAGTCAGAGGTCCTTGTTGTAATCTGGGCAGCGAAGTTGTCCACAGCGAACTCCCAGCAACAACAATGGAAAAAAGAATGACTATTTTACTGATGGGAGGTGTGGACTGCAAGACTAGTTTGGTCCAGGGCAACCATGGGAAACCCTGTAGTCCTACCACACCTGATGGCACTTTGTTCAGCTTCTCGTATGTGGAGGAGCCTCCCAGAACAGCCTCAAATAGGCCTCTGCATCTGGGTCCTGGAGAAATGGCTGAAGCACTCATCCAGAAGTGCTGACGGAAACCTATCTGGCCTTCATTCTGACATCCTCGTCCTCAAAGTCCCCACTCAAAGTGATTAATTTTATTGTGATGTCAAAAAATGGCAAAGAGGACTAGAAGCTACAAAAGTGCAGGACAACTCTCGGCTGTAAGACTGACGACCTGTGCTCCTCTAGCCAGGCTGTTCCAATATGGTAACAATGCCAGCATCTACCGAATATGATGGAAGATTTCCTAGGGACATTGTGCCCACATAAAAGCAACCTAAAACCAACCCAGCTAACTACTGCCCAATCAGTCTGCACTCTGTCATCAGCAAAGTAATTGATGCTGTTCTTGACCAAGCTATCAAGCAGCATTTACTCACCAATAACCTACTTGTCAGTGCTTGAGAATCAATAGGAGCACTTGGCCCTAGACCTAAGAATTTAGCTCCAGAAATGATTTAAGGCTGATTGCCCCTGAAACCAAGGTAACATCAAGGCATCCGGATAAAGCTGAGGCCAATGAGCATCAAAGGGAAATGCTCCAGTGGTTGGAGTCATACTTGTGTAAAGCAAGATTGTTGGGGCTGTCAGGGGCCAATCATCACAGCCCAACAGGAGTTCCCTAGGGCAGTCGGCCATGCTCATGGGTTCATCAGTAATCTTCTTTCTACCTTACGGTCTGAATGTTCACTGATGACCCCATTTACATCTTTCCGTAGAGTGGAGCATCAAAAAAATACTGCTGGAAGGATCCTGCAGGGTCAGGATTTTTCCGACTGACCCCCTGCATCTGAACTTTGCCTCGGCCCTCTGAGTTCCAACGGCACTTGGCTTTCCCGCCCCATGTTCCAGTATCTGTGGTCTTCTCTGCTGCCTCAGATGGTGAGATTGCCCCTTGCCGTGTGAAGCAAGACTGCGCTGAGCTGTTAACCTAGAGTATTCCACTTACAAATGGTCTATGTGGAGATGGCCTTCTGATAGTTAGGTAAAGGTTCCATTATTGCCATTTAGAATGTAACATACATGAAATTCTTTAACTTTGTCTACCGTAAGGAAGACAGAGAATTGTCACATTGTTCAGCACCCCTCACAGAAATGAGACCCCAGCGAAGCACAAACTCGTGACCCTTAGTTTACAAGACCAGTGCTCTATCCAGTGAGCTAGCGATAGTTATTGATCTTGTTTCAATATTTTGATGGGTTTTCTTAGTGGGAAAATAAATGGTGGCAAGTTGGCTTCAAATGACTGCCTCACAATCAGAATGATGTTAAATTGCTTGTATTTCCTGTTTGTGTTTGTGAGTGAAGTCGTGTGTCCTGATTGAAGGATTAGCCCTGCTGTTTCTCTGCTGTTTCAGGGGCCCGTGTTGCTCCCACAAAATGCTTTGAGATGGTGAATAATGCTGGGGACACATATGGCAACTGTGGCAAAGACCATCGGGGAAGTTATCGCAAGTGTGAAGCCAGGTGCGAAAATTGGCTGACTTCTCTGTAACTCTGCCTTTGGTTGACTCAGCTTATGTGGAGGAGCAGAGGGACCGATAGCGGGCTGGAGGGAGGTGATTAACCAGGAAGTGATCGACAACACCGATTTTGAGTTGACATCTGTTATGTGTGGTTAGGAGCAGGGGAAAAGTTTATATGGCATGCTTCCAAGCAAGTGTATCCCATACTGCAGAGTAAAACATAATGCAGAGAACAGAGTTACAGTGAGAGATCCATTTGAATGGAGTAAGGGCAACAATATTTTACACTGTCCGTTAAGTACTCCGATCAAGGCTGAACAAAAACTGTCCTTGAATCTGGTGATGGGTGATTTCACCCTCTTGAATCTTCTTCCCAATGGAAGAAGGGAGAAGAGAGTGTGGCCATGGTGGGACCTGTTCTGTAGAAGGTTGGCTGGTTCATTGACGCACAGGGAGATATAGATGCAGTCAGTGGAGTAGCTTGTGGGGGGGGGGGGGGGGGGGAGGGGGAAGAAGATGTGTGATGGTCTGAACTGCATTCATTACTCTCTGCAGTTTCCCAGTGCAATCAGCCCACTAATGAAAATCAGCACCACCTTGTTGTGCATGGATTTCGTGGGCTGAAGGGCCTGTTTGCTTGTTGTAGAGACATCGGGTCTTGCAGCACAGAAACAGCCCCTTTGGCCAAACTTGTCCATGATGGCCGTGTTGTCTACTCAAACTAGTTCCATTTGCCTGCATTTGGCCATTACCTCTCTAACCAGTTGTTCTCAACCTTTTTCTTTCCACTCACATCCCACTTTCAGTATTCCCTACGCCATAGGTGCTCTATAATTAATAAGGGATTGCTTAAGGTGGTATGTGGGTGGAAAGAAAAAAATATGAAAACCACTGTTTTAATCCTACCTAATTGACTCATTATGTGCACGGTTTCATAACTCCAAAGGAAATGGGCCAATGACTATTTTTCCCAAGCCAAATATTTCAGAAACCATTGGGCCTAGAGCAGTGATTCTCAACCTTCCCTTCCCACTCACATACCATCTTAAGCAATCCTTTATTAATTACAGAGCACCGATGGCATCGGGATTTCTTAAAGTGGTATGTGAGTGGAAAGAAAAAGGTTGAGAACCACTAAACATTTCCTATCCATGTACCTGTCTAAATGTCTTACAGCATGTTAAAGTTGTACCTGCCTCTACCACTTTCTCTGGCAGATAGTTCCATGTGCTCATCATCCTCTGTGTGAAGAAGGTCTCTTTTAATTCTTGCCCCTCTCTTCTTTTATATATGTCCTCCAGTTTTAGATTCCTTGCCTTGGCCGCTCATAATTTTATAATCCATCTCCTCCTTTCCAACCATCTCCTACACTCCACGTAGAAAAGGTCCAGCCTACCAAACCTCTCTAAGCCCTTCAAGTTTGGCAACATTCTCCTGAATGTTCTCTGCTTAATGATATCTTTCCTCCAGTCAGGCCACCAGAACTGAGCACAAGCTTGATTTTTCAGTCCTGGTCTAACATATATTAATGCATTTTTTTGGATAATTAAAGGAATGCCAAATGTGGGAAAATACAGTGTCAAAGTGATGCTCAGAAACCTCTTGAGGCAAATGCTGTCGCGATCGACACCACAATAACTATGAATGGGAAGAGGGTGAAGTGCAGGGGAACCCATGTGTACACAACACCTGAGCTGGAAGGGGATATCTTGGATCCAGGACTGGTCATGACTGGAACAAAATGCACTGATAATCATGTAAGTCACTCTGCCCAGGGGATATACAAGGCTGAGGTTGGGAGATGAGCTATTACAGGGTGGTGGATAAAAATAAACCAATATAAATAAATATAAAACACATGGGAGGCTTTTAGTTTGTGTGGTAATGCAACAGGTATTAAGGAATGCAACTAGAATCTTGGCCTTTGCTGGAAATGGGATGGTGCGGAAGGATGGGACTGAGGCATCTGGGGATTGGTGGACAGGGAGAGGTGAAGAATGATGGACAGAGGCAGTTGACCACAGATGCCAGATAGAGAGATGAGAGAAGCAAAGGGGTGAGGCAGAAGAAAATGAGTCAAGAAGGGTGGGGTGGATGATCTGTCAGTGCTGAATCTGATTAGAAGGTGACAATCTTAGTGGAACCAATGGTGGGGGGGGGGGGGGGAGAGGGGAGGAATCCCCCACTGACCCCTCCCACTCTGTCCTCAATACACCAGGTCTTTCTCCTCCAATCCCTCAGGCCCTCTGAAGGGGTTGGGTCCGTAGCATTGACTGCTCTTTTCTTTCCCTCTGATGCTGCTCAAGCCATGCAGTTCCTCCAGCAGAGTGAATGTTACTGGAAGATGGGATTGATTTGGATAGATTTCCACTGCTCAGCATAAACGAGACTGTTACTGTGCTGCATGCTGCAGGGGGAGGTAGTTCGCCTGGGTGTGAGACCCTATTAAATTATGTAAAACCAAATGACCATTTTCCTTCCGCTGAACATTTCTTTGGTCCAACAGATCTGCTTTGAAGGACGGTGTCAGAACGCTTCTTTTCTGGCAGCTGAAGAATGTACTTCAAAATGTCACAACCATGGGGTAGGTTGGAAACCATCTATCTCTAGTCAAGGAACTTCTGGGTGAGATGTGAATTACACAATATTATTGAACAGGTGCATTGATGAATTATATTGAAGAGAGCGTAACATCTGGGAGACCTTCAGAGAGAGTCCTGTGGATTGAAATGATCTTCACCTGGACATGGTAACACCACCATCCGACTTTGTTCTTTAGTGATAATGGGCCTATTGTCAGATACATTGTAGCATGTACATATATGCACCAAAATTCTTAGTTGCTGTAACTGTACAGAAATGTATAAAAATAAACCATATTAGAAAACTTAATTGAATTATAAAATACATCAAATAGATAAGGTCGATAGATAATACATATTCACAGTAATCCTAGTGCGAAAAAGTGACTTTGAAATCATGCACACAGTCCTTGTCAGAGCAGTTCCTGATTAGTGTAACAAGGGGAGGTTCAAGAGCCTGATAAATAGAGCCTGAGGATTCTGTACCTTCTGCCTGAAGGTAGCAGCGAGAAGAGGTTGTGACCAGGGTGATGGGGGCCCTTTATGATGTTGTCTGCTTTCTTGAGGCAATGTCTCATATCAATATATTCAATAGATGGGGGCTCCCCATTATTCTGCATGCCATATGATGTGTAGTTGAGAAGTGAACACCCAGAATGACCAGGTGGAGCGCAGAGCACCAAAAAAATGGGCAGACCCCCCCCACCCCACCCATTAAGAAGAAGCCTGGGCAATGACCCTACAGAGAAGGTGAAGACCAGTGAGGGGCTCAGCGGCTGAAATACCCACACAGGATGCAAGATGTTGGCAACAACTTCTGGTCCAAGGACTCACCCAGGCTGCAGGCTGTTGGTGAATGGCCCATGGGAACCAGGTATCAGAACTGGGATTCAAGAGAGCACCAATGGCAGAAAGGGCAACTGAAGACTTCAGGCTCTGAATGTTTCCTGATCGTATTGGAGTTTTGGATTGCCCATGGATTCAACAGGAAACTGTTTGGTTGCAGACACCATGGAAGTGCTGGAGGTTTAATACACTCAGTATCTCACGTGTTTTTTACATGGAACTTAGGTTTTTTTTCCATTCTGAAGTGTCTCCTTATCTTCTGGGAGTGGCTGTTCACACAGAAATCACCAAAACTCCAAATATTCGTATCACACCACAAGTTTATATCAAATACCTGAAGTGCGGTATTTACGTCCTATTCATTAGTGTGTTGTTCTCAGATCACCTGCAGTTCAGTTTAGACTGCGGGTAATCTGAGAAAATGTCCAGGCTGTCACCTCCTCAAATAGCAGATTCCATCACTGCTAGACTTTGTCCCCCTGTTTCACCAGTTTCTGCTCCTTATCACCCCCCTTCTGCTCCCGATGAAGAGCCCAGGCCCAAATCCTATGGATGCTGTGTGACCTACTGAGTTTTTCCAGCACGTTTGTGTATAGACTCCCCCCCTCCTACCAAACACCCAGCCCCCTCTGTCTCCCAACTCCACTGTACAACCAGAATATTACCCCAATACACTTAGCGCTGGAGATGACTGGGACAGGGAGGAAACTCACCCACCTCTGTGCAGACTGTGGATATGCTAAGAGTGTGTGGAGAAGGATGAAACGGTCATTGTAACGGATCATTCCCAGCAGCAGCATAACAGAGGACACTCTGATTTACGGGCAGTTCCTGGAGATACATGCAGAGATAGACATCCAGAACTACTGGAAGATCATCAACTTAGTGAAAGATAACCCTTTGTTCTGGCTGAAACTTGTTGGTCTTCCAGCACAGTAAAATGTCAGTGAGAGAATACTGCCAACCAGCACATTCTGGCCTCCAGAAATTGTTGAGGGGCATATTAAGGCTTGGTGCAGCCAATGCAAGGGCTTTGTGGGTACAGTGTAGGATCCTTCCGCTATTGGACATTGAGAGGCTAAGCCTGGAGGGAAACCCTTCAAACAACAGAAGAGGAGCAACCCCAAGTTGCCACATTACTGGTATTGGTACAATTGTAGTAATGTTAATGGTTGACTCTACAATGCACAGTAACAAAATGTATATTAGACACTAAAAATGTGGAAAGACTTTGCATTGTTTTCATATACCGTATATATAAAAAAATGGTGAATATAGTTTATTTTAAGAAAAGAAAAAAATCACTGATGTTGCTCAACCTGCTGTCTTCTCAAGTAGTTTGTTGTCTGCTCTTAATACTGTCATCCTTGGGCACCCCAGAGGAGAGAAGTCTGAAATCAGAGAGCATAGGTTCAAGGGGAGAACATAGAGTTGAGGGGTATATTGAGAGGCAAGTTGTTTCTGCAGATGGTGGTGGATATGTGGAATGAGCTGCCAGAGAAATTGGTAGAAGCTGGTACAATTACATCTAGAAGACATTTGGATGACATAAATGAGGGATATAATCCAAACAGAGGCAAATATCACCACATAGATAGACGCTTTGTTTGGGATGGACAACGGGTTATTTCCATGATGTAGAACTCTATGAATCTATCTGTAATGTTGCAAAATCTCCAGAGGGTTGTAAACTTGCATTGCATATCTGAATTGTTCAAATCCAAGACTTGTGTCCGAGTCCACGGTGAATGACACTGGGAAGAGAAAATGCACACCACATAACAATTAGCAGTATGCACGGATTAAAGGCGTAATCACAGAGGGAAGATTTGAGAAGGTAGATGATGGCTAAGATGACTGGCAGGGTGGAGGGATTAAGCATGTGTGGACCCATGAGGTTGAAGGCTTAAAAGGAAGTGGAGCTGTTCCCTGGGACACACTGGAGTACTGTCTCAGGGTAGGGTGATCCCACAAGGTTGAAGACAATAGGAAGTGGAGCTGTTCCCTGGGACACACTGGAGTACTCTCTCAGGGGTAGGGTGGCTCCACCTGGTATGGTGGTCTTGGAGGGGAGTGCTGAGGAAGGACGAGCTCCAGGTGGAACGACAGTGTGCTTCACCGATGGGAAAAGTCGCATTTAAAATATTGAGTACTTGACAGTCCTTTTTCTTCTGATGGCCCAGGTTTGTAACAACAACCACAACTGCCACTGCGAGCCAGGCTGGGCACCTCCTTTCTGCAACAAACCAGGTCATGGAGGCAGCGTGGATGGAGGAACTGGAACACGCAATTGTAAGTGAGGAACAAGTTTGCAGCCATAGTGCTTCATGGTCAGATACCATTATTATTCCAGAGAGCACATTGTAGGTGTGGAAGATTCTACAGAATAACACAGGGAAGGACAGGGTTAAATTAACTCTTGAAGGTAGAATATTATCATGTAGACTGGGAAGCGATGAATCAAACAGAGATATAATTCACTGTAAAGGCACTTGGGAACATGGGCCTTTTGAGATCTCTCTCATTGTTCCCCCCTACCACTCCATCCCTATCTCTGTGGCTCGATGACCACATTCTCATCAAAGCCTGCACTTCTGCTTTTCAAAACCCTCTCTCCAATCTCCTCTCTTACCTGTCTCTCCACCTCTCCCTCTTTCATTTGTCCAGCATCCTAATCTCTTGGTACTTCCCTGCTTCCTCTCTCACCTTCCCACTATGTTCTCAACAGCCCAAAACATTAATTGACCATGGATGCTGCCTGATTCGTTGAATCCCTCTAGTTTCTCTTAGTTCACTCAAGATTCCATCATCTGCAGCTCCTATATTTCTCTTATAACCAAATTAGAGACAGACCAGAGAGAGATGATGTGAGGAATAATTTCTTAACTCGTCAGAAAGTCAGCAAGCTCTGGAGACACGAGAGACAGCAGATGCTGGAATAATTGAGCAAATAAAAAAACAATTCACTGAAGGACTTCAGTGGGATGAGTCGCTGGAGACATTCACTACGTCAGACAGCTACTGTACACTGTAACAGGTCGATGACAGCAGGTGCACGCTGTAACAAATTGAAGACAGCTACTCATGGTTAAAAAAAAGTCAAAGCAAGCTAGAGCATTCTGTTACAGGTCATAGACATCTAGGGCACTCTGTAACTAGTCATAGACATCTAGGGCACTGCAACAGGTCATAGACAGCTAGGGCACTCTGTAACTAGTCATAGACATCAAGGGCACTGCAACAGGTCATAGACAGCTAGGGCACTCTGTAACAGGTCATAGACAGCTAGGGCACTCTGTAACTAGTCATAGACAACTATAAATTAACTGGAAAAGCTACAATTAAGTTGGAAAAAAAGCATGGTGCATTACAGTGCAGGCCCTTTAGCCCACGATGTGTGCCACAAGGCACATTAGGGTCTGCACTTAACTTGGGAGAACTTACCTTGGAGTAGGGTTCTGGCCCAAAACGTTGCCCATTCTCTTTCTCTCACTGATGCTGCTCAATCCATTGAGTTCCTCCAGTTTGAATGAATCTCCAGAGTTCTCCGGAGCAGATAGTTGTAAACATTCACAACCACCTTACAGCAGGAATTCCTCCTCTTCAGCACTTAACCTCTCACATTGAGATGTAGTTGGCTTAAGTAGGACTGTGCCACTGAGCTTGGTGCACAGAAGGCTGCGATAAATTGCTACTTATTATATTTCCGAATTGTTGTGAGACCAGTGCCCTCTGCAGGTGTAAACAAGCACTTGTAAAACAGAGAACACACACTTGCAGGAATCTGAAGCTGAGCAAGCTCGACCGACTTCAGCTTGAAACATCAACCGTTCTTTTTTCTCCCACTGATGCTGTTTAACCTGCTGAGTTCCTCGAGCAGAGCTTGCTTAGCTTGAAAAAATATCCTTTCATCAGATGCCCCGCAAGTCCAAGCCGTGATGGGTCATATTAAATAACAGCAAGTCCTACCTACATTGCTCATAAAATGAGGAAATGAGGACATCTCCTGCCTTGCCGTATTTTGGTTGCTGCAAGGCTACCAGAGAATCTTGTCATACTCCCCAACCTCTCCCCATATGCAAACTGCCCTAGATCCAGAGAAGGTGGAATCAGTCATTTTTGTTCAAGACTATCAGAGATGTATTTTTATTATTAATTCATTTTTCAAGGTCTGGGCATCATTGGTCAGGTCAATATTTATTGTTCGTACTGAATCGTCTTTAAATTAATCGTGTTGCAAGGCCATTTCAGAAGCCAACCTTAGGATGTGCATTGACATGTAGGAAGGTAAGGACAGCAGATTTCCTCCCTTAAAGCACAAGAGCCGACATTTGGTGAAATCTGAATCAAAATATTGGAGGAACTCAGTGAATCAAGCTGCATCTGTGAAGGGAAAGAAATTGTTGATGTTTCGAGGTCAAGACCCTGTGCCAGGACAGAGTGGGGAGGGAAGAGAGCTGGATGAAGGAGAGAGTGGGGAGGGAAGAGAGCTGGATGAAGGAAAGAGTGGGGAGGGAAGAGAGGTGTATGATGGAGAGGGAGGGAAGGGTGAAGCAAGGGCCAGACGGTGATAGGTAGACTGAGGAAAGGGGAAGGATAATGGACAGATGGAGCAAAGTGTGGATGGGAAAGTGCAGAGTGGGAGGTAGGGGCAGGGGGTGGGTGGAAATTGACAAAGAGAGTAAATCATTCCAATATATAATCCAATATATAATCCTGCACTGATTATTATGTGCTGTATATTGTATGTGTGCACTGTGGTCCAGAGAAACACTGTTTCATCTGCCTGTATATGTACAGTTAGATGATAATAAAATTGAGCATGGACAGTTGGAACCAGGTGGGGAGGGAACAGAATCATGAGGGTGATGAAGTGGGGACACAAAGGCAACCAGTGCTGGGATCTGATGAGTAAGGGTGCCAGTGAGAACTATTAGGGAGCAGTGAATGGCAGCTGGAACCAAGTGGGGAAGGGTATATCTTGGGGGTTAGATGAGGTGGAGGTGGAAAAGAGAGTGGGAGGAATCCAGGAGGTAAGAGTTACCCAAAATTGGAGAACTCACTATTTATATGATTGAGTTGTAAACTACCCGGTGCTGCTTAAGTCTCATTTTACAGACTCTGGAATGGCAGGGGTCATGAGTGTATATCTCTTTTACACAGACGATTAAAGCCAGGTATTATCTGCCTTTTGAGTGCTTCACCTATTTTGTGTGAACACATCAAAGGCAGATCAGGGTTCTGAACTTATCTGGCATTAATCCACCAAGGTAGGCAGTGTCAGAAGTGGAGCAGGGCTGTACTACACACCCCGCCTCTTTTGCTTCAGGAAACTGGCTTGCTGTGTAAAAGGACTCACCGACCCAGCTTTTCTTCTGTTCTGTGTGAACAAGGAAGCTGGCTCTCAGAAACGGTCCACGTATATGGCAATAACGCAGCTTTTCAATGTAAAAAGGGCTGAGTCAGTGGCGTGGCCAAATCCCACTCTGACATTCCTTGCATTCTGAAGTGACATTTATTCTTTCTGTCCAGGCAGTAATTAATACAGCAACTGAGAGAATATTCTCACCCACTCTTGGTCAATTTTACTTATTTCACAACTTGCAGTCAGATTCTTAAGGATAGGATCTACCAGCATTTGGGAAGGTCGTGCCTCACGAGCCTAACTGAGTTCTTTGAGGAAGAGGCAAAAGAAATTGATGAGGGTCAGGCAGTAGATGTGATCTAAGTGGATTTCAGTAAGGTGATTGATAAGGTCCCCAACGAGAGACTCATCCGGAAGGTCAAGAGGCATGGGATCAGTGGAACCTCGACTGTCTGGATAAAAAATTGGCCTGCAGGAAGAAGACAGAGAGTAGTGGTGGAAGGGAGGTACTTTGCATGGAGGGCAGTGACTAGTGGAGGGCTGCAGGGATCAGTTCCCGGGCCCTTGCACTTCGTGATTTTTATAAATGATCTGGATGATGATACAGAAGGTTGGGTGAGTACGTTTGCGGATGACACAAAGAGTGGAGGAATTGTAGATGGAGCTGAAGGTTGTCAGTGGTTGGAAGAGGTCATGGACAGGATGCAGAGTTGGGCAGAAAAATGGCAAATGGGAGTTCAATCCGGACAATTTGAAAAACTAGTACAGGGTTAACAATTGGTTAATTAAGGGCATGGATGAACAGAAGGATCTTGGAATTCATGTCCATACATCATTCAAGGTCATTGCTCAGGTTGATAGGATAGTTGAAAAAGCCTATGGGATTCTGGGCTTCATTAATAGGGGGGACTGTGTATAAGAGTAGAGAAATCATGTTGCAGCTTTATAAGTCTCTGATGAGCCCAGATTTGCAGTATCGTGTCCAATTCTGGTCGCCTCATCATAGGAAGAATGTGGAGGCTATGGAAAGGGTGCAGAGGAGATTTACCAGGATGTCACCTGGACTGGAGGACATGTCTTATGAGACAAGGTTGGCAAAGCTGGGACTTTTCTCTTTGGAGCATAGAAGGATGAGGTGGGACTTGATCGAGTTTACAAAATTATGAGAGGCATAGATCAGTTGGACAGACAATACCTGATTCCTAGGGTGGGAATAACATCCATTGGAGGACACGTGTATAAGATTAAGGGAAGGAAGTAGAGGGGAGACTTCGGGTGTAAGGTTTTTACACAGAGAGTTGCTGAGGCCGGGAAGCCTTGTCAGGAGTGGTGGTAGAGGCTGAAACATTAGGGGCCTTTAAAAAAAAAACTATTAGATAGGTTCATGGACGAAAGGAGAGGGTTATAGGGTAGGGAGGGTTTAGCACTTTTATACTGTTCGGTACAACATTCATGTTTAATAGCTCTCACTATGTGACGATCGTGGCTGAGAATTAATTGAGAGTAAATACAAGGGAAGGCATATACGTACTGGCTAACACATAAATCTATATATTTTTGCAGATAATAGACTGATTGTAGCAGGGATTGTGGTGCCTATAATCCTTCTGCTGTGTGGTATTGGAGTCATTTTGCATTACTGTTACCGACGGAGATATAACATCTGTCCTAAAGACACCAGGAAGCCAAAGTCCGATGCCAAGCAGTTCTGGTAACTATGTACAAGTTTATCTATATTTGCCACATTATACCCGGTACAGTGAAAAGGGTTCTTGCATGAGCAGTCTAACAGGTCAACTTAGACACATGTACAGCCTTTAAGTAGAAGGGCAAGAGCACAGTTAGAGAGTTACAATGGGTAGAATGATCAATTGGTAAAAATAAGGGCAGCATTAGAACATCTTTGAAGTTGATGATGAGGAGTTTATTGGACAATGCAGATATGCACCAAGATTCTTACTTGCTGCATCTGAACAGGTACTTGTAAAACTATAATAGTTAACTTACTGAATTAAATTAATAGACAATAAATACATAGGATAGATATAAATATTCACTGTAATTTTTGTGCAATAGTGCAAAGTGTCCATGATTTAGTGTACCAAGGGAAGGTTCAAGAGGCTCATCAACGTTACAAAAAAACTGTTCTTGAACCTCGAGGTGCTGGTCTTTAGGCCCTTCTGCCCAGGAGAAGTTGTCACCAAGGTGATGGTTTGTTGGCTGCCTTCTTGATTTCAGTAATGGGTTGGAGGTCGGAGCCTGTGGTGGACATTGTGGGGTTCATTCATTCATTCATGGCCACAGGAAAGAAACTGTTTTTAAGCCTATTAGTACACGCTTTCACACTCTTCAGCCTCCCCTATCCCCCACCCCCCCTCCCCCCACTGAAGGGAGGAGGGAGAAAAAGTGTGACAGATCCTTCAGTAGGTTGGCAGTGGGAGATGCTGATGGAAAACGATTTTTAACCCATGTCACATTAGGAGAAAAAATTGCATCTTGCCCCACCTACATACAATGAACACCTGTCCTCACAGGGTCTGACTGAAAACATCCCATTGAAGTTCTTTTTGCTGGTGCTCATTTTCAGCCAAGGTCAGTCAAAATGGTGAAGCACTGGTCCTATCCTGGACACACTCTCTTCTCCCTCCAGATTGAACTAAGCCTCAATGACTATCGCCCTGTGGCACTGACCTCCACCATTATGAAATGCTTTGAGCGTCTGGTGATGGAGCACATCAAAGCACATCTTCCAAGCGATGCTGGACCCATTTCAATTAACCTGTAGGAGAAACCATTCCACAGATGATACTACATCCTTGTTGTGACCCACCCGGAGAACAATGCTATTTATTGACTTTAATATGATCATTCTCTAGAAGCTGGTGGAGAAGCTGTCCTCACTGGGACTCAACACCCCTCTTGTGACTGGTTTCATCACTTCCTAATGGAAAGGCCATAGTCTGTTCAGGTTGGTAGCAGAACATCAAGCTCCATCATGTTGAGCACTGGCGGAGCTCAGAGCTTTGTGCCCAGACCATTCCTGCTCACACTACTGATCCAGTGTCATCAAGTTTGCAGATGACACGACAGTCATTGGCCTCATCAGCAACAACAATGAGTTACACTATCAGGGAAATGGTGGAAAACCTTGTGAAATGGTGTGAGAGTAAGAACCCAAGCCTTAATGTGGACAAGATGAAAGGGATAACTGTGAACTTCAGGAGGACCAGGAATGACCACCCTCCACTACACATCAGCAACTCTCTAGTGGAGAGCACCAAATCTGTTGGAGTTCACTTAACTAGTGACCTATTATGGGCACTCAACATCTCCTCACTTGTCAGGAAGTTGCAAGGCTAACAGCTGCCGTTGTGTCAACCTTCTACAGGAGCTGGTTCAAGTGCATCCTGGCCAGCGGCATCGCAATGTAGGACTGTTGCTGCAAAGAAATGGACCTCAAGCGTGGCAGAGAGGATCAGTGTCTCCCTCCTTCCTATCAATGCGATCTACTGGGATCATTGCCTGAATTGAGTGCACAAAATCATTGAGGACCCCTTCCATTCTCCACACATCTTTCAGCTACTTCTGTCAGGAAAGGGATAAAGGAATATCAGGGCCAGAACCACCAGGCTGAGGAACAACACCTTCCTAAAGACAGTGAGAATGCTGAATGACCAAAAGAACTACTCACACTAACCATCCGAGACTCTCCTGTCCATGAAAGAATATTTATATGTTTATTTGTATCATTGAATACATGTCCTACCTATGTATTGCTTGTATGTGTATTATGTCTGGTTGTGTGCTGTGTGTTTTGCACCGAGAACCGGAGAAAACTGTTTCATTGGGTTTTACTTGTACAATCAGATGACAATAAATTTGACTTGAACTTCAGGAGGAATACAGGAGTAACATAGAACATACAACAATAGGGCCATTTGGCCCATGACATTGTGCTAACCAATGTAAACCTTCCTATGTTAATCCATTTTCCTTACATTCATGTGCCTATCTAAGAATCTTTTAAATGTCCACATTGATCAAGCCCAAATCATTACTCTAGCAATGCTTTTCAGGCACCCACCACTCTCTGTGTGGGGAAAAATAAAACAAAAACTGACCGTTGACCTTTCTTCCACTCACCTTAAGCAGTTGTCCTCTGGTGGGTTCTCAAGGTCCCAGGACTGTGTGTCTGTTCATCATCAGATCCTACTGGTGGGATCCACATGTCCTCAATAAGTCCAGAGAATTAAAAATATATCACCTCACATGGATACAAAGAGAATACCTGCCTTTGTTTCTGTCCTAATCACATTTGAGTTGTGTTTTTTTTAAATGAGAAAACCCTGACCATAGTGAATTGTTTCAAAATTGAGGGAACCCTGGTCTGATCCCTTGACTTCCCTGGTCAAGTTGTACTACTGTCTGAGCTGTCAAAAGGGGAACCCAGGAAGGATGTTATAACTGAGCAAACTTTGCACTACCTTGTAACTAGTCTGGGAACATCTAAACAGAACATGGATGATGGCATGGTCCAAAGTGATATTATAAAAGTGATGAAGCAAATAGATGATTGTTGTAAAAATCCAACAAAAACTGCATTATGAACAATCTTATTAGTTCCACCCACCCCTCCCCCCCCCCCCCCCCCCCCACACACACATTATTGTCTGTTTTGTGGCAAGGAAAGTAAAAAATTAATTAAAGGATGGTGTGATAACGTGCACACAAACCTGTGTGCCTCCAGTTTGATGCAAACCATTGTACCAACATCAAAAAGTGACTTGCAGTCTTTCTCATGTCATTTTCATTGGTTTTACCCTGCAGTGGAATTCCTGGAATACTGAAGGACTATGAGCGATGTGTGAAGCCAAACACGAATAGCGTGGTTTCTTTTCCCAATGCTGATAATGTAGACCAGAAAGCGAATAATGGACACTCAAATCCAACCTTTCAGATCAGAAAAAAAGATCCAAAGGTAAGGCTGAAAGACAACAGGAAAGTTGGAAGTAAAGTTAATTCCACAGATAGCCTAGAGGGCAGCACCGGGATTGGTGATGAATTGTTGCAATATTTCGGCTCTGGAGGACCAAGGTTCAATCTGCATTGGGAATGAGTGGCTGGGTGCCCTATAGTAGATGTGCTGAACTTTTAGGGAATGCGGTATTTTTCCAGGGACATTGGTAGCCTGAAGATACCTCCAGAGACTGACTTTGAAAATCAGAGAACAAATGCTGAAAACCTCATCCTCCATTGCAAATGCTAAGTGTGCTGTATTATCCTGTCAGTATATTTTACTGCCTCTAGAGTTCAGTTCAGTAGGGATCATTGGAGCAGAGTATTTAACTAACAAAGCTGTGCTGTACTGCAACACTACTGATAGAGATACATTTTCAAGCACCACATTACCATTAACCCTCTTCCTGAGTCTTTCCTTTTCCATCCCTCTTGTCTCCTTTCCTCCAGCTCCCTAGCCATTCAGAGAGCTACCCCTCCCCCTATCATTTCTCATCTTTTTTTCTCTTCTACCCTCCCACCCGTATCCACCTATTTTCTTGTGTTGCTCCCCACCCCCCTCACTTTTGTATTCTTTTTGCACACACCTTGTCGAAGGGCTCAGGCCTGAAATGTTGGTGACCCTTTGCTTCCTCTAGACGCTGTGTGACCTGCTGAGTTTCTCCAGCACTTCTGTGTATTGCACCACTTTAATTCCGCCTATTCCTTTGCAGAAGGCACTTCTATTAGATAGTTTTTTGCAAAGCCACTGGGACCACATTGCCAATTCTCACATTCCCATCTTTTCTCTTTCATCTTCTTCAAGGATTTCTGCAATATTAACCAAGTACAGCCTGTCTTGGAACTCCTTGCTAATTAGCTTTGCTGACCTCCTGGTCTCATCTGCTGCTCTAAAGTTCATTCCCATATCATAGACTTACCAACAGTTATATTAAGATAATCCAACATATAATTTCCTTTCTAATTCCAATATTCTTTGGCCAATTGAGCCAGATATCATTCTCCTCTCTACTGCCTCGGTCTTCCTTTCCACAATAGGGGTGCAAACTGAAGCCTTCACCATTTCATTTCATTAGGAATATAGAGAGGGTGCCGAGGAGATTTGTTAGGGTATATCCTGGACTGGAGAATATGTTTTGTGAAGAATGGTTGAGCAAGCTAGGGCTTTTTCTTTGGAGTGACAGAGGATGAGCGGCAATTTAATAGAGGTGAATAAGATTAGGGGAGGCAGAGGTAGGTTTGGACAGCCAGCATCTTTAACCCAGGGTGGCAATTGCCAATACTAGAGGACATCTCTTTAAGGTGAGTGGAGGAAATTTTAAGGGAGATGTCAAGGGTAGATTTTTTACAACGAGAGTGGTGGGTGCATGCAATGCATTGCTGGAGGGGGGTGATGGAACCTGGTGCAATAGGGGCATTTAAAAGACTCATAAATTGATGGTTAGGTTTACTTTAAAAAAATTAATGATACATTACGGTAGAAGGCCCTTCCAGCCCATGAAACCTGTGCCATCCAATTACAATTAATTAACCTGTCATCGTGGTCTATTTTTGGAAGTTTACATAGGTTAGCACAATATCGTGGGTCAAAGGGCCTCTCCTGTGCTGCAATATTCCATGTTTTAAACACATTGGGTATCTGGCCCTCACAGTCGTTGATTAGGTCCATTGCATGTGATAACTTTCACATGGTAACAATCCTGTCATCTAAATGTAAAAGAAAATAAGGAGATCTTTACTACCTCACACATTCCCTTCCTCTGTGTCCCCCACAGGCCACCAATATCTCCTGCCCATTCTGGTCCTTAACCACTCACTCGTTGAGAACAGACGTTTTGACAAAGCTGCTTCAAAGGGACTTGCCTGATCTCCAACACCACCTTGCTCCTTCAGTGCCACATAGCTTGTTGCTAGAGATTGTGCATGTTGTGGAACTGAGGGAGATGAAAGTGGGTGGGTGGAGTGGGGAAGGATGGTATGTGGAGTGTGTTGTGAGGCCAGTGGGGGAAAGAGTTGGAGAGAAAAGGCAAAATTAAATGTCTTACTAACACCATTTAATTCTTCTTATTCCACTAGACTGGACAACAGCAGAGTCCGGCAGTGCCTCCAAAACCACGATTACCTCACTCTCGCCCTCCTCAGCATCCGGTGTTGCAATTGCCAACCCTTCAACCCATGTCTCCATTCAGCAATTGCCACCAGGGCAATAAAATGTCTTGCCCTCAAATACAAGGATTACAGACTCTGATCACTGTAAAGAATGCAAATGTTATGTCTACAAGACAAACTCCTCCTAACAGACCTCTGCCAGCAGACCCTCTTCTTCGGACCCCCAAGGTATGAAAGTGATATCTCTTAGTATATGTTGAAGGGTGATCACTCTCTAGAGAAGCCTGGGACTGCCCCCATTGGGGTTTAGGAGTATGGGGGGTGGGGGGAGGGATTTTACAGAAACACATAAAATAATGAAAGGAATGCATAAGATAGAAGCAGGGAAGTTGAACAGGAAAGTCAATAGATACTGGGGTTGAGCGCAATACATAGACACGCTGGAGAAACTCAGCAGGTCACACAGCATCCATAGGAGTAAAGAGTAGCCAACATTTTTGGCCTGGGGCCTGTTGTCACACAAGTCCTTGAGGTCCTTTTGGGGGCCAAACTAGCAGATCAGATGACAGCCCAGGCCTGAAACATTGATAACCCTTTACTTTTTATGGATGCTGTGTTATCTGCAGAGTTTCTCCAGTGCATTTGTGTATGGAAGCTGGGAAGTTGTTACCACTAGAGTAAAACACAAAAGTCTGTAGACACCATGATTGAAGTAAAAATATAGTACTGGAGAAACCCAGCAGGTCAAACAGTGCTCTTTATCTTTTCTTTGGCTTGGCTTCGCGGACGAAGATTTATGGAGGGGGTAAATGTCCACGTCAGCTGCAGGCTCGTTTGTGGCTGACAAGTCCGATGCTGGACAGGCAGACACGGTTGCAGCGGTTGCAGGGGCAAATTGGTTGGTTGGGGTTGGGTGTTGGGTTTTTCCTCCTTTGCCTTTTGTCAGTGAGGTGGGCTCTGCGGTCTTCTTCAAAGGAGGTTGCTGTGAGGCGCCAAGATGCACGGTCTGAGGCGATATCAGCCCACTGGCGGTGGTCAATGTGGCAGGCACCAAGAGATTTCTTTAGGCAGTCCTTGTATCTTTTCTTTGGTGCACCTCTGTCACGGTGGCCAGTGGAGAGCTCGCCATATAACACGATCTTTGGAAGGCGATGGTCCTCCATTCTGGAGACGTGACCCACCCAGCGCAGCTGGATCTTCAGCAGCATGGACTCGATGCTGTCGACCTCTGCCATCTCGAGTACTTCGACGTTAGGGATGAAAGCGCTCCAATGAATGTTGAGGATGGAGCGGAGACAACGCTGGTGGAAGCGTTCTAGGAGCCGTA
This sequence comes from Narcine bancroftii, assembly GCF_036971445.1. NCBI lineage: Eukaryota > Metazoa > Chordata > Chondrichthyes > Torpediniformes > Narcinidae > Narcine > Narcine bancroftii. The sequence continues at coordinate 49,132,940 of NC_091477.1, forward strand.
GGTGATGCCGGTAGAGGACCCATGATTCGGAGCCGAACAGGAGTGTGGGTATGACAACAGCTCTGTATACGCTTATCTTTGTGAGGTTTTTCAGTTGGTTGTTTTTCCAGACTCTTTTGTGTAGTCTTCCAAAGGCGCTATTTGCCTTGGCGAGTCTGTTGTCTATCTCATTTTGTCTATCATGTTGTCTATCTCATTTATAAAGTGCTCTTTATACAGCAAAGATAAAGATAAATAACCAATGTTTTGGGATTAAGCCCTTTATCAAGTGGTTTTCATGAATAGGTGAGAGTAGAACCAGCGGACATAGTCTCAAAGTGGGGAGTAGATTTAGGGTAGATATGAGAAGGAAGTTTCTCCCAGAAAGCAGTGAATCTGTGGAATTCTCTGTCCAAGGAAGCAGTGGAATCTGCCTCATTGAATGTATTTAAGACACAGATCAATAGATTTTTGCAGAGTTGAGGAATTAAGAGTTATGGAGAACAGGTGGATAAGTGGGGCTGAGGCTACAATCAGATAAGTCATGATCTTACTGAATGGCGGCGCGAGCTGGATGGCCCAAATGGTCAATGCCTGCTCCTTTTTCTTATGTTTTATGAGCGCATTTTGAAAGAATCAACAATCAACACTCCAACTGTCCCTTGTAAACCAGCAGATGCAGGCCTGAATAAAACTGAACATGTATGGATAGGAGGTTGGTCCTTAACTTGAACAATGACAGGAAGGATAAGAGGACAAATGGAAAGACAGAACATTTAGATTGGTACCATCAATTAAATTTTGAGGACCACGCCAATTTCTCCATGAATAGGGATACCTGACATGTTTGTCGGATTCAATGGGCAAGACTTGGAGTTGAACGGTAGGACAGGTTTGGAGAGATGAATGTGCTCATCCTCTTCGATTCAGATGAAGAAGCAGAACTGAGAGCAAAGCAGTTTGCACGATACTATTGCAGCTGTAGTGACCTAGGTTCGAATCTGGTACTATCTGTATGTTCTCCCCATGCCTGCGTGGGTTTCCTCCCACTCTTTAAAAGTGTATGGGGTTTCTGTATCAATTGGTGTATTTGAGTGGCATGGGCTCATGGGCCGGAAGGGCCTGTTACCATGTTGTATCTGTAAAGAAAAAACTGCTTGACACGCTGCTAAACCAAACTGAGGTTTTGTGAGAGAATTGAATCACACCAGAATATGTTGGAAACTCTCCACTGATCAGGCAGTACCTGTAGAAAAATAAACCAGGTTAATGCTTCCAATTTAAGACTTGTCTGAAAGTCATTTAGTTTTCAGTAGCAGAAAGATGGGAAACGGATGGGTAGAACAAAGAGAATATATCAGTTAGGGCAAGACCAAAGGACAGTTAGAAGGAGATTTTACTTCTCTGTCTGTGTTATGTGTTGCAAAGAGTAAGGCTGTGGGACCTGTCCAGAAGGACAGACTCTGGTAACAGAGAGAGCAATATTGTACCTAAATCAGCAATGGATGACTGGTAATAATGATCAGTTCTAATAGAGACAGCAAAAAAAGGGAAAGCTATTCAAATTAACCAAGGCCAATTTCTATGATGAGTAAGACCATTTCTTGATGTAATGATGAGATAAGTTATTTAGTATATTGCAAGCTTGACTCAAAACAGTGGCACCAATCTTCTTATTTAAATACTTGGTTTGTAGCTGATATCAGACATATTGGTGATAATTTGCAACATAATTTTTTAAATCTCCTGCTCCCCATATAACCAGGTTTCAGTCCAGACCAGTGGTTCTCAACGTTTCTCTTTCCATCCACATCGGTGGGTGCCATCGGTGCCCTGGGATTAGTCGGGATGACTTAAGGTGGTATATGAGTGGAAATAAAAAGCTTGAAAACCACTGGTCTAGAATGTCCTGACTCATTTGTTTTTTGTTGTAATAGTACACATTTCAGACATTCTAGTCATCATCTTGAGACAAAAACATCTAATTCCTGGAAGCAAAAGAAACATTTTTATAAAAGAAGGAGAACTCCTTAGAGAACAGTTTAGATCTTCTCTTAGAAAGAGAAATATCCACACTGACAAATACTTCCTCCCACTTATAACGCTTGAGAATCATTTGGCGCATCATCTATCTTGGCTCACAGAGAACTTTAATCCCATTCCCCTACTAATTTTTAGTGATAAATACAATCAAATTTTCCCATTAACTTCTCTACCCTCCTTCATCTCCCCCTTCCCCCCACTTCACACCAGGGACTGTCTACCTTGAGATAACCATATAACCATTTATGGAGTAGAAACAGGCCATGTTGGCCTTTCGAGTCCTTACCGGTTCACTGATTTTGTGCGCCCTTTTCAGGCAATGGTCCCGATGGGTTTGGCCCTCGAATTCCAACTTCAGTGGCTGAATTCTTCCGTATTCCACCTTGGCAAACTCCAAGAGTCTCATTTGCAAAACCTATGTTGAATAAAACTGGGGACCCCAGAAGAAAAATACACACACACATTCACACACAGCACCAGAGATCAGGATGGGATGCGAGTCATTACAGTGATGAGGCCGCCATTCTACTGGACTGTGCTGCTGTGTTCCCCCAAGAATAACCCAAACTGTAACCCAAGAATAACTGTCTCTCTTCCTCTATTGGACTTGGTTTGCCTTTCTTCCATTGTGTGGATGAACACATGGCTATGCTTTGATAGAACAAACATGAAGAGGTATTAGTTCCACTAACTGGGAGTCAGGAAGAAGCAAATTAAGCAAATACCATTTTCTATATCCTCATCACCTCCAAAATAAAGGAATCTTGTCACAGGTTAATAAGATAATTTACATTTTAACATTGTGACACCTGATGTAGAAAAGATATTGAGTCTCCCCCGCTAATACTCATCCCCATTAAGTCCTCAAGATAACTATTCAAAGGTTTTGGTACTTCACTACATTTTCTTTTGTATATTTTATTTATTATTCAAAATAAAGCATACAATCAAAAACAAAATACAAATATACATAGTGTTTTCTCCTCTAAAATCACCTCACACCCCACTAACTATCCAAAAGAAAAGAAAGAAAGAGGCAATCAATTCATATAACAATCAACCAATATCTCCATGTTTGGTGCAACCCTAACAGGTGTTTCACTTCATTGAAACACATAAGGTTGCAATGCTTGCCAATGTAGTGATTAAAAATGTCTAAACAAATCAATTTCCACCTCAACCATCAGTACTCAGAAAAATAAATAGATGTTTGAAGCTGATGAAGAATATACTTTATCTTTCTTGTTGATTGATACTAAGCACTCATTCTCCAAACTCATGAGCAGCAACTATTAAATGTACAGTACAACTCCGATTATCTGAAATGGTCAGGACTGGGCCTATTTCGGATAAACCTTTTTTTTTTCCGGAGAACTGGTCATTTTTTTAAAAACAGCCCAGTAGCAACAGAAAAGTCACTTGTAACAGTGTTTAAACAACAAGGGAAGGCTTTTTAAGCATTGAAATAATGTTTAATTCTCACAAAAAAAATATGCTGGCCACCTCCGATCACCGACACCTCCCCACTAAGGCCCCACTCGTGCCAGGAGCCCAAGGGTCCCGCTCCTGCCCGGGAGCTGCCGGCGCTGGGAGCATGAGGTCCCAGGTCAGTTTGGCTCCAAAGAAATTTTGGGTAAATGAGGATTTCTGATTTGTTTCAGATATCCTCATTTATCCCAATTTTTTTTTAAAATTGGATAACTGAGGATTTTGGATAATCTGAGTTGTACTGTATTCTTTTTTTCTTTGGCTTGGCTTCGCGGACGAAGATTTATGGAGGGGGTAAAAAGTCCACGTCAGCTGCAGGCTCGTTTGTGGCTGACAAGTCCGATGCGGGACAGGCAGACACGATTGCAGCGGTTGCAGGGGAAAATTGGGTGGTTGGGGTTGGGTGTTGGGTTTTTCCTCCTTTGCCTTTGTATTACTAATTAATTATAAAAAGTTGAAAAACAATAACTTGGATGTTTTTGGTTCCAGGCAGTGCACAGCAGCCTTGGTGTACAGATGAATAAGAAGCCGTTGTCACCCAGTGGAGATAAAACACAGCAGGACATGGCCAGTTCCAAAATTGACACATACAAGTAAGTACAGCTGAATGTTGTGCTGCATGCAAATGGAGAGACAGAAAAAGAGAGGCTAATAAGAACAATGTGCAATCTATTAAAAGGTTGTAAAGCAATCAGAAAATCATGGCAGGATTGTGCAGAGTCCATGTGGATTTATCAAAGGGAATTGGAGTTTGGCAAATTGAGATTTTTGAGGTTGTAACTCAAAGGATAGACTAGGAAAGACCAATGAATGTGGTGTGCTTGGCGTTTTAATAAGGTACTACCCCAGAATGATGAGAAGAGAGCACAGATAGCACAGCATGATGCTACATCACCGCCAGCAACCTGCTTTTGAATCTAGCGCTGTCTTTAAGGAGATTGTGCGTTCTCCCATGACCTATGTGGGTTTTTTTTTCCCTCAGGTTCTCCAGTTTCCTCTCACCCTCCAAAATGTAAATTCTTTGGTTGGGAGAAAGAGATTTGTGGGGAGTAGAATTAAGCCATTTGGCTCATTGAGTCGCCCTCACTAATCAAGGACCTATCAATCTAAGCTTTATATATACCCAATGACTTGGCCTCCTCAGCCACCTGTTGCAATGAATTCCACAGATACACTGCCCTCTAGCTGAAGAAATTTCTCCTCATCCCCATTCTAAAAGGACCCTGTTTTAACCTGAGGCTTTCCCCTCTAGTCCTGGATGCTCTCACTGCTGGTATCATCATCTCCTTGTCCACTCTTTCTAGTTTAAGATTATCTGTCTGTGGTGCCATTGGAACCTCCAATTTCCACCTCTGTTGCATCGTCCAACTCCTTTTCTGGGATAGTTGTTGCTAGAAGCCACATCCCATGGCTTTGTTGTGTGAGGAATTCACTATTTTGTCTGTCTTTATCCTTAAATTCTCCATAAACTTAGGTTATCCATAATCCAAGTCTTAATGTCCAAAGTCCCCCAAAGGACTGTGAATTCTGGGCCTATGATCTTCCACGCTGAGAGTGAAAGAAGTTTGGTGGGTAAAATGTCCAGCAATGAGGAACAAAAGTGGACAGAGGTAGACAATTAGGGTGTGTATCAGCCTTGATCTTATCACTGAGAGATGGACTGGCTTTCTCAAGCTCCTGTGTTACTTCCAGTTATGCTTTTCCCCTTCTGCAACAACATTCCATCGGTCTCAATTTACAATCGTTGGCATATCCCTTTGGTATTCAATTTGCTTTCTGTGCCTCTACATTTTACTTTTCATCTGTCAAACAGCTGCAAAAGAAATCCTTAAGAGTGTGAAAACAGACAGGAAAATGGCTCAACCATCATGTCGAGGATGTATATGTTTTCTCTTTTATTCAGTGGGTGGATGCAAGGTGGGAATAGAGATTTCTCTGCTGAAATAATGTGGTGTGGCTCAACCTGAGAGGGGCAGATCAAATGATTGTTGCAGTAGAACCTCCCGAGAAACAGCTACCTACCCAAGCTGTTCAAGAAAGCCCCATCTCCAGGATGGTGGAATTCACCTTGTCACAAATTCCTCAGACTTGGGGTGCCAGAGGAGTCACGTGATGGAGTAGTGGCCGGTAAGAGAATACCAGCCCTCTCCAGAAAAGAAGAAATAAAGTGAAGAAAATACAAAGTTCAAGAAACTCAAAACATAACAAATAAAAGATAAAGTTGTGGAGAAAAGAAAGAAAATGGCACCCAAGAAGGAAAAAGTAAAAACAATGGGAAAAAAAGAAGAAAAGATGCCGGAAGAGAAAGGAGAAGGCCTTACCTGCATGAAGAAACAGGGAGCCATCGTAGAGAAAAGAGCCCATTCCCCAAGGTTGGTGATGACCCCGCAGAGTCAGACTCCCGACCGCTGGACTGCAAAAATGGTTTTCTGAGCCAAACAAAAGCGCGCAGTGTGCACACTAAGGAAAAAGAGAACACCGACGGGGGGGGGGGCCCAGCTAAGGAGCGAGCAAACACAGCGCGACCAGCTGAGGGATGCCCAATACCAGGGTTCTCAGCTGGAAGAAGAGGGAAGTGACATGAAAGGGAGTGATAGGAAAGAAGAACAGCAACAGGAGGCACAACAGATGACTAGCCCAGAAGAGGACCAACAGCAAGAAGCCAAGCAAGAAGAAGCCCAGCAAAGTGAAGCAAGCAACTCAACAAGAAAGTCAGAAGAGACACAGATACAAGGAAAAGAAGTAGAAGACACAAACACAGGTGCAGACACAGAAGAAGAGGAAGAAGAAGACCAAGCTCTGCACAGAGAACTAGAAGGTATAATAGATGGTCAGAATATAGATTTTAAAAAATTTCAAGAACAAATGAGAGCATTAAAAAATGGTTGACCCTTAGAATTTAGTGAAATGAAAGGAAAAATGAAAAGTACAGAAGAAAAAGTAAGTAGAATAGAGCTGGTCCTGACAGAAATAGGGAAAAGATTAGAAAATGTGGAAGAACGAGAAATGGCTGTAGAAATGGAAGTGTATGACTTAAGAAGAAAATTGGAAGAAAGTGACAAAAAAGAGTCACAGGAGTTGTTAGCTCAGAAGATTGATATAATGGAAAACTATAGTAGGCGAAACAACATAAAGATAGTGGGCCTAAAGGAAGATGAAGAAGGTACAAATATGAAAGAATTTATAAAAGAATGGATCCCAAAGGTCCTGGGAATGCCAGAAATACAGGAAGGAATGGAAATAGAAAGGGCACACAGAACAGTAGCCCCAAAATCACAGTCATAACAAAAACCAAGATCCGTTTTAGTAAAATTTCTGAGATACATGACAAGAGAAAATATACTGGAGAGGGCAAGGAATAAAATTAGAGAAGACAAAAAACCATTGGAATACAAGGGTCAAAAATTAATTTTGCTATTTTACCCAGACATAAGTTTTGAACTCTTAAAGAAGAGGAAGGAGTTTAATACAGCAAAATTGATCCTAGGAAAAAAGGTTATAAATTTATGTTAAGGTATCCAGCTGTGCTTAAAATATTTATCCTGGGTGAGCAAAACAGACTGTTCTCAGATCCAGAGGAAGCATGAGAATTTGCAGAACGCCTGCAGGACAGAAGGAGAGATGAAGAGATGTCACAAGAACGACGACAAAATACATATAAAGATGTAAAAATAATTTATAAGTAAGAACTAAAGAAGGAAAAGAAAAGGGAAGAAAGGAAGTAAGGGGGTGAAGAAAGAGGGTGAACTTTGTTATATGTGAAGATAAAAGTATTTTCTGGAGGGGGTTGGGTGGGAGAGAATAACAGTCACTGCAAAATCAGTTGACGCTTGCGAGCGGGTTCACAATCCAAATGGAGAGGGGAGTTGTGGTTTCCTGGCGAGGGACAAGGGGCAACTCAGAGAGGGGGGGCCTTTGGGGTTAAGGGAATTTTAGTTGTAGGAGTTGTTGAAGTATTTTATGTTTTAAAAGTGATGTCATACATTGAGTTCAAAAAGGGAAAACTGAGAGATGAAACGGGGGATTGGATGGTGGTGGTGAGGAAGCAGAAATGAGGTGTAAACAGAATATGAGATGGCCATGTTGAACTATATGACTATAAATATTAATGGAATATATAACCAAATTAAACAAAAAAGGCTATTAAATTTCCTGAAAAAAGAAAAAAATAGACATAGTATTTGTGCAGGAAAAGCATCTAACTGAAGTGGAACATAACAAATTAAAAAGAGACTGGGTAGGGCACGTAGCGGCAGCATCATATAATTCAAAAGCCAGAGGTATAGCTATATTAATAAATAAAAATGTACCAATCAAAATAAAGGAGGAAATAATAGATCCAGCAGGGAGGTATATAATGAGAAAGTGTCAGATATATTCAGAATTCTGGAATTTGATCAATATATATGCACCTAATGAAGAGGATCAAAAGTTTATGCAAGATTTTTTTTAAGATTGTAGATACGCAGGGGAATAGGAGGGGATTTTAACCTTAATTGGATCCAATGTTGGATAAAACTGGACAAAAGTCTAACAAAAAGAATAAAGTGGCCAAATTTATGGTTAAATCAATGCAGGAAATGAAACTTATGGATATATGGAGGAGCAGCACCCAAGGGAAAAGGAATACTCATATTATTTGAGTAGGCATAAAACATACTCAAGGATTGATATGTTTTTGTTGTTGGCCCATATCTAAGGGAGAGTTAGGAAAACTGAATATAAAGCTAGATTGCTATCTGATCACTCACCCCTGTTATTAGCAATAGAACTGGAGGACATCCCACCAAGAACATATAGATGGAGATTAAACTCCATGCTACATAAAAGACAGGAATTTAGAGAATTTATTGAACGTTAAATTAAAATGTACTTTGAAATAAATACGGAATCGGTGAAACACAAATTTATATTATGGGATGCAATGAAAGCCTTATCAGAGGGCAGATAATAAGTTATGTAACTAAGATGAAAAAGGACTACAATCGGGAAATAGAACAGTTGGAAAGGGAGATAGTAAGTACAGAAAAAGGACTAGCAACAAGGGATGATATAATAAAAAGAAGGGCAAAAAGATCAAATATGAAACATTACAAATGTATAAGGTGGAGAAAAACATAATGAAAATAAAGCAAAAGTGTCATGAGCTAGGAGAAAAAACACACAAAATATTAGCCTGGCAACTTAAAACCGAACAAGCTAAAAGAATTGCATTGGCATCAAGGAAAAAGGACAAACAAATTACATATAACCCAACAGAGATTAATGAAAACTTTAGTGAATTTTATGAACAATTATACCAAACTGAGAATGAGGAGAAAGATGATAAATAGAAGATTTTAGCTAAAATTGAACTGCCGACATTGCAAGGAGAGGAGCAAAACAAGCTGATAAAACCATTTGAAATAGAGGAAGTACAGGATATATTAAAAAAGCTGCTGAACAATAAAACACCTGGAGAGGATGGATTCCCAATAGAATTCTAGAAAACATTTAAAGAGTTATTAATTCCTCCTCTCCTGGAAGTAATGAACCAGATAGAAGAAACACAAAACTTGCCAGATTCATGTAAGACAGCAATAATTATAGTAATACCAAAGACGGGGAAGGATCCACTAACACCAGCATCATATAGACCAATATCTCTACTTACTTAATTCAGATTATAAGATAATAGCAAAATTATTAGCAAATGGATTGGCCGACTGTGTACCAAAAATAGTAAAACAAGATCAAACTGGATTTATTAAGAAAAGACCAACAGTGGATAATGTCTATAAATTTATTAAGTTAATTCATGCAATTCAAGGAAATAAGATGCCAACAGTGGCTGTTGCTTTAGATGCAGAAAAAGCCTTTGACAGGTAGAATGGAATTATTTATTCAAAGTATTACAGAGGTTCAACCTACCAGAAAAATATATTAATTGGATTAAAGCATTATATAATGGACCATTGGCGAAGGTGACAGTAAATGGATATGTATCAAACCAATTTAAATTAAGTAGGTCAACAAGGTCAACTCTCCCTCACTGTTGGCTTTAGCAATAGAACCATTGACAGAACTGATAAGAACAGAAAATAAAATAAAAGGGATAAAAATAAAGGAGAAGGAAATATAAAGTCAGTTTATTTGCAGCTGACATCATAGTATACTTAACAGAACCAGAAATATCAATAAAAGAATTACATAAGAGATTGAAGGAATATGGAGAAATATCGGGGATCAACGCAAATAAAAGTGAAGTGATGCCAATGAGTAATGCGGATTATACAGAATTTAAAAAAGATTCACCATTTAAATGGCAAACACAAGCAATCCGATACCTAGGTATTTGATTAGATAATAATTTAAGCCACCTGTACAAATTAAATTATCAGCCATTAATAAAGAAATTACAGGAAGACTTAGAACATTCGAAAGAATTACCACTAACGTTGATAGCGAGGGTAAATTGCATTAAAATGAATGTCTTCCCAAGGATACAATACTTATTTCAATCGTTACCAATTCCCTTAACAGAGAAATTCTTCAATGAACTAAAGAGAATAAAAAGGAAATTTTTATAGAAAGGGGGGAAACCGAGGATTGCATTCAACCAAGGTGGTTTGCAGTTACTAAACTTCAAAAATTATTATAGAGCAGCACAATTAAGGTATTTATCAGATTTTTACCAGACAAGTGAAAAACCAGTCTGGACTAAGATAGAGCTAGATAAAATAGGGGAGAAGGTACTGGAACATATACTTTATAAGTGGGATGAAAAGCTGGTGCAATATAAAAGCTCACCAGTACTGCAACATTTACTCAATATATGGAAGAAGATTCACTTAGAAAGGAAAAAAAACAAATTGCCAACTACCAAAATTATTATTGATGCAAAATCAGCTAATCCCTTTTATAATAGATAACCTTTCCTTTAGAGAATGGAAGAGAAAAGGAATTAAAAGAATAGAAAATTATTTTTGGGGAAATAATTTATGAACATTTGAACAAATGAAGTACAAATATGGAATAACTCATGGTACAATGTTTACATACCATCAACTGAAAGCCTACTTAAAGGATAAATTGGGAAGCAGACTGAGATTACCAGAAGGAAGTAGCTTTGAATATGTGATTACAGAAACAATGATAATAAAAAGATTTATAATGAACATGTACATCAAGCTGCAAGAGAAGGAAAATGATGAAATAAGCTATAAACCCAAACAAAAGTGGGAACAAGATTTAAACATAAAAGATAAAAAATGAAACATGGTAAAACTATGCTCTGGAACTATGAAGAATATAATAAACACAAGGTTATGCATGATACAGTATAATTGGCTACATAGGTTATATATCACACCCCAAAAGTTAAATAAATGGGACCCAACAGTATCATAGAATTTTTCACTGTAAGAAGGAAACGGGAACAACAGTACATGCAATTTGGGCATGTGAGAAAGTGGAAAAGTTTTGGGAAGATCTAAATCAGGTATTAAATAAAATCACAACAAGCAACATACCAAAAAATCCAGAGATCTTTCTTCTAAGTAATCTAAGAAGTAAAGAATTAGGCCTCAAACTAGATGAAGCACAAAAAAGATTTATTATGATAGCCTTAGCATTAGCAAAAAAATGTATAATGTCAACTTGGAAATCAGAAGAGAGCCTGAGAGTACAGCAATGGTACATGGAAATGAATAAATTTATTCCATTGGAAAAAATAACATATCATTTAAAAAATAAAGTCACATTATTTGAACAAATTTCAGAACCGTACATGGAACATTACAGAGAGGGCTTGCCTCGGACCTCTACCCCCTAAAATGATAAGAAGACAAAACGACTTGATCCAGTGTGTAAAAGTAGATGACACAATTTTCTTGTTTATTTTCATTGTGTGATGGCATTGTTTAATGGTTTTATTGTACTGTATATGTTGAACATTTAATGGGTTTGGAGGGGGGTGGGAAGGGGGGAGGGAAGGTAGGGGGGGGAAAAATGGGGAGAAAATGCCACTGTGTATGTTTAAGAGGGAAATGTTTGTATGTATTTTGATTGATATGGTTCACAGTGTGGCAAAAAATTACAAAAAAAGACTTGGGGTGCCGCCGAGGAATTTCAGAAAGAACAACTTTATGCTTACTTTGACAATCCATTAGCAAAGGACAAACTCCAGATTAATTGGCTTTTATCCAATGTTTTGCAGAAGGGTTCATCCGTAGACATGCTAACAAACCAAGTCTGGTGTTTGCAGAGACCTTCCTGGAACACCTCAAGAAGCACTTGCACTATCCTGACCTTTGCTGCCTTGGGATCTCATGGTATGGATACCAGTGGAACAGTAAATGTGACACCCAGTTTAAAGCAGCTGTAAATTTAGGGAGCCACGCATGGTCAAAATTACAACCCAGATCTACCTACGGCAAGTCATTTTTTTTAAAAGACTAATCTTGTGGAAACATTTCCCAGGAGTTTGAAAGATTTTTTTTTACACAATACAGTCTTTCCTTTCTGGGGCTAAAAGCAATGATCTATTCTGTGCCAAGCAGCCAGATTATCCTCTGATAACGTGGTGGTCATTCCTCAATATCACAAGCACCACAAGCTTTTGAACATTGAAACTCCTTGCTCGCCGTCATCCAACGTTTGATTGAACCACCTCCGCGCTCCAGTAAGGCAGTGAGTTGTGATCAGGAGCATCTCCAACCCCATTTATGACCAAGGCAAAACTACAGCATTACTTCCACGTTCTTGCCTTTGGCCTCATCTTGTGAGTGAAGTCAATGCTGTACGACAAGAACAAATATTTCACTTGCCAGCTGATCAAAACATAAAATTGAAACGGTAATTTATGGATTGAAAATGTTGAGAAAGAATGGAGAATAACGTCAGAACAATCAGCTTAACTTCAGAGGTGGGAAAGTTTTGGAGACAATAATTTGATACAAAATTAATTTGCACTTTGGGTCCCTATGGGCTATTCAGGTTTCGATTTTGAATTGATGGGAAGAAGTGATAAAGTAGTATGATTGTTGATGTGTATGTGGTCATGCAGAAGGCATAATATGAAGTAAAAATCTGAGAACAGAAGCCTTCCCCCACTAGGTGTAGTGAACATGGGAACTAGGGCCTCGGTGTGTTAGAGGAAATATGTGAGCTGGGGCTCTGATGTGTTGGAGGAAGGATGGGAACTGGGGCCCCAGGATGGAAAAGAAGGGGCCAGGGAAACAGACTTTGATGGGTTGGAAGGAGTGTAGGTTACTGGAAGGATGTGGAGGCTTTGGAAAGGGTACAGAAGATATTTACCAGCACGTTGCTTGGGTTAGAGGCTATTGGCTACAAGGAGATGTCGGCAGAGTGCTGGAGGGTGATGGGTGATCTGACAGAAGTTTGTAAAATTATGTGAGGCATTGATAGGGAAGGCAGTCACAATATTTTTCCCAGGGTAAAAATGACACATCTTATAGAACGTGTTTAAGGTGAGTGGAGGGGGATTTTAAAGGGAGGTGTGACTAAGAAGGGAAGGGAGGAAGAGAAGAGATGAGCTGCAGTGAGAGGGATTCCATAGTTAGGGGGACAGATAAGAGGTTCTGTGGAAGGGATTGAGATTCCCGAACAGTATCTTGCCTCCCTGATGCTATGATCCAAGATATCTCAGATCAAGCTCACGGCATACTTAGGAGGGAGGGTGAGCAGCCAGATGTCGTGTTCCATGTAGGAACCAATGACGTGGGTGGGAAGGGTGAAGAAGTCCTGCAAGGAGAGTTCCAGGAGCTAGGTGCTAGGTTGAAGGACAGGACCTCCAGGGTTGTGATCTCAAAATTCCACATTCTAGTGAGGTTAGAAATAGGAGGATAATGCACCTTAACATGTGGCCAAAACAAGGTGCAGGAGGGAGGGCTTCAGGTTTCTGGATCATTGGGCTCTCTTGCAGGGAAAGTGGGACCTTTCCATTGGGACAGTTTGCATCTAAACTGGAGTGGTACTAATATCAATATAGGCAGGTTTGCTTGTGTTCTTCCAGCTGATGGGTGTGCGGGGGTGGAGGGGTGAAATGGAGGGGAGAGATGTTAAACTAGATTTGCAGGGGGATGGGAATCAGGATACCAGAGTAGATAGAGGAAAAGGAGGGGAAAAATGATATGAATTTGCTTGCAATGATAGAAGTCAATGGGTTTTACACGATGGAAGTCTTCTCAGGTGCATCTATTTCAATGCAAGGAGTATTGGAGGAAAGGTAGACAAACTTAGAGCGTGGATTCACACATCGAATTATAACATTGTGGCCATTAGTGAAACTTGGTTGCAGGAGGGGCAGGTCTGGTAGCTCAATGTTCCGGGCTTCTGTTGCTTTAGACGTGATAGAATGGGGAGATGAAAGGGGGAGGAGTGGCATTGCTCATCAGGGAAAATATCCCAGCTGTGCTCAGGCAGGACAGACCGGAGGGCTCATCTACTGAGACTTAATGGGTGGCGCTGAAGAACGGGGAAGATATGACCACACTCATGGATCGCCCAATAGTCAACGAGAATTGGAGGAGCAAATCTGTCGAGAGAGAGCAGATATTCTATGCAGAATATTTTGGAAGATCAAAAACCAAGAACCAAGCTGCAGGAAACATAAGGTTGTGATCGTCGGAGATTTTAACTTTCCACATATTGACTGGGATTCCAATACTGTAAAAAGACGGATAGCTTGGAGCTGCTGTCTTGGCAGCATTGCCACTGGAGACCGGAGTCCAACCACCCAGTTGGACTGCCGACAGCTCTGTACAGGCTTTAAACGACTTGTCAACGGAGCTGACAGTGGTTTTATTTTTACTTAAAAAAGATCTGCAACCACGGGGTCTGCATCTAAGATGGTGGTGCCTATGATCGGCAGCAGCCGTGAGGATTGCAGACTCTGAGGAAGCAGAGCACTGGCACAGGGCACCAGAAAATGGGCAGAGTATTTGGTACAGATGTTTGCTATTACTGGTGGGGTATTAAACTGGGTTCGACATTGGCTATAGGGAAGAAGCCAGAAAGTAGTGGTGGATGATTGCTCCTCAGACTGGAAGCCTGTGACTGGTGGTATTCCTCAGGAATTGGTGCTGGAACCATTGAGGTTTGTTATCTATATTAATGATCTGGATGAGAAGGAGGAGCAGAGGAGATGACCCACGGGACAGTGACCACAGCAGTGGACCAGTGAGGGGCTCTGAGGCTGTTGGTGACTCAAGGTGAGGAACCCACGCAGACTGCGGGATTATGGAGACTGCGGTTGAGGGTTTCCCACTGGAATGCGGACCATTGGAAATGGGCTTAGGAGTGGCTGAACGGATACCAGATGTTGGAACTGGGATGCAAGAGGTGATTAGGGCGCTGAAGGGTTCCTGATCGTGTCAGAGGTTTGGATCTGGAGCTCGGGCTGCTCATGGTTTGGACTGGACTCTGTGGTTGCAGGGTATGTGGGAGTGCTGAATCCATGGACTCTTTTGCCTCTGTCTCTGACTGTAGGAGGTGCTACAGGCAGATGAAGAAAAGTTATGTAATATTGCATTGTCCTCATTACTTGTTAATAAATTGGATCTTGAGGTATATAGAGAGCAAAAGAATAGTAAGGGACAAAATTGGTCCCCTTGAAAATCAGAGTGGTCAGCTATGTATGGAGCCAAAAGAGATGGAGGAGATCTTAAGTGGGTTTTATGCATCAGTATTCAGTCAGGAAACGGGCACAGAGTCAAAGGAAGCAAGGAAAACAAGCAGTGAGGTAATGGAACCTATACAGATTAAAGAGGAGGAGGTGCTTGTTGTCTTAAAGTAAATAAGGGTGGATAAATCCCCAGGCCCTGACAAGATAGTCCCTCATTCCTTGAGGGAGACCAGTGTAGATCTACAGGGGGTCCAGCAGAAATATTTCAAATGCCATTGGTACCGGAGGATTGGATGTTGTTCCGTTGTTTAAAAAAGGCTCCAAAATAAACCCTAGAAATTATAGCCTGGTGAGCATGATGACAGTAGTAGGTAAATTATTTGAAGGTGCTCTACGAGATCAGATAAATGAGTGTTTGGCTAGCTAGGGACTGATTAGGGATATTCAACATATTCAACATGGCTTTGTTCATGGTAGGTCATGTTTAACCAATCTTACAGGGTTTTTTGAGGAGGTTCCCAGGAAAGTTGATGAAGGAAAGGCTGTGGATGATGTCTACATTGGCTTTGATGAGAGGTTGGTCAGGAAGGTACAGACATTTGGTATTACTGGTGAGGTAGTAAACTGGGTTCGACATTGGCTATAGGGAAGAAGCCAGAAAGTAGTGGTTGATGATTGCTCCTCAGACTGGAAGCCTGTGACTGGTGGTGTTCCTCAGCAATTGGTGCTGGAACCATTGAGGTTTGTTATCTATATTAATGATCTGGATGATAATGTGGTAAATTGGATCAGCAAGTTTGCAGACGACACTAAGATTGGAGGTGTTGTGGACAGCAAAGAAAATTTTCAAAGCTTTCAGAGGGATCTGGACCAGCTGGAAAAATGGGCTGAAAATGGTAGATGGAATTTAATGCAGACAAGTGAGAGGTGTTGCATTTTGGAAGGACAAACCGAGGTAGGACATACACAGTAAATGGTAGGACACTGAGGAGTGCTATAGAACAGGGTGATTTGGGAATACAGATACATAATTCCCTGAAAGTGGCATAAAGGTTGATAGGGTTGTAAAGAGAGCTTTTGGCATATTGGGTTTCATAAAAATATTGAGTGTAGGAGTTGGAATGTTCTGCTAAAGTTGTATAAGACGTTGGTGAGGCCCAACTTGCAGTATTGTGTACAGTTTTAGACACCTGACTACTGGAGAGATTTACTAGGATTTTGCTTGGACTTCAGGAACTGAGTTACAGGGTAAGGTTAAACAGGTTAGGACTTTATTCCCTGGAGTTTAGAAGAATGAGGGGAGATTTGATGGAGGTATTTAAAATCATGAAGGATATATAGGTAGGCATTTTCCACTGATGTTAGGTGAGATATAAACCAATGGTTAAGGGTGAAATGGGATAAGTTTAGGGGATTGTGGAGCGAGCACCAACTGAAATAGTGAATGTGGGTTCAATTTTAACATTTGAGAAGAATTTGGACAGGTAAGTGGATGGAAGAGGTATGGAGAACTATGGACTGGGTGCAGATCAGTGGGACTAGGCAGAAAAAATGGTTCCGCACTGACTAGAAGGGCCAAAGGGACCAGTTTCTGTGCTGTAATATTCTATGGTTCTATGTGTGGGGCAAATTTTTACACAGAGTGCTGGGTGCCTGGAATGGGCTTTCAAGAGTAGTGGGGAAGCACAGACAATAGTAGCACTTAAGTGGCTTATAGACAGATACATGGATTTTTTCAAAATTAGACAAACAACACTGTAATAGGCCAAATCGACCCTGAGTCCCTGCCGCCTATTTTACATCAAACTAACTTACACCCCAGTATGTTTTTGAAAACTGGGAGGAAACTGGAGCCTCCGGAGAAAACCCACACAGACACGAGGACAACTTACAAATCCTTACAAAAAGTGTGGGATTTGAACTCCGATCCGGTCTTGATCACTGGTGCTGCAAAGGCCTACCATTCTGCCCTTTATGTATGAATGTGTCAGGTCAAACTGAGAATGCAGTTAAAACTCCATGTGGGATCCTTGGCTATTACAGTTATTCAGTACAAAAATCTTTGATAAAATGACATAGAGCATGGAAACGTGGACTTTGGGCCAGTTCACGCCTGCTAGCCAAGCTGTTTAACTGCATTATGCAGGGAGGCTTTCAGATCTATGGAGAGGTAGGAGAAGCTGAGTATCTTTGTTGTGGAGAAGGCTGAGGGAGAGTTGTCTAAAATTGTAAATTGTTCTGTAAGATTAGTAAGTAGAAACTGTTTCCAGTGGCAACAAATAAAAACAACACAGCAGAGATATGAGGAAATATTTTTATAAAATAGATACAATGATCTGGAATACACTGTTTAAGAAGATGATGGTAAATTTCAAAAGGGAATTACCTGAAGAGCAAGGATCTACAATCCAGGTGAACAAACAAATTGGACAGCAATAACAATGGACTGAATGACCACCTGTGCTTAAATGCAAGTTGTAGATCAACTCATTTTAAGTTGTAAGACCATCACTGGAACCAAGAACAAAATGTGTTTTCTTATCTCCCAAAAACTAATGAGTTAGGATCAGATCAGCGGTGGTTTCAAAAAGATCTGAAACAAGTTTGCTGGGAACCTTGAACTTGGTCTTTCCTATTTAAATTTGAAGGTGACTTGTTGTTTGCTAACTATTGTAATGGGGTCTGTGCCTTTGTGCAGACTATGGTATTCTTAGTCAAGCAACAAGGTTCCAGCATCTCAGGAAGCCCAATAGTTGGGAAAATGTGAGAAAGGTGAAACTTTTACATCTTGAGAGCTGGAAGGAACAAATGTTTCCTCTGGACCAAATGGGACTATCATCCTGCCATTTAGGTACACCTTTCCAACCATCCCATAGAGAGTTGCATGTCCTCTCCCATTGCTATTGCCCCTCCATATCTCCAACCACTATTAGACACGTTTCCTGGCCACCTTCACCCACCAATGAACTGAGTTTCCCTTAACCACCAGGATATCAATTGGATCTTCCTGATGACCACGATCAGATGCCCTTGCCACAGCATCATCTGTTACTTTCTTATCATTGGACATTTTGTGCTCATCCCACACTTGGCAGCCAGCATTGGAACCTTTCTCACCATTCACCTTCCACATTTCTCTATTATCTCTCCTAACCTCCTCCTCACTGTACCCCTCAACCTTGTTCAATTTTTCAATTTGAAATTTAGACATACAGCACAGTAACAGGCCATTTTGGCCCACGAGTCCATGCCGACCAATGTACACCCCATTAACCTACACCCCCAGTATGTTTTTGAATGGTGGGAGGAAACCAGAACCGCTGGAGAAAACCCACGTAGACATGGGGAGAAAGTACAAACTCATTACAGACAGTGTTGGATTCAAACCCCGGTCCAGTCCTAATCGCTGGTGTTGTAACGGCCACAGGTCCTACCTCTCATTCAGCATTGAGGCAGCCTAAGGATCTGAAACCAATGGAAGACATTGCCATGTGTCTTGGAGTTAAAGGCCGTATGATATTCCAGACATCCAGGTTTTCTGACCTCAAAACATTCCCATCCACAATGGAATAGACAAAAGTTCTTGAGAAACTCAGCAGGTTTGCAGCATCTATAGGAAGTAAAGGGTTACCAATGTTTTGTGCCTGAGCCCTTCAACAAGGTATGAGCAAAAAGCAGGCAGGTGGGGGGATGAGAAGAAAGAAAGGAGGAAGGGGCAGGGAGAAGATGAGATGAGGGAGGATGGGACAGGAGAAGAGGAGGGAGGAAGTGATAGGAGAAGGAGCACAAGCTAACAGGTTAGAGGTCATAGGTGGATATTGGTGGGAGGACAGAAGAGAAAAAGCTGAGAAGTGATAAGGGAGTGGTAGCTCTGAATGGACAGGGTAGAGAAAAGGGTGGGGAGATGGAAGAAAGGAGACAGAGGGATAGGGAAATAGAGAGACTTGGGTTGGGGGGGGCACAATTAATGGAAACTGGATAATCCATGTTATTGCCATCTGCTTGGAGAGTACCCAGACAGTATTATGTCTTGTTTGTCCAAATTGCAGGTAGTCTTGGTTTGGCAGTGCATGAGGCCATGTCAGTGTGGGTGTGGGGTGTAGAATTAAAATGGTTGGCCAGTGGGATGTCCCTGTTATTGCCCATCCTCACCATAGAATGAGCTTCTGCACTAAAAACTGCAGGAGAATGCATCCTTTTTAATGTAATCTTTCCCTCTTGCTCACCTGTACCTGCTGACCTTGAGCCAAAAGTAGTTCTCTCGTGTCTTGAAGGAGGATGTGGCTTCTAGCCACGCTCCACAGATCTTCCCCAACTATCCAGTCTGATACTTCAGTGCCGTATTTAACTGGTCCTTTCATGTGAACTTTATTTTGAGTGGCATCTGTGGTGAGAAGTGGACAGTCAATCTTTCATGTTAGGGATCGAGATGAAGGGTCCCAACCCAAACATTGGCTCTCCATTTCCCTCCACTGATGCTGCTCGACCCGCAGAAACCCTCTAGCCCCTCGTCCTATTCTCCAGATTGCAGGATCTGCAGTCCCTTGGGTCTCTGAACTGTATTTGTGAGCTGGCTGCTCTGTTAACCAACATGTAAACGTGTTGAGTAGGCATGTAAAATTCTCATCCTCGCTTCCAAATTCCTCCATGACCTCACATACTCCCCTTTCACCTACTTGAACTTCACATCTACGTTCTCGTGGACCTCAAATTCCTGCCTCTCGAGCATCCTTGATTTTTATTTTTGGTTTGCCAACTGTATTTTCAACTGCCTAAGCTCTCTAAAGCATGAAATTCATTCCCTGATTTATCCAATCCTATGTCTCTCAATCATCTTACAGTACCCTTTAAAATGTACATCACTGAGCTTTTAGAATCCTTTCTTAATGTTACCATTGTGTCTCAGTAATCAGATTTTATTTGGGAAAACTCTTCTGAAGCACCATGACCAAGTAGACAGAGCTACATAAATGCAGTCTGTTGTTATTAAAGTCCATTGGATTTTATTGATTACCTTCCAAACTACTGAAACTGCTGGCTGCTGTTTGAGATTCCTGATGAACATCTGCACTTTCATGTGTGAACAAAGAGAAGCTGGAGAGACAAGGCTTGTTACACAGAAGCCCGAGTCCTTCATTCAATAATTAATAATATGAATGATAATATGTTTATTTTTCACCTATATTGTACAACATAGATAAGCACTGAAATTCTTGAATGTTTCCATGATCTTGGCTGATTGGCTGAAGAATAAATGGCCAGTAATTTGAATGAAGGAGGCTGGGGGTGGGGTGGGAGATGAGGGGTGGTGGGTGGCTGAAGGGTCTGATTCCATGCTGTATTGACACTACTCCTTATCATATGGGGATTTTCCCACTGGAAGGAGATGCTGGCAAGGCATCTGGCAAGAGAAGACCCGAGCCGACATGTCTCTGACGACATTCTGCAAATATCTCTAACCATTGCTCATTATTTTTACTTCTAAGACCATAGACCAGCAAAGCGTTCAGGAGGGAGAATTATAATAGACAGACCTGACCTTGAGCCTTGCAGGAGTTCAGAAGCACCTCTGACCTTGTTTGCCTCACTCTACTACCTCAATGGAACAGAGTTGTGGAAAGAGAAGTGGGGGGGGGGGGGGGGTGGAATGATTTACATTTGTGGCCCCCTGCTGGATTTTTAATCCAATAATGAAAGCATACGTTTACGTGAAGTGGACCTAGATTTCAGGGATGTGAATTAAGTCGCATTTTAACAGTTGCTATGGCTTCCGTATTGCATTGACAAAATCCTGGGATTCTTTTTTGTTTCATCTACATGTTGTACCTGTGAATTGTGTGTAAGTGGTAAAACAATGAAAGTACTGTACTTGAACACCATAACTTGTGCCTTCACATTATTTATTAATTTAATAAAAGTTAATGCTATGCTGGACTTGGTGTGTGGCCTGCATTGATTTGTACGTACCACCTGTGCAATTGTCCTTTCAAATTAGATTTTCCTGTATAGTTAGTTCCTCTTTAAGATCAAAGTAAGGATGGGAACACCATTGGTTTCACTTGATGTCTGCTTGTCACTTTGGAACTATACATTGGCTCAGTTAGACCATAAGATATAGGAGCAGAATTTGGCCATTCAGCCCATCAAGCTGATTTACTCACCTTTTCAAACTTATTGTCCTGCTATCTCCCTGTAACTCTGGATTCCTTTCCTAATCAGAATCTATCTACCTCCGTCTTAAATTTAACCAGACTTGATCTCCATAGTCATCCACAGCAACAAATTACACAGATTCATCACCCTCTGGTAAAGATTCCTTGCACAATCTTCCAACCTGCACTTGCGTGAGTGCAGTCACAGAGCCATCAGATGCTTCTTGTATGATAACTTTAATTCAGGAGATCATTCGAATGAACCTCCCGTGGACTTTCTCCAATGCCTATACATTCTTCCTCAGATAATTTTTTTTAAAATGTAGACATACAGCATGGTAACAGGCCATTTCAGCCCACAAGTCTGTATGCCAAATTTACACCCCATTAACCTACACCCCCAGTATGTTTCAAATGGTTGGAGGAAACCGGAGCCCCTGGAGGACACCCACGCAGACACAGGAGAATATAAAAACTCCATACAGACAATGTGGGTTTTGAAACCCAGTCCTGATCGCTAGCGCTGCAAAGTGTTGTGCTGACTGCTACGCCAACCATGCTGCCCAAGAAGCCCAGAACTGCTCACAATACTCCAAGTGCCATCTGACCAAAGCCTTATAAAGCCTCAATATTACATCTCTGGTTTTAGATTCTGTCTCTTAAATGAATGCTAACATTTGGATTTGCCTTCCTTACCAACAATTTTACTTGTAAGTTGCGCAAGGACTCCCAAGTCCCTCTGCAACTCTTATTTCTGTACTTGTTGCCTATTTAGAAAATAGTCTTCACCTTTATTCCTTCCTCCAAAATGCTTGATCTCACACATTTATAATGATGTATTCCACCTGCCATTTATTTCCTTGCCCAATCTTCTAGCCTGTCTAACCCATCACATCACTGGAGATCATAAAGATGCCAATTATCTCCACCTCAGCACCAATGATATGGACCAGGAAGGGAGCTCTGCCTCTCTTTCCAAAGTCTATGATCAGCTCCTTAGACTTGCTGACACTGAGTAAGAGGTTGACCAAATGACATCACTAGGCGTCATAAAGAAAGTGGAGGAGTCCAAAGAATGGGTGAATTAAATGGTGTGTGTCAAAAAGAAGAACGATAACTTGGGTGTGTGCATGAACCCAAAAGACCTGAAAGGCAATATAAAGAGGGAACATCATCAGATTCCAACCTGGGATGTAATTATGAAGCCCAGGGCTTCATCCAAGAAAAAACTACATGATGATAGCACAAAATACTGTACATTTAATACACTGTTTGGCTGATCTCTCCTGTCTGAGGATGCCTTTTGGAATTTCCTCAGCTCCTGAAGTGTTCCACAGGACAAGGGAGCACATCATAGGAAGCATAAATGGGGTAAGTGTGCACATGGATGACATAATCCTATGGGGATTCACACAGGAGCAATGCAAAGTGCTAAAATGCATCCATAAATATGGATTAAAACAAAACAAAGCAAAATGTGAGTTTTGTGTTAGGAAATCAATTTTCTGGGAGATAAGCTGTTGGAGATAAGTGTGGAGCCAGTCAAGAGCAAGGTGAAAGTAATTTTAAAGATGCCCAGACCCACTGACATTGTGAGTGCTGGGAATGATCAATTTCATTGGTAAATTCACACTAAACCTGACTTCCAAAACAATGTACCCAAGGAAAAGTTGATACAGGACAAACTTGAATTTGAGTGGACAGACAACCACAAGTAAGAATGGGGATGACTGAAGACTCTTCTAAATACAGACCCAGGACTTTTGACATTTTTTTGACCCATCGAGAAGGATAAAAATATCCACAGATGCTTCAAAGGATGGAAGAGGCGCCGTACTTCTTCAGGCTGTGGGAGAAGATTAGAAGCCAGTAACATACACATCAAGGACGATGAATGTCAATATGCGCAGATAGTGAAAGAGTGCCTAGGTCTGGTTTATGGACACGAGAAATTCCACAGTTATATGTATGGTTGACCAACATTAATGGCAGAGATAGACCACAAGCCTTTAATAGCCATAATCAAGAAAAATCTCAGTGAGATATCACTGTGCATCCAAAGACTGATGATGAAGCTACAACATTATGACTTTGAACTAGTGTACACACCAGGGAATCTTATTTTGTTGGCTGATGTGTTATCCGAGGCAATGACACAGAGTTCCACAGAGATGTGAATCTCCATATGAATCTGATCACTGAATCTCTTCCTGTATCTGACATGAAATCCAAGCAAATCACAGCTGAAACAGAAGAGGACACAGTTCTACAGCAGTCATCAAGAATCTGAATGAAGGATGGCCTAGAGCTGAATGTCAGCCATACTACAACATCAGAGCTGAGCTGAGTGTTGTCAATGGGTTTCTGCTCTTTGCAGAATTGTCATTCCTCAATCACTGTGACAAGAGACGCTGAAAAGGGTCCACGAGGGGCACCTTGGAATGGAAAAATGCGAGAGGTGGGCCAGACTGCTGTTTATTGCTCAGTGATAAGTGCTGACATTGACAGGATGGTTTCCAACTATGAGATCTGTTTGAAACATTACACAAAGCAGAAAAAGGTACTCATGATCATTAATGACTTACCAGCAGGACAATGGCAGAAAATTGGGATTGATCTGTTCCAGCTGGATGGAAAGAATTACTTGCTGGTTATTAAATATTTATTGAACTATCCAGAGTTTGCACTGCTTCCTAGCATGTCTGCAGCCTGTGTGATCAAACATATGAAATAATTTTTTGCAAGACATGGAATTCCTCAAATTGTCTACAGTGACAATGGGCCATGCTACAGTTGTAGAGAACTCCAGAACTTTGCAAAAGAGTATGATTTTTGACATGTGACTTCAAGTCCTCTGCATCCGCAGTCAAACATTAAAGCAGAGAAAGGAGTTCACATAGTTGAACAGCTGCTCAAGAAAGTACAAGGCAGTGGCTCAGATCTCTGTTGAGTTACTGAGTTTCACCACTTGAACACTTCACTACTTGAACATGGTATGTCACCCGCTGAGCTTTAGATGGGACGTAGACTGGGACAAATATCATACTGCTGGACATTTGTCTTGCAGAGAGACAAGACCTCTTAGTGTACATATTAGTTTATTAAATTGTACTGACAATCACCACACCAGGAGTGCAAGTATAAGATAGGTTTAATAAACTAATATGTACACTAAGAGGCCTTGTCTCTCTGCAAGACAAACCTGGAAGGCTAGACTGTAGCTCTGGACTGCTTTATATACAAGGTTACTGGGATGACCCCTGGTGACCTAGTAGTGTAATTACATATCACCACATAGATTACACACCACACTTCCCAACTGTGCAGACCAACATAAGAACAGATGTCAAATGGAAACTAAAGTGTCTGCAAAAGAGACAAAAAGCAAACTATGATAAGTAAGAAAGAAGCTTATGGCCACAAGCACAACATGACATCAGTGAGACTCAGAGATTCCAACACCTGGGATAAGAATTAACTGTTCCGGATGAAATAAATCCAAGATCCTACACTGTCAGAACAGAGGTTGGTCAAATGCTGAAGAGGAATTGAAATAGCCAACTGAAAATGCAAGAGACACTGCTAAAAGAGACAAATCTAGAAAGTCACTTGCACAGCAACAGAGGAAACACCACCAATGCTAGACCAGCAGAGCTGACACACATGTTATCCACACACTTTATCAAAGCACCTGACAAGCTGAATGTCTAAACAAAAGAATTGTACACTTAAAAAAGTTTGTGCTGTTGAAATTTGTGTTTATGTTGGTGTTTAACTTTAAATTGAAATGAATACTGTATTAGTGTATATTGTTGCTAGATACAAAAAAATGGCTACGCCATGTGGTTGCAAGTTGTTAATATGTTAATATAAAAGAATCCAAGTTTCTGTATTATTAAAAGAAACATCACAGTGACTATTGCATGAATGAAACTCAGTAAATTCCAAACATTAAATAAAAGCATAAAATGATGGTAACACTCAGCAAGCCATGCAGCATCTGTAAAGCTAATGTTTGAAGTTGAAGATCCTTATCAGACCAGAAACTCTGTTTCTATTTTCAGATTTTGCCTGATCTGCTGAGTGTTCCCAGCATTTACTGATTAAAAAAAAAAATCACTGGGTCATTGATGTCTTTTATAATCAAAAATCTCCTTGTGTCTGGAGTTACTTGGGAGGGTTCTTAAATAACTAAGAGATGCAAGATTCAAAAAAACAGAAGAGACTTTACTTACTGATGTCTTCCACCATCTCAGGAAACTGTTCACACTCTTGCATACATATGCCCCACAGTAGGTGCACTACAGTGAGAAGGGTGTATTCTGACATGGTTACAAAATAGTTCACATTATTCCTGACTCTATAACAGCCTCGATGAAAGAACAGTGAGGATATGCAATCAATAAAGGTAAAATTAAATATATCGGGGGGGGTGGGGGGGTGCATTCCAAAGGAGGATATGGTCATCTTTGGCTTGGCTTCGCGGACGAAGATTTATGGAGGGGGTAAAAGTCCACGTCAGCTGCAGGCTCGTTTGTGGCTGACAAGTCTGATGCGGGACAGGCAGACACGGTTGCAGCGGTTGCAGGGGCAAATTGGTTGGTTGGGGTTGGGTGTTGGGTTTTTCCTCCTTTGCCTTTTGTCGGTGAGGTGTGCTCTGAGGTCTTCTTCAAAGGAGGTTGCTGCCCGCCGAACTGTGAGGCGCCAAGATGCACGGTTTGAGGCGATATCAGCCCACTGGCGGTGGTCAATGTGGCAGGCACCAAGAGATTTCTTTAGGCAGTCCTTGTACTTTTTCTTTGGTGCACCTCTGTCACGTTGACCAGTGGAGAGCTCGCCATATAACACGATCTTGGGAAGGCGAAGGTCCTCCATTCTGGAGACGTGACCCACCCAGCGCAGCTGGATCTTCAGCGGCGTGGACTCGATGCTGTCGACCTCTGCCATCTCGAGTACTTCGACGTTAGGGATGAATGTTGAGGATGGAGCGGAGACAACGCTGGTGGAAGCGTTCTAGGAGCCGTAGGTGATGCCGGTAGAGGACCCATGATTCGGAGCCGAACAGGAGTGTGGGTATGACAACGGCTCTGTATACGCTTATCTTTGTGAGGTTTTTCAGTTGGTTGTTTTTCCAGACTCTTTTGTGTAGTCTTCCAAAGGCGCTATTTGTCTTGGCGAGTCTGTTGTCTATCTCGTTGTCGATCCTTGCATCTGATGAAATGGTGCAGCCGAGATAGGTAAACTGGTTGACCGTTTTGAGTTTTGTGTGCCCGATGGAGGTGTGGGGGGGCTGGTAGTCATGGTGGGGAGCTGGCTGATGGAGGACCTCCGTTTTCTTCAGGCTGACTTCCAGGCCAAACATTTTGGCAGTTTCCGCAAAACAGGATGTCAAGCGCTGAAGAGCTGGCTCTGAATAGGCAACTAAAGCGGCATCGTCTGCAAAGAGTTGTTCACGGACAAGTTTCTCTTGTGTCTTGGTGTGAGCTTGCAGGCGCCTCAGATTGAAGAGACTGCCATCCGTGCGGTACCGGATGTAAACAGCGTCTTCATTGTTGAGGTCTTTCATGGCTTGGTTCAGCATCATGCTGAAGAAGATTGAAAAGAGGGTTGGCGCGAGAACACAGCCTTGCTTCACGCCATTGTTAATGGAGAAGGGTTCAGAGAGCTCATTGCTGTATCTGACCCGACCTTGTTGGTTTTCGTGCAGTTGGATAACCATGTTGAGGAAGTCTGGGGGGCATCTGATGCGCTCTAGTATTTGCCAAAGCCATTTCCTGCTCACGGTGTCGAAGGCTTTGGTGAGGTCAACAAAGGTGATGTAGAGTCCTTTGTTTTGTTCTCTGCACTTTTCTTGGAGCTGTCTGAGGGCAAAGACCATGTCAGTAGTTCCTCTGTTTGCGCGAAAGCCGCACTGTGATTCTGGGAGAATATTCTCGGCGACACTAGGTATTATTCTATTTAGGAGAATCCTAGCGATGATTTTGCCTGCAATGGTCATAGGTTACACATTTTACCATACATAGTGTTTGCAAACCCATTTACTAATGCAAACACACTGTGCTTGTCTATCTATCTATATATAAAGCCAGATATGGAACCTATGACCATGTCCCCCTACATCCAGTGGAAAGGACTGATAGAAACCACTCTTCACTGTATTTGTCGTTCCTCGCTTCATCCGAAAGTTTGGACTGGGAACGATTGTTGCAGAAGCGGAACCTGAATCGGAGCACACCGCGAACCGGCGGACACAGAGGATCAACGGACCCAGGAGGGCGGCGGGTACGGACAGAATATCCGGCGGACACGCGAACGGTAAAATCCCTGGAGTTAAATCCAATAAATAATAATTTTAAAGGAGAGAAAGAGGAGCGACTGGCTCGGAAGGAGGTGTTGGTGGAGGGAGGGAGGGAGGGGGGGAGGGAGGGAGGGAGGGAGGGAAGAGGAGGAGAGAAGTTGCCGTCATTCCTGCCCCGAAGGTTCAATCAAACAGGCACACGGCTCTGAAATGGATGTGTCAGCCCCCCAAAGCCGGGCCAGGAGCCCCCACCCCCACTGTGGCCCCTCGCCACCTCCCCCCAAGGGACGTGATCGGATCCTGCCCTGTCTTCAGGGCTTCCCCGCGCGTTCACCCCAGCGGTTGTGGTGTGGCTGGGCCTCCTCATCCCCCCCCCCCATCCTCCTCCTCCCCCTCCCCCTCCCTCTCCTCCTCCCCCCATCCCCCTCCTCCTCCCCCCCATCCTCCTCCTCCCCCCATCCTCCTCCTCCCCCCCATCCTCCTCCTCCTTCCCCCCATCCTCCTCCTCCCCCCCATCCTCCTCCTCCTCCTCCTCCACCTCCACCTCCCCCCTCCTCCTCCTCCACCTCCCCCCTCCTCCTCCTCCACCTCCCCCCTCCTCCTCCTCCACCTCCCCCTCCTCCTCCTCCACCTCCCCCCTCCTCCTCCTCCTCCACCTCCCCCCCTCCTCCTCCTCCACCTCCCCCCTCCTCCTCCTCCACCTCCCCCCTCCTCCTCCTCCACCTCCCCCTTCCACACCCCACCCCCTCCTCCCCCTCCCCCTCCTTCCCCTCCCCCTCCACCCCACCTCCGCTCCCCCCTCTGCCTCCTCCCCCTCCCCCTTCTCCCCCTCCTCCTCCTCCACCTCCCCCCTCCTCCCCCTCCACCTCCCCTCCCCTCCCCCTCTCCCCTCCCCCTCCTCCCTCCCCCTCCTCCCCTCCCCCTCCTCCCCTCCCCCTCCTCCCCTCCCCCTCCTCCCTCCCCTCCTCCCCTCCCCCTCCTCCCCTCCCCCTCCTCCCCTCCCCCTCCTCCCCTCCCCCTCCTCCCCTCCCCCTCCTCCCCTCCCCCTCCTCCCCTCCCCCTCCTCCCCTCCCCCTCCTCCCCTCCCCCTCCTCCCCTCCCCCTCCTCCCCTCCCCCTCCTCCCCTCCCCCTCCTCCCCTCCCCCTCCTCCCCTCCCCCTCCTCCCCTCCCCCTCCTCCCCTCCCCCTCCTCCCCTCCCCCTCCTCCCCTCCCCCTCCTCCCCTCCCCCTCCTCCCCTCCCCCTCCTCCCCTCCCCTCCTCCCCTCCCCCTCCTCCCCTCCCCCTCCTCCCCTCCCCCTCCTCCCCTCCCCCTCCTCCCCTCCCCCTCCTCCCCTCCCCCTCCTCCCCTCCCCCTCCTCCCCTCCCCCTCCTCCCCTCCCCCTCCTCCCCTCCCCCTCCTCCCTCCCCCTCCTCCCCTCCCCCTCCTCCCCTCCCCCTCCTCCCCTCCCCCTCCTCCCCTCCCCCTCCTCCTCCTCCCCCCTCCTCCTCCCCCCTCCTCCTCCCCCCTCCTCCCCCCTCCCCTCCCCCTCCTCCCCCTCCCCCTCCTCCCCCTCCCTCTCCTCCTCCCCCCATCCCCCTCCTCCTCCCCCCATCCTCCTCCTCCCCCCATCCTCCTCCCCCCCATCCTCCTCCACCTCCACCTCCCCCTCCTCCTCCTCCACCTCCCCCTCCTCCTCCTCCACCTCCCCCTCCTCCTCCTCCACCTCCCCCTCCTCCTCCTCCACCTCCCCCTCCTCCTCCTCCACCTCCCCCCTCCTCCTCCTCCACCTCCCCCCTCCTCCTCCTCCACCTCCCCCTCCTCCTCCTCCACCTCCCCCTTCCACCCCACCCCCTCCTCCCCCTCCCCCTCCTCCCCCTCCACCCCACCTCCGCTCCCCCCTCTGCCTCCTCCCCCTCCCCCCCTCCCCCTTCTTCCCCTCCTCCTCCTCCACCTCCCCCCTCCTCCCCTCCCCCTCCTCCTCCCCTCCCCCTCCTCCCCTCCCCCTCCTCCTCCTCCTCCCCCTCCTCCTCCTCCCCCCTCCTCCTCCCCCTCCCCCCCCCTCCCCCCCTCCCCCCCTCCCCCCCTCCTCCCCCCTCCTCCTCCTCTCCCCTCCTCCCCCCCCTCCCCCCCTCCTCCCCCCTCCTCCTCCCCTCCTCCCCCTCCTCCCCTCCCCCCTCCTCCCCCTCCCCCCCTCCCCCTCCTCCCCCTTCCCCTCCCCCCTTCCCCTCCCCCTCCCCACCCTCCCCCTCCCCCTCCCCTCCCCCTCCCCCTCCCCCTCCCCCTCCTCCTCCCCCTCCTCCTCCCCCTCCTCCTCCCCCTCCTCCCCCTCCTCCCCCTCCTCCTCCTCCCCTCCTCCCCCTCCTCCCCCTCCCCCTCCTCCCCCTCCCCTCCTCCCCCTCCCCCTCCTCCCCCTCCCCCTCCTCCCCCTCCCCCTCCTCCTCCTCCCCCTCCTCCCCCTCCCCTCCCCCTCCTCCTCCTCCGCCTCCTCCTCCTCCTCGCAGGCTCATTCTTGCTGTCCCTTCGTTCTCTCGTTGTGAGAGGACGGTCTGAGAAGACCCGAGTGAAGAGGAAAACCCCCAGCAAATAGACTGCAGCCCTGGAAAGTGTAAACCCCCCCACTTTTTTTTTGGACAGAAAGAGTCA
Organism: Narcine bancroftii; assembly: GCF_036971445.1. NCBI lineage: Eukaryota > Metazoa > Chordata > Chondrichthyes > Torpediniformes > Narcinidae > Narcine > Narcine bancroftii. Next base: position 49,163,150 of record NC_091477.1, read on the forward strand.
TTTAAAAAAAAATGAAATAAATATGGCGAAATTTTGTGCAGAATTGGCAAAAGCGCTAGTAGACAGGGCCAGCAAGTGATTCTGGAAAAAAAAACATTATTGTTTGCTGTTGAGTGTTCTGATCACATAAGCAATGCCCGAGAATGTTGGAAAAACCCAAGAGTAGACAAAGATGTAACAGGTGTAACAGCCACCGTGCATTGAGTTTAGCGGATTGGTAACGAGCTTCTGGTCCACCAGATTTGGGAGGCAAATCATTGCCTTGTGCCCAGATAGATTCTACCCTCCCCCTCCCTTCCCCTTCTCCCCCGCCCCTCCCCTCCCCTCCCCTCGCCCCCCTCCCCTCCCCTGCCCCGCCCCTGCCCCTGCCCCTCCCCTCCCCTCCCCCTCCCCCTCCCCTTCCCCTCCCCTCCCCCCTCCCCTCCCCCCCTCCCCCTCCCCTCCCCCCCTCCCCCTCCCCTCCCCCCTCTCCTCCCCCCCTCCCCCTCCCCTCCCCCCCTCTCCCCCCTCCCCCTCCCCTCCCCTCCCCTCCCCCTCCCCTCCCCCCTCCCCTCCCCCTCCCTTCCCCCCTCCCCCCTCCCCTCCCCTCCTCCTCTCCCCTCCTCCTCCCCTCCCCTCCCCTCCTCCTCCCCTCCCCCCTTCTCCCTCCCCCCTCCCCTTCCCTCCTCCCTTCCCTCCTCCCTTTCCCCTTCCCCTTCCCCTCCCCTTCCCTTCCCCTCCCCTTCTCCTCCCCTCTTTCCCTCTTCGCCCTTCCCTCCACTCTCCTCCCCTCCCCTCTTCCCTCTGCTCCTCTCTTCCATCTCCCTCCCTCCAAAGTCAAGCTTCTTCTCTTTGCTCCTTGGATGACTGGTTTTCTTCAGCACATGAGAGGCCTTCAGTGTAAAGCTAAGTCTAACTTTGCTTTTCATCCATGACCATGAAATTCACAGAAGGATGACAGGACATTATTCACCACCTCATGACTGTCCAAACCTGGGGTGTAAATACAGCATGCATTTGAGCCTGACTGGAATGAGCTTAATAGCAATCAGTGTGATTAAAATAATTTGGAAATAGATGCTCTATTCTCTTCATGAGATTGACACCCTTATTATAGATTGAAGGATAAATTTGGGCAGTTCTGCAGTTTATGTTGAGTTATAATAGAGCATTTTCTTGAGGTTACAAGAAATTGAACCTAATTGGAATTGTGTTTTTTGAATGTGATGGAAGGTAATTTTCTGAAGCAGGCCACAGCTTCAGGTTTCAAATTGTTTATCTTAAGAAGATTCCATTTGCAACATTAAGTTGCACTTGCATCACAACAACTACACTGTAAAGCTGCACTGTGAGGCACAGAGCTGAGGAACATTTTGGGTCCTTGTCTAATGATTTATTTTCTGCTTTGTGCTGTTTGGTCAGGTCCAGACTTCACATTTACCATTCTGCACTTAATTAGCTCACGAATTAAGCACAGAACATAAGTGAGGATATTCCACGTTGATATGGTGCTGTTATATGTAAATCATGAAAATTTGTAGACACTTTTTTCCCTTTTTCCCCCCCTTTCCAGTTTTTCCCCCCTCCTTTCCCAGTCCACCCACCCAGTCATCCCTCCTCCCCTGATCACTACTGACCCCTTTCTCCCTTCTCCACCTATCATCTCCTGCCTTTCCCCCCCCCCCCACCACCCCCCCCCCCCATCCTTTTGTTCGGATGCCTGTCGACATTCTCCATACCTTGACGAAGGCCTCAAGCTCAAAATGTCAACTATGTATTTTTGTCTTTGCTATATAAAGGACTCTGCTTCACTAGCTGAGTTTTTCCAACATTTTGACTTTTTACTGGTGCTGTTATATCCACAGCATACTGGGCAATGGTGACATTTTAATCTTTAGTTGAATCCAAAAACTTCATGTAAATGCTGCCAGTGTTATATTTTATATGAAAATATGTTTTAAGTTGTCTGGTTGCCTTCTTACTTTATCTTAAAAAAAACTCAAATGCACATCCTCTGAAGCCATCAGATTCTTTATTATGAAAATCCTTGAACCCTGTGCCAATTGAAGGAGGCTACCCATTATATTTTGGTTCAAAATTTAAATACAAAACAGCTTCTTATCCAAAATATGTAATATTGTTGCATTTAGCTATTTTTAAAATCTGGCCTGATTCCACATGCATTCTTCCAGGTTTTTGAAATTCTCATTTATTTACTTTGAATGAGTTGTTTTTTAAAAAAAAATATATTCTTGTTAACGCATTCAGGTTAGTAATTTTGCTTATTATCTGTCTAGAGTAAAACTTCACCTTTCCTGTGAGGATGTCCATATCAATTATAATTAAGTGGAGTGGACAGGAATATCCCATGACTAAACTGACAGAAGAAGATACAGTTCTGGATTTAAAAGAGATGATTAAGACTTTAACTGGTGTGCTGCCAGAACGACAGAAGTTACTTGGCCTGAAAATCAAAGGTACTGTTCATTTGTTCCAATTTGCAAATTCAGTTGTGTCAGCTTGGGTAAATGCAAATACTAATGCTGAATGAATCTAGACTGAATTGTGATTAAAATGTGATGTGCCATATAGATCATTTCATTAGGCAGAATTTGCCCTTTGGGATCAAGGGATTATCTAATGTAGCTTTACTTATTTTATATCCATGTGTATATGATGTGACCTGTTATTTGTTTTATTAAAGACTATTTATGCAAGATTTGTATATTTAACTCAATAAAAATATGTTAAAGAAAATGCATTGTGTCATGAAGAGGGAAAGGCACAAATAGTTGCAGAGAAAGAAATGAAAGATACAAACAGGAATTGCTGAAATCCAGAGAATAATTGTTCTTTGTAAGTTGGTCAAAGTATTCGATTTTTCAGTGGTATTTCCTTTATATGTGGAGAAGGTAATCATAGAACATTTTGCATTGAATTTTCACCTAATCAATGGTCATGAGTGGAGTTGAGTTGTTCACCAGGTTTGTCCTTTGAATGTTTGGTTTTCTTAAAAAAAGCAATGAAATATGGGAAGCAGAGTAGAAATATTGTCAATAATTATCTATTAGACTTCACTCCCTCCAGCAAATGATCTAAGCATTTTAATTGTATACGAGTTTTCTCTTTCATGATGGTTTGACACTCCTGTTTCCTGAATGTACTTGCACAATCTTTTGCACTAAGCATGTCGTGGGTGACACGTCTCAAATAGAAACCAACCAGCTACACAATATGATATAGTAAGGCAGACATAAAGCAGACCCTCAGTGATCAAACTCATTCAATTCGCTTTGTTCATCTGTGATCATTTGTCATTTTGTAACCGTGTGTAATAATGGACTGAGGCTTTTTTGTTGCACAGTGTTCAGCAGGGTTCTGCTGGCTTGGCATTCCTCGGAGTGTTTTGCTGCTATGCAAAAATACTTGAACAAGCAGGTGCATCTGATCTACCTCATCCCTGGACTCAGCACCAACAAAGTATGAATCTGAGAACCTGACGCACACTTTGTGTCTGATCCTCCTCCTTATTGTCAGCAACTCAATTCATTTAAATGGGGTCAATGATATGAATGACAAAGGAGTTTTGCTTTATTTTAATTTGCATTCTTATTTCCAATTAATTTAAAAAAAACAGTTAACTGTGTTCATTATATTTATATTTCTTTTCAATAAGTTAAATCTATTTGGGGTGTTTGATTATTGTAGATATTTAGAAATACAGAAAAAGCACTAGTTTGATAGAATTTGGGGGGATACCAATAGGATTATACAAATAAGCAACTTAGAAGCAGGAGGGAGCCACAGTTCCTCGAGCTAACTCTGTCCTTCTGCAGATAATGCTTTTGATTTGAATAGCACCATCAGTAATAAGAGTTGATCAGAACATTCAAAAGGGAATTGAGAAGGTACTGGGAGAGAGTAATCTGCAAGGGGAAAGAGGGTCATCAAAATAAGGGGCTTTCTACAAAGGGCATTCATAGCTCAAAGGCCTCCTGGCATTCAAGAGAGATCGGATTGAGTTGTGATTGAATGATTGGTAAATTTTAACAGCCTGTGAATCATTCGAGATGAGAATAATGGGAGGAGGCAGAGAGCCCACAATATTGAACCTGGGTGAAAAATGGAAGTCTGCTGACCCTGTGATTGTAGTAAAAGCTTAGAAATGCTGGAAGAACGCAGCAGTTCTCGCAGTGGTCCATAGGAGGTAAAGATGTATAAATGACATTTCAGGTCCAAAATGTTGGTTATATATCTTTCCCTCCTGTGGACACTGCGAGACCTACTGGGCATTTCTGTGTTTTTACTATATTGAAGTTAAGTGGAAAACTATGAGAAACACATGGCAGAAGTTGATAGTCACACCAAATGTTACATTTGGAGTTTAGCAGAAGAGTTCAGGAAAATACTGTGCCAGAAAGTAGTGCAGAAAATGTTAGGGATACTTCATTTTGTCAATTTCTCCATTTGTGACAAATCTGAATTCATTTACTTTCTCTTGCTTGCAGGTAAAGCTGCAGAAGATGACGTCAAGCTGGGCATGCTCAAGTTGAAACCAAATACTAAGATTATGATGATGGGCAGTAGGGAGGAGTGCCTGGTAGGAATTGAATTTTCCATGTGTGATTGAATAGTGAAATAATGATAATCAGCATTATTTGATAAACAATGAGCATGTTGGAGATCTGAAGTGCAGCACCTTTATTCCGAGCATTTGGAAAATGTCTGGCGTGCCCTGTAATGGGAAAAGATAAGTTGACACTTTGATTGGAAGAGTTGTGTTAAAATACATGTAACATGTTGGACTGCCTTTTCTTGGCCCAGTCTGCTCCATGACCTGAGAAAAGTCTGAGCACATTTTTGCCCTACTAGAATTGTTAACTGTTTATAATGAAGCAACAACAAAAAAATGCTGGGAGAAAACGGCAGGTCAGGCAGCACCTGTGGAAATAAAATCTTTCTGGAAAGGGCACTCGTGTATGCATGTGAACTTGCACATGATGTATGAAGAGAAGGCAGTTTGTGATGGCATTTGTCTACATTGGCAGTAAACTGGTGGGTCCAAGTTGGAGTTCACTATTTTGGCCAGGAATATTTTCTCAACCCTAAAGAATTCTTCACCACTGTCATGCAACGGTATTGCTAATGCTTGAAGAACAGTAGCTGATTTGTGTTCTGTTGAGTGCTGAAACAATTTGTAGTTTTTGGGGAGTGGTGTGCATGCTGTGGGACTTTATTAGATCTTGGACATGAATGTTCCCCTTGGAATGAAATGTGAAGGGGAGGCAATGTGACAAGGAGCATAAATACAGGCACTGCAGAGCAGGACAAACCATGATAAAAGGGAAGGGTGTCAACCGTGACAGTACCTTTCAGGTTGGGCTGTCCATTCCCATTTTCTTTCGGTCTGTCACCAACAAATAAAAACCTCATTCCTCATCAGTTCCAATCTTAATTTTCATGTATTGCTTACCTTGACAGTATCTACTTGACTACAAAACTGATACAAATAGTCCAAAATAAAGCTGTGAGTCAATGCATTGCAAATTCTGTGCATTTAACAACAAATCATTCTTGCAAATTCATTTGATGTGTTACTTTTCCTGAAGCTCTGATACCCTTTTTTTTTTAAATCTCAGGACAGGTGGAAGGCTATTGATTTCTATTGGAGGAACCTAGTTAGTCTTGGCACACAATGAATTTGATTGAGTCATACAACACAGAAATAGTCCCTTGGGTCTACCAGGTATCATTTATATTAATTCCACACTCCCATTCACTCCAGTGCGCAACTTCGCCCACCAGCCCCCCCATGCCCAAGATTTGACCCCTTATTTACATACTTACAGTGGCTATTTAATCAACCAACCAGCTTGTCTATGTGGTGGGAAAGCCGTGCAGGCACAGAAAGAACTTGAAAACTCCACATAGACAACACAGATGGGGATATAACCTGAATCAATGGAGTTACGAGAACCGCTCAACTATCTGCATTATTGTGCTGAGGCTGAATGTTAAATGAAGGGGTAGCGTGGTTAGTGTAGCGGTTAGCGCAATGCTGTTACAGCGCCAGCAGTCGGGACTGGGGTTTGAATCTCGTGCTGTCTGTAAGGAGTTTGTATGTTCTTCCCACATTGGCATGGGTTTTCCATGGGGGCTCTGGTTTCCTCCCGCCATTCGAAATGTACTGGAGGTATAGGTTAATTGGATGCAAATTGGGTGACACAGACCCATGGGCCGAAATGGCCTGTTACCTTGCTGTATATTTAAATTTAAATTTTAAATTAAAAAAAATTAAAGAATTAGAAGGCATCCCTTCATCTTCATTGTGTTGTGCTTTTCCTGTCTGGCCAAGGTGGTTTCTTGTCTTCCTCAAAGGATAAAGTTTTGATGAGCGAGGGGTGAAAAGTAAGACATTAAGTACTGTCACAATCTGCTGCTTGTAGATGAGAAGTGTTTGTGGAATGAGGGTAAAGGGAACATTGTCAAGCAACCCAATCTCCTCTACTGAGATAGGTTCCAGTGCCTGCCTACATTTTGCTCATACCTTGATGAAGGGCTATACATAAAAAAAAAAAAAAAAAAAAAAAAAAAAAATAATGCCCGAAACATTATGCATCTTTACCTTTGCTATATAAAGTGTGCTGTTTGTCCCGGTGAGTTTCCCCAGCATTGTGTTTTGACTTCAATCACAGTGTCTGCAGGCTTGCATGTTTTTCTCCTGAGGTGGCAACCAATCCAGCCTTTTACTGACAAGCTCCTGATAGCTCTGGTTGTTTACCACATGGTTCTGGGGAAGGATGAATGTGTTAACGAACATGTTGCAATGTTTTTTGGGTGAGGATTTTCTGCAGGAATTGAATAATATGAACAAGGTTACAGCGAGGCACAGATCAGATTGAAATGAGCGTGGATAATACGCAAGTCCAAATTGACGGAGACCTAACTGCCAATGTTATCTGCTGAAATTTGATGAGATGTGATATCTGAAGATGCCTTAACCATTTCATCGAACTTCTTGTGACATTGCATGTGAATCTCAGGGGCTCGGCCTTTTTCCTCACTGTGTTTTATGAATGGAGGTGTCCCAGTGCGGAAATTAAATAATTCTCCTCCTTTCCACTGGCCCGCAGGCCACTACAGCAGCATCCAAAAATCTTGGATTACGTTCTCTCCTGTAAGTCTTTTGTGCAAGTTGTGATCACCCCAAGTATGGTTCACACTGCTCCACTTGCAATAAGGGACTGGTTTTAAGTACTGCTGGCTCGCTTTCACACGAGATATTGGGCTCAAGCTAAAGTGATAAGTAACTTAATAGTTAATAGTGTTATGCCTGCACCAAGTTGAAAGGGGTTATGTTAATTGAGCAATATAATTCCCTTGCTTGACTTTGGAGAATATGCAGTTTAGCTGGAGTCTTTTATGTTTATATAAAAGATTTCTCTGATCTTCATTTTCATGTCTCCTGCTACTCTGTGTTTGGTCTGAAAATAATTCCCACATAGCTGCTTTTCTTCCTCAATTATAGGCAACGTTATTCCTGCCAACTTATCCTTTCTTATAGCCTGCTGTCAAATGCTGTAATGATGTAGTTAATTGTCATTGCTATTCTTTTTCCAAGGGAAGGTTTCTATTTCTGTTGCAGACGCCCAAATATAGTGCAAATTTCGGAGAATGTAATAGGCTTTAAGTTTGCTTAGTTCAGTTATAGAGTGGAGGAGATCAATGCCAGTGGGGTTAACTTAAGAACCTATAGTCAATTTGATGAATATTAACAGCCTGCTTTATTATTGAGTTATTGGACACCCTGTTGTGTACTGCAGCCTGGTAGGCGTGCATTGTTTGGAACACTTATATTCTTTTCCTCATTCACAGACGTTGTGTAACCTGGTTAGTAATTTCCTGCATTTTTTTTATATTTCATTTTTGCATAAATTACAATAGGGTTTATTGTGTGCTACATTGGGTACGATGCTGTAAGTTTTACGTAGGTCTGAAGAACAGTGTTATTGTAATCACTGCCAACTACTTTCCAACTACAGAGGCTGCAGAATGGGGTGATAACAGGTAGTAGAATTTTGTTTTTCATTTCCTTGCCTTCAGTAGATGAGACAATTGCCTGGTCACCTCCTTGTCATTCAGGACTTTCCACTTTGGGAAATGTTGCTATGAACACCTGATTATGATTGATTTCTGTTTGTAATTTACACAGCTTGTTCAATCAGGAAATTGCATTGGATTTTCTTTTGAGTAATAGATTTTTGTTCAATTAGGCATATATTTCTCTTTTGTTGTTTCATTTTCTCTTCTGAAGTCATTGGGCACCTGGCCAAAATGTCAGTTTCCATGTCTGAGCCTACAGCATGAATGATAGCGTGATTAATGATAGGGAGTTTAGAGAAAATGTAATATTTGGAAAATCAAAACATTTTAGAAACAGTCTGCAAGATGACCAGCAGGTGTGGTGAATTAACTCCAAGCATTTACATTATCTTCTTCCACAAATGTTGGATAATCTGGCTAGTAATTTTCAGCAGTTTCTGCTTTTATATCATTTTTGCAGGTTAAATTACAACAGGTTGAAAATAATTGCTCAGTAGGGATTACTGCTTGTTATGTAGGTTTCACGAGCAGCATAATTCAGCTATAGATGGAGGGTTTATGGGATCTATTGTCAAAGAACAGAACAAAATGGCCCAGGTGGAGGCGAATATGATCTACATAGACCACCCCTGGGTGTCGAATGGGTTGCAATTTTACAGGCGTCCCTGAGCCAATTTTGTCTGTAGGATAGAAAATGCACAAAAATCGGAAATAATATTATAGGAGCTTGCTTGTATGTCGGGATGTCCATAAGTTGGCCATTTGAAACCTGAGGGCAGCCTGTATGTAGATTGACTTTATGGTTCCTGTTTCCCTCTGTGTTTGGGATTGCCCGTTTATTGTGTTTGTTTCCCTACCTTGCTCAGGAGGAAGTACTGGCACCACCTCCTGACAATGAAGATGTCATCAATGACTTTGATATTGAAGAGGACGTTATAGAAGTAGAGAACAGGTACTCGGTCTCTTTAAATCAATAGCTGGGTGCTGATCCTTCCCTGGCAGTGTGATTGAATTGGCCTCTGTGCCTTTTTCAGTGCAAGTGTTTCACAGGAAGATGATCTATTCCGGTGTATTTATTGATACAAAGTTCATAAGTCTTATTCTTTATCTTTCGAACTGAAATTGATCTTTTAATGGTGCATGTTCCAAATCCCATTGTAATGCTTTGCCGCAGGCCATCCATCTTGGGGACAAGTGGTGGATATAGACTGTGGGTGGTGTTATGAGCCCAAAGGACCCCAAAACCCAGCAGCAATAGATATTCAGCAAGTCAAGTAGTTTTTAAAACAAAATTTGTTTTTAATCAACTTTCAACATGAAAATAGAGTCAAACTTTCTCTTATCTCTCTACTGAACTATCCCAAATTCACCCCCTTCTCATCCTAAGCGCATGTGTATGATAAGTGTGTAAATTTAAGAAGAGTTCTTTGGTTCACAGTTCAATCTCACTTTTCCTTCTTCTAAGTTCTCTGGATGCAGGCAATTCTTATACCATACACAGAATTTAACATGTATAAAGTTCACCAGGCTTTGGTGCTTGAAAGGTAAATGTTTACCGCTCAGGAAGGTTCTTGTAGGGTTTGCAGAGAGAGATTTGTTGTTCCTGGATTTCCACAACTGAGGTACCACCATTAGTCACCTCAAGGTCTCGCTGATGAAACTTGCCCCATCAGGGTTTTCCAGATGGTAACCTCTTTCTTCAGGCTACTACAGAGTTCCTTTCTGTTCCACTTATTCCAAGAGAAACATCAGACAGATAGCACTTCCAACCATCCACTGCTCTGGAACTTTCTATTTCTACCAGCTCTTCCTGGCTTGTTTCATCCATGACGGTTCAGTCTCTTTTCAGAGTCACCCACACAGGCTGAGAGAGCTTGTGAACTTGTCTCTCTCTCTCTTCAACTGAGACTGCCAGAAAGCCCATGTGACTCTCTCACTTGCAAAAAACCCCACCTTCTTCAGCAAACAACAGGAGTTCTCCTCTCTTGGTCAAGGTGTTGTCTTAGATAAACAAAACCCAGGAGTGACCCTTCTGTGAGCACTTTGCAGAAAGGTCAGCAGCCTTGTAGTTATCCAACCATCCAGCCTGTCTCCAATTGCAAACAATGGTCTATTCATTTCATGACATAATTTCAATTAGCTCCTACTTGTGAGATGTGCATTAAAGTCTCCATAGATTCTGCAATGTTACTGAATATGAATTCTTCAGTATTTCAAATAAGATTTGTTTTAAAATGTGTGTATGTATGTAACCTGCTCTAAATCTTACCAAATTCTCCCAATATTTATCCATTACAGTGAGACAAGGGGAGAGGATGATGTTAACTCTGTTCTATGTTTTTTACAACCTAATTGTAAAAATAAAGTGCCTGATTATACTATTGGTGTTTAATGTAGACATATAAACCAGTAGTTCTGGGAAAGAAAAATATGAGAAAGTAAAAGATCTTAAGCAGTGCGTGTTTAATTTCTCACTTAATAGTGGCTGATTTAACTGTGCGGAGTAAACTTGCAGTCTTCTGTGGCTTTTGGTGAATTGAAAGTAATTAATCTTACTTATTTTACACTAGGGAAGAAAACTTGGCGAAAATTGCACGCAGAGTAAAGGAATACAAAATAGAAATACTGAACCAACCCCGGGAAGGGAAAAAGCTGCTAGTTTTAGATGTTGATTACACATTATTTGGTAAGCACACTTAACAATTTTATTCAAATAGTCTGACTGTATGTTGATTTAATTAGCCACGATTTTGACTTTTGTTCAACAGCAAGTGTTTCTGCCCCCCCACCCCTTGAATTAATGTATAATCTTCATTCTAATGTTTATAATTTTTTTCTGATGAATTATCAGAAAATAAGGTAATTCTAAAGTGTGTTGATTTGTATTTTTTGTTATTATTGACAGCTTTGATTTTCAAAGGGTTAGCATAAAGTAGCAGGTAGCCCCAGGTGAGGTTTGCTCTCTGTCATATTTCTTCCTCATTTTTAAAATTGTAGATGAAATATTATTTTTTTTTAAACTTTATTTAAAATTTTATGACATGAAAAAAATAAAAATTACATTTAAAGAAATAATAAAAAATAAGATAATAAAAATTAGAATACTACATCATTAAACTACACAAATTAACCCCCCCAATAATTATAACACAACATTAATCATCTAATTTAAAATTAATCCAACCCTCCCCCCAAAATAAAGAGTGAAGAATTAATTAACAATGTTGTAAATAAAATAGAAAAAACCCCACTTACAAAAAAAGGATAAAACTTAACAACAAAAAAAAATTACGAACAACAAAAAAATATCAATACTAAAATAATACCCTTAAACATATATTTAAATCAAACATAATTCATGTATTTAACAAATGAAATCCACTTTAAAACTAAATTCAAATATTAAAATCATATATCAACCACATATCTGTTATACAAAAAATCATAATTAATAATACATAAATACAGAATTTCCATTAATACCAAGTTTCCTTTATAATTCATCGAGAGAACAAAAACATCCCTTAGAAAAACAATCAGATAAACTTTTTATTCCCTTCCCCTCCCCTTATATAAAAAAAAGAAAAAAGTTCAAACTCTTATAAAATTCTCCATATTCTTCATTTATAACATCTTCAAAATTCTCTATCAAAATTAACTTAATTTTGTTAAACTCTTCTCCCTCAATGTATTTGTACTTAATTTTCTTCTTCTTCTTATCACCTTTCCCCTCATCTTCCTCTTCATCTAATTCAACATCCTCAATTTTTGACTTATTATCTTCTGTGACATCATCCTCTTAAAAAAGAAAGAAAAAAGAGAAACAAAAAACCCCAAAAAAATGAGAAAAAAAAGGAGAGAAAAAAACCTCCTAATTCCCTCTCAATTACAATCAAAACAAAAAGAGTTAAAAAAAAAATAAAATTATTTATTTAAAAAAAATAATTTAAAAAAACCTTCACTTCTTAACCCAAAAATTAAAAAGAAAAAAAAACAGGTCGGAGGTCACAACTACCTCCTCCTGTTTAAACCGCCCAAAGCGGTAACTCCCCCAAAATATTGGGTGTGAGATAACTCACAGGTAGCTGATGACTTCTGGAAATTAGTGCCCACCCAGTTCCCTCTCCCAACTCCCATTTCATTAAACTATCATCATTATTTAAACTATTTAAACTCTTTTCAAAAAATCAACGTTACCACTTCGATCACCATTGCTTCCATTTCTTTTAAAAATCTGGATACCACCTTACATCTCTACTCTCTTTGGAGACCTTGAAGGACTACATCGTTCCTGAAACTGCATGATTGGTAGAGACTAAGCAAAGTCCATAACCTCTTTAGGGTTGTCAAAGAATTTTGGCTAATTTCCATCCTAAAAAATCTTCAGTACTGCAGAATACCTGAATGTTGCCCTATGTCTTTTTTTTCCACAACCGTTCTTTCACAGAATTAAATTCGCGTCGTAATAGCATAGTATTAAATCTCCATCTTGAAGCTTTCTGAACATCTTGTGAACTCAAATATTCTAATAATAATAATGAATGATCCGAAACCAATCTAGCCTTATACTCCACAGATGTAACCCTATCCTGCAAATGTGCTGATATTAAAAAATAATCAATTCTAGAAAAAGAATTATGTCGCGAGGAATAAAAAGAAAAATCTTTCTCTGTAGGATTAACTCTTCACCAAATATCAATTAAATTCAAATCTGCCATCATATTAATCACTTGGATTGCTATCTTAGACTTCTTAATTACTCTTGAGTACTTATCCAATAAAGGCTCCAACACCACATTCAAATCTCCCCCAACATTACATTAGAGTTCGATTGTCCAAGTAATAAAGACATATCCACAACAAAAGCTGTATCCTCAACATTAGGAGCATAAACATCAAGCAAAGTCCATGCCTCATTAAAGATTGTACAATTTAATTTTAATAATCTTCCACCATTTTTCTCTTCACTCTGTAACTAAAATGGTAGATTCTTATGTACCAAAATTGCCACACCTTTTGCCTTAGAATTAAACGAAGAATAAAAAACGTGCCCAACCCATTCACGTTTGAGTTTCAAATGTTCCTTATCTATTAAATGAGTTTCCTTTGCCATTGCGACCACCGTTTCTTCCATTTCTTCCAGAAATCAAATTCCCTTCTTGCAGCTCTGCCCTCTTTGGAGACCGTGGAGGACTATGTCATTCCTGGAATTGCATAATTGGTAAAGACTGAGCAAAATCCATAGCTTCTTTAGGATTATCAAAGAACTTTGGTTGATATCCATACTGAAAAATCTTCAGTACCGCAGGGTATCTAAATGTTGCCTTATATCCTTTTTTCCACAATAATTCTTTCGCAGAATTAAATTCACGTCGTTGAAACATAATTTCCTGACTCAAATCCGGATAGAAGAAAACACGATTACTCTGAACCATCAAAGGAGATTTGTTTTGCTGTGCATTTCTAATAGCCATACGTAAAATAGTCTCTCTATCACAGTAATTTAAACAGCGGACCAGAACAGGTCTTGGATTCTGTCCTGAAAAAGGTCTCCTTCTTAAAGCTCTATGAGCCCGTTCCAATATTAAACCTTCAGAAAACTTATCTTGTCCCAACACTTGTGGAATCCATTCAGTGAAAAATTTTCTTGGATCTGGCCCTTCTATGCCTTCTGGCAAGCTGACAATTTTCATATTATTCCATCTGGATTGGTTCTCCAAATAATCAACCTTTTTTGCTAAATTTTTATTCTGAATCTGTAACGTTTCAATTGTTTTATTCACATCTTGTAATTGATCTTGTACATCAGATAATCCTTGATCACACATCTCAAGTCTTTCAATAGTTTCAACTTTAAAAGCTCCATAATCAGCCATCTGTTGAGTATTGACATCCACCAATGCATTAATCTTAGAAGTAAGATTATTCATAGAATCACCTAAATGCATCATTGAAGAAAATATCTTATGTTCAAGACTCTTGAAAAGTATATCAACATCAGTAGATCCAGACATGGTGGGATTCTGCTGTTCTTGTGGAATCAGAGGACCTTCTATCCCTTCTTTTAATTTAGTAGCTTTTCTTGCAGTTTGACTCCATGTAAGAGCCCCTGTCACAGACCCCCCAGAAGTATCAGGAGGCTGATGATCAGGGTTATCTTTGATCCAAACCTCCTTTAAAAGCTTCGTTACGTCAGTATCTGGAAGAGCTGTTATAACTGGTGGTATAGCAGTCAAATAGCAACTCTTTAACTCTCCAACTGGTGGCACCCCAGCTAATTCAGCAGTCAAAGTCTCAGTAGACGTTGTTTGAAATACTGGCATCCGGCCAGCCCTTTGTTCTAAAGGCAGCTGAAAACGACCTTCAGAAAGACTTACGGAATCAGAACGGAGCTCCAAGGCCGAATTCTTCACTTGTTTTCCTGGATCCATTTCACGCTGAGTCGTGGCTTTTTGTAAACAAGCAGGCTCAGATAATTTCGGAAAATATTATTTTTTAACAATCTGTTGATGTTTCCTTTTACTTTCTTTTTAACAAATGTACCATTAGGTATTAATTCAACATCTCATACTATTTATAAACTTTTAAAAAAACTTTTAACGGGCACTTAAAGACAAAACAATAAGTTAGAGTCAGGAGAGGACTGGAAGGCACGTCTGTTCCTTACGCCATCTTGCCACGCACCCCCGTAGATGAAATATTAGATGGTTCCTCAAAATTATCCCTCTCTGTTTATTCATCAGACTTGTATCTCACTCAAAACAAATATACAACAAGGCATAGATCCTTTTGAACTTGATCTGCCACTAGCTTCTCAAGGATTGGGAACCGGAATAAGAGGGCAGTGAAAAGGGCAGACGATACACAAGTAGATGCACTGTGTAATGAGATTGTGAGGAAGGAATAGCAGTCAATAAGGGAATATTTCAAACACAAGATTAAGGACTTAACATGGGATTCTTTGGAAATGATTTTGTTTTAATATTTTATTTAAAATCAACACATATATGACAATTAATAAAATCATAAATCATATTGTTTCAAAACTTACAAATACATGTTGATTTATATAGAATTTTGGAAACAAATTTGAAGTGGATGAACACTGAAGGTCTTGTATTTAAATGCCAGAGGTATAAGAAGCACAAGAAAGGTCGATGATCAGGTAGTGCAGTGGAAAGTTGGCAGTTTTCACATGATGGCCATCACTGAATCATGGCTAAATGAAGGCTGCATTTGGAAGCTACATATCTCTGGATGCAGTGTATCAGAACAGCAAGGTAGGTATGGGGGATGGGATGGTCCTGTTGGTTAAAAATTGAATCAAATCATTGGAGAAAGGAGGCATTGGATCAGAAGATATAGAATTGCTGTGGGTAGAATTAAGAAACTGCAAGGGTAAAAAGACCCTGATGAGAGTTAAATATAGGCCTCCAAACATTAGCCAGGATGTGGCGTGCAAACTATAGAGGGAGATGGAGAAGGAATGCTAAAAAAAGGCAATGTTACAATTGTCATTGGGAATTCCAGTATGTAGGTTAATTGGGTAAACCAAGTTGGTGCTGGATCCCAAGAGAAGAAGTTTATTGAATGCCTTCAAGATATCTTAGAACAGCTTGTGGCTGAGCCATCCAGGGAAATGGTAATGCTATTTTTCATTAGGTATTGTGTAATGAACTAAAGATTATAAGCGTTCCATTACCTTCAGCTCCCTTAGGAGGCAGGTATGATAGGATTGCCCTGGAATTGAGAGGGAGAAGCTAAAATCAAGTGTCAGAATACCAGTGGAATAAAGGAGATTACACAGGTACTGTATAAGAGACAAATTGGCCAAAGTTGATTGGAAAGGCACACCAGCAGGGAGGACGGCAGAGCAGCAATGGCTGGAGTTTCTGCGAGAAATAGGGAAGGTGCTGGACAGGTAAATTCCAAAAAAGAAATATCTGAATGGAAAAATGACACAACTGTGGCTGACAAGAGAAGTCAAAGCCTAAATAAAAGCAAAAGAACGGGGATACAAGGAAGCAAAAATTAATGGGAAGAGACAGGACGGGGAAGCTTTTAAAAGCATACAGAAGCCAAATAAGAGCATCATTAGGAAGGAAGCGAGCAAACAATATCAAAAAGAATACTGAAAGCTTTTTAAAAATACATTAAACCATGGCCGGCAAGCTTAGCTTTGCGATTAGAGCAATGCTGTCACAGTGCCAGTGACATCTGGGTGGGTGTGAATCCGGCGCTGTCTGTAAGCAGTTTGTACAATCTCCCTATATCTGCTTGGGTTTTCTCCTGGTGCTCTGGTTAAAGAAGAGGCGAGAGCAGATATTAGGACCAATAGATACTGGAAATTGTTATGGGAAACACAGAGTTGGCAGAAGCACTGAATGAATATTTTGCATCATTCTTAACTGTGGAAGACATTAGCAGTATATCTGATTTTCAAGGGTGGAATGGAAGAAAGTTAAGTATGGTCATGATCACCAGAGAGAAGGTGCTGGGGAACCTGAATGGTCTAAGGGTAGATAAGTCTCCTGGGCCAGATGGTTCTGAAAGAAGTAGCTATAGAGATTGTGGAGGCATTGGTAATGATCTTCCAAGAATCAATAGATGATGGCATGGTTCCAGAAGACTGGAAAATTTGTATTTAAAAGAGGAAGAAGGCAGCAGAAACAAAATTTATAGATCTGTTAGCCTAACATCGATAGTTAGGAAGTGGTTGGGGTCGATTGTCAAGGATGAAGTTACAGAGTACCTCGAGGTGCATGACAAGATCGGCCAAAGTCAGCATTTCCTTAAGGGAAAAGCTTGCCTGACAAATGTACTGGAATTGTTTTTTAGGAAACCACAAGCAGGCTAAACAAAGTGGATGTTGTATATTTGGATTATTCAAAAGGCCTTTGACAAGGTACCACACATGAGGCTGCCTAACAAGATGAGAACCCATGGAATTACAGGAAAAAATACTGATGTGGGTAGAGCATTGGCTGATTGGTAGGAAACCAAAAGTGGGAATAATAGGATTCTCTTCTGGTTGGCTACCAGTTAGTGGTGTTTCGCAGGTGTCGGAGTTGGGGCCAATTTTTATTTCATGTGTGCTAATTATTTGAATTGTGGAATAAATGGCTTTATGGCCAAATGTGCAGATTGCACAAAGATAGGTAGAAGTGCATGTAGTGATGAGGAAACGGAGAGACTAGAGAGAGATTTAGATTTGGAGAATGGGCAAAGGAGTGGCAAATGAAGTCCAATGTTGGAAAGTGTATGGTCATAAACTTTGGTAGAAGGAATAAAAGGACAGACTATTATTTAGATGGAGAGAAAATCAAAATTCAAAGGTGCAAAGGGACTCGATGGTCCTTGTGCAGGATACCCTCAAGGTTAACATCCAGGTTGAGTTGGTAATGAAGAAGGTGACTGCAATGTTGGCATTCATATCTATAGGAAATAAAAGCAGGGATGTGATGTTGAGGCTTTATAAGACACTAGTGAGGTCTCACTTAGAATAAGGGGGACAGTTTTGGGTTCCTTATTTTATAAAGAATATACTGGCATTGGGGAGAGTTCAGAGAAGATTCACAAGAATGGATCCCTTGAATGAAAGGATTTGCATATGAGGAACATTTGATGGTTCTTGGACTATACTCCTTGAAGATCAGAAGAATGAGGCGGGACCTCATCGAAGCAGTTTGACTATTGAAAGGCTTGGACAGAGTAGATGTGGCAAAGTTGTTTCCCATGGTAGAGGAATCTAGGTCAAGAGGGCACAAATTCTGGATTTAAAGCAGATGCAAAGGAATTTCTTTAGCCAGAGAGCGGTGAACCTCTGGAATTTGCTACCATGGGTACCATGTAGCTGAATAATCAGGGAGGTGAGTGGGGCTGAGTGGAAGAATGAGTCAGAATGGTGGAGCTGCATTGATTGGCCAATTTCTGCTCTTTGATCTTGTGGTCCAAACAAGATAAAATCTTTCAGCTCAATTTCATGTGGCATCTTTTTTCCTGACATACCTTGGTATCGAAGAGTCTGCTGGTCATTATTTTTGATGATGATTTTTGGACTTTTCCATGAATTGCCATGCATCTAATTCAGGCAGGCAAAGATGATGGACAAGAAAAATAATTCATCAAACCTGAGCAGCATTTCTCCATTCCCCATCCCATCCTTCACTGTGGGAGAGAAATTAATCCCAAACTAAATGAGGGGGTAAAATGTTCTCAAATCAAAATAATCAACCCAGGAGATAAGATTGAGCATGACTGGCTGTTTTCCATCATTACAGCAAAATGTTCAGCATTGAAACTGCAGGGGAAGACCCGTTTCATCTGATATCTACATACTGTATAATATGCAAATATTTCACGGGCTGCATTGCCTGACATTGTGAAAAAAGGACATGTGGCAATCTTCCCCTTTGTTTGGCCAGAAACACATCAGGCATTTTGGCATCTCCATTGTTACTTTGCTCAAGGCTGGATAATTTATAGAAATTGCGTGTCTTACTGGTCAGCACCTCTGAATAGGGAAAACATGCCAATTATTCTGATCACCACTAAAGTGAACAAATTATTTTTGGATGTAATTGATCTCAATTATAATGTACCTTAAGACTTCAATAGCCTGCTAACACTTGCCTGAAAAAACTTTTGGCATTAGTCCAGGCATTTCATATTCTTGCCGTCATTGTCAGGATTTCAGAATCAGAATTCATTGTCATGAACAAGTCACAAAATTCATTGTTTTGCGGCAGCGTCACAGTGCAAAGGTTTATATAAACCACCATACAAAAATAAATAAAAATAGTGCACATAAAGTCAAAATAAGACAGTGTCTTTGGTTCATTGGCCATTCAGGAATCTGATAGAAGTGGGGAAGGAGTTGTCCTTGTGCCACTGAGTGCTCGTCGTCAGGGTCGTTTATCTTTTTCCTGATGGTAGCAGAGGATAGAGGCTGCTTTCTTAAGACACTGTCTCTTGTTGATGTCCTCGATGGAGTAAAGACTGGTGCCTGTGATGTCGCAGATCAAGTTAACAAACCTCTGGAGTTTTTTTCTTGTTCTGAGCAGTGGCACCTCTGAACCACTCAGTGATGTAATGAGCCAGAATGGTATACCTGTAAAAATTTTCGAGAGTCTTTGGTGACATACTCAATCTTCTCAAACACCCCTCAAAGGATAGCTGCATCAACACGGAGGCTCCAGGACTGATCCTCGGAGATGTTAACACTCAGGAATTTGAAGTTCTTGACCCTCTCCACTACCGAGCTCTCATGTTCTCTTGAGTTTCTCCTGAAGTTCACCATCATCTCCTTGGTTTTGCTAACATTGAGTGCAAGTTGTGTGCTGTGTGGCTTGGCCATTGGGTGATCAGGGCTGCGCACAGTGCTGCAGGTGGACTGAGCAATGTTTTGAATCATTGTTACATGATGTCCCTGCTCCTGCACTCTGTAACCTGACAGATTAAAGCAAGCCTGTGAAATGCTTCCTTCACCACCTTGCTTATTATGTGTTACCACATTTGTGGAACTATGTACCTGTACTTCAAACTTTCTCTGTTTCCCTAGTGTTCCTCAGAGCCCTATCATTTGCCGTGTAAGCCCCGTCCCTGCTTATTGTACCAAAGTGCAAGCGAAATTCACCCTGCTATTCCTTGCCCCACCTTCTTGGTTTATCTAGATTCTGATACAATCTTGGATAAACACCTTCATTGTCCAATGTACTACCAATTTTGGTGTCATCTGCAAACTTAGTAATCATAAAGATAGATATTTTTTCTCCGGTAATCCAGCCAATAATTTATCTGTCAAGTGACATTAAGACTGAAGTAAGTTATCTGGTCATTTCTTTAATTACTGTTGAGTGTTCAAAAATTGTTTGCATTTCTACATTGCAAAGGACACAATTTTTTCAGTAATGAAGCTCTTGGATACAGTAAGATCAGTAAGGACACTATATAACTTGATTTATTCCCCTTAAATTCTGCTTTCAATGCCATTAATTGTGTTAATTTTGATTTAAGACCATAGATCTTGTGCTGAAAGTGGACTTGAACTAATGAGGCCATACCTGCATGAATTCCTTACATCTGCATATGAAGATTATGACATTGTTATATGGTGTAAGTAATGAGATGGAGTAAATGGACCTAATTAGTTTTATAGCAATGAAAAAAGAAAAGGAACTGTGGAGCAATTAATATTATTGTATGAAAGTTTGGTCCATGTGCAAACTTGAAAGAGAAGAATGATGTTGGTTGTAGGGGGGGGGGGTAGGATTGTTTTAGATCTGTGGGTGACCCCTGTGTTATAGTAATTCATGTATCAAAAATCTCAAATCGTGACCAAAATTTGAGATGTGGAATAAAAATTCACTCTTATGGGATTTATGTGGGGAAAAATTAAACACAAAATGCATCCATGTAACTTACCCAGCTATAATCAAACAGATCCCATTGTCTGCTGATATCCCCAGTTCACTGGAGGGGCCATTTAAGAGATTTGCTTTGGAAACTGACAAGGAAATCTCTCTTTGGATAACTTCTAGTCCATTTCTTTAATACATTCCGATTATCCGAAATGGTCACGACTGAACCCATTTCAGATGATTTTTTTTTCTGGAGAATTGGTCATTTAAAAAAAACAGCCCAGTAGCAACAGCAAATCACTTGTAACAGTGTTCAAACAACAACAAACAACAAGGGAAGGCTTTTAACGCATTAAAATAATGTTTAATTCTCACCAAAAAAAAATGCTGGCCACTGAGTCCCCGCTCCTGTCCGGGAACCCGAGGTCCGCTGCTGCTTGTGCCAGGAGCCTGACGTCGCCTGTCAGTTTTGGATATCTTCATTTATCTGAAATGTTTTTAAAAAATTTGGATAACTGAGGATTTCGGATAATCCCATTTCGGATAATCGGAGTTGTACTGTATTTTCTAAACCCCTTATTTTCTTGTCTGAATTTGCCATTGAGCTCGGAGGGGGGGTAGGGGAATTCATTGCAAGTTTCTGGTTTCTGAATTCCCTTGCCCATAGACCCTACTCCCATGGTATAATTATTGTTTTTTAAAAGTGATTTGTATTGCTTGTCCGTATATAACATCTCCATTTATGATATGGGATTCAATGGGATATGGAGGTTTGCATTCTGGAAAATTGTAATGTGAACAGTTCTCTAGGAATGCACCCCCACCTCCCCCCCAACAATTTAACATATGGGTCACCTAAGTGTATAATTTAAGGTAATTACAGGCTGTCTCCAAGGTATGACTGCCCAGACAACTGAGTTTCCATAATATTATTAATTTCGACTCCAATATATGTAAGAGTTCCTTTGAATGTAGAACTAGTTTTCTCTCTCAATCTACTTTTAGTAATTATTCTTGATCCAAGGAGCTTCTAATGCCATTCATTATAATACTGTGGAAGTATGGTTATGATATTGAGTGATTTTTGTGCATTTTCAAATTTAATGGACAAAATCAACATGGATGTCTAAAACATAGCCAGTGGATCACCTGGGGACAATCTGTATTTGTAATTCAAATCCAAGTATTTATCATCACCCTTGAAACTTGGATATTAAATAGCATTATTGTGTGGTCATAAGTAACTGTAGTGGAACTTTATTTCAAAGGATTGTAGTTCCTGTGCAATAGTGAGGACATTTATCATTTGATCGAATGATTTTCTTTCTTTCCCCCAACTTGATTGGTGAGAAATGGTTTACAAACGGAAAATGTGAAAAATGGCTGAAAATGATTACCATTCTGTGAAATGGATGGAATGCAAGGAATGTAGATTAGAGCTTGAAAAACAGACAATGCTAATTAGTGGGCTCTTCTTATCAGGAGCCTCAAGGATGCAAGCATCTGGTTCAGGCTGGCACCATGACCTAGGGTATTCCATAGCTAGTACTGCGCTTGCTTAATTTTTCTTTTCTTTGGCTTGGCTTCGCGGACGAAGATTTATGGAGGGGGTAAAAAGTCCACGTCAGCTGCAGGCTCGTTTGTGGCTGACAAGTCCGATGCGGGACAGGCAGACACGATTGCAGCGGTTGCAAGGGAAAATTGGTTGGTTGGGGTTGGGTGTTGGGTTTTTCCTCCTTTGCCTTTTGTCAGTGAGGTGGGCTCTGTGGTCTTCTTCAAAGGAGGTTGCTGCCCGCCAAACTGTGAGGCGCCAAGATGCACGGTTTGAGGCGTTATCAGCCCACTGGCGGTGGTCCATGTGGCAGGCACCAAGAGATTTCTTTAGGCAGTCCTTGTACCTTTTCTTTGGTGCACCTCTGTCACGGTGGCCAGTGGAGAGCTCGCCATATAACACGATCTTGGGAAGGCGATGGTCCTCCATTCTGGAGACGTGACCCATCCAGCGCAGCTGGATCTTCAGCAGCGTGGACTCGATGCTGTCGACCTCTGCCATCTCGAGTACTTCGACGTTAGGGGTGTAAGCGCTCCAATGGATGTTGAGGATGGAGCGGAGACAACGCTGGTGGAAGTGTTCTAGGAGCCGTAGGTGGTGCCGGTAGAGGACCCATGATTCGGAGCCGAACAGGAGTGTGGGTATGACAACGGCTCTGTATACGCTTATCTTTGTGAGGTTTTTCAGTTGGTTGTTTTTCCAGACTCTTTTGTGTAGTCTTCCAAAGGCGCTATTTGCCTTGGCGAGTCTGTTGTCTATCTCATTGTCGATCCTTGCCTCTGATGAAATGGTGCAGCCGAGATAGGTAAACTGGTTGACCGTTTTGAGTTTTGTGTGCCCGATGGAGATGTGGGGGGGCTGGTAGTCATGGTGGGGAGCTGGCTGATGGAGGACCTCAGTTTTCTTCAGGCTGACTTCCAGGCCAAAGTTCCTCAACATGATTATCCAACTGCACGAAAACCAACAAGGTCAGGTCAGATACAGCAATGAGCTCTCTGAACCCTTCTCCATTAACAATGGCGTGAAGCAAGGCTGCGTTCTCGCACCAACCCTCTTTTCAATCTTCTTCAGCATGATGCTGAACCAAGCTATGAAAGACCCCAACAATGAAGACGCTGTTTACATCCGGTACCGCACGGATGGCAGTCTCTTCAATCCGAGGCACCTGCAAGCTCACACCAAGACACAAGAGAAACTTGTCCGTGAACTACTCTTTGCAGACGATGCCGCTTTAGTTGCCCATTCAGAGCCAGCTCTTCAGCGCTTGACGTCCTGCTTAGCGGAAACTGCCAAAATGTTTGGCCTGGAAGTCAGCCTGAAGAAAACTGAGGTCCTCCATCAGCTTGCTTAATAGGGACATGAATATTAACTTAGACGCCCCTAAGGAAGGAATGAACTAATTAACATAACGCAATGTACTATGATGGAGGGACTGAGTGATATCTGTATTGATGGGAGAGAATAGGACAAGATAGTAATGTATTGGGATTCTGATTGGAAGAAAGTAAATGAAGGTGGGGGTGATGTTGAGCACATGACTGCACAAAAGTGTGATGATTCTGAACCTCTGCTGTGTCTCCAGACTAGGGACATCCAGCTCTGCATACCCGAAATAAAAGCTGAACCTGTTCTCCAAGACTTTGTCTCCAGAGTAGTGATTGTGAACACTTTATATTTCACAAAAAGCAACTTCAGTTGTTGCAGCAGTAATAGTAAAGCAAAAATTGCACATAGCAAAAATCTGCAATAAAAATCAAAGGTGCTGCAAATAATCATAAAGGGCTGAGCAGCATCGGTGATGGCAGAAATAGAGTTAACATTCCAGGTCAGTAATGAAACTCTGTTTCTCACTCCACAGATGGTGTCTGACCTGCTGAGCACTCCCAGTGCTGTGGTGGCTGCTAACCTTTACCGTGCAAAATATTTCAGTGTAAATTTCATGAGTGTAGCAAATGTTAGAATGAATTAATCAGTGATATTGTAGCTAATTCCATTTGAGGCCACATTTCTTTGCCAATGGTATAATGTGTCAAGACTCAAAACTGTTTATTTTTTCAATTTTATGTACAGCTGCTACTAGTATGAAGTGGATTGAAGTAAAAATGAAAGTAAGTTTTTTTTTGCTGATAATGATTAAAGGAGACAATGTCGAATATTTATGTTGAGATTTGATGTGTAGCAGTGACAGTAACGGTATAAAATTTCTCTTGAGATGATATGGTTCATACCAGTGATGGGTATTTTCGTTTTGAGATGAGATCTGTTGTGATGAGTAATTTTTCCCTTAACATTGCATTCAGTTTTTCAAAAGAGATTTCTCCTTTCATAATTTTTTCCATCATCACACTGCTTTTTGTGCATTTCCACTGACTGATGCATTGATTCATGTTTCTTTGTGGTAGAAGCCGTTGCTCTGGGATGGACTGCAAATCCATCACCAGAAGCTGCTTTGTGCGAACGCAATGGCACTTCCTGATTGGCTAATCTCATGTTTCATGTGGATTGGGGGGTGGGGTGGGGGGGGGGCTTTTGGCTCATGATAACTCTGCCACTGGAAATTTTGATGGGCAAACAAAATCTCCCTGCCTCAGCCCCAACATTGTACTCTAATTGCATCCATGAGTGCAAGTCCCACGGATATTCTCTGAATATTTTTAGATCGTTCATCTTTTTGCTTCTGACTTAAGTAATTGCATGAGTTGCCTTGTTCATAAGAGTGGTGGAACTTGCATTGCTGTCCGTACCTAACACTTTCCTCATCCCTGGTCATATTCCCTGCAAGAAGTCACTTTTTTTTCCTGCAGCTTAACCCAAAGGAAACAAACCGGCTTTGCTGGAAATCCCAGTTGCCTTTTGATAGCTCGCCTTTCCCTTTATTGGTTATTTTTGAGTGAAAAGTATGTGCTCTTCTCCATCCTGCCATCCACCAAGCCTCCTTTGAATTGCTAAAAATTAGCTAATTTTTTAATAAGAAAAGAATTTCCTTTTATATTGAGGTTTCTTAAAGTGCTTTGCACGAAGAAATGATTAGACTATAAAGGGAAACTTTAAGTCTGTTCCATTGCTTAACAAGGTCATGGCTGCCTTGCCTTCATCTGTTTCCTTTAATCTCTGGATCATAATAGCATTCAAAAGGACAAAGCTATTGTCCACAGCTCTAGTTAGCAGAGAATTTCAAAAGTTCTTTTTTTTTTGAATGAAGAAATCTCCCCACTGCCCCCCCCCCCCCTCCCCCCCAGTTGTAGTTCTCCCTTACTAGGATGCTTTGTTTCAAACTTCAGTCAGGGGAAACAGCCTTAGTATAAACCATGTCAAACCCATTTTAAAAATGTTTCAATTACATCTTGTTTCCATAAACACAGAAGAATAGGCCAATTATGTTTGGGGAGTGGGGAATTCTGTTGATTTTCATATGTATGTTTTTGTATTTTATCAATTCCAAGGTTATTTATTTTGCTGAGCTTCGTGTGCATTTGCATTCATTCAGGAACTAGGAGTCACAACACATGCTAATTACAAGATAACCTTCATGTTGGACAGTGCAGCAATGATCACAGTACATACACCTAAGAGAGGAGTGGTGGAGGTGAGTTCAAAGTAGTCATTTAGGAATGAGTGATAACCCTTTAAACTTGCGTCAAATAACACCATAGACAACTAAAGGTTCTATTCTTGGGATTTGGTCCATTTTTTAAAGCTTTCTTTCTCTGTAAATTTAGTGCTCTGCAAAGGTGAAAGGGCAAAGATATAAGAAATAGATGTCATTCCTTGAGTTGGCTACGCTGCCTGATCCATATGCCCTCTGAATGCCCCAAAGCTCGAGTTCACGCAACAGCCGTGAATGTACATGCTGTCAGAGAATGAGAGTGTAAAGTTTTACAGCCATCTGCAGAAGGGTTTCTCCTACCCCAATTCTAAAAGGCTGAGCCTCTCTCATGAGATTATACCTCCTAATTTAAGATACTCTAACTAGAGAATCTACCCTCTCAGCATCCAAAATGTCAACCTCTTAATTTCTTGAACAGGTCAGATAGTGTCTGTGGATAGAGAAACGGTTCATCTCTAAGTGTTCCACTTTTCACAGATGTTGCCTAACCTGCTGAGTGTTCCCAGCATTTTCACTTTCAGATTTCTAACGTTTGAAGATTTTTATTATTTTATCAGTATTTCCTGCAGAACTTTCTCACTATAATTTGCTCTACAGTGCAGGGCAATCTTAATTTTTCCTTTTACAGGACAAGCTCCTTAACTGGTGAATAAACCTCGTGAATCCATGCTGAATCCAATGCAATTATATCCTTCTGTTCAGAGCTCATGGGCACACAGACTACTCTAAATCATATCTTGTTAAAGCCCTGTACCAAAGGTATATGGTTTTTAAAGCAAACCATATGCCTTTGTACTTGTGTACGATAAGTGCATTTACATTTTTTTATTTTATAAAGCAGCCTATCAAGATCACTCTGAAAACCAACATTTATTGTATATTTTTTTAAAAAGTGACTGTTCAGTTCTTATTACTAAACCAGTTTCTTCCAGATTATATACTATCAGATAACTCTGTGCTTGTATGTTTAACTCAGCGGTTCTCAACCTTTTTCTTTCCACCCACATCCCATTTTAAGTCATCTCTATGCCATTGGTGATCTGTGATGAGTAAGGGATTGCATAAGGTGGGATGTGAGTGGGAAGGGAAGGTTGAGAATCACTGCTCTAGACCCAATTGTAACTGAAATATTTTGCTTGAGAAAAATTGTCATTGGCCCATTTCCTTTGGAGTTATGAAACCGTGAATTTGTGGGCCGGAAGGGCAAGTTGCCATGCTGTTTGTCTACATTTAAATTTAGTTCAGCAAACCTCCATCCATCCATGCTGATACATTACCTCCGAGTACCTTGTGGGAGGTACATTACAAGAACCCTTGTAGTAATGTACCTTCTACAAGGTATCTGAGCAAATATTCTTTGAAAGTCCAACAATGAAACCATTCCTGTAGATGTGCATCAACTGGTTTCTTTCCATATACCATACTGGTTACATCCTTAAAAACCTGAAGGCCGAGCATGGTTTTTCCCTTTCGTTTTGTAGAGTTAATAATTAATAAATTTCTTCGCTTTTTGGTTTTGGTGCTTTCTTACATTTGCAAGAACAGCTCTGCTGTGGCATCTGTATGTGACAAAGTTTGTTAATGCTCAACTAAACCCAGCTTTTCTATGGACCCACCCCAGCAGGAAGGGTTACGAGACGGAGTAAGGCTCATTTGCCAGCTCAGTGATTTTTTTTTTTAACTGGACTGTTATTACTTGTTCCTGGTGTAGCTGAAGCTCTTTCCTACCTCAAATCATTTGAATCCATGTTGATAATTAAGCATTCTTCACTTGATTGCCTGCCCCCCCTTCTGAGCTGCCAACAGAATCTTGTGCTGCTTTGATCGAAGATATTTCACAAAAACTTTTTGTTACAGGTCAAGCCACTGGGAGTCATATGGGATAAATTTCCCGAGTTCTACACTAGAAAAAATACAATAATGTTTGATGATATTGGGCGAAACTTTCTGATGAATCCACAAAATGGGCTAAAGGTATGTTACTGTTCTCTAGCAATACAAGTGCTCTGTGCACAGCAATTCACAAAATTTTTATAAGGGTGTGCTGTCCCTGGTATTATAAGAGATTCAAGGTTACTCCATTTATAGACATGTAATAATACAGAAAATGTAATATTACACAAAAATTCCTTTTGCCTGCCGCAAGACCTATAAAGAGTTGCCATCAGCATTGCATGGTGCCCCTTACAGTGAGAGGATGCAAACAGGAGATTCACCTCCAGTGCTTCCACAACCTCTGCAGCCACTCACACCCCAGTTTGATCCATTGGCAACCTGAGCTCCAGATCCAAATCTCTGATATTATCAGGAACATATCAGTGCCCAAAGCCATTTGGGAACTCTTCTTGCCCACAGCACCTTCTTGAATGCTGGTTCTGATGCCTCGTTCCCATGAGCCAGTCTCCAGCAGCCCGCAGTCTGTGTGGGTCCTCCAGCTACTGAGCCCCTTGCTGGTCTGCTGCTGTGGTCACCGTTCTGTAGGGTCGCCTCCTATCCTTCTCAGCGAGTGGTGTTCTCCCTGTTTTTGTTGATCTGCGCCAGTCCTCTGCTCCCCCAGCTGCTGTCCAGAACAGGCGCCACCATCTGAGGCACAGATTCCGCAGTTGCCGTATTTAATTAAAAAAAACACCGGCTCCTTTAATAGGCAGTTTAAGGCCTGTACAGAATGATCGGCATTGGGACTGAGCAGGAGGACCCTTTGGTGCAGGACTTTGTCTCCACTCTCCCAGGTCCTCACCGGTGGCAGAGCTGCCATCACAGCAGCTTCAGCAGTACTGCTTAAGTCACCTTTGTTGATGACCTACGTGCTTATGATCTCAAGCTGCACCCATATGCTGGTTGATTGTATATTATGCTAGACAGGTAAAGACCAATGTGTTCATGAAAGCTGCCCTCTACAAGTACCCCCAATCCAATTTGGAGTTTGGAACCACAGTAGCATCAGCAGAATAACCTGTATCAGTGGTTAAACAGCAACCACAAACAACAGCAGGCTTCTTGTGACATGACGCAAAACTCGATCTCTGCTTACAAAAGAAGACCGCCTCCGCCGGTTCTGGACACCTCCCCGCCTGCCGGTTCCCAACTCTGGTCCCCGCTCCTGCCCAGGAGCCCAAGGCAACTTCTTCGATGTGGATGGCACCGCACCCTATGTTGAGAATAGAGTCGCCGATGCTGACTCCAGCTGCAGCCGATGCTGAAGACTTGGACCCAGCTCTGTTTATCATCTTCCCAGCCAGAAGTAAAGATTTTGTTTTTTTTTTACTGTTATTGTAATCAAACTGGCGCCAACATGGCCCCACGTGGGCAAGTCGGGTGTCAGCGCTTAAAAAAAGAAATCAGTTTTTGGATTTTTATGGTTTTTGGATATTCAGATAAGGGATACTCGACCTGTATATGTTTTTGAAATATCGAAGAGGGATGGAAATATATAAATTTAGCATAATTTTTTTTGCTACTTTCAGATTAGACCTTTTATGAAAGCTCATCTTAACCGAGATAAAGATATGGAACTGCTAAAATTGTCACAATACCTGAAGGAGATCGGCAAGCTAGAAGACTTCACAGAGCTTAATCATAAATATTGGGAAAGGTATGGATACTGCCAGGCCTCAGTGCCCAGTATCTAGGACTGCCTTTGACTGTTGGTACTGCATACATGTTCTAGTTGCTGAATGATGTGAACAGTAGTGGCATGGAGAACATAAGAACACAAGAAGTAGGAGCAGGTCATCTGGCCCATCAAGCCCTCTCTTCCATTCAATAAGATCACGGCTGATCTGATGATATGTTCATTTCCACCTATTTTCCCCATATTCCTTAATTCCCCTTATAGGTTAAAAAAAATCTCTTGAACCCTGTCTTAAATATATTTACTGAAGTAGCCCCAACTGCTTCAATGGGCAGAGAATTCCATGGATTTACCACTCTCTGGCAAAAGCAATTCCCCCTCATCTCCATCTTAAATCTACTACCCTCAATCTTGAGTCTATGTCCTCTAGTTCTAATCTCACCTACCAATGGAAACAATGTACCTTCCTCTAAATTATCTATGCCTTTCATAATTTTGTATGTTTCAACTTGATGAACCTCCCCTCCAGTGCCTCCAAGGCTAGTATATCCTTCCTCAAGTAAGGAACCAGAACTTCATGCAGTACTCCAAATGTGGCCTCACTGGTTCCCTGTACAGTTGCAGCACAGCCTCCCTGCTCCGAAAATTTAGTCCCTCCAGCAATGAAGACCAACGTTCTATTTGCCTTCTTAATAGCTTGCTGCACCTGCAAACTAACCTTTGCTATTCACGCACAAGTACTCCCGTCCTTCTGCATGGCAGCCTGCTGCCATTGCTTGCCATTTAAATAATAATCTGATCTTCCATTTTACCTTGTGGATAACCTCACATTTGCCAACATTGTACTCCATTTGCCAGACCCTTGTCCACTCACTTACCCATATTTTTTTTTTCACTGTGACTGCGTGGGTTTCCTCCTGGTGCCCCAGTTTCTTCCCTGCCTCCAAAAAAAAAGGGTATCTGTAGGTTACGGTAATTGCTGATGTCACAGGTTCATAGGCTGGAAGGGTCTATTGCCATGCTGCATCTTTTTTTTAAAAAAAAAGAATATATTCAATAGAATTTTCAAAAGAGGAGGCCGATATTTGAAGAAGAAATGTTGGCTGCAAAGTAGAGTGGGAATAAGGCTAACTGGTAGCTCTACAAGGGAGCAGGGGGTAGGCCAAGAACTACCTCCAGCCAGGTATGTTTCTCTTTGCATGGGCTTGTACGATCTGTTCAGCACTGGGATCCCAAAATTTGAGAGACTGTAGATGCTGGAATCTGGAGCAAAAAACAAAGGAGGTGCTAGAGGAACTCAGTGGGTCAAACAGCATCTGTAGAGGAAAATGGAGAGTTGATTTTTCACATCATCCCTTCGTTCAGACTGAATAAAGAGAGGGAAAATAGCCAGTATAAGATGGGAGAGGAGGAGGGGTAAGATGGGGGCTATTGGTGGACTGAGAAAGGGGTATGGATGTTAGACAGGTGAATCTGGTGGGGGGGGGGGATGGAGGGGGTTGGATTTGGCAGATGAACACAGGTGCTATTTGTAGCAGACAAGCAGAAAATAGAGGAAAATTGGCAGAGAAAAAAAGGAATAGATGATCCACCTCTTGTCTTCCTATTTTTATCCCCTTTCCTATTAATCCCCCCGATTCCATCCAGCAGCTGCTCACTCCCCATCTGCCCCTTCACTTCTCCCCAGTGGATCCCATTTTCACCTTTCTTCTTCATCATATTCCAGCTTTGGCTGCCTTTGTATTCCTGCTCATCAGCTGTCTCCACTTTCACCCTTCCAACCTGGTTCCATCTATCCTCTTTTTCTGCTGGGTCTCTCCATTCCAGTCATTCAATTTTTTTTGCTCAATTCAAATTCTGGCAAGCCTGGTAGTAAAAGCATCTCCCTTCGATTTGCAGGATTTCGGGTTGTGACCAGGTCTTGTGTGCAAAGTAAATAGTCTTGGCTAAGAATCCAAGGATGGCTGATGTGAGTTATTGTGCACTGGGAGCTTCTTTTCCAGATCTGGAGCCGAGTCACTCGATTGTGAATGGAGCTGCTTGAAGTTTCCTCAGTATCCTTCAACACCCAACCATGTGTCGGGATTGTAAAATGGTTCAATGTGCCATAGCTTTGCCTTGATGGCCTTTTGAAAATAAATCATGGATGTACTAGCTTTTAACACGAGACCAAAAGTGGAATCCTGTTGGTGGGTCCTTGTGCACTTGTACTGTAGACATGGATCTTGCAAGCAATCACTGGGATCTGGAGCCATGTGCAACCTGCCAGAGGAAGTCAGTGAGTTGTGCATCATCAATAGGAGGAAAAGACCAGTCTTGATGAAGGCTTCTGGCCCGAAATATCAACCATTCTTTTTTTCTCCACTGATGCTGCTTGACCCAGAGATCTCAAGTAGGTTGTTCTTTCCACCCAGGTCTAAACCTACCATCCTCTAGGTTAAAAAAAATCTTTCCTCATGCTGCCTCTAATCCTTTCGGCAGTTACTTTACATCTGTTTATTGATCTCTCTGCTGAAGGAATCACTCCAATTCGCTCAATCCAGACCTCTTTTTATTTTACTTGAGGCAGGATATTTATTCATCCTGATTAAAATACCACATAACAAAATGAAGGAAAGGAATTAATAATCAACTACAGTTTGGTTTGCACCACGTTTGTAAAGAGTCAGAAGATGGGATCTTTGTGGTGTTTGTGGCAGTGGGTGAAGGAAGGTGAATTCAGAGTGGGAATGGCCACAGTGGTGTTGATACAGCAAATTAACAGTGACATTGGTGGACTCCAAGTTTTACCTTCTTCACATCAGTGACCTTTTATTCATTGTTTGTATTCTTGAAAATGTGTTCTTTTTCACCATTAAAATGCCATCTGTTTTCATTGACCATGTCGCCTCTTCTGCAGATACCTCTCCAAGAAGCAAGGGCAATGAGCCCCGTGTGGATCTTCCTGCCCTGGGTTGTGTATTCTTCAGAATTACGTGACAAAACTTGAACTGTGATTGAACTCAGAACAAGTGCTGAGCACTTTGACAGACAAAAACACAAAAAAAAACACCACGCCAAAAGGACTTATCAACTGACATACTACCTGCAATCTTCTTTATCCTTTGGTCTTTCACTGAGGACAAGCGAATTGAACAAAGGACAATATGTTTCAGAATACTGTTGCACCATGTGAATTCATAGGAACATATTCCTGCTGTGTTGCCATTAATCTACTGTGTGTCTAAGTGTGGTTTCCTCGCTTTGTTGTGAACTTGGCAGAAAACAAGTATGCTAATTGTCTAGAGCAAGTTGCTTCCATTTATTTCTGTTAAACAGTTCATCCCTGTGTGCTGGATTGGATTAGGTAAGGGACGGAATATTCCGTTTTCATATGCACGATTTCAGTTTGACCAAGATTTGAAGAGAAACAATTTAAACTGACCTTGGTGGAATTGGGCTCCTGTGTATAAACAGTCAACTGCAGGCTTGCACATTTTTTTTTCTCTCATGATCCACTGCAAGTTCCCCTTTCTGTAGAAAGGAAGTACTTTCACTCAGTTGCATTCATGAAAACGTGAAGTGCGTAAGTACTGAGCAAGTTTGGGACTAGTTCAAAAGTTTAGATTGGACGTGGCTTTTCGTGTTCAGTGCCACTTGTCAATCAGAGCTGAAGGAATGGTCTCATGTTCATTACACTGTCGCATCGCTAGTATATGTTACGTTGGTACTGTTGCTTACTAGGAAGTGGTACAGAATGAAGTGTACTGTAAACTCGTTTTCTGGGTGGTGTGTTTTAACGATCCAGCTCAATGAATAATTGACATGGCTTTAATTATATTCCCAGCTATCTTACAGGGGAATGCTGGCAGTTGGTTCTCTCTGCACTGGGGTGGGGGGGAAACAGGCTGAAGTGAAAACTACACAGTGCAGAAACACAAAATGAACTTTAGCACGTTCAGAGGTGTGAACTTAAATTTTCCATGGTTTCTTCCGGATGGTTTAAAAAGCGTAAATGGATGTGTGGAAGAATCAGCTACTTGAGTCGTGTGACTTTCTATTGTTAAAATTCCATCAGGGTGTGCTCGAGTCTTCCATGGCTGACTGTTCCCATCAGTGCAAAGCAGGTGGCCTTTGAAGAGGGTCCCATTACAAAGGAAGGCCTTAGGCAATGTTGAAAAAGAGCCATCGCCTGGCCATTTGCGGGCAATTCACAAATGTGCTGGAGAAACTCAGCAGGTAACACAGCGTCCACAGCAAGTAAAGAGTATCCAATGTTTCAAGCCTGAGACCTCCTGAGTTTCTCCATCACGTTTGTGTATTTGCATATTTTCTTGATTAACGGCACTGTCGTTGCGCATGCTGTCATGGAGACACCCAGCAGATACTCAGAGTTTGTAGTCCTTTCATTAAATTCTTGTATCATCTTGTGGCGCAGTATCGATGAAGCCACAAGACTGGTTAAAGTGTCAGTTCCTGCACTGAATCTGGGTGTCGTGGTACACCAGACCTGCAAAGAAAAATCGACCACCTCTTCTGCCTCAACTCCCCTCTTCCCCCAGTCTTCCCTTTGGCAGTGCAGAATAGAATAGGCAAATAATACTGTGTTTTCTGTAGATCAACATAGGTTGCCCTGCTGGGAACTGAAGTCCACCTAATCAGTTTACAGTTTAGACAGGCCCAGAAATGTCCTAGGATTTTTATGTTGGTTTCTTCATGTTGTGTTTCATTTGTTACTGCTGTGTGATTTTTCTCATTCTTTTAAATAAAACAGACATTCCAGGTTGAATTCTGTATTTTTAAGGAAGACTCTTTCTGCAGTGGAGCATATCAAATATCAAAATGTCAAGTCAAGTTTCTAATGGGTTCTTTGACTGACATGATTTTTTTAATGGCTTTTTAGTATTTGAAACTGATACACTATCTGCTTAACTCTGAAATGTCAGATTTAGATCTTCATGTTTGTGAATATAACACTGAACAACAATTTTTTTCTAAAGGTTTCCTTCCTGGAGGGGGGGGGGAGGGGGAAAGGGGGATGACGATAGACAACTTCAAGCTGAACACAAAGATAATTTCAGATTTGCCGCATCTCGTAGTAAGTTGGAGACACATTATATTAACTTTTATTGAACTGAGCAGGTTTAATCACATCATGAGGACGGCACATTGCATTAGTTCAACTGACATAAAAATGTTTCGCTGCTGATTTTCATCTGCACTCAGCATCCGATGCCTCTCATGTCACTGTCCAACAATAGTTGCCAGCATTGACGGATTCCAGTTGCCTGATGCTGCTTTTCCATGGTTGCAATGTCCTGGTGAAACCTTTCACATGCCCGTCACTGACTGCACCAGGATCAGCAGGGAAGACGTCCAAGTGCGGATGTAGAAAATGAATTTTCATTGACATGCTACACTTCATGGTTTTATATGCTTGAAGTGGACTTAAAATATGACCAGAAATACCAAAAACAGGTTATATCTAAAATAAAATAAAAGGTTCAGCATTCCAAAATCTGTAAAATACACCCAAAAGTGTTCAGGAAGCAAAATCTTTGTGGTTCAGTGTAATTGAGGAATGTAGGGAAAATCCAATTTTAAAACAGATTTGTGAACTGAAGGCTACACTACCTGTCCAGTAGCCATCTATATGGTAGCTGTTTGACCTTTCGTGTACTGTAAATACGAGCAACTACTCAAAAAAGCCCTCCAATTGATATAATTTGTTACAGATTCCATTTGCTGTCTATGGCCAGACTATCTCCAGATCTTCCACCTCCAATCAGATATAGTTGGGTCACCCTCTACTACAGAAGTAACCACTTGCTAAGGTTTTGGAGGGGAATCATCGATTACCTTGACATTTACTCCACTTACTATATTCATTCCATTTTTCTGCCATATTCCCCACGATTCCCTTCAACATATGCTAATATTGGACTCATTCTGAAATATATTTGTGCATTAACTCCCATTGACCTTTTGCAAAAAAAATTACAAATATTTGCAACCATAAAGAAATTCTTCTTCAAGATGACTGTCCCTTATCCTAAATCTAAACCTCCCAATTACAGGTCTTCCAGGCGAGCAAAAACAATGCTGGAGAAACTCAGCAGTCAAACTGTGTACTTTATATTGTAAAGATGAAAGTACATAATCAACTTTTTTGGGCTTGAGCCCTTCAAGGTATGGAACGATGGCACCAGGTGCCCTGCTGAGTTTCTCCAGCATTGTGTTTTTACTTCAACCACTGTCTGCAGATTTTCGTGTTTTACTTTCAGATCAACAAAACAACTCTGTACCTGCTATTTTGAAACAAATGTAATTTCTCCATTTCAATGAAATATTTGGTTCATTGAAATTTTGGCAAATCCTACTTGATTTTTCTTCACAAGGCAGTTCATTCAGGGAATCACTCTCATGAGGCTTCAGTGCACTTCTTGTAGGGCAAATATATATTGGGTATAGCCCAAGACAGCATCAAGAGTTCCATGAAGCTTGTATCTTCAAAATCCCTGCAATAAAGACAACTGGCATTTGTACTTAGAATTGGTTTTCATACCTGCAGGCATGTTAACTTATTCATTATCAAGAATGACAAAAGGCCCTCTGCATAATCTCTCACCTTTTTTTTAGAAGCAGCTTGTCTACTTTCCCTCCCAAATGGGATAAGTGAATGTTTTCCACATTATGATCTGTCCTTCTTGGTGTTTGGAGCTTTCAAGACTGAGGTTTTGTGAGGTCAGGGAATTGAGAGCGCTGTGAAGAAAAAAACTGTAAATTGGGTTCAAGCTTGTTATCATCTAAATGGCAGTAGAGCAGGTTTTGGGAGTGAATGGCTTTTTAACCAACCAAACCACCTGTCCTTGGGAGGTGGGAGGAAATAGAAGCACCTGGAGGAAACCCACATGGACCCAGGGAGAACATGGAAGGTGACCACTGGAAGTGGACCAGCAAGGGGCTCAGTGGCTGCAGGGCCCACGCAGACTCCAGGCCGCTAGAGACTGGCTCATGGGAGCCAAGTTTCAGAACTGGGATTCAAGAGGGTTCTGATGGAAAGAAGAATTCCCAAACTGCCTAGGGCGCTGATGGTTTCCTGATCGAATTGGAGCTGGAGTTTGGGTTGTTTGAACTGGAGTCTGCGTGACGGCAAAGGCGGTGGGAGCACAGGAGGTGAATCCACAGGCACTCAGTGTCTGAAGGGACTCTTGCTTTTCTTTGTGCAATGCTAAGAGTGACGCTTTGCCTCATTGCAGACAAAGGTTGAAGTATATCATGTATATTACATTTTTAATGTATTACTAAGTGACAATGAAAGGAACCTTTGAGGGCAGGATTGAACCCAGGTCACTGGAGATGTATATTGCAAGTATAAAAGTATCACAAGTGTAAAAAGGTTTGGAGTCTCTTTAATCTTGAGATTCATATCTTTAATCATGGTCGGCAAGAGAATCCCAAAAGTGGGCAGCCACACGCTAGGCAGTGCTGGTGTCAAACAATGACTATTGCTACAATGGATGCAAATGAAACCTTTCTGCTTGTGGATGAAGTCACTGAGGATTGGTCATCGCAATTAGACATGGAAGGGCATAAGGATACATTCTTGAAAGTCTCCAAAGGATGTGCGGTAGCAGAAAAAAGAACCACATCAGAAGATTCTCTCATAGACTAGGCAGCAAGAACTGAAAGCAAGCAATTGTGTTTGCACCTTAGGACAATGAGGAGGTTGTCACTTGAGGAAGGAATAGGTAAAAATAGTTTTGGTAATAATATGCACAGTTATGTAAATCTTAGCATTGTCACCACTAGATGGCAGTTAAACATGAAATTCTGCAGACTACCAATGGTTCTCAACCTTTTACTTTTCACTCACATCCCTATTGCTGTCGGTGCTCTGTGATTAGTAAGGGATTGCTTAAGATGGAATGTGGGTGGGAAGGGAAGGTTGAGAATCACTGCTCTAGACCCAATTGTTACTGAAATATTTGGCTTGAGAAAAATTGTCATTGGCCCATTTTGGAGTTTTGAAACAGTGCACATAACGAATCAAGTAAGTACAATTAAAACAATGGTTTTCAAACTTTTTCTTTCCACCTACATACCACTTTAAGCAATCCCTTACTAATCACAGACCACCGATGGCATAGGGATTACTTAAAGTGGTATGTGAGTGGAAAGAGAAAGGTTGAGAACCATTGCTGCAGTCCAATGGATAAGAGGAAAGATGAAAATTGATTTAGGCTCTAAAAGGATTTCAGATCCAGATTTATTGTCAGAGTACATACATAACATCTGAGTGAAATAGGAAAGACCCCAGACACTCTTTAGTAAATAAACACATGCTGGAGGACTCAGCCAGTCTCGCAGCATCCATAGGAGGTAAAAATATATTACCAAAGTTTCAGGCCTGAGATCTTCCTCTAGGTATCTGCAAATAACAGGAAGGTGTCAGAATAATGACTGAAGAATGGGAGAGAAAGGAGTCCAGATCAACAAAAGGTGTTAATTGGATATGATGAGGAGAGGTGGGAATTGATTTTTGCTCTGAGGAGTCAGAAGGAAAAGGGAAGAGAGAGAATGGTTGGGGAAAGGTGACAAGAGGAAGAAGTAAGGGGTGGGGGAGTTTAACAGAAACTGGAAAAGTCTATGTTAATGCAATCTGATTGGAAGGAGCCCAGCCAGAAGATGAGGTGTTGTTCCTCCAATTTGCAAGTGGTCTCATTCTGGCAGTGCAGGAGACCATGGACAGACATGTCAGCAAGGGAATGGGATGGGGAATTGAAATGGGTGGCCACTGGGAGATCCATGCTATTCTGGCAGACAGACCCAAGGTGCTCAATGATGTAATCTCCCAGTCTCCCTGACAAAGAGGAAACCACGACGGGAGCACGGGATACAGTAGATGGTTTCTGCGGATTCACAAGTGAAGTGTTGCTTTACTTAGAGGGACTGTTTGGGGCCATGAATGGTGGCGAGGGAGGAGGTGTGGACACAAGTGGAGCATCTCCTGCAGTCACAGGGGATGATTGGTAGGGAGGGAGGAGTGGACAAGGGAGTCACAGAGGGAGGGGTCCCTGTGGAAGATGGAGAGGAATATTACGTGTCTGGTGTTGGGATCATGTAGTAATTGATGGAAATGGTGGTGGAGGATATGTTGGACACAGAGGCTAATGGGGCGGTAAGTGAGGACAAAGGGAATCCTGTCCTTGTGCTTGGGTGGGGAGGGAGCCAGAGAAGATGTGTGGATAATAGAGGATATGCATTCACAACTCCTCCGTCACCACCATTTGGAGCCCCAAACAGCCTTCCAAGTGAAGCAACATTTCACCATCTACTACATCTGGTGCTCCTGTAGTGGCCTCTGCATCAGAGAGACTGGACGGAGACAGGGAGATTGCTCTGTTGAGCACCTCGGCTATGTCCACTGCAATAGATTAGATCTTCCAGTGCTCACCCATTTCCATTCCCCTCCCATTGCCTTGCTAATGTTTCTGTCCATGGTCTTGTGCACTGCCAGACTGAGACGATCCAAAAATTGGAGGAACAACACCTCATCTTCTGTCTGGGCACCCAACAACCAGATGGCATTAGCATCGCCTTCTCTGGTTTCTGTTAGAAATCCTCTCCTCCCATCTTCTTCGCCCTGTCATAACACTCGCTCTCCCCTTTCACAGAGTCAAAATCAATTCTCACTTTTCCTCTCTTCATAGAGGAGAGCGGGGAGTGGTCCGACTGCCATCAGCTCTGTAGAGGCTTTAAAAGGCCCACAGAGACTTATTTTAAAATCCTGCGGCCAGGGTTTCTGGGCCCAAGAAGGCAGTGTATGTGTATGGCAGCAGCCATGAGGGGTTGCTGACTCTAGGGAAGCCGAGGAGAAGCCTTGTGCCACCAGAAACAAGGGAGACCACCCCACATTGGAGAAAGGGAAGCTGAGGAGATGACCCACGGATAGCGGACCAGCGAGGGGCTCTGAGGCTAAAGAACACACAGGCTGTTGGCGACTGGAGGCGAGGAACCCACGCAGGCTGCTGGTGCTGGTGGTCAAGGAACTCACTGGGCTGCGGACTGCTGGAGACGGGTTCAAGACTGGCTGAAGGGATACCAGGTATCGGAACCGGGATGTGAGAGTGCGCTGAAGGATTCCTGATCGTGTTCGAGGTTTACATCTGGAGATCAGGCTACTGATCATTTGGATTAGAAGCTGCGGTAACGCTGGAGTCAAATCCATGGACTCTCAATGTCTCTGGGGGGACTCTCTTTTGCTTCTCCTTCTGATTGTAAGGGGCTGATAGTGAATCTTTGCCAGAGGAAATTTTGTTTAGTATCATATTTTCTGTTTTATTACATAACAATAGCGCCTTTGGAAGACTACACAAAAGAGTCTGGAAAAACAACCAACTGAAAAACCTCACAAAGATAAGCGTATACAGAGCCGTTGTCATACCCACACTCCTGTTCGGCTCCGAATCATGGGTCCTCTACCGGCACCACCTACGGCTCCTAGAACGCTTCCACCAGCGTTGTCTCCGCTCCATCCTCAACATCCATCGGAGCGCTTACACCCCTAACGTCGAAGTACTCGAGATGGCAGAGGTCGACAGCATCGAGTCCACGCTGCTGAAGATCCAGCTGCGCTGGATGGGTCACGTCTCCAGAATGGAGGACCATCGCCTTCCCAAGATCGTATTATATGGCGAGCTCTCCACTGGCCACCGTGACAGAGGTGCACCAAAGAAAAGGTACAAGGACTGCCTAAAGAAATCTCTTGGTGCCTGCCACATTGACCACCGCCAGTGGGCTGATAACGCCTCAAACCGTGCATCTTGGCGCCTCACAGTTTGGCGGGCAGCAGCCTCCTTTGAAGAAGACCGCAGAGCCCACCTCACTGACAAAAGGCAAAGGAGGAAAAACCCAACACCCAACCCCAACCAACCAATTTTCCCTTGCAACCGCTGCAATCGTGTCTGCCTGTCCCGCATCGGACTGGTCAGCCACAAACGAGCCTGCAGCTGACGTGGACATTTTACCCCCTCCATAAATCTTCGTCCGCGAAGCCAAGCCAAAGAGAAGACATAACAATAAAATAATCTTGAATATCCAATTAACACCTTTTATTTCTACCCCCTCCTATTTTCCCCTGCCTTTAATTCAGAAGTCTGTCTTTTTTCATTCAATCCTTGAGGAAGGCCACAGTCCTGAAACGTCGGTAATATATCTGACTGAGATCCTCCGGTGTTGAGCACTAGATGGCAGACAATGCAAGATGACCAGATCTTTGAATTCTTTGAGCAAGGGTCTAAATGTTTTTGCATTGATACTGTGCTTGAGTCTTTTGGAACAGATTTTTAACCTGCTGGGTTATCTTAATGCAACTGGTAAAAATGTCAGGTAGACTTCGACATCTCATACCAGAAAGAAGAAAATCAGCAGTTTACTTTTTCGAATCCTAGGTTCCTTCTTGACCTCCGGGGCTGCCTTTTTGGAGTTTGCTTACAGATGCTTCCCTACTTACGATGGTCTGACTTATGATTTTTTTTAACTTATGATGGTATATTATTGTGAATGCCATTATTAACTTTCATGGTGTTGACTTTTCTTATAAACATCGATAATTCCTCCAAGGTGAATTATTTGCAGCCTCCTTGGTCAATTACTTCTTTTAGTTCAGTCAGGAAGCTTGCAGGAACTGATACAGCACTGTTGGAGAAAGTGGGGCAGTGGGATCAGTGTGGGGACTGATACAGTGCTGTCGGGAGAGAATGGGGCAGTGGGATCAGTGTGGGGACTGATACAGTGCTGTCGGGAAAGAGTGGGGCAGTGGGATCAGTGTGGGGACAAATACAGCACTGTCGGGAGAGAGTGGGGCAGTGGGATCAGTGTGGGGACTGAAACAGTGCTGTCGGGAGAGAGTGGGGCAGTGAGACCAGTGTGGGGACTGATACAGCACTGTCGGAGAGAGTGGAGTAGTGGGATCAGTGTGGGGACTGAAACAGCACAGTCGGAAGAGAGTGGGGCAGTGGGATCAGTGTGGGGACTGATACAGTGCTGTCGGGAAAGAGTGGGGCAGTGGGATCAGTGTGGGGACAAATACAGCACTGTCGGGAGAGAGTGGAGCAGTGGGACCAGTGTGGGGACCGATACAGTGCTGTCAGTTGAGAGCAGGGCATAATTTATTATTAAGTACTGTATTAATACAAGTTTGTAACAAGGGATTCTTTTATATACTTTTTTGTACATTCTTAATAATATAAATAAAGATGTTTAAAAAAAAAAAGTTGAGAGCAGGGCAGTAGGATCAGTGTGGAGACTGATACAGTGCTGTTGGAGAGAGCAGGGTAGTGGGATCAGTGTAGGGAATTATCCAGCGCAATTGGTGTGATACACAGTATATCTGTATTCATTTTTGACTTTTGATTTTTTGACTTACGATGGGGTGCCAGACGCATGGGATCCAAGGTAAGATAGCAGAGAGGATGGAAAAATAGTTTCATGTTAGAAAGCAGAGGGTGCTACTGGAAGGTTGTTATTAAGACAGGAGGCTCATGGCTAGGGGCTTCGATGTTGAGCCCATTGCTGTTTGTCATCCATATCAATGATTTAGATGAAAATATGTAGTTGACACTTTTCTTATTTTGAATAGATCCTAATTTCAAAGTATCATCCTCCAAAGCGCGAGTTGTGATATCCCAAATTTCGATCTCTTTAATCCAACAAATCAAACTCTGTGACTTTTATTTTATGTAGTTTTAATTCATTGATAGAACGGATAAACATTTTGCATAGCTTCATAATGGTGAATAACAAAGCATTCACTGTATAAAGATAGTCCTTTAGACTCTAATTACTTAAAAGTTGTCATAACTAAAGCAATAGCTAAAATCTGCTATAAAATACAATGATATATAGAGATACAAATTCAAAGAAATATTTCTCGTGCTCACACTTCCTTCACATCTTATAAAAAAAGTGTAAGCACTTAGCCTTGGCAGATATTACGACATAGTACATCATAGTTACCATCTTCAGTCCAGCAGTGCACTCTTCCAGTAGGCTTGGATGAGTGGGGAGTAAGGGGGGGGTGGGGGGGGGGGGTCAAGTTGGATCAATAACCCAATCACAGGGCTGGAACTATGATAAATCAGGCTAATTACAGCCTAATGGCATAAAGCCAGCTTGTCAGTGGGCATGGAAACGATAAGACCAGACCTTTTAGGACTTCCAGGTGACTATTGTTTACTATTGCACACTGTGTTTTGTTTAATTTAAACACTCATACCCCTGGTATTTCTAGATTTAATAATGAACAATCATTATGACAGTTATATCTCCTGAGCTTTTTTGTCTCTCTCAAGCTCACCAGTTGCTGGATGGTGGATAACTCTTAAATCTCTCCAAATCACTCCATGTACCTTCCGCAACAGACCAAGTGATTTACTTTAAAGGAGGGTGTTCACAGATTGCTATCGCAGCGCGACATGCTCCAAGGATCTAATTTCATTGGCTCCCCTAATCTTCATCTTATCAAGTCCAAACCACTTTACATTAAACTGCAAGGAGAACTTGCAGTGAGCTTTAATTCCTGTTGCTCTCAATGGCACAATACCAGCTGGTGATTCCCTGCCTGCTCATGAACTGTGAAGTGGTATCAATTGCATCTTCACCCAAATTCACATCACATTAGATCAGATCTCTTGGGAGTCTTTAATGATCAGTGCCGCTCTGTTGCAGATGGTCAATCATACAGACATTTAGTACGGAAACAGACCCTTTAGCCCACCGAGTCTGTGACAGTTCCCTGTAGCCCTCATTTCCCTGATCTTTCAAATGTTTCTACCTCACTTTAAATAGGTTTAATGATCTTGCATCCACAATCAGTGTGATGGAGGAGTGCAGAGATTTACCTCTCTCTGCGAGAATAATTTTCTTCGTATCTCGGTTTTAAACATACTCAGATTGTTTCTGGTGCTTTAAAGGGTGCTATATTAATCTAGCATCTGCTTGCTTCTCTGTTTAGAGCATTCATTTCCTGGGACAAGTTTGAAAGC
The DNA here is from genome assembly GCF_036971445.1 of Narcine bancroftii. Classification (NCBI taxonomy): domain Eukaryota; kingdom Metazoa; phylum Chordata; class Chondrichthyes; order Torpediniformes; family Narcinidae; genus Narcine; species Narcine bancroftii. The sequence continues at coordinate 49,206,348 of NC_091477.1, forward strand.
TGTCAGAGGGAATGTCATTGTTACTGAATTGCAGGAAGTGATTAGTGGAACAGATGCGGCCAAATAAACACCTCATCTGATACTGAACAGAAGAGATGACCCACGGGGTTGTGACCACAGAGGTTGTCCAGTGAGGGGGCTCTGTGGGGGGCTGCTGGTAACTTGAGGCGAGGAACCCACGGAAGCTGCAGGCTGCTGGAGACTGCTGTCGGGAGACCTGCGCTGGGCAGTGGACTGCTGGAGACCGGCTCGAACTGGCTGGAGGGGTACCAGGTATCAGAACCGAGGTGGTGCTGAGGGTGCCAAAGGGTCCCTGACTGCATTGGAGGTTCGGATCTGGAGCTGCGGAGGCTGTGGAAGCGCTGGGGGCGAGACTACGCACACTTGGTGATTCTGGGGGACTCATTTTGCTTCTCTTGCTCTGACTACAGGAGGTGGCTAAGCAATTCTTGCTGGTGGTGATCTATCTGCCGTGCAGCAAGCAAAAAAGAATATCATGTTATAGGACACTGTTTTATACTATAACAATAAATTGAATCTTGAATCTTGGTTTTTATCTCAGTGTGAAAACTGGTGGCTCTGCCCCCTGCATTTATAAAAATGCTATACTTTAGAAGGTCATCAATGGCTGTGAAGCAGTTGTGGAGCCCAAAGTTTTGAAGAATACTATATAAATCCAGCATCTGCTCTCTTCTCTATCTGGAGAATCCCTTCATAATTTTACTCCTTGCTCCAAGACTTGTTGTAATGTAATGCAACTTCGATTTTGTTACCCATAGATATAACTTTCTAATCTCTCAAGGCTAAGGTATCTAAACTGAAGGGTGGTGCTGGAATGGAGCACGGCACTCCATTCCTGTTAAGGAACTACAAAGGTACAGTGGCTGAACTCTTGAGCACACAATGACCCACAATCAATGGGTCAAGCAGCATGTGTGGAGGGAGATGGACAGTACTTCAGGTCAGGATCTGTTATTCCAGAGTATGGAGACCATTCCTACCACTGTGTGCCACTCTTCCGTGGTCATTGTCCTGGTTACCTTGGCGATGGGCAAGCAATTGGAGGCTGCCCATTCTGTATCTGCTGGGGAGGAGGGAGTGGGAAAGAGAGCCTTCTCATCTGTAGGGAGATGGCATCTGAATATCTGAGCATCACTTTGATTCCCCATCTCACTTCCACTCTGGCCCCTTGGTGCGTTGAAACAAAGCTTAATGCAACCTCATACTCCTACCAGCCACAGTACAACATTCCAGGCTTGCTAATGACCAGCATATTCCATTTATCACATTTCTTGCATTTTTAATTCAGACCATAAGTTTGTTTATTGTTGCACATACCAAGATGCAGTGACGAAGGTTGCTTTGTGAACAAACCAATTAGCCGTACCTTCTACGTGGTACAACAAGCAAGGTGCACCGTGGAGCTACAGAGAGAGATCAGCAGGTACAGAGCAAAGGCCACATAATTTTACTATTTTGAAGTTCATTCATGTCTCTGTTAATGGTGGGAAAGAAACTGCCCTTGCATTGGTTAGTCTAGTGGTTAGTGCAACACCATTACTGCACTAGTGACCCTCCAGGGTCAAATCCACTGCTAACTGCAAGGATTTTGTATGCCCTCCCTATGACCCACATGGGTTTCTTCCAAGAGCTTCTGTTTCCTCCCACCTTCCATAAGACCAATGGGGTTAGTCGGTTGATTGTTCACATGGGTGTATTTGGGTGGCACGGGCTTGTGGGCTGCAAGGGCCTATTATTGTGCTGTGTCTCTAAGTTAAACATATTAAAAAAATTAAATTTGTTGTTGCGTGTTGTCTACCGGCGTATGAGATAATCTGGCATTCACATCATGTTCCATTGATAATTTAAGATAATTATCTTACACTTCCTTCTGGCCTGTATTTCCTTTCACTATCTTTGTGGCATCTTCTTCCACCCCTGTTATCATTTGCCCTTAACTATTCTCCAACACCTGAAGTGTTCATCTTTCTTTCCTCTCTGCGGATGCTGTCTGACCTGCTGGGCACTTTCTGTTTTCATTCAAATATCTCATAATTACTGGCTACCAGGTGTTCAAATTTTTAATTTTATTTTAAAAAGAAATTTAGACCCAGCATGGTAACAGGCCCTTTGGCCCATAAGTCTGTGCCTCATTAACCTCCATCTCCCCCCCCCGGTATGTTTTTGAATGATGGGAGGAAACTGCAGCCCCTGGGGAAAACCCACGCACACATGGGGAGAACATACAAGCTTGTTGTAGACAGCAGGGGACTTGGTCCCTATCGCTGGCGCTCTGAAGGCGTTGCGCTAACTGCTACGTCAACTGTGCTGCCCTTTCTTCTCTCTAACATCTTCTTTCAGGTGAAGGAAAGAAGATGTTAGAATCTGGAACTAAAAATAAAACTAAGCAGGTCAAGGAGCATCTGGGGAGGGAAAAGATGTAAAGCGCCACTTCAGGTTGACACCCGACATCAGGAATTCTTTGGTGTGGGAGGAGTCACATGATGGAGTAGTGGTCAGTGGGAGAATACCAGCCCTCTCCAGAAAAGAAGAAAAAAAGTGAAGAAAAAGCAAAGCCCCAGATACACAAAACACAACAAATAAAAGATAAAGGTGTGGAGAAAATGGCACCTGAGAAAGATAACAAAACCAAAAACAACGGGAAAAAAAGAAGGAAAGACGCCGGAAGAGAAAGGTGAAGCCCTTACCTGCACCAAAAAGCAGGGACCCACCATGGAAAGAGGAGCCCGCTTCCCGAGGTTAATGGAGACCCCGCAAGGTCGCGACCTACCGACTGTGGGACTGCAAAAATGGCTCACTGAGCCAAACAGAGGTGTGCAACTATGCATGCACGATGCACACGACAAGGAGAACACCGACGGGAGAGGGGACCAGCTGTGGAGTGAAACTCCACAGCATGAACAGCTGAGAGATGCCCGACAGCAGGGCTCCCAGCTGGAAGATAAAGAAAGCAATGGGAAAGTGAGGGGTGAGAAAGAAAAAGAGAAGCAGAAGGCCCAACAGATAACCAGCCCAGAAGAAGAGGACCAACATCAAGAAACAATGAAACAAACTGAGACAAGCAGCTCAACAAGAAAGTCAGAAGAGACACAGATACAAGGAAGAGAAATAGAAGACACAAACCCAAGAGCAGACACAGAAGAAGAAGAAGAATACCAAGCTCTGCACAGAGGAATAGGAGGTAAAATGAATGGACAGTACATAGATAAAAAAAAATTTCAAGAAGCATTAAAAAAATGGCTGACACTAGAATTAAGTGAAATGAAAAGAAAAATGAAAGGTACCAAAGAAAAAGTGAGTAGAATAGAGCTGGTCATAACAGATGTAGGGAAAGGATTAGAAAATGTGGAAGAACGTGTAATGACGGTAGAAATGAAAGTGTATGACTTAAAAAGAAAATTGGAAGAAAGTGATAAAAAAGTTAAAGTATAGTATACTTAACAGAACCAGAATTATCAATAAAAGAATTACATAAGAAATTGAAGGAATATGGAGAATTATTGGGGTACAAGATCAATGCAAATAAAAGTGAAGCGATGCCAATGAATAATGCGGATTACACAAATTTTAAAAAACAATCACCATTTAAATGGCAAACACAAGCAATCTGATACCTAGGTATTAGACTAGATAATAATCTAGGCCATCTATACAAATTAAATTATCAGCCATTAATGAAGAAATTACAAGATGACTTAGAACATTGGAAAGATTTACCACTAACACTGATAGGAAGGGTAAATTGCATTAAAATGACTATCTTCCCAAGGATACAATACCTATTTCAATCGTTACCAATTCCCTTAACAGAGAAATTCTTCAATGAACTAAAGAGAATAATAAGTAAATTCTTATGAAAAGGGGGGAAACCGAGGATAGCACTAGATAAAATAACAGAATGATACAAACAAGGTGGTTTGCAGCTACCAAACTTTAAAAATTATTATAGAGCAGCACAATTAAGATAGCTATCAGATTTTTATCAAACAAGGGAAAAACCAGATTGGACCAGATTAGAGCTAGATAAAATAGGGGAAAAGATACCTGAGCATATATTCTATAAGTGGGATGAAAAATTGGTGCAACGTAGGAATTTACCAGTATTGCACCATCTGGTCAACATTTGGAAGAAAATGTAGAAAGGAAAAAAACAAATTACCAACTACCAAAATTATTATTGACGCAAAATCAACTAATCCCTTTCACAATAGATAACTTTTCCTTAAGAGAATGGGAGAGAAAAGGAATTAAAAGAATAGAAAATTGTTTTTTGGGAAATAATTTATAACATTTGAAGTACAAATATGGAATAACTCATGATACAATCTTTGCATACCATCAACTGAAAACCTACTTAAAGGACAAATTGGGAAGCAAACTGAGATTACCAGAAGGAAGCAGATATGAATATGTAATTACAGACACAAAGATAATTAAAAGATTTATAACAAACATGTACATCAAGCTGCAAGAGAAAGAAAATGATGAAATAAGCTATAAACCCAAATAAAAGTGGGAACAAGATCTAAACATAAAGATAAAAAATGAAATATGGGAAAAGCTATGCTCCGGATCTATGAGAGATATAATAAATACGAGGTTACGCATGATACAATATAATTGGTTACACAGGCTATATATCATGCCCCAAATGTTAAATAAATGGGACCCAACAGTATCAGATAGATGTTTTTGCTGTAAGAAGGAAACGGAACTAACAGTACATGCAATTTGGGCATGTGAGAAAGTGAAAAAAATTGGGAAGATCTAAATCAGATATTAAATAAAATCACAAAAAGCAACATACCAAAAAATCCAGAGATCTTTCTTCTAAGTAATATAAGAAGTAAAGAATTAGTCCTTAAACTAGATGAAGCACAAAAAAGATTTATTATGATAACCTTAGCTGTAGCAAAAAAATGTATAATGTCAACATTCTGGAAATCAGAAGAGAGCCTGAGAGTACAGCAATGGTACATAGAAATGAATAAATGTATTCCATTGGAAAAAAATAACATAATTTAAAAAATAAAGTCACATTATTTGAACAAATTTGGGAACCGTACATGGAACACATCAGAGGGCCTACCGTGGACCTCCACCCCCTAAAAAGATAGAATGAGAAGAAGATGAAATGAACTGACCCAATGTGCAAAAGTAGATGACACAATTTTCTTGTTTATTTTCATTGTGTGATGACATTGTTTAATGGGTTTATTGTATTGTATATGTTGAACGTTTAATGGGTTTGGAGGGGGGGTAGAAAGGGAGGGAAAGGAAGAGGGGAAAAAAGGGAAGAAAATGACACTGTGTATATTCAACAGGGAAATCTTTGTGTGTATTTTAATTAATATGGTTATAGTGTGAAAAACATTTTTAAAAATTAAAAAAGGTATTCTTTGGTGTGGATCAAAAGGCTGTTATTTGCAAGTGCATGGGTTTTGCTTTGTCATTAGTGGAGGGACATCAATGCTCTCTCATCTGGATTGACCTAGGGATCCATTACAATAGACATTGACCTTACTGTGGAAACTACAGTTGATTTGCCCTGAATCTTCTCAACATTTTGCAGAACTGGTGGGGGATCGTGGTGTGCTTTCAGTAGATTATCTGGAATTAATTGATTCAGACCTGACCGTGGCCATGACCTTGGAGATGTAGATATCTGCAGCCCAAAAAGTGGGTGTTGGTTGCACAAATGAGCAAATAATCCGAAGAAGATAAACCTCAGTGAAATGAATACCCACAGACATGCCCTCCTCCCCCCGCTGGATATCTTAACATAAATTTATAGCCTTTTTTCCATAGGATCGATTATGCTGCGTTAAACTCTTTCCTCTTCTTTAGGAGCTCAAAGCATGTCTGGGTTGAAGAAAACTTTTTGACCTTTGTACTCCAGTGGTTTTTTTGTTATTTCTCATTTTATTCCTTGCCTTCTCCAATATATTTTCTCTTATCGTATATCTCAGGAATTTTACTAAAGTGGATCTTGATTTTTGTTGCATCTGTGGTTTTGGGGCTAGTGTTCTGTGTGCCCTTTCTATTTCCATTGCTTCCTGCATTTCTGGCATTCCCAGGACCTTGGGGATCCATTCTTTTATAAATTCTTTCATATCTTTGCCTTCTTCAACTTCCTTAAGGCCCACTATCTTTATATTGTTTCACCTACTATAGTTTTCCATTATATCCATCTTTTGAACTAACAACTCCTCCTGTGTTTCTTTAACTTTTTTGTCACTTTCTTCCAATTTTCTTTTTAAGTCATTCACTTCCATTTCTACCGCCATTACACATTCTTCCACATTTTCTAATCCTTTCCCTACATCTGTTATGACCAGTTCTATTCTACTCACTTTTTCTTCTGTATTTACTGCGGAGAAGGTCATAAAACCATAATACATAAGGGTGGAATTAGGCCATTCAGACCATTGAGTCACCCTGCCATTCCATCATGGCTGATTTGTTATCCTTTACAACCCCATTCCCCTGCCTTCTCCTTGTAACCCTTGATTCCCTTCCTAATCAAGAGCCCGTCTTAAACGTGGTCAATGACTTGGCCTCCACAGCCACTGTCTGGATCATGGTAGCCAGTCAGTTCAGGCAAGAGACCAGTGATGGTTGTAAGCATGTAGACATTACAAAGATGAGGTGTTAGTGGTTGTTTTTTTTAAATTTTTAAAAAAATTTTTTTATTTTTCACATTATAAACCATACTGACCAAAATACATACAGACATTTTTTTCTCTTGAATATATACAGTGTCATTTTGAGGCTATTCAGATGGATACGTCCCTGGGACTGAACCCAGTATTCCATGTGAAGCAAGGGAAGATTTTGCTGGGGCATTGGTAGAGATTTTTGTGTCAGAAATTGGAGGTGTAAGGCAAACTGGGGATGTACAGGCTAGTGAGCCTAGCAACAGTGGTGGAAATTTTTACTGGAGGGGGATTCTGTATATATAGTTTTTTTTAATATAATTTGAAAAAGTTTTGAAATGTTAAATGTTTTCCTGGCAAAACTTGAAAGCTCTCGGCTAATACCGTGAATATTGAGTTGAGTGCATAATGAAATGTTGAAATGAAGTATCTGTGTGTGGTTGAGGAAAAGAATAAATACACCACTTGTTTTCTTGCTAAGGGAGCAAAGGAGCAGAAAAGGATGAAAAACCAGAAGGCAATGGTTGTGTTATTTTGTCTTCTACAGGAAGTGAATAAATTCTGGAAAGCAATCCCGTGAGTTGTCTATTTTACTATGTCCTTGCAAACCTGTTACATCAGCATGGCTTTGTACATAGGAAATTGTGTCTCATGAGTCATGGTTTGAGTCTTTGAAGACGTGACCAAGAGGATTGATGAGAGCAGGGAAGTAGATGTTGTCGTGGACTTTAGCAAGGCCTTTGCCAAAGTCCTGCATAGTAGGCCGGTCTGGAAGTTTAGATCACATGGGATCCTGAATGAGCTGGCCAATTGGATACTGAATTGGTTCAGAAGAAAGAGCAAGAGAGTGGTTGTAGACGGTTGTTTTTCAGAATGGAGGCCTGTAGCCAGTGGGTCAGGGCTGGGTTGCCTGTTTGTCACCTGAATTAACCTTTTGGTTGAGAATGCATGATGAGTGAGTGTGCAGATGACAACAAATTTGATGGTGTGGTGGACAGTGAAGAAGGTTGTGTACGGATCTGAATCACCTGGGAAAGTGGACAAAGGAATGGCAGGCAAGGTTCACCTCAGGATAATGTGAAGTATTGCATTTTGGGAATTTAAACCAAGGCAGGATTTGCATAGAGAATAGTAGAGCCTACTGTAGAACATGGACCTTGAGGGGTATGATATATCGTTTCCTGAAACGGCGGTGAAGAAGATGGGTGCATGCTCCTTTGTCAGTAGAGGAGTAGGGATATCTTGCTACTGAGGTACAAGACATTGGTGGGACGACACCTGCAATATTGTGTGCTCATTGATAGATGTATTTAATCTAGAGAGGGCGCAGAAAAAGTCTCAGAAGGATGTTGTTGGGGCTGGAATGCTGGATAGGCTGGGACTGTTTTTCCTGGAGTGGCTGAAGCTGAGAGATGGCCAAGTAGGGTCTTATAAAATGATAAGGAGCATAGATAGGGTGAATGGTCACAGAGTTTTTCCTAGGGTTTTCTTCACACAGTAAATGGAACAAGCTGCCAGTGGAAATGGTAGAGCTGGGTACAATCACAATGTTTAAAATATGTTTAGACAGGTATGTGGAAAGAGTTAGGATGAGGATTGTGGGCCAGATGCAGGGGATTGGGACAAGCTCAGGCAGACGTGTTGGTTGGTGTGGATGATTTGGAGCAAAGGGGCTTTTCCCGAGTTGTATAGCTGTATGACCTGTGCACTTGGGAATGAGGCTGTTATTTGCTCTGCATGCACAAGGACCCCATTCACTCAACTGAACTTGTCTGACATGCTTCGGCTTTGGTACTCCTCTGGTGGAAGAGCCAGCCTATGTGCATGCCCAAATGCCCACGGCTAGAGGAAGTGTCAGCAAGAATTCTTTGAGAACAGTGAACCAAAGGAGACTGAAAATTGCCTCGTCCAAGATCGAGACAACTAACCGTCACAACGTGACAATAACTCAATGGACAGAGAGGAATGTGAAAGGATCCCTGGGTACATGCAGTATAGGCCAAGTCTCAAGCATACTGTATACATTCCTTTCCCCCTTCTCTGAGACCAGTGGTGATGTCCTGAGAATAGTTGAATGCGATTCTTATCAATAGATCCTATCAATATCCTGGCTATGAACTTAATTTAAATGTTGATGGAGGCGCAGGAAGATTAGTCTCCTCAGCTAAGGATGAATAAGAAGCTTGTCACCCAATTAATAGAGCAGGGAACACAGTAATCCTTTGCCCAGAGGACATAGATTTAGGATAAGGGGTAAAAAATCTAACGAGGACCTCCTTCCCCAGAGAGTGAATTCCCGGAATACGCTACCTGAGAGAGCAATGGAAGCAGAATCTCTGTCAGCATTTAGGAAGTGTCGAGACAAGCACATGAATTGTCCAAGCATGGAGTCAGGGCTAGAAAATGGGATTAATATGGATGGGTGGCCAGAGGTTAGCATGGACATGATGGGCTGAAGAGCTTGCTTGCACATTGTACTCCTCTCTCATAGTAATGCTTTGAACTTGTTGCGAGTATGATTAATTTCCAGATTATGAAATCACTCGCAAGCTGAACATTCTTCTGGTGTTGAATGGGTGTGGTAATCAGGTCTGATTTATTACTGTCTCCCTGGGCCAAAAGCAACCATTTTTTCCTCTCTGTGCTTGCTGGACAAGTTCATTGTGGTTGTATTGTTCAACTGGCAAGAGGGAGGGAAGGCTAACTAGTTGCATCTTGTTAACTAGTTGCATCATGTTAACTAGTTGCATCTTGTTAACTAGTTGCATCTTGTTAACTAGTTGCATCTTGCTAACTAGTTAACTAGTTGCATCTTGATGATTCTAAGTATATAAATACAGCAAATTCTAGGCACGTTCAGCAAACCTGGCAGCTGCGGTGAAGGATGTGAGAAATAGGAGCAGAAGGAGGCCATTCGGCCTGTTGAGCCTGTGCTTCCATTCATTAAGATCATGGCTGATCTTGTTGTGGGCTCAGTTCCACCGATCTACCTTTTCCCTGCGACACTTTTACCTTCCCTACTGTGCAAAGATCTATCCTTACGTGCTTTAAATATATTCAATGAGGCAGGCTCCACTGATTTCCCCGGCAGAATTCACCACTCTCTGGGGAAAGCAGTTCCTCCTCATCTCTGTCCTAAACCTGTCCCCTCAAATCTTGAGGCCATGTCTTCTAGTTCCAGTCTCCCCTTTTCAGTGGAAACAACTTTCCTGCCTCCATCTTGTCTATCACTTTCATGAATTTGTATGTTTCGATAAGATCCCCTCTTATTCTTCTGAATTCCAGTGAGTACGGTCCCAGTCAATTCAATCTCTTCTCATAGGCTAACCACTTCACCTCTGGAAATAAACTAGTAAATTTCCTCTGTGCTGCCTCCAAAGACAGTATCAAGTCAAGTTTATGGTCATCTGATTGCACGAGCACCACATGACAAAACAACATTCTCTAGCCCTTGGTTTTCAGGCTCACAACCAGACATTACACATGTACAGACAAACGATATAGATTCAGGACATGTATTTCATCTATACAAATAAATAAATATTGTTTTATATGTATGGGAGTCTTGGATGGTTAGTGTGAGCAGTTCCTTTGGTCGTTCAGCATTCACATTGCCCGAGAGAAGAAGCTGTTCCTCAGCCTGGTAGCGCTGGCTCTGATACTCCTGGATCTCTTCCCCAACTGGGAAAAGCTGAAAGATGCCGTGAGCAGGGAGGAAGGGGTCCGCAATCATTTTGCATGCCCCCTTCAGACAATGATCCCACTAGATCACGTCGATGGGGTGGGGGGGGGGGAATGGAGACTCCAGTACTACGTGAGACTCCAGTGATCGACGTCCAATCCATTTCTCTGCAGCAACTGTACCCCACTGTGATGTAGCCGGCCAGGACACACTCGATAGAGCTCCTATATAAGGTTCACATAATGGTGGCCAGAAGCCTTCCCCGCTTCAGTCTTCTCAGGAAGTACAGTTGCTGTTGTGCCTTCCTGACAAGTGAGGAGATGTTGAGGGTCCACGATAGGTCACTAGTTAAGTGAACTCCAAAGAAATTGGTGCGCCCCTCTCTCTCTATTGTGGAGTTGTTGATGTGTAATGGAGGGTGGTCATTTCTAGTCTTCCTGAAGTCCACGATCATCTCTTTTGTCTTGTCCACATTAAGACTCCGGTTGTTCCTCTCATACCATTTCACGAGATTTTCCACCTACTCTCAGTAGTGCGACTCATCTTGTTTCTGATGAGTTAACTATTGTTGTGTCATCTGCAAACTTGTTGGCACTGTTGGAGCTGGATTTGGCAATGCAGTTGTGGGTCAGTCGTGTGAACAGGAGCAGGCTGAGTACAAAGCCCTGAGGTGCGCCAGTGCTCAGCGTGAAGGTGCTCCACATTCTTCCTCTAACTGTGGGGTTTCAGTTAGGAAGTCTTTTAACAAGCCAAAGCAGAGAATACACACATAACTGATTTCAGAGGGTAAAAATATTTATAGAATTCTATTTTACAAAAATTCTGGAGAGCATGACTGATATGTCATTTGTCAGAGATAGAAAAATATTGAACATCTAGCTCATCTAAACTCACAATCAATTTGCAGATTTGAATCTGGCTTGGTTTCATTTATCCTTTTCCCTTTTCCGCAGGACAGGAGTTCATCTCTGGCACACAGATCTGTAACTGATGGTTCCTCTACCTCTGCCACACGTCGGAGAAAATAAATGCCCTGTATAATATTCTATCCACAGAAGGTTCTTTCAGTATTTTGGTCACTGAATAGTGATTAAAAACCTGATTGACTTAACGGTCCCTATCTCTCGAGAGCTGAAGCTAATTGCATTTCTGCTGTTGTCAAAGCTCAAAGCAGTGAAGTATGATGAACAGGCTACATTGAAATCACTACCACACTGCACGGTCTTCGGTCAATTGAGGAAAAGGGTATTTTAAATGTTTAAATTTTGAATTTTATTTACAACACGGTAGAAGTCGATTCTGGCCATTTAAAACCAAATTAACTATCTGGAGATCAAGAACCTGGATTTGGCACTAAACTAGAGCATCTGTGTCCTACTGCCCTCTTGTATGATTCTAAGTCATGGACTATCCACAGCAGGCATCTCAAGGTACCATACCCCCACTGCTGTCTCTGCAAAACCATTCAAACTCACTGGAAGGACAGGAGAGCCATTGTCAGTGTCTTCTTCCAGGACAACATTCACAATACTGAAGCCATTCGTACACACTGTCAGCTATGGTGGACCATATTCACATGCTAGATAAGTCTATTCTGAGCTCTGTCAGAGAATGGTGTTAACAGGCGAACAAAGGGGGAAAAAATGTTCTCAAAGGCTTCTTGGAGAATTACAAGAGCCCTAATGTCACCTGAGGAAAACTCTGAAACCTGACTGCTACAAGTGGAGAAGGATATTTTGCTGTGGTATCAAGAAGGTCAAGGGTGTACAAGGCCTGCATATGGAAACCCTGTGCGCTACCCACTGGTCTATCCCATCATCCAGTATCTGTGCACTTGTGCAACTCCCTTCATCAGGCACAACAGCTCAAAGGAAGCAGAGCATCCTTGATCCCAAAGGACTATGTGGGAAGCCGAAGGTGGCTGAATTCCTTAGGATCATACAATGAAGTTATTCACACTCTTACCCCCATTTATCTTTCAGGAAAGCTATGCTTATTATATAAATGTGTCCATGTTTAAAAGTAATGATTAACCAGCAAGTCACAGTATACTTAAACTACCTTCTGAATCATGACATGCCCCCAAATCTCTAAAATGTGGAATTGAATGAGAAAGCAAAAGTCAAGGGAAGAAACATTGAACAAGGCATAAACAATGATTTAAAAATTCTATGATCTTCAGTGATTATAAATAACTTCAGATTTAAAAGAAGTCCTTGAAGGGTTAACAAACCACTTGACACTGCAGAAGATTGTGAGAAGTTTCTGTTGCCTACCAAGCCTGAATCCAACTAAACACTGCTTTCTCTCTTGAAAGGGGAATGAATGGTAAGGCAAATTCATCCTTGTGTAACATTGCACCTTAATGAAACTTTGTCCCTTTCCATCACTGCTTATTTTTCCAGAGAAGATGAGATTTTAAACTCAGCCCTAATGACCTTGTGGAACACAGCCTTCTTTAACAGAAGGTATTCCTATTGGGCGGGGAAATCCGGGATGAGGGAATAGCAAAAACAAGTCTGGCTAATGTGCAGAGTGGAAGGGAAGATGCAGATGGTAGGGTTACATTACACTTTCTCTCTTGTCCTGCTCGCAATGGAGATCATTTTATAAGTAGCACTATCTGCAACCACTGCACTGGTGTTGGAAGGACAAAACGTTTGGGTGGTTAACGGGATGCCAATTAAGTGGATTGTTCTGACTTGGATGGTGTGGAGGTCTTTTGTTGAAGCTGTACATTTCCAGAGAAGTGGAGAGCATGCCGTCACACTCCTGGCATGCCTTGTAAAGGATGAAAGGGCATTGAGGTGACAAATCAGGATAACTAGCCTCTGATCTGCTCTTGTTCTCGAGGTATTTTGTGGCTACCAGTTGGTGAGCCTCAGGATGTTGCTGGTGGGTGATTCCGTATGTCATGAAACATTAAAGGCCATTGACCTCAAAAGAGCTGAATGTGCCTCGATGAGTAGAGCCTGTCCTCAACCTTTTTCTTTCCACTCACATCCCACCTTAAGTAATCCCTGTGCCAATAGTGATTAGTAAGGGATTGCTTAAGGTGGTCTGTGGGTGGGAAGAGGAAGGTTGAGAACCCCTTTGCTCTTGTTTCTTACTGAAAACCACGGGAAAATTCCTCATCCTCAGAAAGCCAAGCAATCTTCTGCCTTCCCGTTCCTGGATCTAAGTGACAAAGGCCATCAGAGCTTCCACAAGCCTCACCTGCCTTCATAAACCCAACATCTTGCCCTTGCACTGACTGTGAGTTCAGGTTTTGAGAATTGCCCTGAACTTGCTCCTAGAGAGGGGCTAACCTTTTCCAAGGAAGTTTCCTTCCTTCTGTAGTTCAGGAAGGCACTGGATGGAGAATTAAACTGCAGCATGAACCTGGAGTATGAAAATGCTAAAGTGGCAGGAGTTCTGGAATGGAAACACAGAAATGCTGGAGGACTCAGCTAGTCTTGTAGTGTCCATAGGATGTAAAGATACATTACCATCATTTTGAGCCTGTGGACTTCATCAAGGAATGGGTGAAAAGATACAGACGTCTGAATTAAGGGTTGGGGAAAAAAATGGAAGGGAGATAAGTACAGACCAACAGACAAAAGGTGTTCATTGGATATAATAAGTGGAAAGGTGAGAATTGATTTTGGCTTTGTGAAAAGATATAGGGGGAAATGGGAAGAGAGACCGAGCTAGAGGAAAAAGGACAGGGAGGAAGAAAATGGGGAGTGTTTCTAACAGAAACTGGAGAGGTCAATGTTAATTCTACCTGGTTGGAGGGTGCCCAGGCAGAAGATGAGGTGTTGTTTCTCCAATTTTGGGGTAGTCTTGTGGACAGTGCATGAGACCATGGACAGACGTGTCGGTAAGGGAAAGGGATGGGGAATTAAAATGGGAGATCCCCGCTATCGTGATGGACAAAGCCAAGGTGCTCAATGAAGTGATCTCCCAGTCAGTGTCCAGTTTTTCCAATGTAGAAGAGTTCTGGAGATACCGTTTACTCCAAGGATTCAGGAAACAATATCCCCTTGTGCCATTAGAGAGAGAAAGGTGTTATTTATCTACAATACACAAATGCACTGGAGAAACTCAGCAGATCATGTAACATCCATAGGAAGTAGTGGGTTAGCAACATTCCAGGCCTAGGCCCTTCACTAGGTAACTGTCCCGAAACGATGGTTTACCCTTTACCTCCTATGGATGTAGCGTGACCAACTGGGTCTCTCCTGCAGCTTTGTGTATTGTGCTCAACCCCAGCATTGTTTGATGGTGATATTTATACAATGACTTCCATCACCTCAGGATGTTCAAAGACACTTTACAATTGTAAAGTGACCAGTGTGGTAAAATATGAATAATTTTTAATGTATGAATGGAAGGCAAGAGAGGGTTAAATGGTTGAACCATTATATCATCAGATAAGGGAACAGGAAGTATAGTTTGAGATATTTGGAGGACTATAAATGCTCTGGCAGAGGGGATGAAGGGGCTCACATTTAAATTGGAAATAATATAGAAAGTGAATTAGAAGCCCCTTTCAAACTGCAGCACCTTGGAAGCCCTCCTGGGATCCGGATGTGATTACTGGGGCAAAGGTGCTGGAAGCAACTTTCAAATTGCAGGGGGGATCTACCCATTATATCGCCAACCCGGCGATATGGTTGACATGGTGAATGACGCGTCATGCACTCAACGGAAGTACTGCGGACATAAAGAATCGAAGTCCAAATGACAAACGGGAAGGATGTTCAGGTGCTGGCTGCCGCGGTGACATCACCGAAATAAGTGGGTCGACGCTTTCCTTTACAAATCAGCTGTGGGCGAGACCTAGGTTAAGTTTTACTGGGTTCCCTGTCTATCTCTGAAGTAGGTCAGGGACCCGGTTGGGTTCTGATAGGATTGACCCTGTTGGATCCTTTCAAACTGCCGCGTAACTGGGGCACTAACCGTGCAAATTGTCCAGTTAGCCCCCTTTTACACAGCAGTTTGAAAGGGCCTAGTTTCTGGGTGGAACACATGTCAACATCAGGTGGTCTCTCAGAGCAGAGCTCTGTTAAGCTCCCACCTTAACAGCAACCTGTTCCCTTGCTCCCATCTGACTTCCTGGGGATGAAACTAAATATTAATATTGCCAACTCTCCAGGACGTCCTGATGCTTTCCAATAGTTGAAGGTTACCATTCCAAACACTTCTGCAAAAAATCGGGGTTTCTTTTCCTCTAAGAAATGGCATTCTTTTTCCAGTTACTTTGAAAACTTTTGATTATTAGATTCACAAGTTGAAGTGGGGAAGTGTCAAGGTGGGATGGGGTCTTGGAAATGGTGCTAAGCTTGAACATAGGGTGTACAAGTTGTTAAGTTTTGAGGGACTCACGGGAAGACTGCAGGCTGTAATAGTGTTGCACTAACCACCATACTAACTGTGCCACCTGTCTCTGGTAACAAGGAACAATGAAGAGTGTTACATGCATAGAGAGGCCTACTCAAGACCACAATAGACAGCCAGAAACACGTAAAGGATTGACCACATCAGCAATTCTTTCCCCCCCCCCCCCCACCTTTAAAAAGTTGTGACCACTGGATGGTCCGGTGCTGAATGATGGAATTTTAATGGGTAAATATCCAAAGAGTTTGAGAACAAAGTATGGTGGTGTGGAAGCTGAACCATGATCAGCACGAGGCTGATTGGAGAGGTTGTTTGCATCCCGAGTATTTTCCTGTGACACATATGGCACAAAAGTTTCTGGGCCCACAGTTTTAATCAATGCTGCCTTGTCTTGAAACACAAAGGAAAAAAAAAGCAGAGATCCAATCACTATACTTCAAATGTGGCATGGCTTACTATCGAAGCAACGAAGTGGGCTGTTTCCAATAAACTTTCGCGCTTGAAGTACTTTCTGCACAAAAGTAAAATGACTTCAAAAATGCAGTTTAGCTTCCTCGGTCCCATTCAGTTTGTGTCTTAAGGTTTCTTCCTGCCTTGAATGGACACTCATTGGAAAGCAAAATGCAATCTGCTGGAGGAACTCAGCTGGCTGGTCAACATCGGGGGAGACATAGAGTGGTCTACATTTCAAGTCAAAACCCTTAGTTGAGACCTCAACCGCTCTTTGCCTCCCGCTGATTCTGTTCGGTCCACTGAGTCCCTACAGCAGTTTGTGTTTTGGGTTCAAATGCCAGCGTCTGTTTCATTGAAGGTGAGGGGGAGCAATGTTATGTGGTCTTCACCAGTGCCATACATGTGCTTCCTTCAGTCCTTCTCTGGGGAGAATCCTTTCAGGCTGCAGACAACCTTTGTTAGATTAGAAGAGAGCAGGAAGCTGGACCACTTTGAAACACTCTTACCTGCCTGTTTAACTAACAAGGGGTATTCAGTGTTAATGCTGGAAGTCATTTTGAAAACTGTAAGCGCAATGCATTCAGTTGCCCACCCATGCAGCCCATGTCCCTGTTTTTCAACCCTCCCCCCCACCCAGTCACCAGCGTGGTGGTGGGGGGGAGTGGGGTGCCCATAATGTTTAACCAGATGATAGGCTGAGCATTGATGAATGGACATCACAGATATCGAACCAGCGCTCGGACAGGTTGACGCGGGCATGCAGCCCCCTGGCAGGCAGCGCAGGGTCGACTTGGCGCTCCTCTTCAGTCACCACCTTCCAGGAGTGGTGGCCCTTCAGGAGGAAGAGCGCATGGTGAGTGTAAGAGTAAAAGGCAGCATCCAAGTTGCCCACTGGGTGGTCACCGGCCACCGCCGACGGGAAGACCTCCATGATCTTTTTGGGGAAGCCGCTCACCTTCTGATTAGAATCGATGCTGAAGGCAGTCACCTGGATGAAGGACAACATGTCTGATGAATCAGGCTTGGGGTCATCATCGTTTCTTCCCTCCTACTGTACCTGCCATTTCTAATTTCCAGATGGAAATAACTTAGTGAGGGTGAATCCTCCCTCCATCTTCCCTTCTTCTTTCCTTCCTCCCTTCCTTCTTTTTTCTTTTTTTAGATTTTGCATGCTACCCAGGCAAGTTAACCCATACTTAAGCAAGGCAAGTAATGCAAAAATAAAAGAAGGGTGGATACCGTTGCGATGGACAAGAGTTCACTTAAAACAGTACATGATGAGGGAAGGGTTGTCAAATCATTATTTTACATGAGGTCAGTTCAAGAATCTGATTACAATGGGAAAGTAACTGTCCATGAACCTCGGGGTGTGTATTTTCGAACTCCTGAGGGAAAGGGAGAAGAGGGTGTTTCTGAGGTGGGACGGGTCCTTTAACATGTTCACTTCTTTCTTGAGATAGTGGGAGTGGAGGCAGAGTTGACAACTGTCTGCAGTTTCTTGCAGACTTGGGCAAATAGTTCTCATTCAGAGCTCTGCTGCATCTGGACGGGATACCTTCTATGATGCATCGATAAAATTTGCTGTGTCCCTATCGCCACCTCAGCGCAATTGATACAGACAAAGGCAGGGTTTACCCCATGCTGATATCGACAGCCAGTTCCCTGGTTTTACTGACATTGAGGAAAGGGTTGTTATCCTGACATCGTGCCAAAAGATGATGTGAAGCAACAACATTTTTCTTTCCCGGTCATTGTTTTGAATCATAGAAAGTTTTAGGGAGTCTTGAAAGATTGATGTCGTTCAATGTAGGTGGTCAGTATATATTTCTACAGCCATGGAAACTGGCCATTTTGTGCACTGAGCCCAAACTGACCATCAAACACCAATGTACAGACTGGTGAACATTTACAGTGGTGAATTAATCCACCAACCTTCACATCTTTGGTAAAATGGGTAAAACACAGGATTCTGTTGACACCATGGATAAGTGAAAAAACAGGAGACAGACTCTCCTCTGACATTTATTACAAACCCTCTAACTCCCACAACGACCTGGACTACATGTCCTCACACCCTGTCCCCTGCAAGGATTCCATCACCTTCTCTCAATTTCCTCTGTCTCTGCAGAAACAATAAACACAGAATCCCCCTCATCCTCACCTTCCATGCCGCCAGCCTCTGCATCCAACACATTATCTGGCGGAATTTCCGGTACTTACTACAGGACCCCACTACCAGACATGTTTTTCTTTCTACACCCCTCTCAACCTTCCATAGGGACTGTTCCTTCTGTGAATCCCTTGTGCACTCTTCCCTCCTTACCTATCACCATCCTCCCCCACCCCGGCACCTTCCACAATGGTCATAGGAGGTGTAATACCTGCACCCACACCTCCTTCCTCGCCACCTTCCAAGGTTCCAAACAGACCTTTCGGGTGAAGCAACACTTCACCTGTACCTCCAAAGAACTCATTTACTGCATCTGGTTCACCCACTGTGGCCTTCTCTACTTCGGAGAGACCAGTTGCAGATTAGGAGATCGCTTCGCCCAGCACCTCCTCTCTGTTCGCAACAAAAGTGACCTCCTCGTAACCAACCATTTCAATTCTGAGTCACACACTCAAGCTCATGTCTGTCCATGGCCTTTCACACTACCCCACCCTGACCACCCGCCCATTGGGGGAACAACACCTCATTTTTCATCTGGGCGCTCTCCAACCCCAGGGCATGAACATTGAGTTCACTGCATTCCACTAATCAGCTTGCCTTTTTCACCCCTCTTCCCCCCCCCCCCTTAACTAGTTATTCCAGTTCCTACTTCCTTTTCCTCTCTCCATCTAACCTAGACTCTTTCCCTCCCCCCTCCTCCCACCTCCCCAACCCCCTTTTGTTCGGACATCTCTCATGTTCCCCCACACCTTGATGAAGGGCTCAAACCTGAAATGTTGGTGATGTATCTTCACCTTTGCTACATAAAGACTCTGTTTGACCTGCTGAGTTTTTCAAGCATTTGTGTGTTTTTTTTTCATATTTTTCGGATGTGGGAGGAAACTAGAAAACCCACGCAGTCATGGGGAGAATGTGCAAACTAAAGATCAACACCTTGTCTTTGGAGCTGTGAGGGTGCAGCTGTATTAGCTGGTCCACCATACATCTAACATCTCAGTGTGGATACGCGCACTGTTTAAATCTGTTCTGACTGAGGTGAGATATAAATGACCCCAGCTCTTATTTCCTTTTGTGAGCAGATAATTAGAAAAGGGAATGAATAGACCATGAGGACAAAGAAGAAAGTCTGCAGATGCTGGTGTCAAGGGCAATAGCAAGGACCTCCCAGTGGCCAACCATACCCCATTCCCACACCACCATGTCTGTCCACAGCCCCGTGCAGTTGGGGATTGGGGGACAACATTTATATTCCATCTGGGCGCTCTATTAACATAAATGTCTCAATTTTACATTAACCCCTACTCCAGAGTTTTCCTCTTGCCCTATCACTCTATCTCTTTCCCCCATCTCCCCACCTACTTCTCTCCCTCTCCTATCAGAATTACCCTCATCCCCATCACTTCTCAGCTTTTTTTTCCCTTCCATCTGTATCCACCTATGACCTGTTAGCCTGTGCTCCAACCCCTGCTCCTTCCTCACTCCTCCTCTCACCCCCCTCTTTCAACTGCCAATCTTTGCTTATACCTTGACAAAGGGCCTAGGCTCGAAATGCTGGTTACTCTTTACTTCCTATAGGCCCTGCAAGATCTGCTTAGTTTCTCCAGTCCATTTAAGTATTGTGGTTGACCATGACGTAATGGATTGGCCTAAGACAGGGTCGATGCCAGAACACATCTTAGCAGGGGGCATTAGGGATAACCGAGGTGGGAGAGGGGGTGGGTGGCACAATCTGATGCTTGAAAACTCGCTCAGCTGGGATTGGGGTAGGTGGGTGGTGGTGGTGCCTACCTGAATCCCCTCTGTGTGACGGTGCTACTGTCACCATCCCACCAACATAGCAGACAGAATGCACTGCTTATATTGTGTGGAGACTAGTGACCCTTGATGCAGGTGGGGGTTACAATACCTCATTTGGGGGGTTCAATACCAACGAGAGCCCCCCCTCCTCATTTGGCACTGACCCTGGGCCTAAGATATGGGACTGAGACTGGAAAGTGGAGACCGCAATATGGGATAGGGAGGCTAAGAGCTGGGGAAAGAGTCAAAGCAAAGACTGGCACCATTGAGTGGGAGGACTTTATTCTGAACAGTTGTGAGGCACAGTAAGGGTGGCAGTTTGAGCAATTCTATGACAGCGCCAGTGACCCAGATTTGAGTCTAGCACTGCCTGTAAGGAGTTTTTACATGCTCCTCGTGACCATGTGGGGTTTCGGTATCCTCCTATGTTCCAAAAATGGTTAATTGTTGCATTTAGACGGCACTAATTAAGAATGTGAAAAATTAAAAACCATGGTGAGTATGGTGATACAGCCACCAGCCTCCTGCAAGGGCCAATCTCTGTACCTGCAGGAAGACCACCTAAGGGGCTGACTCCACCTGACTGGCTGTCAATCAGCTGACCCAAATGTAGACCTGAGCCGGCACCTCCTGAGTAGGTCACCCAGGAGCCACCAAAGCATGAACTGGTTTCTGGAATAAAGTCTGTTGTACAGTCTTTGAGTTTTGTGCTTGCTCGCTGCTACCTCAGTGCACCACAGCGAGTATGGGAGAAGGGAGGCAGAACAACAGCTGAGGGTATGGACTAGGACCTGACCAGAAATAAGCAAGTGGTGACTCTGATTTGGCTTTCTCTACTATTGAGTGCAGTGAACACTGTGGGTGCTTAAGGATTCCTTTGCTATGTTCTCGGCTTCATACAGAGGGTGGTGGGATATGGAGCAAGATTCCAAAGAAAGTGACAGATGGGTACAATTGTAATGTTTCAAAGAGATTAAGGTAGGTACATAGGTAGGAATGGTTTAGAGCAGTGGTTCTCAACCATTTTCTTTTCCCACTCACATACTTCCTTAAGTAATCCCCTACTAGCCTATATGTACTTAAGGTGGTACTGTATGTGAGTGAATAAAAGGCTGAGAACCACTGGTTTAGAGGAACACAGACAGATAGGACTTGCTTGTGTAGACCCTTGGGAAGCTTGTATGTTTGACTGAAAGGTCTGTTTCTCTGCTATAAAATAGTGTCTTCATAGGTTTTTATGCAAATTATACCATTAACGGAACATTGATTGAGCAGCAATTTTTATCTATGGGTGATATAAACTTGACAGCTTACCTCATCGCCTCTGAAGAAATAAATGTTTCTGTCATTTCTGTCAAAATAAGCCGTGTCTATTGGATTGGGGATGTTGGGGAACCCTTCACTGATGAGCTTGGGGTAGCTGTTGCCTTGGGCATCTTGCGTGTAAGCCATGTCGTTAACAGGGTCGTAGTGCCAGTACTGTGTACCTATAAATGGGATGGTGGGGGAATTAAAGAAGGCTGATGCTCAAGTTCTCATAGGGCCATGCACAGCATCCCATAAAATCATGCAATAGAGGGTCTTCAGTCCATCAAGTTCGTGCAGGCCACCAAGCACCCATTTTCACTAAGAGCGATGAAACCCACAGCCACCTTGACATTTCCACACCTTGTCCCCTGTAAGGGGTTCCATTCCTTTCTGACAATTCCTCTGTTGCCATCATGTCTGCTCCGTGAAGAGGTCTTCCATGTCAGATCATCAGAGATGTTTTCCTTTTACAAATAACATAGCTTCCCCTCTACCACCAGCAAATCGACCCTCACTCACAAATCCTCCATTACCCGCACATCCGCCCTGGCTCCCTCTGCCCCCAAGGGCAACAAGGACAGAATTCTCCTTGTCCTCATTTTCACCTGCTAGGCTCTGCATTCAACAAATCAACCTCCTCCATTTCTGCCACCTACTACATGATTCCACCTTCGGACATATATCTCCCCCTTCGCCTTCCATAGGGATCGCTCTCTCTTTGACTCTCTCATCTAATCCTCCCTCCCCACCAATCGCCCCCTGAAGCAACATTTCACCTGTGAAGTTACAGGGCTCATTTACTGCATCGGGTGCTCCCGCTGTGGTCTCCTCTCTACATCAGAGAGACTGGACACAGACTAAGAATTTGCTTTGTTCAGCACCTTTGCTCTGAGCGCTGAAATTGTGAGGATCTCCCAGTGGCCACCCATTTCAATTCCCCATCCCATTCCCTTGCTGACATATCTGTCCATGCTCTCGTGTGCTGCAAGACTAAGACTACCCACAAATTGGAGGAACATTACCTCATATTACATCTAAGCTCAGTGTCATGGGAGGGCTGGGGGAAATCCGTGGGCCATGGCCCCCCCCAGAGTTGTGGACCCCACCGGGTGACGCCATCAGAGGTGGTGTCAGTAAAATGAATCACTTAGTTTTGTCTCTACGCGCTATAACATGCGGGTTTGTCTGAAATGCTGGAGGGAGGGCGAAGTGTGATGGCATGACAGACGGAGAGTTCCATGGCAGGTATGGAACCCACTTCCACTTCCTACCCCCACCCCCCCCACCACCACTGAGTGAGTTCTCAAACATCAGTTTGTGCCTCCCTGTGGTTACCCTAATTAGATCTCTTCTGATGCAGACTCTGGGGCGCCCTCCAACCAGATGGCATTAACTTCAACTTCTCTGGTTTCCATTAAACCCCACCCCCCACCCCCACCCCTTTCTATCCCTATTTCTCCATTCCTCCAGCACTCTCTCTCTCATTCCTTCCCTTCCCCTCATTTCCTCTAGCTCTGTATTCATGTTGCCACTTCCTTCCCCCGATCAATTCTCATCTCTCCTCCTGCCTCCCTATCCATGTCCAATTTTGTCCGTTGGTCTGTGCTCCTCTGCCTGTTCTTTTTTCCTTCTCCCCAGCCTTTTAATTCAAGCATCTGCCTGCTTTTTGCTCATTCTTGGGAAGGGCTCAGGCCTGAAATGTCGGTTTTTAAACTTAACCGTTGTTTGGGAGCTGCGAGACCTGCTGAGTTCCACCCATTTACACTGATCCCATTTTTTCTAGCATTCTCTGTGCATTCCCATCAACTCTGCCTGGATTGACTCATCCACTACTAGGAGCAATTTTCAGGAGTTTGGGATGTGGGAGGGAACCAAAGCACCCAGGTGAAATCCTGCAGCCACAGTCAAACTCCACATGGACAGCACTCGAGGGCAAGCTTGAACTTAGGTCATTTGAGCTGTAAAGAACCGGCTCCACCTGCTGTGCCATTTCTCTCGAAGTAGCTTTAACCTCCGTGATGAGAGCGATGTCTTGATAACACACACCTGTAGACCCCATTCAATCCTTAGAGTCCATTCCGCTGTTCCATCAAATCATGCCTGATTTGTATCTCAACTCTATTTTCTTGCCTTAAATCCACATCCATTAACATTATCACCCGCCAACAAACTAGCAATCTCACTCTTTGATGCTCCTGCTGACTTTCTCCCCACACTGTAGTGGAACCACTCTCAATTTTCACCGCTCTATGTAAAAAGATTCTCCGAAGCTTGCTCTTAAAAAGTTGAGGCCTGACTCTAAGATTGTGTTCCTTTATTCTTGTAACATCCTTCCCCAATAAAAGCACAGGATCCAAAGTAAGAGTTGTTTGAAACACCACAGATAACCATGCCAAGGGAACAAAAAAGCTGTTTATGTAACATGCTGTCCTAAGTTATGATGGGCATCAGAAAATGCTGGAAACATGCAGCAGGCCTGCAGTGAGAAACGGTTAACATTTTAGTTCAGAGACCTTTCATCAGTTAAGTAGCCGAGGAAGAGATGGTTCCCGCAGTTTATGTTTTCATTCCTTCAACGATGTTCATCAAAGATAAGTGATATAAAATTGGCTTTGTACATTCCCAGCAAGTTAACTTAATTTACATTCATCCCAGAGTATGACTCAATGGTGGGATTCTTAACTGAAGGGAGAAGAGGCTAGACCCATGACTCACTCCAGAGACTTCCCCATCACAGTGCTCAGTGAGGGCAGCATCATCAAATCAGTGATCATTTAACTCTACATAAAGCCATCACTTCATCATGGCACAGATTCTTAGGCAATGTTTTATTGTGGGATCTTGCCACTTTGCACCATCGCTCACAATATGAGTACTTTATTGTCTGAACTTCTGTGATCCTAAAAGTCATCTAATAAATTAAAGCTCTTTGCTAAAGATTAAGATTTTAACATTTTAAAAAATATAGCATGGTAACAGTCCATTTCGGCCCATGAGTCCGTGCCACCCAATTTACACCCAATTAACCTACATCCCCAGTATGTTTCGAATGGTGGGAGGAAACCGGAGCCCCCGGGGAAAACCCACACAGATACGGGGAGAATGTACAAACTCTTTACAGACAGTGCAGGATTCGAACCCCGGTCCCGATTGCTGGCGCTGTAAAGGCATTGCACTAACCGCCTAGCCAACTGTGATGAAACTGATGCTAAAACTGAAACTCCTTATTTTAACCTCAATACCCCAGTGTCATTCCAGTCAAATGTAGTGATTCATCAACTCAAAAATCCTCATAGATAGCACCTGAACTCAGGAACGAACCCTGGAGCAATGAGGCAACTTCACCTTGTTGTGTCATTCTGTACATCCTTAAGGCAAATGGGAATGGTGATGAGGTGCACTGCCTCAGGGCACCAAGGCCCAGGGTTTGATTTTGACCTCAGGAGCTGTAGCTTCTCTTCGTGAACACAAATGATTTCCTCTAGATGTTTCACTTTCCTTCTACACCCCCAGAAATGTTCAGCCCGGTGAGTTACTTAACAACTGTAAATTACTACTTGAAGCAGAAAGAATCTGAGGGAAGATTGCCACATTTGAGGGAAAACTCGAGGCAGGGGAATAAGGAGAGGGGCAGAGGAAACTCATGTGTTTGTTCCCAGAAAACTGGCGTGGATAAGATGGGTTAAATTGCCTTCTTCAAGTCACTAAAGGAAACATTGAATCTTACAACTCCTGGAAAACTTACTGAAACACAAAAAAGGAAGCCATTCAGTCAATTAGGTCGATGCAAGGTCTCAAAAGAGTGATCCTATTAAAATGACCCCCCCTCATTTCCATGCTTCTCTCTCTCTCTCTCTCTCTCTCTCTCTCTCTCTCTCTCTCCCTCTCTCTCTCTCACACACACACACACACACACACCAACTCCCCTTTAATTCTTCTTGCCTTTGACCTACAGTGGGAGGTAAATTAGTGCAGCCAATCAACCAACCTGCATTTGGGAAGTGGAAGGAAATCAGAGCATCCAGAGTAAAACCATGCGGTCACAGGGAGGACATGCAAACTCCACACAAACAGCATCCAAGGTCAGGATTGAACGCATTCTGCTAGAGATGTGAGGCAATTACACTAAATGCTACACCAGTTTGCTGCACCACTTGTCCTTCAGGCAACTGCAGGAACTTATCATTTACCCCTTTAATAAACCTCTCTATGAGCAGTGATCGGGTTATATTTTACCTTTGAAGAAGTACTGTACATCTCTCTTTTCCTCAAAGTTGCTACTCCAGGCCCAGATATGAACAAAGGCATCTATATCAGAATCAGGAAGATTGTGCCATCCGATGGAGATGGGAATAGGGTCTCCATAGCGTGTCCTGTTGCTCCTGTTTTCATATAGCCAGTACCAGCTCTTTCTGAAGAAGTACGTGTTGAAGTGGTAAGTTATGGCACCATCGGAATTCTTGTGCTGATAGACCCAGTCAAAAACTGTACTGAAAGCACCTTCACACACACCTAAGAGTTGAGAGACGAGCCACATGTTATCGGTGATGGTCCACATAATGGTGGGCAATAATGGGGCGCAGAATCAAGTGAGCTCCCCATCACTGGTGCCAATCCCTTATGAGGTTGGCTGTATGTGTTCTAACAGCATTTAAGTTGTAAGTTCAGTGGAATTCCAGCTAGACTCAGTATAAGCTCCAACACAAATACATTTGGAAGAGTTCTTTCTTGGCCTACAGTTAGATTATAACCATATAACAATTACAGTTCAGAAACAGGCTATATCGGCCCTTCTAATCTGCACTGATTTAAGTAAAACTCCACTAGTTCCACCTACCTGCTGCTCCCTGCCCATAACCCTCCAACCCTCTCACATCCACGTACTCATCCAATCTCCTTTTAACTGACAGAATTGACCCTGCTGCAGCTACCTCTTCCAGAAGGTCATTCCGCTCAGCCACCCCTCTCTGTGAAGAAACTTCCTATTATGTTATTTCTAAAGTTTTGCCTCCTAACCATTAACTTATGACCACTCATTTCAAACTCCCCTACCCTCAAGGGGAAGAGCCTTTTCACATCTACTCTATCTATCCCCCTCATAATTTTATATACCTCTATCAAATCCCCCCTCAACCTTCTACACTCCAATGAATAAAGACCCAGTCTACTCAGTCTTTCTTGTATTCTAGATACTGCAATCCAGGCAACATTTTAGTAAATTTTCTCTGCACCCTCTCTACCTTATTGATATCCTTCCTATAATTTGGTGACCAGAACTGCACACAATATCCCAAACTTGGCCTCACCAATGCCTTGAACAGTCTCAACATTACCTCCCAGCTCCTATATTCTATGCTCTGATTTAGAAAGGTCAGCATACCAAAAGCCTTCTTAAGAAATGGCAATGTATATATTTACATTGTAAGGGATGTTGACAAGGGTCCTTTCATTTCTCTGCTATAGAACTAACTTGTTTCACTCCCAGCTGTGATGACACTGGTGAGGAGAAAAGTGGCGATTTCCTTCAGGTTCTGATGAAGAGGTATGAGGCAGGGGCAGACAAGTGACATGGATCTGGTTGAGGAGTGGTTGAGGGTTAGTTGATGGAGTCAGGTGGGGGAACAGACAGGCAGGGCAGAGTCTAGGAGGTGAAGAGCGTGAAGGCAGATTATTGGATCAGTTAAGATAGGAAGGTGAGGAGTGGGACCAGAAAACAGAGAGGGTGAGCAGGCAGATGGGAATGAGAGGGGAACCAGGGGATGGATCTGCGGGTGGTGGGCAGATGGAGTGAGGTGCGGGAGGGGAAAGAAGTGAATCTATAGATGGTGGGGGTGGGGTGGTAGGAAAGAAAGGGGTGAGGAGAGGATCTGGCTGGATCAGGAGAGGGAAAGGAGCCTCTTGAAATTGGAGACTTCAATGTTCGTACCATTGGGTTGTCGGCTGTCAGGCAGAATATGATGCGCTGTTCCTCTCCTTTGCAGTGGAGGAGGTTGAAGACCGACAGGTGCGTCAGAATGTGGAACGGGGGTCTGGGAGGAGGATAAAATGGTGCTCCAGCATTTGGCTTCATCCTGAGTTCTTCAAGTAGTCTATTTGTTGCTCCATTTTAGATAATCTGCCGTATGTTTGTCTCTAGATTCTGGCAGAAACTGAGTTAAATGAATGAGGCATATGGGGACAACTAACATGGTGCCTAAAAAGAAAAGCTTTCACTGCCATAATGTAGCACCTCCTTTCCAATGCTGCTCAAGCAAGTGGTAGAGCCATTGTGTTTTATAATGTGGAAACAGGCCCTTTGGCCCAAGTTGGCCTGACTAAGCTGTAACTTGTAAGTTATAAGTTGTAACTTAATAGTCATGTGTAATAACTCCCACTATCATAAAATGAAACAGCCTTTTTCAAGGCTAGTCTTGAGAAGAGAATTGTAAAGTGCTTTTTAAATTCCAACAAGCAGTTTCGGAAAGCTTTGGGGATGCTGGTTTGTTGGATTTGGCCTAGTATGTTTCAGCCATGCGTCAGTCTCCCATGGCTTCCGTGACAATGATTTGTGTGGAGTAAAATGTCAGAGTCCTTCCCTGTACTGCCCTTAAAACTGAGGTAGATCCCATTACATGGCCTTCTGAAAACAAAAGCAAGAGCTAAATCTAGCTCAGATGTGTTTTTTTTTATTAATTGAAAAGGGAACAATGCAAGTAAGAAAGACAACTTTCGTTTCTCCCTCATGTTAAATGGAGTTGCCCACTTTCATTATCTTTGCTTCCAGCGCTTCAACTTACCGTATAAGTGTTGCATGGCCTTCCTGTCTAACCAGTCCAGTTCAAAGTTTTCACCATGGGTGTTGTAGCTGGGATACATAACAGAGCCTCTTCGAAGGAGATGGGGCAAGCCCAAGGCATGGCCAATTTCATGGACAGCAACCTAAAATGGTAGAGTGCAAGGAAGTAGTCGGTGAATGAAAAAGAAACTCAGGACTGTATGTGATGTCATGTATATACTCTGACAATAAATCTGAACTCTGAATAAGGAGAACATTTGCAAACAGAGAACTGCTGGTGAGACTCAACGGGACAATCGGTCAACCAACATTTTGGGTCAGACTAAAGAGAAAAACAAGTGACATATTGGTGGGAAAGAGCCTGGAAGAGGGGCCAAGAGGTGATCGGATAAAGGACAGAGAATAAGGTCGGAGCTGGAGGGCTGTTGAAAGTTCAGTAGGTGAGCGGCATGTGAAGGCTGCTTGGACTCCCTTCAGAGAGAGGAAGCAACCTTCTTCACAGAGGACACACAAGAGCTGCAGATACTGGATCCTTGAGCAAAGGAAGAATTGCTGGAGGAATTCAGCAGGCCAGGGAGCATCTGAGGGTATAAATGGTCTGTCAATGTTTCAGGTCAGGACTTTTTATTGATATTAAAGAGAAAACTGGGTGATATTATTTGAAGAGGGATAAATCCTGGGGGATCGTGTATAGGACAGGGAATGAGGTCATTAAAACAGAAGACTGTTGAAATTGCAGTAAATAATTTTCTTGGTTAAAATGCCCTTGGTTACTTTAAAGCATTAAGGTAACCTCCTCTGGAGGTTCAAGATGTTTAGCAATGTGAAGGCACGTGATTCATTAATACTTCAGTGGTCTCACCCCTGCAGTTTGGATGTAACCTTTTATATTAAACTCATCGATCCCTGATCCTTTCCAAAAATAGTGAGATTTCTCCTTGCACAACAAGCAGTGATTATTATTAATGTGAAAAAGTACCACCGTTGCACATAATTGGTAGGTCCAGGTGGTAGATACCATGGGAGAGCTCAGTGTGAGCTGTCACCAGACTCCAAATATTACATTACACCTTCAAAGTTCCTTTACTTCCTACCAAACAAATTAATTTTAACTGTTTGGCAGCTTCCTTCCTTCTAATTCTACCTGAAAGTACTGATTGTAATCAGAATGCTATTCACACTCAAAAGGTGCCAGAAATGGGTAGATGAAATTCAGAAAAGCTTTCTCTCTCCCTGACCCAGAGAGATAATTGTTGGATAGCAACGGGTGAACCTGCCTGAGATCATTTCATGACTGCAGAGGGAAAATTGTATGTGGGAATTTCTCCTCTGGCAGGTTCATAACCAATCCCTTGAGTTGGGAGATCACCAGCAAAGCGCTGTGTATCCTCACCAGTCTTCCAGTGAAATGGCACAGCGATAGGAGTGACTTATCCATCTGTCCTAACTGTTAATATCATTCCTCTACTTCCTAAAATATTTGGTGTGTTATTGAGTATGCTATCAAAGTTCTACAGGTACTGGTGCAAGTATATTGACTGGCCTAGTTTGCTAATTTGACAGCCTAGGAACACTGAAAGCTGCAGAAAGTAGCCAGGTCCATCTCGGGCACTGATCTCCCATCTCTTGAAGTCATCTATGTGAGGCACTACCCCAAGAAGGCAGACAACATCTTAAAGGACCTCTATCACCTCTTCTTAATGCTACCTTCAGGCAGATGGTGCAGGAGCCTGAAGTCCAGCACCTCTAAGTGCAAGAACAGGGTTTTATTTTTAATCAGATGGTTAATCAAGATCTTGAACCTCCCTTTACAATCCTAGTCATAAACTACTTCAGGATCACCAAAACATATGTCTGCACTGTTGAAAAGCTTCTTTCTTTCTTGCACTAACTGTGACCATAAATATCTATCTCTCTATCCTTAACATTTATTTTCTCTTTCTGGACTGGGGTAATTTAATGTATTACCATCATACTTGTTGTATCTTTCATACCTGTTTGGTTACAGCAAGTAAGAATTTTGGACGTTGTACTTTTGTGTATGGCCTTGACCTCAAACTCAATCTTGACTTCGAGGTCGACCCTGAACTTGACCTCAAACTTGATGTCAAAGCCAACCTAAATCTTGACCTAGACCTCAGCATAAAATTAGACCTCCACCTCGAAATCAACCTTAAACCTGACCTCAGGCTCGACCTAATCCTTGAATTTGACCTTGAATTTTACTTCAAGCTCGACCTAAACTTTGATCTTGAGTTTGAAGTGAAACTCATTGGTCAAACTCCTCCAATATTGTTCAGAACACTCTTGGATTCAAAGATTATTAGGCAGCAGACAACAAGTTCTTTGCACATTAATTAAAAATATGTTCCTTTTGAGATCCTTTGGAAATTTTTGTTTATTTTTTGCAGCTGGAAAATGGTCTGTTTGATCAACATTTGGAAAGCATCCAATTCGACATGTCAACCTAATGTCATAGTTGGGTGGATCTCCATGAGGAGAGACTAGTGGGAGAAATGGGAGAAGATGAAAATGGGGTTGCTAGAGATTATGACCTTGTCCCCAACCACCCTAGTTCTGCCAATGCCCAGATAAAGTTTATGACATGGGCTCAGGGAAACCTGGTGTTGGTCTGGGTCAGGTGGTCCTGAAACTGTTTTCACTCACTACAAGTTAATAGATGGACTATTTCTTTATAGCATTAAATTAATTGTGGGTTGTCATGTGTTCCAAGATGCAATGAGAACTTTGTTTTGCTTGCTATCCAAGCAAGTTCACCTCCACATAGTACAACAGGTAGTGCACGAATAAAAAACAAAACTACAGGGCATAGTGTTAAAGAGAAAAGTATAGGTAATCATCACAAGACAGGTAATCAAGACATCTGTTCAAGAATCTGAGAACAGCAGGAAATAAACTGCCCTTGAATCTGTTTTCAAACTCCTGTATCATCTTTGGCAGGGGAGGGGTGGGGGGAGAGGAGCAAGAAACCATGGTGGGGCATGCCCTTTAATAGGTTGGCTGCTTTCCCCAGGCAGTGGGAGGTGCAGATAGAGGGGAGATTGGTTTGTGTGATTCTCTGAGCTGTGTTCACAACTCTTGCAGTTTCTTGCGGTCTGGAGCGGACCATTTCCTGTACTAAGCTGTGTTCACAACTCTTGCAGTTTCTTGCGATCTGGAGCGGACCAGTTCCTGTACTGAGTTGTGTTCACAACTCTTGCAGTTTCTTGTGGTCTGGAGCAGACCAGTTCCTGTACTGAGCTGTGATGCATCTGAGTAGGCACATTCCATGGGGCATCAATAAAAATTGGTAAGGCACTCTGGGGACTTGAGGAATTTCCTTAACTCTGTTTGGATTAGTTGTGACACCCCTTCCTTCAAAAGAATAGGAAAAATAACTCTGCCGGGATGGCTGTGCTTTGGGTGGAGTTTACTGTGCAATAATTCCAAGAAGAAGCTACACTAGAATTCTTCACTCTCACTGATTCCAGTGTGACATCTTTCACCAATGAAGATAATGATGAGTTTACTGTCATATACTTTCTTCATGAACATATGCACCAAAGTTCTCAATTGCAGTAGCCAAACAGAAACATCATAAATAAACCAATTAAATTAAAAGGAGAAAATAAAGAAAAAATGTAGAATTATAATAAATATTCACATTTATCCCAGGCAAAAAAAAGGTGAATTTTCAAAAAGTAGTGTGGCAGTAGTTCTTGATTTCTTTAACAAGGGAGGCTCAAGAACCAGCTCATTGTTGGAAAGAAAATGCTTTTGATCCTAGAGGTGCTGGTTTTCAGTCTTGTGTACCTTCCACCTGAAGAATGTGTAATGGATAAATATTGGGAGGAATTTGGTAAGATGAGAGTGGGTTACATACATACACACATTTTAAAACAGATCTTATTTGAAATACTAAGAATTCATATTCAGTAACATTGCAGAAACTTTGGAGAATGATATGCACATTTCACAAGTTGGTGCTAATTGAAATGGTGTTATGAAATGAATAGACCATTGTCTTGGAGGAGACTAACTGGCTGTTTGCAAGTACCTATAGAGTGCTCACAGAGAGGTCACTCCTGGGTTTTGTTTACCTAAAACAGCAGTTTGACCAAGAGGGAGAATTCATGTGGTTTCCTGGGGTTTTTGCAAGTGAGAGAGTCACATGGACTTTCTAGCAGTTGGGAGTTGGAGAGAGTGAGTGAGAGAGAGAGAGAGAGAGAGAGAGAGAGAGTGAGAGTGAGAGTGAGAGAAGACAAGCTCAACAAGCTCTCTCAGACAGTATGTGTGTATGACACTGAAAGAGACTGAACAGTCACGGCTGAAAGAAGCCAGGAAAAGCAGGGGGAAACAGAAAGTCCCAGAGTGGCGAATGGCTGTAAGTGCTTTCAGCCTGATGTTTCTCTTGGAATAAGTGGAACAGAAAGGAACTCTGTGATAGCCTGAAAGAAAGAGGTTATCATCTGGAGAACCCTGATGGGGCAAGTTTCATCAGCGAGACCTTGAGGTGACTAATGGTGGAACCTCAGTTGTGGAAATCCTGGAACAACAAATCTCTCTCTGCAAACCCTACAAGAACCTTCTTGAGTGGTAAACATTTACCTTTCGAGCACCAAGGCCTGGTGAACTTTATACATGTTAAATTCTGTGCACAGTATAAGAATTGCCTGCAACCAGAGAACTTGGAAGAAGGAGAAGTGAGATTGAACTGTGAACCAAATAACTTTTCTTAAATTTACACACATATCATACACATGCGCTTAGAATTAGAAGGGTATTAATTTGGGTTAGTTAAGTAAATAGAGATAAGTTAAAGTTTGATTCTATTTTCATGTTTAAAGTTAATTAAAAACAACTTTTGTTTAAATAACCATTTGTCGTGGTGAATATCTATTGCTGCTGGGTTTTGGAGTCCTTTGCGCTCGTAACAGTAGGAGTGAGAAGAGGTTGTGATCAGGGTGATGGAGGTCCTTTATAATGTTGGCTGCCTTCTGAATGAGATATAGCTTCAGGTGGACTTCCTCCAAATTTATTAGTTGCACTCCTCTGCATCACTGAGACCAAATGCAAATTCCGTGACTGCTTTGCTGAACACCTGCTCTCTGTCTTCGTGCACCAGCTGGAATTCCTAGTTGCCTGCATTTTAATTCCTTTTCCCATTCCCACCCACATTGTCTGTCCTTGGCCTCATTTAATTCTGGATGCAAACTTACAGAACAACATATCATATTCCATTTTGTAGATTGAAACCTAATGGATATTGAATTTTCCATTTTCAGCTTCCCCCTCCCCCCATCCCATCTCCAATTGTATTTCACTGTTTCCTTTTGTCTTTAACCTGTTCCTATTTTCTTAGCCTATTCCAGTACTCACTTTCACCTTAACCCCCCATCCATAGTCTTATTTCCTACCTGTCTTTCCATTCTCCTCTCCTACATTTATTTGTCCAGTATCTTATTACTTTGTGGGCCATCTCCTACCCTTCTTTTTCATCCTTGCTCTATCCCCTTACCAACTTAGTCCCAAGAAAGGCTCGTGAGCCAAAACACTGACTGTCCATTTTTTATCACAGCTGCTGGTTGCCTACAGCTTCTCATTGTTTGAGAGGCCTTGGAGTTTGCAGGGAGAGGAGGGGAGAAATAGTGGGAGGGAGGCAATCCATGGAAGTTCAGAAAGAAACGTGGGTCTGGCAAGGACAAAATCAGGGTTGGCTGTAATCTCTATCCAGAAATAGAATCAGAATCTCAGGTAAACCACAGCCAAATTATGAAAATACTACCCAATATCTCCATTCTTCTCACTGGTACCTTCAGGCAGAAAGTAGAGTAGTCTGAAGTCCATCACATCTAGGTTCAAGAACAGTTTTATCCAATGGCTATTTAGCTTTTGATCCTCCCCTTATAACCCTCACCATGAACTACTGCGGGACACAAAAAGACTTGTCTCTGCTATTGAAATGCCACGTTTTTTCTTGCACTAACAGTCTACAAATATTTATTTAGCTATCTATCATTCAGATTTGTTATCCCTTTCTTTCGTGTGATAATTTAATGTGTACTATTGTTTTTTTCTTACAAAAAGTACATTTTGGCTACAGCATGTAAATATTATGATCGGTCTGTACATTGTATTCATATGTATGATAATAAATATAATCATTATTGTTAAGTATGAGCATACAAAAATGAATTGAATATAGAGAGTCTGGAAACATGGAAACAGGTGCTTCAGCCTGCACTGTTTATCAAACACCCATTCACACCAATCCAATTTTATTTTCCAAAGTTTCTTATCAAATCTGAGCAGACACTACCATTCATCAGCATGCTCGGGGCACTTTTCCATGGCCAAATGCCCTATTAACTGGCATGTCTTTGCTACGTCGAAAGAAACTGAAGCACCCGGAGGAAACTCATGCAGTCACAGGGGTGAATGTGCTCATTCCATACAGACAGCACCCAAGATCAGGATTGAACCTGTGGTGCTTGAACTGCGAAGCAGCACCTCTAATAGCTGAGCTCATGTGACAAAGTTGAAGAGGAAATATTTCCAGCAGAGGGAGAGAGTTGAAAAGTGAGATAAGATTACAGCTCCTTCGAAGAATCGAAACATTCTTGAGGAACCAATTGATCTTTTTTCATGCTGTGATTTTTGCCTATATCTTTGGTTGCTAGTGTTAATTGCAAGCAAGAGTATCAGCTGCCATCAATAGTAACTGCCACACATTCACTTCCATTGACTTTGAGGAAATGGATGTGGGGAACTCTGCACAGCAGGCAGCTGAATCCCTCATCCCAATGAGCAATCCTCCCTTGGCATATAACTCATTTAGGGGAGAGAGAAGGAGAGATCCCCTCACAATCCCAGCATTCCCTAAACAACTTCTCCAGGTGCACCACTGAAAGCATCATGTCGGGTTACATCACAGTGTGGCACGGGAACTGCTCTGCCGAAAGAAGCTGCAGAGGTCATGAACATGGCTCAGACCATCACCTCCTCCCCACCATTGACTCCATCTACATTGATTGCTGCTGTTGGAAAACAGCCAACATATTACATGACTCATCCCACCCCAGCCACATTCTCTTCCCCTCATCCTGTCAAGAAGAAGTTCTATGAGGGTTAGATAATGCACCACAAGATTCAAGGAGATTTTCTTTCCTGTCATTATCAAACTCCTGATGAAACTCAAAATAGTAAAATTATGCTGCTTTTGCTCTGTACCAACTGATCTCACTCTGTAACTCCTCCTTTTTACCTTTTTACTTGTCGTACGAAGTACGAGATGCCTACTGGACAGCTCGCAAAATAACCTTAATCACTTGACAATAAAATTGAACAGTAGAGAGACAGAGAATTATTCATTCATAATCAAAGTATAAACATTAAGACATGAATTACCGTAAGGAGACTAATGCCTTGACCATTGTTGGTGACAACAAAATGTTCAGCATCATCAAAATGGATATCTGCCAAATACCAGGCATGGGCGAAGATCTGCCCTGTTCCATCAAAATCCTGAGAACAGCCAAGGTGTTGCCCTAGAATATAAGCACAGATCTACCCCATTAGAGCATGGTTTCAAAACTTCTTTCCACATGGCGAATATGTTCTGCTTCTGAATAATATTCACCCGCTGCAGGGATTCCCACAATTAGGTTCTGTAAGTTAAACAGAAATAATAGGAACATTGCAGAAAACCTTTGCTTTCGTTTAAATGATATTCAGCAAACAAAAATCGGACTTTTCACTTAAACAGACCAGGTCAAGAATGTTGGGCAAAAACAGGAAACTACTTGAACCTCAACAGAACCAGTCCCATTTCTAGTTTTGTGTTATCCAAGGGTGAAAACAAATTGCATCGAATTCCCAATTTTTACAGTATCGAAAGTCATGTTTTCTATTCACCACTCAGCAGCAGAACAGATGGAGAAATGTCTCAGTGTTACACATATTAATGTGATTAAAAGGAATGAGTTAATTGAAGATCCATCTGAAAAATGATTGAGGATTACGAGATCAATCAGTAAGATTATTGGGCATTTCTGGAAAGTACTGGTTTCTGAGATTTAGGAAGACCAGGAACTTCAAATTGAGATTTGGATGAAAATAGAATTCATCAAAAGTAACATTTCTTTGTTTCTAGTTTCTGATGTCTCTATGTTGTCTATTTGCAACTCTTCCTCAAATAGTACACACAAGTAAGATCTTAAGAAAGAGCTGTATAAGATCTAAGAAACACAATCTTGTCTCCAGTTTATCTTTGACATGTGTGACCACCTATGTATGAAAGTCCAAAATGAGCTAAGCCATGCACCACAGATAGCCTGTGGTCCTCCAAGGTAAATAACTCATCATAAGCTCGATCTGGAACATAACTGTTCGAGGTGACTGTCCTCTTAACTCTGTAAACTTCAGGTCTTTTTGCTCTGCTAAATTCACTCTTCATTTGATCTTAGTTTGCTTAAAAAAACATTCACATGATAACTTCTCAATAAGGCATGTTTTGGGATTGCTGTTGTGTGGAATAGATTGTATACCTCTGGCATATTCCTGTCAGGGTTGAAGACTCTCATATGTTTTGAATATGGCTCCCTGTCTTCCATGCAAAAGTTTCTTTCATTAAAAGTTTCACCAGTTGTGCTGGGTTTGAGGAGATGTTTTTAGGAGCAGGATTCTACAAGTCAATTTTGCTTGCAAGAAATGGGAGTTGTGGAGCAGTGTCATCTGTAAAAATGCAGCTACTGCTGTAAAAGTCTGGTCCCTTCTTATTCATTGTTTTTTTTTAATCAAATGTTTAGCTAGAATGGAAGACATTGGAAAGGGAGGGGTTAAACTGTCCATCAAATGTAAAGCAGCTTTGCTGAGAAGAGGGTAGGCTAAGCAAATAACTGAAGAATCTTTGATGATTCCTTGGAAACTCAGCTGCGTCATATCAGTTAGTTAAGCTCCAGTTTCTCTGCGCCCTATGATAAACAGTTACAGCCATCAGGAACTGACCCTCAGATCAGATGTTGGTTTGGTTGAAAACCCACTGTAGGAGCAACTTGCCAGGGAGGAGATAGCCCTAACACCCTCAAGAACAGTCCTGCCAACTTTCAAGTTCATTATCATCTGCCTGCACATATACAACCAGACGAAATTATGTTGCTGCAGACCACAGTGTACATACATAAACATGCGATACACAGCACTTAATGATCACATATATACACAAAATAAAAATGCATAAATATTTTGGGATGATTTACTCAGATACAGGATATTGTTGATCAATCTCACAGTATGAAAAAAGCTATTTCCCAGCCTGGCAGTCCTGATTTTGATGATCCTGTACCTCCTCCCTCCTGATGGTAGTGGGTCAAAGATACTGTATACTGGTTAGAAAGGGTCGTCAATAATTCTTTGAGACCAGTTTAAGCAATTCTCCTGGTGCACATTGCCATTAGAGGAAAGGGAGACCCCAGTTATTTCCCAGCTATATAAAGCACACTCTACTTATGCTTTGCTGAGCTTGTGCTCACCAGCAGCCAGCAGACAAACACTGGGCCAGCATCCAGCTCCGTCTGGCCTGGATCCAGCATCAACCCTTGCAGTGACTGAGTCAGACTGTATCAAGATTGGAGGGCCCTGGACTCACCTCAGGCCAGGACCAGGTGGACAGGTTAAACACTCTCCTTTAAGATTAAAGCCCACTCCCCCTGTGACAGGCTCAGAAGCGGTTCACTGCTGACGTCTGTTCACCAATTTTAGCATTTCAGGGAGCAGCTTAAACCTCAAGTGCATACAGGTGGTCAGCAGCATTTTGGATGAACTTCTGAGGCTGTGTAGTTAAAAATATATTAACACTACAGGAGGCAAAGCAACTGAGGCTGTGGCATTGAAGGAGTTAACATGGCCCATATTCTTCAATGATATTCTTTCTTTCTTTCTTCTTTGGCTTGGCTTCGCGGACGAAGATTTATGGAGGGGGTAAATGTCCACGTCAGCTGCAGGCTCGTTTGTGGCTGACAAGTCCGATGCGGGACAGGCAGACACGGTTGCAGCGGTTGCAGGGGAAAATTGGTTGGTTGGGGTTGGGTGTTGGGTTTTTCCTCCTTTGCCTTTTGTCAGTGAGAGTCATGTAACATAAAATGCTTTTAGAACTCTGCCTCAAAAGGTCTGCAAGGTGGGGTCAACCCATTCTAAAAAAAATGCTCGCTCTCTATTTCTCTCTCTCTCTCTCTCTCTCTCTCTCTCTCTCTCTCTCTCACATGTTTTCCTGCTCATTCTTTCCTTTGCCTTTCATCTTTCTCCAGAACGACTAGCCGCTTGAAGAGTAGTGTGTGCTTTAGGCAATGATTGCAGGCAAAGGGGAATGGTGGCACTTTGCATCCAGAGTGAGCCCTCTGCCCAGCATCAGGTCGGCATTCCGGCGCTGGCCAAAGGAGCTGCAATTCTGGAGATGCGGTGTGAGCTCCAAGCACCATCCCTTCCCTTGGATGGATGGAAGAATCCAAGAGTCACCACTGGGTTTGCCCGAGTGAGCTTGCTTTATTTCTTCAACCACTGCCCCACCCTAATTTTAAAAAAATTTAATATGGACGTTCAGAAAGGTAACAGGCCTTTCCTGCCCACCTGCACGTGATGCCCAGTAGCACCCACGTGACCAATCATCCAAATAACTCCTTATGTCTTTGGAATGTGGGTGGACATCCGAGTACCTGGGGAAAACCCACACAGACACGGGGAGGATGTACAAACTCTTGACAGACGATGGCAGATTCAAACCTGGGTTACTGGCGCTGTAATCACTTTGTGCTAACCGCTACACTAACCATGCCACCCTAACTAATGAACAAATGTCTAATAAGCTGCCCTGAACAACTTTCTGTGATCGGGCATTTCACAAGTTCATAACCCTCTGAGTGACAGATTACTCCTTGTGTCAGTCCTAAATCATTAACCCCTCATCCTTCCCTAACATCAGGAACATATTTCCAGTAAGTCCAGTCAGAATTTTATATATCTCAATGAGATCCCCTCCCATTCTTGAAATCCCAAAGATGTGCAGGTTGAGTGAACATAGAACACCACAGCACAGTACAGGCCCTTCAGCCCTCATGTTGAGCCAACACATATATCCTAAAAAAAACTAAACCCTCTCTACCCTGTAACCCTCCACTTTTCCTCCATCATGTGCCTGCCTAAGAGTCTCTTAAATGTCCCTAATGTTTCAGCCTCTACTACCATCCCTGGCAGGGCATTCCAGGCACCCACTGTGTAAAAAAATAAATTACCACTGATGTCTCCCCTAAACTTCCCTCCATTCACTTTGTACATATGTCCTATGGTATTTGCTATTCCTGCCCTGGGAAACAGGTGCTGACTGTCCACCCTAGCTATCTATGCCTCTCATAATCTTGTAGACCTCTATTGACTCCTCTCATCCTTCTACTCTCCAAAGAGAAAAGTCTCAGCTCTGCTAAACTTGCCACATAAGACTTGTTTCCCAATCCAGGCATCATCCTGGTAAATCTCCTCTGCACCCTCTCCATAGCTTCCACATCCTTCCTATAATGAGGTACCAGAACTGAACACAATGCTCTAAGTGTGGTTTTACTAGAGATTTGTAGAATTGCAACATGACCTCTCTATACCTGAACTCAGTCCCCCTATTAATGAAGCCCAGCATCCCATAGGCCTTCTTAACTATCCTATCAACCTGTGCAGTGACCTTGAGGGATGTATGGATTTGAACCCCAAGGTTCATCTATATTCTTAAGTAACCAACCATTAACCCTGTAGCCAGCCTTCTGGTTTGTCCTTCTAAAATCCATCACCTCACACATATCCAGATTGAACTCCATCTGGCCACTTTTCTGCCCATCTCTGCATCCTGTCTATAATCCTCTTGTAACCTTTGACAACCTTTAGCTCCATCTACAACTCCTCAACCTTGGTGTCACCTGGAAACTTATTGACCCATCCTTTCACTTCTTCAGGTCATTTATAAAAATCACAAAGAGCAGGGGGGCCCAGAACAGGTCCTTGCGGCTCTCCACTAGTCACCAACCTCTAGGAGGAATACGTTCCTTCCACTACTACTCTCTGCTTTCTTGCAAAAAGCCAATTTTTTTTTATCCACACAGCCAAGGTTCCACTGATCCCATGACTGGTTAATTCAGAACTTTAAGTTTGCCCTAATTTGTAGGCAAATGCTAGAATCTGGTAAAAAATTGATGGGAGAATGAAATGATGTTGGTAGGGTCAGGGTAAAAATCAAATCATTTACCTGGACATTATGGGCCAAAGGCCTATTTCCAGGCTGTATCACTCAGAGACTTTAAACAGAACACTCAAATCCATGGACAAATATCCTTGTGGGGTCGAAATCTAAAGGAACTCAACTTAGATAGATGGCTCCCTTTTGGAGGAAAGCTTTATTTTGATATTCTCTGTGACTGGTGTACATTTTCTGAGAAAAGGCAGGTCTTTGACAGCAATAATTATTGCTAGAAGGATCTTGATGCTTTATAACACAAAAGACAATATTAAGCAAGAGTTAATTGCCTGTAATGTTGCACAAGGAGCATGCTAATCACTTCAAAGACACTGTTAGAATACTTCCCATGGGGATCCAGTTATTTGGAACTGTGATCTATTTCACTAATCTGCTCGTAAATTTCAGACTGCAGGTCAGATGAAGCCAAGCTGAGATGGTCTGGCATCTGTTTTTCATAAAGTCTGTAACAGAATGTGATACCTGGTGTCTGAAGGGAAAACATTAGGTGCAAGACTATTATCAAAGCACAATTATTATTATGCACACATTAAAAGGTTCTGTCAATGGCTTTTTATTTAACTATAATCCAAAGTACCTTTAAACCACCATTCTATTTTGAGAGGTTGCCAGAGAATGTATAAATCGTGTGTCAAATTATAACTCATAGGTGGGGCAGTGAATTAGACACTGGTTTTACACCTCGAGAATTGAGTTGGATTTGAGCCCAAACTAATGGATTGTGATTCTTTGTTCAGCGGGGAAGGGTCCTTCATCAAGGTAGTACTGACAAAAGCTTCACACTTGGTACAATTTTCACACAGGTTTTCATGAAGGGAACAGGGTGATCAGTGCAGAAAGTGTTATTATGCGGCAACAGCAGAATTAAAGGAGCTTCGCCATGAATCTTAACCATTTAATTTTTGAATGATTTCGCTGTATTCATTCTGAAACTATAGCAACAGGAAACAGGATATTACAAGCCCATTTTTTTTGTGAATAATATGCCCCCATTTATTCAGGCCTTTCAATGCTGTGCCTTAATGGAAATTAAGAAATGCTCCGTTAAGGTGGCCGAAGACAATGGCTCCATTTGTAGGTGAGACTACGCATAGGAGATGGTCACAAATGAATTCAATCTTCTTTACCCAGCCCGTGGCTGGAATGTAGAATTTTCCAGAAAAGGTGAGGGAAGTTGTGCAGTTTCATTTGAGGTGAAGTCAAGCCGATATGTTGTCCAAGAGAGAAAAGAGGAGAAGGACATGGCAATGGAATGAGATGAAGCAAGTCTGGAGGAGGCCAACGAACAGCAAGGAAAGTTCAGATCCCATGGCTTGCCTCTGTACTTTTTTTTGCAAATCCCCTGTTATTACCACTTACTTCTTTGAATGAATACTTTGGTCATAAGCTAATAGGATTTTCTATGGGCATGAACATTTCACTCTCTTTGAGCAGTTCACAGAAGTGCTAGACTAACTCATCAGGTCACGCTGCA
Source organism: Narcine bancroftii (assembly GCF_036971445.1). Taxonomy (NCBI): domain Eukaryota; kingdom Metazoa; phylum Chordata; class Chondrichthyes; order Torpediniformes; family Narcinidae; genus Narcine; species Narcine bancroftii. The sequence goes on from NC_091477.1 coordinate 49,248,355, forward strand.
TTCATGGGAAGTGAAGTTCAGGCCTGAGCCCTTCTTCAGGAGTGTTGAAAATCAGACATCTACACAGTAACAGGCCATTTTAGCCCACGAGCCCTTGCCAACCAATTACACTCAAATGACCTACAACCCCCGGTACGCTTTGAACGGTGGGAGGAAACTGGAAATGCACGCAGACACGGGAGAAAGTACAAACTCCTTACAGACAGAGCAGGATTCAAACCCCGGTTCTGATCGCTGGCGTTTTAACATCATTGGGCTAAGCTCTATGCTCACCGTACTGCCCCAGGTTGTGGATGTATAGTCAGATCATAAACAAATTTGAACTTGAATTTGAGTGGATACATGTGGGAGGGTAGAAGATAAAGGAGTTGATGAGTGGTGGGGAGAGGGCAGAGGGATAGGATAGGATAAGCTCTCTTTGACCTTTCATATTAGGTAAGCAGATTTATTAATGGAAAAATTCACTGAATTTCAGTTTCCTTGGAAAGAGATAGCATTGAAGAATTCCATCTATAAAACTCTGGAAAAAGAAGCTAGAAATGCATTAGAGAGATTTCTGTAAGGTAGGAACTTCATGGCTGCATGAAGTGATACACGGAGTATCCTCATGTTATTGTAATTTTCAACACCTCCCCTGATTCTAATTTAAGCTAATGCTGTAATATCATGAGCTAAATATCAAGTGCCCAGTGTGCACCTTAACATGCCTGAATGGGCTCTCCATCACTTCTGAGCCCAAACAGTCAGTGGGCAGGGAGAAGCTAGCTGTTCCATCTTCTGGTGCAAACACATTCACAAACACATGGTGAACAAGAGAGATGGCAGATGTTAGAAAACAGGAACACCACACAAGGTGCTGGGGGAACTCAACGGGTCAGGCAGCATCCATGGATGGCAATGGACAGTCAACATTTTGGGCTGAAACCCTTCATCCTGAGGGTTACTGACAGAACCGTTGACTATTGCCTTCCGTGGAAGCTTCTCCAACAGTTTGTGCGTTGATTCATGATCATTTGCAGAGGGTGGTCCTCTGTTACTGGCACGTGTTGGTTTTTTTTTAGCCCAGAGGGACCCTTTGTCTGGTTCCTATGTTACTGTCCTGACTCAACGAATGTAATTTAGGTTGCCGTTTAATGTGGGACACCCATTGAAAACTTGCAAGCGTGCATGCCAATGTGTAGGGGGATACACAAAAAATGATGGACAAACTCAGTAGGTCACGCAGTATTTCATTAGATCCATAATCAAAGATAGAATCTTGTCGACGACCTCAGGCCCGAAACATTGGTTAATTATTTTTGCTACATATAGAAAGCTGCGTGACCTGTTGAGTTTCTCTGGTCACGATCACTACATCTACAATCATCGCGTCTGCAGAATTACTTGTTTTACTCCAATGTGAAGGGGGTTAATTTTACCTGTTCCAAAGCCCAGTTTGATGTCAATGTCAGCAGGAAGGGAAACTAAGTCCTCCTCGAACTCCAGGGGTATCACCTCACTCCACATCCGAAAGGCCAACCTCAAGATATGTTTTTGCTGCTCGATGCTCATTTGAATGGTGAAGGCTTCATCCATTAAACGCCACTTCAGCTTTCTCTTTGAGAAGCCCATGCTGGTGGCGGCACCTCCGAGGACATCCAGGCTGTCTCGCTTCTTTCTGGAATGTTCCAACATTCTGGCAAGGAAACGCTTCTTCCTAACTGACCTTTGCTCCCCTCCAGGCTGTGTGTCTTGCAGGCCACTGTTGATAGACTCATCACGTGATGTAGTGTTGGGCAGGGAGCTGTCTTCCAGCAGCATCTTGTCAGGGACGCCGCAACGGGGCAGGTTCATTACCTCCAAAGTGGCATCGTCAAGGACTCCAGTGGGAGTCAGTCCATTGGCTCTCTGGAAATCCTTGAGGTTCTGAAGATAAGAAGAATCATTGGTGGAGTCTGTCAGAGTTTTCCTTGTGACTGCTGCTCCAAAGTCTCCTTCGGTCATGATCTGAGGCACATCTTGGGGAACAGAGTTCTCTTCTACTGGAGCCATGTCCTTGCTAGATACTTCATGTTCCCAATCCACAGGCTGGCCCCAGCCAAACCTTTTTAAATATTCCTACAGGGAAAGTTTTTAGAGTTAGTGATGCGTAGACTGTAATTAGGTTTTTAAAAAGGTGGTGAACACAGCGAGAGATAAAGTTAACTAGGTTTTTTTGTACTTTGCACAGGGCAGGTTGTCCTGCACATGAGACCTGGTGTTTTATTTGAATGTAGTTCAGCACCAGCGCCGATGGCTCCATGTGAACCACCATGAAGGGGGTGTTTGGATGTGGCCATACTTAATTGCTCTGCAGCTCTTTACTGTCTTTTGCCTGGGTTAATGGAGGAGATTGTACATTGATGAAGTCTAACATGCTATTGAGTCCAAACCTTACCCGAATCAGTTACAAGTCACAGCTCAGAGCTACTATGTGTCCTTCTGTGCAAACTGCAGTGTAATTACAAACTGCTGGAGGAACTCAGCAGCTCAAGCAGCGTCCATGGAATAAAATGGACATTCAATGATTTGGGTCAAAGCCCTGCTTCAGGACTGAAAAAGTCTACGCTCTAATCGCCATCCATTTGTTTCACTCAAAGGATGCCGCTACCTTGTAAAATCCCCAATAATTTGTTGGATCCCTTTTGGCCCAAGGAGAGGAGTGTACAACTACTTGGGCTTAGTCTGACATTTAATTGTGGCAACAGAGCTCAGATTCATTTATTTGTTTCACCCGTCGACCCCTTACGATCCATATCTAACTAACGCCTATCCACTGTAAATGAAAACAAAATATGTTTGAAACACTCAACAGGTGAGGCACCATCTGTGGAGAGAGAAACATTTAGCCTTCAGGTCTAAGACCCTTCATCAGGACAGGAAAAGAGAGGAGTAAAACATGAAGGGGTGCAGACACCGTGATTAAAATAAAGACATAATGCTGGAGAAACTCAGCAGGTCAAACAGTGAACTTTAGGTTTGGATGCCTGCCTGCACTTCGCCCTTACCCCGTGATGAAGGGCTCCAGCCCAAAACGTTGGTTATGCATTTTCATCTCTGCTATTTGTTTGACCTGCTGAATTTCTCCAGCATTATGTTTTTATTAGCAAAGGAGAGAAACAAGTTAGTTTAGATAGCAGAGAAGGTGGACGGAAGGTGATAGGTGGAACAAAGGAAATATCTCAGATAAGGTGAGTCTGAATGACCAGTTAGGGAGCATTAAAGGTCAGATTTGGTACTTTGGTTCTTGTGGTGAACTGGGAATTATCTACTGGTGTGATTTTCTAAGGACTGGCTCCTGGCCCCGACTCATATCCCGATATAAACCCTGGATCCCCATCAAAACCCCAGTTCAGTCCAAAGACTATTGTGTGTTATTCTTACTGAATTTAAGTGTGTTGTACTCTCTCTGGTCTTGCGAGCTCTCAGTCAGACTGCAGCTCTGTAATGCGTTGCTCACTATTAGCTGTGGTACATGCTCAGCAGGTAGGCTAGACCATATACAAAAAAAGGTAAAAGACAGAGAAAAGCTGAGCCAAAATGACAGCAGACAAAAGACAGCAGATAGAAACCGAAGTAAAGAACAAGTTGTCTAAAGTTATAGAATTCCATTTTGACACATGTCCATCATTGTCTCCACCTTCTCATTCTTGTGAGATATGGTGGCACATTTGTTATTTTACTGGAGTGGCTCAGCAGTCTCGTTTTCCAAATGACCTGGGGGCATTGAGTTCGAATCCCACTTTCACCAGCTGATGTTTTTAAATCTGGAATAAACGTGTTAATAATAACAGTTTTACAAACTGATCTGGCATTCTAAGGAAGAAAAATTGGTCACTCACTCAAGTTTGGTTCATTCTGGCTAATAGCTTGTGAGGCCATTTCAGACCCAGAGGAAGCAGCCTGGCATGTTAGTTAATTGGACCACTCCAATCAGGGATCACAGTGAATACTTGTACAACTATTCAGAGCAAAAAGCTCCACGAACAACAACATCACTGTCTGCAACGACAGCAGTGAAAATAGACTGAAGCAATTGCAACTATTGCACGTCTTGACCTTCTCCTGGTATTCCCCCCTTCAACAGAAGGGGAGTTAACCTTAACCGATATAGTGAAAAAACATGGCTGAACAGATTCCTAAAGCCATGGTTGTGGATCCCATCAGCATTCAAATGTCAAATCTTTTTTCCCCATGAATAGATTGACCAGTCCAATTGCAAAATTTGGGCTGTGCCTCCGATTTACTGGGATAATTGGCCTATTTAAGGTGGCACTAAACCATACAGATGGCCACAGCTTTAAGGAACTATTACTGCAGAGTCATGTGTTTCGTTTGGGACGCTGCACTTCAGGAGAGATTGATTTGCCTTTGTAGAGACATGTTAACTAAACAATACAGGGGCATGGAGGTTTGAATCAGAACACAGCACAGCTTGTTGGTCTACAATGTTCAGCCAACTGTTATAAATATATTCCACCATCATCTCATCCTTACCCTTTTCAACCTTACAGCTCCAAACCCTTTATTTTTCTTACAAAAATGTACATAACTTGGACTCTTTTAAATATCTTATTGAACCAGCCTCACCACCAATGCATTCCAGGCACCCACCACTCTGTGTAAAAAAAAATCTCTGTCATATCCCCTAAACTTTCCTCCACTAACCTTAATCAGGCATCTTCTTGTATTGGCCATTACCGCCCTGGGAAAAAGGTGTGGGCTGTCCCTCTATCTGTGCCTGTCATAATTTTATACATAGTTATGAGGAGGTTTCTTCACATGGTTGGAGTTTCTCTCAGTTATAACATTGAAATAATCACTTTCAAGTGTTTATCATGTTTTGGAGGGAATCAATTTTTTATGTTAAGTTTAAATCAGACCAAGTCAACATTAGACTACATCCGAGGAAAGGTCAATTGCCTGCCTATGATTAATCCATTGTTCCTGAACAAATGGTTTCAGAGATCTGCCTTAAGAGATAGGCAACTGGCTGGGATTCTGGTGACCTTTTTTTGCTGAAATTTTACATCCACAGATGAGATGACAGAATCAGATTACCATGCCAATGAACTTGACGGATGCTAATGCCAATAATCCTGGGTCCCTACAGGAGGGGGAGATCCGAATCCTAGAAGTTAGGGAACTTGCAATGTCCTTTCAAGTGAACAGGATTGCCATTCTGAAATCTACATCTAAAATGTGCACGAAATCAAGATAAATTGTGAAGTATTTTCCCAAAGTGTCAGCAAAATGGCCAGGGATCTGAAGTTTGGCAGTCATTAAGAAGCAATTGTAAATGGGCACCAATTTTTTTGATGTGGTGGTATGTGTGGTATAATTTCATACCCCAGATCCTGATGCCATGAACCCCAAAATCCCGCACCTTAAATGGGAGATTGGTGGTCGGAATGGCCTCGTTGGCCCAAAGGCTCTGTTTCCTTGCTGCATGACTAGACAATTTAAGCAACATCTAGCGATCATAAAATTTAAATGGGTCATTGAGTCACAAGTTACACAGAGTGGAAATAATCCCTTTGGCCCAAGTTGCCCATGTCGATAAAAATGTCGCACCCACACTCAGCCAATCTGCCTGCGTTTGACCAATATCCTTCCAAATCCATCCCATTTGTGTATCTATCCAATTTAAAAAAAAACATTCTAATAGTACTTCCTTCCTTCTGCAGTTCATTCCACACATCCATTACCCTCTGTGTAAAAAAAAAGTTATCCCTCAGGTTCCCGTTAAATCTCTCCCTCCTCACCTTTAACCTATGGTTATCAATTCTGGGCAAAAGACTCTGCGTTTACCCAATCTATTCCTCTCAAGATTTTGTTCACCTTGATGAGATCACCCCTCATCCTCCTGTGCTCCAAAGAATAAAGCCCCAGCTTGCTCAACCTGTCCCCACAGCACAGGCCCACGAGTCCTGGAGACATCCTGGTAAATCTTCCCAGCATCCTCTCTGGGTTAACAACATATTTCCTGCAGCACATTGACTGAAACTGAACACAGTGTTCCAGATGGGGCCTCATCAAATGTTTTAAACAGTTGCAACTTGACCTCCCAACTTCTGTACTCAATACTCTGGCTGATGGGTCGATGCATTTACAGACCAACACCTCACGAAATCCAGGGGTGGGTAGCAAAGAGCAATGGCAAAAATAAAAGAAAAATTAAATTGAGAAGATTAGTGCGAAGCTTAAGGACGGCCTTAAACAAATGATTCGAGCCTGGGTTCCCCTGGGCTGAAGTAAAAGTGCAGTTGAAGTAAAAATACAAAGGTGGAGAAACTCAGTAGGTCAAACAATGTTCTTTATAGAGCAGAGATAAAGTTACATAACCAACATTTCGGGCTTGAGCCCTTCATCAAGATATGGAAAAATGTAGGCAGGCCCCCCCCACCCCCCCCCCCCCCCCCAACCTTGGTTTAGGTGCCTGTCTACATTTTGCTCATACTTTGATGAAGGGCTCAAGCCCGAAACACTGACTATGTATCTTCATCTTTGCTATATAAAATACATCGTTTGCCCTACTGAGTTTCTCCAGCATTGTATTTTTTTTTCTTCTGGGTTAATTCAGCTCCTGTAAGACAAGGGTTGGGACCAGCGTTCTCTGTTCGCTCACCTCGGCTGTCTGGGTACTAGCGATGGGATGAGCATGCCAGCTGCCTCGCTCTGCATCGGAGTGATCCCTTCTCCTGAAGATTGGCTCACCTCCACCTGGGATCAGCACAGTGGAGCAAAACAAAACAGCCACAGGCGTGAGGGTGTTAGACAGCTGCATCCCGATGGTACCGGGGACACCTGTGCTCACAGCTCGTGGAGGCTTCTCCAGGGAGCTGGTGTCAGGCTGAGGTTTTTAAGAATGATCCCTTCCCTCCCTCCAGATGACGCTCAAGCAGATCCCACCTACAGTCTTGGACTGACAGGCAGGCATGATTAAAATTTGCAGGCTGAAAAAAAAATCTTTAAAGTGCACCTTTGCTGTACATTCAAAGATGAAACTCAATACTCATTCATTTCCAGGGGCTGATTTGGTTTAATTCTTTCTGTTAAAATCCAACAAATTGCAATTGGATATTTTAAAAATAATGTACAATGCACAATAACTTGCTGAAACACCACAATGTGGTATTATTAAATCCTCACCTCCAACTATAATAACTTGTATTGGTACTGAACGCCTATCCTGGGGAAGAATTCGAAGGGGGATGGGGTGTGGGATGGGGCAGGAGGTGAGGAGAGGTTGAGAACTTTCTGAAGATTGTTATGACAAACAAATGGAAAGTGAAAGTTGGTTGCAAAGTAGATTTTGAGGTCGGGGTGATGTAGTGAGAGAGAAAGAGAGTGGGGGCGGGGCTGTGGGATGAAAGAGAGACTGTTGATGATTGGTGGGGAAGGTGAAAAATTAGAATAGTCAGAAGCTGAAAGAAGAGGTATCAGTTGGGAAGTGGATTGCAGGGATTCAAGGGACTCTGACAATGAGGAGAACAATTTCAGATCCCTTAGATTTGAGCGTCCAGGGAATGCCGTAAAAAAAGAACCACAGAAAATGCTGGAGGAACTCAGCTGGTCTCAGAATCAGAATCTATTGTCATGACCATGTCACAAAATTCGTTGTTTCGCAGCAGTATCACTCTACAAACATTTCCATAAACCACCCTACAAAATAAATAAAAAATTGTGCCAGGAAAAGTCAAAGTAAGGCAGTGTCTTTGTTCATTGTTCATTCAGAAATCTAATGGCAGCGGGGAAGAAGCTGTCCTTGTGCCGCTGAGTGCTCATCTTTAGGCTCCTGTATCTTTTTTCCCCAATAGTAGCAGCGTGAAGAGGGCATGGCCTGGGTGGTGAGGGTCCTTGAGGATAGAGGCTGCTTTCTTACCCCCTCTTGTAGATGTCCTCGATGGAGTGAAGACTGGTGCCTGTGATGTCGCAGGCCAAGTTAACAACCCTCTGGAGTTTTTTTTTTCTTGTCCTGAGAGTTGGCATCTCCATACCACACACTGATGCAGGAAGCCAGAATGCTCTCCACAGTACACCTGTTAAAGTTTTCAAGTGTCTTTGGTGATATACTGAATCTTCTCAAACTTCTCACAAAGTATAGTTATTGGCGAGCCTTCTTGATAATTGCATCGACTTGGAGGCTGCAGGACAGATGTTGACACCCAGGAATTTGAAGATCTTTTCTCTTTCCTGTTGACCCCTTGATGAGGAATTGTTCGTGTTCTCCTGATTTCCTCCTGTCATCCACAATCATCTCCTTGATTTTGTTAACGTTGAGTTGGGATACCACTGTCATGGAGTCATAGAACACAACAGCACAGAAAACAAGCCATTTGGCCCTTCTAGTCTGTGTCAAAACATTATTCCACTAGTCCCTTTGACCCGCACCTAGTGCATAACCCTCCAGACCTCTCCCATCTATGTACCTATCCAATTTATTCTTAAAACCTTGATTTAAGCCTGCATTGACCATGTAGAAATAGGGCACGCTGTTTCTCAGCTTGCCCACGCGAACCAAAATGCTCCACCTACATCCTAGATTTGGCCCATATCCCTCTAAACCCATCGTATCCAAGAATCTGTACAATGTTTTCTTCAATGCTGCAATAGTACATGACTCTTCTTCTGGCGGCCCATTGCATACACCTACCACCTTCTGTGTAAACACGTTACCCCTCAGATTCCTGTTAAATCTTCACCCTCTCACCTTAAACCTCAGTCCTCTGGTAACTGATTCCTCCTACTCCAAGCAAAAGGCTCTTTTTGTTTACCCAATCTATTCCTCTCATGATCTTGCACATCTCCATGAGATCATCTCTCACCCTCCTGCAGTCCAAGGAATAAAGCCCCAGCCTGCTCAACCTCTCCCTACAGCTCAGGACCACAACTGAGAGTATCCTATTGGCCTGCATCATTGTGTAAGGTGGTATCTACAAATCATTGGACAAGAATACAGAGGATCATTAAAATGGCTGAGAAGCTCATTAGGGTCTCCCTCTCCTCCTTTGATGACATTTACCAGGAATGATGCTTAGATCGGGCTCAAAGAATTATTGAGGACCTTTCCATCCAGCACCCAGTATCCAGGAGCATCAAAACCAGGCTGGAAAACAGCTTCATCCTGCAGGCTCTAAAATTGATGAATAGAATCCTGTAACCAGGTAAATCATCCCAAAACATTTATATATTTATTTTAAATGAGATTCTTATATATAAATGTGATTATTCTGCACTGTGTGTTGTGTGTGAAGGTGTGTGGACCGTGGTACAGAGAAAGGCTATTCCATCGAATACAGCATCTTAATCATAAAATTAAGCTTGAACTTGACCCTCCTGTACTCCAAGGAATAGAGTAAGACACACACTGAAATGCCTGAGGAACCCAGCTGACATTTTTGCAAAATTCATTTTATTCTTGGTTTATTCCTTGAAGAAGGGCTCAGGCCCAAAATGACAGCAATATTATCTTTGACTCTTCTGACTGCTGAAAGACCGACTGAGTTCCTTCACCATTATCGGGTGTTTTTAATACAATCAAAGCATCTGCATTCTGGAGACGTGACCCATCCAGCGCAGCTGGATCTTCAGCAGCGTGGACTCGATGCTGTCGACCTCTGCCATCTCGAGTATTTCGACGTTAGGGATGAAAGCGCTCCAATGGATGTTGAGGATGGAGCGGAGACAACGCTGGTGGAAGCGTTCTAGGGCCGTAGGTGATGCCGGTAGAGGACCCATGATTCGGAGCCGAACAGGAGTGTGGGTATGACAACGGCTCTGTATACGCCTTCCCAAGATTGTGTTATATGGCGAGCTCTCCACTGGCCACCGTGACAGAGGTGCACCAAAGAAAAGGTACAAGGACTGCCTAAAGAAATCTCTTGGTGCCTGCCACATTGACCACCGCCAGTGGGCTGATATTGCCTCAAACCGTGCATCTTGGCGCCTCACAGTTTGGCGGGCAGCAACCTCCTTTGAAGAAGACCGCAGAGCCCACCTCTGACAAAAGGCAAAGGAGGAAAAACCCAACACCCAACCCCAACCAACCAATTTTCCCCTGCAGCCACTGCAACCGTGTCTGCCTGTCCCGCATCGGACTTGTCAGCCACAAACGAGCCTGCAGCTGACGTGGACTTTTACCCCCTCCATAAATCTTCGTCCGCGAAGCCAAGCCAAAGAAAAAGAAGACAGCATCTGCAGATGCTCATGTATCACTCCAAGGAATAAAGCTCAATACCCCTGCAGCACAGGCTGCCCAGCCTTGTCAGCGTCCTTGCGAATCTTCTCTAGCTTGACATCTTTTCCATAGCTCCATAGCATGGTGACCAAAAGTAATACTCCAAATATCCTATCAATACTTCCCTTAATGTTATAAACTATCAGAAATTAGAGAGGCTGGGAATGATCAGCTGGGCCCCAAGTGGCCTTCCATATCAGATGATAGAAATGAATGGCTTCAGCCCTTTCTCACAGTAGCAATTAAATAAGGAAATTGGCGAAGTTGCCTTAACGGCAGCGCTGCCGCTGCTGCAGACTCAGGGGGAGCAGAGTTACAGTGCTCCCGTGGGGTCCAACTACCCAGTCAACTGCCATCAGCTCTGCACAAGCTTTGCAAGACCCGTTAAAGGAGCCGGCGGTAGTTTTATTTAAAATCCCGCAACTGTGGGATCTGCGCCCAGGACAGCGGCATCTCTGATCGGCGGCAGCCATGAGGGGTTCCAGACTCCAGGAGAGCAGAGGACTTATGCAGGGCTCCAGAAAGTAGGAGGACCCCCCCCCCCCATCTGAGAAGGAGAAGCAGAAGAGACGGCTCACAGTACAGTGACCAGTGAGGGGGCTCTGCAGCTGAAAGACCCAGGCATGCAGCAGGCTGCTGGTAACTCAAGGCGAGGAACCCACTGAGGATGTGGGGTGCTGGAGACTCCCATTGGGTGACACGCTGGGCTGCGGACTGCTGGAGTCTGGCTCGAAACTGGCTGAAGGGGCACCAGGTATTGGAACCAGGATGCGAGGGGGTGGCCAAAGGCACTGAAGGGTTCCTGTCCGTGTCAGAGGTTTGAATCTGGAGGTCAGGTCGTCAATGGTTTGGACTGGATTCTGTGTGGCTGTGGGAGTGCTGGAGGTGAATCTCTGGACATTCAGTGACTGGGGGGATACCCTTTTGCTTCTCTTTCTCTGACTGTAAAAGGTGCTTCAAGCAATTTCTGCCGATGGGGAATCTGTCTGCCTTACAGCCGGCAAAAGCAATTTCATGTAATACGACACTGTTTTATTACAAAGACAATAAATTAAATGTTGAATCTTGAAATAATATGCCTTCATTCCAAACTGTGAGATGAATCTCAACCTGTTCAGCACTATAACTCCAGAATTGGTTCAAACTTGCATTGAGCAGGAACACCAAGGTTGGCATAGCTTGTGTGTAATTTTTGGAAGGTGATTTATAAATAAATTTTAACCATCTCAAGGATTTCTGAATGTGGATTCATTTGCCTGCTAATCGGCAATTATAGTTACGGTGGAAAGTTAGAGCAGTAATAATATCCATTAACAACATCATAATTGCCAGTAACTAACAATTAAATCCCCAGGCTAGAAAGTGAACAATCAAACTTACAGAGACATTATATAGCGAGTATATTGTCAAATAAGGGAACAGTCATAGAGTCACACGGCACAGAGACATATCCTTCAGCCCATCAAGACTATGATGACCTTCACTACACCAATCATTTTACTCTCCCCACTTCTGCGATGAGATTTACAGAGAAAGATTAATGGTCTACGAAGGTAAAATCTCTAATACCCAGAGGGCCAGAACTTGGACTGATAGTGAGACATTTTTGGTGGCATGTCTGATTAACCCTCCAGTTAATGTTCAAGTATGCTTTCCCCTGTAACCTGCTGAAAGCTGATCATGGAAGGACAGACTCGTGGGCAAATGGTGGTCTGTTGGGAGGAGGTCGAATTATATGTTTCCACAGTGATTGGCTGAATTTACAGGGAAAACGCAAAAAGGACATGAATTAAACGGGGTGAATTTAATACCAAATGAGGAACAGAAAGAATAAAGTATTTAAGAGGGAAAAAAGAATGAAAGGAAAAGTGTAAATAGTAAGAATAAATCAGTAAAATCTGTAGACACTGTGGTTGATGTAAAAACACAATGCTGGAGAAACTCTGCTGGTCAAACAGTGTCCTTTCTGTGGCAAAGGCAAAAATACATAACCGATGTTTCGGGTTTGAGTCCTTCATCACCCTAAGGAAGAATGTTGGGAGGTGTCCGAACAAAAAGATGAGGGGGGGGTGGTGGTGGCAAAGGTGGAAGATGATAGGTGGAGAAGGGAGGGGATTGCAGTGATCAGGGAGAGGAGGGATGACTAGGTTGTCTGTCCATGGCCTTGTGTACTATCCCACTCTGACCACCCACAGATTGGAGGAACAACACCTTATTTTCTGTCTGGGTCCTCTCCAGCCAGATGGTATTAACATCGACCTCTGCTTTCTGCTAACCTGCTCGCCTTTTCTTTCCCCTCCCCGTTTCCAGTTTTTCGAGATCTCCCTTCCCCCTCTACCCACCTCCCTCTGATCGCTGCTGTGCCTTCTGTCCTTTCTCCACCTATCTTCTCCTGCCTTTGCCATCCCCCTTCCACCCCCCCCCCCAACTCTTTTTAGTTTGGACACCTACCAGCATTCTCTCATACCTTGATGAAGGGCTCAAGCATGAATGTCAGCTGTGTATATTGACTTTTGCTACGTAAAGGACACTGTCCAGCTGAGTTTCTCCGGCATTTTGTGTTTTTACAGTGTAAATACTGGTTCCCTTATTTGACAATATACTCGCTATATAATAATGTCTCTGTAAGTTTGATTGTTCACTTTCTAGCCTGGGGATTTAATTGTTAGTTACTGGCAATTATGATGTTGTTAATGGATATTATTACTGCTCTAACTTTCCACCGTAACTATAATTGCCGATTAGCAGGCAAATGAATCCACATTCAGAAATCCTTGAGATGGTTAAAATTTATTTATTAACTGGTTCCAGGAGAGAAAATAATTGACAGTGCAAGGAATTGTTAAAGTCTCTGAAAGGAACACAAGCGATGTCTTGAAAGATTCAAGAATATTGCAGTGTGATAGGACCTCTTGTGATTAAGTCTCCCTGGTGTTATTTAATAATTTTCCCCATTTTAAACAAGAGTCCCAAGGACAAGGATACTTTTTACAGAATACATCTTCCCCAAGGTTCAGGCTCACACTGCATACTGTATTCAACACAGTCCACTAAGGGAAGCTCACATGTAAACTGGAAGCTTAAACTGGAAACAGAGTTGGGCCAAAGTTCAAGGGTCCTTTTATTGCCACGTAATAATACATTAAAAATGTATATACTTTTACTTTTTTTCTGCTGTAAGGCAAAGAGTCGCCAAGAACCAGGTGTCCCGTAAGGTTGTTGTTCCAGGGTCGGCACCAGAACAAATCATAGCTGGGAGCATTAGAGTATCAGCGGGGGGCACAATCTGACATTCAAAAACTCACTCAGCGGGGGTAGGGGAGTGCTGCCAACCTGCCTACCATGAACCTCTTCCCTCTCCCTCCAATGTAACAGACAAATGTGCTGTTTATATTGTGGACTAGTGATGCTAGGCTGTGGGTGGGGGAATCAATGGCCACAAGCAGGTGAGGGGGGAGGGTCACAATACCTCATTTGCTGGGGGACAATACCTGAAATACCTCCCCCCCCCCCTTGGTGCCAACCCTGTAAAAAGAGTTGTTGTTTGTAGAAAGGAGGGGCAAAAGGTTGTTATTGGTTCTGCTTGTCTGTCAGTCACACCATCAGGAGGTGGTTAGTGGTGAACACTCGAGGAACATAAAGAAAGGACCCTGGGAAATGGTTATGACAGGTCAAGTGAGGGTTTTGAGTGGATGGGTAGTTGGAGAGAAGGTGGATGTGTGGAATGCCAGACCAGCAAGGCTTATTTTCTCTTCTGGGCATCCTGTATTCCTTCGTTTGGAAGTCTCCAGCAGAGGCAAACAGTTCCAGGATTGATCCTGAATTGCCACTTGAGTTGATTAAATAGCTGAACTATACTGTACTATACCAGAGAGAGCACACAGCTCGAGCTCTATTACTTGCACCACACCAGTTAAATTAACCTCAACATTCCAAGGCCAGCTAGTCAGCAGCCTTGATCCTGTCAGTCATCACAATTGGTCATTCCTTGTGTTTCATTGGTTCCACAGACACATGATTCTTGTTCCCCATGTTCAAACTTTATTCTTGCTGCAGCTTCTCATACTTTCTCACCTCACACCAGTTTAGCTACCTGCAATCTGCGAAATAAGGGTGGCAGGTCCCCTTTCACACCCTCCCTCTGAATATTGTACGGTGCTTGCTTTTATTTGTTGCACGCTTCCTTCTTAACCATATAACCATATAACAATTTACAGTACGGAAAAGCCATATCTTGATGAAGTTGTCCCATCAATCACAGGGTCGGTGAGAAGGATTCTGGACTTGCACTATGCATGTGCACTCTGATCCCCAGTTTTGTTGTCCCAAGGTATTGTTTCCAGCTGTTGTGCTTAAACATAGTTCAAGGATTCCTCCAAGGAGATTCTATTGGCCAATGCCAACACTACCAAGTTTTACCAGCACTTCCACAATAGCTTGGTTAGGATGTGGGCTATCTATTCTCAAAGTGAGCAACGGGCACTGTTATTGCACCCTTACGATACCTCATAGTCAATGAAATACATTTGTCAAACTGTTATAAAGCATACACATACACGATTTGAACAGGAATGTTACATGACTATGGGATTAGAGTAATTGACTGGATGATGGTTGATGTGGACTCAGTGGGCTGAAGGGCCTGTTTCCATGCTGGGTATTTTTCTCTCTTTCTCTGTGACCAGATACTGTTTGTGACTGATTACCAGTGCTAAAAGACCAGACAGTATTCACCTGTTTCATTGAGGTCTATTGAACAGCTTAAGAATATATGTGCTGCAAACAATTATGGCAGTGCAACTGGCCAGATTGGGGCTGGCTAGATCGGGGCTGGCTGGCTGGATTGGGGCTGGTTGGATCAGGGATGGCCAGATCGGGGCTGGCCGGATCGGGGCTGGTGGATCGGGGCTGGCCGGATTATGGCTGGCCAGATTATGGCTGGCCAGATTAGGGCTGGCTGGAACGGGGCTGGCTGGAATAGTGCTGCTCAGCCTCAGCCCCCAGATTTGATTCTAACCTCCAGTGCTGCCTGTGGGGAATCTGCTTGTTCTTCCTATGACTGTGTGAGTTTCCTCTGGGTGGTCTGAGTTCCTCCTGGTTCCCAGAGATATTCTGGTTGAAAACATAGAATTGTAGAAGATGTCCATTCTGCCCTTCAACTCTGCTCCACCATTCAATACAATCATGAAGCTCAGTGCCCTATCCCCATCCCATTTGATCATTTTAACAAATAAAGTCACATCCAATTCAATTTTGCATTTATCTACAACTTTCTGTGGTAGGGAATTCCATCCATACACAACTCCATGTGAAGAAGTTTCTCAACTCAGTCCTAAAAGTCTTACCCTTTGTTCTCAGACTGTGACTTCCTGTTCTGGAAGGTGAAATGATTGCTATAAATCTCTCTCCAGTGCAGAAAAGAGGCAGGAGGGAGAGTTGCCAGACATGTGAGAGAAAATAGATTTCAGGGTCATCAATGAGACGCTGGGAATAATGGATTTGCTTGAAGAGCCACCATAGGAACATGATCTGCCAGGATCGTTGTCTGAAGAGGGCGTGCAAAATCGTTGAGGACCCCGACCATCCTGCACGTGGCATCGTTCAGCTGTTACCATCAAGGAAGATGTACAGGAGTATTAGACCCAGCACCACTAGGCTGAGGAACAGCTTCATCCCATGGGCAGTGAGAATGCTGAAAGACCAAAGGAACTGCTTACGCTAACCATCCAAGACTCTCATATTCACAAAGTATTTTTTTTAAATTTATTTGTATGTATGAATACTTGTCCTGCATGTGTATTGTTTATCTGTATGTGTGTTATATCTGGTTGGGTGTCCACATGTTTTGCACTGAGAACCAGCAAACACTGTTTCGTTGGGTGGTTCTTGTGCCAATAAATTTAAATTAACTTAATCTTTTTTTTAAATTAACTTAATCTTAAGGGAAAATATGAGAAATAGGTTAAGCACTCAATCATTACTTGCTCTCCTCTAATGCCTTCAACGTTGATTTAGGAGTTAACGTTGAACTGGGATACCAGAAGGAAAATCCTTGGCCTTAGCCCCAAGGTATTTTTCTATCCACTCCCAGATCTCAGTTTAACAACTCATTGGAAGAGAGGCAATCCATCAATGCCCATCCAGGTTCTGAGTCAGGTCTGTGGAATGTGAAGTGAATCAACGTCACTGGAGCACCTTGAACAGGAAAGTCCTACAATTAACATCTTCAACACTCAGGGGACAGAGTCCACCCAGTCATCAGCAGGAATAGTGGATGTGCTGCACTTTTTTACCCTGGAGCAAAGAACCCTGATTCAATTACATAAGAGAGGCATAGAAAGGATAAAGTTGGTTCCCGGGATGGCGGGATTGACATACGATGAAAGGTTAGAAAGACTGGGCTTATATGCGATGGAGTTCAGAAGGATGAGGGGAGATATTA
The DNA here is from genome assembly GCF_036971445.1 of Narcine bancroftii. NCBI lineage: Eukaryota > Metazoa > Chordata > Chondrichthyes > Torpediniformes > Narcinidae > Narcine > Narcine bancroftii. The sequence goes on from NC_091477.1 coordinate 49,265,055, forward strand.
TTGAGGTGTATAAGATTATCAAGGGGCTAGACAGGGTGAATTCGGGAGAGACTAGGACCAGAGGGCATAGTTTAAGAATACAGGGAAGGTCCTTTAGGACAGAGATAAGCAGAAATCTTTTTTACCCAGAGAAATGTGAATCTGTGGAATACTTTGCCACAGAGGATGGTCAGTGCAGATTCGCTGGATATGCTCAAAAGGGAGTTAGATAAGGCTCTTGTGGGCCAGAGGAGTTAAGGGTTATGGGGATAAGGCAGGGAATGGATACTGACAGAGAATGACCAGCCATGATCTGAATAATGACGGTGCTGGTTCAACTGGCCAATTGGCCTACTCCAGCACCTACTGTCTATTGTCTAACATCCTTTTCACATGGTAAGTGTGCAAAAAACAAGAGCGCATTATTTTAAAGTGAGAGTAGGAGATTTATTTAAATTTTGAAATTTAAATTTAATTTTTAATTTACAGACATAGCATGGGAACAGGCCTTCCTGGCCCACAAGCCTGCGGTACCCAAACATACCCATGTGACCAATTAACCTACTGACCCTAATCTTTGGAACTCAAACTCAGAATTTAAAGGGGTCCTTCAACTAGACAGATGTTGATATCTGGAACTCGAGGCCAGAGGAGATCATGGAATCAGATACAATTTATATTTAACAAGCATTTAGTTTGGCATATAACATATAAATAGACAAGGCATAGAGGATATGGGTCCTAATGTAGGCAAATATGATTAGTGTAGATGGGCAAGAAGGTCAGCATGGAGGTGATGGGCTGAAGGGTCCACTTCTGTGCTGGGCGACTCTCTAACACTATGAATCTATTTTATCTGCTGATGGCTAGAAAACCCTCTTCAAGAATCCTTTCTCAAACACATGTGAACATTGAGTTTATTGCCATGTACATTTTACAATGTACACATGCACCAAAATTCTTACTTGCTGCAATTGAACAGGTTATTTGTGAAGAAAAAATATAAGAGTAAACGGAATTGAATTAAAAAAAAGACAATAACTACATAAAATAGATGGACTTTTTTTCCTTTGTGAACCTAGGGTTGAGATTTCTGCTGGTACTATACAAATGTGTCCCTTGCTGCCTACCAGATGGAAAATACTGCTGAGAAGTTTTTGCCTGGGTTACACTTTAAACTGTTTCAGAGGTGCTTTGAATGGCTTCACATTCAGTGAATGGACTGGAGGAGTCGGAGATATCCAAGCAAAGGCGAGAGTACTTTTGCCCATCACCATCAATTAGATCTGGGAGCAGCTCAGCTCCAAGTGATTGGAGCACTGCAGGAAGACGTCACGAATGGAGACTTCATCAGAAGGGACAGCAGCTATGCCAGTCCCGTGCTCCCACCGGAGTGCTCAGGGTGTGGACTTTCCAGCCCCTTTCACACTTGCCAGTAATTCCAGGAATCGAACACCAATCGGCCTTTAAAGTGGCGGTGTGAAAGCAAAATCTGCTCCATGCCAGTACCAGATGATGTCATCTCACGCTGGGGATTGCCGGCCTTGACTTCTAGTGCAATCCCTGGCATTTGCAGATGCCAGCGTTGAGTTCAGGTAAGTGTGAAACGGGCACTTGCTTTGCAGGCACTTCCTATTAAAGGTAGAACAGACCAAACACCGGGGATAAACCCCTGCAAGTGTGAAAGCATTCAATGTCCCAGTTAGGAGTGGCCTAGTGTGAAAGGCCAAACCCCATTCCTATCCTGGGACACTGAATGGCCGATTTAGTGGGACGCAAGTGTGAAAAGGCTTACGGCTCACAACTGGTGGAGCCAGGTTGGGGTCTGGAAAGGCTCAGCACAATGACTGACGTCAGGAACTGATCCAGGCATGGTTGTACACCCTACACCTGTTAACTCATGAAATGCCAATTGCAATCCAATCCATTCTAATTCGTCATTAAGATTTGTTCTCAGCTCTTTATTTTAGTTTACGAAGTGAAAATGGAGAAGGGATCATACTGTGAGGTTCTTGGATATCAATAGCTAGTGAGGTTATGTAAATGTATAAATAGTATATGACTCACCAGTTTAGGAATTTGTTAAACCTGTGGTGGAGTGAAGTGCGCTTCTTACGTTCTGCTTCTGAAATTTTGCTTCATTAACTTCAGTGGCACTGAGTGTTGGAAACTGTGGACAAAGGGCATCTGACACAATATTGCCTTTAGTGCAATGGACCAAGAAGGAATTCCCTCTCTTTGCTGTTCCACTCACATACTTATCTGCATTGCAAAAGTACTTCAGGACAATCCATTGTTATTAATAATTAAACTAGTAATCACCCCAGTAATCCACACAGTCTCTAGATGGAGCTGTGTTGTGGGCCTTATATTAATGAAAGAAAAAGATTGATTATCATGAATTCAGGATGCCCCAAAATGCTTCACAAGTAAAGAAATACTTCTGAAATATAGCCAGCAATATGAAGAGTGAAACACAAAAGTCTGCAGAGGCTGTGGATTGTAGTAAAACACACTGAAATGCTGGAGGGACTCAGTCGGTCTTTCAGCATCCACAGGAGATGAAGATATATTGCCAACGTTTCAGGCCTGAGCCCTTCATGGAATAAGCAAAAAAAAACCCAGGAGATCTCAGAATACAGGCAGTGCTGGCTGGGTGGGGGGGGTCCAGGCCAACAAAAGGTGTTAATTAGATATGATAAGGGAGAGGTGAGAATTGACTATATCTGTGTGAAAGAAACCAGGGAACCAGGGAAAGTGCGATGGGTTCGCACTTTGGACTAGAATGAGGAAAGATATGCCACAGTTGATTGACATATTCAGGAAGCTTTAAGTAATTTTTGTCAAATGTACGATGAAAAAAAGATTTAATTAAAAAGTGTGAGAGAGAGAGAGAGAGAGAGAGAGAGAGAGAGAGAGAGAGAGAGAGAGAGAGAGAGAGAGAGAGAGCTGGGGGAATTATAGAAGAAGTGGCGGGTGGGGGATGTTTAATGGAAGCCAGAGAAGTCTTGATGGTCCATCTCTACCCACGGATGCTGCCTGGCTTGTTGAGTCCCTCCAGCAGCTCATTGTTTCCTCAAGATTCCAGCATCTGCAGCTTTTATGTTTCTCCACTGATCATTCTAATGTTCTGTAAACAGAGCATCATTGTGTGGTATGGTAGCTGCAAAGCATCAGACCGGAAGTTGACACAGAGGATCATTACAACATCTGAGTGGATCACTGGGGTCTTCCTATCCTCTATGGATGATAATTACTGAGAGCATTGTCTAAAAAGGGTTCAAAGAATTACAGAAGACTATTTAAATCCATCTACTTAACCCACTACCATCAAGAAGATGGTACAAGAACATCAAAATCAGCCCTGCCAAGCAGGAAAATAGCATCTTCCTGCAGGCACTGAGACTGTTGGACAATATACTGTAATTGTGTAAATCATCCCAAAATATTTTTTAAAAAATTGGATTATTTATGTGATCCTGATGTAATGTGAATTATTTTTGTGTTGCATCTTACAACCATTCACAAATACAACCAAAGTTTTTTAAAAATATTTACGTGGTTTATGTTGTATTTCATAAACCTTAACAGGGGATCATGGCACGTAAGAGCCAAAATGTGGCTGCTTATCTTGTTAGTCAGCGTTACGAAATCCTGGGGCTGGGCGTGGTCACCTAAATTCCCTGTGGAATTCGCGTCTTCGGTTGACGCATGCGCGATGGGTTCGCACTTTGGACCAGAATGAGGAAAGATATGCCACAGTTGATTGACATATTCAGGAAACTTTAAGTTATTATTGTCAAATGTACGATCAAAAAAAGATTTAATTAAAAAGCTTGCTTTAAGACTTCGATACTCTACGTACGCAGGCACAACTCCAACTTGTGTCCATTTCGAGATATGACTGATTCTTCGGTCCCCATTACAGTCATTAATTGAGGACAACCTGTATTGGACTCTTCAGAGCCTTGGAGATTAGTAGTGAGTCCAAGAATTTTACTTTTTGTAACAGCTGTTGGTGATGATTTTGAATTTGAATTTGCAGTTCATCTTACTCAGTGGTTTTCAAACTTTTTTCTTTTCACTCACATACCACCTTAAATAATCCCTGTGCATAGATGCTCTGTGATTAGGAAGGGATTACTAAAGGAGGTATGTGAGTGGGAAGAAAAAAAAGTTTACTCTAGACCCAATTGTTCCTGAAATATTAGTCTTGAGAAAAATTATCATCAGCCCATTTCCTTTGGAGTTATGAAACCGTGCACATAATGAGTCAATTAGGTACGATTAAACCAAGACTTTAAAAAAAGCTTTTTTTTAAGTGAAGCCGTGACAATATTAAACACCAATTCAGGGCACTGAAAGGAGCTGTCCTTGTATTTTATAATCAGTAATTTTTAACAATTAATTTTACAATAGTGTGGTTTTAATTGCATGTGGTTTATTGTATGATTTTGTATGATGTATAATGTATGTAATTCTATTTTAAATTGCAATCGATGCTAATTGTGTTTCATTGACTGGTCTACCAGAACAATGACATCATCATCATTCCCAATCGAAGACGGATGAAAGGTCTCCACCTACCCCTTTAATGCAATCCAGAATCTCCCTCTTCAACATAGTAATGTTACATGGCACATGACTGTGATTCTTCCCCTGCCCTTCTTCATTCATCAGCATCTTTTCCATTCCTTTCCACTCTGTGTGTTAATTTAACCTCCCACTGTCAGCTTGGCAACACACTGAAGCATAGTTTCCATTTTTTAGACCCCTTCTGGAGCCAGCACATCAAGACAAGGAGAAAGTCCATCAATGCCTCTACTATCTAAGATATCCGGGGAGATTTGACATGTCAAACTTCTACGGTGCCTTGTGGAAAGTAAACTGACTCGTTGCATCACAGCTAGGTTTGGGAATATGAGAACCTGGTTGTGTGGAAGGGTCCAGAAGATAGGAAACATATCCAGGAGCTCATATCCATCAAAGACAACTATGTAAAGTGCTGCCTCATGTAGATAGTCTACATCAAGAACTGTAACCCTAACCTTAAAGCACCCCCACCATCTTGGTCACCACCTCTTCTCACTCTTACCTTTCGGCAGAAGGTATGAAAGCCTGAACACCAGTACCTCATGGTTCAAGAATAATTTTTGGAACAGTTTTGAAACCTTCCTTTGTTATAAAGGGTCAACTCTGACACCACAAAAGGACACTTTTTTTTCATGAGGAAAACTATGAATTATTTCATTTTTTTGCTATTAATTGTCTATTTTTAGTTTAATTAAACATACTTTTGCAGTTTTTTTAGTTAATTCTGTGGTTTAGTTTTACAAAGTATCCACTGAGCTGTAGCAAGTAAGAATTTTGGTTCACTGTACCTTGTACAACAATGGTTCTCAACCTTTTTCCACTCACATCCCACTTTAAGTAATCCCTACGCCATCGGTTCTCTGTGATTAGTAAGGGATTGCTTAAGGTGGGATGTGGGTGGAAAGAAAAAACTGAAAACCACTGTTTTAATCGTACCTAATTGACTCATTATGTGCACAGTTTCATACCTCCAAAGGAAATGGGCCAATAAGAATTTTTCTCAAGCAAAATATTTCAGTAACATTTAGGTCTAGAGCAGTGATTCTCAGCCTTCCCTTCCCACTCACATCCCACCTTAAGCAATCCCTTACTAATCACAGATCACCGATGGCATAGGGATTACTTAAAGTGAGTGGAAAGAAAAAGGTTGAGAACTACTGTTGTACAATATGTGTAACATTATCATCATGATCTCAGAATCTAAGTTGGCACTTGAGGAAATGCTACAAATTGCTATTCAAACAAAGAATCCTGCCCACCTTGTAAAGATGGGTTGAAATGACCTTGACAGTAAGGCATACAGGACCTGGGATCATACTCAATGAGAAATGAAGGCTGCAATGATGCAGTGTCATCCGCATATTTGCAACAGCACAGAGACTGCTTTTAAATGGTTAGGTGTAATGTCAAAGGAATGTGGACCTAAAAGCCTCTGGGACTTGCTATCCAACTTTAGTTTAATTTTTTTCTCTGTGGCTGTTCTCTTCACCCACTGTACTGGAGAACATCTTAAAATGTCCCATTAGGTTCTGAAATCCAATTTGGAGCAATACTAGTTTATGCGATTCCATTCTTACTATTGACAGGCTCCAGAGGCATTTGTCGATTGTTCCCCAGGGGATGCTCAATCAGGAGAATGTTTTCTTTGAAACATTACCACTTAATGCATACATTATTTCATACATAGTGAGTTGTAGAGAACTAGATTTCATTGCCTGACACAGAGAGAGAAATGAACTGAAAAGTGACCAGGGCTGGATTAACTTAGTAGCAAATAGAGCACGTGCTACGGGCCCTGCATTTTCAAGGGCTCCGCACTAAATGCTTACAATTCTGACCAGAGCTCACATTAATGGTTTCGAAACATGATTATCTGCCACGCAGGGTGGGGGTAGGAGTATCACCTTTTATGTTACATTTTAAGAAACCAGGGTGTGATTTGAAATGTGAAAAAGCAACATTACTCAATAACAATACCTTTGTAGAGTCAAATCGTCAAGCTGGCTTGTACTGACTGACTGGGCAGGGAATCCCAGGCAAAACCAGTTGACTCAGCTCTGACATGCAACTTTTTCACATCAGAATGGGATGGGGCCAGAGATAGGGTCACATCTTTCCATCCCCCGCAAAAACCAGGTGATCTAAAAGATCACCATGAGGTGATCGAATCTGGTCTGAACAAAGAATGAATTCTTCTTCACCTGTTTTTTAAAAACTTTGTGACTCTTTTTGAAAGAAGCAATCTTTCGTTTATGCAAATAACAAAAAGTCCTATTAAATATTGATAAGCAGCACAGCAATTTTTGTTAAAAGGTAGGATAATAAAGGCAAGCTAAAACAATTGTTATTTTCAACAAAGCTGAGAAAGTGATCCCCCACTCCCCACCCATCCCAAAGACAAAACAGGTGACATGGCACAAAGACCCAGCCGCAGCAATCTGCAAGGAAGGCAAAGTTATCGCTGATGGATTAGAACACACATGTCAAACTCTGGCCCGCGGGCCAAATTTGGCCCGCGATATAATTATATTTGGCCCGCAAGATCATATCAAAAATGTATTAGAGGTGGCCCGCTGGCCGCCGCGTCAGTATAGCGCATGCACAGTAACCGCTGTGTCCCAGGGTGAGAGAGAGAGAGAAAAATCCTGGTCCTTGAAAAGTAGTGGTGGGTGGTTTTATAAACACGCTGTCGTGTCCCCCCGCCCACCCCCCCCACCGCAGCGCGGCCTGGCCGGTGTCAGGGGAAGCCAAGGCCGCTTCCCAGCGCCCGGAACCCCAGTGGCACAGCGTTTCTTGGAGCTGCAGATGGAGTCGGGACGCCGGAGGGAAGATTGGGGCTCCCCGCCGGGCGATGGGGGCGCTGGCCGCCGGCCACCCTGCGCCTTCCCACCGGACCAGCGGCGGGTGCCCAGAGTACACGTGGAGAGCGAGGCTGGTCGGGCAAGTAGGGTGGAACCCCCCCGCCAATCTCGGGAGTGGCGTGGGCTGGATCGGGATTAGCCGCGCTCACCTGCTCCTCCACCGCTGACTGGGATCCCAGCGCGGTCCTGAGCGCGGAGACTGCCCTGGAAAGGTCCTGGGACACCGGCACGGAAAGAAGAGCAGGGTCCGTAGAACATTACAGATCAGAAACAGGCCCTCTGGCCCTTTGACTCTACATCGTGAAAACCCAACACTGGAGAAACTCAGCGGGTTAAACCGTTTCCTTTATCCAGCAGAGAGGTACCTGACAATGTTTGGCCCTTGATCCCCTCATCAATGTATGAGCGAAAGTCTGTGGTTCTCGTAAAAACACCAGAAGGGAGAAACTCAGCGGGTCAAAGGGGGTCCGGGAGAAACTCAGCAGGTCAAAGGGGGATCCGGGAGAAACTCAGCAGGTCAAAGGGGGGTCCAAGAGAAACTCAGCAGGTCAAGGGGGAGGGGTCCGGGAGAAACTCAGAAGGTTAAGGGGAGGGGGTCTGGGAGAAACTCAGCAGGTCAAGGGGGGTCCGGGAGAAACTCAGCAGGTCAAGGGAAGTCCAGGAGAAACTCAGCAGGTCAAGGGGGGTCCGGCAGAAACTCGGGGGGGGGCCTGACCTCGCCAGGACCGTTGCCCACTCCCCCTCCCTGCCGCAGGCCGACCCGCGAGTCACGGTGACGGGGCCGCTGATCCGCCGAAGTGCCGCCCTGCAGTGAGAACCGATGCCCCCGCACTGTCGTTGTCCAACCCGATCGCCCGCAAACCCCGCCCTCCTGCACACAGGCCTGAGTAAGTATTATGAACTTTAATCTCAGGATAAAACGATCTTCCAATAGTTTCATGTCACAGAGATAAATATATTCCTGGTTAAAAATGGTCCTGCTCCTGGATACAAGCTCATTAGGCATGAAACTTGAAAAGTGTGTAAATCAAAGGATATCTGTACCAATGGAAAAAGGGCATGGTAAATAACCCTGCTAGAGTTCATGCCCACAATCAGTCACCCATTTGATTGTTTCAGGAATCATGTTATTCTCCCACATTCTCAATAGCCCTCAGATTTTACTATTCGACAGCACACTAGCAACATTTGACAAATCCTCTATAGAGAAATATTATTTATTGAATATTTTATTTCTCATTTGTTAATGCTTCTGGAAAGAGTTTATCCAAAACTATTATTAAACATTTATTTTAATAAGAAAAAGTTTAACATTACATATGTTGAAAGAAAAGAAAACATGCAGATGTTGTTGAAAATTTTCAATAAATATTTAGTTCGGCCCTCGACTTAGTCCAAGTTTTTAATTTTGGCCCTCCATGAATTTGAGTTTGACACCCCTGGATTAGAAGAAGCACGATGATAATTGATTTACTGATTATGTTGAAAATCACACAGCCACTGTGGAAATACTGTTACACTAGAAATTCATGGGCGGATGACAATGTTGTGCTCAGGAAACAAAATCTTTCAGGTCATGTAGTTAGTCGTTGTGAGGGAGGGTTAGCTGAGAATAATTACTAAGTGCAGATCAATGACTCTTGCTTCCCTTTACAAATCCTGATGTTTAGCACAGAAGGAAGGAACTATAACAAAGGCAGATTAATCTGTAGCTAGATTGCCTTTTAGTGAGAAGATGGCCTTGCCGGGTTAATTAAGCAGCAGCATGTAAAATCATTCGGTTTGTGGGCAAGTGTGGGTGATTCTGCAATAAATTACAACCTCATGAATATGGTAATTAGTTGTGAGGTTGCTGCAATCTTTCTCCAGGCAGCCCTGAAAGTTACACAATCCCCTATGGGAAAACAATTTATGTGTCTGATAAAAGTAAATCACACCCCCCACCCCACTCCATCATTCTGAAAAGAAAACAATAGTTTGTTATCTGCTGTGTTTAGAATGGACCATGACAGACTTTCTCTGAGTGACCAGAAAGCTGAGGACCTATTTCCTCCAGTCATCCACGTTAGTTTGTATCCATTCAGAAAATGCTTGAAGCAGCATTTGTAATGATTTATCGCTTCGAGTTCATCTCTCTCCCCTGAATTTGTGCACCCCCTGGCATTTGGTGTCCGACTTGTCTCATTCACTCTCTCCTTTAAACTACTAGATGTTTTTTAATATTTATGTGTGCTTTTAAAAAAATTTAGGTCCCCTTTATAATATATGCTACAGGTGCCGCACTTGTGTAATCCGGCCCTGACAGTGACACGGAGAAGAGGAGAATGTTGCAGAGGCTGCAAATCTGAGATTAAAAAAAACCCCAGAAAATGCTGGAAATACTCTGTAGGATAGGCAGCATTTGCAGAGGGATGTTTCAGGCTGCTTGTCCTTCATCAGAGTATAACTTGTCCAGAACATTAACTCTTAATTTTCTCCACATAAATGTCGACTGACCTGTGAGTATTTCTAACATTTTCTAGCACTGAATTTACTAGACCATTAGATAAATCATTGAAAGGCAAATAAGTAATGGGGATTTGGGAATTAAAAAAAAGAAGCAGGAGAATTAGACAAGTCTACCTCAGAATTAATAGAGTTCGTCCAGCAGATTGAGTTTCGCTTCATTATACGTCTGCACATTTCCTCAATCTCTCAGCAGATAGCTCCATTATGCTTGGAATAATTCATGAGGGTGATACAGTTGGTGTAGCAGTTAGTGCAACACTATCACAGCACCGGGAATCCCGGTCATGAATCCAGCACTGTCTGTAAGGAGTTTTCTACATGTTCGCACATGTCTGCGTGGGCTTCCTCCAGGTGCTCTGGTTTCCTTCCACCCTTCAAAATATACGGGGGCTGAAGGTTGATTTGTGTATTTGGAGCAGCACTGGCTCGTGGGCCGGAAGGACCTGTTACTGTGCTGTACATATAAAATTTTAAAACTTGAATAAGCGAAGATTGGTTTTTGATAATTTGTGTCCAGAATTATAAATGATCTAGTATGCTTCCTAAATAAGATGAATCAGTTGTCCCACTAGATCCTTTTATATAGTCAAAAAACCCAAATGCAAACGTGGAGATTCTCCACCCTTTCATTGTCAGACTTATTACCTCCAGGAATGCACCTTGGCTGGGGCAAAGACACCAACTATAATCCCTCTTGGGGGAAGGGTCAGTGGCTAAGTGCTGCACTCTGCCGCCTAGCATGAACGTAATCCCATTGCAGTCAGCTGGCTAGGGGTGGGCTGATGACATCACGGTTACTCAACTCACTTTTCTCTCTCCCACTCACTCACCCCTCTCCCTCTGTGACCCCCTCAGGGCAGGGGCAGCCGGCAGGGTGATGTGTCAGGGTGGCGGGGGCTGGGCTGTCAGGCGACGGCTGCGGCAGGCTGGGACATCCCCACTGGCCGCTCCAGCCTCCGGTACCTCACCGGGCCGCTCATTGGCGCCACAAGCTCAAGAGGCAGCAGAGCAATGGCTGTCTACTCTATACATTATCTCCCATGCAGCTGGAACCGTTCTGGGAAACGCAGAGTAGTTTCAGCTGCATGGGGGATTATGGGTAACGAAGTCAGCCTTTGCTCAGAGCGTATGTATGGTGTCATAGCACCAGGAGCCACGTGTCTTGAATGGTGCATCAATGCCCCAGCTGCTTCCAGGCTGAAAGGGGACATCGGAGCAGGCTTTTCTGGGCCTGCATGAAAGGGTAAGAAATACCTTTTCAATCAGCTTTTAAGCCAGTGTCCATGTGGAGGCCAACTATGAAAAGGCCTACAGACAGTATTGGGCTTGAAGCTGCCTTGACTAACGCTCAATATGATCTAGCAATTTCTTGTGATCCACTCTGAAATGAGTATTCATCAGACATGCTGGAAGTAAACACCCCATGCTACTGCAAGGTCTGGTAAGAATGCACACAAATGTGACTAAAAATATGCATCCTACTCTTGCCACTGCTCCAAGTATTCTCTAAATGGTCCTGGCCAGATGCAGCATCCTATCATTACTCACTCTAAGTCTTCTACTGAGCTCAACTGAGCAATGCAAAGGCCCATATCCTTCGATCGGTTGCTTGTGGAATGCTCTGGGATAATCTCATGAAATATAACCACAGACCACATCATTGCTTAAGTCTGGAGTGGGAATCGAGCTGACTCATAGGCAAGTTTCCTGCAGTCGAAGCTGACTGAGGGATAGTGTTGACTCAATCCTAACTCGCTGGCTGGCAGCTACCAGAGAAAGTTCAAAAGCTGTGACATTTTATGTGACTCCCTCCCTCTGATCTTCCCCCAATTTTGCTCCAGCTGACCCCTGCAGCTTCCTGGCCTGCATGAGTGAGCACTCGTGGTCCATCTGAAACTCTGCACCTCAGGACAGATGCATTCAAAGCAGGTCTGAGTCAGCAATAGGCAAAATACTTTGAATTTCTCTCAACTGGACCATTGAGACTAATGTCCTGATCTAAATCTCCCCAGGAGACAGGCTATGAAGAAAAGAGCCGTTTTCAGTGTTGTTCCCCCACCCTGCTGATCAGGTGAAGCGACCCTTGCCAGTTTTAACACCTGCTGCGACATCTGGTTGCATCCATTGAAATCCTCGCAGCTTACCGGGTCTTTTCGGCTCTCTATTATCTCTGGAACAATCACCATTCTCAGAGGATGGTAATTGGGTTACCAACTCCCCAGGAACAGCCTGTGATCTGAAAGCCTCAACACACAAACTGTGCAAGGAACTGGAGGAGAGGAAAGTAAAGGAGGTGTGAATTAAAAGGCTGCTTTCATCTGGAGGAGCAAGAGACTGCAGGTGCTGGGATCTGGAGTGAATAAACAAATGAGCAACATCAGGTGATAATTGTTTTACCCCATGGATGCTGCTTGGCCCACTGAATTCCTTCCGCATAGATATTTTTTAAAATTATTTTCATTTATTCATTTTTATTTTATTTTCTTTTAAAGTTAGAGATAAACACCATAACATGCCCTTCTGTTCTATAAGCCTGCACCACCCTATTGTATCCCTGTGACCAATTAATCCATTAACCCCATACGTTTTGGAGGATGGGAGGAACACCCACGCAGTCACAGGGAGAATGTAGAAACTCCTTACGGACAACGCTGGATTCAAACCCGGGTGGAGGATACTGAATTGTAATGGTGTTGCCCTAACAGCTACACCTACTGTGCTGTCACATGCATAAAACGAAGAAGGCGAAGATGTTGGCCAACAGCCAGATATAATCTGCTAAGGTAACGAGCTGTCAGTAGTTTGATTGGGCCTGTAAAGATGGTGTCCGGTGATGATGGGGCCCCAAGTGCCCACTGAGTAACATGGGGTAGTGGGTGCCAGGTAAAAGAAAGAGACGAAGGATTGGTGCTGTGTAATGAAAATGCCAAGCTAAAGCATTTCACAACACGAGTCCATTGCTCTCGTCGTCACTAACCATACCTTCAAAATAAGAATTTAGTTTTTCAAACTGAAAGGGGTTGGAGGAAACATGAACTAAAAGGCATATGAAGGATCTTTGATTTGATCTGAGTTGATCTCTGTGAAACCAGGAAATAGACTGAGAAACGATGATTTTGCTGCTTTTAAGACAATTCATATGTTTCATGCTTTGAATAGGCTTTGTTTCTGGCCCACAAGGTGACAAAGTGCACACTTCATCACTGCATAAGGTCCCTGTGCCTCTTTACAACAAAACAGCATTTTGTGATCAGGCCTATCTCTGTATCACAGAATAGTTATTTGCAACCAAAGAAGTTTTGCAGAGACAGCTAGCTTAACTGCTTCACGATTGTTTAATGCAGGAATATAGCAGCAAGGAAACCTGCTGCACCATGCTTTATGTGTAGAAAGTCGCCAACTGCATGCATCTCATAACACCTTTAACTATAGCCCCTTTCACACTTGCGTCCCACTAAATCGGCCGTGCAGCGTCCCCGGATAGGAATGGGGGGGGTTTGGCCTTTCACGCTAGACCACTCCTAACCCGGGACACTGAACGCTTTCACACTTGCAAGGGTTTATCCCTGGCGTTTGGTCTGTTCTATCTTTAATAGGAAGTGCCTGCAATGTAATTGCCCGTTTCACACTTCCTTGATCTCAACGCCGGCGTCTGCAGACGCCGGGGATTGCACTAGGAGTCGAGGCCGGCGATGCAGATTTTGCTCTCACTCTTGCCACTTTAAAGGCTGATTGGTGTTCAATTCCTGGGATCATTGGTAAGTGTGAAAGAGGCTTAAGAGAGAGATCCCAGGTACTAGAGACATGCAGGGGACTGCATATATTGGAATCTGGAGCAACATAGAAGCTGCAGGAGGAACCACACGCTTGGATATTGGTTAGTGCAACGCTGTTACGGTGCCAGCGATTGGGTCCTGGGTTTCAATCCCATGCTGTCTGTAAGGAGTTTATAAATTCTCTCCGTGCCTGCAGGGACTACCCCCAGGGGCTCTGGTTTCTTCCCACTGCTTGAAATGAATGGGGGGGGGGGGAGGGGAGGAGTTGTAGGTCAATTGGATGTAATTGGGCAGCACAAACTTGTGGGCTGAAATGGCTTGTTAGGTCTGTAGGTCAACCCACTCCATAGCACCGTCTCCCTGTGACCTGGTTTGCTCTCACATCTTACCTATGGAAAGGTTTTGCAGATTAAAAAAAATGGAGAATTAGCAGGGGGTTGTCAGTGAAGGCTGGGAAAGGGAGTCCTTGGAAAAAAACATGTGAGCAAACAATGCAGGACGAGGAGTGTCTACAAGAGGGATAAATGAGATCACGAGCAGAATGTGTTTCGCTCACATTGAAGCTCAAAGAAGGCCAGTACTTTGCAGAACAAGTAAATTAATGTTATGGAATTTATCAACCAGTTTCTTTTCAGTTAAGGCAATGCAGATGAGATCATGAATTGTGCAATGACTGAGTCATTTATTTGCCCTAACAATGAGCCAAATGTACCTGGTATTCACAGATGGCCTCCGTTAACCACACCTGAGTCTGCTTTACAGGGACTCTCAACAAGCATAATAAGAAATCTAATCCCTTTCAGAGCCCTAATGCCCACAAGTGTTGGAGAAAGGAATTGAGGAGTTTCTTGTATGCTTTTCATAATTCTCATTTTCACGAAATGCAAGCTAGTAAAAAAAAACTTGAAATGGGAATGAGGGTGCCATTCCAGTTCCGACTTTTTACCTCCTAGACCCCTGTTATTTTCCCGGAACCCCTGCAGTCTAAACTGAACTGCAGGCATTCTGTGACCAAACGGGCTAATGAGTATGACATATGATGATGCACTGCTGGTACAGAGATTTGCGGTTTTGGTCATTCCTGTATGAACGTCCGGTGTTGGGATGTCGGAGGCTCTTCATCACGGTAAAAGCCTGTGTAAAAAAATGTCAGAGAGTGAACTGAGTGGAACGGGGGTTGAGGGGAGGAAAGCAACATTGAAATGAATTAGCAAATGAGGAACCACAGCATGGAAAGAATCATGAAAGTTGTCCACTGAGGCAGGAAGTGTGACAGTCTAGCTTTGAGGCAACCACATTCCTGCAAGGCTGGAGTTATGGACAGGCCAGACCAAGAATGGGTGACAGATCTACTCCCCTGAAAGCCATCAGTGAACGAGGTTGAGTTTTAAAACAGTCGAGTAGTTGTCATTTATCATGGTTGGCTGACTTTAAAAAAAAGTTGTAGATATTAAATGATTTGAATTCCAGTTTCTGCGTTATTAACAGTAAATTAACTGCTTTGTCAAGCAGCTTCCTAATGCATTTTTAAAATAACCTAGCGAAAGATAATAGAATTTAATGCTTCAGTTATAATGCGACAATAAAAGGTGCCAGACCTAACATAATGCCTGCATTTTGGAAAGGAGGTAAAACATGCCTGGGAACTGTGGACCAGTCTGTTTAATATTGTTGGTGGAATTATGGAATCCCTTATAAAAGAAATGAAAGAAGGTCAGCCAAGTACAAAATTCAATAAAGCACACTCACAAGTACTTCTGACCAACTTCTTTGAAGAATTAACAATAGAAAGATAAGATGAGGTTAATGCAATGGATAGATCTAGTTTTCTGAAAAACCTTCAATCTGATATTAGATAACAGGCCAAAAATAAAGTTGGCCTGTGGTGCAGGGAGTCGAACTGTTCATTGGCTAACTGAGAAGCAGGGTAGCAGCAAGTGGAAGGTACAGTCCCACAAAAACACCATTGTCCACAATTGATGCCAAATTCAGAATTAAGACATATTTCTACCGATGGTAGTTCTCTCTCAAGTTTGGTTGTTAGAGGTGAAATCCTAAGTACCGAGGAGCAAACCGCGGGGGAAATAAGAAAAACTCAATGAGCATGTTAATAAGTGAATATCTACACAAAGACTCTGAATGTGAAGGGTGGACAAAATGGATTTCAGGTCACGAATACAAAAGTTAATGAATGAGGGAAGGATGATGGTAAAACAGATACTGGCGTTTCTTTTTTCAGGGAACACAAATTGGGTCCAAAAAGAAACAGAGACTGACTCAGCGAGTTTCCTGCTCTGAGCTGGATATCCGTATAGAATTTTTAATTTGAAAAAAAAAGGTAGACATACAGCACGGTAGCAGGCCATTTTGGCCCATGAGTCTGTGCCGCCCAATTTACACCCAATTAACCTACACACCCAGTACGTTTCAAATGGTGGGAGGAAACTGGAGCCCCTGGGGAAAACACAAATAGACATGGGTAGAATGTACAAACTCCTTACAGACAGAGCGGGATTTGAACCCCAGTCCTGATTGCTGGCACTCTAAAAGTGTTGCGCTAACTGCTACGCCAACTGTGCAGCCCCTAAGCCAACCCTGCTGCCCTATTGAACATAGAGAAGTTATGGTGCATTGTTACTGCATCTTGACTTTTACACAGATAATATACTTTCAATTGTTCTATTTGCCATGTTATAATCGGGATAGTGAGGCTAATGAGATGATATAGAGACATGGGACAAGTTTTCACGGACATCTTCAACACTGCACTGTAGCAGTCCATCATTCCTACAGGGTTCAAGACAGCCACCATCATCCCAGTACCATAGCAGTCCTCAATGACTATTGCCTTGTGGCACTGACCTCCACTTTTATGAAATTCTTTGAGTGCCTGGTGATGGAACACCTCAAAGCACATCTTCCAGTGATGCTGGTCCCATTTCAATTCACCTATAGAAAAAACTGTTGCACAGATGCCATCCCTTCACTATGTCCTGACCCTCCTCATACACCAGGCTGCTGTTCCCTGACTTCATCTCGGCATTTCATATGATCATTTCCTAGAGACTGGTGGAGAAGCTGTTCTCACTGGGACTCAACACCCCTCTTTGTAATTTGATCCTAGACATCCTCATGGAAAACCACCATCTGTCCGGGAATGTCAAGAATAGCAGAGTTTATTCTTGTCCTGGGAGTTGGTGCATCTATAATAGGCAGAGATGCAACCAGCCAGAATGCTCTCCACTGTACACCTGTAGATATTTATGAGAGTTTTCACTGACATACCAAACCACCTCAGACACCTCACAATGTATAGCTGCTGGCGAGCCTTCTTTGTGATTGCATCAACATGGAGGCTCCAGGACAGATCTTTGGAGATGTTGACACCCAGTTCTTGACCTTCTCCACTATTGAGCCCTCAGTGAAGAATGGATCATGTTCGCCTAACTTCCTCCTCCAGTTCATAATCATCTCCTTGATTTTGCTGATGTTGAGCACAAGGTTGTTGTTGTTACACCATTCAACGAGCTGATCTATCTCCCTCCTGTACACTTCTTCATTGCCATTTGTGATTCTGCCGACAGCCGTGGTGTCACCAGCAAACTTGTATATGGCACTGGGCATGATATAGGGGTATGGAAGGTATATTGGAGAACTGGGGAGGATATGGAGGCATTGGGAAGGATATTGGGGTACTGCAAAGTATCTTGGAGCACGGAGAAGAGTGGGAATAATATAAGGGTATTGGGAAGGTAAAGGAAGTACTGAGAAATACATTGGAGTACTGAGGCGGGTATATGTGTATTGGAAAGGATATACGAGTAGTGCAGAGGACATGAGGGTCCTGGAAAGGGTATGGGGACATCAGGCAGAATGCAGGGGAATTGGGGAGTAGATGGGCCACAGTGGAATTTGTAGGCTATTTACATGCATGGTGTCAGGAATACAATTTTAGACTTACCACAAAAAGATCAAAAACCTGGATATTATTTCTTGAAAACAAAAGTTGAAGGTGGGATTGAACAAGAGTCTCTAAACACTTGACATGTTTTGACAGATTGAGAGGATTTCCATGTGTTAGAAAGACATCACTAGAGGCTAGTCACATAGGACATCAAATAAGGAATTCAAAAGAACTGTCTTTCTCTCGAGTAGTAACTGGAGCTTGCTCTCACAAACAACTGTTAAGGCACGTGGTGGAGACCCATTTAAGGATGAATGGATCTGCTGCTGAAGGAGAAAATAATGGAGAATTGCGCTGACAGAATGAAACAAGGAAAAAAGAGAGTCCGCTCAAATTAGGGGACAAAAATCAGCAGGGACTGGCTCGGTAAGTGTGTTGGTTTCAGCTGCATTTCATGTGTGACTGAAAGGAAGAAGAAATTTACTCCAGCCTTTCTGGAAGTGGATACTGTACATGCAACGTACATGCGACAAAGATAGTGAGGGAACAAAATGCAAGAGCAGTTTGTAGATACCAGGCTTCTGCAGACAGCGATGTGATGATGGCCAGATTATGAGTTTCTAGGATTTCTATCGAGAGTCACCAATGATAATTAGCCTGTTTAGCCTCATAATGGTCCTTTTTAATCCTTTTTAGTTAAACCTTGAAGATTCAAGATTTGTTTCAATTTATTGTCATAAAGCAGTGTCATATTACATGATTTTCTTTGCTTACTGCAAGGCAGACAGATTCGCCACCAGCAGGAATTGCCTAAGTGCCCCTGACACACAGCCAGAGAGAGAGAAGAAAAATAGTGCGTCCCCCACCCCACGCCAATCACCGAGTGTCCGTAGACTCACCTACAGTGCTCTGCAGCTACCCAGAGTCCAGTCCAAACTATTGGCAACCCGAGGTCCAGATCCGAACCTCCGACACAATCAGGGACCTTTTGGCGCCCTCGGCATCGCCTCGATTCCGATACCTGGTACCCCACTGGCCAGTCTCCAGCAGTCAGGAGCCCGGCGTGAGCCTCCCGACGGCAGTCTCCAGCAGCCTACATCTGCCATAGGTTCCTCACCTCATGTCACCAGCAGCTCCCCCCCGCATGCGATGGTCCCTCAGCCGCAGAGTCCCTCACTGGCCCATCACCGTCCCAGTGGGTCACCTCCTCCACTTCTCCTTCTCAGATGGAGCGCGATCTTCATGTCCATCCTCTGGGGCCCTGCTCCAGACCTCCACTTCCCCGGAGTCTGCAACCCCTCATGGCCTGCTGATTAATAGGACCAGCCATCCTGGGTGCAGAGCCACGGTTACAGGATTTTGAATACAAGCCCTCAATAGGCCGGAGCCGACGGCAGTTGACTGGGAGACTGGACCTTGCGGGAGAGCTGCATCACCGCTCCCTCGCTCCCCGTGGGTCCGCACCAGCAGCAGTGCTGACGCTACAGTGGCTCAGTCAGCACTTGCCATCTTGATGTCACTGGCAGCGTAAACTGAAACTCAGTTTTAATACCTCAATACAAAGATATGGATGGTGCAGAGGTGTACCAGCACTTGAATGTTTTTGAATTGAATTGATTTTTTAAAATGTTACATGTATCTAGACACAGGGAAAAGTTTTGTTCTATGCACTATCCAGCGGATAGTATTTTATGTATTTTATTACATAAAATAGCAAGTCGTGCAAGAATCAAAACATAATGTCTCACAAAACAAGTGTTAGAAGGAAAAGTACAATTAAACAGTTCATGCCATCATTTCGTACCAACTGAGAGGTCCATTCAAGAGTCTAATAAAAGAAGAAAATAATTTTTTAATTTAGTCATACAGCACAGTAACAGGCCATTTTGGCACGAGTCTGTGCTGCCCGATTTACACCCCATTAACCTACAACCCAGTACGTTTTGAACAGTGGGAGGAAACCGTAGCCCCAGGAGAAAACCTACGCAGACATGGGGAGAACGTACAAACTCCTTACAGACAGCGTGGGATTCGAATTCTTATCGCTGGGCATTGGGCTAACTGCTACACCAACTGTTGCGCCCATAAACTATCCTTGAATCTGGAGGCTTTCAAACTCGTGTGTCTTCTGCCTTAACGGAGAGTGGACAAGGGAGTGTAACATGGGTCGATGTGAGCTTTAATATGTTGGTAGCTTTCCCGAGGCAGCGGGAGGTGAAGATGGAGTCAATGGTTTGTGTGATGGCTGGAGCTGCATTTACAACTTTCTGTAATTTCCTACAGCCTTGGCAGATTGTATCAACTGTGATGCATCTGAACAGGAGGAACACCAGAGACTGCAGATGATGGAATCTGAAGCAATAAACAGCCTGTTGGAGGAACTTAGTGGGTCGAGCAGCATCTGTAGGAGGAAAGGACCTGTGGGTGCTGACTATTCTTTTTCCCCACGGATGCTGCTTGACCACTGAGTTCCTCCTGTGGTTTGTTTTATGCATCTAAAGAGGACGCATTCTTTATAATGGTAAAAGTACACTGGGGACATCCAAATTTCCCCAGGTTTTTCAGGAAATACAGGTTCTTTGTTGGAATGGCTTGACCCTGATTCCTTTTGGATTTAGAGACAACACACCACAGTAATTATACGATTGTAGTTATTTTCTTTGTTCTTTCTGTTTTTTTTTTGCTATTGCAAAGTATGTTTTTGGCTGCAACAAGCAAGAGTGTCAGAACATAGGTGCATTGCACAAGTGTATGGTGATTAAATTCATTGCCATTAAGAAGCAGCATGCGGTAGGGAGGCAAACTTATTATGGGATTCTAGATCTTAAGATTACTAAGGTCTCCCAGGCACCATTAGTCCAGGCAAAGGTCACAGAGTGTCAGAGGAGCTTGAGAAAAGTTACATGTTCCCCACAAAATATTGCATGATGCCAAATCATTTTGCCCTATTTCTCTATTCTTCTTAAGAACCATGTTGATGGATTATCGAGCATAACCTACCCAGCTTAACTGGGGAACCTTATACCTCCCAGCTATTGTGCCTTTCACACTTCATTATTTCAGTGCTATTGTTAGGATGCAGTAAATAAAGAAAGGGCTCATATCACGAGATTTGATGATCTCACTTTTTTGTTTGTTTGTGAGGTTAATGTTGCAAAGGTGTAATCATATATCAGTGTTTGTTTCTTGAACTGATAAAAGTAAAAAGTCACCATATGGGGCTATCCAAACTTTAAAGCCAGTCAAAGACATGAATGATGTAGTACTCCATGAATGGTTATTTGTTATCGACCTAAATTTAAAACAAGACCTATCAAAAAATATTCTACGCTCTTCGAGGTGGCTTATCTGGTTTGCCCCAGTTACTCAGCAGAATAAATAGCTAAATAAGGTGGCGTAATCAGGTCCAAAGACGGCTCATTTGTGCTCGTGTCAGTAGGACAAGGCTGGCATTAACCATGTAACCAAGGATAAGGAAGGTTGAATCTAAATTCAGGTGTGACACATTGTTTAAGTACCTGAACGCATCCGTGGAGAATATCTGATGGAAGGTCATGGACCTGCTCCTGCTGGCTCTGTTTTTCTCTTTATAGATTAAGGTTAATAGTTCCATTCATGACAAGTAAATACTACATTGAGAATGTAACATAGATGAAATTCCTTAACTTTGTCTACTGTGACGAAGACAGAGAGTCGCCACTTCATCCAGCGCCTCTCACAGAAATGAGGCCCCAGCAAGGAACAAACTCTCGACCCCTGGTTTACACGACCAGTGGTCTAACCACTATCCTTTCGGAGCCTGCCTCATCTACTTTCTGTTCAGATCTTGGCATGTCTCGGTTCAAGCACTGTTCTTTTGCATCAGCTATTGTACTAACCTATCCATAGAACTAACGTAGGATAAAGGATTTGTCTGCACCATTATAACATCACATATTTTTAACACTAACACTAATTGCAATGGTGAATATTTAGCTGGAACCGTGAGTAAACAAAGAATTTCTGCAGGAGCTCAGTGGCCAGGCAGCATCCATGGTGGATATGGTCAGTCAATGTTTTGGGTCGTGACCCTTTACCCTCTTCATTATCATTATCAGTTCCAGGGTCTCCAGTACCTTCCCCTTCAGGAGAAGGTACTCGACTATTGACTTGAGAAAACATTTAGCAATGTAACTGCTATGAAGCTTTGGGAAAAGCTGTTCCCCTGGCAGGTGCTGAGATTAATTTAAAAATAAATAATAAGGGGCAGCATTGTTGGTGTGGCGATTCCCGCAACACCTTTACAGCGCCAACGATCAGGAGCGGGGTTTGAATCCCGCTCTGTAAGGAGTTTGTACGTTCTCTCCATGTCTGTGTGGGTTTTACCCGGGAGCTCCGTTCTCCTCCCACCGTTCGAAAAATACGGGGGGGGGGGGGTGTAGGTTAATTGGATGTAAATTGGGCAGCGCAGACTCGTGCTGTATATCTAACATTATTTTTAAATGTAAAAAAAAACCTGAGATGTTCAGATATTTTGCTGCAAGTCAGAAATATGTGCTGCACCCTGATAGCTTAATCAATTTCTGCTGCTTCGCCTGTTCAAAGGTTGCATCACCTCCCCAGATTACCCCAACCAGAAATCGACTCCAGGGCCAAAGATCTCTGTACTATTGTAACATCACTTTTTGCAATGTTTGCAACTGTGAACATTTATCATAGTTTCATATTTAATATCTTATTTTACCCTCATGTGGTAATTTATGTTCTTTGTTTGTAAGGGAGTCAAAGGTTATAGGGAGAAGACAGAATAACAGGGTTGAGAGGAAAAAATCATCCATGATTTGGCCTTATTTTAAGTTACACTTATTTTTTTATTGTATGTATGTCAATAAACTCTCATCTCATCATAATCAGTTTGTCTTCTGTTACTTTTTACCAAGGAGCATACTTTAATCTACATGAGCAGACCATCTAAATCTTGGCAAGCTAAAGTGAAAATATGAATAATTATTATATTCGCATTTCTCAACTTCAGGATATCACCAAGTAATTTATAGATAAAGTAGTTTTGATGCATAATGAATATTGTATGAAGTGTACAGCAAATTAGTATAGAGCAGGAACTTGTTACCAGAAATAAAATACTAATGTTGTAGCTTGGTTTCTAACCACAATGATGAGATGTGTCAAGTAAACGTCAGCCAGAACTTAGAAGGCAGATCTCTACCGAAAGAGTGCAGCAACCATCAGCTTTACTCTGAAGGATTGCTCAATCTCTTCCCTACAGGGGAAATTGAACTCACTGACGATGGCTCAGCAGTGGAGAGGGTCAAGAACTTCAAATTCCTGGGTGTCAACACCTTCAAGAATCTGTCCTGAAGCCTCCATATTGATGCAATCACGAAGAAGCCTCGCCAGCGGCTATACTTTGTGAGGTGTTTGAGGAGATTCAGAATGTCACTGAAGAGTCTTGAAAACCTCTACATGTGTACCGAGGAGAGCATCCTGGCTGGTTGCATCGCTGCCTGGTATGGAGGTGCCAAGTCTCAGGACAAGAGAAAAACTCCATAGGGTTGTTAACTCTGCCTGCGACATCACAGCAACCAGACTCCACTCCATCGAGAACATCCATATGAGCCGGTGTCTTAAAAATGTAGCCTCTATCCTCAAAGACCCTCACCGCCCAGGCCATGCCCTCTTCACTCTGCTACCATCAGGAAAAAGGTACAGGAGCCTGAAGACGAACACTCAGCAGCACAAGGACATCTTCTTCCCTGCTGCCATCAGATTCCTGAATGATTTATGAACCAAAGACACTGCCTTAATTTTCGTACACTATTATTTTTTATATATTATTGCTGTAGGATGGTTCATAATCTGAATGTTTGCATGATAGTGCTGTCACAGAACACCGAATTTTGTGACTTGTTCATGACAATAAATACTTATTCTGATTTAGTCAGTGTTAATGAGATGCTATTTACATCAGAGGGTCATAGCTCCTTCAACTTACCATGTTCTCTAACACAGTGCTCTTTGGTAATGTATTCTCCAACAGAAATAATATTATCATTGACCCTGAGACGTGACAATGGTCAGATTTACTGTGTATATCGACGATTGAAATGAAAAGTGTATTCAAAGACAGAAGGTTGTCTTCGCTACTAAATTTGGCAGCGTTAGCCTGGGAAAGGTAAATCTATTGGTTTTCTGTAACTAGAGCAATCAGCAATTGGGAAAAAAAATCAAGGTAAGTAAATAAGTAAACAAACAGTTGAAATAAATACGGATAAATAAAAATTTAAAATTGTTCTCTGAAGTAACACATCAATGTTTGGTGAAGATGGGAGTAAATATTCAGCAGACTGCCTTGGTCATGCTTTGCTTGTAGCAGCTGTTTGAATAAAGTTGAGTTTCAATAAAATGGCATCACCCAAGATGAAGAATTGGTTGATGCAGCTCACTGTTGGGGTGATTCTCTTAAAGTGTCTCCTGCTTAGTAAGACTCTTTATCTTTATTACACTTAATATTATTAAGGATATCAGTAAGGCTTTGTCTTTAAACTTTGGGGGGGGGGGGGGGTTTTAATTATCCATAATTTTATTGTTAATCTTTCGGGAGGCTCTGTGAATGGGGATGAACCTGCAGATGCAGCGACTGTTAAATGTTTTCAAAGATTGCTTTAAGGTTTATATATTCATGCGAGTGAAGTTTGTTCAGTGTGATTACAGTATGGTACTTTTGCCTTTTAAACTGTTTATTCTTAAAACAAGTGTATTAGTTAGGCAGACGATGCCGCTTTAGTTGTCCATTCTGAGCCAGCTCTTCAGCGCTTGACGTCCTGTTTTGCGTAAACTGCCAAAATGTTTGGCCTGGAAGTCAGCCTGAAGAAAACTGAGGTCCTCCATCAGCCAGCTCCCCACCATGACTACCAGCCCCTCCACATCTCCATCGGGCACACAAAACTCAAAACGGTCAACCAGTTTACCTATCTCGGCTGCACCATTTCATCGGATGCAAGGATCGACAATGAGATAGACAACAGACTCGCCAAGGCAAATAGCACCTTTGGAAGACTACACAAAAGAGTCTGGAAAAACAACCAACTGAAAAACCTCACAAAGATTAGCATATACAGAGCCGTTGTCATATACACTCCTGTTCGGCTCTGAATCATGGGTCCTCTACTGGCATCACCTACAGCTCCTAGAACGCTTCCACCAGCGTTGTCTCCGCTCCATCCTCAACATTCATTGGAGCGACTTCATCACCAACATCGAAGTACTTGAGATGGCAGAGGCCGACAGCATCGAATCCACGCTGCTGAAGATCCAACTGCGCTGGGTAGGTCACGTCTCCAGAATGGAGGACCATCGCCTTCCCAAGATCGTGTTATATGGCGAGCTCTCCGCCGGCCACCGAGACAGAGATGCACCAAAGAAGAGGTACAAGGACTGCCTAAAGAAATCTCTTGGTGCCTGCCACATTGACCACCGTCAGTGGGCTGATATCGCCTCAAACCGTGCATCTTGGCACCTCAAAGTTCGGCGGGCAGAAACCTCTTTTGAAGAAGACCGCAGAGCCCACCTCACTGACAAAAGACAAAGGAGGAAAAACCCAACACCCAACCCCAACCCACCAATTTTGCCTTGCAACCACTGCAACCGTGTCTGTCTGGCCCGCATCAGACTTGTCAGCCACAAACGAGCCTGCAACTGACGTGGACATTACCCCTCCATAAATCTTCGTCCGCGAAGCCAAGTCAAAGGAAAGGAAGGAAGTAGAGTGTATCTCAAGCAACCAGAAAACTCGCTAATCTGGCATCTACCAATCCCGATTGTTGTCGGATACTAGGGGTTTTTCTGCATTTTCTTTTACACTTAATTTAATTTCTGGAGTAAATGCCAAAAAATCATTTTCCGATTCATTCTCAATCCATCTCACCTCACCACTCTGTCCCATCTCCCATTTCCCACTTCCCCTCACACCCCACCCCCCCCATCCCATTAACACTCTTCAGAAGTGACTTCGGCGATGAGAGGGTCATAATGTTGCATTTTGTTTAGACTTTACAGGAGGTAGAACTCTAATTAAACTGCCAGACAGTTCCATACCTCTCATGAGGTATGTTTTGGTCCGATTCAAAAATGAAGGCTTGAAGCAGTAAAAGAACTTTGAAAAGCAAATTTATCATTGATTTGTGTCAAGATAATAAAATAGCAAGTGCACCCATTAAAGTCTTACATTGAATCATTCATGTTCTGCAGACAGGTAATTACTCTACTTTTCCCACAGACAGCTAAATACAAGATGTTGAATTAAATTCATTGCCAAATATTGTCTTTGTTTGATTACACATTAATTAAATGTCATAGTTTTACACGGACCATTCTAGGTATACACAAATTGTAATCTTTATGGCTAGGTTTTCCCTCTTAGACTGATTCTCTAAGAAAACTTTCTGAGTGAAATATGGCTGCATTGACAGGTTGGCGACATTGTTGGCTTAGTGATTATCTCAACCCCTTTGCAGTACCAGCGATCAGAACCGGGGTTATAATCCTGTGCTGTTTGTATGTTCTCCCTGCATCAGAGTGGGTTTTCCCTAGGGGCTATGGTTTCCACTCACTGTGCGAAACATACCGGAGGGTGTAGGTCAATTGGGTGGGATGGACCCGTTGTCTGAAATAGCCTGTTACGAGCCCAGAGGACACCAAAACCCAGCAGTAATAGATATTCACCAAGAAAAATCGTTACTTCAACAAAAATTGCTTTTAATTATCTTTAAACATGAAAACAGGATCAAACTTAATCTTATCACTATTAACTTAACCCCTCCCTTCTAATTCTAAGCACACGTGTATGTAATGTGTGTGTAAGTTTAGAAAAGTTCTTTGATTCACTTCTCATTCCTCTAAGTTTACTGGTTTCAGGCAATTCTTATACTGTGCACAGAATTTAACATTTATAAAGTTCACCAGGCTTTGGTGCTAGAAAGGTAAATGGTTACTGCTCAGGAAGGTTCTTGTCGGTTTTAGAGAGAGAGATTTGTTGTTTGCTGGACACCCACAACTGATTCCTTTTAACCAGCCACTTCATTGTTTTGCCGAAGAAACGTGCCCCATCAAGGTTCTCCAGATGATAACCTCTTTCTTTCAGGTCACGACAGAATGCCTTTTTGTTTCTCTTATTTCAAGTGAAACATTAGGCAGCCAGTCCTCTCCTCTTACATGAACCACAAGGGCTTTGACCAGGCTGAACTAAGCACTCACAACCCGTCTTCCAAATGGGATTTTCCACAAGCTTGCCAGCTTGTCCTGTTCTCTTCCCAGGTGCTGTTGCTGATGTAAAACTGCAGAACTGAATTTTCTCTCTCTCTCTCTCTCTCTCTCTCTCTCTCTCTCTCTCTCTCTCTCTCTCTCTCTCTCTCTCTCTCTCTCTCTCTCTCTCTCAGAGAAAAAGCCTGTCTAACTCTCTCTCTGCTTGCAAAACCACATGACCCTCTTAGAACAGCAAGTTCCACTCCACACAGCCTGTGGCTCCGATGTTCTTTCAGCTGTTGTTGTAAACAACAATCCATTAGTGAAGTCTCTTGGGCACTCTCCAAAGCCTTTGCAAAGGCTCTTGGCGCCGGAATGTCCGGCATGAGCAGAGCTCCAGTATTTTAAATAAGATCTGATTTAAAGTGTTTATGTGACCTACACTAAAAAAAAACCTGCCCCAATTTATCTCCCAAAAACATATCTATAATCTGTCACACCGTGCTGTATGTCTAAATTGCCATTTGAACCACAGATACCTATCTACTGGTGTTCAGAAGCATCTCCTGTTAATGAATGAATGCTATGTTGTGTTTGTGTCATTAGGAAACAGGAGAAGACACTTGATGTGCTGAATCTTTGGCTTGGCTTCGCGGACGAAGATTTATGGAGGGGTAAATGTCCACGTCAGCTGCAGGCTCGTTTGTGGTTGACAAGTCCGATGCGGGACAGGCAGACACGGTTGCAGCGGTTGCAAGGGAAAATTGGTGGGTTGGGGTTGGGTGTTGGGTTTTTCCTCCTTTGCCTTTTGTCAGTGAGGTGGGCTCTGCGGTCTTCTTCAAAGGAGGTTGCTGCCCACCAAACTGTGAGGCGCCAAGATGCACGGTTTGAGGTGATATCATCCCACTGGCGGTGGTCAATGTGGCAGGCACCAAGAGATTTCTTTAGGCAGTCCTTGTACCTCTTCTTTGGTGCACCTCTGTCACGGTGGCCAGTGGAGAGCTCGCCATATAACACGATCTTGGGAAGGCGATAGTCCTCCATTCTGGAGACGTGACCCACCCAGCGCAGCTGGATCTTCAGCAGCGTGGACTCGATGCTGTTGACCTCTGCCATCTCGAGTACTTCTACGTTAGGGATGAAAGCGCTCCAATAAATGTTGAGGATGGAGCGGAGACAACGCTAGTGGAAGCGTTCTAGGAGCCGTAGGTGATGCCGGTAGAGGACCCATGATTCGGAGTCGAACAGGAGTGTGGGTATGACAACGGCTCTGTATACGCTTATCTTTGTGAGGTTTTTCAGTTGGTTGTTTTTCCAGACTCTTTTGTGTAGTCTTCCAAAGGCGCTATTTGCCTTGGCGAGTCTGTTGTCTATCTTATTGTCGATCCTTGCATCTGATGAAAGCTACTAATGCCTTCCACTCCAAACAAAGCCATTTTTAACCATCCAGGCCATTGCCAGCAGTTTTCCCTCAAACACTGCCCCAGAAGATAAAACTAAATAGCACAACATAAAAAAGACATTGAGGTGCTTTTGGTATAGTGCAGATATACTGAAAGAGAAATTGTTGTTCAGATCACAGTGATACAGAAAATTGCATCCTGATGTTAGACGCTTTTGACAAAGACTTCAGAATCAGAATTTATTGTCATGAACAAATCACTAAATTTGGTGTTTTGCACCAACATTGTAGTGCAAACATTCATATTATGAACCATATTACAACAAAAATATATAAAAAAAATAAATTAAAATGGAAGTACATGCAAAGTAAAGCTGTGTCTTTGGTTCATTGATTATTCAGGAAT
This sequence comes from Narcine bancroftii, assembly GCF_036971445.1. Taxonomy (NCBI): domain Eukaryota; kingdom Metazoa; phylum Chordata; class Chondrichthyes; order Torpediniformes; family Narcinidae; genus Narcine; species Narcine bancroftii. The sequence continues at coordinate 49,293,724 of NC_091477.1, forward strand.
CTGATGGCAGCAGGGTGTGCTGTGCACTCGTCTTGAGGCTCCTGTACCTCTTTCCTGATGGTAGCAGAGTGAAGAGGGCATGGCCTGGGTGGTGGGGGATTTTGAGGATAGAGGATGCCTTTTTAAGACACTGCCTCACGTGATGGTGTGAAGTCTGGTGCTTGTTGCAGGCTGAGTTAGCAACCCTCTGAAGTTTATTCTTGTCCTGAGATTTGGCACCTCCATACCAGGCAGTGACACAACCAGCCAGAATTCTCTCGACGGTACACCTGTAGAAATTTTTGAGAGTGTTCGGTGACGTACCCAATCTCCTCAAGTACCCTACAAAGTATAGACTTAACAGAACATATCAAATATGTCACTGGTCAATGGCAGAAGCTCCAAATGCAATTGGATCGAAGGTCTCTGTCAAGGTAGCATTGAAGCAAAATAAATCTTGCGTATATGCAAGGGACTGATGCACACACTACAAATATTAAATGGGACAGTGTGTCCTTGTGAATGGAGAAGATGATTGAGCCTGGTCTTCCGTCAGACTCATAAATCTTAATTCAAGATGGGGCTTAATAAAATGGCATGTTACAAGAGATCAGGAATTCAGAGTCATGCAGCTTAAAATGAATAATTATGCACTGCAGATTGGTTCTGAACAACAATTTTTAGGTCTAAATTTTGTCTTTTTATTTGTTACTTTGTTTTGCATTTGTCAATATTGAAGGATTCTAATGAGATTAACTGTCAGCATGATAATAATTTCTGTTTCTGCAGACCAGTGCCAAGATATGACTTGTCCAGAGTGCGTGGAAAGGTAATGGCTACATGACTACCCATCACAGGACATTCCAATATGTCTAACCTCCATGAACATGAGCAGAAGGGACAATAATGCTTATCTCGAGAGCCTTGGAGAACCACCCCTCTGGTAGCCTTTAAGTAATATGAGTAAATATTGATGGACTGAAGATCAGGATATTTGCATTGAACTGTGGCTTTTGCATTTATTCTGATGATTGTTGCATCCTCCTATCCCCAAGTTGTAGAATTCCACCACTCCCAGTCCCACATCCTGAGGCCTCATTCATTAAAGAGCTCCCACTAATCAGTGAACCAGTTGCTCCAGAAGAACCTGGCGAAGACAGGATTACTGCACTGAGACCCAAAGGCAAATGAGTTTATTGTCATACACGGACTGTAAGTAAAAGGTGTGCATGTATCAAAATTATTGCTACTGCCAAAGAGGGATTTCTTGTGGAAATAAAAACAACTTCAATACTATATGTTAAATGACCCCAGAGATGATAGATTAAAACATTTGAAAATTAAGGAGAGAGGTAAAAGTGACGTGACAATAGTGCCGACATCTTCTTGCGCTCCCTCAGTAGTTTAAGGTTACTATATGTTAAATTACCCCAGAGATGATAGATTAAAACATTTGAAAATTAAGGAGAGAGGTAAAAGTGACGTGACAATAGTGCCGACATCTTCTTGCGCTCCCTCAGTAGTTTAGGGTTAGGGTAGTAAGGAGAGTTTCAAGACCCTGAACAAGGTTGGATAAAAACTGTCCTTGAAGGTAGAGGTGCTGGTCTTCAGGCTTCTGTACCTTCTTGAAAGTAGCATTGAGAAGAGGTTGTGACCAGGGTGATGTTGGCTGCCTTCTTGAGTCAGGGCCTCACATAGATGCCTTCAATGGATGTGAGGTAGAACTCGTGATGGACTTGGCTGCATTTGCTACTTTCTGCAGCATTCAGTGTTCCTGGCACGCAAATTAAAAACTAGTCTGTCTATTTCCACAGTGGACCTACAAACATTTAGTAGAGTATTTGATGACATGCCAAATCTCCTCAGATTTCTTAGAAAGTATAGGCATTGGTTCATAGTTGCCTCAATGTGCTGGCTCCAGGAGAGGTCTTCCAATGTGTGGACTCCCAGGAACTTGAAGGTATTTAGCCTCCCCACTGCCATCCCTTCAAATGCTGTAGTCTCCAGATCCAGCTAACGTGGAAAGGGGTCAAAAGGCTGACCAGTTGTTGACAAGTCCGACAGTGATGCTAGCCCCTGACCTGAAAGCGAGCAAATACTGATTGCAACAACAATAATTGCAGGTGGGTTAAATTTTATGGTGAAGGAACTCCCACATGGAGGGAATTTCAGGATTTCGACCCAGTGGCAGTGAAGGACTGACAATAGATTTCCAAATTGGAACAGTGTGCAACTGGGAGGGAAATTGAAAGGGTTCAGCTGTGTAACTATGTACTGCAGCCACTGTGCATCTGTGCAATGAAAGTTTATGATGATTGATGGATAAAGGGCTGGTGCTACCACTAAGCAGCCGTCTCAGGTGCAGACCTAAGAGGGGTGCAGTCAGGATGGTCTGACGTCAGGTGTGAAAGGGCTAATTGTGCAAAAGCATATTACTTAATTAATTGGTGTCCTGGGGTCCGTCGGCTGGCAGGGCATGGCCATTTTTATTCTTGTGCGCATGCGTGGTGGATTAGTTACTGGAGCCAGTTGACACGCGTGCGGTGGGCAGGGAAATGTTTAGCCCAGGGATGTAGTTCTGGCGCAATTGGCAGTGCTTCAGTCAACATCAAGTGGAGTAATATGGCAGGCTTCGAAGGAGGGTGAGGGAATATTCATTTCTTTATTGATACCATCTGAATGCATGTATTGTGTGGCCTGTTTTCTGTGCTGTAGTATTCTATGGTTCTATGGTGTAGTTACATTTTGCTCAGGGTTCTCTCATCAATGTATTGCAAGTTCTCACAGTTGTTGTTGTGTAATATGGAGATACTCTCCTTCCAGGAAGATCTTAAAGAGACATGCAATCAACTTTATTATTGCTCTAGCTGATGCTGTCTCTCAGTGGTGCCATTAATAGAGCGACTACCATACATCTCTAGCAATCTGACTTCTGCCCTGAACTCTGGCCCTGTCTGTGTGCAGTTTGCACCTATTCCTTGTGACCATGTGAGGTTTCTCTGGAGGCTTCAATTTCTTCTTGAATCTCAAAGATGTGGGCAGGTAGATTATTGGCCATGACCGTAGTATATGTGAGTTGTAGAATCTAGGAGAAAAAAGTGGGAAAATAAATAAAGGGAATAAAAATGGTTACAGGAAAGTCAGAGCAAACTTGTGGGCCAAAGGGACATTTTCATACTGCATCATTCTTGTGGAAAAAATAGACACTGGAAGGTGTATAGACTTAAAGGTGTGTGAAGTACAGTAAAAGGTTTTAATATTGTGTTGCCCTTGCCAGAGGGATGCATTCTACTGAATGCCCTTTAGTTCAAAATATGCCAAAATATTTTCTTTTGTATTTGAGAAAGATAATCAAAGATCAATGTATTGTTTATTCTTGCATTTTAAAATAAATTTAGAAGTTTCAAGTTTTGTGTTTTTCATTTTTTTTCTACCAAACATCTGTGTTTGAAAATTGAAGTTGGCAAATTTTTTTTGAAGGTGTACAAGTAATTGGCCTCGTCTAGGGTACAAAATAGCCTGGCACCGGCGTGGATGGATGCACACCAAGCAGGCCGCTCTGCCTGGATGCATTTGAGATTCTTGGGGGTTGTTGGTGCTGCACCCATTCAGGCAAGTGGAAAGTGTTTCAGCCCTGGATTTAGTGGCCTGTCTTACCTCCCGGTGTGCTGTAATATTCTAGAGACACTGTTCATTTCCAACTGATAGGCTGGCAGGATAACCAAAAAACATAGTTGCTGGGCTTTTAGTGAGTTACGGTTATATCAATTGGAGCCTCACACTCTGACCATCTCAGCTTGTTGTAAGGTTTCATCTGTGAGGTTTTGGCATTGGTTTTGGTATAATACATACCTCTGTGTATCTGACAACAAGAAACACACATCATCTTCGCTAGTTCATCATATTTCCAAATCGATCCAATAAATGAAGGAGATTAGTCGGTCACTTTCAATTATGTTGCCTGAAGTAGATTATGTTTCTTAATCCTAGTTTTGGAAAAGTCAATAGGTGGAAATCCCTTTATGGCTGCCTTGAATTCACTATAAAAATGAGAGCACCAAATGAGTTGATCCCAACAACTAATTGTTAAATTTTACACATTCCTCTTTTCCACGGATTAATTTAGCAGCATTTCTTGACCTTTGACATGTCTGCATGCATGGACAGCTAGAACTTGTTCATCCGTAACCTGCAAAAAAGCATGATCTACCTTGGCACTCTCCAACCAGATGGCGCTAACATTGACTTTACCGATTTCCATGAAACCCATCCCTGAATTTCTTCCTTTTCTACTCCCTGCCCCAGTCTCCTTTCCTCAGCTCTCCACCCCTTCCCCTCACTAATAACCCTCTCCCTTCTCTGGTTTTTCTCTTCTACCCTCCCACCTGTATCTACCTATGACCGCATACCCATTAGCCTGTGCTCTTCGCTCTGCCCCTCCTCTTCCCCGTCCCACCTTTCTATTCAGGAACCCGTCTGTTTTTGTTTATCCCTGATGAGGGGACCAGGCCTTTAATGGTGTTTTCTCTTTCCATTTTATGGATGCTGTGTGATGTGCTGAGTTTCTCTGGCACATTTGTGTATTGTGCTAAATTGATTAGGCCAGGAAAACAAGAGAGGTGGAATCGTAATATAGAATTAAACTCTCTACAATTAATTCAGTGGAGAATGCATGTAACATTAATGCTGTGTGGTCATAAGCAGGACCTCAGCAACTAAAGGTAATTGTAACACTACATTGAGAATGTAACGTATATGAAATTCTTTAACTTTGTCTAAAGTAAGGAAGACAGAGAGCCACCATTTTATCCAGAGCCCCTCACAGAAATGAGGCCCCAGCAAGGACTGGGCTCATGGCCCCTGGTTTACAAGACCAGTGCTCTAACCACTGGGCTATTGGAGCCTCTAATAATGCTGTTTATATAAAATCAGACAATACTGGAAATACTCAGCAGGTCAGCCCTCACCTGTAGGAAGAGAAGCAGGGCTGATGCTTCAGGGAGATGGCCCTTCATCAGGACTTCTGTTTCACTTGTCACAGATGAATTTTGAGCTGCTGAGTATTTCCAGCATGTTTGGATTCCCATCATCTCAAAGTTTAGATTTATTGTCAGTGCATACATGATATCACACACGAACCTGAGATTTTTTTTGTCCATGGGCCAGGCAGAATTTTTACTTATCAGTAGTACAAAAAACTGTATTCAAGAAAAGATATCTACAGAAAATAGAAGTGTAAGCAAAGAAAGAAATGTGGACGTACAAAGAAAAAAAATCCAGTAATAAATAATGTGCCAAGTAAGAGTTTGTAAATCAGCCTCTGATTGAATCTGTTTTTTTAGAGTTTGATGATGGGGAACTAGCAAATGGTCCTGAACCTGAATAGTCCTGAAATGGTCCTGAGTCTTGTGGCACTTATTCCTCTTGCCTGATGGCAGCAGTGAGAACACAGCATGTGGATCCTTGATTATTGGTGCAGATCTCTGATGGCAACATTTCATGTGGATTTTCTTGGTGGTGGGGAGAGATTTCCCTGTGAAGTACTGGGCTGTGACCGCTACCTTTTCCAGGGCTTTCCGCTCAGAGTTATTGGCATTCCCATATCAGGCTATGATGCAGCCGGTCAGCACACTTTCCATGACACATCTGTTGAAAGTTTGCCAAAGGTCATACCAAGCCTCCGATAACTCCTAAGGAAGTAGAGGTGCCGACGTTCTTTCTTCACAATGACATTAATGTGCGCAGCCCTGTGATGCTCTAGTACTGATGGAGATTCTGGAGGAGATGCTCTTATCATTCCTCACTGATTGTGGTCTGGAAGAGAGGAAATCCAGGATTGAATAACACAGAGGGGTATTGAGGCTCAGGTCTTGGAGTTTGCTGATCAATTTTGAGATTGATGATTTTGGTTGCCAGACTGTAGTCAGCATCCTAATGTATGTGTCTTTGCTGACCAGGTGATCCAGGACTTTGTGTAGAGCCAGTGAGATGGGTTCCGCCATAGTCCTTTTGCAATGATGAGTGAATTGGAATGGATCCATGTCACTGCTCAGGCAGGAGCTGATATGCTTCAACACCAGCCTCTCAAAACACTTCATCTCTGTGATGTGCCAATGGTTGGTAGTCATTTTAGCAGGTTACTCCAAACTTCTTGGGCACCAACATGATTGAGGCCTGTTTGAAACAGGTAGGTACCAATCCCTGTCGGAATGAGATGTTGAAGATATCCATGAATACATTGAACAGTTGGTCAGCACAGGTTTCCAGTACTTGGCTAGGTACTCCATCTGGGCTGGATGTCTTCCTTGGATTCGCTCTCCTGAAGGCAGCCTGCTCATCTGCAGTTTTTAAAAAAATCACTTAAATGCACTTTGCTTAGAGTCACATCTTAGATTTATTCCATTTTACCTAGCCCAAATCTGCCAAAAGGTTTTGTTGAATTCCTTTGTTTATTGTCAAGATATGTTTTCTTTTGAACAGAGGAGACTGTGGCTTAACTGAAGTGTATAAAATTATAAAGGGCCTGGATCAAGTCAGTAGGGAAATATATCTTTCCTACTGACTTGATCCAGGCCCGTTATAATTTTAGAGTCAAGTCCAGAGGTATAGATTTAATATACTTCGTGGAAGAATTAGAAACAAGGTGGAAAAAATATATCTCTGAGAGGGTGGTAGGAGCCTGAAAGCTCAGGAAAAAGCTCTCTTGATATTTAAGCAAAAGACGTGAGAAATTGAAGAGCCATTCATGAGTACAGATTCATTGCTGAAGGGTAGGATCAGGTTGAATTGGTCTTTCTTGACAGTTACAGAGATTCAACAAGGAAGTCCGCAGATGCTGGGTTGAGTGCAATGCAACCTTTCCCTTCCCTCACCAGAGTGCTCATCCCCACTTACTCCTTCCATCTTACGTTCCGATTTTTAACCCTTCCGACTTCGTACTTCAATGGGTCGCTCCCCTGGTAGGATTTTGTCACCCTGCAATCTACTTCGACCCTTCACGCGTTATTATAAACACCCGCGGCACATTGTACACAATACTTAACCAATAACTATTACCCAAGATATACAATCCTTAAACAAATACTTATTATACACTACTATGATACATGATCCTTAAACAAATACTTATTATACACTACTAAACCAAATAACTATAACACAATGAACCCTATTCTATTTGGCCAAGTGTCTACACTAATATCTCGAGATCTCTACTATACAGGGGACTCTAACCCCCGTTACCTACAGGGGACTCTAACCCCCGTTACCTACAGGGGACTCTAACCCCCGTTCCTTACAGGGGACTCTAACCCCCGTTACCTACAGAAGACTCTAACCCCCGTTCCTTACAGGGGACTCTAACCCCCGTTACCTACAGGGGCCTCTAACCCCTGAAGCTTTATTCCTTGGCTTCTACTAGGACTTTTGCAGAGTAGTGACAACACACAATTTTATCGTTGCCAATAGCAGAACTTCGTTTAAACAGGCGTCTGCTTACCTTCTTTTGTTGAGTTGCCCCTTGTTGTTATCACCACACCACAATCGATCGTTGTGCTGTCTTTTTCTCTTCCGTCACTTCTCCATCTTCATCACGTCGGGGTCACCAAATTGTCGGACTCTGGCTTTACCTTACCCTCAATTTAGTTTATGTGTCGTCTGAGTCCAGCGTGCTCATTGAATGAAGTGATAGGAGAAGGTATTCGGTTCAACAATCAGTCTATTATACAGCACAAGAATAAAACTTAACAGAGCTCTGGGTCAGTCGTTAGTTCATAGGTCACCTGCACAGTGAGCTATTCCCCAAGACTGACCCCTATTGTCCAGTCTGTTCAGTTTATATAGCTACAATTTACCATACAGACCAAAAGTTGGCTTCCTTTGCTAGATTTTTACATAAAGTATATCACCAGCAATTTCCTTATTCTACAGTTTATCTCGGGTGTAAACCTCTTATCTTAAATCTTCCAGATCAGACCATCCTATTGTTTTGACCAGAAATCAATTCCTGCCCCAGATATTTCCAATCATCGTTCTGTTCCTGTCTGGCCAATGTCTTCTGTTCTCCTTAACACCTCCTCATGCCTTAATCTTCTTCCTAGACTGGCCTTCCATTCCCTTTGTTTCTTACAGGATATTCTTTGTTCTGGTCTGCCCTGTGTCTCCTGTGCTACTCAATACCTCCTTCAGTTGAGCATTCCTCCTAAATCGTTTCATCCATTTCCTCTCCCTTGTTTTTTTTGGAGCAGACAATTCTCTCCTACTGTACTCACCCAACTTTGCTCCATGCTGTGATTGCCACTTAATTACCTTATACTTTTCCCTTAACCATGAAGTAAATATAAAAATTGTTATATAGTCCTCTATTCCGTGATATTTTAGCCCCTAGATTCCAACACACTACTCAGCTTTTTTTTCTCTTCTACCCTCCCACCTGTATTCATCTGTTAGCCCGTGCTCCTCCCTCTGCTCCTTTCTGCCACCAACTTTTTATTCAGGTGCCTGTTTATTTTCTCAAACAGGGCAACAGGGATTATGGGTCAATTGCTTTTTTTTTCCCCCTGAGTTGCAAACAAGCTATAATTCTATGATAGAGTTGAATTAACAATTTTCCAGTCATTGGGAACAATATTTGGAAATAGAACTTTTAAAGAATGTAATCCAACAATCAGCAACTTCTACTACCTAATTATTTTATGATCTGTGGTGGAAACCCTGGAGATCCGTCAATTACCAGCTTCATTATTTGATCCACATTGCTTTTAACAATTGTACTCCTCAAAGTATTTTGATAAATCTCTGCTGCTTTCGTGTGATACAGAATAAAGAGTCTTCCCAGTCACTTTGATATTTTAATGCAGTCAAATCTTTTATTCTTTCTGTTGCCTGTTGATAAATGCTGAAGAATACCTAATGTCTGGCTGTGCTTATCTTCCTTATAAGCATTAGAGGGCCTATTGGGTTAGAAGGTCTAGGTTCTATTTATTACACTCACATGGCTCATTATCAAGGCACTTAGCTTGAGGAATGATCACAGAAAAGAAGCAAGCAGTATGTTGACCTTTAACGCGAGGTGTTTTGAATTTAGAAGCAGTGAAGTCTCTCTGCAGTTGTATGGTGCATTAATGAACCCACACCTTGAGTATGGTGTCTAGTTTCTCCCAATTTGAGGAAAGATATTCTGGCTCTTGAAAGGGTTCACCAGACTGATCCCTGGGGTGGCAGGACTGACATAGGAAGAAAAACTGGATAGACTGGGCATTTACTCATTGGAGTTTAGAAAATGAGAGGTGATCTCATTGAGGCGTAAAACGTTCTAACAGGACTAGACATTTAGATGCAGGAAGAATGTTCCTGATGTTGGGGGAAGTCCAGTACAAGCGGTCATAGTCTAAGGAGAAGATGGAAGCCATTTAGGACTGAGATGAGGAGCAATTTCTTCACTCAGAGAGTTGTGAACTTGTCAATTCCCTGGCACAGAAAGTTGTGGAGACCGGTTCATTAGTTATAGATGTATTTAAAAGGGAGTTGGATGTGGTTCTTATAGCTAAAGAGATCAAAGGGTATGTAGAGAAAGCAGGAATAGTGCACTGGTCATATGATCAGCCATGATCGTATTGAATGGTGGAGCAGGCTGGAAGGGCTGAATGGCCTCTGCTCCAAATTTCCACCTTTCTATGTATTAAATGGGTCCTGGAATATCGGTACTATATTCCAGCACAGGACAATCTCTCCATAGTATGAGATAAAGACATTTTCATATAGCTCCTTTCACCACCTCCGGGTATGCCAAAATTCTTCACAAACAGTGGTGAGGTTGGAGTTGCCACTTTGGAAGTAAATTGTGCATAAAACTCTCCCATCAACAGCAGCCAATTAGTTGACCGGTTGGTGAATTCCCCTTGGAATAGCTTGAGGAAAATGCACTGATCGATGCTACTTCATTGGGTAGTCAAAGGCAACTTTCTGTGGTCGGGAGTTCCACAGATTCTCAGAGTGAAGTATCTCCCCCTCTCGTGCCTGAATGTCTTCCCCCTTCTCCTTAGACTGTGTCCCCTTGCAAAGTGCAGCTGTGTTGAAAAAGTTATTTAATCCTTTCCCTGAGTTACTCAAAGGATTAAATAACTTTTTCCCCACAGCTACGTTTTATATCACTTGACATTTTTATTTAAGGTCCGCAGTCGAAGTAAATGTCTCACAACCAGCTTTATCCATTGCCTGCATCATGGTTGCAGTGAGTCTCTGACAGCCCATTCAGGAACTCAGGCTCAAAATGTTGGTTACCCTTTACTTTCCCATGGATGCTTCATGACCTGAATGCTGAGTTTCTCCAGTACATTTGCTCGTTGTAATTACATTCATTATGGATCTGAAAGGCTTCTCAATTGTATGTAAATGATCTCATGGCACTTTAAAAAAAAATAGACATACAGCATTGTAACAGGCCAATTTGGACCTATGGGTCCATGCCGCCCAATTTACACCCCATTAATCTACACCCCAGTATGTTTTTGAATGGTGGAAGGAAACCTGAGCCCCCGGGGAAAACCCACGCAAACACGGGAGAGAATGTACAAACTCCTTACAGACAGCGTGGGATTTGAATCCAGGTCCAGCCCCGATCACTGGAATTGTAAAGGCCTTGTGCTAACCGCTACGCCAATTGTGCCGCCTAAGTAGAATGTTCTGCTGTTCTAAGGAAGAGCAGGGAAGTTTTCCTCCAGTGGCCCGGCTAATTGTTACATGTCAGTCATCACTATTACAACAGATAATCTGACCCAGCATTTGTTTACTGCTCCAAAGTTCAGGTTCAGCAGCCTCTTGTGTCTCTAGAGTCTGGTTGTTGGGTCCTTACTGTGTGTGCCTTGCCTATGTTGGAGCAATGACTTTAATTTTTAAAAGCACTTCAATATCTGTAAAGCATTGAGGTTGTGGGATGCAGTCACATGCGTTCATACTCTTGCAAATGCCTACAATGACCATTCAGATGGTTGTTGTTGTAATCACAATGCTAGTGTTGATCTGGCGGGAGCCTCATGGTGCTCTTCCGTGTGGTCTACTGGGAAAGAATAACCTGATAAAGCAGGGATAAGAACAGATTTCAATAGAGAGACTACATCAGCTGACACATTCTGAGCCCGTAAGGAAATGTTGTAAAACCTTAGATGAGCAGTAATCATTCAAGAACGGTTCCTTTCCAACAGCTATTGGACTCTTAAATCTCCCCTTGTTACATTAATCAGGGACTGCTCCAGCACCACAAGGGGACTACCTGAACTATTGTAACACCACACCACCTTGCTCTTTCATAACTAAAAATTTATTTATCTGTTGTATTTATTATCTCTTTTCAATTTTATTTAATGTATATCAGTGTTGGTTCGTCTGCAGGGACTATGAATTTCTGTGCATATCTACAATATATGCAATAAACACATTATCATCATTATTGCATCAAATAAATGAAGAGTAGGGCAAGAATAGGATTGAAGGAAAAAAATTAAATTATTTGACTTAAAAATTATTTGACTTATAAAGCAAATTTATACACCTAGATATCAGAAAGTTATCAGAATCATGTGTAACATTGCCTTTTACCTGAGTTTTACAAATATATATATATAAATGAATATTAACAAATAGCTGTAAACAATCTATGAAAGAGACAAAAAAAACAACAAAATGTATATGAAGCAAAAACTATTCAAGTGATCTAATCCCTCCCTTGTGAAGTTATAATTAAATATAAATATTTCATTAATGCATGAAAGAAAGGACAGCCAAACCATAAAATGGGATCCAATAATCTTATAAATTCTGAAAATAATCAAGGAGAGGGTTCTACGTTAGTAGAGCATCTAATTTTTTTCCCAAGTCAAGCATGCCATCGCATCAGATAACGAGTATGTGTAGGAGGGACAGTATCTTTCCATTTCATAAGTGTAGCTCTTCTGACAATAAGAGCAAAGACAACTCAATGGGATTGTATCCCAGACAAATTTAAGTCAGCTGACTTACTTATTCCAAATAGGGCAAGACAAGAATTAGGAGCCAAATTCACATTAAGAACTAAAGACAAGATATGGAAGATACCCAATAACTGGAAAGAGATATATCCAAAACATATGAAACAATGTACCTTCTTCAGTCTTATATCTATCACACTTTGTTGAGAAATTAGAATAAAATTTAGCCAATTGAACTTTGGAAAAGTAAGGTCAATTTACTACTTTAATTTGCAGTAATGAATGTTGGGGACATAAAGAAGATGAATTAACCAATTTGAATATAGAATCCCATTGTTTCTTATTCTTGTCCAGGGAATCACCACAAGACATCAATAATAGCTCATAGAGAATTGTTATGAACTTTTTGGTATTTGGTTTAAGATTATAAATTTTCTCTTTAATTCCAAATCTTGAGGGAGTTTTAATACCAATGAATTTAAAAACCTCCTAATCTGCAAATATCTAAAACAAATGTTTAGTTATTTTAAATTTAGAAGATAATTGTTTGAAAGAGGCCAAAGTTTGGTTAGTAAAAAGATCTTGGAATCATTGCCAATGGTTTCAGCTGCATGGTGAATTATGGGTAATGAAGGCAGCCATTGATTCTGCATTGAGTCAGCTGCCACTGCTGTAAGTTTTGTTTCGACAAAATGTGTAAGTAAGTTTTAACATAGGAGGGGATGGAAAGGGACGGCGTAATTTCAGTTTAAGTGCAAAATATATAACTAAGTTTTCATAAGGTGGGGAGCAATTTCAGTACTTTCATAAGCACTATGTTCCCTAGATACGCCACTGGTGATCACTGAATATATAGTGATCTGAGAAAGGTAGCATAATTTTGTTCAGAATTATTAAAACTATTTCAAACTTAAAAAAGCAGACATGTAGGTTCAGCATCAAAAACTCTCTCGGTTGGGGTGGGGGGGTGGGGGGGGAGGAATGGTGCGTCACAGTCACACTTCCCCCTCAGTGCTCATTCATCAGCTGGCACTCTTTAGGACCACACCTGGGCACTTTTTAAATAAATGCTACAGGCCCTGCAATACCTTAATCCAGCCCTGAATCTAAAGATTTCTTTACATGGTCATTAAAGTAAGGTAACGCTGCCTCCAAAGAAAGTGTAGATTATGTTATAAATTTTGAGGCTATTACAGGTTCTACTCTTAAGCTTGAACATGCATACTTCTTCCTTTTTATGTAGCTCAGAAATACTTAAGTACATAATTTCCTCTACAGCAATATGGAAAGAAAATATTTGGAGAGGATGAAACTAGTGGTCAGGTAAGTTTGCTCCATTCTGAACTTAATGCTGTAGGCACATTGCATGTTACAAGAGCGTGCGACTCTTCTTTGATTAAGGTGAAATAAAATACATAGTCTATGTATTATATGAAACTGGATCATGTGTTAATTGTTATTTATTTTAAAGACTTTGAGGAGTTAATCTATAATTGTCATTCATTATCAGTACAATTTGTGAGGGTTTTTTTTACAAGCTGCTGTTGAAGTAATTATAGTTACAAAGATTTTATAAAGCCTGGAGTATCAAACTGATGCCAGATTCTGTTTCTAGCAGAGCAAGCTTAGCAGAAAGATGTGCATTAATGCTGTATCCATTAATGTGGTATAATAAAATGTAATTAGTGCTGTATGATAATCAGGAAACATGCTAGCCAATTTAAACTCAGCCAACAGAATTACCAAATAATCAGTATTCTGGTGTCGATTGTGAGGTCATCCAAGAGACAAAGCCTCTGTCCACCTCAGTCACTGCCCCCGCGGGTGCAATGTTTTCCTTGAATGGAACTGAACCCCAGACATCTGAGTTAGAACAGACTACATGCACTTCGAAAGCTCTGCACTCAAAGTACATGACTTGAATTACATGGTCATGGAGCTACAGCACTGAAACAGACTCTTCTGTCCACTGAGTGAAACACGAAAGTCTGTAGACGCGGTGTATTTGTCAGGTATATTCAAGAAGGATTCCTGATACAGTATGTGGATGGGCTGATGAGAGGAGAGGCCATAGTAGATCTAGTTCTGGGTAATGAACCTGGACAGGTGGTGGACATTTGGTGGGGGAGCATTTTGGTGAGAGTGAGTGCAGAGTGAGCATAACTATGGAAAAGGATAAGAACAGACAAAATGAGAAAGTGCTTAACTGGGGAAGGGCTAATTATGAAGGGATGAGGCAGGAACTAGTGAGAGTAAATTGGAAACAGATGTTCAAAGGTGAAAGAACAGAAGTAATATGGAAGAAGTTTAGGGACTACTTGTACTGGATTCAGGACAAGTTTGTTCCACCAGGACAAGGAAAAGATGGTAGGAAAATGGAACCATGGCTGACAAAACAGGTCAGGCAACTAGTCAAGAGGAAAAAGGAGGTGTACATTAGATGTAAGAAGAGAAAACAGAAAGGTATATGGTAGCCAGGAATGAGCTTAAAAAAAGGACTTGGGAGAGCTCAAAGGGGGCATGAGAAGGCTTTGGCATGTAGAATTAAGGAGAACCCCAAGGCGTTCTATGCGTATGTGAAAAACAGAAGGAGGATGAGAATGAAGGTGGGTCACTAAAGGATAAAGGAGGCAACATGTGCCTGGAGGCAGAGGAGGTTGGGATGTCCTAAGTGAATACTTTGCCTCAGAGAAAAGGATCTTGATTGGCATGAGGTTGAAATAGAGCAGGCCTTTGTGCTGGAGATTAAGGAAGAGAAAGTGTTGGATCTTCTTGAACATGAAGATTGTTAAGTCCCTGGGGTCAGATGCGATATACCCAAGGCTGCTGTGGGAAGTGAGAGAAGAGATAGCTGGGGCAGTAGCTATGATCTTTGAATCCTCTTTGGCCATAGGGGAGGTGCCGGAAGATTGGAGAATGGCAAATGTAGACCCTTTGTTTATAAAAGGTAAGAGGGAGAATCCTGGGAATTATAGACTGTTGAGTCTTACATCAGTGGTGTGCAAAAAAATGGAGAGGATTCTTAAGGATAGGATCTATGAGCATTTGGAGAAGTACAATCTACTCAAGGATAGTCAGCATGGTTATGTGAAGGGAAGATTGTGCCTCACGAGTCTAATTGAGTTTTTTTGAGGAGGTAACAAAAGAAATTGATTAGGGTAGAGTGGTAGATGTGGTCTACATGTATTTTAGCAAGACATTTGACAAGGTCTCTCATGAGAGACTCATCCAGAAAGTTATGAGGCATGGGTTCAGTGGATAAAAAAAATGTCTTGTAGGAAGAAAGCAGAGAATCATAGTGGAAGGAAAGTATTAGGCCTGTGTTCAGTGACTAGTGGAGGATCTGCTCTTTGTGATTTTTATAAATGACCTGGATGAAGAGGATAGGTCAGTGTTTGAAGATGACATGAAGGTTGGAGGAGTTGTGGATGGAGCTGAAGATTGTTGAAGTTTATAAGAGGATTATAGACAGGATGGGCGGAGAAGTGGCAGATGGATTTCAATCCGGATAAGTGTGAGTTGATACATTTTGGAAGGACAAACCAGAAGGCTGAGTAGAGGGTTAATGGTCAGTGATAAACAGAGGGAACTTGGGGTGCAAATCTATACATCCCTCAAGGTCGCTGCATAGGTTGATAGGATAGTTAAGAAGGCCTATGGGATGCTGGACTTCAATAGTAGGGGGATTGAGTTCAGGTGTAGAGAGGTCATGTTGCAACTCTTCAAATCTCACTAAGAGAATTGTGTTCAGTTCTGGTCACCTCATTATTGGAAGGATATGGAAGCTATGGGGAGGATTCAGAGGAGATTTACCAAGCTGTTGCTTGGATTGGGAAACAAGTCTTTTGAGGCAAGGTTAGTTTAGGGGGAGACATCAGGGGTAAATTTTTTTTACACAGAGAGTGGTGGGTGCCTGGAATGCATTGGCAGTGTTGGTGGTGGTGGCTGGTACACTAGGGACATGTAGAAGATGTCTTAGATAGGCACATGTGTATAGGAAAAGCAGAGGGTTATGGGGTGTGAGGGAAGGAATAGTGAGCTCATTTGTGGAGTAGGTCTAAATGGATTGGCACAATGTTATCGCTGAAGGTTCTGTACAGGGTCCATCGATAATTAGTGGAACCCGAGGGAATCCTTACTTTATAGTCCAGTGACTCCAATTTTCCATATACAGATGCCCGATTTGTTGTAAGTTGCTCCCCCACCCCACCCCCTGTCCCGAGACCTTTCTAGTTGGGGTGTGTCTTTGTTTTGCAAGCACCTCGCATCTGAAATCACCACAATTACTCAATGTAATGCCATTTATATTATTCTATTATCCAAAAAATTTGGTCCGAAGGGTTTTGGATAAAAGATTCTGTAACTGTACTATGCTATACGGTTCTAATTCTAAAAAAAATGTCCAAACAGATTATAGCGGAGCATGGGTACAAAGTGGGATCAGGTTTGTGAAGGGGCTGGGTTGGGTACAGTGGAGACTTTGTGCAGGTGGAGAGCTGCACTGTTTTCAAATTACATCCATTTATTAATCAATTGCATTTGTTTCCTGACAACTTTCATTGATCCACAACCTTGCCCCGAGAAACGTTCAGAACTTGTACATTGTGATAGCAAAGGGACACATCAAATAACAGCCCAGTTACACATTATCAGCAAAACAATACATCACATTGTGGAAAGAAAACTTGTTTAAATGTATAAATGACCACTAACTTATAGCAGCAAAGTCCCAGGAGCCTCTGGCAAATGAGAGAATTTTTAAAATGTAAATACACTAGTGATTCGAGTTGCTGGAATCTGGAGCTAAACATAATCCACTGGAGCAGTGGTTTTCAAACCTTTTCTATCCACTCACATACCACTTGAAATATCATAGTCGCACATAAGTCGAGTTGAAAAACCTGCAAAAAATGGGGGTCGACTTATACGGCAGATATATTTTTGAGATCTTAAATTCAGGTGAAAAACTGTTTGACACCAATTCAGTGAATAAGACAACTCTAGAAGTGCCAGTTCAGGATATTTGTTGACATTGGAAGCACCTCCCCACCACCGGCACCACCATTCCCTGACATCTCCCCACTGCCGGGCGCCGCCACATAACCCATTCAGATATTTTACAATTATAGAATACAAGGGCCCCACTTCTGCCTGGGAGCCTGAAGTTGCCATTTCTGCCTGGTAAGCTGAGGTTCCCTCTCTTGCCAGGAGAACGAGGTCACTGCTCCTGCTCAGGAGAATGAGGATGCCGCTCCTGCCGCATAGGTCCAAGGTTCCCGCTCCTGCCGGGAGAACGAGGTTGCCACTCCTGCCCACGAGGCTGAGGTATTTTTTAACTTTTAAAAAACTTTCTTATGGTAATTTACAGTTACTTGGTGACTGGAGTGTTTTATTAAAAAAAATGGATGTTGCTGGGAGACCCAAACACCCCGAAAAATGGGGGGGTCAACTTGTATGCCGGATATGCCATGAAACCATTAAAATTAGGCTAAGAAAAAGGGGTCAACCTATTTGGTGGTTGACTTGTATGCCGAAGTTTATGGTAATCCTTATGCCATCAGTGGTCTGTGATTAGTAAGGGATTGCTTAAGGTGGGATGTAAGTGGGAAGGGAAGGTTGAGAATCACTGCTCTAGACCCAATTGTGACTGAAATATTTTGCTTGAGAAAAATTGTTATTGGCCCATTTCCTCTGGAGTTATGAAACCATGCACATAACGAGTCAATTACGTACAATTAAGTAACCTTAATTCCACCTTAAGTAACCCCTTACTAACCACAGAGCATCTTTGACATAGAGATTACTTAAGGTGTGTGCGAGTAGATATAAAAAGTTTGAAAACCACTGCAGTGCAGAAATTCAGAGGGTCAAGGAGAATCTGTGTGAGAAATAGAATGGTTAAGGTTTCAGGTTGCAGCCCATCTTCTTCTTTGGCTTGGCTTCGCGGACGAAGATTTATGGAGGGGTAAATGTCCACGTCAGCTGCAGGCTCGTTTGTGGCTGACAAGTCCGATGCGGTACAGGCAGACACGGTTGCAGCGGTTGCAAGGGAAAATTTGTTGGTTGGGGTTGGGTGTTGGGTTTTTCCTCCTTTGTCTTTTGTCAGTGAGGTGGGCTCTGCGGTCTTCTTTAAAGGAGGTTGCTGCCTGCCGAATTGTGAGGCGCCAAGATGCACGGTTGGAGGCGATATCAGCCCACTGGCAGTGGTCAATGTGGCAGGCACCAAGAGATTTCTTTAGGCAGTCCTTGTACCTCTTCTTTGGTGCACCTCTGACACGATGGCCAGTGGAGTGGAAATACAGAGAAGAGATCCATTGCAAGGAGGACAGGGTGGGTGGTGCAGAACAGGAGTCCCATGTGATTGGTGGGCAAAGCTTGATGGACAGAGGCAGAAAATTGGCAGATGCCAGACAATGGGAGAGAAAGGCAAGAAAGACAGAGGTCAGATGGAAGAAGATTCAAGATTCCTTGTCATGTAATTGTACAGAACATGTAATATTACATGAAATTAGCTTCTGCCTGTTGTAAAGCAAAGAGTCAACAATTGTGTCACCCAGTGACCCAGTGCCCCTTATAGAATGAGATAAAGAGAAGCAAAAGAGAGTCCCTTCAGAGCCACTGAGTCTCCATGGATTTGCCTCCAGCCCTCCCGCAGCTTCGGGAGACGCACTGACTCCTGTTCAATCCATTCATAACCTGAGCTCCAGTTCCGAACCACCAACATGATCAGGAGCCCTTTAGCATCCAAGGCCCTTTTTTGCCCTCAGAACCCTCTCAAATCCTGGTTCCAATACCTGGTTCCCATGATCCAGTCTCCACCAAGTCGCAGTCCTTGCCAGTTCCCCTGACTGCAAGTGGCCTGCAGCCTTTACGGGTCCCTCAGGTGCAGATTCCCTTGCTGGTCTACCGCCCTGGTTGGCATCGTGTAGGGTCTTCAGCCACTGAGCTCCTTGCTGGCCTGATGCCTTAGTCACCTTCCTCTAGGGTCGTCTCTTTCTCAACTGAGGATTCCCCCCCCCCCCGACCCCCTGTTTCTGCCCCAGACCACTGCTCTCCTCTAATCTGCAACCCCTTGTAGCTGCTGCCAAGCACAAGAGCCGCCAACTTGGGCACAGACCCCATGGTTCCAGGATTTTTAGTTTAAAAACACCATTGGCTTCTCTAATGGGCCATTGAACACCTGTACATAGCTGCCAGCATTGGGACCAGGTGCTTGAACCCTCTGGAGCAGTGCTGTCTCTCCACTCTCCCAGGTCCACACTAGAGGCAGCTCCAGCAGCACAACGATTAATGGAAAATGAATTATATAGGGTGGGGTGGGTGATTGTGGACAGACTGTCCGTGCTGGGATAACATAAGGAGAGAAGGTGACAATCGTGGCCTTGAAAGGGAAAACAATGAAGAACCCTCACAAGCCCATGGCCCCTGACGACAAGGTGCTCCCAGTTTTTGAGGTTGATGTGAACATGAAGCTTTGCCTTGACATTTGAGGAGATGTACTCATTGTCTGTGCAAAACTCCCACATGTGCACCTAACAACATTCAAGTGTTCTGCTCCACTGATGCATGGACATCGCAGCAGTGCTGGTGAGAATAGCCTCTGTCTCTGCCACATCATTACTTCTCCCTCCTTGTCCCTGAGTGTGGCATTATCGGCTGTTCCCCTTTCTTACTGTGAACACCTTGTACCTTGAGATACAATGTCTTCAGGTTTATCCTTTTAACTTTCTTAATCACTTCAACATTATTTTGCACCACATCACTCTGGGCTCTTGCCCCTGATCTCTCCCATGCTTTCTGGTTTCCTGTTCATCTTTTCTATTCTTATTACAGACTCCCTGCTCCAGTTCTCAATTCCCTGCCATTAAATCCACCCCAACCAAACACAGGTAAAGTCCCTAGCAAGGACAGCAGTTCCAGTCTCGATCTATACAGTTCCCAGCTTCTCCAGAACAGAAGCTGGGAATGCCCAAGTAATCTAAATCCCTTCTTCCCTGCAAACCCTTTTTGGCCACACATTTATTCTTCTGTTCCGACACTCACAAGAATGTGGCGCAGAAAACAGTACTGAGATTACTGCCTATGAGGTCCTGTTTTTCAACTTAACACCTATGTTTATTTTTCAGAACCTTATCCCTTTTTCTTCCTATGTGACTGCTATCAACATAAACTGTCCACACTCCAATCCCTGATGTAGAAATCTGAATGTATAAGGCTGTTGGTGATGTAATTTAAGGATCGATGTAAAACATGATAATATCCAGAATTCTCTTTGGAAATCTGACCAAGCCCTTCTGGGTGTGATTTAACTTTCATATCTGATCCAATTTTCATGCCAGCTACGTCATGTCGATATGATTTATTTGCACATATTTTCTTTCAAAGCATTCTCGCTCCCCATTCTCACTCTTCGCTTTCTTGCTTCTTTCTCTCCTTTTGACCTTTAACCTCTTGATCCACCCAAAACCCTAGGCTCCTAAGCCCTCTGACCTCGCTCTCAGACCCTTGAAGCTTGGACCCGAGACCGAGGCCTTGTTCCACCCCTGTAACCTTCTGTGACCATTGATCCTGCTGCCCCTCCACCTAGACTTGCTTGCAGATCTCTCTCCTCCTCCATGCTCACCCCAAATACATTCTTCATCTACCCAACTGTTTTGACCATCCTCACTGCCATCCCTTCCTCAACATCCTGTGCCTGGACATGTTCCTGGATGTTATGCCTTTGATACCGAAATTTCCCACGTTTATGCTTACAATAGTTAATGGATCCAATTCCTTGTCCAATTAATCATTGAAGACCATTCTTGTAGGTAGGAATATCCTAGCATTCTTAGTGAAATAGAGGTTGGTGCACTTCTATGACATCCACCTGGCATACATTTAAGTCTTAGTGATTTTCAAGGCCGTCTCTATTTCCTCCCAAATCGAACACCACTAGCCCCATCTGCTGGCCCTGGCTCAAGCAATAAACTTCATAGCTCATGGCAAACGATGATGAAGAAGGAAAAGGCAGCAGAGGCTTAAATCTGGAACAATAAAAACCGAGGTAATGGGGGAAATCAACGGGTCAGACGGAAAAGGAGGGACACCATTTCAGGTTGAGACCTTTCACATGGACTGGCAATTGAAAGGGGAGAAGGCCAGGAGAAAAAAGGTCATTGAAATGGGTAGGACCAGTGCAGGCAAGCAATTGGTCGATCCCAGATAAGGAGGGGGTTGACTGACACGCACAGTCAGATGATGGAAGGGAATTGAGGCTGGGCACATTCAGGGGACTACATTATATGAATGCAACTGAGTTGCTGCTAGAACGCTGGGATCTTTGTGTTCCCTCTGCTCACACTGGAAACAGCGGCTTCTGCTTGTGTGCAATGGAAGGGCAAAGAAGGTCACATGCCTACATTCAATGCCATCCCATAATTATCCACATGTTCTATTTTTTTCTTCAGATTTACATTTTGTCCTTTGTATTTTGTATCACTGGTATGCACAAAATAAAGTTGACACAGAATACAGAACACATAGTTGTGTCTGGACACTTTAGAATTTGAGGCAGATGAACATTTCCGTTAACCCCTCCCATTTTCCTCTTTAACCACCAACCAAGGTTACAATAAATGGTGTCACTGAGTAGCAACGTCGCTAAACATGATCCTTCTCTGTACCAGCCAACCTCAGGTAGATAATTAGTGAGCACTCACCAAATATCAAAAGACTCAGCACATGCTCTGTTCTCGCTGCTGCCATCAGGAAAGAGGTATAGGTGCCTCAAAACTCGCACCACCAGGTTCAGGAACAGCTGTAGCCCCTCCACCATCAGACTCCTCAACAACAAACTCAATCAGGGACTCATTTAAAGACTCTTGTGCATTTTATTGATTTTCTTTTGTTCTCTCTGTATTGCACAGTTTGTTTATATTCATTATTTGTTTATATGTTTGTTTTATTTGTTTGCATGTTTTACACTGTGTACAGTTTATTTTTGCACTACCAATTAGAGGTAATTCTGCCTGGCCCGCAGGAAAAAGGAATCTCAGGGTTATATGTGATGCCATATATGTGCTCTGACAATAAATCTGAAAGCTGACTTTCACGATACATGCTGTCAATAATACACAGAATAGAACTAGAGAAAATAGGAACAGGAGAAGGTCATTCAGCCCTTCCAGCCTGCTTCACCTTTCAATATAATCATGGCTGATCATACTTCCCCAGTGTCCTATTCTTGCTTTCTCTTCATACCCCATGATCTCTTTAGCCATAAGGGTGACATCCAAGATCGTGTTATATGGCGAGCTCTCCACTGGCCACCGTGACAGAGGTGCACCAAAGAAAAGGTACAAGGACTGCCTAAAGAAATCTCTTGGTGCCTGCCACATTGACCACCGCCAGTGGGCTGATATCGCCTCAAACCGTGCATCTTGGCGCCTCACAGTTTGGCGGGCAGCAACCTCCTTTGAAGAAGACCGCAGAGCCCACCTCACTGACAAAAGGCAAAGGAGGAAAAACCCAACACCCAACCAATTTTCCCCTGCAGCCGCTGCAACCGTGTCTGCCTGTCCCGCATCGGACTTGTCAGCCACAAACGAGCCTGCAGCTGACGTGGACTTTTACCCCCTCCATAAATCTTCGTCCGCGAAGCCAAGCCAAAGATATCTAATAAACTGGCTTTACTTTCTTTGGTCAGGAGTTCATCAAGTTCAAAACTCTCGGAGAAGAAATTTCTCCTCATCTAAGTCCTAAATGGTTTCCCCCTTCTCCTTAGACTCTGGCACCTTGTTCTCGACTTCCCCAACATTCTTGCATCTACCTGTTGAGTCCTGTCGAATTCCATATACCTCAATGAGATCCACTCTCATTCCTCTAAATTCCAATGCATATAGTCATAGACTAGGCCAGTCTTTCTTCATACATCAATTCTGCCTTTTCAGATGCTGGGCTCCAGTGCAATACACAAAAGTGGTGGAGAAACTCAGCTGGCCGTGTAGCATCAATAAGAAATAAATATATTCCCGACAATTGGCCCAGGCCCGAGATGTCAACTGCCTTTTGCTTCCTATCAATGCTGCAAGACCTGTGGAGTTTCTCCAGCACTTTTATCGTACTCTCATGATTTATTTTGTAATATTCTTTATGGAAAACATAGAACAATATTTAGTGCACGTCGAAAGAATCAAAGGCTTGTTGATCCAAACAAAGGCTTTTATTAACTAGAAGACTGGAGCATATCACCTGTAGGTTCACCAGTCCAGAATGATCTGGGTCTGGCTAGGAGCAACCCTTTAAGACCAGCCAGTAGGCGTGGCTACACTCTCAGCCAATCACAACCATCCTACTACAATATGTATATATACATATTGGTGATAGAATCCATACTATCACATTCACCCCTTCTTTGAGAAGTGAATGGAGGGCTGTAAAAAAAATGGGGTGGGGGAAGAGATTGGTGGGAGGTTAGGGGCTGTAATGGTCGGGGGGCCTGATCGTCTGGCATGTCCGCCGTGGTGCTAGGATTGGGGTCGCTGGAGTCGTGTCACTGGCGGGCTCGTTGGGTGCGGCCACCGCCTCACTCAATTCCCCAATGCCTGAGTTGATGGGGTGGTGCTGATTCCTCTGTTCAAGCACATGACCTAGGGGAGAAGGATTTGAAGGAGGTTGGGTTGAGAGCAATGCCAGGTCCGATCCGGCTTGGGCTAGGTCCCCTACCGAGACTGTGTCCTCCTGCCCGTCCGGGTACTCAATGTATGCATGGAGCAGCATCACTTGGTCAACCAAAAGGTTGTTCTTTGAGTACCGGATGTGGCATCACAGGAGGACAGGTCCGGGATCGATGAGCCATGCCAGCATGGTTGTTCTGATTCGGATTTCCTCGGGAAAGAGAATATCCTTTCATGGGGAGTGGCATTGGTCTCAGTGCATAGGAGGGAGCGGATGGAGTGTAGGGCGCTAGTGAATACGTCCCGCCAGCGAGTGGTGGGGAGGTCTTTGGACTGGAGGGAAAGCGTAACCGCTTTCCAGGTGGCGGCATTCTCTCTTTCAACCTGCCCATTACCGCGTGGGTTATAGCTGATGGTCCTGCTCGAAGCAATATCACACTCCAGGAGGTACTGCCACAGCTCAGCGCTCATAAACGAGGACCCCCATTCACTGTGGATGTAACTGGGGTATCCGAAGATGGTGAAGATGCTGTTCAAGGCCTCTATGACTGAAGAGGTGGTCATGTCCGAGCAGGGTTCAGCGAATGGGAAGTGAGAATACTCATCGATCACCGTAAGAATGTAGGTGTTATGGTTGGTCGACATTAGGGGCCTCTTGAAGTCCACGCTTAGACATTCAAATGGCCAGGTGGCGTTGATGATGTGTGTGTTCTCTAGATGGAAGAAGTGGGGCTTGCACTCAGCGCACACCAACCGGGCAGGAGGTCATGGAGCGAATCTCCTCGACCGTGTAGGGCAGGTTACGAGCCTTAACGAAGTGCGTGAACCTAATGACCCCTGGATGACAGAGCTCTTCTTGGTGTCTCTGCAGCCTGTCCAATTGGATGTTGGCGCAGGTCCCCCTAGAGAGCACGTCTGGCAGGTCGTTGAGCTTACCAGGCCGGTACAGTATGTCATAATTGAAGATGGAGAGTTTGATTCTCCACCTAGCGATCTTGTCATTCTTGATCTTATCTCGCTGGGTGCTGCTAAACATGAACAAGACTACACGTTGGTCGGTCAGCAGTGTAGAGTGCCTGCCAGTGAGGTAGCGCCTCCAACGATGTACTGCTTTGACTATGGTATGGCCTCCTTCTCAAAAGAGGAGTGTCGACTCTCAGGCCTTTGGAGGATCCTGGAGAAGAACGTTACTGGCCAGCCGGCCTGGTTCAAAGTGGCCTACAGTGGAAAGTCGGACGCATCGCTCTTGACTTGGAAAGGAATGGATTCGTCGATGGCGTGCAGCGTTGCAGTGGCAATGTCCAATTTGATACGGTCGAAGGCCGCTCTGGCTTATGTTGACGGGGGAAGGAGGTGGTCTTGTTAAGTGGCCGTGCCTTGTCAGCATAGTGTGGAACCCATTGGGCGTAGTATGAAAAGAAACCCAGGCAGCGTCTGAGTGCCTTTTGGGTGTGTGGTGGTGGGGGGTGGCAAGTCCATGAGGGGACGCATGCAGTCAGGGTCCAGCATTACCACCCCGTTCTCCACCATGCAACCTAGAATTGCGAGCCGAGTGGTCCGGAAGACACACTTGTCGAAATTGTAGGTCAAGTTCAGCCGAGTTGCAGTCTGAAAAAATTTCTCAAGGTTGGCGTCATGATCCTCCGTGTCATGGCCGCAGATGGTGACATTGTCCAGATACGGGAAAGTAGCAGTAAGCCCGTTCTGGTCCACCATCTGGTCCATTTCCCACTGGAAAACCACGACACCATTCGTGACCCCAAAGGGTACCCTGAGGAATTGATACAGCCGCCCGTTCGCTTCGAAGGCCGTGAAAAGTCGGTCTTCTCGGTGGATCGGGAGCTGGGGATAGGCCGAACATAAGTCAGTGGTGGAGAACACATGGTATTGGGTAATCTGATTCACATCCATGATCCGGGTGAAGGGGGTACGCATCCAGAAGCGTGAAGTGTTTGCCTGTCTGGCTGTAGTCAACCACTATCCGCGGCTCCTCCCCGTTTTTAACAACCACCACCTGGGTCCTCCAGGGACTTGAGCTGGGTTCGATAATGCCCTCATCCAGCAGTCTGCGCACCTCGCTTGTGATGAAGTTCCTGTCTTCAGAACTATACTGCCAGCTTTTGGTGGCCACAGGCTTCGAGCCAGGGGTGAGGTTTGTGAAGTGCGCTGGAGGAGTGACCCGGAAGGTGGAGAGGTTACGTGGGGCACCAGGGCATGGGGGCAGGTGGCTTGGGCTGTTGCTGGCAGGAGGCCTCTGAGGTGGAGTGGTTACAGACAGAGAGTGGAGCGTGGTGCTCTCCAAACTGTAGGGAAACAGTTCGGAATTGGCACTGAAAATCCAATCCCAGCAATACGGCTGCGCACAGTTGAGGGAGGACTAACAGTTTAAAATCGGTAAATGTGATGGCCTGGACTTTCAGGGTCACCAGGCAATACCCCTTTACCCCAGTCGAGTGTGATCTGGTTGCCAAAGAAATCTTCTGGTCAGTGGGGAGAATGACCAGTCTGCAACGGTGGGCCAGGTCTGGACAGATAAAACTCTTGGTTGACCCCGATCAAATAAGCAATGTCTGGAGTCCATGCACTTTAATCAGTTCCATTGCTTTTGTGAGGGGATGGGGGCAGGGATGGGGAAGTCCTGGTCCAGGGTCACTGATGCAGCGACCTGTGCTGGAAGTCTTGTGTGATGACATCACACAGCATCAGGCCTGAAGTGTACTACGTGTGCGTGGTGACGTCACAGAAGCAGTTGGGCTGGAGCTGTCAGCATCGAGTAGCTGGGGCTGCTGCCTGTAGCCTGCTGGGGGCATTGGCCTGCCAACGGTAAGTGCTGGGGGTCGCTGCTTGCAGTTGGTGGTGAGGTGGTCAGTAGGGCAGTTGTTGGCAGTAGTGGTGGTGGGTAACAGGTCAGTAGCATTGGTAGCGGCGGCGGGTCCCTGGTCGGCAGCGGCGGCAACAGTAGCGGCGGCAGCAGTTCTCAGGTTGGTGGCAGCGGTCGCTGAAGTCGGGGCCGGGGCCTGAGTGTTTGTTGCTCCGTGTGGCAGGTCCAAGCAGGCCAACGTCATCGCAGTGAGGGTGGAGTGTACCTTCCGCGCTCGGCACCTGCCCCGTGATGTCAGGCGCTGCCATGCGATGGAGCCTCGCCCTCATTGGACGAGAGTTCTGGTGAAGAGATGTTTGAATGGGAGGGTGATAGTTGGGCCTCACACGAGGCACTGTGTTTGGTGGTGGACATTTTGGAGTGACAGACTACAGAAAATGGCCATTTTTAATGCACTTCTGGCACCTGGTTTGCCTCGCCAGATACTGGGACCTGCTGTGCTTGTCCCTTCTGCAGAAGTAGCACTTCGGGGTAGCATCAGGCAGTGTAGCGGTGGCCGACAGGCCATCGGTGGGCCGTGGGGTAGTAGGGTTGAGGGAGGGCATCCTACTCACTTCATAGCATGGGGTCCAGCCCTGAGAGTAAGCGTCCATTGTCTCTGCGATCTGGGTCGTGTCCTCTAGGTTTTCTCCCCCGTGCTCTAGCAGGCACTGCCATTTGATCGGACCCCGGCCACATAAGCATCCCGAATGAGATCGTCGATGGTCTCAGCAACAGTTCCGTCTGTGCAGGCACAGGCTCTGCCCAATGCCCTTAGTGTTTGGAGATAAGCTCTACTGGACTCACTGGGCAGTCGCCTCCTGGTCACTAGTTTGTACCAGGCGTAGACCCTGTTTGCCGGTCGCTTGTAGAGTCCTTTCAGCACCTTCATGGCTGCGGCATGTGGCTGCGTCCTGGATGCTCTCATAGAGTCTTGGGGTCAGCACAGACATCAATACTAGTAGCTGATGGCCATCGTCCACCACGGCAGGGTCAGAGAGTTATAGGTAAGCTTCGAAACACCTCATCCAGTGCTTAAAGTCATTCGGAGCTGTAGCCAACTATGGGTCTATGTTGAGGCGTTCCGGTCGCAGCATACACTCCATCCCTTGAAAACTTTCTATTTAATAAAATTGTAGTGCACGTCGAAAGAATCAAAGGCTTGTTGATCCAAACCAAGGCTTTTATTAACTAGAAGACGGGAGCATATCACATGTAGATCGACCAGTCCAGAATGATCTGGGTCTGGCAAGGAGCAACCCTTTAAGACCTGCCAGTAGGCGTGGCTATGCTCTCAGCCAATCACAACTATCCTATACTACAATATATACATATACATATTGGTGGTAGAATCCGTACTATCACACAATACAGCACAGTACAGGGCTTTTGGCCCTCGACGTTGTGGCGACCCATATATTCTTTCCTTAAAAAACAAATGAAACCCTCTCTACCCCATAACCCTCTATTTTTCTTTTATCCATGTGTCTGTCTATGTCTCTTTAAATCCCTCTAATTTTTCAGCCTCCACCACCATCCACGTTAAGAAATTCCTGGCACCCACAACACTCTGTATTTAAAAAAAAACTT
The DNA here is from genome assembly GCF_036971445.1 of Narcine bancroftii. Lineage (NCBI taxonomy): Eukaryota > Metazoa > Chordata > Chondrichthyes > Torpediniformes > Narcinidae > Narcine > Narcine bancroftii. Next base: position 49,321,773 of record NC_091477.1, read on the forward strand.
ATCCCTGACGTCTCCCCCAAACTTCCCTCCATTCACTTTGTACATATGTCCTCTGGTGTTTGCTGATCCTGCCCAAGGAAACAGGTGCTGGCTGTCCATCTTATCTATACCTCTCATAATCTTGTAGACCTCTATCAAGTCTCCTCTCATCCTTCTATGCTCCAAAATGAAAAGTCACAGCTCTGCTAACCTTGCCTCATAAGACTTGTTTCCCAACCTAGGAAACATCCTGGTAAATCTCCTCTGCACCCTCTCCATAGCTTCCACATCCTTCCTAGAATAAGGTGACCAGAAATGAATACAATATTCCAAATGTGGTCGCACCAGTGATTTGTAGAGTTGCAACATGGCTTCTCTACTCCTGAACTCAATCCCCCTATTGATAAATCCCAGCACCCAAAAGGCCTTCTTAAATATCCTTTCAACCTGTGTGGCAACCTTGAGGGATATATAGATTTGCACCCCAAGGTCCCTATGTTCATCCACATTCTTAAGTAACTGACCTTTAATCCTGTACTCAGCTTTTTCACCTCATATTTATCTGGATTGAAATCCATCTGCCATTTTTCTGCCCAACTCTGCATCCTATCTATATCCTCTTGTAACCTTCGACAACCTTCAGCTCCATCCACAACTCCTCCAAACATCGTTTCATCTGTAAACTTTTACCTCTTCATCCAGGCCATTTATAAAAATAACAAATAGGGGTCTCAGAACTGATCCTTGCTACCAGTCACCGACCTTAAGACAGAATAATTTCCTTCCACTACTACTCTCTGCTTTCTCCTACAAGCCAATTTTGTATCCATACAGCTAATTTTCTACTGATCCAGTGACTCATGACTTTCTGGATGAATCTCTCATGGGGGGGATTTTATCAAAGGCCTTGCTAAAATCCATGTAGACCACATCTACCACCCTACCCTTATCAATTTATTTTGTTACCTCCGTAAAGGCTAAGTAACTAGGCATAAAGAACCCCGTTTTTCATGGGATATTGGCAATCTGGTTAAGAAAAAGAGGGAGATGTATAGCAAGAATAGGCAACAAGGAGCTAATGAGGTATTTCAAGTGTACGAGAAAAAGCAAAAATATACTCAAGGAAGGCAAAAAGAAGACATGAGGTTGCTTTGGCAGATAACGTGAAGGTAAACCCGAAGTATATTAAGAGTAAGGGACAAAATTGGTCCCCTAGAGGATCATAGGTGTCAAGTATATGTGGAGCCTCAAGAAATGGGGGAGATCTTAGTTTTTTTGCAACAGTATATGGTCAGGAAACTGGCATAATGAATAAGGAAGGAATGGAAACAAACAAAAGTGTCATGGAACAGATGGAGCTTAAGGAGCAAGAGAGTGCAGAGTAAAAGAGAGGATCAGTTTGTAGTATACATGTGTGGCATATTTATATATAGTTCTGCCAGATCACCCTTCAGCCTCTGACACACCAGGGAAAACTCCTGCTCCTCAAGTACAGTTTGATCTTGCATTTTGCTGCCTTATCCAATGTTTGTCTCAATACAGCCCTCCATTACTGAGGCATCAATATGGCCATGATTGGCCACTCACCGTGTGCTGCTTCTTGACACAAGAGTCAAACATGTGCCCCTCAGTGAAGACACCTACAGAGTCTTTATTGCCTGCATAGCTTTGTAGAACAAAAAAAAAGTCATGCAGAAATCATCCACAAACTCCTTTGCATCTGTCAACTCAAAGCCAATAATCAAAATGCACTCAGGTCTGGTGATAATGAATGGATATTAAATGACTTTCTTCAAAATGTATGAAAATAAAATTCCTAACCGTGTTTTTGTTACATGACATTCAAGTCATTATTACAGTAAGGAGAGGAAGTTATACTCCAATTTCTCAATAGGAATTTACTTCGATATTGCCCACTGATTCAAATAAATGATGAAAGGCTGTCTGGGTGCCTTACTGGCCTTTTGATACTTATAGGTTATTTTTAAAATGAAGAAATATTGGTTATATACATTCAGATCATAAGTCTGCATCCCACAGCATTTTCAGTACAGTTACTGGTCCACATATGCCAAGTGAGTGTTGTGAGTCACAGCTTTTTTTTAAGTAGCTGGGAAGCCTTGCGTTGATTTCTCTGGTCCTTTCCCTTCTCTTGGCAGAGGCAATGGGAAGAGAGATTCCAACTTAGTCAACATGATGCAGCCTGGTAGGGTAGACCATGCTCAACCACAAAGGGAACAGTGATGAGCTGAGACTCAGAGATGTGTGGGGAACTGAGAACTTCCTTGGCCCTCTGAATTATGATTGGTTTAGTATGATTCAGCCTTGAATTCTCCTTGCTTTATTTAAAGCAACATCAGTGGGCACCTTTTAGCATCAAGTTGTGTAAAAATGGTTTTTCTATTGAATAAACATGATTTCTCCATGAACTTTGTTTTTTTTTCTTTCCATGCCCTTTCTGTCCTTCAGCTCCTCTCTTAAAGTGCAGCTCCTATTTTCTCCTTAAATCAATACAAATGAATTGGACAAGGCTCAGTGATAACACACTCTCCTCTGAACCAGTCGTTTCTCCATTCATTACCACACTATTCGGCCCAGAGAACAATACCTCAACTGATACTCCAATAGGGCATCAAGGGAAAACATTACTGTCTGATTGAACTTCGCTTTGAGATTCCACTGCTTGTTCAGATGGATATAAAACATCTTGTGGCCCTATTTGGATAAGTGTCAGGTATATTCTCCCTGATATTCTGCCAATGTTTATCTCTAAACTCACATCACTAAAGCAGATGACCTTGCCTTTATCACCACTCTATTTGTGGGAGATTGCCGTGTGTAACTTGATTACCATATTTCCTTCTTTGCAACAATGAGCTTATTTTCCTTGTTTTCTTAAACTGTAATTGCAGTTCAATTAATATAAGAAAATAATAGCCATTAAAATGAGAATGGAGACAGAAAGATACTGTTGTAATTGGAGCACTGGCTGTCTTTTATAGGAAGACAAGAGTTTAAGGGTAAAAGTTTATTATCTTTCACATATGGATGCACCAAATTTCTTACTTGCTGTAGGTACCTTACCTCTCTGTAAGGTACATCAATTATAAATTAAATGACCACATATGCCAAAACAGAAAAAGAGATAATAACTCTAAAATAATGGATATATAAATATTTACAGTCAGAGTTAGTGCAAGGAAATAATCTTCTGGTGGTACCAAACTAGTTTATAGGGTTGGAATAGAACAGAAAAGTTCAAGAGGCTGATAACTGTTGGAAGAAAAACTGTTTCTTCAATCTAGAGGTGCTGATTTTCAGGCTTCTGTCCCTTCTGCTTGAAGGTGGCAATGAGAAGAGGCAATGACCAAGATGATGGGAGTCCTTTATGATGTTGCCTGCTTTCTTGAGATCGTGCCTCACATCGTCATCTTCAATGGACAGATAAGTGCACGCATGATCGACTTGGCAGGTTTGCTGCTTTATGTGGCCTTTTGTATTCCTCGGCACTCAAGTTTTCAAACCAGGCCATGATGCAACCAAGTCAATATATTTTCCACACTACATCAATATTCTACATCCAAGCTACATCAAATCATATCCCCCCCCTCCCCCAGTGAAGACACCTAGATTAGTGTGATGAGATGTTGATTAAATTCTCGGTTAAAAACAGATCTTTATGGTTGTCTTTGATCATATCATTAAATGAGACAGAATTTACCCTTTGTTTAGACCTATGGATTGTCTCAGGTAATTTACTTGGTTTCTATCCAGAATTATTTTTAAGAAAAAAACTAACAGCTATGGATAGATTTGTTGTATTACATTTATATTAATTTGTGATATGTATATGATATGACCTGTTATTTGTTACATTAGTAGATTTTGTACGTAGGATTTGTATGTTAATCTCAATAAAAATATTTTAAAAGGAAAGAAAATAAAGTTGGAGAAAATTAAAAAAAAAATAAAAAAGATCAAAAGCCCAAATGGATCTAAAGGAAGTATATTCCCATAACCATAGAATATTACAGCACAGGAATAGACACTTTGGCCCTTCGAGTCTGTGCCAAACTTTTTGTTCTGCCTAGTCCCACTGATCTGCACCCAGTCCAGAGCCCTCTATATCTCTCCCATCTATGTGCCTGTCCACATTATTCTTCATTGTTAAAATTGACCCCACATTCACCACTTCTGTTGGCAGCTCGTTACATACTAATTTGCGCCTAGTTTCCCCTAAACGTTTTCTTTTCACCCTTTTGGTTTGTATCTCCCCTTTCCTCAGTGAAAAACTGACCTACATTTATTCTTTCTCAATTACCCCTCATAATTTTAAATAACTCTATCAAATCTCCCCTCATTCTTCTACGCTCCAGGGACTAAAGTCCTAACCTGTTTAATCTTTACCTGTAACTTATTTTCTGATGTCCAGGCAACATCCTAGTAAATTTTCTCTGCACTCTTTCAATCTTATTGATATCTTTCCTGCAGTTAGGTGACCAAAACACTGAAATAAATCTGAAATCAAATCTGAAAAACTGCACACAATACTCCAACTTTTGCTTCACCAGTAACTCATACAACTGAATTTAATGCAGACAAATGTGAGGTAATGCATTTCAGATGGACAAGCCTAGAAAGGACATACATGGTATATGGTAGGGCACTGAGGACTGTGGTAGATCAGAGGTGTCTGGGAATACAGATGGGTCAGCATATAGGATGGAGATTGAAGAATTCTGGGACTTCCTGCTGGTGACCAATGGAGTAGCATCTAACTACAGTTGCTCCAAATTTCTTAATTTCTGCCCACTTCTTACATCCTTATTTCAAAAGATATTTTTCTTCTTCTGATATTTTTCTATAACCTATCGAAATTGTTCGATGATTAACTATGACAACAAGTACTAAAGTTGGGAGTAAAGAAGAGGGAAGATCTTTCTTTACCGATCCATTGGCTACTTCAGTGGTTCTCCACCTCTTTGTTTCCACTCACATACCACTTTAAGTATTCCTTATGCCATCGATGCTCTGTGATTAGTAAGGTTTAGAACCACTGTTTTAATTGTACCTAATTGACTCGTTATGTTTCATAACTCCAAAGGGAATGGGCCAATGACAATTTTTCTCAAGCTAAATTTTCAGTAACATTTGTGTCTAGAGTAGTGATTCTCAACCTTCCCTTCCCACTCAGGTTGTGAACCACTGGGCGACTTTGATGGAATACATAAAGGAGCTGAAGAATGACATTAAAGATATTAAAACTACTGTTAATCAAACTGACATGGTTGGATGAAATTTGCAAGGTAACTGAAGACCATGAAGAACAAATGAAATCCCTTGAACTGTCAATGGAATTTGTAGAATCTCAGCTGGATGCTTTACATGCAGCAAATACTCAATAATGAAGAAGGTGGCTGACTTAGAAGCAAGGAACAGACAAAATAATCTGAGAATTCTTTGTCTGAGAGAGGAAACGGAATCTGGCCAATTTACTACATTTTTTGCAGAATTACTTTGGGAAGTCTTTGGTGACACATTGCTACCTACTTTACCTGAACTAGACACAACTCATAGATCGCTGGCTCCTAAACCTGCCCTTTGGAATAAACCCCATTCAGTGACTCTACATTTACATAATTTCCAAGTAAATGACTTACTAATACATGAATCTCACCGAAAAGGGATGTGACATATCGTCAGCAGAAAATCAGAATTGTTGAAGATTATCCCATGAAAGAATTACCGAATGTAAAGAAGTTATGTCCAGGTTGTATAAGGGAGGTTACAAACCCTCCCTTTGTTTCCCAGCATGCCTTCAGATTATAGTCCCGAACAATTTGAAATATTGTCTGCGTGGTCAATGGATGTTCAGAAATTTCTCGATGAACTCCCTTCCACGTCTGCTTCTGTGAATCAGTAATGCTTTCTTTGTTCTTGTGTTTTCTTTTGAACTCTCAGATGTCTGAGGCTTAGATTACTAAACATTGCTGCGCTTACACCAACTTGAGTAATAAGGATGTTCCAGTTATTTTTTTTTCATGACATTGTTCTTATTATAAGGTTCTCTTTGTGTTAAGGTGTGGCAGTTGCAGGAGCTGAAGGAAATCACAGCCACCACGTTGATGGTCGTTAATGACAGTTTTTATTCAGATTCAGGGCGCCCCTATAAGGGCAGGATGAGCTCAGTCACCTGGTACATTGTGACATCATAATCGCTGCCCAGATTCCACGCTGGAAGGGATGGTGGAGTCAGAGAGAAACCTCTGACAACGCCATTTCCCCATGACTGCCCCGCCACGTGGCGATACAAGCGGGGCCGGTTGGCCATGAGGATGTGCGCCGCCACACAACACCACCCCCCAGAACTGGCTATGCGTCTTGTTGCTTTGGCGGCCGGCCCCAGCACTTGGGCGTGGCCGTCTGCACCGACTGTGATAAGTCCAAATGAGCAGCTTTTAAGCGGTCCACAGTAAACTCCCACATCTAAAGTAAAAGTCCCACCTGACGGCCGGAGAACCTTGTACAACCCTTCATATGGGCGCTGCAGTGGGGCCCTCTGTGGTCCTCTCCGGACGAACACAAATTGCGCCACATCCAGAACTTTCAGTCGATGGGATGGTCGGGTGCCGTGGTGCAATGGGGGTGGTGGGGTTAGGTTGCCCTGTCATTTACGGAGGTCCATAAGCCGCTCACCTTTGTTGTGCGTCGACTTGGTCTCCGGGCTGAAAAATTCACCTGGCAGGGAGAGTGGCGCGCCGTAAACCTTTTTCTGCTGACGAGGCTTGCAGGTCCTCCTTGGGCGCCGTCCTAATCCCAAGGAGAACCCAGGGTAATTCATCCACCAGTCTTGCCATCAGAGCAGACTTTAGGTGTTGATCGAACCTCTCTACCAACTCGTTAGACTGTGGGTGGTAGGCCATGGTGTGGTGCAGTGTTACCCCTAAAAGCCTTGTCAGCTGTGACCATAGTGTGGAGGTAAATTGGGCACCTCTGTCGCTCGCGATGTGCGCCGGCATGTGAAATGAGCGATCCACTGCCTGACCAAGTCTTTAGCAGAGGTCTCCACTGACACCTCATGGACTGGGATGGCTTCCGGCCACCTGGTTGCTCTGTCCATTATGGTAAACAGGTACTGTGACTCCCTGGACACCAGCAAGGGGCCGATGACACCCACATGGATAAGCTGGAACCTCCGTGCTGCCGAGTCGAAATGTTGAACAGGGGCCTGCATGTGTCTGTGGACTTTAGACGTCTGGCACCTGATGCAGTTGTGGGTTTGCGATGCCACCTCCTTCTTGAGGCCAAGCCAGACAATTCGCTGTGGCACCATATGCACGGTAGTCTTTACTGAGGGGTGGGTGAGATCATGGATAAAGCTGACGACCCTAGCCCTCCACTCCTGTGGGACTACCGGGCACGGTGAACCAGTGGATGTGTCGCAGAGCAGCGGCTGGGTGGAGTCAGGAAGTTGAATATCCTCGAGCTTGAGACCTGAGACGGCTGTCCAGAGAGCTTGAATTTCGGGCGTTGTGCCACTGGGCCTGCACTAATTGCATGTAGTCAAGACTGGGAGCTAGCATGCTGATGGCCGGGTGGGAGAGCACATCCGTGACTACATTGTCCTTGCCCGACCACCCCCTGGCATAAGCTACAAAGAACCAGCTGTCGTCATTGATGACACTCGTCTCAATGCTGCCGACAAGCTTTAATACCTGGGCAGCACATTAACATCCTCAGCTTCTCTAGTCAGCTGAAAGATTGGGTTGGGTCATAGAACATCAGGTTGGCCACCAAATTCAAGGTGTACAGGGCCATGGGCATATAAGCCTTGCTATATTGATGTGAGACATGGTGGCCATTATCAGAGTCACTTACGTGAGCTTGACCAACTGTAGCAGTGTCACCTATGTTCTCTGATGAAGATCACCTGACAAGACAAGGTTTCCAATATCGAGGACCTTTCTCAAGCCGGAATGCAGCAGCTTCAACCTTAGTGATGTCAGCCCAACTGTGATGGGCAGGGCATGTTGCCAGATTCCCGATGGAAGACTGCCCAAGGACATCTTGTACGATCAGCCGTCCAGTGGGACCTGAAAATGAGGAGGAGAGCAACTATGGTACAAGAATGTCCTGCACAGGATCCTCAAGAAAGCTGACATTGCTCCATCAACATGAGAGGATCTGGCTCAAGATCGATCGCAGTAGAGGGACGCCATCAAACAAGATATGGATGCTGCTGAGAAAAAGGCTCAAAGAGGCAACAGAGGAAAGGCAATGGAAGCATTTCAATGAAGCTTCTGCCCCTGTTTCCCCTCCAGGCCTCACCTGCCAAGTATGTGACAAGCAGAGCTTGTCAAGGATCGGCCTGTAAAGCCCCTCCAGGATGCACCTATCAAACCCCACCAACTGACTGAAAGGAACCAACATCATCCTATGGGATGGATCGCTAGAAGGTATCAGCATATAACTTTTCTAATGGCCAGTTTCTTTTGAGCCGTCAAAATTTGACCTTGCTATTGTGATATTAGTCATAACAAGTGTAGATTAGTTTGGATGTTTTAATGAAGTTTACAATCAGATATGGAGTGTTGCTTTCAAGGAAGCTTTTGAGGGGAATGGACATTTTGCAATTTAGCTTGTTATTTCTTGGGTAGACTTTGGGGGGATTGGGGAGGCAGGATTTGGCTTAGGATTCATTTTCAAAGTTGCTATAGTGATTCATGGTTGTTTATATTCCTTCTCTTGTTGATCTTTTCCAGTCTCATGGCTAAGTCAAGTTAATTAGGATTTTTAATGAATTTTCTTTTAATTTAGTTAATATGAATAAATTCATTGATATGGTGAGTTGGAATGTTCATGGGTTAAACCACCCTGTCAAACATCAGAAAATATTTATGCACATTAAAAAGTTTAAAGCTGAAATCATAATTTTAGAAGAAATCCATATGTTTGAATGACACCTCGTGTCTTTTTCAATGCTGAACTTTAATGCATATTTTTATGGACAAAGCTAGAGGAGTTTTGATTTTAATTGATGAATCTATCCCATTTGTTCATCATAACATTGTTTCTGATATTAATAGTAATTTTCATATTGTTTATGGGAAACTATATGATAGAATGATTGCCTTCACAAATGTTTATGATCCTAATGTTGAAGATATGTGTTTTTTTGAACGTTTCTTTTCTTCCTTATAGGACTTAAATGTATATTCTTTCGTAGTGGAGCTGTTAACTTTTGGTTGGAACCTGTTTTTGATCATCCATCTTCCAAAATAGCTACGTTTAATAAATCAGCTTTATTTATTCACTCTCTCTCAGTGTAGATATATGGCATTTTCTTCATCCCAATTATAAAGGAAAACACTTTTTTCTCTAATGTTCATCATGTGTACTCAGGAATTGATTCTTTTTTTTAACTGATAAACAGATTCCATTAATCTGTGCATGCAAGCATGAGTGTATCGTAATTTCAGACCATGCTCCAGTGGTCATATCATTGAGCTTTCCTGATTTACCTCAATCTGTGAGACACTAGCATTTTAAATCTATTTTATTATCTGATCCAATTTTTTTGAAATTTATGAAGGAATAGATTATATTTTTCTTTCAGAACAATTCCTTTTTGAAGGTTTCTAGCTTAATTGTCTTGTATTCTTTTAAGGCTTATATTCGAGGACAAATGATCTCATATATGGTGAAAATGAAAAAGAAAGAGGCTAATGCTGAAAGGATTGCACTCACCAATCAAATAAAGCTTTTAGACCAACAATATGTCCTTACTTCGAAACCTGAGACATTTAAAAAATAGCTTGAGCTTAAAGCTAAGTTTGACTTACTTTAGTTTTATCTTATCAAAACACAGCTTTTAAAAAGCAAGAGTCAATTATATATTCATGGTGATAAGTTGGGTAAACTCTGGGCAAATCAGCTAAAAGATTTAGCTGCTATATGTATGTAGAGTGCGTTGAAAGAACCAAAGACTTGTTGATCCAAACCAAGGGTTTTATTAACTAAAAGACTGAAGCATATCACAAGTAGATTGACCAGTCCAGAATGACCTGGTCTGGCTAGGAGCAATCCTTTAAGACCTGCCAGTAGGTGTGGCTACACTCTCAACCAATCACAGTCAACCTACACTACCATCTGTACATATACACATTGGTGATAGAATCTGTACTATAACAATGTATTATCATGGAGATTCACAAAGAGGATGACATAGTATCACCACTGACCCTGTAGAAATTAATGACACATTTAGACAGTATTGTTCCAATCTTTATAAATCAGACTTTCCCATTGATCGAACTCCTATGTTAAATTTTCTGGACAGTTTGATAAAACCCAATCTTTCTTTAATTAAAAAAATCTATTTCACATGAAGACCTAACGATTATTAAATCGTTACAATCCGGCAAAGCACCAGGCCTTGACTTTTTCCCTCTTACTGATACCCTATTTATGCTTAGTATTTTCTGACTCTTAAATCTGGGAATTTGTCATCTACTTTTTATGATGCAATAATCACTCTTATCCCAAAAAGAATAAAGATTTGTCGGCTTGCTCTGCCAACAGGCCAATTTCTCTCTTAAATGTCGATGTTAAAATTTTCTCTAAAATCTTGGCCAATAGATTGGAAAATTGTTTTCCCCTTATTATTTCTGAGGACCAGTAGTGTTTATAACAAACCATTATTCACATGTTAATATTCGCCATTTATTGAATATTATATATTCCCCTTCGGCTTCTTCGTCAGAATGTGTTAAGTTTTTAGATGCTGAAAAAGCCTTTGACAGAGTTGAATGGGAATATTTGCAATATTAGATTTATTTTTGTGGATTAAATTATTTTAATAATCCCTTGTTGCTTCTATTCTTACTATTTCTTTGCAATCTAAACCTTTTAAACTTCATGTGGGACCAGAAAGGGTTGTCCTTTCAGTCCCTTGTTGGTTAATTTGGTTTTAGAACCCTTGGCTATTGCCTTTAGAGAATCTCAGGATATGTCTGGAATTTTAGTTTCTCTTTACGCTGATTACTTTTTGCTTTTTGTATCTGATCCTAACTCTTCAATCCTTGATATATTAACATTACTCCATCAATTTGGTCAGTTTGCCGGCTATAAATTAAATTTTCCAAAGAGTGAACTTTATTTTTGAATACTTTTTATCCTTTCTTTTTAAGATTTCTAATAGCCAATTTACAAACCTTGGTGTAACAATTACTAAGACTCAAACATTTGTTTAAGGATTTTTTAAAAATCAGCTAAATAAATCTATCTCACGGGTCTCTTTTGATGTCCTTAATCGGACCAATTAGCTGTTCTAATTTTTGTTACTACATCTCTTTTTGACTCACTTGATTCTATTATATCATCATATATTTGGAAAAATGAATGTCCTCATTTAAATAAAGTTAAACTCCAAAATCTCAAAAAGAATGGCTCTATCTAATGATTCTATTATTGGGCTGTTAATATTCATTGCATATATTTTGGTTATATAATAATAATAATAATAATAAAATGGATGGCCCAGATGGGTTGACTTGGAGTTGAATTTGACTAAGAAATTTTCTATTGTTTCAATACTTGGAGCATTTTTGCCTTTTCCTATTGGTAAAAAGATTGATCATCTAGTGGTCAAATACATGATTAGGATTTGGTTCCAGTTTAGAAAACATTTTGGACTCCCTTATTGCCACCCACTCATAGTCAATGGTTACAAGATTTGATATCATATTTCACTTTGGAGAAAATTAGGGGTTCAGCAAATGTTTAAAATTTAAATTTTACAAATATATGGGGCTCCTTTTTGAATTATTTTCATAACTTTTAATGGTAATGATAATTAAGTAATCTGTGATTCTTGTGGACTTGCATTTCTTTTTATTTGTACTCCTAGTGATCTCTCCCTTTACAATAGCCATGCAACTTTGGAGTGGTTTTGGGTTTGGATAATAAAATTATTTTTATTATTTTTTTCTTCTCTTTTCTGCTTTACCTTTGAATTAATAGTGTTGCATAATGTCTTTTTTTTTTGCCATAATGAGTTTACTTACTTTGCTACAGTTGTATCATTGCAATGCATCATTCTCTTTCTCTGTATGTATTCTTATATAAACATCTAATAAAAGTATTGAAGAGAATGGAGGTTGAAAACTTGGCTGAATGGTGCACCAACAACAACCTTGTACTCAATGTCACCAAAACTAAGGAGCTGATTGTTGACTTTAGCAAAGGAAAGCCAGAGGTGTACAATCCAGGGATTATTGCAGGAACCGGAGGTGGAGAGGGTGAGCAAATTTAAGTTCTGAGGAGTCACTATCTCAGAGGAGATTTCCTGGACCCAACACACTAATGGCATCAGCACCACTACTTCCTCAGGAGTTTGCTGAGGTTTGGTATGATACCAGAAACCCTGGCAAATTTCTACGGGGTGTGGTGGAAAGCGTGTTGACCAGCTGCATCATGGTTTGCTATGGGAACACCAATACCCCTGAGCATAATGCTTCCAAAAGGTAATGGATGCAGCCCAGGATGTCGCAGCCAAAACCCTCCCCTCTGTTCAGAAAATCTACAGGGAATGCTGCCATCAGAAAGCAGCATAAATCAACAAAGACCCTCACCACCCAGCATATGTTATTCTCACTGCTGCCATCAGGAAAGAGGTCTAGGTGCCACAAGACTCATCACCAGGTTCAGGAACAGCTGCTACCCCTCCACCATCAGACCCCTCAACAATAATCTCAATTAGGCATTCATTTAAGGACTCTAACTTGTGCACTTTAATGATTAAAAAAAAAATATCTCTGTATTGGCTTACATTTGAGATTTGTTTATGGTTCTTTATTTGTTTACATGTATTTACTGTGTGTACTGTTTTTATTGCCCTACCAATTAGTGATAAATTCTGCTGCACCCGCAGGAAAAATAATCTCAGGGTTGTATGTGATGTCATGTGTGTACTCTGACAATAAGTCTGAAATCTGACATAATTCCCTGAAAGAAGTGTCACAGGGAGAGAGTTGTACAGAGCGCTTTTGGCCTTTGTAAATCAAAGTATTGAGTATAGGATATAATTATTACATGGGATGTAATGGTAAAGTTGTACAAATCATTGGTGAGGCTAAATTTGGAGTATTGTGTGCAGTTTTTCACACTAGATTTCAGATTTATTGCCTGGGTTTCCTCTGGGTCTCCAGTTTGCTTCTATGTTCCAATGACATACGGGTTTAGTTGGTTAGTTGATCACATGGATGTATTTGAGTGTCATGGGCTCATGAATGGTGGGAGGATCTGTTCCCATGCTGTGTCTCTAAATTAAAAACGAAAATATTTTTGTGCTAAGTGAGCATAGAAAGATGGAGGTGGATCACTGCCTGCTTTGATCCTCATCACAAAGATAAGACAGACATCAGGGTGAGGCAACCATTGCTTGTTTGTCCCTTCATCCTGAAGTGGGACACAGAAGGGTACTGAGAGAGGAAGAACAGATTTAAGATTTTTTCCAATCTATGATTAGATAGTCCTCTCATCCCAAGATTTAATCCAGTGAATTTAATACATCTTTGATGAAATAAGAACACAACTAAGCATTGTATTACGGGTGTAATTTGTTGGTGTTGAGAGAACATTTTTTCCAGAGGCATCAAAATGCACACCACAGTTCGATTCGGCAAAGATTTTATTGTTCAGTAAAATATATTAAGTTAAATAAAATAAATAGAACTAAATATTTCACATTTTTGTTTAAAAATAATATTTAACAGATTCCAAGAACTGACACAGTCCAATTAATTTTAGAAATAAATAAACACCATAGAAAGACGAGCATTTGCAACATGCTCTTGTTGATCATTTTTTTAAAAATCGTTCTCTTTTTAAAATCCTTCATTGTGAAAGCTTTGGTCGTTGCCATAGCAACACAAGGTATACCCAACAGGACAGATTGTAAATTGGAATTTCTCACAATGTGACAAAATAAAAATCTCTGAGATGGCAATTCACGTGATGTCCTGGGACAGAAATAAAACAAACCCTGCGAATAAGCCAACTCCCCTTTGAATATATCGAATGAAATTATCTCAACAATATCCCGTGGCCTCTCTAATTAAATATCAACCCTAACATGTTTGGCATGTCCACTGTAATACACAGAGTGCTTTTACCCATGATTCTAATGATGGATATGTCTCTTCAATTTTTATCACTAATTAATCACTGGTTGGAAAACTCAAATATAAATTTGAAGGCTAATTCCACTTCCTCTTGATGGATGGGAAAAGGAGACTGCACTTCTCTTCGTGTAATACAGGCTGCCAATGGTAGGAGAGGGTGGCCTTTAGATTTGATCTTAAATCTTCTCTTGTACATTCAGCAGGATGCAATGCAGAGGGATCAGGACCCTGGTGGAACTTCCTCTCTCCTCGTTCTGCCTGTGCCCCACCCCCTCCCCACTTTCGTTTGTCTCCTTTTTCCCTCCCTCTACCCCAAACATGCAGATCTTCATTGTAGCAAATCTCCTTCACCCATTACAGATGAATAGAGAGAAATACATTAAATTATTAAATAGATTTATCATTACATAACAAATTACAATAATAAATTAATAATTAAATAGAAGTACTATTGACTTTGTAACAATTCATTCCAATAAGGCAACTCCTAGTGAATGTCTAGCTTATTTGAAGACTTTGATAGATGGTAGTGTTCAGTCTCACTGTGGAATTTAACACATCGGACAGAAACACAGCCAGACTTCCTTGGTCTTAACAATTGATTGTTTTTTTTTCTCTGTGAAAAGAACAAAGTACAGTATCAGCAAGTGTGTGTGTGGTGAGAGAGAGAGAGAGAGAGAGAGAGAGAGAGAGAGAGAGAGAGAGAGAGAGAGAGAGAGAGAGAGAGAGAGAGAGAGAGTGGTTTGTGTTTCACGATGGAGGTTTCCCAGTAGAAGACCAGAAAGCAGTGTTGCTTATTATACTCTGTTTTATCTTTACCAAAATTATAGAAAGAGATGCATTCCACATTGAATATTTGGCACTGGAGTAGGCTCATAGTAGCAGGTCTTCTATCCTTCAAACGTGCTCTATTATTCAATGAGATCAAGGCTCATTTTATTTGCTAACCTTTTATTTGCTAGCCTTAATAACCCTGTCCAATAAAGATTTACCAACTTAATGTGAAATGTTTAATTAGCAAAGCCTTGATAGCTTCTTAAATATTGGTGAAGAGCTCAAAAATTCCATCACCATTTGTGTGGAGAAGAGTTTTCTCATGTCATTCATGATGGCCTAACTCTCACTTTAAGGTTACATTCTGCACTACCTTCTTGTCAGGCTGTTGTGAATAGTTGTTTGACCAGGGAGTCAAAGAACCATACAACCCTTTGGCCCATCAGCTCCATGCTAGTAACTGATTCATACCAGTCTTTCATTCTCCGCAAATCTCAGGTGCTCCCATGAGATTTACCTATCGCTCACACAATGGAGGGGAAATGAACTCTCCAGCTCATATTTCTTTGAAGTTGGGAGCAAACCAGAGCATCCTGTGGGATCCCCATGTAGTCACAGGGAGACCACACAACTTCAACAACCAGCACGGGAAGTCACAGGAAAAACTGAAGCCACTTGCAAATTTAGAGGAACATCACCTTATATACTGTCTGCGCACTCTTCAACTAGATCATCCAGATGGCATTAACATTGACTTCTCCAGTTTCCGTTAAGCCCCTCTTTTGTGTCTCTCTCCCCATGACTCCTTTCCTCCAGCTCTCTACCTCCTTCCCTTCCTTGTTGTGTTAGAGAGCAACCTTGGCCCTTTCCCCATCACCTCAGCTTTTTTCTACCCTCCCAGCTGTGTCCAGATATGACCACTCACCTGTCAGTCTGTGCTCTTCTCCTTCCTCCCTCCTCTTCTCCTCCCCCTACCTTTTCATTCAGGCCTGTTTTTCCTTAGACATTGGTGAAGGCCCCAGGCCTAAATTGTTGGTGACCCTTTATTTCCTGTGGTCGCTACGTGACCTGCTGAGTTTCTCCAGCACATTTGTGAATGGCACTCGACCCCAGCATCTGCAGACTTTCTTGTTTAACTCCACACACTGTCAGGTCTGAGCTCAAGGGCTTTGAGGCAGCTCCTTTACCTGTATGACACTGGGCTATGCAAGAGGGGCTAGCAACTTTAATTGGCAGCCTCTGAAGATACTGCTGCTGTCATGTACTCACCTTTTGAACACTTTGCAGCTCTGCTCACTCCAGGTGGAGTTGAAGAACAGTTCCTTCACTTGAACACAGATGCTGCCAATCTTGTTAAGTTGCTTGCAAGTGACTGGGAAGGTAATGGTGGAGGCCTCGGTGGTACAGCTGAAGCGATGTTTATTTGACATGATATCATTGCATGGAACCATTGCCTGGAACAGAAATAAAGAACCATGAGTAGATGCTCATCATACAGAAGGGTGGGAACACACTGCACTGCACAGCATCAAAATGTAATTTAATTCATTTAGTTTACTATTATAATTTTTCTTCACAAGAACCTGTTAGGCTGCAGCAAGTAAGAATTTTGATGTAAATATACATTGTACAATGTATATAACAATAAATTCTTGGTTATCATCAACCCTACAATGGTGCAATTGGGATAGATCCACATCATCACCCAGCAGGGTTATATGTTCGAATCCGACTTTATGTTTCAACGGACTCAGCTCAGATCATCATATAAATCCCACCCCATTCCCCCATTGAGTCTACTCACACTTCCTATTGTCTTGCAAAAGCAGCCAACACATTCAAAGACTCATCCCACACTGTCACCACCCTCCTCCCATCAACAAGGAGATTCACGAGGGTGAGGCCACGCACAACTAGGGTCAAGGATAATTTGCTTACCACCATTAGCAGTTTCTTGTACAACCCTTACACTCAAATAAAGTTACCTTTGTTCTGTTCCAATGGTATTGTACCATGATTATAATTGCTCTACCACATATGAGTTGAGTAGCTGGGCTGCTTTCAAAACAGCCCTTGGAACAGGTGACAATAAACTTGAAAATCAGCAGAACGTAGCTGAGAAACAAAGTGTTTATATTATCACATTAGATAGGAAAAATGTCTAGATGGACTGACTTAGCAGAGGAACTCCATTCTGTGCTGTGCGGCTCAGTAATCCTGTTCCAGAATTACAGCTGCATCTAGGGTAAACCATGCCACACTGGAAATTCTAGCTGCAAGTTACCCTGGTACAAATTTCCCTGTCAGTCATGTGCAAGTTGAGATCACTTCCTGGATTGCCTGAGGAGACAACTGGTGTTTTCTAGTTCTTGAAAGAGATCAGGTTTTAATTACCCTACTTCAGGCTGGGACACTATTTGGATAAGTTCTCTGGGAAGAAATGCCTTCAGATCTCATTCCTATATGCCTCCCTGATCTTGATCTTGATTCTGCTTCGGCAGAGGATTGATTTGAACCATCCTATGTGAAACAAGCTTTTCAACCCATTGATTTATGCCAATAATCAAGGAGAGTTTCATTAATTTATTCTTCCCACATTTACAACAACATTCCTTGGATTTCACCACTCATTTGGGGTCATTTTTAGTGCCAATTAACCTGCCAGCATGCACATCTTTGGGTTTGTGGGAGGAAATCCACATGGACATGCAGTGAAAATGCAACCTGCCCACAGGGAGCAACTGAAGTCAAGATTGAAGCTGGGTGGCTGGAGATGGGAGGCCTTGTGTCTCGCCTCCTGCTTCTCAGAATTTTGTACATGTTAAACAGATCTCATCTTATTTCATGCAGTTTACCTAGAACATCAGCATTAAGATTACAATCAGTGGGAGTTCAAGATATGACATTTCTTTCAGTCCTGCTCTTCATATGGATTGAGGGAGTGAAATACTCTGAGTTGACAAATTAATAAGTTTCATTTCTATATGTGAATGGATTGAGCCCCTTGTACGCTGGGGGTTTTGATGCTGTCACCTCTGCATGTGTGTACTGCCACCTGTTGACCTCAGGAAGTATTGCCCGAGGTCACTATTGATTCGTAGAACTCAGATGAATTGCAGTGATGTTCACAACCTCATGGCGCCCGAAAGAACTTCTTACCAGTGACCTCATTTCCACAGGTGCAACAGTTCCAACTGTTCTGCAACATTTCATTTTTTAAATGATGAATCAGCAATAACAATGGGTTCAGCTCACTGGATGAATAGCACAGCTATAACTTTATATTTTGGCTTGTAGGTTTAAATTCTGCCTTTTATTGCAGAAACTAGCACGCAGTTCTGCACAGGCACACAAGCTGGTGCTTGGGTCTGGAACCCTGAGCTTGCAGACGAATGAAATGTCTCCTTTCCAACAGCCTCACTCTGGAGAAGGAAGGAGGTGATCCTAGTCGTCACACCCCTGTAGGCACACTGTAGGAAATCTGTAGGAATGAAGAGAAGTCCAACAGCTTTCTCTTAGCCAACATCACAATGCAAGTAACTTGCTCATTAGCACTTGGATGTTGGTGGGTAATTGGCTGCAGCAGCTTCTCATGTGATAGTAGAGGGTATTCAGAATTAATTGCATGTGGAGCACATCAGAGTGTCTCCAGGGCCAGAACAATACTATTGTTTTCTTTACTTATTGACAGAGATCCGGGGGGGGGGGGGGCGGTGCTGGGAGATCGGGGGGGGGGGCGGTGCTAGGAGATCCGGGGGGGGGGGCGGTGCTGGGAGATCCGGGGGGGGGCGGTGCTGGGAGATCCGGGGGGGGGGCGGTGCTGGGAGATCCGGGGGGGCGGGGCGCTGGGAGAAGAGATGGTGGAGGCAGATACAAATATAATGTTAAAGATCAGATGGGTTTACCAATTGTTGCTCAGTCTAGGCTATGATATTTAGCCTTCGATAGAAGTGCTTGTAGATGGATACAAGCTAAATCCAAGAAAGTGGGATGGGTGTGGATAGACACACAGGAGGCATCGGTGAGGTCAGAGAATCACAACACATGGCATAGAATCAGACCCTTTGGCCCAATGTGCCACGTCAACCAAAATGTCCCATCCACACTATATCACCTGCTTGCGTCTGGCTTATATCCTCTAAACCCTTCTTTCCATATATCGGTCAAAGCATTTCTCAAACCTGCCCAACCACGTCCTCTGGAAATTTATTCAATTTCCCTACAGCCCTCTGTGTAAAAATCATTGCCCCTGACATTCCTGTTGCAAAGGCCTGTTTCTGTACTATATGCCTCCTTGACCATGAGAAGGTAGTGCTAATTTTCAATTCACCTGGGACTGATTCCTTCCTCGGTGTTTTGGCTTTTTGGAGTTCATCTTCACATCCACCTTGAACAGTAAAGGGAAGTAGGAGTGGGGTCTGTTCCAGGAATCTGGGTATTGCCAACTAATTACAAAGTCCATCTTTGGCCTTTTCGAAACGAGTTGGGTCTGTAGCTCCTTGGGAGCAGCGGGTTTCACTGTAAAGGAAGTAAGACCTGGCATGAGAATTGCACAAGCGTGCCTCCCCTCCCTAAGCACAAACCACTGGTCAATAATGTCATTGATGACCTGCACAGGAAATGAAGCAACCTTTCAATAAGAGTTTCATCTCTACCCGGCTCAGTTAATGTTGCGGTTATCACCACACTATTACAACACCAGTGACCCAGGTTCTAAACTGCCACTGTCTATAAGGAGTTTGTCCATTCTCCCCATGTCCGCACGAGTTTGCTCCAGTTTTCTCCCATGTTCCACGATAAATAGATAATTGTTCACATTGGTAATGTAAAGTTTGCTTGTATTTATTTACATATTGTCCAAGTGTAGCAATTGCAATCATCCCTCCATAAGAATTAAGTGAAGGTATTAAACCTTCTTATTTGGCACAGCATGCCACCAATTCAATAAATACTAATCACCTCCAAGCCATTAGATCATTTGCAATGTTGAAATCAAGCATCAGAACCCAAATTAGTCCTGACTTGTAATCCTATCACACCTTTAACACACTAAAACCCAAGGCATGTCACAGAAGTGGTGTCATTTAAAAATGTGATTCACGTGAAGTGAGATGAGTTTGGGGTAATAGGGAGTGGGGAAAATACAAGCAGCATCTGAAAGAGAGAGTGGTAGACTGTTGGAATGACTCCAAGTGTTACTAAGGTAGAAAAAGAGGGCTTTGAGACCTTTTGTATGAGAAATGGAGGGATTAGAGTTTGGAATAATACAGGTGGAAGGTGAAAATGCCAAATCTACATTTGGTTCCAGGATGCCTAGCTGGACCAGAGTGGACATCGCCTGCCATCAACGATCTTCTACTAAATCTTTGTGTTTCCAGGGAAAACTTTAAAGAAATTATTAGTGGGCTTAATAAAATGAATTTGCAATGCTGTCAATTTGGATTTAATGATTGTGTGTCAATCTCAGCCATATCCAAGTGGTGCATCCATATACTTACAAATATTTTGAATGTAGAAACATTTGATGTGCTTTTCATATCGTTTGTTTGTAGCTGCTTCCACAGTAAATATGATTCGCCTCAATTCTTCAGCATATGGAGAAAAGGAATTGTCAATGCAGGTTGCTTGGACAGTACACATCGCATTATTACATGGGGTCAAGACACAGTCCTCGGAGTTTCCAGTCCCACCTCTGCAACACAAACGGAAAAGTAAATGCATCGAAGATCCTTGAGTGGGTCATGCCCCCATGACTTTGTGACACCTTGCTGGTATTATATGCACTCCATATGGCGCCTAGCCCACCCCAAGGTTGGCCAATGGAGATGTCACACTGGTGGAGTAAAAGGAAATGAGACAGAATTAAAGTCAACCCTGGCTGTACCAATGAATCAAGCTGTGGGCAATTTCTCAGAATGTGGGCACCTTTGGCTTATACAGCAATTCTGATGAAAGGCTTCATCCTGAACAGGTCAGCAGCAGTTTGAACACAATCACAAGGCTGTTGGACCACTTCAATGCAAGTGATTAAAGTAACAATGTTGGGGTAACAGGGAGACCTTCTCTGAAAGAACTCCTTGAAGGGCAGTATACATGTAGCAATGGATGCTTGGAATATAAGGTAAACCATTCTTCATATAATGTCCTTCACTTTGATAAGTGCAGAAGGTGCACATAAATAAAAGTTAAGCTTAGCATATATTAAGTTTTTCAGTCACAGAGCAATGATGTGGTGTGGCTAGAGTCGCAGTAAGTGCAATGCTATTAAAATGCCAGCAACATGGGTTCATAGTCGGCACTGTCAGTAAGGAGTTTGAACGTTCTCCCTGTGATCTGTGTGGGTTTTCATGGGGTGCTGTGGTTTCCTCCCACATTCCAAAGATGTACGAGGTTGGCAGGTTTAATTGGTTAGATGGGTGTAATTAGGCAGCGAAGGCTGGTAGATCAGAAGGGCCAGTTACTATTTTGTATCTGTAAAATTAATGGACACAAGAACTGACAGTATTTATGTTGTAATCATCCTTGTGATCTTTCTGATGACGTTGTCTTGTTCCTTCCTCACAGGTAAATTAGTTGTGTGACTATTACACACAGGAACCTCCTTTATCCATCCCATCCACTGACTGAATACCCAACCCCAAACCAAACTGGTGTCAAGGCCAAGCATTTCTTGACTTAGCTCAAAGGAGTTGATTTCATGCAGTGGACCAGGTTTTAAATTTTCACGTTCTGATGACTGGGACAGAAAACACCTGGGAGGAGATAGGATTTCACCCTGGGCTGCATTTACACAAATGTGGAGAAATTAGAAAGGCTCTGCCATTCAGTAAAACTCTGGCTGGTCAAAGAGCCCATCAGGTAGCAGAGAGTCAAAGAGCCCATCAGGTAGCAGAGAGTCAAAGAGCCCATCAGGTAGCAGAGAGTCAAAGAGCCCATCAGGTAGCAGAGAGTCAAAGAGCCCATCAGGTAGCAGAGAGTCAAAGAGCCCATCAGGTAGCAGAGAGTCAAAGAGCCCATCAGGTAGCAGAGAGTCAAAGAGCCCATCAGGTAGCAGAGAGTCAAAGAGCCCATCAGGTAGCAGAGAGTCAAAGAGCCCATCAGGTAGCAGAGAGTCAAAGAGCCCATCAGGTAGCAGAGAGTCAAAGAGCCCATCAGGTAGCAGAGAGTCAAAGAGCCCATCAGGTAGCAGAGAGTCAAAGAGCCCATCAGGTAGCAGAGAGTCAAAGAGCCCATCAGGTAGCAGAGAGTCAAAGAGCCCATCAGGTAGCAGAGAGTCAAAGAAACCTTCAGCACCAGGTCAGGCCCTTTAGCACATTGAGTCCATCTCCAACTATTATTCTGTTTAGTCCCATTGACCTGCACCCAGACTATACCCCCAATAGCCCTCCTATCCATATACTTATCCAAATTTTTCTTAAATGTGAAATCTAACCCATATTCACTTCAGCTGGCAGCTTGTTCCACACTCTCATCACTCTCAACATGAAAAATCCCCCCCACCCCCCCAAGTTCCCTTTAAACATTTCACCTTTCACCCTTAACCCACATCTTCTTGTCTCACCCAATCTCAGTGGAAAAAAAACTACTTGCATTTACTCTATCTAAACCCCTCATCATCTACCAAATCTTTCCTCCTTCTCCCCTCATAACCTTGATTTTACACAGTCTTTCCCAAATTAATATACCCAAAGATTCCTGGGATAGCTTCTCCCCAACCCATGGATTTATCCCTGATCACCAACCAATGCCCAACAGATAACCAGATGCTATCTTGCTGAAAAACTTATTGAATATGCACCAATAACACGACTAGAAAAAGTAGGAAAAGTAGCCAGTGCTGAGTCAAAGAACTAAAGCATTCCTTACTCTCTGTGGAATCTTGCCAAGAAAATGGCCTTTTCTTTTTCCTTCCAGTGACAGGTAAATTTCCCGCCAAATCTCTCTGTGTGGCATGTGATGTAGTTTCCATCTTCCTCTGTATGAATGGAGACAACAAAATAAGTTATGGATCGGATCGATTGCCAAGATTAATCGACAGCTGAAATAACATTGTATTGATGGCTTCAGGGATGGTGGGAGGCAACATAGAGGTCCTGTTCACCCTTAACCTTCAGTGGTCCCACCAAATCTGAGAATATGTTTTAAGCACGTTGGGGTACCTATGCAAGTATTTTCAGAAATCTCAGCATCCTGCGCTCAATATTTAACTACCTCAAGGCCTTCAGCTAATGGGACCATCCCAGCACCCTGTTTGAGTATGCTTGCCCCCTTACCTCTTTGCTGATTGAACAAAGAGAAGCTAGAGGAACTGAACAGGTCAGGCTAACCTCTTCAATTTCTGTAAATCCTCCCCCCACCCCAAGTATTTCTCTTTCCTTATCCCTTTGTTCCCCCATACTTTCTCTTCTTTCTCTTTTCACAGAACTACCCTCGACCCCCATCACTTCTCTACTTTTTTGTTTTCTACCTTCCCAGCTGTATCCACCTGTGACCACTTACCTGTTAGCCTGTGCTCCCCCTGCCCCCTCTCCTTCTTCCCATTCCCCCGCCTTCTTACTCAGGCATCTGCCAGTGTTTGTCCTATACAGTGTGCGATGAAGGGCCCAGGCTTGAAATGTTATCCCCTATGGATGCTGTGTGACCTGCTGAGTTTCTCTAGCAATTTATGTATTGCACTTGACCCCAATTGGGACTCTTTCTTGAGATAAAGAGGGAAGGGGAGCTATCCGGCATGCACAGGAGGGGCTGGAAATGACTAACAGAGGTGATACTCTAGAGAGGAATGTGGAAGAGGTGGAGATGAAGAGACATGGGGGGGGGGGTGGTGGGGGTTGTGAGTGGGGGAGGGGTGGAGCAGGCCAGAGAGAAATGGCCAGAGGGCAGGTAGAGATGGAAACAGTAGAACCAGATGCAGCTTGGGGGTGTCTAAAATGGGAAAAATCAATCTTCATGCTGTTGGGTTTAAGGCTTTCCAGGAGGAATGTGATGTGCTTTTCTTTAAGTTTACATTGAGCATCACTCTGGCAATGGAGGAGGCTGAGAATGGTCACGTCTGTGGGGGAATGTGGTGAGGAGAATTGAAATGGCTGCAAATGAGAGTTCAGGCTTTAGACCCCCAGCATGAGCACAGGTGTCTGGCAAGGAGGTTTCTGCTGATGGCTGAGTATGACTTGAATGAAGAGATCATGTCCTATTCCTCAGTTCGATGTAGATTACTGATGCTTTCACAGTGTGTTACACACACACCACATAGCAACACCAGAAGTGAAAATAACATAATATAATATAAAAAGAAAACTGAGTTGAAAGTAAATGTAATAATAAATATTCACTGTTGGTTGTGGTACAAAAAATGTGCTGAGTTAGTAGTTCAGACAGGTCATTGGTGATCTCGTGTGATGATGAGGTGGTGAGGCCTAAGTGACTGATGACTGTTGGGGTTCACTAGTGGCTGGTAACTTTGTCTGCAATAAATCATTTCACTGTGCTCATAAGCAGTGGAGCCAGTTGGTGCCACCAGCTCAAAGACATTTTAAAACAAAGTTTAACTTTGCATTGTACTTGTCTCACCTCTGAGTATTTTATCTGGCATTCTCCCCACATCAAGCAGTATGTAGTAGTGTTTTAGTAACTCTCCGGTGCTGTTGAGGTGACAGCTATAGTTGCCCGCATCTGGCCTGTCAGTCACCTCTATGTCTAGAATGTTTTTGTTTGCATTCTTGAAAAGTGGCACTCCATCAAGGCACCAGTGGATTCCTTTCCAAAGCTGATCAGTCGACGCATTGCAGCTCAGGTGCACCAGCTGGTTGGTTTTATTTACAATAGTGTCTGCGAAAGTAAGAATAACGTTTTTAAAATGGTGTTTTAGTAAAAAAATCCCTGAGGGGCTTACATATTAAGTCGAATGTTGGCAGTATCCATACCAGTGTCAGCTCAAGTATCAAAGTTGTTATTAATGTTGGGAGATGACTAGGACTTTGGAGAGAAAGATCATGTTTGTCTTCATACAGGGTCTTTTGTGACCTCAGGAAGTCCACTGGCGTGGTCAATCTATGCTGGAAGGAGATTTTCCATATAAAGTCATATGGACAGGAAGGGGGTATTTTGCATTATAGGTGGTTTAGTATCCTCCCTGCTGTCAGAGCATTATGGGTTTGAGTCCTCACTACACTGTACAACAACACGCCACTCCGCAATCCTGCACTATTATTTATCCTATCATCCAGACAAAATGTTAAACTTATACACTCTCCACTGTCTATTGATCAGAGAAGATATTTCTGCACTACACTGAAGCCACCAGGAGTACAATGCCAAGGAATACAAACCCTCAGTCACCATAGAATATTTTAAAAAATGCAAATAAATATACCCTAACATTATAGTAAAAACACAAAATGCTGGAGAAACTCAGCAGGTCAAGCAGTGTCCTTTATGTAGTAAAGGTACAGATATATTGATGAAGGGCTCAAGCCCGAAACGTCAGTTATGTATCTCAGCCTTTGCTACATACTGTCTGACCAGCTGAGTTTTTACTTCAAACACAGTGTCCACAGAATTCTATGTTTTACCTCTACCTTAACATTATAAATCTCCATTGCTGTGAAGTTTGTTATATGCTCATTGGTTATTGTGCTTTTTTTAAAAAAAAATATGACTAGACTGTAGTTCTGTTTTCAAAGGCCTTAAATTTATACTTTTGTTTGCACTTAAGGGCAGTTGCAGATAATTGAGGGTAAACACTACGAGAACATCAATAATGCTGCATTATACATCCCAGGTGAATCAGTTCTCTGTTTCCTCACTTCATGTCCTTCTATCCTTTCCAGTTTTCAATTTCAATTCAATCTTCACAAAATTAATTTTGAGTTTTAAATTTAAAGGCACAGTACAGAAACAGGCCTGAATGATCCATGAGACGGCACCTCGCAAACACACTCATGTGACCAATTAACCCTGAATGTTGGGACGTGGGAGAAAAACAGAGAACTTGGAGAAAATGAGGAGAACATACAAACCCGATGCAGACAGCAGCGATTTGAACCTGGGTCGCTGGTGCTGTAACTGAAGTAACCAGTATGCTAACCTCCCCACCTGTTTTTGTCTATGTCCCTTCCTGGTTTGTTGCCCCTGGTTTTCATTGCACTCTCCCTGCTCCGTTGCTTTCTCAGTTTTCCTTGCGCCTTAAAAAACTTATTTGGCCTAACTATGACTTGAGCAGACAGCAGAGAGAACAGTGTGCTCCTCCCCACCCCACCTCACCAGTAATAGATGGATATTTTTCCACGTGACATGATTTGGGAGACTACTTGCTCTACCAACAACTAATGAGAATGGCATTGGTACAGCAGATAGTGCTGCTGTTTTACCGCCTCAGGAACCTGGGTTTGATTCTGACTGCTGGTGCAGTCTCTCTGCATGGAGTGTACACTCTCTCTCTGCAACTGCGCAAGTTTTCCTCCTGGCGCTCTGGTTTCGTCCCTCAACCCAAAGACATGCTGGTAGGTTAACCGTTTTCTGTGACTTTCCATTAGTTTAGGTAGCTGGCAAGAGAATCAGGTGGGGATTTGATGGGCATATGAGAGACAAGGGATTACAGGAAAAAAAAAGGGGAATGGAATTGATGGATTGTTCGGAAAGCTGCCATAGACTAAATGGACCAAATGGCCTCCTTGCATATGGTGAGGAATATGTAAATGTCGGGAACTATACAGAAGGCAAGCGTGCACTGGAGAGTTTCAGGTAATCTGAATGCTGTTAACCTCATGCTGGTCGAGGTAGCTCTATCCAAATCAGGACAGCAGCAAGGAACCTCTCCTTCACTGCAGTCAAGTAAAGGCAAAGAAGGTAAAGTGCAAACCGACATTACTTACACTTCTCTTCCAACGCCATCCTCGCTGTTGCAATCAATGGCGAGAACCACAAATACAGCAGTAAGTAGGCGACCATCTGACAGAGAAGGGGTGAGAGAGGCAATGTCAGAACACTGATGAACAGAAGTATGCTCCAATTCTCAATTAAGCTGCAAAGTGGCAGCCAGTCTATTCTGACTGATATCCTTCTGTAACGGAGTCC
Source organism: Narcine bancroftii (assembly GCF_036971445.1). Taxonomy (NCBI): domain Eukaryota; kingdom Metazoa; phylum Chordata; class Chondrichthyes; order Torpediniformes; family Narcinidae; genus Narcine; species Narcine bancroftii. The sequence continues at coordinate 49,348,784 of NC_091477.1, forward strand.
AGAGGACCCCAAAAGCCAGCAGGCAACAAAGGGTTCCTTAAACAAAAGTGGTTTTTAAATTATATTTGAACAAGAAAACAGAATTAAACTTTAACTTATTACTTAATCTACCTAACCTACTTAATTCCCCCTCTAATACTAAGCACAGGTGTGTGTAATATGTATTAAAGATTAGAAAAGTTATTTGGATCACAGTCCAATCTCACTGGTTGCAGGCAATTTTTGTACTGTGCACAGAAGTTAGCATTAACAAAGTCCACCAATCTTTGGTTCTTAACAGCCAAATGGTCACCACTCAGGAGGGTTTTTGCTGGTTTTCAGAGTGAGATTCCTTTTCCAGGACATCTGCAACTGATTCCTTTACAATCAGTCTTGCTGACGAAACTTGCCTCCTTCAGGGTTCTCTTTCTTTCAGGTCACCTTTCAGACAGCCAGCTTTCTCCTTTGATCAGACAGTCTTCCAAATGTTTGCCAGCTTTGTCCCTCTGGAACTAATTTCTGTCTCCTCTCTCTCTCTCTCTCCGTTTCACACCCTCTCTCTCTGAGAGCAAAACTGTTCTCCTCTGACTGCAAAGATCACATGCTCTCCCAGGCATGCTGCTGATGGTTGATACTTTGTTGAATTTTTGCAAAGAGCACTCTGCAAAAATTCTGTGTTTTAAAATGTTTGTGTGCAACCTGCTCTAATAATCCTTCCCAAACCACCTCTAAATACTCTGTCACACTTCTATTAATAATGCAGAGTTCCAGGTTTTTTCCGTCTAATTTATACATCCCATCTTGAAAAGAGAAAACATATCCCAGGTATACAAAATTGTGAGGGATATAGATGGAGTAAATGCAAGCAAGCTTTTCCCACTGAGACAAGAACAAGTGGGCATGGGTTAAGGATGAAAGGTGAAATTTATGAAGAGAACATTAGGGGAACTTCTTCACACAGAGAGTGTTGAAAATGTGGGATGAGCTGCCAGCTGAACTGGAGAATGCAGGCTCAATTTTGACATTTTGTAAACATTTGGACAAGTGCATGGATGGGAGGAGTTTAGAAGGCTACGATCCTGGTGCAAGTCGATGGAACTAGGCAGAATAACAGTTCGGCACAGACAAGATGGAGCGAAAGGCCTATTTCTATATTGTTGTGTTCTATGGTTTTGAGGATGGTATTGCAGTTTCACAATCTCAGTTCACTTCAAAGTGCATCACTTCCAACAAAGGGCTTTGGAAATATAGTATCTGCTTTTATATAAATTCTCCTCATCTTCCTCTTTCCCCCATGTATTGACTGTAAAGTCATTCATTTCAAATGCCTTTTTTTTTCCTGTGGATGTAAAACAACGAACCTAGTCAGCAATCCCAACATTTCTCGCAAACAGATTAAAATAGCATCATTGGGAAGACTATCCTTTCTCTTCAATAATTCTCAATCAAAGCCAATACTTTATAAATGGCACTTTTTTACATTGCAGGAATGGGTTTGCATCAAAATCTATAAATACTTTGTTAATAATAAGAATGAGTTTATTATCCTATCCCTTGTAAAATGCACATATGCACCAAAATTCTTACTTGCTGCATGTGAATAGGCATGTTGTTAAAAAAAAACATATCCCCAAATCCCCAAGAAGCAAGAAGTGCAGGAACACCTCCTTCCACATGTTTGCAATGTAGCATGTCAAGCCAATCAGATCTCACTGAGCCACCGAGCTGGAATCAAGTCTGACCAAGGGAGACTCTTCTTGTGAATCCTAGAGGTCAGCGTTACGTGACTTGGCCTACCAACAGTAGTCCTTTCCTCAGTGTAGACAAACCTTACATTGTGGAATAAAGTTCTCAATTATTTGTGCTGGAATCACTGAGCAGGTATCTCACCAATCCCCCTAAGTAAGTAGCATTTTAAAACAGGAATCTTGCTTCCATAATCCAATGACTGATTTTGTTCATTATGCCAAGTAAGATTTCATGAAGGCCTGTCATTTTAAGTGAAAATAGATTGATTTAAAAAAAAATTATGAATAGCATGGCAGGCACAAATACTTGAAACTATTATTCCACAGTGCAAAGTTTATAACCAGGAAGGTCTTCATTGTTGGTGGATTCACAACATATAAACACTGACTATTTTTTATTCTTGGTCAAGATTCGTTAGATTATCCCAAATGAAAAATGTTCAAAGGCAAGTTCCTGGTACTGAGAGAGAATGATAATACAAGGTCTTATTCATGAAAGGGTGGATGGCAGTGCTGCATGGTATAAAAGGTAGAATGGTTGGTTTGCAGTTGAACCCCATTGCAAAAATAGCTCATCCCTAGAACCATTCTTGTAAATATTTTCCACATCTTCTTTCACCTAAACCAGTGGTTCTCAACCTTTTTCTTTCCACTCACATACCACTTTAAGTATTCCCTATGCCATAGGTGCTCTGCGATTAGTTAAGGATTGCTTGAGGTGTGTGGAAAGAAAAATTTGAAAACCACTCTTTTAGTCGTACCTAATTGACTCGTTATGTGCACAGTTTCTTAACTCCAAAGGAAATGGGCCAATGACAATTTTTCTCAAGCAAAATATTTCAGTAAGAATTGGGTCTAGATCATACCACCTTAAGCAATCCCTTACTAATCACAGAGCACCAATGGCATAGGGATTACTTAAAGTAGTATGTGAGTGGAAAGAAAAAGGCTGAGAACCATTGAACCAAACTATCCCTCATTCTGAGATTAATTTGTTTCGACACCTGGAACAATGTGTCTAATTAATTAATTAATTGGTTATTATTCAGGCAAGTTTCTACATTACTCAGACAACACTTGAAAGTCTTATGAGCTTGCTCAAATTCAATGAGATCAAATTGCAAAGAGTAAGAAATGAAACAAGATTTAAGTTGAGGGGGGTTGATGAAAACAAAAAAAAGGCTGAGGAGGACCCTGGATTATAGACTAATTAAGTGGTGATGGAAAAAGAGGGTGGAAAAAGCTCTGGAAAAACAAGGAAGCTGTGGACAGGTGAAGATGAATGGCATCTGAAACAAGGGGAGAAAACCTGGGAGCTTGTGACAACAGACTGGAATAGTTAGTGATCTGAAATTATTTCATTTACTCTTGGATCTCTCCGAGTGTTGCAATGTGCCTCTTGAAAGGCCAAGGGAATGGCAAACTGTAGATTTGCTATTGGCCATTGATCAAGCATGTTTTGCTTGCTGACATCCAAATATCACCCTTCTGGTGACAGTCAAGTGTATTTTTTTTTACAGATGCAAAGTGAATTCAGGATCATTCAGACCGTGAGAATATTTTCCAGTTGAACTATTTTAAACCGCTAACTCTTTCCAGTCTGAAGAATGTTCTATTTTTGCTCCAAATTTCTGGCACCTGCATTTTCCTGTTGGTTTTCAACACCCAACCTGCTGCAATGGTTAACTCCTTTAAATGGTTTGATGATCGGACATGTTAGACTGGTTCTGAGTTTGACATGTACTTTACATCTGGACAAATTCAAAAGAAAACCTTACACAAGTCAGCCTTCTCTGACCCAGTGTAAATGCTGCATTAAGTTCAAACCCACTCACAACCCTGATGCAATGTGTAGTTTCAAGCTCCATCACCTTTGACTTGCGAATGGGGCCTGAGCCTATCCACTAAGCTGCTATGTCAATAGAATTTGTAAGGAATTGCTGATTAAACATTGAATGTGCACAAGAGACTGCAGATGCAGTAGTGAAGTAGTTAGTCATGGAGCACAGCCGGACATGGTGTCAATGGTTTGAAAGAGGTGCTAAATCAAAGCTAGTCTGATGGATGTCAATCATAACAGGGTTGAGTGGTATAGTTGCATTGCTGTGCTTTTATTTCTCAATGGAAACCAGTCATCACAGTTCTTCTATTTCTGGGTTATTTCTATGGCGACATGGATAGGATGGGCTTAGAGGGAAATGGACCAAATGCAGGCAGGTGAGACTAAAGTGGGTGGGACATTTTGATCCGTGTGGGCAAGTTGAGTTGAGGGGCTTGTTTCCATGACTTTAATATGATGGTCTCCATTTAAAAAAAGCTGCCCCTGATAAAACTTGGTAGCCTGATATAGGGAAAGGTACTTCTTAAATACAGCAGAACAAGCTCTGGAGGGTGGTAAACTTGGCCAGTGCTATCATGGGCATTAGCCTTCACTGCATTAAGGATGCCTTTAAGGGATCCTCACCACTCAGACCATGCCCTTTTCTCACTGCTACCAACAGAAAGAAGGTACAGGAGCCTGAAGACATCCACCCAATGTTCCAAAAACAGCTTCTTCCCCTCTGCCATCAGATCTATGAAAGGACAATGAACACTACTTCACTTTTTCTCCTCTGCCTATTTAGTTTTTAAATCTTGTTTTTACAAAATTGTAATTTATAGCAAATCTTGCACCTTATTCTGCGCAATACTGCTGCCGCAAAGCAATACATTTCATGACATATGCTCGTGGCAATAAACCTGATTCTGATAAACACATTGCTGGAGGAACTCAGCAGGCAGCTACTCCGGCAAAGGGAATAATTGACATTTCGGGTCCAGATTCTGCATCAGGACTGAGAGCATCCAGGAGAGATAGCCATGTTATATGGAGGTGAGAGGGAAGGGCAAGGCAGGGGCTGACCAGTGACACCTGGATCTGCTGGTCACTAGCCAACCCTTGCCCCAGGCCTCACCTTCACCACTTTGTAGCTGCTATCTTCCCAGAGCACTCAGTCTAAATATAGGCAACCCCTTTGCCTCAAATGCCTGCCACACAGAGTTACTCCAGCAACTTGGTTTTCTGTTGCTCCAAATCCCTGCATCTACCGTCTCCTGTGCACATTCAATGTTTAATCAGCAATTCCTTACAAATTCTAATCAACATTGCATCATAAAAGTTGGTAGATCTCAACCTTCCCGTTCAGATACCATATACAATCTGGGTGAAGTTTTCCTCCAACCACCATCCTACAACAAATTATTTTCTGAGCAGGAATTTAGATCAGGTTAAATGTCAATAATTTCTCCCTTCTAGGCATTTTAAATTCCTTCCTAAATAAAGCAGAATCGTCCTTTTATAATGTCAAGCAGAATGCAAACGGCAGGAGAAAGGGAGAGTCGCCTTTTCAGGTCGAGATCCTTTATCAAGGCTTTAGCTGCTGCCCATCTGCTCAACGTTGGTTATGTATTTTTTAAAATCTTTGCTATATGAAACTTACTGTTTGACCTGCTGAGATTCTCCAGCATTGTGTTTTTACTTCAATCACGGTGTCTGCAGGTTTTCGTGTTTTACAACCGCTCAGTCCCTCCAGCAACTTGTGTTCGCCCCCAGATTCCAGCTTCTGTACCCACTCGTGTCTCCAGAAGTATTCTGATCACGTTTTATTTTTGACTTTTGTTCACGACCCCAAGATTAACTCTGATCATTTCAAGCTTGGCAGCTGATCCCGAAAAGGGTGAAAGGGGTGGTTCGATCCGCTCTAACCAAATCTTTTGCAACCCTGCGCTTTCCCCCGAAAGGAACTCGGGGTCAACTTTAAAAGAGTGCTTTCTCCCCGACGTCTCACACAGAACGTAGCTTTTTAAAATCTTCTGCTTACACGTGAAAACATGGTCTTCCCATCTCCGAGATCATCTCCCCCTCTAACATTGGAACTTCACACAAATTGCCCTTGTATACATAGGTATAATGCAGGATTCTGTTGACACTGTGGTTAAGTGGAAAACACAGAAACGCTGGAGAAAAATCAGCAGGTTAAACAGAACCCTTACGTTGCAAAGGTGAAGATACATCTCCAACGTTTCCGGCTTGAGCCCTTCATCAAGGTGTGGGAGTACATGAGAAATATCTGAACAAAAAGGGGAAGGGGGGTTGGTGAGGGTGGGAGATGATAAGTGGGGGGGGGGGGGTGGAACCGCAGGAAGGGGGAGAAGAGCCTAGGTTAGGTGGAGAGAGAAAAAGGAAGTAGGAACTGCAATAACTAGTTAAGGGGGGGGGGGGGAGGGGAAGAGGGCAAGCTGCTTAGTGGAATGCAGTGAACTCAATGTTCATGCCCTGGGGTTGGAGAGCGCCCAGATGTAAAATGAAGTGTTGTACCCCCAATCTGCGGGTGGGTTAGTGTGAAAGGCCATGGACAGACAGCTCGGAATTGAGATGGTTGGCCACGGGGAGGTTGCTTTTGTTGCTGACGGTGGGGACGCACTGGGCGAAGCGATCTCCCAATCTGCGACCGGTCTCTCCCATGCAGAGAAGGCGACAGAGGGGGCACCGGATGCGATCCATGAGTTCTTTGGAGGTACAGGAGTGTTGCTTCACCCGAAAGGTCTGTTTGAGACCTCGGACAGTGGAAAGTGCAGGGGGTGGTGAGGGGCAATGGGTGGGGAGGGAAGAGTGCACAAGGGAGCCAGGGAGGGAGTGGTCCCCTATGGAAGACTCACCAAGAGCTCTTTTGCATACAGTAATATATGAGTAAGATTCCTTAAGGGGGTTACCACGCAACGAACTCCACAGGAATTTTACATACTCTTTAGTCGGCTATCGGAACGATGTTTATGGGTGGGGGGGGGGGGGGGGTCGCTCATTGGTTAGAAAAATTAACACACTAAAAGATTTACAAAAGAGGTTGGGGAGCATGTGAAAAAAACCTGGAAGATGGAGCAAACAACGAGGTCCCGGGGGAACTCAGCGGGTCAGGCTGCGACCGTGGAAAGAAAGGGTCAGTCGTCAAGGTGCCCGACCCCGTGGACAAGTGCCCGAGCCGCTGACACCCTCATCCCCGTCAGCTTCTCCTTGATCGCAGGAGCGTGTGCCCAATTAAAAAAAAAATTAAACCATCCCAAATGCCGATGTGAAGAGAAAGGTATTGGAAATAGTCATCAAGTGGGACAGTCCCTCCTGCGAAAGAACGAACGGGAACGCTTTCACCGGACAAGCTCGACTCGACCCTCTATCCAACACGATAAAGAACATCTCAAGCGCGTTCCTTGTGCCTCATATGGAAAACAAAACTCGACTGTCGAGCACGATTCTTTTTTAAAAATATTTCACACTATGAACCATATTAACCAAAATACACACAAACATTTCCCTCTTGAATATACAGTGTCATTTTCTCCCCTTTCCCCCCTCCCTTCCCTCCCTCCTTCACCCCCCCCCACTCAACGTTCAACATTGATGATACATTAAACCCATTAAATAATGAGCACGATTCTTTTGATGAGGAAAATTACATTTGCAATATTTGCATCTGCGAGAAAGGTGATTTGTAAAACCGGGGCCGTCTAAGAGACGGTGAAACAGACAGGTGTCAATTTCAAACACAGCAGCTCAGAGGGAGGGGGTTCTCGGGGGGGGGGGGGGGAGGAATGGGGGGGTCCTCTCTCTCCCTGCCCTGATAGACACGGGTAACGGCCGTTGATTGCGGAAGCCCATAAAGACTGTGAAGGACTCCAGACACCCCTCCCGCAATCTATTCTCTCTCCCGCCATCCCGGACGAGGTGCCGAAGCATTCGGGCGCCCACCGCCGGACTGGGATATCGCCCCAAGCCGTGAGGTTCCTGAACTCCGAGGGTACACAGATGTAATCTGATATTTATGTCATCTTCGTTCAAAAGTTTCTAATGCAATTAGCCGATTTCGTTACTTGCTGCGAAGTCTGGACCCTTAAAAGAATAACGGCCGCATTAAATTGGATGAAACAATGACTACGTTACCTTGGGTGTCAGGGTGCTGGTTCTCTCTCTCTCGCTCTGTCTGTCTCACCTGAGCCGACCGTCCCAGCGTCTTTATAACAGATCTCGAGCGGAAGTGCGGTTGCGCGGGAAAACGAAGGGATCCCTGCTCTCCAAACTTCCAAACAATAGATCTGAAAACAATCTCGACACCCCAATCGAGCACACTTTCACAAAGGCCCTTCTGTTTTTATTCCCGGGAGATCCCCTCCCTCCGTTTGATTTTTGTTGCTTTGCCAAGTGCTGTCATCCGCTCTCCCGCCTCACCTTTCCCCATCGCACCTTTAACTTTGTACCCGCAGCCTTGCTGCCTTGGGAGGCTTTCTTCCCCCGACCCCCAAACCCGGGGTGACAAGCCTTTGCCCCGTTCCTTTTCGCGCTTTCAATAATTTTTTGGGGGAAAAAATAATGCAGCAATGAACCGGGGCGACAGCGGAGAGGAAGAAATCACAGCTGAACTGGAAACTGAGGCTTCACGGGTGGGATTCCTTGGGACAAGATAATGGACGGGGAGGGCAGCCGAGAATGCAGTGCAGACAGATCAGGAGTACTTGTTGGAAAGTGAATCCGTGATTTTATTGAAAAAGATGTACTATTCTCAGACAAATACATCCACTGTGTGTGTCTTTACATGCGTATATACATAGTTCATGAATATATAGACAGAATATATAGAATGAAATATAATTGGGATATTTCTTTTTTCGATTATTCTCCCCTCAGACGAATGCACTTTATTTACAATGCATCTCTTTAAATGGACCCGTGAAATGTTTGGTGACATAAAGAAATGGAACAGGCTGCAGCCCAAAGTAAAGTGGTCATTTTCACTTTGAAACGTAAACAACAAGGGCACCCACGCGTACTACATTAAGATAACATCTTTATTAAAAAATAATTTTGAGGATGTTCTATAATCGAGGAACGAATAGGTGACTGTCAGACAAAAGTATCCACAGACACGTCAATCCTCGGCAGGTTCTCCTTTTAGCCTCTGGGATTTTTTTTCTGAAACGGGTAGCTCTCTCGCTCTCACCCACCTCTTGGTCACACCACGTATTTGGATTATAAAAAAAAGCAACCCCACCCCCTTCCATGATTTATTTCACATAACTTTGCTTTAAAACTCGGAGGGGGGGGGGAATTCAAATCCCGCAGACAAATTTCCTCTCTCTCTCCCTCTCCTTTCTGGCCCCTTTCCCTCTCGACGTGAGAGGCCGATCTCTCTTCACTGTCCGCTTCTGTGTGTAAACATTGATGTAACGTCGAGGGACAATCCCTGTAATAACCCGGCGGCGCGATCTCAATCCCCTGCTCTGCTGCCTGATCGGCTCTAGTTCCGTGTAGGAATGTTTGTCGTGTTATTCATTCTCTGCCACGGAGGGTCATGAATTAAATTCTGCCCTCGTGTCTAAGTAAATACCCCAAGGAAAATAAAAAAAAACACAGTAAAGAAATATCCCGAAGACGGTCGCAGGGCGCTGGTATCACATTGCGCTTCCTTAAAAGTTAGCAAGAGTGAAGTTCAGCTCAGCTCGAGTTCTCGCCGGTCTGTGACACGGCTCACTTGGTTGGTGCAAGTCAAAAAGTCCGAAGAGATTCTTCCCATTGCAATGGTTCACGTTCTCATACAAGAGGACGTGGACCAAAAGAAATATAGGCGCCTTAGAACAGTCACTCCCCCCCCCCCCCCCCCACACCCCCCAAGCCTTGTTCTCATTGAGACAAGGTCACAGTGAACAGAAATGGGTGTTTCAAAACATCGGGTCCAACCTGAGGGCCACGCTCCCAATCCCAGTCTCTCTGTCCTCAGCGTCCCACCTCCAAATTCTCTCCCACTCGCGACCTCTGAGAGGAATTTTATCAGTGCCTACGCTTTCGGGGGCGGGGGTGGGGGGAGGCTTCCCTTCTCCATTCGTCATTCTGCTTTTAACCCACTGCGGGCTTAAAGCCAAAAATCGTATGGAGGATGAGTGAGGGATGGAATGGAGACTTCTGTTGATATTTTTCATTTGAATATAAATACATGATAAATATAAATAACAGGATCAGAGAAGAAAGCACATTTGTTCTGAACATCTTTATGCTACAACAGAGGAGGAAGAATTCACATTGAAACAGCATTTTATAGTGCAATGCCGATCACATCATCTGAACACAATTATTAGTTAAAAAAGTACACAATTATTAGTTAAAATAAAGTACATAGGCTTAGTATTTATTTTTTAAAAAAAAGAGCTTTCCTGCCCTTTGTGAAATTTTTTGAATCACAGCATGAAAATTAATTGTTCTGCCGATGTTTAATTGAATACTTAGCCTGGCCAAATCTGTGGTTTACATATTAGTTTATTAAAGCTCTCTTATACTCACACTGCTGGTGTGGTTATTGTCAGTACAATTTAATAAACTAATATGTACACTCAGAGGTCTTGTCTCTCTGCAAGACGAACCTGGAAGGCTAGACTGTAGCTCTGGACTGCTTTATAGATAAGGTCACCGAGACGACCTCTGGTGACCTAGTGGTGTAATTACATATCACCTCAAAATCCACAAGAGGTTCCTGAGACATTGTAGATGTCAAATAATTCTTAATCAGCCTGAATTTGCTCAATGACCTCTCTGCAGAAGCTACTGTTGCTGGAATTGTTAAGTTAACACACACATTTGGAAACAGGCCACCAAGTTTATCCTCTGTGAACAAGTTTCAACAGATCTAATGGCTTTAACTACATTTACAAAATTTGCTCTAGGTACTGCAGGTGAATGATGGATTTCTTTTCCAAAATCATCACCGTTTAGCAGGATATTGCTTGGATAAAGATAAAGCTTTTCTCTCCATGTCACTTTCAGACACAAGAAATCAAGTTTTTCTGCCAGCTGCTTAACAGCGTTGAAGGGGAGAGTTAATCCTGCTGTAACATTGTCCACCAAAACATAACACACACACTTTCTGAGGTAGGGCTCTTCTGGCATTTCATTTGTGTCATTCACTTCACCAAATATCAGGGGTGCTGTTGACATGTGCCTAACTCCCCCACATTTAAGTTTTATTTCTATCTTTAGGTTTGAGGCAACCAATTTGGCTTCATTCCACAGTTGTTTTGAAGTTTTGCCAGATCTGTGAGGAGAGTTTATGTATGGTACTTTAACATCCAGTGTGGCATCTGTAGCTTGGATTACCTTGTTGCAAGTATCTATGGCAATTAATATTTTGTACCACACAGATGACATTAACACACAGGCAAAAGATGTCACATATAATAAAACTCCATGGACTTCATTTCTTGTTTTGGCTGTCAGATTTCATTCTAGGAGCTCTTCCAGTGCTAATTTAATGCCCAGCAAGTGAGGTACAAAAGGCTTTACACATTCAACACCATCTGACCATCTTGTTTCAGACGTACCATGAAGAGAACAACGAAAACGGTTTTGTAGTAATTTCCACCACTTGGGACTGGAACTGGACAGGTGGTATACAGTTCGAATTGTTCCGTAAAAGGTTATTGCTTCAGGTTTGTATGCAGCAGCATAGTCTTCACAAAATGTATGCAAACATTTTTCTGAAATTTCAGGAAATTCGCAGCCCCCCCTCCCCCCGCCCCGTTTTGGCTGTCCCCGGACCTGCAACCCCCTCTCCTGGGCCCTGTTCCCACTCACCCACATTTGGCAGTGGCCAATTATCCCACCAAACCAAAGGCATTTTCAAGGATGTGGAAAGAAACTGGGGCTCTCTGGGAGGTGGGGTGGGGGGGGGGGGGCGGCTGGGTAAATGGCCGACCTAAGCTGAACTAAAACTCTGCAGCTTGCACATGATCCATATCCCTCTTATTTCCCTGCCTATCCACGTGTCTATCTTGAAGCAACTTCAACATGACTATCCTATCTGCTTCCACTAATACTCCTGGCAGCCCATTTCAGGCATGCACCCCACACATCTCCTTTAAACTCCATCCCCTTCTTTAAATGATGTTCTCTAGTGGATGATGTTATCACTCTGGGGTAAAAACTCTGATTATTTACCCTTTCATTGCCTCTTGTAATTCGATAAACCTTTACCAGGTCTCCCCTTAGCCTCCAATGCTCTAGAGAAAAAAAAAACAACCCAAGTTTGTCAAATTTCTCCTTATTACTCGTACCCTCAAATTGAGGCAACATCTTGTAAATCCTTTCTGCTCCCTTACCAAAGCTTCCGGCAATGGGGTGATCAGAGTTGCACACAATGCACCAAGTGCGGTCTAACCCAAGTTAAATAGAGCTGCCACTTCAAGAAATTGTGAACATATCCCAATCAATAAATTACCAGGAAATGCCAATAATCTGGCACTCTCATGTGTTTGCTGGTGCTGCACTCGCAGGTTTTCTGAAGAGTTGGATGTTATTCCTATTAATATCTCAGTAATCTTTTAATTTTTTAATTTTAGAAATGCAACACAGTAACAGGCCCTTCTGGTCCATGAGCCAGAACTGCCCAAATGTATCCATGTGACCAATTAACCTACTAACTCTTTGGAATATAGGAGGAAACCAGAGCAGCCAGAGGAAACCCACATGGACATGGGGAAAACGCACAGACTCCTTATGGCCACTGTCACATTCGAACCCTGATTGGCGGTGCTAACCATTACAGTAACCATGGTGCCCAATTCATTTCATTCATGTTTTTTCTCATATGTTACCAAAGTGCAGTCATCTTTCTGGTGAACCTGGATAGTTTAGTGAGAACATGGGGAACAGGGCCCTGATAAGCTGAGAGGAAATAAGAAACACGGCTGCTATGTTTGATGTGAACCTGGGAGATGGAGCCCCAGTAAATTTAAAGGGAGCCTGGGCACTGGTGAGTTTAAATAGAGGACAGAAAACAGGGCCCTGTTGAATTTAAACAATTGCAGGAAATGGGGGGCCTTGTGAATTTTAATGGCGCACAGGGAGCTTTGAGCCAGATGGCAAATTATAAGGATTTCCAAACATTACAACAGGTCTACAGAGATATATGCTTGTAAAACCACAAGGTTACATTAAGGGAGAAGATGCTGTCTGATCACTCAGAGCTGCAGAGTACAGTTAGGAACATGTCATCTCCCACTACACACAGGTCAACTTGCATTTTCGGGGATCTTTGGGCATGAGATTCCTTTGTTCTTCTGCAGTCTCCTTATCCTGTCAGTTATCTTGCTTGTCCTCTCCTAATGCAGATCCCCAGGTTTGCTGGTGTGAAATCTGTTTGCCAACCTGGTGCACACTATCCTTCTGCAGCTTTGCTTTATTCCTCACCATTAACCACTGCACTGTTTATGACATCCTGGCCCTATTTTCATTCCACATCCTTTATATCTGCCTCAAGGGTAATTGTATGCACCCTTCAAGCCATTCCTGTCAATGGTGACTTTGCTTTCTCCTGCCAAGCTCACTTATAACCCACATTATCACTTTCTCTTGTATTACATAGGCTTTTGCTTTCTTGCCATGTGAAACTGCGTTAAACCATGTTTATGACATCAAGTATGCTATCGTCATTGACCCTCTTTATAATAAACTTCAATTAAGTTCATCAGATGGAACCTTCCCTTTGTAAAGCCATGCAGATTGTCCTCGCTTCTCTAAGTATTGAATTCTGCCATTCCTCAGAATTATTATTATCAATAATCTGACTACCATGGACGTTAGATTGGCTGGGCCTGTTTTGACTTGGTCTATTCCATTTTACCTTTCCAAACAGTAATGCCACATTAGGAACCTTCCAGGTTTCCAACATTATATCTGTAATCAAAAAGGATGAAGAAATGGTGATGCAAATCTGCATTGATACCTTCCCTTTCTTCTCTGGAATGCCATCTTTGCTAGATTTGCTTTAAAAAATTCTGGAATTCCTAATAGGTTTCTCTTCCAAAACTATCAATAATTCGGTCTCTCAGGACTTGATGGTTCCAGGCTCTGATAGTACGGATTCTATCACCAATGTGTATATGTACAGATTGTAGTGTAGGATGACTGATTGGCTGAGAGTGTAGCCACACCTACTGGCAAGTCTTAAAGGATTGCTCCTAGCCAGACCAGGTCATTCTGGACTGGTCGACCTACTTGTGATATGCTCCAGTCTTTTAGTTAATAAAAGCCTTGGTTTGGATCAACAAGTCTTTGGTTCTTTCAACTCACTCTACACAGGCTAACATTTTATGAACTATTGGAACCAGAAATGGCTGATCTTTGAGTCCTGCTTGGCCACAGAAAAGGTGCTGGAGGATTCAATAAAGGCAAATGTGGTTCCTTTTGTTTAATAAAGGTAATCGGGAGAATCCTGGGAATTATCGACTAGTGAGTCTTATGTCAGTGGTGTGCAAACTATTGGAGAGGATTCTTAAGGATAGGATCTATGAGCATTTGGAGAAGTGCAATCTACTCAAGGATAGTCAGCATGGTTTTGTGAAGGGAAGATTGTGCCTTACAAACCTAATTGAGGTAGGAAAATAAATTGATGAAGGTAGGACACTAGATGTGGTCTACGTGGATTTTAGTAAGACATTTGACAAGTTCCTCTACGAGACTTGTTCATAAAGTCATGAGGTATGGGATCCATGGAACATTGGTTGTGTGGATCAAAAAATAGTTTTTGTATAGAGAGCAAAGAGTAGTAGTGGAAGGGAAGTATTCTGGCTGGAGGTCAGAGTCTAGTGGTTCCACTCCAGAACAGATTCTGGGATCCCCGCTTTGTGTGAGTTTTATAAATGACCTAAATGAAGAAGAGAAAGGATGATAGGAAGATTGGAGGAGTTTTGGTTGAAGCTGAAGGTTGTTGAAGGGTACAAAAGGATATTGACAGGATGTAGAGTTGGGCAGAAAAGTGGCAGATGGAGTTCAATCTGTATAAATGAGAGGTGATGCATTTTGGAAGGTCAAGCTAGAAAACTGAGTACAGGGTTAATGGCCAGATACTCAACAGTGTGGAGGCATAGAGGGACCTTGGGGTCTAAATCTATACATCACTCAAGGTTGCCATGCAGATTGATCGGATAGTTCAAAAGGCCTATGGGATGCTGGGCTTCATTAATAGGGAGATTGAGTTCGTAATTCATGTTGCAACTCTACAAATCTCTGGCAAGATCACACTAGGAGTATTGTGTTCAGTTCTGGCCACCTTGCTCTAGAAAGGATGAGGGTGCAGAGGAGAATTACCAGGATGTTGCCTGGATTGCAAAATAAGTCTGATAAGGCAATGTTAGCAGAGCTGGGAATTTTCTTTTTGGAGTGAAGAAGGATGAGAGAAGATTTAAAAGAGGTTTTCAAGATTCTGAGAGGCATAAATAGGGTGGAGACCCAGTGTCTTTTTTCTCCAGGGTGAGAATAGCAAGCACCAGGAAATATCTCTACAAAGTGAAGGTAAGAAAGTTTAGGGGAGACATCAGGTTTTTTTTTACCCAGACAGTTGTGGGTGCCTAGATGGTGATGGAGGGTGAAACATTAAGGGCACTTAAGAGACTCTTAGACAGACACATGAATGAAAGAAATTAGGGATGTGGTGGGGGGGTTACAAGGTAGGAAGGGTTTAGTATTTATTTTGTGGCAGGAACATATAGGTCGGAACAACATCGAGGGCTGTTGTGTTCTGAGTTCTATTTTCTGTGTTGTTCCTACTACTACCCCAATGAGTTTTTAGTTTACTTTGTTTCCATGTTGCACAGTAATTTTCCAGTGAATATGGTGAATTTTGAAGGAGCAGGATGTACACAAATACCCTTTTTTCCTTATTACACATGCTCCTAACCTCTAGTGTTGCGATCCTCAACCCCAGATCTGGTTGCACACTTGGGTCCACATATAGGGACCCTGGCCCTGACTGCACTCTGGATGCCTGGCTGACAATCCAGATTAATGAGCGAGCCAGATGCTGAAACCTGAGGATTTCTGAGCAATCAGATGCCACATTATCAGCTTTTGCCTGTACCACCTTAATGCCAATGCCTGTATCACCCCTGTTTCTACAAAACAGATGAATGGTATACATCTGCTGTTTCCATCCTCATAACATTGTTATGCCAAGAAATATAACAGAATCTTTCTTTTATATTCTCCTTCCAGTAAATTGACAGCCAGTGATGTTAGATTGGCTGGGCCTGTTGTGACCTGGAATTGTATTTATATTTATTGGCCAATATTTTTCTTCTTCCATACTGTGTATCTCTCAGATATATTTAAAACATTTTGTTCCCTCAGTTAATGTCAGAGTAATTGGATTCTCCCATTATCATTCCCATCTGTATGCCTACATTATTTCTCTTCCATCTTCTAAATTATTTGGGGGCCTGCAGCGAAGATTGGTTGTCTCTTTGTTTCTCAATTGATCTTCCAATTTTGTTTGCCCCTCATCTGCAGATGAGTCAAGTGGGAAGTGATGGAGATGTGCAGGGGAAATGGTTAATGTAGTGGTTAGAACAATGCTATGACAATGCAGGTGACTCGGGATCAAATCCGCTGCTGTCTGTAGGGAGTTTGTACCTTCTCTTTGTGACTGTGTGGGGTTTCCCTGGGTGCTCCGGTTTCTCCCTGTGTTCCAATGATGTACGGGGTGAGAAGTTAATTGGCCACATGAGTGTATTTGGACAGTGTGGGTTTATGGGCCAGAAGGACTTGTTACTGTGTTGTATTAATATAACATAAAATAAAATGGGAGTGGGCTTGGCGGTGGGATGAAGGGTCTGTTCACTTGCTTTGCAACTCCAACACTCTAAGTCTGTACTCACTGGCTTCGTTCTATGTTTGCCATTCATATCAACATGGGCCACAATCAATACCTGCTAAATGCTCAGTGATGCCCTTGACTCTGAGGCCTGACAGGAGACATCGTGCCCTGAGATCATGTCTCACCTTCCAACGAACTCTCCGCCTGTTCCCTAACTGAGAGCAAGAGAGCATAGGCTTAAGGTGATAGGAGGGAGTATAAAAGGGGAAATGATGGATACAATTTTTATACAGAGCTTTAGATCTCTGGAATGGACTGTATGAGGAGGTGATGGAATCAAATGAAAGACACATAAAAAGCAAAATAGAATGGACAAGGGTCAGGATGGTCATGATGGGTGGAAGAGCCTGTTTCTTGGCTCTACCACTCCATGCCTTCTATGTAACACTCATCATTGTGGTACCACAGTGACAGGTGAAGCATCACATGACTGCCTAAGATATAATCACTATCTTCGGTGGCTACGTGGCAAGGCATGTGGTTTGTACAGTTAGAGGAACCAAAAATATATCTATCTGTTACAAAATCCAGCCACGCTCTCAGACTACCAATTAATACCAGGATTTTTGTCTTGTTTCATTGATTAAATAATATCTTTCTCATATATTTCCTTTATGTATCATAGCTCCCCTTGTTCAATGCTCCCCTATCTACCAAACTCCCAAACAACAGCATCTGTTAAAGTTACAGTCTGTTAGTGCAGCTCAGGGTGGTGGGGAATAGAGGAATGGGGTTGGATGAATATATTCAGAGACAAAAGGGATGTTGATAAAAATAAAGAGATGGTGACAGGTCAATCAATTAAACTGAGATAAGTATCCCCTAGATTAGAAGCACAGAGCTGAATTAAAATGGTGGATCTTGAGCAGACAGTGATGTGATAAAGGAGGAAATATAATGTTTGAGTGGGAATTGGCACTAAATATAAGGAGCTGATGGTTGACTTCAGGAAGGGAATATCAGAGGTGGATGATCCAGTGGTCATTGGAGGATCAAAGGTTCAGAGGGTGAGCAAATTTAAGTTCTTGGGATCACTATCTTGGAGGATCTTTCCTGGACCCAACATACTAATGGCATCGTGAAGAATGGATGTCAGCACCTCGACTTCTTCCAGAGTTTACAGAGGTTTGGCAAGACATTGGAAACCCTGAAAATTTCTGCAGATGTGTGGTGGATAGTGTGGTGACTGGCTCCATCATGAACTGGAATGAGGACACTGATACACCTGTAAAAAGGTAGTGGACACAGCCCAGGACATCACAGCCAAAACCCTCCCCACCATTGAGAACGCTCTGTTCTCGCTGCTACCATCAGGCAATACGTGCCACAAGACTCACACCAGCAGTTCAGCAACAGCTGCTCCCCCTCCACCATCAAACTCCTCAGCGACAAGCTCAATCAGGGACTCATTTAGGGTCACTTACTTTTGCAGTTTATTGATTTTTTTCCTTTGTCATTTGTTTACATTTATTTATTTGTTTACATGTGCATGTTGAGTACAGTTATTTTTTTGCATTTCCAATAAGTGGTCAATCTGCCTCGTCCGCAGGAAAAATAATCCCAGGATTGCTTGTGATGTCATGTATGTACTTTGACAATAAATCTTAAATCTGAATTGGCCTTGGGCAGGTTTGAGAACAAACCATGGAAGTTTGGATGGAAATGGAAACAGCAGTCAGCATTTTTGAATTATCAAAGACTATGCAAAATGAAGAGTCAAATGTCATTGGGGAAATTTATTGCATTACTCAGGAAGGACATATTTCCATGTTTTTGAAAATGTAATAAATATTTTTTTACCTTTTCCCCTTTGGCATATCCTTGTCAATCAAGAATTACACTGAGTAGCTGATCTGTCACTTGGTCATGCAGATGAACTTGGATCAAGGCAGAAGATGGCAGGAGCAGATAAAATACAGATTGGACTGCCAACATCTGGCAGGATTCCTTATCATTTTGACCCATGACACTTCCCTTTTTATGAGAATGATGGTATTTCCTTGCGAATTGTGATAGTTTAATGAGAAACTGAAGGCTGATGCGATACGTTTGCTGCTCTTGGGAACAGCAAAGTCAGACGAATTTTAGGCTCAAGAAACAGATAAACAGCAGATGCTGGATTCTTGATTGAACAAAGAGAAGCTGGGAGGACTCAGCAGGTCCACAGAGAGAGGTTTCAGGTCAGGATCCTTCATTGATAAGGAACAGCAAAGTCAGACGAATTTTAGGCTCAAGAAACAGATAAACAGCAGATGCTGGATTCTTGATTGAACAAAGAGAAGCTGGGAGGACTCAGCAGGTCCACAGAGAGAGGTTTCAGGTCAGGATCCTTCATTGATAAGGAACAGCAAAGTCAGACGAATTTTAGGCTCAAGAAACACATAAACAGCAGATGCTGGATTCTTGATTGAACAAAGAGAAGCTGGGAGGACTCAGCAGGTCCACAGAGAGAGGTTTCAGGTCAGGATCCTTCATTGATAAGGTATTTCAGGTATTTTAAGAATTAATTTGAAGTGAGAATAGTTAACAATTTAATTATGGCTAAGTTATGGGGCAGGTTTCCCTGGAAAATGTTGAAGCAATACATTAATTTCAAATGCAAATTTGATAATTTTCTTTCAGAAAATTACATTTTTTGGGGCACATTTTATGAATAATTTTAGGGAAGACCTGTGGTAAGTGTAGCATGCTTGGGAGGAAAAAGGTACCTTTGGACGCATTATTCCCACAGGTCTCCACCAGGGGATTTCCCTTGTGTCATATTGAATTCATCAATAGAGATTAAATTTATGATCAATCATTAAGCTTTATTATGGTTAAATTTTGTCACCATCAGGAAGTGTAAATGCAGCTAAAAAAATACCAGGGTCTTTGGTCATCCAACAGCTGAAAAGTTGTTCTGAATCCTTTGAATCCAAAGACACACATGCCTCCAAATTACATTGGATGATGCTTGTGTTCTGACAATGAGTCACTAGGGTTGGTATCACCCAGTTCAGTAACTCATGGTACCAAAGCTCCACTCCCCCCTCCCGCCCCCCACAATGGACCTCCTCCCATACCAGACCATACAAGATCCTTAGTCATGTTTTTTGTATTAATGTTATTCGTAAATCGTAATTCCCGTATATCACTGAATATAATGGCAACAGCAGTGAGATAAACATCTAGCAAAATTAATATTACAATATCATACACACAGCCTAAATGTACTTACATTGTTTCACGTGGTTAAAGTGAAAATTTGGTAAAAAAATACTAATGACTACAATATTGTAGCTAAAACACCAGAAAATTTGACAAAAGCAGCGACTATTAAAAGACCAACAGCAATGAAAACAACAGCGCGTGCTGGTAGCATGGGCAAACGAAACCATGTGATTCAAAGCAAAATTGTAATTGGATAATAATGACAGCTCTGACCGGAACGCATTAGAAGGTTCATAAAGTAAATTAGCATAGAGTTTTAGCCTTGTAGGTATATTGATACATATAAGCTGGGCTTACGAAAAATGTTTCTGTTATAACTAACTACAGGGATATTTTTAAAAATTAAAAAAAAATAAATTTCTGCTGAAAGACTGCACAAAAATTTTATAGATAGATATTTTGGGGTTGCCTCCTCTGATGGTGTCACCTGGTGCGGTCTGCACCCCCCCAGAGATGCCAGTGCAATGAGTTGGAATGAAATTGTGCCCCCATGACCGGAAGAGGACTAAATCAATTAATATTCAGATTTTACATTGCTGACAGTTCAAAAGGCCAGGACACTAAAAGGATCTGAAATTCTGCAGCCATTTGAAAATAATGTATCTACATAGCTAATGAGTTGGATCCAAAAAGGAAAAAAAAACCTTAAGAGCAACAGATGTCGGAATTTAGGGCAAATGCTGAAAAACTGGAGGGACTCAGAGGGTCAAGCAGTATCCATGGAGAGAGATGGTCAGTCTCACAAAAACATCCTGACCTGAAACATTGTCTGACTCTTCTCATGGATTCTGCCTGATCCATTAAGTCATTAAGAAACATCAAAACTTGTACACCAGTAAACAGTGCTTGCTGGCTCTTTTAAATGTTATTCCATTTGTTCCATTAAGTCTTCCAATTTTTCCCTTTAAATTGACTTCCCTTTCATAAATTATTCCTTTTACCTACCTTTCATTTTGTGCATTCAGGGAATGGTGCTTTGCTGTTTAAAAAGATTTCCCTCCCTTCTTCTCTTGTTCTTTTACTCAAATACTGTATTTGCTCATGTAAACGTTGACTTTTCTAGATCAATTTTTTATGTTAAATTTATGGGGTTGACTATTACATGGATACCACTTTTGATAGTTGAAATTCACACTACAATCTAAAATATCATATCAGTAGCAGGTTCAAATGATCTCTAAATTAATAAAGAACAAAAACACAATGAATTAAATAATAATATAGAGTCTGCATATGAAAAAACTCATTCTACCAAGAATAAAAACCATAAGGGTAAAACACAAAAGTAAGAACACAAAGGATGAGGGGGAAGTGTTGTTGGGCAGAAAGTGGAAGCTCAAAGGAGGAGAAGGGAGGTGAGTAGGGTGAGGTGTGAGGGAATAGGGAGACGTAAGGTGGGGGAAATCAGTTTGTGGAATCCAGCAGTGGAGGCATCCAAGGTTTCAGCCTTGCCCAGGCTGACGTTGGTGTGGGAACAGGTGAGGGAGTTGGCGTGGCCGCTGTAATGGGGGTGGGTGGGACTAAGGTTGGTATCTGCGTCATCCGAGGTGTTGGGAGCTCCAGCCTGCAGGTGGCTGGGGCCGAGATAAGAGTTCATGACCGAGGGTTCAGGAGCTCTGGCCTGGGGGCGGCCGGCACCGGGTGGGAAATCTGCATTGTAGGTGTCGGGTGCTCTGGCCTGTGGGCAGCTGGGACCAAGGCGAGAGACTAGGGATGACTTTTACATGAGATACAAAATATGGACAATTCCAGATTTTTTTGCCAAAAAATAGGGGATTGACCTTAATATGAGATCAACTTTTACATTAGTAAATACAGAATATATCTGCTCTATTGGCCATTCAATTGGGGTAAACCACTTCTTTACCAAAATCTCTCCTAATTTTGAAATAATTTATCTAAGTATTGATGATGTACAAAGTACTGGTATAGATGCCACAAGACTCATACCACAAGGTTCAGCAGCAGTTGCTACCCCTCCACTATCATACCCCTAAACAACAGACTCAATCTGAGACTCATGTAAAGTCTCTTATTTGTATATTTTTTATGACTGAATATTATTTTTTAGTCAGTTTGTTTACATTTTTCTCTTTTGTATATGTTAGCTTTTTTCTTGACAGTAGAATTTACAGTAAAAATTCTGCCTGGCCCGCAAGAAAAAGAATCTCAGGGTTGTATGTGATGTCATGTATGTACTCTGACAATAAATTGGAACTTTTAACTTTGAAATATGTTGACCTGCAAGAAAAAAATACTGGTTTAATTCAGCAATGGCTAGTTGTGAATGAGATCAAATTGTTATATGGTTATATATTTTGCCTCTCTTGTAGAAGTCTTCCCATTGTTTCAGTAGGTCTTGCGTTTGAACTACATTGGAGCGATATGAGCAATGAATCCAGGCTGATGCATTAGTTCTAAACAAAGGGAGGACTCCCCTGCTGAAGTGCCCTCCTGTGCATTAGTTGACGAGCTTCCAGAGGAATCTGTAAATGAGACATTTTGGAAAGATAAATGTTGTCAAACAAGAAAGTCTGCAGATTCTGGGGTCGAAGTATAGGGTCACTCACACTTTAGGCCTGGGCCTTTTGTCAGGTTAGGAGAGATTTATGGATAGGGTTTAGAAAGATATGGACCAAATTCAGGCAAATGGGATTGACCCAGAATGCTAATTGATTTGACTTGATGATGTCCAAAATGCCTTCACAGATGGAAGACATATAGCTTATTCCTCTCAGCAAGGACAGGTGGAGAGCTCTATCTTGTGTCTAGGCCAACATTTGTCACCATGGCCTTGTTTCCATATGGTATGGCTCACATGCAATGGACAAATATTTTGCGCTTGATTTAACTCGTTATGGGCCAAGTCTCCAAAGGGAACCACTGGCATTCTGCCAACCTTCGACTTACACAGACCCACTGCTAGCCCAGGATACACACAGTGACAGAGGTCACTCCTTCTAATGTTCCACCATGTGACTGAGGTCCACATGAAACCCATAGGCCAAGCTCTGTTGAGCTGAAATTCATACTGTTGCACTGAGAAATCTGCTTCTCTTACACTACGTTGGTGTAGGAGAAAGGATTGGAATGCCCTTTCTTTAAAATTCCTGAAGAGAAAAGGTTTGCTAAATTAATTGCTTTATATATATTTTAGCTTATAATTTAAATGCTTTAGTGTTATAGAATGAGAAATCTATAGCACAGTACAGGTCCTTTGGCCTCAAATGTTGTGCCTGCCTAATAATCTACTCTAACAACTGCCTAGCATTTCCCTACTGCGTAACACTCCATATTTCTCAGTTACATGAACGTAATGGATAGTCACTTTGAAGATCCTATTGTCCGTACCTCCACCATCATTCCATGTGCCCACTTCCCTCTTTGTGGAAAACATACATACCCTGTACTTATTCCCAAGCACCTTAAATCTATGCCCCCTTGTGTCAACTATTTCAGCCTCTAGCCATCCACACAATCAATCCTTGTCACCATATAATAATAATGTTATTAAATAATTAAAATGTTCCATCAATTTTAATGTCAAGCTCATTTTGGAAATTTTTCTATGGGGAAGGTTCTACTCCTAGTTTTGTCACCTCAGAAGGCCGTGAGGTCTTTCTGGGGAGGAGGCATCAGAAGTGCACTGACTGAACCTTCCACCTCCAAGGCCATCTTGGTACGGAGATTCAACCAACTTAAAACTTCACCTGTATCTGGAGGAGACTAATCAACATTGCATTGTTGATGGGACCTTGCTGTGCATTGATTGGCTCAGGGCAGGGAAACAGACCTGCTGACCAAATTGTCATCCTAATCTGGTTCAATTTGCCTGCATTTGGCCTATATTATTTTCAATCTTTCCTATCCATATGCCTGTCTAAATCGCTTTTAAACATTATAATTGTAGCTGCCTCGACATCTTTCTCTGCTCATATTCCCATCAGCTTCTGAGTGAAAAGTTGCTCTCTTGGTCCTTTTTAAATTTTTTCTCTTTCAATTTCAATCTATAATCCTACACTTTAGACTTACCAACCCTAGGAAAAAAGATGATGACTTTTGACTTTATCCATGCTTCTCATAATTTTATAGACCTCTGTGAAGTCACCGCTTAGCATGCTATGGTTCAGGGGAAAAGTCCTGGCCTCTCCAGGCTCTTCTTATAGGTCAAACCCTCCAGTACTGGTGATATTCTTTAAAAAAAATTTAATTGTTTGCATCATTACAGGAAAAAAAAAGAATAAACATTAATCAAATATCCATAGCCAATGTTATAAAAAATCTTTTATATTTTTCTCCCCATCCCCCCTCCCACCCAAAAGTAAGAAAAGGAGAGAAAAGAAAGTAACACCTACCAATTAATATACAATAATATTAGCATAGACAATCATTAATTGCTATTAAAAATTACTAATTGAAAGGAGTGGATAACATAGAAGAGGTGGACAGAAAATATTCCATAAAATCCACATAAGGTTTCCAAATACTATAAAAAATTTCAACTCCTTAAACTATACGTAAACTTTTCAAGGGTCTACTTAATAACACTTCTCTACTTAATGACACTCCTCTATCACTTTTCCATGATATCGCTAGACATTTCTTTCCAGTTACTATTGCAATTCTTAAAATTTTTTCTTGGTATTTGTCCAATTTCAGTTTTATATTATTTTCATAAATATCTCCAAGTAAAAATATGCTTGGATCCATTGGTATCTTTATCTTCATAATTTGCCCTAATAATAAACTAAGTTCATTCCAAAACCTTTCCACTTTTTCACAAGACCACTGGATAAAGTCATTGTGTGATCAACCAAAAGCAAAAGTGATTACGAGTGAACAAATCTCACAACCCTTTTTGCTTGACAGGTCTTCTAGACAAGGTTGTCCATTATCATCTGCTTTGTTTGCATAAGCGATTGAATAATTGGCGGAAGTAATTAGAACTGGGAATGAAATGAAAGTATTTGAAGTAGCTAATAAAGAACATAAAATTAGTTTGTTTGCTGATGATGTCATCGTATATTGAATGAGACCAGAAATATCTTTAAATAAGTCAAATGAGAGATTCAAAGAGTATGAT
This sequence comes from Narcine bancroftii, assembly GCF_036971445.1. Lineage (NCBI taxonomy): Eukaryota > Metazoa > Chordata > Chondrichthyes > Torpediniformes > Narcinidae > Narcine > Narcine bancroftii. The sequence continues at coordinate 49,373,530 of NC_091477.1, forward strand.
AAGAGTATCTCTCATGATAATAAGCAAGATATGGTTTTTTTTGCCAATTATTTAGGCAAAGCTTCTTGTTGTACATGACTTTTGATTTTCTGAACAGTGGCCTAGGTTCAGATGATCAGACGTTACGGCTGTTGAGGATGAAATTGGAGAAGCAAATAATGGACCATATGGGAGGAAGTGCTGGCCTCAGAGGGAAACACCTCCTGGTGAAAATGATGTCAGTAAGCAGTGAGGCAAAATATCCACTAACACAATGTCTTCCAGCTGTTGCTTGTCATTATGCTAAGGAAACCCTTTCTGATGGTTTTCTTATTTGCATATTATGGGGTGCTTGTATGATATGATATGACATTTTATTGTCATGTACATGAGTAAAATGTACAGATGCACTGAAATTCTTACATACTGCAGTCAAACAGGGGTAGTAAGATACAACAACAGCATCAATTTAATTACCATAACGTGCCATGAGACAGACAGCTAAAATATATAAAGGATAGATTGATAAATATTCACGTTTGCGGTTTGTGCAAAAAAAATGGTTGCAATAGGGTGGACAGATCTTTAGATGATCCCAGGGTCGTTTGTGGTTAGAGTTAGGATGGTTCAGGAGTGTACGAGAGCCCGAAAGCTGCTGGATGAAAACTATTCTTGAGCATAGAGGTGTTGGACTTCAGCTTTACAATCATTTAAAGGTCGGACCATTCCATAGTTTAAGTTAGTTCACTTATCTGCGTGATTTGAAGGTGAAATCAAAGCCAATGCACCATGGAGGCAGAATGTAAAACCACCACCAACCTAGGCTAAGATGTGACATGCCTTGACACTTGACTATCTGTACTCTTCATTCACAAAAACATTCTGGTAGCAGGAATAGCCCATCCTACACCCCCCCCCCCCCAACCAGCTTGTTCCTCCTTTCAATTTGACTAATGTTGAACTTATGTAATAATTCCACCTCTTTGCATTGCTTTGACTTCCTGATTATTTAAAAATCTCTCTGCTTATTATTGATTGAGAACAACTGCCTGGGGTACCCTTCTTCCTAATACCTATTGTGCTTTAAATCCTTCACCCCAGGTCCTAATCTTTTGTCTGATCCTCAAGGTCTCTACTCAAATTCATGTTGCTTTTCCCTGATCTGTGTTCATTCAATCTCTCTCAGTTCTCCAGCCTACTTATCCACCAATTCTTTCTCGCCCTCTCGCCATGAGTTCCTGGTCTCATGCATAGTTCTGTTTTCATGAATGTACTTCCTGCCTCCATTGACTTCCATTAGGTCTCAACAATTATCTGTCCTATGAACTTCAAATTTTCAGTAGTTAGCATGTGTATACTCTCAAGTCAATCACATGCCCATGTCCAAATGTTTATAAATATTTATTTTACATTATATCTGTGTGTGTAAATGTAATTTTAATGTGCTTTTTTAAAATTTATACATACAGCATGGTAACAGGCCATTTCAGCCTACAAGTCCGTGGCACCCAATTTACAACCCATTAATCTACAACCCCCAGTACGTTTTGAATGGTAGGAGGAAACCAGAGCTCTCAGAGAAAACCCATGTAGACATGAGGAGAACGTACAAACTCCTTACAGACAGCATGGGATTCAATACCTGGTCAGGTCCTGATCGCAGACGCTGTAAAGGCGTTGTGCTAACTGCTACACCTACCATGCTGCCCATGTTTATTGTGTGAAAAAACCATGGCCCAGTGAAACACTATGTAGTCTTGTTGAATATGAAAAGTCAGAAGACAATAAATTTGAACCTTAACGTCAGATTAGTCTGTGTTGTTTGAATCGAAGAGGAACTACTTTAGTTAGGCCAAGTTTTTACAATGATGGAAGAAGGAGGAATCTGATAAAAATGCCAATGTTTGGCTGAAGTCTCAGCTAGTTATATGTCAAACATGTCTTTGCATGTGTCTTTTGTGGACCTGTACCAACAGGGCTATTCACAGAGGGGGATTGACATAGAGTTTGAAAAACACTGCTCCAGCAGTACTGTAAATCTTGCAATCATTACTCTCTTTATATAATGAGATTGTGAAAGCAACGTTGAACTTAAAATCAGATACAATTATTTCACTTTATTATGGAATGATCTCCCTTCCCTCCAGTTTATAACTTTTGTTACAAATATATTCATAAAAGCGTGAGGGGTATAGATACAGTGATAACCACAGAGATTTCCCCAGGGTAGGGGAATCTGAAACTAGGGGGTAGAGGTTCCAAATGAGAGAGGAGAGATTTCAAAAGGACCTGAGAGACAAATCTTCACAGTGTATGCGACAAGCTGCCAGAAGAAACTGTGGAGGTGGGTAAAATCGCAGCATTTAGAAGATATTTGAATGGGAAATATTTGGGCCAAATGGAGGCTGGGGGTTTCTGGAGACTGGTTTGTAGGAACCAGGTTTCCGGACTGGGATCTGTGAGGTTGCCAAGGGCTCACAAAGGGCCTTTGGGCACTAAATTCTCAGATCTGGAATGTGGCTTCACTTCTGGAAGGGTCAGGAGGATGTGTTGCTGCAGAGTTTGTGAGAGTGCAGGGGGTAATTTCTGCGGGAGTCACTCACTGTGCCTGAAGGGAGTCTCTTTTATTTTTCTTCCTCTACTTATTGGGGTGTTGGGGCAATGCTCACGGTGTCTCACAGTAGGGAAAAGTTGATGTGTTTAGTGTATTAGTACATGACGATAAAGGAATCCTGAGATGGGACTAGCTCAGAGATGTAATTTGGTCAGCATGGATAAGATGGGCTGAAGAGTCTGTTTCTATGCTGTATAACTATGTGACTCTTGATTCTATATACCAGTTGAGTCCAAATGCTCCAACAGATTTACATCTGATAATGTATTTCAGAAATAAATTTGCATCTAACGTTCCTTGTTATTTCTGGGCTCAGTAGCTGAGCATGCCTGTTCTAAGATTAGCTTTCAATGCACTTTATTAAAATCCATGGAATCTTATGGAAACAGGCCCTTTGGGCCAACCTGCCCGCATTGACCAAGATGTCCCACCCGCACAAGTTCCACCTGCTTGTGTTTGACCCTTACCCTCTCTTAAACCTATCCTAACCATGCATCTGTCCAATAATTTCTTGAGTATTACAATAGTATTTTCCTCAACCACCTCCTCTAGCAGCCCATTCCACACTCTGTGTAAGAAAGTTACCCCTCAAGTTCCTGCTAAATCTCTCCCCCCTTACCTTAAATCTACATCCTCTAGTTACTGAATCCCCTACACTGGGCAAAAGACAGAAAGTTCACCCAATCTATTCCTCATGATCTTGTGCACTGCTTTGAGATCACCACTCCCTCTCCTGCATTCCAACAAGTAAAACCCTAGCCTGCTGAATCTCTTCCTATATCTTTAAGATAGTAAAGAAGATCCCCCTCAGGTTACTTCATGTTGCTCCTTAACTCTTAACTTGTGACCTCTTGTTTCAATCTCTCCTACCCTCAAGGGAAAAAAAGCCTATCCACATCAACTCTATCTATCCCCCTCATAATCTTAAATACTTCTATCAAATCCCCCCTCAACCTTCAATGCTCCTAATCTGCTCAATCTTTCTTTGTAATCTAGATTCTGAAACCCAGGTAACATTTTCATATATCTTCTCTGCCCCCTCTCTCTACCTTGTTGATATCCTTCTTATAATTCGGTGACCAGAACTGCACACAGTATTTCAAATTTGGGCTCACCAATGCCTTGAACAGTCTCAACATCTCCTCCCAACTCCTGTATTCTATGCTTTGATTTATAAAGGCCATCATACTAAAAGCCTTCTTCACCACCCTATCCACATGAGATTCTACCTTCAGGGAATGATGAACCATAATTCTTAGATCTTTCTGCTCCATTGCATTCCTCAATGCCCTCCCATTTATTATGTATGTCCTGTTTTGATTATTCCTTCCAAAATAAAGCATTTCACACTTCTCAGTATTAAACTCCATCTGCCATCTTTCAGTCCAGTCTTATAAGCAGCCCAAATCCTTTTGCAATCTTTGAAAACCTTCTTCATCATCCACAATTCCACCTATTTTAGTATTTACCAATCCAATTTACCACTAGATCCTCCAAATCATTAATGTAAATGACAAACAGCAAGGGACCCTGAGGCACACCGCTTGTTACCGGCCTCCAGCCTGACAAACAGTTATCCACTACAACTCTCTGGCATCTCCCTTCCATCCACTGTTGAATCCATTTGACTATCTCAAAGTTAATACCTAGCGCTTGAACCTTCCTAATTGACCTTCCATATGGAAAGCCTTACTGAAGTCCATATAGACAACATCCACTGCTTCCCCTTCATCAACATTCCTAGTCACCTCTTCAAAAAATTCAACAAGATTGATCAATATGACCTTCCACGTGTTGAGTATTCCTGATCAGACTCTGTCTCTCCAAATACTTATATATACTATCTCTAAGAATGCTTTCCATGAACTTACCTACCAGAAACATCAAACTAACAGGCCTATAATTGCTAGGCTTGCTCCTTGAACCCTTTTTAAACAAAGGATACTCATCTCTAATGACATTTGAAATACCACCGTCAGAGCTCCTGCTATTTCCTCACTAACTTCTCTCAAGGTACTCATGAAAATCCTGCCAGGACCTGGAGACTTATCCACCTTAAAATGCTTCAAAAGCTCTAGTACTTCCTCTTTCTTAATCACTACAATTTCCATAATTACCCTCTTTGCTTTCTTCACCCTGCACAATCCAATATCCTTTTCTTTAGAGAATACCGAAGAAAAGAAGTTGTTCAAAATCACCTCCCATCTCATTTGGCTCCAAACACAGTTGTCCGCTTTGATTCTCTAAGGGACCAACTTTATCCCTCACTCTCCTTTTGCTATTAACATATTTATAGGAACCTTTTGGATTAATTTTCACCCTGAATTCTTTTAGCTTTTCTGATTTCTTTCTTAAGATTCTTTTTACATTTAATGTATTCTCCACACATCTCCTTTATTCTTTGTTTCTTATATTTATTGTAGGTCTCCCACCTTTTTTGAACCAAGTTTCCAATATCCCTTGAAAACCATGGATCTCTCAAACTTTTGACCCTGCCTTTTAACCTAACAGGAACATAAAGATTTTGTACCCTCAAACTCTCACCTTTAAAAGACTTCCATTTCTCTGCTACATCCTTCCCATAAAACAAATTGTCCCAACCCACTCCTCGCAAATCCTTTCTCATCTCCTCAAATCTAGCTTTTCCCCACTCAAAAACTTCAACCCTAGGCCCTGACCTATCCCTTTCCATAATTACATTGAAGCTAATGGTACTATGATTGCCGGATGTTGGAAATCTGAAATAAAGTCTGAAAATGTAGGTCACACATACTTATATTATAATATATTATTCTTTTTTTTATACATACAGCCCTACAACAGGCCCTTTTGGCCCTTGAGCTTGTGCCCCACCAAATGCACTAATTAACCTACAAACCCCACACGTGTTTGAAGGGTGGGAAGAAACCATGACAACGCAGGGAGAACGTACAACCTCCATACACACAGCGCTGGATTCAAACCCAGGTCACCGTTACTGTAATTGCATTGGTCTAACTGCTATTCTGGTTAGACTCTCCATTTCAACTGAGAAAGAGATATGGATGGATAGGACAAAGGGAGCATTTTGAATATTTCTGATAGAGAGTGACAAGGGTTGCTGGATTGTCACTGGTGTCCATCTGGTTCATAGATGAATAAAGATGTCTGTGGGAGAGAGGAATAATAAAAGTCCATGTTAAATTTCAAATGAAAGTCAGAGCTGTACATGAAACTGAATCCAGAAGCAAATGTTGGAAAAGCCCAGTAGACCAGGCAATCTCTGTGGAGATAGAGCTGAGTAACTTTATAGTGAAACTTACTCTCATTGTTTATTTATTATTCATTATTTATTTAATGAGCTGGCTCAATGGACAACATGCCTGGATGAGTGTTATGAAATAGTGACTATTTGAACGTACCTTACTGATGATGTGGAAAATATTGGATCAGTGGAGACATGCTAACAATCTGTAGGTCATGACTGAAGTTCTATCTGCAATACCCACCACATTAACTGCAATATTTGACCTGCTAGAAATGAGAGCCTAAAGGAGGACACATCACCTTGGACCTTACACACAGAACAATGGAAGCTTACATTGAAAGTACAGTTCCATATACCCACAATCACACAATTCCCACAGTAAAAGATATTTTGCCTCACAGGTAAAAGGAAATACTTGTACTAGCACAGAGTTTATTAGTTCTGCAAAATTTGTAAATGTGTTTCAAATGATGAATGAACTTAACTGCTTTGTTTGTATTAGAGTATATTGTTAACAAGTGGAACAGCTATTCTGCACTGACAAGAACCCACAAATAGCAAGGTCAAACAAATGTCTGTCATTTGATTTATGGGAGATGGGTGCCTGTGGGAAGGCCAGTCTCAATAGGTCATATTGTATTACACTTTGGAATGAGATCATTTGAATTGATGATGTCCATTCAAAGTTCAAAGTTCACATATTGCATGCAACCCTGAGGTTCCCTTTTCATGGGGGCAAGGCAGAATTCTACTTATTCTGCAAAAAAAACTGTACTCAAGAAAAGATACAAATACAAAAGAAACAAAGAAAGAAATGTAAACAAACTGACTGGAATACAGAAAAAAATTCAGTAAATAAATAACGTGGAATGTAAATGAGTCTTTGATTGAGTTTGTTGTCGAGGAGTCTGATGGTGGTGGGATAGCAGTTGTTCCTGAACCTGGTGGTGTGAGTCTTGTGGCTCCTAGATGGCAGCAGCGAGAACAGAGCATGTTCTGGTTGATGTGGATCCTTGATGAATGCTGCTGTTCTCCGACAACAACATCTCATATTGATTTTTTCAATGGTGGAGAGAATTTCTCCCTATGATGTACTGGACTGTGCCCACTATCCATTGCAAGGCTTTCCACTCCCTCTGAAGGCCGTGATGCAGCTGGTCAGCATATTTTCCATGACACATCAATAGAAGTTTGCCAAGGTTTCTGATGTCAAATCAAACATTGCAAACTCCTGAGGAAATTGAGGGATTACAAAGTAATCCCAAAGTGTTGCTGGGGAAGGGCTTTCAGGATTTGGATCCAGTGACATTGAAGGAACTGCAATGTATTCCCAAGTGTGAAACAAGAACGTCTGCAGACACTGTGATTGTAGTAAATACACAAAATTGCTGGAGAAACTCAGTAGGTCCAGCATAGTCTCTAGGAGGCAAAGATATCTAACCAGTGTTTCGGGCCTGAGACGTTCGTCAAGATCAAGGTGCATCTTTATCTTTGCTGTATAAAGAATACTGTGTGATTTGCTGAGTTTTTCCAGCATTTTTGTGTAAACCGCATTTACCAGGAGTGGCCAAACTTGCTTAACAAAAGAGCCACATGTGATAAACTTCAGTGTTTGAGAGACGCAAGACATGAAAAGAAAGTACATAGGCTATTTTACTCTAACATGCATATTTTGTTAGAAAAAGATATGTAAATATAAAGAAATACATGTATGCAATAATATTGATTTATGTATGGAGTTTTTAAACTGCTAATTTGCATTAGTTTCAATTGTGACACATATACATACCAAATATTTTGTTTATTTGTCCACGGTCTGGGCATCGAGAACTTGGATGGGAGGGTGTCCAGGGTGTTGGAAGCTTAGAAGGGTAGGCGGATGGTCAGGACTGGGTGATGTCTGAGTTCAGGGTGTTGGGTGCTCGGATTGGTGGACGACTGGGACCTAGGCAAGAGACCATGGCCAGGGTTTCAGGAGCACAGATGAGTGGGCAGCCAAGACATCAGGAGCTCAGATGGGTGGGCTGCCAGGCCTAGGTGAGAGTTCATGGTCAGAATGTCAGGAGGGTGGGCAGCCTGGATGACACTAACACTCTGCTAATTTACCTGCCCGCAACGCAGCCACACATGCCAAAATCATGCGATCGCAAGCCAGGCCCACTACCACTACCAATGTGAGCACTGGCTCGCATGATTCCTGTCTCGGCCAACAAATTTCCATGAGCTGCACATTATGTGTCAAAGAGCTGCGTGTGGTTCAGGAGCTGTGGTTTGGCCACCCTTGGCATATACCTTAATGAAAGGCTCAGGCCTGAAATATTGGTTATATATCTTTATCTTTGCTACATAAAGATACTGCGTGGCTTCCTTATTCTCCCCAGCATTTTGTGTAATCCATTTAGAGATGGTCCACATTGTGAGCCAGTTATAGGGAAATGAGAGTGTCAGATGAACTGGCTGTGCTGTCCAACACCCAAGAAAGTCCATGAAACTCTTGAGGGTTGACACTGCATGAAAGCAGAAAGTTGAAGCATACTTGACATTACCCACACTACAATGAGCTGAATGGCAACTGGGTTTGGAACCAGATGTGTCTCTGTGAGGTATAAAATGATGTAACAGAGGTAAAGGGAGAGGTGCCAGAGAGATAGATACACATAGACAGATTGGGGGTGGGGGGGGTCTTGAGTGCCTCAAGCTCGGGTTTGCTGCTGATCCAGACATGAGGCCTTGCATCTACAGAGTTGGTGGGATCCGCTGATACCCGATACCTCCAAAGGGACTCTCCTTTTCTTCTCTTTCTCAAGTTGACAGTGGGCTGGACTAGTCACACCTCATTTTGTGCCTTGACAGGGCAAATGAAGGGAAAGGACTTTCTCGATTTGTGTACAAATGGAATCTTGAAATGAATCATCTTTGTCATTGGTTGAGGGCCTTGTCTTCATCATCAAGTAGCATCAGCTCATCTTCAAAATATAAGAACTTCAGAAAATGGAGGAGGAGGAGGCCACTCAAACCCTCCAATCTCAAATGGGTGGCGGTGCTGACAGAGCCACTGTAGCGGCAGCGCTGCCGCTGGTGCAGACCTGCGGGTAGTGAGGGATTGGAGATGCAGCTCTCCTGCGGGGCCCAGCCGACTGTTGCCAGCTTTGCACGGCTCGTTGAGGGAGCCAGCAGTAGATTTAGTTGAAATCCTGTGACTGCGGGTCTGCACCCAAGATGGCTGCGCTTATTAATCGGCAACAGCTGTGAGGGGCAGCATACTCTGGGGAAGTGGAGGACTGGAGCAGAGCACCAGAGGACGGACAGAAAGATCACGTTCCATTTGAGAAGGAGAAGCGGAGGAGATGACCCTGCAGGGATGGTGATCACGGCGGCGGACCAGTGAGGGGGCTGCAGGCGACTCGAGGCAAGGAACCCGGGGAAGCTGTGTGCTGCTGGAGACAGCTGTTGGGAGACTCGCTCCGGGCTGTGGACTGCTGGAGAGTGGCTCGAACTGGCTGGAGGGGTATCATAACTGGGATTCGAGGAGGTGCTGAGGGCGCTGAAAAGTTCCTGACTATGTTGGAGGTTTGGATCTGGAGCTCGGGTTGCTAATGGTTTGGACTGGACTCTGTGTGGCTGCGGGGGCTGTGGAAGCGCTGGATGTGAGTCTACAGACACTCAGTGACACTGCATTCTTTTACTTCCCTCTCTCTCTCTGACTGTAAGTCTGACTGTAAGACGGTAAGAGGCGCTCAGGCAATTCCTGCCAGCGGCGAATCCATCTGCCTTGCAAGAGGAAAAAGAAATTTCATGTAATGTGACACTGTTTTATTACCATGATAATAAAATGAATCTTGAAATCTTGATTTTGAATATGATCATGACTGATCTGCTCCGGGCCACAACTCCTCCTGGTCCATTTAAGTACCCTTAATGATGTGAACTCCATGTCCTGACCGAGCAGAAGATCCGAGAGGTTCTCCACCCTCTGCACAATATCTAACAGTGTCACATCGCCAACTGTGCTGAGCTTAAACCTCTTAGTGGAACTCAAAGTTACTGCCAACAGAGCCAAGCCAACACACAAAGATTTTAGGTACATCTATGGCAATAAGTTCACATTGTCCTTTGATCAAAGTTAGCATCACAAAAAAAAATTGTCACCCTGACTAATAAAAGAATTCGGGGGGGTGGGGAAATCACAAAGATCCCCCCCTTCCCACCCTAAATCTAACTTACCTCCCATCACACCTCTTTATGCTGTGAGACACCCCCTGCTGTTTGGCTTGTTCCCAACTATAAAGTTATCACATAAAAGTTTCCCAGCTTGAAGCTAAGGAGTTTCCATTAATTTCAATGGGAATCCACAGCAAATCAATCTGGTCAGTTGATTTCCCCGTTACCCAGCCAATGCTGGGGTGGGAAGTTGGTGGAGTGGTTGGTGAAGGTACGGGCAGGAACATATGAACCTTGAATGGACTGAAAGGAAGTGTATACTCATTTGTGGAAAACCTACACAGTACTCCAGTCCTGTTGATTTAGTTTCAGTCATCTCCCTTGAAAATAAACTTATGAAGTGTACGCTTTGATTATTTGTTAGTTCAAATCTGTAAAGCTTATTTTAATGTAGTCCAAGGTTCCAAATGGGTCAGCTTGGTTCGCATCTGCCAACCTGATATCAGCGGGAGGAGGTTCGAATCTCAGTCAGGACTTAGGCTGCTCACCTTGGGACAGTGTAAAATGCTTTGGGGCAGGGATGCAATCATGATGAGATTGTTCTTTGGCTGGGGGCATAAGGACCATTCTCCATGTCCTGACACTGCATGAGATGATCTTGGCTGAAATGCAAAATGAACATTTTGACAGAAATGAGAATCCAAAGCATAATGATCCACTCCAGCTCTCTGTGGCGGTTGGTCAGGCAAACACAATTGCTTGGATACATTCCTCCATCTCTCCTTTAATCTCCTGGAATATAAATGATCTTCCACAAAAAAATTGAATGAATATGAACATTCTGTGAGTTGCTTGACAGTTAAATATCATCTCAGACTTCCCTGTATATTTTGAGATGTTCAGAGATTTTTTGTGTTCATCTTGAAAATCAGGTACGGCCTCAGTTTGACTTCTCCTTCACTATCCCAACAGTATGGCCATATCAGGGACTTCATGAGATCTAAACCCATTACCTTCTGACAGATGCAAAAGGCATAGAAACATTGATAGATAGAGCAAAGAAGCAGGCTCTTTGGTCCATCCATGTCCATGGATGCAACCCATATATTCATCTGATATTAATTTTTTTAAGACTGTCTACAACACCATCAATTCTCCTCTCCTCCAGATCATAGAACCATAGAACATTACAACACAGAAACAGGACGCTTCTAGTCTGTGGCAAACCATTTCTTTTGCCTAGTCCTACTGACCTGAACCCAGCTCACAGACTTCCATACTTCTCCCATCCATTTACCTGCCCAAATTCTTCTTAAATGTTAAAACTGAAACTGCGTTCATCATTTCAGTTGGCAGCTCGTTCCACACTTCAACCATGCTCTGTGTGAACAGGTTCTCTCTAAACATTTCCTTTTTACCCTTAACCCATGACCTCTGGTTTGTATATTACCTACTCTCAGTGGGAAAAAAGTCTATCTACATTTACTCTGTCTTCCTCATAATTTTAAATACCTCTATCAAATCTCCCCTCATTCTTCTACGCTCCAGGGAATAAAGTCCTAACCTGTTTAACCTTTCCCTGTCATTCAGTTCTTTAAGTTCAGGCAACATCCTAGTAAATCATCTCTGGACTCTTTCAATCTTATCAATACCTTTCCTGTAGTTCGGTAACCAAAACTGCACACAATACTTACAACTTTACCATAACATCCCAACTCCTATACTCAATACTTTGATTTATGAAGGCCAATATGCCAAAAGCTCTCTTTACCACCCTACCCACCTGTGACGCCACTTTCAGGGAATTATGTATCTGTATTCCCAGATCTTTCTATTCTACCGCACTCCTCAGTGCCCTACCTTGTACGTCCTTTCTTGGTTTATCCTTCTAAATTGCAACACCTCACACTTGTCTGCATTAAATTCCATCTGTCATTTTTCAGCCTATTTTTCCAGCTGGTCCAGATTCCTTTGCAGGCTTTGAAAAACTTCTTCACTGTCCACAGCACCTCCAATCTTTGTGTCATCTGCAAACCTGCTGATCCAATTGAAATAGATGACAAACAACAATGGTCCTAGTGTAGCGTGTTGTGATGGAGCGCAGTGCAGAGACTGAAAAGGCAGGCTGTGTGCTCAGGTATCACAACTAACTGATTTAATTGGAATTTCGCACGAAGCCTTTAAGCACGACTCTGTTCTGCCTCTAATGCATCGATGCTCACGACACGATAACACGAACGCATATGTGTCCTTCTGGTCTGTATCAGAAGAGACGATCCTGTGACGCCATCCTTGCCGCAGCTGCCCCGCCTCTGCATGTAACAAGCGGGGCTGGTTCACCACTGGAATTATGTGTGCCACCCCCCCCCCCTCCAGAACTGGTACCAATGGGCCTGCAATACGTCACGGGTGAGGTATGCTGTTTCGATGGCTGTCCTCTGCGCACTGGCGGTGGAACCTGTATTGGCTGGGACAAGTCCAAGTGGGCTGGTTTTAAACGGTCCATTGTGAACGGTCCTCTTTGCCCCTGATGTCGTGTGAGCGTGGATGCTCTCCTGTGCAGGACTTTGTACTGACCTTCATAAAGCCGCTGGATGGGAGTCCTGTGTGGGCCTCTGCGCAGAAATACATAGTCACAAGAGGCCAAGTTTGGGGGGGGGGGGGGGGGTGGGGTAACTGCAGGGCAGTGCAGTGTGGTGCAATTGAACCTAGTTTGTGCCACAACCTCTCAAGGAGGGCTGCTGTGTCAGTGTCCTGCTTGGCTGAAGGTGGGAGGAACTGGCCAGGGACTGAAATGGTCTCATCATAGATCAGTTTAGAAGAGGAAGCGTTGGATCATCCTTGGGCACTGTGTAAATCCCCAGTAGTACTCAGGGTAGTTCGTCCACCCAGTTGGGCCTTTTGAGGTGTGCCTTGAGGTGGCGATGGAACCTCTCGACTAGGCTATTTGCTTGAGGGTGCTAGGCCATGTTACAATGAAACTGGGTGCCCAGGAGTTTTTAGAGTTCCATCCATAGAGCAGAGGTGAATTGGGCACCTCAGTCTGTTGAAATGTCTGCCAGTACGCCAAAGCAGGACACCCAGGTGGAGAGGAAAGCCCTTGAGCATGTCTCTGTAGTAGCGTCTGGGATGGGTATGGCCTCCGGCGAATGAGTTCACCATTGTGAGCAGGTAGTGCGACCCTTGGGAGACTGATAAGTGCCCGAAAATGTCAATGTGTACGTGTTGAAATCCTGTAGCTGGTGTCTGGTGTGCCAATGGACCTTGGCGGCCTGGCAGTCAGTTCGTCTTTGCCCATTCTGTGACAGGCCATACCAAATGAAATCCACTGACACCAGTCACACCCTTGTGCAGATTGTGGGATGCAACAACCCATGGATCATGTCAAAAACTGCCCTCCTCCATTGGGCAGGGATGTATAGGCGGGGCTGGCCAGTGGAAATGTTGTCGAGGATTGTTGCACCATCGGCGTCCAGTGGGAAGTCTTGGAGCTACAAGCTTGTGATTCCTGTTCTGTAGCTGAATGCCTCTGGAGTGTCCAGCTGTGCTTGGGCAAGACCATGGTAGTCTATGCCCTGTGACAGAGCATTATCCACTGGTCTGGAGAGTGCGTCTGCAACCACGTTGTGCTTCCCCGACAAGTATTGGATAGCAGTGTTGAATTCGGAGATGTAGGATAGATGTAGTCTCTGTTGTTGGGCAGACCATGGATCGGAGGACTTCGAGCAGGTGAAAGTTTGTGGCTTGTGGTCGATATTAACAGTGGTCACCCTTTCAGGAAGTAACGGAAGTGGTGGACAGCCAGGTAGAGGGCGAGGAGCTCCCTATCATATGCGCTGTACTTCAATTCTGCCAGCTGCAGGTGTCTACTGAAGAAGGCGAGAGGCTGCCATGAGTCATTCACGAACTGCTTCAGGACAGCGCGCACAACGGTGTTGGAAGCATCCACTGTGAGGGCCATTGGTACATCCATAATTGGGTGTACCAGCATCATCATGTTGGCCAGGGCCTCCTTAGTCTGCTTGAATGAGCTTCCTCTGTCCATTCAAGCTCCCTTGATGAACCTGACCATCAACGGTAAAAGCGGGCGCATGATCTTGGCAGCTGCAGGGCTGAATGTGTTGTAGAAATTTACCATCCCCACAAATTCCTGAAGGCCTTTCAATGTTGTCGGAGTGGTGAACTGCCAGATGGTATTGACTTTGTCTGGCAAAGGGCTCGCTCTCACTGGGGTAATTCTGTGGCCCAAAAAGTTTATCTCTGTGAGGCCAAAATGGCATTTCTCTGGGTTGACAATGGGGCCGAACTGTACGAGGTGAGTGAAAAGCTAGCAGAGATGGTTCATGTGCTCCTCGGGCGTGCTGCTGGCTACCTGAATATTGTCAAAGTATATTAATAGGAAAGGCAAGTCTCTTCTGACCGCATCCATGAGGTGCTGAAAGGTCTGCGCTGCATTTTCAACCCAAACAGCATGCGTAGGAACTCGAAAAGACCAAAAGGGGTGATGATCAAAGTCTTCTGGGTTCATGGGGATCTGATGGTATCCCCGGATTAGGTCAACTTTGGAGAAGGGTTTTGCGCTGTGGAGATTTGCTGCAAAATCTTGGATATGGGGAATTGGGTAGCAGTCTGTTGTCATTGGGTTGTTGAGATGTCTTTAATCACTGCAGGCACTCCAGCTGTCATTGGACTTAGGCACCAAGTGGAGGGGTGAGATCCATGGGCTATTGGACTGACGAACGATAACTCCATGTGCCTGAACTCTGCCTTAGCAAGGGTGGGTTTGTCTGGTGCCAGGCATTGGGCATGTGAGCAGCAATGTGGTGTTGGAGACCATGTCTGCTGTGAACTGCAGATGCAGAATGGAATGATAGTCCACCAGGAGGTCACTGTACTGGCCGTGTTTGGTCTTTATGAAGGTGAGCTGGGTAGATGATTCATTGGACTTGCCAAGGGGAACTGTGTGGAAAGTCTCTGAGTGGACTAGCCGTCTGCCCTGGAGGTTGACAAACCGAGAATGTGCCCGGAGGAAATCCATACTGAGCAGGGGTTTGGCAACTGAAGTGAAAATGTTGTCACTGAAAGGTACAGGAATCCACCTTTTGCTGAAGGTTCAAAGGGTGATGTTGTTGGCAGCTTGAAGGGCAGGGCCCTGGGGCTTTGTGCGTGTTTCGAGTGCCGTAGGGAGTATGACACTTATTTCCACCCCCCCACCCCCCCGTGTCCACAGGGAACCTGCTGCCTGAAATGCTGTCCCAAACATGGAGAAGACTATTTTGTTGGCCAGCTGCCATGGCCATTAATGGCGGCTGACCATGTCGTTTCCCGGGAATGAACATGGCTGGTGGCACCAGTGGGTGGACGCCCCCCCCCTCAACATTGGTGATAAAAACAATATTTGGGATCAGATCTCTCTGCCTTCTGGTGGGGCGCAGCCTGCTCATGTGGTGGACTGGACTTAGGCGCTGTCCTCGATGGTGGCCATGAGACACGGTTGATGGACTCTACTACCTCGTGCTTTGAGTAGTAGAGGATATCTGCATGTGCCATAACCTTGCGCGGGTTGCTGAAATCCATGTCAGCCAACAGGAGCCTGATGTCCTTGGGGATCTGCTCAAGAAATGCTCACTTGAACATGAGGCAGGGCTTGTGCCCTTCTGCCAGCATGAGCATTTCATCCAAGAGGGCCCAGGGAATCCTGTCACCCAGGCCATCCAAGTGCATGCTCCCTCATGCCGTACAAGCTAATGAGGAGGTTTTTCAGAGCCACGTATTTACTTTCCTCTGGTGGTGCCTGAATGAGGTAATTGACTCGTGAGGCTGTTTCCTGGTCAAGAGAGCTGACGACAGAAATATCTCGTCAAATCAGAGGTCATCTGTTTGATTTGGAACTGGGTCTCTGCTTGGACGAACCAAGTGTGCGTCCAGAAAGTCGGCAGCTTAAACGCAATGGCGTCTACCGCTGCTTGTCCCATTTTCTCGAGTCTTCAGGATGTGGAGACTCATTGGGGTCACCAATGTAGCATGTTGTGAGGGAGCACAGCGCAGAGATGGAAATGGCAAGCTGTGTGCTCAGGTATCACAACTAACTGGCTTAATTTGAATCAGTTCCACCCTTAACGCCCCAGTGCTCGCGTCACGAAGATGCAAGGACATACGTGCCCTTCTGGTCTGTACCAAAAGAGATTGTCCCGCGTCACCATCCTTGCTGTGGCTGCCCTGCCGCGCATGCTGTTGCAATTATGTACGTCACCACACTAGAACTGATCAATGAGGAACCCCTCTAGTGACAAGCTTCCAGTCTGAGAAGCAATCATCCACAGAGGTTCAGTGCTGCTGGAGCTCACCGCAGTGCCGCTCTGACACCTCATCAGCCCACTCCAGGGCTGTCTGGCAACTCACAGGCCCACTCGGGGTGGCAGATGGTGGAGGTGGCCCCCACCCATCCCACTGAGTGCTATTCTGGACATACTGGACATACCTGTTTCTTCTACAACCGGTCATTCTCCTTCATAGTCCTACAGTTCGCTGTCCATTTTACATCGCCAAATGCAACATGGTGGCCACCAAGGTCAGGTCTCATGAGATATCCTTGTCACCATATTTTGGTGTGCTCAGGTACCTAAAAAATTAGCACTGCACATCCACCTGTACTCTGGCTTCTCCTGTCCAGCCATTGTCGAACCTAGTTCACTAATTCACCATGAACACCTAGGGTCTGAACCTTCCTAACTGACCTCCCATGTGGGATCTTTTTTTTGAAAACTTTAGTTTTGATTTTAAAATACATGTGTATATAAAAAAGCAAAATAAACTAAAATAAAATAACATAAACAAAACCACCCCGCAAAAAAAAAACCACAAGGGGAGCAAAAAACATAGATCATTTAATTACTTACATTCACTGTGTGATATTACAAGCTTACAACATAATAAAAAGATACTTCTAAACCCATAATTTCTAAATAAGGTGACCACATCTGAACAAAAAAAGAATAATTATCATGCAAATTATATGTTATTTTCTCCATGTAGATACAAGATCTCAACTCATTGTGCCAACGGGCTATATTTAATTCCACATTATCTTTCCGAGTAATCGCAATACATTTCCGTGCTACCGTCAATGCTAAACGAATAAACACCATCTGAAACTTGTCCATCCCTAAACCAGTCAAAGATATGGCATAACCCAACAAAAAAATTAATGGTAATTCAATCTTAAATAATTTTTCCAAAAAGACTTTAATTTTTTCCCAAACTGGTTGAACTTTGTCACAAAGCCAAACTGCATGTACAAATATTCCAGTATGAAGTCCACACCTAAAACATAAATCTGAACTACTAAAACCATATCTTCTCAGGAGTCAAATACAACTGATGTAAAAACTGATGTAAAAAAATGATAAATCAATCACCGTTATGCCTTTAGAATTCCAAATCTTTAAATATAAATTATCCATCTGTTAGCAATTTGGCCCAAAATTAATTCTGTTATAGGTTCTGGGAGCAAAATTGTGGGCCAAACTCCGTTATATCAAAATAGAGTTATTCCCTTTTGAATGGCTAACAAAGGTTTTAAAAACGGCATATTATATCCTTGTAACAAATAACTGTTCCACTTAAATATAAATTGATGAATTTGAAACTCAGAAATACAAGTTAATTCAACTTTAGCCCAACTAGGAGGTTGAGAGACATCCAGCATCTTATTAATAAATTTTAATTGTGCAGAAATTTTAATTGTGCAAAAATTCAAATTGTAATTCTGAAAATGGCCTTACTAGAGTCTAGGTAGACAACATCCACAGCCTTTCCTTCACCAACACAAATTGCAATGATGACCAGAGACCCTGTAGCAATGGCATAAGACCCAATGAAACCTCTCCCTGACATTTTGAAGATAAAGGGTCCAATTCTGATGCTCCTCACTTGACCCTTGTTTCCACAACTTTGAGACAAGACACTGGGCTGTATAACTTTGCCAACACCACCTTGACAACTTTCAGATAGATGCACACTTCTCCAAAATCTTACCTGGCTTTCCAAAGTGCTTTGCACCCAGTAGGTATCCACTTGTAATGGTGACGTGCAGAGGTCCAGCAGAGAGAAGGACGCAGCAAAGCTTCTATATCCTGCAGTGACCAAATCCAGACCCACTGTGGCCTTATCCAATGTTGGTGCCGTATGTGTTTTGTTAGTCACCAGGAAGCACCCCCCCACCATCTGAACCATTAATCATGATTTGTCCAGGACTATGGACAGGACTATGGTCCTGGACAGAAAATAGAAAACCTTCATCCAAGAAATTCCAATCTCTCCTGGAGCTTTATGGACCTTGATGTCTGTGGTTTTCTTTCTGGGCCTTCCATGCCTAAGATGGACATAGGTATGTACAGCAGGGTCCAATGGACACACAGCACACATTTCATTAGTGTGCATATGGCTTAACACTCACACAGAGGCAGACGGATGCAACCAATTAAATCCTTGCTCTATTGAGTGGAATGTGATTGTTTATTATGTAGTAAGAGACAGTACAAAACTTTTTATTTTGTTTGCTCATAGTACAGTAAGAAAGTAGTGTAGGAATGAAAACATAACAGTACAAGAAAATAAAAACATGGATTATAGTGCAACATAAGACAAAGATGCGAGTTATAGCGTTAAAGAGAAAATGTATAGTGAAGCAGTGCAAGGCATCATCTTATCATCTTCTATGGATGAGAGTTCCATTCAAGAGAATGATAAGAGTAGGAAAGAAGATGTTTGTGTGTTTCCAAACTCTTGCGTCTTCTGCCCAAAGGGAGGGAAGAAGTGACTGTGACTAGCTGGGTGGGTCTTTCAAGACCTGCTGAGTTCTTCCAGCATTTTGCATTTTTGCTACAACAACATCTGCAGACTATCTTGTTTCACTCCTTTAACATGTTGGATGCTTTCCTGAGACACTGTGCATAAACAACCAGGAGTCAAGCACTAGAACACAGCTTTGGACAGGTGGATTTAAGTCTTTAAAAAAAAAGCTCACCCCCCTTGATTTCCTGTCTACCCCTCTCCAACAAGTTTATGACCCCAACACCAATTGCATTACTGACCTCGGATGCTAATTGTGGCTCTAAACAACCATTTCCCATTGGTACAGATCCCCAGAAGACCTCAATGTTCTTCACCCCGCCCCAGCGCATCTATACCCAATATTCATCACCCCACCCCAGCGCATCTATATCCAATATTCATCACCTCGCCCCAGCGCATCTATACCCAATATTCCTCACCTCGCCCCAGCGCATCGATACCCAATATTCCTCACCCCGCCCCAGCGCATCTATACCCAATATTCCTCACCCCGCCCCAGCGCATCTATACCCAATATTCCTCACCCCGCCCCAGCGCATCTATACACAATATTCCTCACCCCGCCCCAGCACATCTATACCCAATATTCCTCACCTCGCCCCAGCACATCTATACCCAATATTCCTCACCTCGCCCCAGCGCATCTATACCCAATATTCCTCACCCCACCCCAGCACATCTATACCCTGCAGAGTGAGCAGGCAACACTGGGTGTTTTAATATTGGAAGGTTTGATCTATTATACCTGATTCTTCTGACCTTAGTTAGGCTGTTGTCTATTGTATGCTTTCTAGACACAGAAGAACACAAAGAACTTGCCTGTCTTATCAAAAGGTTGCCTTTGAAATGCGAGTGCACGGTTTTTGGGTAGTACGCGATTCATCAATAAAAATGGGGAGTGAATGAGAAATATTGGATTTTTTTTTCTAATTTTTGTTCTTGCTGCAATTCCTTTATCTGCATGGTTTTGAAACTTGAAGGAAAGTTACTGGAACTCCAAGTGGAGAGTTTAAAATCACTGACCAGATTTTCTCAGAATGATACATGGAGAAATCTGGATTACGTAGTGGCATTAAACGTCAATGCAATGGGTCTTCCTGACCTTTAGAAAGAAAATCAAAACTAACCTCAATCACTTGTGTAGAATAAAGAGGAAATAATAGTTGCAAGGGGAAACAAATGAACCTGAACCGTGCCAAAGTTGAGCCTCTAGATACTTCCTGGTGGGATTCCTAGCCACAAGCTCCACCCCTTAAACAAAACCATGTCTGTATGTGTGACAAAAATAATGCAAAACGGCAGATCTATCAGAGACAGGGAAGGTGGTTTGGCTAATCAAAATTTGTCTCTTATCCTGTTCAACATTTATCAGTGACCCAGCCTGTATTTAATTCAATTCTCTTTATTTGTTCACAAGTCAAGAAGAATATTTATTCCCTATGTGCGGGGAGTGTCTTAAATTAATTGCAGTGGATTAGTATTTCTCAACCTGTGGTCTGCTGGTGCCCCATGGTTTTTTATAGATGGCCCTCAATGACCAATATTACTGATCTGATAAACATGGAAAGAACTATTGTAAATTTGATGAGGGGAAATAAAATGAAAATTCTCAAAAGTGCTTTCCCCCACCAAAATGAAGTTAAGATCTGCCAGTGGTCTGGGAAGGGCCTCGAGCTCACCAGCATCCCTGCCACACTGGGATGTTATTGGTGGGCTGCAGCAAGTAAAGAAGTCAAGGGTTTGCTTAAGGTGGTTTACGGATGAGAACCGCTAAACTTGACCGTATGGAGAAGGAGCTCAAGATGTGAAACAAGGCAGATGTTGGAAGGGTGAAATATAAGCTGAAAAAGTGGGAATCTCAGTTGG
This sequence comes from Narcine bancroftii, assembly GCF_036971445.1. Lineage (NCBI taxonomy): Eukaryota > Metazoa > Chordata > Chondrichthyes > Torpediniformes > Narcinidae > Narcine > Narcine bancroftii. Next base: position 49,394,253 of record NC_091477.1, read on the forward strand.
CAGGCCTATTAGCATCTGTGGAGGGAGAGACAGAGTTCATGGTTCAGCAGCATGACCTGCTGAGTTTATCCAGCACTTCTGTGCATTAAACCTGAAGGCATGGAACATGCTTCTGCATCTGGATGGTGTGTGGCGTGGAAGGAATCTTGTTCTGATGCTCTTGCTGCCTTGGTTCTGTGAGGAGATAAAGGCTGTGGTTTAGGAAGTGTAGCTGAATCAACCAGATGACTTGGCCAAAGGTGCTGGTGATTGTTCAGGCTGATGACTGGACAATTAGGAGAGCCATTTTATTTTTGGAGTGTTATGAATATTTTAGAGCTGTATTCATCCAGGTAAATGAAGGGAGCTTTCTCACCCACCTAATGTATAATATATAGTAGATAGACAGGTTTTTGGGAATTCAACAGGTGAATCACTTAGTCATAGAGTCACACAGTGTGGAAACAGACCCTTGGGCCCAACTTGCCCATGCTGACCAAAATGTCCCACCCACATTGGTCTCACCTGCCTGTTTTTGTTCCCTATCCCTCAGAACCCATCCTATCCATGTATTTGTCTGACTTTTTTTTTGCCTCAACCACCTCCTCCAGCAGCCCATTCTCTACACTCACAACTATCTGTAAAAAAAGATGCTTTTCAGGCTCCTGTTAAATCTCTCTCCCTCTCACCTTAAACCCATGTCCTGTTACTGATTCCCTACTCTGTATCTCATGATTTTATATATAGTATTTCAATTGACAATGCATGAGTCTGGAGTACTAGCTAACTGAATAATACTCCTTGCCCAATTTTATGCCTGCAAAATTTATACAGCTAGTCCAAATGGTGACAACCATATGACTGAGGGCAGGGGAGTGGAGAGTGATAATTTATATAATGCTAACTCTTGATCACATTCCTCTTTATTTAAAGCTGTTTTAATACAAAGCATCCGAGTGACCATCTTATCTTTCCCATAAGCTTTGTTCTACACATTTCCCCATTAAATTTTATCAGCCTTTCTTTTTCCCAGCAGAGTATTTTGCCAAGCTTCTCACGTATTTTCGAAACTGCTTGCTCCAGTTCCACTGCTTCTCCCAGTTTGGCAGCATCTATCAATGCAACTAATTTGCATGGGCTGCTCTCCATGTCATTGATGGAGTCTCCAATGACACAACTGCTCTGTGAGCCAATGGCTTAGTTGGCAGTGCCAGATGTGGGCTCGTCATCTCCCAAAGTACAAGCCCTTAGCTGGGATACATGTGCAGTACTGAGGGAATGGTGCACAACACACAAAGATGGTGGAGAAACTCAGTAGGCCATGAACATCCATAGGAGGTAAAGGGTTACCAATGATTTAGGCCTGGTTCCTTTATCAAGTGGAACATTGATTACCCCTTATTCATCTGCGATGCTGTGTGTCCTGATGAGTTTTTCCACCACGTTTGTGTATTGCACTTGATGTCAGCAGCTGCAGATTTTCTTGTTTAACTCTGCACAGTTCAGCACTATGCTCTTCCTACAAAAAGGGAACTGGTCGGATTAATCTGAATGGATGGAGTCAGAAGTGAAGTTCCAATGCCTTAAATGATTTTACAATTCTTTCATTACCTTTCAAACCGTAACAGAAATGTGCAGGTTACTCTAAATGTGGTCTAGCCAATGTTCAATCTCATCCAGTTTCCTTTCAATGATCTCAGATGAAATATTCAACAGAAACAATATTGTGATGTTACTTGAGGAAGAGGAGGTGACAAATATTTACTCTTAATGATAAGACAACTTGGGCATTGTTGCTTAGATATTGACTTCCTTATCTCCTGCCACACATTTAGGAGATTTTCATTGCCCCTGGAATGCTTTGTGACATTCTCTCTTTGTAAAATCCACTAACCAATTGCAATCACTTCTTACAATTCATTAACATGCCATTTGCTACCTCTTTGATCTTAAGGCCCCGGTCCGGGAAGAAAGAAGGAGGCGACGGCCCTGGCCCTGGTCCGGGCAGAGGGTAGGCGGCGGCGGCCCTGATCCGGGCAAAAGCGAAGGGGAGGTGGCGGCCCCGGCCTCGGTCGAGTGAGGCAGGCGGAGGCCCCGGTCCGGGCAGAAGCGAGGGGGAGGCGGCGGCCCCCCCGGCCTCGGTTGAGTGAGGCAGGCGGAGGCCCCGGTCCGGGCAGAAGTGAGGGGGAGGCGGTGGCCCCGGCCCCGGCAGAGCGAAGCAGGCGGAGGCCCCGGTCCAGGCAGAAAGAAGGAGGCGGTGGCCCCGGTCCAGGCACAGGGAAAGCAGCGGCGGCCCCGACCCCGGTCCGGGCAGTATGGTCCGACCTAGGAGGGGAGGCACGCCCCTCCAGCCCGGGTAAGAAACCTGCATAGGAGAAGGCCACTCCGATATAAAACCTACGACCCAAGGACCTCGCTGCCACGTCCCAGCTTGCTTGGCCACGGCACACGAACCATGGGTGTAAAGGGTGGGGCCAGTACTGCGCACACTGCACTCCACCTAAAAGCTCCTTTGCGCAGGCCCGAGGACATGTCTACGTCCTCCCCCTCCACGTCCTCCCCCTCAAAAGATGCTTACAAATTTTTACCCAACCCCAACCAACCAATTTTCCCCTGCAACCGCTGCAACCGTGTCTGCCTGTCCCGCATCGGACTAGTCAGCCACAAACAAGCCTGCAGCTGACGTGGACATTTACCCCTCCATAAATCTTCATCCGCGAAGCCAAGCCAAAGAAGAAAGAAAAGATCTTAAGGGGGGACTAATATCAAGTGTTATTTTGAAAGCTTGTGTTGAGTAGAACATGCCTATAGTATACTGCCTTTGCCAGTTTTTTGAAAAGGGGCAAGCTGTTAACTTAAAAATAATGAGATGCTAACCTGTTATGAGATGTTCAGCTACAAAATAGGACAGTGCATCGTGAATCAGTCAAAGCCAATTGGCTTCGCATCCATGGTATCAGATCAAAACTCTGCAGTTTTAACATATCCAGTCCTGACGATTAAGGAGCTGACGGCATAAGTAGGCATCCCTGTCTTGAACAATGGTGAGACTCGACACGTGAGTGCTCAGGGAACAGCTGAAACACTTCACATTTCAATGCGGAGTGCCAAGGATGACCCATCTCAATTTTTCCCCTGAATCAATCAGCCTTTGATGCCTGCACAAGACCAGATATAAACAGCTGTGATTCATCCCTGCAAGTATCCAAGATTCTTTGAGGATGTTCAACAGTTTGGAAAAAGTCATCACTGTCTTTCCCTTCATGAAAAAAAATCTATAGTTTTGTAATGCTGAATTAACAATAGTTCTGTGATAATTAATGTTGCTTTCATAAACCTACCTTGTTAAATCTTTGTTTTAAAGGCCTGAAATGGTTGCCTTCCTTCTCAGAAGACCAAGTCTTTACTGGGAAAAAATAACTCCAGCCATTTTATCTGATTTGTTGGATTATGAAAGCTCAAAATACATATGGAACTCCAGGAATGGAGAAGTCAAATGACCAGAGCCTCAATGTTTCTCAAACATTTTCTGCAAAGAATATCCCTGGTGAAGCCCTTCCACTTCTTCTGGCCTTGTTAAGCTATGAGTTATTTTTAATTACTTTCAATACACTACTTTGCTACTTTACTCCAGATGGATAGCCCTGAAAAAAAGTGTCCTAATTCTGCTGAGCAAAATGCCAACTGTTCATGGTTGTTGACCTTTAATTTTTTTGCTGTCCATTTCATCACTGAATGTAACCCTAAATTTGTTACCATTCACAAATCAAAAAAGACATTCCTTTATTTCAAAGGAAATATCCAGAAGGCAGTGGTAGTTGGTGGGAGAGGGAGTGAAGTGGGTGATGTTGTCGATAACTAGGTTGTGATTGAGATGGTGGGTCACAGATTTTGCTCCGAAATTCCAAACAGTTTTGCCTCCCAACATTTTCCACAGCAAGGACAGAACAACAGAAGTCCCAGCCCTGATCCCTGTGGGACACCACTTCCCACGCACCTCCTCACAAGCAGTGTGTGATTAATGACATACAATTGCAGGCAAAATTCTGAGGATTTTATCACCGTTAATCAAAACCAGTTAACTGTGTTGCACCCACTTATCACGAGAACACACTGCCCAATTCTTGTTAGAACCTCACCATCTAGTCACACCTTTTCGATTTTTGTCCACAGCATAACAAGGCGATTTTTTTTTCCCCTTTCGAGCATATTTCCAGTTCCTTTTTAGTGGTTACTGTTGAATCTGTACTATACCCTTTTGGGCAACTCTTTACTGGTCATATCAACTTCTTCTTTGTGCTATTTTAACCTGGTTGTTAGCAGAGTATAGATTGATTGGAATCTGATGAACCCTGACTCACATTGGTTCTAGCCACAAATTGGGGTATGAGACTGGAACCTAGGAACTCTTACTTTCTTTCCAGAGGAATAACAGATATTGTTCTGGGTTGGCACAACCTCACAATGGCCGTGTCTAGGGTTCAATACTGACTCCTGGTTGGAGTTTGCATTTTGACTCTGTAAGAGCACAGGTTACCCCCAGGTGCTTTGGTTTCCTCCCACATCCCAGAGATGTGTGGCTTGGTTGTTAATCTGCTCCTGTAAATTGTTCCTCGTATGTAGGTGAGTAGAAGAATCAGGGAGAATCTGATGGGATTTGTGTAAATGGATTCTTGATGGTTGGCCTGGACGATGGGCTGAAGAGCATATTTCTGTGTTATTATCTATTAAGTTACTTTATCTCTTGCAAATCCTTCTTTAATTTCATATCCCTGGGACACCTCCTAGCCTCCCAGTCATCCCTGGTAACTATAGCACTAACATCATCTAGCCTTGATTGCTGGAGTCAACCACCCGCACGACCAATCCCCTGACGCCTGATCACTGTCTACTGACATTCAACCTGTGCCCTCTTTGGATCGGCACCTGCTTTGCCTTCCCCCAATCCAAGCTCCTTTCCCCCCACCTGTGCACCTCACTGGTCTCCGATGTATCTTCATGCACTGATGCAGATATATGTATAAGGTATACGTGGATCTCTGTATGAGTAGATTCATTTGCATTTCAATTGGCAATCCTGAACAAAAAGGGTGTTATCGTATAATGCTATGACTGATTTTCAATGGCATGGAATGTTGGGCTGAAGGGGCTGTTTCCACAATGTGACCTGCATTCCAGCAGGTTTGGTTGAATTTTTACCTAGATATTTTTATTTCAGATGCAAATGTCCCCATTTTGACACTATTTTACATGACCACAAATGAGAGCATCCTGTCTGGGTGCATTATGTGGTAGCTGCAAAGTATTAGACTGGAGGTCAATATAGAGAATCACCAAAATGGCGAGAAGATCGTTGGGGTCTCCATTTCCACTGTTGATGACATCCACCAGGAGCATTGCTTAAAAAGGGCTTAAAAAATTATTGAGGATCCGTTCCATCTGGCAACAGCACACGGTATTTTTGGACCCATTGCCTTCAGGAAGGACGTACAGGAACATCCAAATCAGAACTGCCAGATTGGGAAATAGCTTCTTCTTGCAGGCTGTGAGATTGATGAACAGTATCCTGTAATAGAGTAAATTTTTCCAATATATTTATAAATAATTATATTTATGTTATACCTTTATGTATGTATATGATTGGGGGAGTGGGTGAGGGCTGGGTCTGATGTCCTACTTGCCCAGGGAAAGTGCACATGTAATACATCGCCTCTCTTTTCTCTGTGTAGTGATCACTGCATGGCCACTCTCTGGCTTCCCAGGCAGGAGGTCATTGCAAATGGCCTTTCCTACAGTACTGCATCTGTAGCAACACCTTCTCGTGGTGTCCCCCGTTTTCACTGAGTTTACTATGTCACGGAGTGACCGATTGACTGGCGATATAACTGGATGGGTGGGCTGGGCTCATTAGCTTTGGCTGGCAGCCGACCTAAAAGAAGGAAAACCCTGATTTCAAACCAAGGCAGATGGGTTATTAGCCTTGTCAGGCCATCCATCTAGGAGGTCACTTTGACGTAACATGTACAACCCGAGGACTTGGCTGACACCATTCCAGCTTGCTAGGCTTTGGCCGATAAACCTCAGGTACTGCACACACTACACTCCATCTAAAATATCCATTGTGCAAGCTCAAAGGACATGCCCATGTTTACAATCCTTCCTGGATCTTTGTTCACAAAGCCAAGCTTTGGTGAAACCACTATTGTATATAAATGATATGTCCTTTTATGTTTGACCCTGCTCTCACTGGCTGGGTCATGAATCCTCCCTCTTATCCCCCATAAAGGCTGTCATGCCACAAGCCTCCCAGTTTGAGTCCAGGTCAGTGTGAGCCAGTAACACAAGGGACACTGTCCATCTTTTGCTAATAAAAGCCTTCAGTTCCAGTAACTTCAGTCTTTGCATAATTGATCGTGCATTACAAGCCATAACAATATATGATTATTATTATTGTGTATGTGTGGGCACCGTGGTTTGTAGGAATGTTGTTTTGTCTGGTTATAGGCGTAGTCAGAAGATACTAAACTTGAACTTGTAGTTTTCATGTATATTGATTGTTTATTGTCACATATATTGATTACAGTAAAAAGCTATATTTTGGATGCTATCCAGGTAAATCAACTCATGTAGTGATTTGATTGAGAGATCCAGCCTGAAATAGTGACCATTCTTTTTCTCCCATTGATGCTCCTTGACCTGCTGGCTTCCTCCATCTGATTGTGCTTCAGATTCCAGCATCTACAGTCTCAAGTCAACCCATAGAGCAGCCAGGGCAATGAAATAATAACAACTAAAGAAATAAGACATTAGTGTAGGGACGTGGTGTAACAATCATCAGAAAAGGCAGGGACATCAACCTCCTAAACTGAAACAGAGAAACATTCCCTAGCGTTTAAAATAAATTCTAACCATAAGATTCTGAGGATCTTGTACAGTACAATTCTATCCGAAATTGGATTATCCAACATCCTCAGTTATCTGAAAATTTTTTGGTCCTGGAAGTGACGTCTGTTCTGCTATGAAAATGTTTTTGGATAATTGAGGATTTCATAAAAATCAGAAATCCTCATTTAGCAGAAAAATTTCAAAGCCAAAACGACGCCTGTTCGCCTCTGAAAATTTCGGATAAATGGGGATATCAGAAACAATCAGAAATCCTCAGTTATCTGTATTTTTATTTTCAGAGTGCACTGACTATTTGCTTTTGCTACTCGACAGTTGTTTTTAAAAAAAATGTCCAATTATCCAAAAATATCACTTATCCAAAATAGGCCCGGTCCTGACCATTTTGGATAATTGAAATTGTATTGCATTTTAAACAATAGTTGATTATATTCAGAAAATAATTTTTTGTCTGAGATTAACAGGTAAATTCCCAAGTGTAGGTAGGTAGTTGTAGTAGAGATTTCAGTTGCCAGGCTTTAGAATATCACTGAGCAAATGCAAAACATTTTAGAAGGGTAGATGGGCAGTGAAAGCCCAGAGTCCATACTGAGGGGTAGAAAATGATTAGCCAAGGGATGAGGTCCTGGAGGCAGACTTTCATGAGTTAGAAAGAAAATTAAATGGCAGAACACTCAAAGCTGGTGGTCCAGATTGCCCCCTGTAGAAATAGGACAGCACAGCTAACTGCATGCCTGAATGGACGGTGCAGAAAGAAAGACTATTCTTGGGACATTAGAGGCACCTCTGGGGAAATGGCACCTCTACAAGCCAGGTGGGTTGTAACTCATCACGGATGGGACCAAATTCCTCTTTGGGGTGTATTTGTTAATTTAAGTCTCCCTCAAATGGAACAAAAAGAAAAAAAAATACATATGAAATTGGGAGAAATAAATCACATCAGACCTCTCTTAGAGAGAGGATGACCTGAAATGATCAAGAACAAGCTCTAGCTGCTGAGACTCAAGTAACTATCAAGGTGTAATTACACTCTTTGGAGTCTCTAAAGGCTGCAATCAGTGGAGTTACTGTATAGGGATTTGGAAAATCTGCAGAAACTTCAATGAACCAAACACGGAGCAGGGCAGTGACGATACAAAGAGGAAAGAGGAGAAAGGGTTTCTGTGTTGTGTTGAAGAGAACTCTCATGGTCAGCAGGTTTCTGACCCAATGCCTTTCTGGACAAAGAACCATATGGATTGAGAATAGCTTCCTAGAAGGAAGGTAGGGAAAAGGATATGGTAAAAAAAAACAATTGGTAGATGACCAGTGGCAAGGAGATGATAATAGATTTGCTACAGGTACATTGGGAACAAAGCTTGGGGGCTGAACTTTAATTATACTTCGAAGTTGATGGTTAGGGTTATAGTCCATGCACGTTACCATTAGGAAGAAGGTAGGGAAATTAGAGCCAAATATAACAAATAAAATGCAGGAGAGAAAAGAAGGTGTCACAAATAGCAGATTGTTAACACAGGTGGGAATCAGAATGATGACAGATTGTTCACACAAGAAGTAAATAAGAAAATATGGGAGGCAAAGTGAGAGCTTGAGAAAAGAGTGTCGGCAAACACAAAATAAACGATCCCAAAAGACTGCCATGTAAATTGGGAACGGATTATAAAAGAGAACAATAAATCTGCAGATTCTGGTGTCTAGGGCTGTACACAAAAATTGCTGGAGAAACTCAACAGGTCATGCCAGCATCCACAGGAAGTAAAAGGCACTTAGAATTTGATGGGCAATTGGTGGGAATGGATGTGGATAAGGAAATTGTAAAAGAGAACCTTCCGGAAAGTAGAGAGAGAAGGAGAAGATGTGTCTACCGATGGCATCATATTGCAGGTGGTGGAAATTAAAATATTGGATGCGGAGGCTGGTGGGTGGTAGCTGAGATGAGAGTAACCCTGTTCTTTATGCTTCTATGGGGGGGTGGAAGGGGCCAGGGCAGATGCACAGGAAATAGAGGAGATGCGAGTGAGGGCTGAATTAACAGCAGTGGAGGGTGAAGCCAAATTTACTGAAGAAAGATGACACTTTATATATCCTGGAATGGAAAGCCTCATCCTGGGAGCAGATGCACCTCTCCATCTTTCACAGGGACTGTTCACTCCTTGACTCCCTCATCGACTCCTTCCCAACAATCGCCCCCTTGGTACCTTCCCTAGAAACCACAAGAAGTCCTGCTTGACAACAATAAATTTAAAATATTGTGAATAAAGTTCTTTCTTCGGTTAAAAACATTTAGTGATATATCTTTACCTCTTATGGAGGCTGCAAGGCCTGCTGAGTTCTTCCAGCCTTTTTGTGTTTTTACCACAATCAAAGCATCCTCATACTTTCGTGTCTCACTCCATTTAACCTCAGAAAAGCGGGTGCAAATTCTGGAAAGAATAATCAGTGACTGAATTCACAATCGAGTGAGAATTGTTTAGAGATAGGCCAGCATGGATTTGGTGAAGACACACCATGTCTATCCAATTTGATAAAATCTTTGGTGAAGTAAGGGAAAGTTTTGATGAGGAACTATGCGGCACAATTTTCACTGTCAATAATTTGGGAGTTTGTGTCCATTGTTTGGTGAAAATGGCAGAGCGGATTGAGAAAGGAATTAAACATACCAGGATTAAAAAGAGAACAAACTGCTGGATACGTTCTGTGGCCAGACAGCATCAGGGAGGAAAACAGACAGTTAACATTTCAGGATGAAGCTCTGCATCAAGGCTGAGAAAGGAGATCAGTGGTATTAAAGGGAATGGGAGGTGTGTGTCATTGTTAGTTGGATCAATAAGAGGTAAAGAATGTCAATAGTGGGTCCATTAGTGACTCCTTCCTTCACTTTAATACTGGGAATACTTTGTCAAGGGTATGTCAGTTGAGGGCCAAGGAGAAGTAACAATATCTGCAATGGAGCTGAAACTCCCTTCGAGCACTTGACAGTGCTGACAGCTTGAGGAAGGTTGATGGAGTTATGCAATGAGGAAGATAACAAGGCTGGCAGGAAGGAAAACAAACACCTCAGGTAGTAATGCAACAACTGCAATTTGAACCCTTACAATGCCAGGTGACCCCAATCTCTCATTATGACCTTATCAATGATGTGTTCCTGTTCTGCTTTTTCCTTCCCTTATTTCCCATCGACTACTCAGGAACCAATACTTTGCCTGGACAGATTAGTGCAAAGTATTAAGTAACAAAAGATTAGAGTAACATAGCATTCTGATCTCACTTCCTGAACTTAATCTGGGATCTTATCCTGCTGTCCCTAATTGTTTACCAAGGATATACTCAGAGTGAACTTTGCTGACTGGACTGGCCTTTATTGCACAATCATTGTTGCAAATATTCCCTGACCCACTTTAGCATTTGACCTCATTGAAGTTACATAACAAGCTCTCTACCATCTGATGGACTTGACGAATGAATCGGCTGCTGAGAGTTATTAAGGTTTCTAAAACATTAGGGCTTCATGGTTAAATTGCTGGGTTCGTTGAGACCATTAATCCAGCAATTGGTTTGCATCCTGACTTGAGAACTGATTTTGAATTAAAGCTCAAAGATTTGGGGGAAACACTTCATTGAGGTCTGTCTGCTAGCAAAGACCTCTGAGCAGCCAACCATTTTAATTCCACACCCCATTCCCACAGTGATATGTCTGTCCATGCTTTATGCACTGCAGATTGGAGGAACAGCACCTTCTATTTCATCTCAGCAGATCCCCAACCAGATGGCATCAATATTGACATCCAATTTCTATCAACTCCCTACCCTGTATCTTTTTCTTTCCTTATCCTTTGGTCTCCCTTTCTGCTTCCCACCACCTTCCCCGAACAGAGAACATTTTGCTCAGCCATCTGCCCCTCTCTCATCATCTCTAAGCTCCTCTCTTCCCCCCCCCCTCCTACCTGTATCTACCAATTACCTACTAGCCTGTATTCCCCACTTCCCCCTCCTGACTCCCCCATCCCCCGATGCCTTCTTATCTGAGCATCTGTTTAAGGTGAGTGGAAGAATTTTAGAGGTAAGTGTTCTTACACAGAGTGGTGGGATTCATTGCTGGGTGTGAAGGTGGAGGCTGGTACAATAGGGACATTCAAAAGACTCTTAGGTATGTAGATGTAAGAAAAATAGAGGGTTATGGGTTTGAGACAGGGAAGGGTTAGAATCGTTGGATTATTGTGAGGTAGGTTTACATAGGTCTGCAAAACTCTGTGGGCTGAAGGGTCTGTACTGTGCTGCAATGTTCTATGACCTATTATCATCTGAATGTACATATAAAATCAGATGAAACAGCATTTGGAATCATTTACTTGTTCCTTTACAAGGTTAGAGGACACCAATCTCGGATCCTGCAGGAAGAAACTATTTCCCAGCCTGGGTCTCCTGTCTGATGCTACTATACTTCCTTCCAGATGGTATTAGGTCAAAGATTCTTTGTGATGGATGGTAGTAATCCTCAATAATTCTGTGAGCCCTATTTAAACCACACTCCCGGTGAACGTTCTCAACTGAGGAAGGGATCTTCTCGACCATTTTGATGATCCTCTATATTGACTTCCTACTTCGATGCTTGGCAGCTACTGTGCCACACAATATATATATATTTTTGGTTTCCCTTAGCTACAGAATTCTCTTCCCATTTCCCCATCTCCTCAATAGGATCAAATCCAGCCATTCCTTCAATGTCCCATTCAGGCATTGATTCACTCCGGTTTCCATTTCTCCTCTCAGTGCCCTACTTTAAATCTTGATTGTGTCTCCAACTGCTGTGTTGTTGAATTAGGTGTAAACCCACCCAGGTCGGGGAAATCAGACAAGGTTCACAGAGCAACTCTGAACTTTTTAAACAGCTTACTAAAATTCAGAATCAGAATTTATTGTCACCGAATTTGTTGTTTTGCGGTAGCATCACAATGCAAACATTCATGTAAACGACCTTCCAAAACTAAATCAATAAATAAAAATTGTGCACAAAAAATCAAAGTAAGGCCCTAGGGAAGAAGCTTTCCTTGTGCCGCTGAGTGCTCGTCTTTAGGCTCCAGTACCTTATTCCCGATGGTAGCGGAGTGAAGAAGGCATGGCCTGGGTGGTGGGGGTCTTTGAGGATAGAGGCTGCTTTTTTTTAAGACACCACCTCTTGTAGATGCCACAAATACAATATTATTTGGGACTACAAATAATAATGTTCAGAATGAAATTATTGAGGACATGATGTAAAATGTAGTGAATTATTACATTTGTAATAGGACTTCTATTTCCTGTACCTTCCACATTTTAATCTTCAAATGCAGTTATTGGCTTCTTTCTCCTTACAGCTGGTCAATTCTCTTTGCAGTTACCCTTTTAAACTCTAAAACTCTCTAATTCTAGGCAACTTTAGCTGGAACAACCACTCAGGCCTCTCTCCCTCTGATTCCTTGAAAAGGTATCTCTTCACTGCACCCACTTCTCTCTCTCACCAGCCACTCTTTCCTTATAATCTGAAAAGTCGCTTCCTTGATAATTTTCTGAGGAACACACTGAAGCTTGGTGTTTGTCAGAAGGACTCAGCCCAGGGCATAATGGCCCCACAAATAACTGAAGGGTAGATTGTTCTAAAAGGTGACATGAGTGGCTTTGGTGACACTATGAATGTACAGACTGGACAGCACTATTAATGTAAAGAAAGCTATGCACTATCTTGCATTTCCAGCATGCAATTTTTATTCATTAAGTTTAGTTTTGAAATATAAGAATAAAACAACTTTCCTTTTGACTGTAGTTAAACATGAAAGTCTGCGGTTGCTGGGGTCAAATACAATACACAAAATTGCTGGAGAAGCTGAGCAGGTCATTCAGCATCTTTAGGAAGTAAAGAATATCCAACGTTTCAGGCTTGAGTCTTTTCTCATAAATGCCCTTCTGTTTTGACTCTACCACTTCCATTCTCCAAGTCCCATGTAGGGATGTCTGATGTCCAAACATAAAGTTACAACAAAGAAGCTTTGATGGACAAAAATAATTTTGGAATTTATCTGCAGTCTAAAACTTGTTAGCAAATGTTTGCACTATAATGGACACCAGCGAACACCTCAGTTGGCATGAATATAAGATGGCATCAAAACTAATGTGGATTACAGCATTAAATTACAAAGAGATAACAGATGGAGAGGTTGGGCAAAGCTGTGAAAATGTTTTCTCAATGTAGGCAACATAGTGTTGAATTTTAAAAGGAATGAAAGGAGGAGTTGATCCAATGGATAATCTCACAATTCTTGTGACTTGGTTCAAACCTGACCTCTAGTGCTACTTGCATAGAGTTTGTACATTTCCCCCAGGCATTCCGATATACCCCACTCCTCCCAAGTTTGTGCGTGTCGGTGGGTATATTTTGCTCCTAGTGTAAGCAGGTGGTAGAATTGGTGGGAAAGCAGAGAGAATAAATTTCAGGGCCAATTGTTGGGGGAATGGGATTCAATAAAATAGCATAGACAATGGGCTGAATGGCCTTCTTTGCTGTTATAATGAAAAATGAAAATGCAGAAATATGGAACCAGAAAGCAGTGAAACTCTCAAGAAGGTACGTGCAGTTTTATCATCAAAGTGTTATGAAAGGTTACAGGGTTAATAGGATGTGGTATTGACCAAAATGGAATAGAAATGTGTAACCATTATATTGTGAGAAAACACAGTCCTGGCCAGGTTTTGCATGGAAGATGGGAGCAGCTCTGGCTTCCACACTATATGTGTATAATAAAGAATTATATTTTCCAGTAGGCAGTGTGGGAATAAGAACAGATTTACCAGAATCTTACCTGAAACATTCAAGATGCTGCCCGGAGTAGGAAAGATTTACAGTGGTCAATTCAGCTCTTGTTACATAGATTGGGAAAGAAGAGATGAGAGTTTATGAATCATAATGAGGGAAAACTTAACCGCCCCGTGATGGGTTATAGGAAGTCACTCAACTAGAATTATGATGCCTAAAAGTGTTGTTGAAATTCAGCAGGTTTAGTACATGTATGTATGACCCCAAGATCTGCAGACTTGTTCACCTTGTACAATTATGATGTCTTTGCTCTGTACTAACTGACCTCTCTCTCTACCAACTGAATACTGAAAGGGATAGATGGTGTGGAAGTGGAAATTATGCTCCCAGTAGTGGGACAGTCTAGGACACTGCCTCGGAATAAAATAACATATCTTTAAAACAGAGATGAGGAGGAATTTTTTCATCCAGATGGTGGTATATCTGTGTAATTCATTGCCATGGACAGATGCGGAAGCCAAGTCATTGGGTGAATTTAAAGTGGAAATGGATATATTCTCGATTAGTCAGGAAAATAGAGCCCACCATTTCAGCTGGCAGCCTCTTCCACGCTCACACAAATCTCTTCATGAAAAGTTCCACTGAATGTTCACTTTTCATTCTTAACCCATATCCTCTCATTCTTGTTTCACCTAACCTCTGTGGAAAAAATCTGCTTGTGTTTATGGGACAAGTACAGATAAGTACATTGGCTTTCATGGACCTGGTGGTCAAAAGAGCCTTTCACTTTGCTGTGTAACACTATGATGGCAAGACATTATGGGAAAGGATTTAAGATTGATATTAGAAATTATTTTTGCTGGCTGGAGAAACCAAGATTTGCCCTAAACATTGGGCGCTGTGGAATGAAATAAGAAAATATTTTTGTCGAAATGCTCATCAGCGGGAAAAATCTAGAGCTGATCAACTATTCTCTTGAAATCAACAGATTTTGTTCACCATTAAGGGGCAGAACAATGGTGTCTACAAAAATCACAGGGGGTATTGATAAGGTGAATAGTGTCAGTCTGTTTCCCAGTTTGGGAGGATTTAAGATGTGAGGCATAACTTTAAGGTGGGGGGGGGGTGGGGCGGTGGCAGTGGTGTGGGGTTTAGAAAGGAAATGAGGGGGAAGCTCTTCACTTAGAGGGTGGTGGGCACATAGAACGATTTGGCAGACAAAGTTTTGAGGAGGCCATTACATTAGCTTCATAGAACAATACAGCACAGTACAGGTCCTTTGGCCCTCAATGTTGTGTTGATCCATATATTCCTTCCTAAAAAAATGTACTAAACCCTCTGTAGTAAACCACTGTTATGCTATGATTGGCTGCTGTCAGCTGGACACTCCTCCTGAGACTAATCTTTGTATGCTCCCCTTTCCACTTTGCCTTGCTCAATCAATGAGGTTGATGACTGTTCCAGTCTATAGTTAATAAAAGCCTATCAGTTTCACAACTTCAGTCTTTTGTAATTATTGATGGTGCATCACCCTCCCTACCCTATAACTCTCTATTTTTCTTTATCCATATTCTAAGATTCTCTTAAATGTCCCCAGTGTTTCAGCCTTCACCTCCATCCCCGGAAGGCATTCCAGGCACATACAATGCTTTGTGTGTATAACAAAAACCTTTCCTCTGATGTCTCCCCTAAACTTCCCTCCCTTAACTTTGTACATATGTCCTCGGGTGTTTCCTGATCCTGCCCTGGGAAACAGGTGCTGGCTGTCTACCCTATCTATGCCTTTCATAATCTTGTAGACCTCGATCTATCAAGTCTCTTCTCATCCTTCTATGCTCCAAAGAGAAAAGTCCCAACTCTACTAATAGTCAACAAGTCACTATTCACCTTATCAATACCCTCTGTGATTTTTGTAGACACCGTTGTTCTGCCCCATAATGGTGAACAAAATCTTTTGATTTCAAGAGAATCAGTTCTAGATTTTTCCCGCTGATGAGCATTTCGACAAAAATTAATTCAGTAATTAATTCTTGATTAAGAACCTTACTTCTTAAGACTTGTTTCCCAATCCAGGCAACATCCTGGTAAATCTCCTCTGCACCTTCTCCATGGTTTCTACATCCTTCCTATAATGAGGTGACCAGAACGGAACCCTTCCTTAAATGGGATGGAATTGAAGGGATCTGGGCCTAATGATGGCAAGTGGGATGAAGCCAGGAGAGCAGGTTGTTCGGAGCTGACAAGCTGGATCTGCTTTAGTGCTGTGCAACTCTATGGCTCTGCACCCTGAAAGCTGGTTTCCACGGTCATTTCATGCACCTCCTCTTACTTAACTCTAACAATAGAGTATGGGGACCCGGTCGTTACAATGGGACTTGTACATTCTAGTGCATGTTCAGCTACTTTGAGGAAGATCAGCTACTGGAGGGAGAATGAGTTTTCAGCCCATGAGTCAAATCAACTGGTTTGGGTGTCTTCTCATTCTTTAAAGAATTTAATTTTCTTATCCCTTGTAGAATTTAATCGTATGTTTAATTTTCATTTCTTTTTGATGCACATTCAGTAATTTCTTTAAGGGTGACCATCTATTAAATGTGATGTCCAGAAGGATTTTTTTGTGCTGCTTCATAATATTCAAAGTGAACATGTAGGTAGTCTTAAGGAAAGCAATTGCAGTGTGGTCTCCTTTTTTACTTCCCCTCCTTCACTTCCCAGTAGTAACTCACTTCACCACCTTTCACATTCTGTTTATACCATATAAGACCTCAGTCACTACTCTGGCTTCTTTCCCCCTTTCCCCACGCCAAGTTTCAGGACAAGAATAAACTCCAGAGGTTTGTTAGCTCGGCCTGTGATATCACAGGCACCAGACTTCACTCCGTCGAGGATATCTACATGAGGCGGTGTCTTAAAAATGCAGCCTCTCTCCTCAAAGACCCCCCACCACCCAGGCCATACCCTCTTTATTCTGCTACCATCGGAAAGGAGGTACAGGAGCCTAAAGACGAGCACTCAGCTTCTTCCCCGCTGCCATCAGATTCCTGAATAATCAATGAACCAAAGGTACAGCCTCACTTTATGTGCCCTATTATTTTTACTTTTTTATAGCAATGTTGTAAGATAGTTATAATGTGAATATTTCACTCTTGATGCTGCCACAAAAACACTGAATTTTATGACAATAAATTCTGATTCTGATTCGAACTTCCCCACTTTTCACTTCAGTCTTGCTAAAGGGTCCCAACACAAAATGTTGACTGACAATTTCTACCCACAGATGCTGTGTGACCTGTTGAGTTCCTCCAGCAATGCTTTGTTTGCTCAAGGTTCCAATCCCTGCAGTCTTTGTGTTTCTTTTACGAGGGGAATGAAGGATAAGGTGGTGTTCACTCAGACTGTGTGTAGTTCCTTTACTGCTCCATAAGAGTTTGAGGACTGTGAAAACTGAAATTAGGTCGTGAAATTGAATGGATATGTTCAATGACATGTCACTACTTTGAAAAATGCCACTGGAAATTTCCAAGCAAGGTTAGTTTGTTTTATGTTTCATATTATGTAAGTTTATTGTTGACATTAATGAAGTTAACCCAAGTAGTACAGTGGTGTAGCTGCAAAGCTAACACCTCACAATGCCAGTCACCCATGTTTAATGCCATGTTGGGTGCTGTCTGAATGGTGCTTCCATATTTGGCTGGTCACTCTGTGGGATTCCTTTGCATACTCTCTTCTTCCACTCACATCCCAGAGGTGTGTTGGTTGTTAGTTTAATTTATCATTGTAAATTGACCCCGATGTGTATGCGAATGGGCAAATCCCGGGAGAGCTGCTGGGCTACAGGATGAATAAAATAGTGTGCAATTATTTGGGTGGTAAAGTCATAGGACACTGGAGAGACTGGGCGCAGACAGGGAGATCTATCACCACCAGTCACATATTCACCTCTCCTCCCCTCTCTGCCTCCGTGACTCCATTGTCTACTACCCCCTCTGCACCACTCACCTCCTTGGCACCTACCCCTGTGACCGCAGGAGATACTCCACTTGTGCCCACACCTCCTCCCTCACCACAATTCGAGACCCCAAACTGCCCTTACAAGTGAAGCAATACTTCACTTGTGAATCTGCACGGGTTATCTCCTGTATCCGGCGCTTGCATTGTTGTCCCCTCTATGTTGGAGAGACTTGACGCAGACTGGGAGATCACTTCATTCAGCACTTCAGCCCTGTCTGCTGCCATAGCATGGATCTACCAGTGGCCGTCCATTTCAATTTCCTGCTCCATTCCATTGCTGACATGTTTGTTGACTGAGTGCCAGTCAGAGACCACCCACAAACTGGAAGAACAACATCTCATCTTTCATCTGGGCATCCTCCAACTGGATGTTATTAACATTGACTTCTCCAATGTCCATTAAGCCACCCTACCCACATCTTTGCTCCCCCTGACTCCTTTCCTCCAATTTTGCCTCTCTCTGTTCCCTTTTCCCTCCGACTCTTTTCACAGAGCCAAAATCAATTCTCACCTTTCCTCTTATCATGTCTAATTAACAACTTTTGTTTGTTGGTCTGGACTCCACCCCCTTCCATTCTTCCACCTTTATCGAGGTGCCTGCCTGCTTTTGTCCTTGAAGAAGGGCTCTCTGGCTGGAACGTCAGTAATAAATCTTTACCTGCTCTAGACACTGAAACCGGCTGATTCCTCCAGTATTGACTGCATGTTTTTTTTTACTACACATTGTACAGCAGTGCTGGAACAGGCCCTTCTGCCTATGTGTCCAAATCAAACTAAATCCCTGCCACTTGCACTTGATTACTATCCCTCTATTCTCCTCATATTCACGTGCCTATCTACATAGAAGCCTTATAAGCAGCTCTATTGTGTCTGTTTTCACCACTACTCCTGGCAGCCCATTCCAGGCATCCACCACTCTGTGTAAAATACTTACCCTGCACACTTTCCTTAAACTCCTCTCCCTGCCCCCCAAACCCTTATCCTGAGCATATGTCCTCTCACAACTGACACCTTTCTCCCTGCAGAAAAGATTCTTGATGTCCACCTATTAATGACTCTCATGATTTTATAAACTTCTATCAGGTCTCCCCTCAGCCTCCTGGGCACCAGAGAAAAGAACTGAAGTTTGTCCAATTTCTCCCCATAACTCTGACGCTTTACCCTTTAATCTTGCCAACATCCTGGTAAACTGCTCCAATTCACTTTCTCAAGCCATTGCGTCCTTCCTGCAATGGAGTGACCAGAACTGCATATTGGTTTCCAGGTGCATCTGGACCAGTTTTGTAAAGCTTGAACATAACTTCCTTACTTCTGCACTCAGGGCCCCATCCAATGAAAGCAAACATGCGGTCTATCTACTGGCATGGCTATTTTTAAGAGTTATGGACCCAGATCCCTCTGTACATCAATCCATTTAAAAATCTGCCATTAACTGTGTACATTCCATTTATATTTGACCTCCCAAAGCGCATCACCGCATACTTGTCAGGATTAAATTTCATCTACCATTTCCCTGCCCTTATCTGTAATTGATCTACATTCTGTTGTATTCTTGGATGGCCCTCTATACTCCCCACAACTCCACCAACCTGCAAACATACTAACCTACTCACCTGATACAGGAGATACAGGAATTAATGTGAACGAATGCTTGATATTTGAAAGGCTTACACTGTCTCAATACCATATCCAGACTAAACATCTTGGAATTAACAGAATGAATGTTGGACATGGTCAAAATTTGCAACATTCCCAACAACTCTTTTTCCCTGTTTGGGAAATTCCTCCTTCAACCTTTAGGGTTAATAGCACATTCTTGAGATTGGATTACAAGACAATCTGTAGGAAAGATAGCATGAAGTTGGAAAAGTTCCAAGAAAGAATCACAAGGACGTTACTGCAACTGGAGAGCCCGTCATAAGGTGGTGGTGGTTGGGGGGGTGGGGGGAGACTGGATATGTGAGGGCATCTTTATCTTGGAGTGGAAGAGGCTGAGGAATGACTTAAAAGAGGTCTATAAATTAATGAGGCGTATGGATAAGCTGAATGCTCAGAGACCTTTCTCCAGAATAGGGGAGGTTAAAATGCAAAGGCCAAGTTTTAGGGTCAGTAGAAGATTTCCCCTTGTATTTCTACGTGTTACTTTCAGTAATGTACGCAGAAGCAGCAACATTATCCAGTGCACATCTTTAATATTTTTACTCATTGAATACTCACATATTCACCTAAGTTGTTCATGTATCCTTGAATTTTCCTTGTACCCTCCTCTCTACTCACAACCTGTCTAGTTTAGCAACATCAGCAAACTTGGGGAGACTGAAAATTATTAATGTACATTGTAAAATTCTGGGAGCTAAGGCTGAGCTCTGGTAACCATAACTGGCAGCCCATTAACCTTGGAGTGAATTATGTATTTCCTCTCTTTGCTCGCTGTGTGTTAACCAATTCTTAACCCACATCAGTGTTTCAACTCCGTTCTATGCACTTTAGCATCGTGGCTTAATTTTCTGTGCAGGGCCTTATCAACAGCTTCTGAAAACCCAAGAGGACCCCATGATCTGTTCATATGACCTCATTATGTGTCTTACGAGACACATAATGATGATATTGTGGTTATTATCATATACATTATACATTGGAATTCTTACTTGCTGAAACTGAACAGGTACTTGGTTAAAAAAAATCTCCAAAACAATGAAAACACAGCTATAAAGAGACAATAAATATAAAAAGTTGTTCAGTTATTGTAGTGCAGATGGTACTTTTATGGTGTTGGAGCAGTTCCTGCTTGGTGCAACAAAGCGTGGTTCAAGTGTCTGACTGCTGTTGCAAAGAAATTGTTCCTGAACCTAGAGGTGCCACTCTTCAGGCTTCTGTACCTTCTGCCCAAAGGGAGCAGTGAGGGTGTGACTAGGATGATGAGATCCTCTATGATGTTGGCTGCCTTCTTGAGGCAGCGCCGCCCAGAGGTGGATTCAGTGGGAGATCAGAGCCTCTGACGGGCCTAGCAATGTCTGTTACCTTCTGGAGCTTCCTGCGATCCTGGGCAGTCGAAATTCCAAACCAGGCTGCGATGCAACCAGTCAGTATACCTTCTGCAGTACACTGTAGAAGTTTTATAGAGTATTCAATGACATTGCAAATTTTCCTCAGACTCTTAAGCAAGTAGAGGTGTTGGTGTGCCTTCTTCATGGTTCTCCCATTGTGCCATCTTCGAGAATGGTCCTGCGAAATGTGAACCTCCAGGAAAATGAAGGTTCTGACTCTCTCCACCTCCGTCACAACAATGCGTGTTGTCCCTTAACCGCTCCTTCCCAAACTCTGGTAGAGTAGTCAAACTTGTTTTTTTTTCTGTTATAAATCCATGTTAGCTCTGCAGAATTCCTATTATTCTTTTCCAAGGGTTCCATTATTACAGCCTTCATCATTGATTCTTGCATCCTTTTCTTCCTCTGATGGTAGTTTGGATGTAAACCTCCCTGAAGATATCCATACTGACTGCTCCGGATTGATTAATTCACATTTTCAAAATGAAAGTTTATAATGATTCTAGAATCTTGCCCACTTCTGAAAATAATCCCTTCCTCCTTTTCTAAGCAAAGCTACAACATAAGCAGTTCTCATATTCTTGACACCACTCGCCATCAGAGAAAATGGGAAAACGACGGTCAGAGCTTTCAAAACATCCTCCCTGATGCACCATCAATTATGCAAAAGACTTGCAGATACACTGATAGGTCTTTAAGGTCTTTATTCACGCAAGAACAATGGCACATCCATACTGTTCGACTGTCCTGCACTGAGCAGCCACCTTTATACAGGAGCCTGTGGGGAGGAGCCACAGGTACTGCCAGACAATTATATATAAAAGTGGTTGACCACACTCCCTTGCTCCTTTTAACCCCCAAGTTCTGTTTAATTAAGACACGGTACTTTCATCAAACATCCTAATCCCTTCTACACGGCTGGCCTTTAAATATTGATTTCATCCAATTGTTCATACCCTTCTTTGCTGCAGTTTCAGCATCACCGCTTTCTTTTGAGATGATTGCGGTCACGTATTGAATAAGAACTCAACCTTCACACTCCACATCTCAAGACTTCTCAGTCTCTGGTCAGCCCCACCCCTTTCTTAGTCAATCTCTTGCTCTTTATTTGATCTTAAAAAATCTCCAGATTTACTTCTATTTGACTTGGCAGCACTTTTTTCTTTCCAAATTTCACCTTTAATTTGATTCCTCCACTTTCTAGGTTTCCTGATGTATTGAAATCTTAATGTTCTAATTTTTTAAATTAAATTAGCCCTAATGCACTCCTTTATACTATATTTATAGCATACTATCGATCGTTTTATATAATGTAGAATATTCATATGCATTAATTTTATATTATATCTTGATGTATGTGTGATTATGTTGTACTGCATGAGAAATGTATTATGTGTGCATATAGAACTACAGCCCTTCAGCCCTTGATCTTGTGCTGACCCATCTATCCCTAAAAAAAGTACTAACCCCTCTTTACCCCATAGCCCTCTATTTCTGCTTCATCCATGTGCCTGTCTAAGAGCCTCTAATGCTTCAGCCCCCACCACCATGCCAGGCAAAGCATTCAGGCACCCACAACATCTACCACTTTACTCTCATCAATTTCTTATGCTACCTTCTCAAAAAATTCATTTAGACCCAGGATTCTCCCTATTACCTCTTTTAAACAAGAGGACTACATTTGTAATTCTCTAATCCTCTGGAATCCCCTGTGGCCAAAGAGAATTCAAAGGTTGTAGCTACTGCCCCAGCTATATCTTCTCTCACTTCCCACAGCAACCTGGGGTATATTGCCCCAGGGACTTATCAATCTAAAAAGATCCAACACTTCCTCTTCCTTAATGTCCACATTGTCTAGCACACAGGCCTATTCTATTCCGACCTCACCCTGATCAAGGTCCTTTTCAGTTGTGAATACTGAAGCAAAGTATTTAGTTAGGACTTCCCCAACCTTCTCCGCATCCAGGCATATTTCACCTCCTTTAGCATTTAGCGACCCCACCCTTATTCTCGTCATCCTTCTGTTCTTCACATCCATAGAATGCCTTGGGATTCCTCTTAATCCTACATGATCCTACTTAATCTTCCTAAATCCTTTCTTAAAATCCTTCCTGGCAATAATATATTTCACATGAGCCCTCCTGTTTCTTGCTTCCTATATCTAACTTATGCTTCTTTCTTCCTCTTGACTAGTTGCCTGACCTGATTGGTCAGCCATGGTTCCCTTTTCCTACCATCTTTTCCTTGTCCCGGTGGGACAAACTTATCCTGAATCCAGCACAAGTGGTCCCTAAACTTCCTCCACATTACTTCTGTGCTTTCACCCTTGAACATCTGTTTCCAATTTACTCTCGCTAGTTCCTGCCTCATCCCATAATAATTAGCCCTTTGCCAGTTAAGCACTTTCTCATTTTTTCTGTTCTTATCTTTTTCCATAGCTATGCTGAAGCTAAGGGAGTTGCGCTCACTCTCACCAAAATGCTCCCCCACCGAGACGTCCACCACCTGTCCAGGTTCATTACCCAGAACTAGATCTCCTCTCATTGGCCCATCCACATACTGTATCAGGAATCCTTCTTGGACACACCTGACAAATTGAGCCCCATCTATCCCTCTTGCAGTCATGAAGTGCCAATCAATATTAGGGAGGTTTGAAATCACCATAACTACAGCCCCGTATTTAAAGGCTAGTGTCCTGAGGGTTATTTGAGGGTCTATAGACTACCCCAGCACAGTGATTGCTCACTTCCTACTTCTAACTTCTATCCAAGCCAACTCGGTGGAAATCTCTCTGCATGATCCTCCCTTTCTATAGCCGTGATACTATCCCTGACCAATAATGCTACTCCTCTTCTATTTCTACCTCCCATCCTATTCCTTTTAAAACACTTAAACCCCAGTATCTGTATCAGCCGATCCTAACCATTCTCCAGCCCAGTAATGGCCACAACATTGTAGTTCCATGTACTGTTCCATGTTCTAAGTTCATCCCCTTTATTCCTAATAGTCCTAGCATTCAAAAAGACCCATTACAACCCCCCTAACTGGCTACATTTGTGTTATGTCCCCTGCCTGTCCTTTCATCACCAACTTAGAACACATAGCTTCATGCTTTTGTCCTTCTCCCCTAATTTCTGCATTCACATTCCCACCCCGCTGCCAAACTAGTTTAAACCTTCCTCAACAGCTCTAGCAAACCTACCTGCTAGAATATTGGTACTCCTCCAGTTCAGGTGCAGCCTGTTCTTTTGTACAGGTCAGACCTTCCCCCAGAAGAGATCCCAATGATCCAGAGTTCTAAACCCATGCCTTCTGCACCAACTCTTCACCCACACATTCATCTGCCACAACTTCCTGTCCTACCCTGTGTGGTGCATGAAATAGGCAGTAATCCTGAGATTACTTTTAAGTTCTTTCCTAATTCCCTATATTCCCTCTTCAGGACCTCATTCCTACTCTTATCTATGTCATTAGCTCTCACGTGGGCCACAACATCTGGTTGCTCCCCCTCCCCCTCCAGAATGCTATGAACTCAATCAGAGACATCCATGACCCTGGCATCTGGGAGGCAACATATCATCCAGGAGTCTTGATCTTGTCCACCAAACTTCCTACTTGTTCTCCTAACCAATGAGTCCACAATTAGCATAGCTCTTCTCCTCTCTTCCCTTCTGAGCCAAGGGGCTATCCCCTGCACTAGAGATATGACCACAACTGATCCCCGGTAGATCACCCCCTCCAACATTTTCCAAGACAATATACTTATTGTTGAGGGGAACAGCCACAGGGGTACTCTGCACCATCTGCACCCCTTCCCTCTTCTAACAATCACCCAGTTATCTGTCTCCTGAACTTTAGGGGCGACTGTCTCCCTGAAACTCTTCTCTATCACACCCTCAGCCTTTTGAATTATTCTGAGTTCATCCAGCTCCAGGTTCCTAGCATGGTCTCCGAGGAGATGCACCTCTTGAAGGTGTAGTCATCAGGGACAATTGTGCTGTCCCAGATTTCCCACATCCTGCATTCAAAGCACTTGACTGCCCTAACTGCTGACTCCATTAATTCCTCCCAATTTAAATGAAACGATCCTACCTCCATCTTATCTCTATATTTCTATCTCTCTCTATATCTATCACCACTGCTCCTTTTGGATTTACTCCCACTCTCTGCCCTAACATGCTGGTAATGTGGCAAAAAAAACAAAGAAAAATTATCTGTGTGCACTGTGGTCTGGAGAAACGCTGATGATAAACTTGAACTTATTCCAGTGGCTCAAGACAGGAGTCTTGCTCTTTCACTTTGCACTAGATCTTCCACTGGCCCACGTGGGAAATGATCAAGGTTGAGACTGTCCTATTTCTGGAATTTCTCTGACTGATAGATCACCATTGGAGCAACGTGTGTGAGGGTAAATGGTCATGTTTAACCGAGGATGTAAATGCAGGCAAATTATCACAGATGACCACAGATTGTCTTCTGTAGCTACCACTGTTGGTTCAACAACAAAAAGTAGCAGGTCATGTGGTAGCCTTCACCAGCACTTTTAAGCACGGCACTAGACTCCAGCACCTACTTTCTCCTTGTTCACCATCAATGCTGGCAACAGAAAATATGGGATTAGAAAGGGATTAAAACTGTACAAGATTGTTATAAAACTGGTTATTTTATTTCCTTTCAAAGAATGAAAGAAAAATATGAAAATCTGCAAAATACTTTTTTGTTATTAGCAAGTTAGAGCTTTATTGTTGGAGAATATTGAACATACTTTAAGGTTGCCAAGACAGTTAAAAATTGAAATTTTGCTTACGGAAGGCGGAAATAAAAAATTTGTACCTGAAATGTACTTAATATTACAGAGTAAGATGCCTAAATTGGATATACATAAGTCAGGATTAAAGTGGGAAAAAGACATGGGAATATTAATTGATCAAGAAGATTGGAGAAATTTATGTAGAGTATGATTAAGATTGTTAATGTGAGGTATAGATTAGTTCATGATAATTTTATACATCAGCTGTATTTAACTCCTCAAAAACTAAAGAGATAATAATTAATTTCTTCAGATTTATGTTTTAGATGTTGTAAGGAAGTAGGTTATTTTTTACATTCGACCTGGTGATGTGATACTGTTAAATACTTTTGGACACCATTTAAGGAATTTTTAGAGAAAGTTTTAAAGATTCAGTTACTGATGGACCCGAAATTATTCTTATTAGGTTATGTTAAAATGTTGAGCTTGAAATTGAGGTTAAACAGGTATCAAATTGCATTTTTAAGATTTGCAATGGCTGTAGCGAGAAAATGTATGGTGATTACTTGGAAAAATGAGACTGACTTGGCTTTGCAATGATGGCATATGGAATTGAGATCATGTATTCCATTGGAAAAAAATAACAATTTATGTAATAATTATCTTTTATTTGGAGGTATGGAGCCTTTATTTGGATTATCTAGGTTTAAAATGTTGAATTTCCTATGGTGCATTGTTGTGGGTGTAACTGATCCATGGCAGTTAGTTATGTTAGTGATCGTTTGAATCTCCTGCTTCTTTTCCTCTCTTTTTTTCTTTGACGTTTGGGTGGGAGGGAGAGGGAGGGGGTGGAGGGAGGGAGCAATACGGTGGGAGGGGTGTGGGGGGGAAGGGGGGGATTAGTATATATACCACTTGTACTCGTTTCATATAATCCATTCCATTTGAATGTGTTGTGGTTTAAAAATTTTAAGTAAGGCATATATAAAGAAAATTCTAGCAACAGCATGCATTTTAAGAAGAAAACAGAGGTGCAGATGCTGGGATTGAGTGCAGTGCACAACAGTGCTGGAGAAATTCAGCAGGTCAGGCCTGAGTCCATCCTCAGGAATATGGATAGACAACTGAATAAAAAAGGCAAGGGCAGTGGGAGAAGAGGATGGAGGAAAGCGAAGGAACACAGGCTAAGAGGCAAGATGGATACAGGTAGAAGGGTAGAAGCCGAGAGGTTAGAGAGTTAGAGGGCAGAGGGATAAGATGGAATTAAGGAATTATTTCATTTAAAAATAACTCTCAAGGAAGGGAAGATGATTGATTTTGGTCATTCCTGGATGGATGAAGGCACAGCTCTCAATGGCAGTGAATTGAAGTTTGAGAAATAGAAGTAGGGGGCTTGTATGTTCTTCCCATGATCACGTTGGTTTCCTTCGGGTGCTCCGGTTTCCTGTCAGATTCCAAAAATGTTCGGGGTTAGTAGGATAATCGGTCACATGCGTCTATTTAGTCAGTGCGACCTCATGAGCTGGAAGGACCTGTGTCTTTTTTTTGGAATTATTTATTTAAAATGTTAAATGTACAATGTATACCCCCCACCAACCACCATACCCACCCACGAAGGACATGCGTCTGTGCTGTTTCTCTAAATTAATTTAAATTAAAAATTATGGCAGGGGTAGAGGAAAAGGGAGTATTTAAGATTTGACGGAATTAAGGAGCTTACATGTGAGACACGGAGGGCTGACAAGATTTTTTAAACTAAGGCATTGATGGAGTGGGAACTATGGAAGACCAATGAACTCAGAGCTGAGGGAACCTGAAGGATATTTCCCTTCACTTCCCCCCCCACCACCCAGAACACTGAGGTCATTGTATTAAAACCTGCTGCAAGTTAATACTCTCAGCTGAATCAGCACCAAACAATGATCAAACATGGGACATTCCTGGTCAGCACCCCAATGAGCTGACCATTATCTACAGAGCCAGCATCAATATAATTGACCATCACCCTGTAAAGAGGAAGCTAAACCCACGGGGAAAAGATGAATTTTAAACTTTCCCACCATCTCGGAAAGAAAAATCCTTTTTCACATCTGAAGCAGCAAAGTTGCTAGGCCTCGACTCTCAGTTCCTACTCGCTTGTTCAGTCACTTGACAATGGGAAGCATTGGGAACAAGTGCAGAGGGGGCTTCATCAGAAGGAACAATGCCTCAACTTTGGACCAAATTGTACAATTGATTTGAAGATCACCAATTGGATTCACATGACTTGTTTCCTGAAAAAATTTGCAGGATCTTCCAAGAATGGTCCCAGTTGGCATTCCCATTCAATTCTCAGCTCTTCTTTCCTGCTTCCCTATTCACGTCCGCCTCTGGCCTCTTGGCTGTTGGTCTGTGCTCCTCTTCCTGCCCCTTCTTCCCCCCCTCCACCCCCAACTTTTTAATTCAGGCACCTGCTTCCTCTTTCCTCAATCCTTGACAAAGGGCTCAGGCCTGAAATATCAGTTATATATTTGTGCCTTCTATGGATGCTGCAGAACCTGCTGAGTTTCTCCAGCACTTTTGTGTATTAACTAAAATCAGTGTCTGCAGAATCTCTTGTTTCATCACAAAATAAAACCAACCTTAATTTTACGCAATAACTTAAAAAAGGATATTACAAATCCTCAATCCACTTTACATTTCTAATGATTAGTAATTCTAACAAAGTTCTTCAGAGGATTTTACATGGTCCTGGTACATTAGAATGGGTGAAGTATTTTGAACACACTAAAAATCTCCCTAGATTTTATATCCTCTGTAAATAATTATGATATAAAACAGCCTGCAGCTGACGTGGACTTTTTAACCCCCTCCATAAATCTTCGTCCGCGAAGCCAAGCCAAAAAGAAAAAAAAAAAAAACAACTATAATCAATTATTTTTAACAAGTGTGATTTTTCAAAACCGCTGCAAAAATAAATCAAGATATGCAATTGCAGTATTTTAGACAAGTTTTTCCCTCTTCTCTCAGATGTAGGCAGCCAAACAAAAAAAAAACAACACTGTATTTGATATCAGGAACTTTGGGAATTACCACAATTCAGCAGTTTCAACACATCTTGAAACAACAACGGTTTACCACTAAATAAATCTGGGTAAAAATTCATCTAATTCCCAGAAGATGTCTCAGAACTGACTCGTAAGTAATAAAAATATTTTTCCAATCTGTTATAAATGAATGGCAGTGGTCACTTCCCTTTCTTCCACCCACACTCAAGCAGAGTCTAAGGGATAGAAAGTTGCATTCAAGCTACCTCCCTGGTCACAAAATGGATCCCGTGTCTCGGATTGTTCGTCTAAGGAAACCAAGGAAGAAGTGCTCCCAGACTGGCGCCTGAC
Source organism: Narcine bancroftii (assembly GCF_036971445.1). Lineage (NCBI taxonomy): Eukaryota > Metazoa > Chordata > Chondrichthyes > Torpediniformes > Narcinidae > Narcine > Narcine bancroftii. The sequence continues at coordinate 49,423,107 of NC_091477.1, forward strand.
CTTCTCCGATTGTATAGTAACAATGGAGATCCAACTATAGTCAACTTGCCACGTTGGAGTGAAATAACTGGAATTGCACCTTCAGCTTAACTCGCTGGATCTCTAAACTTTTCTATCACTTTCCCATCAGGATGCAAGCTGCATAAAATAATCACTTCTTGCATGAACATTTTGTTCCACATTTACCCTTTGCCTAATGTGCCTTGTTCTACATTCATTGTGAACTTGATAAGTTGTCCAGAGTTATTTTCCCAAAATAACACTGAAACATTGAGGAGAAGGCCATTCAGCCCTTCCACCATCCAAAATTATCATGGCCGATTATCCAGATTCAGTATCAGTTTCTTCCCAATTGCCCTGATGCCAATGAGCCCATACCTAACTCCTTCCTGATCATTTTTGATGATTTGATCTCAAATTTTTTTTGTGCCTTTATTGCCACATAAATGAAATTGGGATACATTTTCTAAATTAAAGGAAATGTATTTTCATCAGGGGATTTGATAGAAGATTACAAAATTTTGAGAGGTATAGACAGAGTGGATGTGAATAGGCTTCTACATAGATTGAGGGAGATAAATGTAAGAGGTCATAGTTTTAAACTGAAGAGGGAAAGGTTTAGGGGAACATTAGGGGGAAGCTTTTCACTCAGTGAGTGGTGGGAACGTGGAATGAGCTGCCACCTGATGTGGTGAATGTGTGTTCGATGTGTTTTAAGAATAAATTGGATCGGTACATGGATGGGAGAGGCCATGAAAGGGAGCAGGTCAGTGGGACTAGGAAGATGATGGATGGCACAGACTAGAGGGGATGAATGGCTTGTTATCCATGCTGTCACATTTTATGGATTGTAAGACTGATTATAAAGCATTATAAATTGTTGGTTTGGAATTAGACAGTTTAATGATGGCACACTTGCCTCTGAGAAAAGAGGTTGTAGACTAAAATTCCCTTCTAGGGTCACAGAGAAGGAAGGCAAAGTGGATGGCTTTTGATCATTCACACACAGAGAAGTGTACCAGAGCCTGTCATGGATCTGGTGCTCCAAAAGGAGTATTGTGAAAATCTATTAGACAAAATAAGTGTTCCTGAAGTCATTCTGTTAGCATGACGTGCTAGCATGAAAAGGGGGTTGGTTAACCCAGAGGTGCAGTGAATGTGATAATCAGTTGAGTTTAATGCAAGCAATGGATTATTTCAGGATTTGATACTTGGGCCTTGGGTATTAACAATTTATATTTTTATAGGTATTAATGATAAAAGGTATGTGTGGGTAGTGAGCTGGCAGAAGGAAACTGCAGGGAAAATGGATATGGATGGATTAACAAAGGGGGTGGATGATGTCAGCAAATGGAGTATGACCTGGTGAAAGTGCGGCTTGTAGAAAGCATATAAAGGCAGAATTCTACATAAATAGATTGATTATCAAATGCTGAAGAGGAAGATCTGGGTATCAAATCATAAACTATTCCTGGACCACCAACAAATCTATCTGTACTATTGAAACTTCACTTTTCCTTTTGCATTAACTGCAATTGTGAATATTTATTTATCTAATCTTTAATATTTATCATCACTTTTCTGTTTCATGACATCGTATTATTTACCTAATCTATGCTATTAAAGTTGGAGCATCTGTGTACCTGTGTGGCTGCAGCAAGTAAGAATTTTGATGCATTTCAAGGTTCCCTTTATTGTCCTGTAATCATACATAAAAATGTAATATGTATGATATACTTCAACTTTTGCCTGCTGTAAGGCAAACAGAGTTGACAGGAACATTGTCCAGTGCCCCAACAACAGAAGAAGGAGTAGCCAAAGAGAGTCCCTTCAGAGATATTGGATTGTGACATGGTGTGTTCTGTTTGGGGGGGTGGGGGCGGGCAGATTTAATAGGCGTTGTTCCAGGAGTGGGTCATTTAAGGAGATCAGGGGAATTTTTTTTCTCCAGGAGGATGCTGAATCTTTAGAATTCTCTAACCCAGATCATGGACCCTTTTGAGCTGGTAACTATAGAGGAGGCTCAGACTGAATTTGGTGCGATAGGAGAGGGATTGAAGATCAGATAGGGATGTCGAGCAAAGTTTAGATCAGCCATTGAAATAAAGTTAGAACTCAACCAGCCCAGGTGGGAAACCCCTGTGTCTGTTACTGAAGCTCCCATCCTGCGATAAGCAATTTATCTACAAGTGGGCAAGACATTGTAGAACCTGTGATGACCCAGATTCTGGAGAACTCTTTGTTTGACCCTTACTCACACCATCTTGAGTTACATTGGGGGTGCTTTTTTTGTCCCTAATTGACTCGTTAGGTGCACGGTTTCATTACTCCAAAGGAAATGGGCCAAAGACAATTTTTGTCAAGCAAAATATTTCAGTAACAATTGGGTCTAGAGCAGTGGCTCTCAACCTTTTTTAACCACTCACAATCTACTTTAAGTAATCCCTTACTAATCTCAGATCACCTATGGTGTAGGGATTACTTAAGGTGATATGTGAGTGAGAAGTAAAAGTTTGTAAACCAGTGGCTTAGGGTATTCCTTCAGCAGTTGGATTCACCATTGGAACTACAAATAAAGGAATTAGATGCACCCACCGGAGGCTGCAGCTACAGGAACCTGAAGCCAAATGGAATTGAAGGGAGTACTTGATGTAGAAAGATCACAAGAGATTGCGATAAAGTGAATCAAAGAAGAAAATAAAAGCTGGGCAGAACTTTCCACACGATAACAGAGAACCGTTAACAGAGCAAAATCATCAAGACCAGTGATATAAGCACTGCCTGAAAGACAGCTGCAGTTGTGGAGGAAACTACTCCAAAATGCTAGGTGCAAACAGTGTAATTTACATTGAACACCCAACAATTTTTCCAAACATTTGTTATTCAGCAACGTATGTAACCAGTGTTGAAATCAATGCAAGTCAAATTCTAGTTTTCCGTCATCTGTCTATAGAACCAAACAAAACATTTCTCCGGACCACAGTGCACTCATAATGCATATGTCACACACATCATATTAAAGTAAATATAAGCATAAAAAGTTAATAAGATATAATTCAAAGTTAATTAAATATACATCAGAGAGATCCCAGTGGTGATGAGGCTTGCCCACAAAAGGCAAGCAGTGATTGTAGACAGGCCATATTCTGCGTGGAGGTTAGTGACCAGTGGTGTGCCTCAGCAATCTGTTCTGGGACTCTTTCTCTTTGATTTACTTTTAATAAATAACCTGGATGAGGAAGTGGAGGGATTGGTTGATAAGTTTGCTGATGACAAAGGTTGGGGGTGTTGTGGATAGTGTGGAGAGTTGTTGGAGGTTACAGCAGGACATTGATAAGATGCAAAACTGGGCTGAGAAGGGGCAGATTGAATTCAACTCAGATAAGTGTGAAGTAGTTCATTTTGGTAGGTCAAATATGATGGCAGAATATAGTATTAATGGTTAGATTCTTGCCAATGTGGAAGATCAGAGGGATCTTGGGGTCTGAGTCCATAGGATGCTCAAAACAGCATCTGTGGTTAAGAAGGCACAAGGTTTATTGGCCTTCATTAATTGTGGAATTGAATTTAGGAGCCGAGAGGACATATTGCAGCTATATAGGACCCTGGTATACCGTGTGGTTGCCTCACTATCGGAAGGATACGGATGCCATAGAAAGGGTGCAGAGGAGATTTATAAGGACGTTACCTGGATTAGGGAGCTGGCCTTATAAAAACAGGTTGAATGAACTTGACCTTTTCTCCTTGGAGCGACGGAGGCTGAGAGGTGACCTGATAGAGGCGTGTAAGTTGATGAGAGACCACCTGATGTGGTGAATGTGGGTTCAATGTGTTTTCCTAGGGCTGAAATGGTTGCCAAAAGAGGACATAGTTTTAAGGTGCTGGGGAGTAGGTACAGAGGAGATGTCAGGAGTAAGTTTTTTTTTATACACAGAGTGTGGTGGGTGCGTGGAATGGGCTGCAGTAATGGAGGCAGATATGGTAGGGTCTTTTAAGAGTTTTGGGGTACATAGAGCTAAGAAAAATAGAGGGCTATATGTAAACCTAGTAATTTCTAGTGTAGGGACATGGTTGTACTGTAGGTTTTCTATATTCTATGTGTTATTCCCAGTAAATGTCATGAATGGGGAGGGAGACCCCCATGATCTTTTTACCAGTTCTTACAATCCTCTGTAAAATCTTGAGGTCCAATGCCTCGCAGCTTTGGAAACACAATGATGTAGCCCTACATGACATTCTCAATGGTGCTCCTGTAGATAGTTGACAGAATGGGGACAGGGAGCTGGGCAAGTCCCAACCTCCTTTGAAAATGTAATAATTGCTCTGCCTTCCTGACTAATGAGAACATGTAATGGGTCCAGGTTGGCTCATCCATCATGTGCACACCAAGGAACTTTATGCTCTACACCCTTTCCATGGCAGAGCCATTGATGTGTGGTGGAGTGGGATTGACCAGCACCCTCCTGAAGTCCACAGTCTCCACAGACTCACTGGCTTACTTTGAGACTCAGATTGCTCTTATCAAACCATTTGCTGAGTTTCTCTCTCACTCTCACTCTCTCTCTCTCTCTCTCTCTCTCTCTCTCACTCTCACTCTCACTCTCACTCTCACTCTCACTCTCACTCTCACTCTCACTCTCACTCTCACTCTCACTCTCACTCTCACTCTCACTGACTCTGTCTGTCTCTGTCTCTCTGTCTGTCTGTCTGTCTGTCTCTCTCTCTCTCTCTCTCTCTCTCTCTCTCTCTCTCTAGGCCGAGTCGTCATGCAGAGATCAATAGCATCATGCATCAATAACATTTTGCGGAGATCAATAACTATCCTGATTAATCCTGAGAACATTTTCATTATTCACCACATTCATCAGATTTTTAAAAAACCCTATTTGCAACTTGTCAATCAGTGACACATGAAGAGCAAACTTCAACAATCTTTGCCATCTTCCTACTCCTCCTCTGCAAGGAGTTCAGGAGTATTTTCTTTAAAGTATTCTACCCTCTTGCCATGTCTGGGAGTGTTTTCATCACAAATAACAGAAAAGTACAAGAGCATCAGTAATGTTCCATGAAATCTTGGATAACTGTGATACGCTTCTGATTTTAGACATAGAATCCTATTGTGACTTCAGTCAATTCAATGGACCCGCTCTTGACATTAGAACATGGAAAGGTATCGATGTGTATGCCATGAGTATCTGAGTATTTGCAAAACTAGACACTGATGCTGGCTCTCATCTGGCAGTTTTCTAGTGCAAGAGGCTCAATTTCAGAATGAACTCATCAACTCAATGTTTCAGAACAAGATGCAATCTGCCTTCCAAAGGCTTGCATGTACAGGGAGCGTCTGTTGATTTCGACGCCTGCTGACATTTGTTCATACCTTGATGAAGGGCTCAAGCCCGAAACATAGGTTCTGTATCTTTATCTTTGCTACATAAAGAACACTCTTTGACCAGCTGAGTTTCTCCAGCATTGTGTTTTTACTTCGACAATACTTCAGTGTTTTACTTCTTGATATGTTGATTCTTGGCCATACAAGAAATGAGACATGAAGCATTGCAATGCCACAATGAGGTGATAAATGCTTTCTCATAAGGTAAGAAACTTGATCATGTCTTCATTCAGGATGCCATCTCACTGACACCAAAAGTTGCAACTGATATTACAGCACATGTGCACGAAATCCATCATTTTTTTCTGGCTGAGTTGTCCTGGTTAAGCTGCAACATCTGGCTCATTCACCTCACTCACCAAAGATGAAAGGAACAGGGGCAGAATGAAACTCATCAATCTGCCACTAGTGGTTTACTGCAGTCCGCGGAAAGCTATTCAGCTAGTTGTAGACAGCAGCCAAGTTGGTCTCAGTTATTCTGGCACAGAAGGATAATGCCTCTTGCCAGCTTTCTGACATGCTCCTGATTTGTAACGAGGACATGTGCCAGATTCTCAGTCTTAACTTTTTCTGTTTTTAACCTCCCTCCCCCACCCACCCCACAATGTGGATGGAGAGATTCTTGGCAATACCAAAAATATAGAACGTCAAGGGGAAGTTTTCCTCCTCATTGATGGCAGATGCTGGCACACTGTAACGTGATTATCAGTCATGCACAAGTTGAACTGTATATGTTGCCCAGGTCATACTTTGAGTATTTGGGTATGGAGCTAAGAAATTCTTAATTCGCTCCTCTATCTCTGATTTTTATGTCAGAGGAGAAACCATTGATGAAGCAGCTGGGGATGGCAGGTCCCAGAAAACTGCACTGATGAACTCAGTTCTGATATTGGACTGTGCCTCGAAATGTCGGCCATCTCGTTGCCTCCACAGGTGCTGCCTGACCTGCTGAGTTCATCCACCTGCTGCTTTCAACTCCTGTGGTGATGTCCGGGGATGAATTGGTAACTTCTAGCCACCTTCCCTTCTTTGTGTCGCCAAATGACAAATTTCTGGAGAAACTCCATGGGTTGGACAACATCCATGGATAGAATGGCTAGTCCATGTTTTGGGTCGGGACCCTTGATCGAGTTTCGATTAAGAGTCCAAACCTGAAACATTGACTGACCATTTCTACCCATGGATGCTTTCTGACTGGTGCTCTTTCTCCAGTAATTCTTTGCTTGCTTGCCCAAAGTGGTCCATGCACATTGGTCCTATTTGCCTATATTGTGTCCACATTGTCCAAACTCATCCTATCCATGTATCTGTTAATTTTATTTCTTAAACATTGCAATAGTACCTTCCTCTGCCATCTCGTCCAACAGCCATACACACACCACACTCTTTATAACAAGTTACCCTTCTGATTCCCGTTAAATCTCTCCACCCCCCCCCCCCCCCACTCACCCTATGCCCTCTAGTTACTGATTCCCCTATATTCAGATTTTAGATTTATTGTCAGAGTACATACATGGCATCATGTACAACTCTGAGATTCTATGGGGAAAACACTATGTGCACCCAATCTATTTCCCTCATGATTTTGAACACCTCGATGACATCACTCTTCATCCTCTTGCATGCCAAGAAATAAAGCCCCAGCCTGCTCAACCTGTCCCCATAGCTCAGGCCCCAAGACCTGACAACATCCTCTTAGACCTATGGACCCTCTTGAGCTTGACAACATCTTCAATTGTCTTCAGTTTTTGTACATCTCTCCGGTGCCATGTTTGGTCAGCACAACATGACACTTCCAGACTGATTGTTGAGTTTGGAATTAAACTAAATTGAAAATGAAGTCTGGAAACTGAGAGGTTCTGACAAAAGCAGATTGATCATCGATGTAGCTGCTTAAGTATTGTTTGATAACAGTGTCACCAACCCTCTTCAGCGATGAAAAGAGCAGAGGATGCTACTGGTTTGATCTGATTTGTCATGTATCTGTGAACTGTAAAACTGTGAACTGCATGTATTTTGTGAGCACTGTGCTACTGGAGAGGCAAGTTCTAGAGAACAAATCAAATCAAAACTCCCTTCACTAGCATCCTCTGTTTATAATTTCAGTCCGTGCTAACATGACCTACCTTTCAGCAGTCCATCAAGGTTCCTTCGATTATCTAGGAATGGTGGTGCACGCAACCTGAGGTTAAAATGAAAATAAACTTAGTGCGACAAATAGCACTGCAACTTTGAAGTAAGAATGGTTAAGCAATTATTAACAGAAAGATGCTTGTAGCGGCCCGCATACGGAGACCTGGATTGGCCCACAAATTGGCCAACGAATACAGCAACCGGGCAGATCTGGGGGTGACACCGGCCGTTGTCCCAGGTGTCCTCCCATGTGGCGGGAAGATGAGGAACTACGGCGGGAGCACTGGCCAATCCCAGGCCGGCACTCTGACGATGCAGGTGGAGAGAAGGCCAGAGCAATAAACCAGTCTCGATTCCAAGGCTTTGGTGTGTTTGTGCTGTTCCTTTCCATGCTCGCGTAGTGCGAATGCTACTTGTCTTTTTAATCTGAGATGGTGGGCAGTAACAAGCCATTCCAGATCACGAGACCACGCTGCCCAAATTCACCTGAAAACCCTGTACACTTCGGAAGGGTGGGAGGAAACTGGATCACCTGGAGGAAACCCACGTGGACAAGGGAAGCATGTGCAACTTCCTTACAGGCTGCGGTAGATTTGACCCCGGTTTCTGGCGCTGATACAGTGTCAAGCTATCCACCATGCCAACTGTGCATCTCAGTACCGAAACCCGAGTTGAGTATTTCTTGAACTTCCCAAATATTCAGGATTTCACTATTCTGAGTGAAGAAAGAACTCTGTTTTAACCGCAGTCCAGTATGTATGTTAGTCAGATGTTGGGAGATTATTATTGGATCTGTTATTTCTTCAGCTATTTTGGTACTGATTATACTGGCTGGGTGAACACTGATTATTTCATGCAATCTGCATTAAACTGACTAAAGAATGGTCCAAGCAAGTATCAAGTTCATGTTTATTGTCATGTGTGGCAATGCCCAGTGGAAAGATTTGTTTTGCATGCTATTCTGCAATTCTACCCATTCATATGTACAGCAGAGTGAAAACAGTACAGATAGTAGGGTTGCAGATCCAAAGGTTATTTTCTTGGTATTGGGTTCTTTCAGGATATGAGAGCAATGGGAAATAAACTGTACTTAGAACTTACTCTCATGCATGCCTTCCTGATGGGAGGAGGAAGCCCTGAGGGGAAGAGAAGTCATTTCTTTACTTCTGTCTGCTCATGTCTGATCTGCCCTCTTGACTCCATTCACCGGTGTCTGAATGTTAATATTGCTGCCTATTTTAGAAATAATTCATCATCCCTTTTGGCATTGTCAATTTAGGTCTCTACTCATTTTTTTAAATCTTTGGTGGGTGAACCATATTCTACCAGACATTACTCCAAAATAATGGCTGAAAGTCATAGATCCCACATATGGCCATTCTACTGAGTGGAGGGATATTTCGCTTCAAGCTGCACATCGGGATACTACCCTGCTTTCTCGCCCGCTGCAAAAATGAATGAATGTGTGCAAAGGGCTCTCTCATTGCGCGCACACACACACACAAAAACAAGCAGACACACAGACCTAAACATGAATACAAACGCACACCAAACATACATGTACTCATGTAACCATCACGCACACACTGACTACTGAGTAAGTAATTCCTCAACTCTCCAGTGGAACATGCACCCTTGAAAACATGAATTAAATTACAAATTGTAAAGTGCAGAAAGCTTCCTTTGCATTGACCCTGTATAACGCTCAAATCTAACCCAGCGCCTCTCTCTCGGGCTGCTTCCCATCAGTGGAGGCAATTCTTTTCACCATGGGGATGTAAACTTTAGAACCAGGTAAAATCTGCTCTTAACTTTACTTCCTGTCCTTTCTTATCATACCAGTTTGAATGGAATTCAGGTTCTTGTTGGTACCTTTTTCTAATCCACAGCACCACTTTCATAGCTTGTTTGTCATACTTTATCAGACTTTTTGTGGATGGACGCAAGGGGACTCTTGAAGTGAATGAACAAAATTTAGTTTCAACATTAATGTTGGACAGTTTTTGCCCTGCCAACTCATCATCATTCAAATCACCAAAGAAGGAGTGTATAAATTATGTGGGGATATCTTTTGATCAGATCAAATTGAGACCCGGAATTCCTGGGACTTTCACAAGAAACTATCAACACAGTCATTAATTTCAATATCTCTCTTAGTTGTATTTGCATTGTTTGACGTTTAAAAAAAATAACTGATCGTGAACAATGAAAATCTTTGGCCAATATCTCACTCTCTCTCTCTCTCTCTCTGACTCTGTCTGTCTCTGTCTGTCTCTGTCTCTGTCTGTCTCTGTCTCTCTGTCTGTCTCTGTCTCTCTCTCTCTCTCTCTCTCTCTCTCTCTGTCTGTCTGTCTGTCTGTCTGTCTGTCTCTCTCTCTCTCTCAGAAAGCCATTCTCTAGTGGTAGGCAAAAAATTGCTGCAAATTTAAATTATGCTATAAATCCAGAAACAGAATCTTCTCTCCATTGAGTCTATGCTGACCCTTCAGCACCCATTACATAATTCTCATTATATTCTCAGCAGAGCCCGTCAATTCACCCAGGTTTTTATCACTCATCCATATACTAGAGTTAATTTATAGTAGGCAATTATCTTTCAACCACTACTGCTTTGGGCTATTGGAGCACCTGTTGCAAACTCCACACAGACAGCACCTGAGGTCAAGATTGAACAGTCACTGGAGCAGCGAGGCATAAGCTCTAAAAGATGTTCTATTATGCTATATTAAATGTCTCATACTCCTCAATGCAACTCTTTGAAATCATTTTTGATGGTATACTCTCCACAACTTCCTTACCTTGTAAAGTCTTTTGAACTGATTTTCACTGCTTAGCTTTGAGTTCTCCTGTCAACGAGCTCAATTTTTGATTGATTATTTTTTCACCATGGCCCCTCTTTGCTTATAGCCAAGGTCATCATGGAAACCAATTATAATTGTAACCTGATGTGATATTCTTCCTCATTGACCTCTTGGTAGTGTTTTCTCTTTTCATCTCTTTCTATCTTTTTCCTGACTTTTCCAATGGCACCCATTTTGATTTAGTTACAATCCTTCCTTCAACCAGAGCAGTGGTTCTCAGCCTTTTTCTTTCCACTCACATACCACTTTAAGTATTCCCTATGCCATCAGTGCTCTGTGATTAGTAAGGGATTACTTAAGGTGGTATATGAGTGGAAAGAAAAAGGTTTGAAAACCACTGTTTTAATTGTCCCCAATTGACTCGTTATGTGCACGGTTTTAGAACTCCAAAGGAAATGGGTCAATGACAATTTTTCTCAAGCCAAATATTTCAGTAATAATTGGGTCTAGAGCAGTGATTCTCAACCTTCCTACTCACATACCACCTTAAGCAATCCATTACTGATTACAGAGCACTGATAGCATTGGAATTACTGTAAATGGAAAGAAAAAGGTTGAGAGCCACTGGTCCAGAGCATTGTCCTACTCCTGAGCTCAGTTCTGCCCTCAGTGTGTGCCTCGTGGCTCTGCCCCCATTGGTCCTGATATAAACCCTGTTTTCCCACCTTACCTCCAATTTACCTGAAGACCCTTGTAAACACTGGCCGCTAATTGTAAGCTAATAAAAACATGTTTGTGCTCCACACAAGTCTCCAAGAACCATCAATCACGTTACAGTGCCTTTCAAAATGCACCCATTCCAACACTTTCTGCATAGCAAATGGAGCAGAAACATTGGAAGCATTCCCTAGAATCCCATAAATCCATTTGAATACCCTGATTAATGCCTCTATTCCATCTACCTTCTATGATTTTATCATTCTTGTGTTTGTGAAGTTCAGTACTATATATCCACGGTGTTTCTGCACACACATTTAGATTTTCAAATTCACTGTTGAAGTACATACATGACCCTGAGATTCATTTCTCTTACAGGAGCGGCAGAATTACCATTAATTGGTAGTGCAGAAAATAAATTGTACAAAATGTAAACATGTAAACAAAGAACTGTAAACAAAATAAATGTAATCAAACTGACTGTGCCATGCAGAGAGAACAAAAAGAAAATCAATAAAGTGCACAAGTAAGAGTCCTTAAATGAATCTATGATCGAGTTTGTCATTGAGGAGTCTGAAGGTGGAGGGATAGCAGCTGTTCCTGAACCCGGTGGGGCGAGTCTTGTGGCGCCTGTACCTCTTTCCTGATGGGAGCAGCAAGAACAGAGCATGTGCTGGGTGGTGAGGGTCTTTGATGGCTGTTGCTGCTCTCAGACTGCAATGTTCCAATAGATGTCCTCAATAGTGGGGAAGGATTTGCCTGCGATGTCCTGGGTTGTGTCCACTACCTTTTGGAGGGTTTACACTTGGGGATTTTGGTGTTCCCATATCAGACCGTAATGCAACTGGTCAGCACACTTTCCACCACACCTCTGTAGAAATTTGCCAGGGTTTCTGGTGTCATACCAAACCTCTGCAAACTCCTTAGGGCAGTAGAGGCACTGACATCCTTTCTTCATGATGTCATTGTAGTGTTGGGTCCAGGAAAGATCCTCCAAGATAGTGACTCCAAAGAACTTAAATTTAAGCACCCTCTCCACTTCTGATCCCCAAATGATCACTGGATTGTATACGTCTGGCTTTCCTTTCCTGAAATCAACAATCAGCTCCTTAGTTTTGGTGACATTGAGTGCAAGATTGTTGTAGGTGTACTATTTAGCCAAGTTTTCAATCTCCATTCTGTACGTTGACTCATCCCCTTCCTTTATATAACCCACTACCATGGTATCGTTGACAAATTTGTAGATGGTGTTATTGTCGTACTGAGCTACACAGTTATAGGTGTAAAGTGAGTAGAGCGGGAGGCTAAGAACACAGCCCTATGGAGCTCCAGTACTGATGGGGATTGTGGAGGAGATGTTTAAAAAAATTAAATGGCGGTACTGTTAGTGTAGAAGTTAGTGTTACAGTGGCCCGGATTTGAATCTGGCGCTGTCTGTAAGGAATTTGTATGTTCTCCCCGGAACCTGCGCAGATTTTTGCCGGATACTCTGGTTTTCTCCCACCCTCCAAAATATATGAATTGGTGGCAAATGTTTCAATGGGATGGAAGGGATTTCTACCCTATTGCTCTGTTTAAATTTAAAATTTAAAAACATTTCGGGTCAACAATTCTTTATCTAATAAAGGACTTCTGAACTGAAATACTACCTCTCTCTTCTCACAGATGCACGGTAGTCTGTCCTGCTGGGTGTGTCTAGCAGTTATAGATTTGATTTTATTAGCACACCAAATAACAAAGCCAGATGTTGCTGATCTGAACCAATGTGTAGCCAGTCCTGATTGCAGAAGGTCACCATTTGGTGAGATGATTCACTTCCCAGCCTGACTTTTGCTACTTGGCAGGAGTCCCTGGTTTGTACTTAGGGGCTGCCCAACATGTAGTCATTTAAGAATCTATCCAAGCAGGAGAAAGTAAAGTCTACTATTCCAGTTGTATGGCTTGAAGTTAACTTTAGGTTGCAAGATTGAAAGTGTGCTACATGCTGAACAAGTTTATCAGCCCATTCCCCATCCCCTTCTGATCAGTGCCTGAGGTGCCATTAGGTTTCAAACTCCAAACTGATATTTTCTTAATAGCATATTGAACATTTTAATAGATTGGTAATTCCAGAGATTTAAAGTTCCAGGGAAATTAATTAAAATCTCAACACCAACAACTGGGGAATTTAAATGCAGTTAATTAAATAACTTGGAATTTTTGCAGAACAATTAGTATCAGTAAATAGTGACCATGAAACCACTGAACTATTGTAAAAAGTCCATTTGGGTCACTAATGAACTTTAGGAAAAGAAATTGTTATCCTGTCTAGCAGATATGCAAGTCCAGAACTCAGATCAACATTTACTTTTGAATTGGCTGTTCAGTTTTCTCAAACCACCATTTAAAACAAAAATACTGTTTGAGTAACATGGAATTAATCACCCAGAGGGAAACCAGACACCAACTAAATCCGGACTTAACAAATGCCCACCTTGCGGTAAATTCTCATGCACATGGAACTCTGTTGCTTCCTTTCAGCTGAGGAAACCACAGCACAGAAATAGGCTAATCAGCCCTTTCAGCCCATGCTGAACTATTATTCTCCCTAGTCCCACTGACCTCCACCCAAATTTTCCTTCAATGTCAAAATTGAGCCAGCATTCACCAATTCAGCTGCCAGCTCGTTCCACACTCCCACTACTCTCTGTGTGAAAAAGCTAATGTTCCCCTAAACACCTCATTTTTCACCTTTAGCCCATGTCCTCTAGCTTTTGTTTCACTTTAGCCTCAATAGAAAAAGCCTGCTTGCATTTATTCTATCTATTCCCATCATAATTTTGTATACTTCTATCAAATCTCCCCTCATTCTTCTACACTCTGAGGAATAAAGTCACTTTTTCCCTGTAACTCAGTCCTTCTAATCCTGGAAACATCCTTGAAAATCTCCTCTGCAATATTTTAATCTTATTGATATCCTTCCTATAGTTAGGGAACCAAAACTGCACACAATACTCCAAATTGGCTCTCACCAATGTCTTTTACAACTTCACAATAACATCCCAATTCCTGTTCTCAATACTTTACTTTGTGAAGGCCTATCTACTTGGGCCAATCATGGCCCTCTCTACTTGTGACACCATTTTCAGGGAATTATATAACTGTATCCCCAGATCTCTCTGTTCTACTGCACTCTTCCGAGCCCTACCATTTACCATGTAAGTTCTACCTTGGTTCATCCTTCCAAAGTGCCAATTCTCACGTTGGCTGCATTAAAAAAGGCAGCGGGTTTGGCATAGAGATTAGTGCAACTCTGTTACAGCGCCAGTGATTGGGACCGGGGTTCAAATGCTGCATTGTGTATAAGAAGTTTGTACATTCTCCCTGTGTCTGAATGAATTTTCGCTGGGGGCTCTGGTTTCCTCCCACTGTTCAAAATGTACTGGTGGTGTATGTCAATTGGGTGTAATTGGGTGGCACGGGCTTGTGGGCCAAAGTGGTCTGTTACTAAACTGTATGTCTAAATTAAAAAAAAAAATAATTTAAATACATTTAAAATTTAAATTCCATCTGTCATTTTGCAGGCCATATGTTCAGCTCCTCCAGATCACTCTTCAATCTTTGAACAGCTTCTTCACTGCTCCTCCAATCTTTGTGAATCAGTGGACCTTCAAGTTAAATGCAAGGAAATGTGACATCAATGTACTCTAAGTCGATGACCAATGCACATCACCAAGAGAGCCTCAAAGTTGGACATTGAAGAAGCAACAGTAGATGGGAATCTCACCACCATCTGCTCCCCAGCATGTGCCTCACTCTCTCATTGACTACTAAGCCACTGAATTGATCTTCACTCCATGAATTATAAGGTAAACCATGCCAAAAGCACATCCTAAATGATCATCAACAGTAAAGACTCTGAATTATCCTTGAGATCCTTACATGGGGAAAATTATATTGCCTTAGGCCTATACCAACTGATCGCTCCCTGTAACCCTGCTCATCTGGAGTGTGCCTCACTATGTATGGAATGACGAGGTGGACTGCTCACAAAACAAAGTTCATCAATGCACCTTGGCATATGTGACAGTAAATTTAAACTATAGCCAAGATGACCAGTGAAGCTAAAACACAAATTATGTACATGAACAGGAGTGAAATCAATTCTACAAGCAACAGATCCAAGTTCGACAATCCTATCGCATCTAGTAACATGAGGTGAAAATTAAACAGCACAAGAATGCACAGAGTTGAAGGGCTAACTATCATCAATACTGAGCAGACGATTCACATCACCTCCATCTGAAAAATCCACGAGCCATTCTTTTGTCAGTTTGATTCATTTCACATCGTATTGAAAAAAGAATGAGTGTACTGGATGTCTTTATCTCAGGAAGCAAGACAGGACGTGAGGCATATCACGGCCCCATTATTCAATTTTCAAACTTTAGCAAGGTGATGTGAGGTCTGGAGACAGCAGGAGAACCTCTTGGCTCTTGGAACATACTCCACCATTCAATGCTGCCTTGAATTCTGGAGGAACTCAGCAGGTCTCACAGCATCCATCAGAGGTAAAGATATATTACTAATGTTTTGGGCCTGAGCCATTCTTCAAAGTATGAAAAAAATGTAGGCAGGCACCTGAATAAAAAGGCTGGGGAAGAAAGGACAAGGGGAGGAACACAGGCCCACAGACAATAGGTGCTAATTGGTCATGGATGGGAGAAATTGTGAGAATTGATCAGGGGAAGGTGGTACTGTGAATGCAGAACTGGAGGAAAGGAGATAGAGGGACAGATGGGATGGGGTTCTAACAGAAGCCAGATAAATTGATGTTAATGCCATCCAATTGGAGGGTGACCAGATGGAATATGAGAGGTCATTCCCCCAATTTGTGGGTGGTTTCAGTCTGGCAGTGCACAAGACCATGGACAGACATGTCAGCAAGGGATTGGGGCAGGGAAATGAAAGGAGTGGCCACTGGGAGAGCCACACTATTGCAGCAGATGGACCTGAGATATTGAAGAAAGTGTCCTCCCGGTCGGCGTCCAGTCTCTCCAATGTCAACCATCAGATGCAGTAGGTGGCCCCTGCAGATTAACAAGTGAAGTATTGCTTCACTTGGAGGGCTGTCTGGTATCCCAAATGATGGTGCAGATGTGAGAGTGCAAATGGAGCATCTCCTTTGGTCTCAGGAATAAGGGCCGGGGGAAGGGATTTGGTGGGGAGAGAGGAGTCCTGGAGGGAACAGTTCCCATGGAAGGTGGGGATGGGAGGAGAGGGGAATATGTGTCTGGTGGTAGTGGGAATGGTGGATGAGGAGGCTGGTGGGATGGCTACCACAACTACCATCATCCACTGGGTGGCAAAAGTTGTCCTCAACTTCAACAACTTTTCCTTTGATTTTCTTCATCAAAGGAGTAGCCATGGGCACCTGGATGAGGCCCATCTACGCCTGCCTTTTTGTTGGCTACATAGAGCAATCCAAACTACAAGTGGACACAGACATGACTCCTCAACTCTTCCTCCGTTTCATTTCACTGATGACTACTTTGGTGTTGCCTCAAGCACCCATGATAAGCTTGTTGACTTTATTCATTTTGCTGCCAACTTTCACCCTGATCTCAAATTCCCCTGATTTATTTCTGGAATAATTCTCAGCTTTCTCTATCTTTCTGTCTTTATCTTGGGAGAAAAAAAAACTCTAGACAGACAACTGCAAACTCACCAACTCCCACAGCTATCTTGGCTACATTTCTTCATATCCTCTTTAAGGATTCTGTCCTTTTTCTCAATTCCTCCTTCTCTGTCACATGTGCTCCCAGGATGTGATCTTCTATGCCAGATCTTCAGAGAAGTCCTCCTTCTTTGAAAACCATGGCTTCACTTCTACCACCATGTTGGCGTCACCCGCATATCTTCCATGACCTGCACACCTGCCCTATCCCTTCCACCCTCACATGCAGCAAAGACCGGATCCCCCTTGTAAAAACACACAATGCCGGAGAAATTCAGCAGGTCAAGCAGTGCCCGTTATAATTCAAGTTTGAGCCCTTCATCAAGGTATGGAAAAATGTCGGCAGTCGTCTGAGCAAAAGAATAAGGGAAGGGGGAGGCATGGTTGCAATGGCAGGAGGTTATTGGTGGAGAAGGGAGGGAGGGGACAGCCATGATCAAGGGGAGCGGGAAGGGAGGGAGGAGAACTGGGAAGGGAAAGGGGAAGGTGGAAGAGAAAAGCAGGTTAGCAGAAAGTGGAAAAGTTTATGTTGGTGCCATCTGACTGGAGAGGGCCCAGACAAAAAAATCAGGTGTTCTTCCTCCACTTTGTGGGTGGTCTTGGTGGGACAGTACATAGGGCCATGGACAGACAAGAGTGTGGGAATGTGACACAGAACTGAACTGATTGGCTACTGGGAGGTATCTATCACTGGTATGGATAGAGTGCAGGTGCTCAGTGAAGTGATCTCCAAGTCTCCGCCAAGTCTTTCCGACATAGACAAGGACACAAAGGGAACATCAGATGCAGCAAATCAGTCCTGTGGTTGCACAAGTGAAATGTTGCTGCACTTGAAAGGCCTGTTTGGGGCCCCAGACCGTGATGAGGGAGGAGGTGTGGGTCAAGTGTTGGACTTCCTGTGGCCACAGGGGAAGGTGCCGGGGGTGGGGAATTGGAGGGAGAGATGAGTGCATGAGGGAGTTGCAGAGGGAGTGGTCCCTATGGAATGCAGAGAGGGGAAGATACATCTGCTGGTGGGAGCCTGTTGTGTTAGAAATTCTGGAGGATAATGTGTCGGATGTGGAGGCTGGTGGGGTGGGAGGTGAGGATAAGGGGAACTCTATGTTTGTTACATCTGGGGGCAGGTGGGGGCCAGGGAAGATGAGCAGGATATGGAGGAGATGCGATGAGGGCTGAGTGAATGGCCTTGCCCTCACCTATCACTCCACCAGCCTCCACATCTAACATCTACCATTTCTGGCACCTACTACGTTATCCCATCACTATTCCTCCATCCTCCCTTCTCTACCTTTTGTAGGGAGCATTCCCTCCGTGACTTCCTCCTCCACTCCTTTGTCCCCACTGATCACCCCTTTGGCACTACCTCTATGACCACAGGATACGCTCCACACCTCCTCCCTCACCACCATTTTGGGCTCCAAGCAGTCCTTCCAAGTAAAGCAATACTTCACTTATGAGTCTGCAGGGATCATCCACCTCATCTGGTGCTCTCGTTGTGAGAGGAGAGGCTGGGCACAGACTGCTTTGTTCAGCACTTTGGCTCTGTCTGCCACAATAGCATGCATCTCACAGTGCCCAATCATTTCAATTACCCACCCCATTCTCTTGTTGACATGCCTGTCCCCCCTGTTCCAGTTCTCATACACTACCATCCAAATCAATTCTCACCTTTCTTCCTCCTGTCCACTTACCATAGCTAATGAACACCTTTTGTCCTCCCCTCATTTCCTTTTACCCAGCTTTTAGCCTGTCATTTTTGACTCATACCTCGAGGAAGGGCTCAGGCCCAAAACCTCGGTTGTATATCTTTACCTCCTATTGAGTCTGCAAGACTGGCTGAGTTCCTCCAGCATTTCTGCTTATTTTGCTTTTGCTCTCAACATGAAGCCTGAAACATTGGCTACATGTATTTATCTCCTATGAATACTGTGGGTCCTGCTGAGTTCTTCCAGCATTCTTGTGTTTTTACTACAATCGCAGAGCCTCCAGGCTTTCGTGTTTCAAAACTATCTTGATAGTTTGCCATCTCAATGCAATTAACCTGCTCTCCTTGAACTCAATGCTACTTATTGAGCACAGACATCCATCAAATGAATTTAGCGACTGCCTTCACTATGCTCTGTGTGAGAGAATTCCATGGGTTCATAATCAGTTGAGTGAAGACATCTCTTCTGGTCGCGGTCCCAAATGTCCTCCCACGCATCGTGAAAATGCAATCCCCGTTTTGGCCACGCCTTTGCAGCGCCAGCGATTGGGTTCTGATCCCACGCTCTCTGTAAGGAGTTTGTATGCTCTCCCTTTGTCTGCGTGAGTTTTCTCCGGGGCCTCCGGTTTCCTCCCACCCTTCAAATATGTACTGGTGTGTAGGTTAATGGGGTGCAATTTGGATGCCACGAACTCGTAGGGCCGAATTGACCTGTTACAGTGCTATATGTCTATTAAAAACAAAAATTAATCCCTCTACAGTTTGTGCATATCCCATTCTTCCAACCAAGATTGGGGGAAAGCATGCTCTCTGCACCTGACGTCTCAAATATCTGTTCATATTTTATATGCTTCAAAGAGATCCCCATTCATTTTCTAAAGCTCAGCGATGTTCCTGCTATGACAATAATCAGCATGGTGAATCTTTATCAAAATGAATTGTTCCTTCTCACATGTACCAGGATACAGTGAAACACTATGTTTTGTGGGCGATCTAGGAAATCAACATACTTTAAGTATGGTAAGTACTGCATTTCCTTCCTTTGGTAAGGAGTCCAAAACTGCACACAGCATTCCAGGTGTAGTCTCACCAAGGTCCTGTACTCAATAGCTCTTGATATGAAGGTGATTTGTTTACTTCACTCTTCTGCTGTAGCTACTTGTTGCTTTAAGTTTCATTCTATCTCTTCCCATCTAAGATAACTTCATATCGACCCATGTTTTTCCCAACAGTTATCAGGTTCTTGAACCTCCCCTTGTTACACTAATCAGGAAAAATACGACTCCGATTATCCAAAATTGGATTCTCCAAAATCCTCATTTATTCAAAGTTTTTTCGGAGCCAAACTGACTGGGGACCTCAGGACCCCGGCGCCGACAGTAGTGCAGTGGACCTCGGGTTCCCACTACGATCGGGGCCTTGATGGGGAGGTGTTGGTGATCGGTGGTGGCCAGCGTTATTTTGGTGAGAATTACATTTTATTTTTATGCTTAAAAAGTCCTACCTTGTTGTTTGTTGTTGTTGCAAGTGGTTTTCTGTAATCCAAAATGGGCCTGGTCCGGACCATTTCAGATAATCAGAGCTGTACTGAACTTCTCCAACACAACATTAGGACCATCTGCACTACTTGTAACAACTCTTATTTCTTGAACTGCTGTAATTATGAATACTTATTATCTATCTATCTTTGTACTTATTGTTTATTTTCAACTCAGTACAATGTACAATATATTATTGCAGTTGAATTTTATGAAGTACCTGTTTGGCTGCAGCAAGTAATTTTGGTGCATGTTTAGTTGTTCCACATGTATATTGACAATCAATTCATTATCATTAATAAAAATGGAATATGGAATAGTACATGGACCTTTGATGAAGATGAGAGTAAATATTTGGCCAGCAGAGTGCCCTGTTCCTGCTTTGTTCATAGCAGGTGTTTGAATAAAGTTGTTTTTGAACAAAATAGCGTCGCCCAGGATGAAGAGCTGGTTGATGCCGCTCAATGCTGGGGTGATTCTCTTAAAGCATTTCCTCTTCCCTGCTTAGTAAGAGTCGTTATCTTTATTAGTTCATTATTAAGTATATTAGTAAGGCTTTATCTGTAAACTTGGTGGAGGGTGGGGTTAATTATAATGTTATAGTTTGTCTTTCAGGGAGCTGTGTGGAAGGGGAGGAACCTGCAGATAGAGCGACGATTAAACGTTTTCAAAGATTGTGACTGAAAATAAAGTGAAATATTTTAAGGTTTATATATTCATGCGAGTGAAGTTTGTTCAGTGTAAGTACAGTGTTGTAATTTTGTCATTTATTGTTTTAGATGCTGTGGGGCGTTCTACCATTTCTTTGTTCCCCATTATAAATTCTGCAGTTTCCAACTGCAAGGGAATAACTTTTGTGTTCACTAATCTGTCTCTCTTTATGTGTCTAAACTTTTGTTATCCATGTTTACGTTCCTTACGTTTCCTCTTGCAATTGATCTTTTGGTCCTATTTTACCAATTTTTAATTGGTCTCATTCCTCAGCCTTGCTGTCTTTCCTGGCAAAGATATATGACCATTCATGGATCTCATATTATTCTTTGTCACTTTTCCACTTGTGCCTGTGTCCCAGAAGAAATATTTAATTTGCTTCTTAAATGCTACCTCTTGCCTATATATGATTCTTCTCATTATATGGTCATCCATGCACATCTCACTTCCAACGATAAAGAATTCATAATGAAGAACTCTATCATTTTACAGTCATCCTTGTCCACACAACAAGGATATTAATTACCTGAGAGTGCTTTCATTTGGCAC
This sequence comes from Narcine bancroftii, assembly GCF_036971445.1. Taxonomy (NCBI): domain Eukaryota; kingdom Metazoa; phylum Chordata; class Chondrichthyes; order Torpediniformes; family Narcinidae; genus Narcine; species Narcine bancroftii. The sequence goes on from NC_091477.1 coordinate 49,444,369, forward strand.
ACAATGCCCTGTACATTTATGTTCATCTCAGGTCATTCTGGGGCCAAATGTGATACAAAGAAGTCTGAGTAAATGAGACTTGCATCACACTCAATAATGATTGTAGTTTTGTGATGTCAAATATTTCAGATTGCGAGACATGGGTCCAGAGGCCCTCATGGCATTGTTCTCTACTCAACTAAAGATTAGTTTCTTCCTTTTGTCGTTCTACACCATTTTCTCTTTCCACTCATCCTTCTCCTTTCTAAACCAAAGACCCATTTCCATTCCTTTACAAACTCATTTAAACACCCCTTCACCCCACTGCCAAGCTTTCCTGTGAGGGTATATTTAAAAAAAAATTAGACATACAGCACAGTAACAGGCCAATCCAGCCCTATGGGTCTGTGCCACCCAAACTACACCCCATTTACCTACAGCCAGATACGTTTTTGAAGAGTGGGAGTAAACCAGAGAACCCGGAGATACCTCACATAGACAAGGGGAGAATGTACAAACTGCTTACAGACAGTTTGGGATTCAAACCCAGATCTGGTCCTGATTACTGGTGCTGTGAAGGCATTGTGCTAACTGCTACGCCAACCATATTGTCATATAATAGCATGGCTCATTGTGATACTACCTCCTCCAGGCATTTTCAATGTCCAAGAGACTTAAACCATTGTTCTTGCCCCATTACCTTTGCAGTGTTTTCCTACTTCTGAATAATTGCTATTAGAGACTTAAGCCTTGTCACCGGCACCAATGCGGACTGTGACTTTTGGCTCTCCACCTTTAACTGTCAGTGTATTATTTAACTTCTAAGTGATGACTTTAACCCAAATCTTGTTCATGGCCATGAAAATGTCAGAGTGAATCAATTAATCCCTCATCACTGGCCCTAGACCTGTCCCCACCACCCCAAATCAACCGAGCAACTCATGATACACATCACAAACATATCATAATGTTTTGATGAAGGTCTTGATCTAAAATATTAACTGTTTATCTCTCCACTAACGTTTACCGATCCTCTGAGTGCTTCTCGCGTCTTCTGAAGCTAGGATCTGATACTTGCTGTCCAAAAGGGAACCATATTCCTCAATATTCATTACAATTGATCATCAGACAATGCCATACCATAGGGAAACTCCCTTCCTGGTCCAGCCTGCAGTCATCCATTTCCATTTTTTTCCCACATTATTCAGATCCTGGAATTAAAAACTACAGGCCAAGCTCTGCAACTTGGAGTTTGAGCTCCCACATCTGATTGTCAAGTACACTGGAGTTTCCCATTCAGCCTACAGAAACATCGAGTTCATCTGATGCAGAAGGCTTTGATGGAACTGATGGCCTGACTTGCTCCTATCTTTATCTTTCAGGACATTCACAACATTTATTAGAAGTAAACTACATTCCTGGGCTTTGCTAACAAGAAAGATTTTGTTTTAACAAAATAATTTCTTTTATTTTCTCTTAAAGCACTAAGTGCATGAAAGGCAGCAGAATGTGCCTTAAGTGGTGTCTTAATAATTGCCACCTGTTATGATGACCAATCATTAACAATAAAAACACACTGAATAGCTGGAGAAACACAGCTGGTCTTTTCAGCATCCATAGGAGACAAAGATATATTGCCAATGTTTCAGGCTTGAGTCTTTGTTCGAGGAATAAGCAGAATGAACCAGAAGCAGGAAATCTCAGAAAGTCTCAGAATTCAGAAAATACTTGCAGACTTGCAGACCTCCAGACCAACACAAGGTGTTAATTGGATATGGTAAGGGACAATGTAAGAATTTATCATATTCATTGAAAGGAGATGGAATGGAGAGACAGAGCTGGGGAAAGGTGACGGGGGAAGAAATGGGGGGGGGTGTTTTAACAAAAGCTAGAGAAGTCGATATTAATGCCATCCAGTTGGAGGGTGCCCAGGCAGAAGAAGAGGTGTTATTCCTCCAATTTTCAGGTGGTCTCAGTCTAACAATCCATGAGACCATAAACAGGCAAGTCAGTAAGAGAATGGGAGTGGGAATTGAAAAGGTTGGCCACAGGGAGATCCACGCTATTGCAGCGGACAGAGCTGAGATGCTCAACAAAGTGATCTCCCACTCTGTCCTCTCTTTGATGTAAAGGAGACCACAATGATTGCATCAAATACAGCAGATGACCCTTGCAGATACACAAGTGAAATGTTGCTTCACTTGGAAGGACTGAATGGTGGTGAGGGAGGAGATGTGGGTACAAGTGGAGCATCTTCTGCAGTCACAGGGATAGGTTCCAAGGCAACAATTGGTTGGGGAGAGGGAAGTGGACAAAGGATTGACGGAGAGAGCAGTCCCTCTGGAAGGCGGAGAGGAGAGGATAGTTGAATATGTGCCTAGTGGTGGGATCACATAGTACGTGGTGAAAATGACAGAAGAGAATGTGATCGATGCGAAGGCTGGTGGGGTGGTTGGTGAGGACAAGAGGAATCCTGTCCTTGTTGCGCATGGGGCAGAGGGAGCCAGGGCAGATATGGAGGATATGCAGGTGAGTGCTGAGTTGATAGTGGTAGAGGGAAAGCCACATTGTTTGAAGGAGGAGGATATCTCCGATGATTTGGCATGGAAGTCCACATTCTGGGTGCAGATGTGATGGGGACAGAGAAAATGAGGCAGTGGAATAGAATCCTTACAGGGGACAGGATGGGAAGAGGTGTAGCTGTGGGAGTTGGTGGGTTTGTAGAGGTGGCTGTCAAGAGTTTGTCTCCCAAGATGGAGACAGTGATTGAGGAAAGAGAGAATGTTCTTGAGATGGACCGTAAATTTGAGGTCGGAGTGGAAATTGCCAGCCAAAGAACAGTGGTGATAGAGGGGGACTGTTTGGGTTTATTGTCTAGAAAGAAACAGCTTTGAGGCTTTCAGTTTGAAGGTTTCAGGTGTATAGGGATGGGATATTGGTGCTCATGGCATATCGTGCATTACCTACCACCCCACCAACCTCCACATCCAACATATCCTCCTCTGCCACTTCTGGCATCTACTATGTGATCCCACCACTAGATGCAGTTCCCCCTCTGCTCTCCTCTCTGCCTTCCACAGGGACCATTCTCTCCATGACTCCCTTGGCTACTCCTCCCTCTCCCATCAATTATCCCCTTGGGACATACCCCTGTAACAGGAGGAGATGCTCCACACTGCCACACTTCCTCTCTCACCACCATTCAGGGCCCCCAATAGTCCTTCCAAGTGAAGCAACATTTCACTTGTGAATCTGCAGGGGTCATCTGCTGCATTTGGTTCTCCCCTTGTGCTTTCCTCTACATTGGAGACACTGGATGCAGACTGAGAGATCACTTTGTTGAGCACCTCAGCTCTGTTTGCTGCACTAGCGTGGATCTCCCAGTGGTCACCCATTTCAGTTCCCCATCTCATTCCCTTGCTGATATGTCTGTCCATGGTCTCATGGACTGCCAGATTGAGACAACCCTCAAATTTGAGGAACAACACACCACCTTCCGACTGAGAGGCTCCAACTGGATAGCATTAACATTGTCTTCTCTGGCTTTCATCAAACCCCCCCCCCCCACACTTCTTCCCCATTTGCCTTCCCCCAGCTCCGTCTCTCCCTTCTGTTTCCTTTTGCACAAACATGATAAATTCTTAACTCCTCCTTTATCATATCCAATTAACTCCTTGTGTTGTTCTGGATTCCTCCCTCGGACGGCATCATCTAAATTCTGAGACTTTCTGAGATTTCCTGCTTATTCTGCTTATTCCATGAAGAAGGGCTCACGCCCGAAATGTCAGCAAATGTCTCCAATGAACGCTGAAAAGTTCGGCTGAATTCCTCCAGTTGTGTATTTACTACAATATCAGAGTCTGTCGATTTTTGTGATTATCATTAACAGTGTCTAACAGTGTTAGACAGTGGTGTCTAAGACATGGTAGAGAGTGCACATGGAGGGATTTGGTTTATCACTATAAGGTAAAAAAAAGGGAACGAATTAAACTATTTCCAGAAGCTGGATCTTTTAAGGTACGAGAAAGATTAATGCTTGTACATGCTTTACGAATTTATTTTTTTGCAGCCTAATTTCTTACGAGCCTCAGTTTTACCATTCTCCTAGAGCCAGAAGTCCATACAGCAAGGGTCGAGGTGCTTTGGCCAATCGTGTCCATGCTGACAATTAAGTCCTACCTAGACTAATCTCATATACCAGCACCGTTCAGAGATTACTATTACCTTGGATATTCAAGTGGCCATCAGATTTTACTTAACTGTTGGGAGGGTCTCTATCTCATCATCTTCTCAGCCAGTGTGTTCCAGATTCCAGCTAACTCGGGGTGAAATGTTCTTCCTGAAAGCCCCTCCAGACAACTCGCTCCTCATCTTAAACCTATGCCCTCAGATCTTGGACACTCTACCTGGGGAAAAGGTTTCCTATTATCTACTCTATTCATACCTCTCATAATTTTGTTTTCCCTTGTCTGAATCACTCAGCCTCATCTGCTCCAAGGAAACAAAACCCAGCCTTTCAATTCTTTCTTTACAATTGAAACATTTTATGCCCAATTAACATTCATTAAATGGTCCACACTAGGTCATATCCATGAATATCCTGGTGCCCTTGTGTACTTTCAGAAAAGATAAGCACAGGATACAGTGAAGATTTTACTTCCTGAAAACTTTGGGTGTATTTTATGTGTTTTGGGTTGCTGATCATGAAAGCCACTTTCAGAATTTCCTGTCGCATATGGATTTTCAGATCTAATCTATTTTATAATCTATAGATAGAACTACGTCCAGCTGATTGACAACATTCTTCAAGCTACAAAACCGTGAAGTGCAGCATGTCATTGAAAATTCATTTTCTGCATTCGCACTTGGATGTCTTCCCTGCTGATCCTGGTGCAGTCAGTGACGAATGTGATAAAAGGTTTCACCAGGAGACCGCAACAATGGAAAAGTGGTATCAGGACAACTGGAATCCATCAATGCAGGCCGATGATTGTTGGACACTGACATGCGAGGCATCAGATGCTGAGCTTAATCATTATGTGATTAAACAGGCTTTAATCATCTTGGTGGCCAAGAAGAGTGTGGTAACCTTCCTAATGATTACATAATGTTAAAGTGTCGTGAAAGGCTGGTGTTGACGCATATCAGCTCCTGCCTGAACAGCCACATGGATCTTCTCCGATTTGCCTACTGAAGCAAAAGGTCTACAGCAGATGCCATTTCACTGGTTCTACACAAAGCACTTGAACATTTAGACAGCAAACATGCTCTTTATTGACTACAATTTGACATTAAATACCATCATACCCTCAAAACTGATCAGCAAACTCCAAGACCTGGGCTTCAATATCCAAATAAGTAAATGGATCCTGAATTCCTTCACCTCCAGACCTCAATCAGTGTTGATTGGTAAGAACATCTCTTCCACAATTTCCATCAGTACCAGAGCCCTCTGCTCTATTCACTTTATACCTATGACTATGTGGCTCTGTATGACAACATCTTTTACAGATTTGCTGACTTACACACAGTAGTCAGCCGTATAAAAAAGGGGTGATGAATCAGCATACAGGAGGGGTGAATGATGTACTAACAACAAACTCACACTCAATATCAGTGTGGAATATTAGGAAAATGTTGTAGAAACAAGAGCTATACGATCCAATGATTTTTGTGGGGATCAGAGGTGGATAGGGTGAGAAAATGTAAATTCTTGGGAGTAACTATCTTGGAAGTCCTTTCCTTGACTACCACTTCCTTAGGATTTTGCAGAAGTTTGGTATATTTCGGACACCTTGGCAAACTTGTGCTGTTGTGTTCGAAGTGTGCTGACCTGGTGCATCATGGCCTGGTATATGGGCACCAATACATCTGACCGGAAAGCCCTGCAAAGTGTAATGGATCCAGCTGAGTACTTCACAATCAAAACCTTGCCCATGATCGAGAACATCCCACTGGGAACGTGGCCATTGGAGAGCGGCAGTAATCATCAAAGATCCACATACCCAGCACACCCTCTGTTCTCGCTGCTACCATTAGGAAAGAGGTATAGGTGTCCGAAGACTCACACCATCAGGTTCTGGAACAGTTGCTAGCCCTCAACCATCAGACTCCAAAACACCACATTCAATCAGATTCATTTAAAGACTCTCACTTTGCACATTATTTATTTACTGAATATTTATATTTTTCTCTGTTCCACATTTTGTTAAGATTTCTCTTTTGCTTTTGAATTTTTTTCTCGAGTACAGTTTACAGTTAAGTAGAAATTAGAAATTTTGCCTGGTCTGCAGGACAAAGAATCTCTGGCTTGAATGTGATGTCATGTATATATTCTGACAATAACTTTGAACTCCTGGCCTTGCTTTTCTCTCAAACTTTTTCCCCCTTTATCGTGTCTAAATTAAAGGATCTCGACTTGAATTGTTGACTGACCATTGCTACCCATGAATGCTGCCTGACCCATTAAGTTCCCCCAGAAGCTAATTAGTTTGCTAATGGTTTCAGCATCTGGAGTTTTTGGTTGAAAGTTACACTGATGACATCTTTGAGCATTGCACTACTGTTAATATCATTAGTGAATTGTACACCAGATAAACACACAGGAAGCAAACAAACCCTAAATAGAAAATGGACATGGGATGGTAATGTTGGCATTTAGAGATCTAAAGACATGCTTACTACTTACCAACATCTTTTTTTCTGGTATTACATATATGATTTTCTAACCAATATATTTAGTTATTGCAACTGCCCATTAAGAAGAACTAGAAAAAAAATAGACATATTATTAAGAAGAGAAGGTGGAATGAGTCATTGGTCAGGTAGCATCCATGGAGATGCTCAGTCAATGTTTTAGGTCGGGACTGACCATCTTTCTCCCTGAATGCTGCTTGGTCTGCTGAATTCCTCCAGCCTCTTGTAGTTTACCCATAGATTTCAGTATCTGCAGTTCTTGATATTATTGTTTCTTTGATATTATGGATACAGATTGGAGCATACAGTAAAGAGAAAATGAGGTTCATGTCCTCCAAGGACGTTATGGTCCAGAGGTTGCTGAGGAGGGGCCACCATCTTTTGAAAGCACTAATATCACTGGACAACAATTTTTTTTCCCAAAAAGTTTTCTTTCTGGAAAAAAAAATGGGTGGACATGGCACCCTGTGATGTTGAAGATATCCATGAACATTACAGTACTCTCCAGTGACTGGAAGAGTGTTGGTGGCATTAAGACTTGACCGACGAGATATCAGATGTGTTTGTGGGCCAGCAGCAATGAGAAATTAGATTATTAATGGCAACTGCCCTGAAACAGAACAGAATCACGTCATGAAGCTCAATAGTAATGTCTTCCAGCTGCAACTAACAAACTGTGACACTTTTTTAATGCTGATAAATTTCAGGTCATTGTTTTGAATTCCATAAAGAGAGTTCTTTTTCCCCTCTCTCTTTCCAAACACAGAACTTCCTTGTGCTCATCAAGCAACCTGCTAACATTATAGTTTCACTTCACATGACTCAATGACTCATTCTTCGATGAGTTATTTCATGACCTCTTATAAAGTTTCAATGAAAATCCAATTCTGACCAGAGTTGTATATGAATATTTGTATGTGTGAGTTCATGGCCCTTGCTGTATGATTAATTTTGGGAATATATTTATCATAATGTAAATATGTGCATATTATTGTTTATTTAGGTACCTGAATCTCAGCATGAACAGAGTAGTTTGTACACGTGTGTGTTTGTGGGTATATGTTCATGTTCATTCATGTGTACATATGTCTGTGCATGGGTATATGTTGCATGTGTTTAGGTACATTTGTGTGCATATTTTTGCCTATGTATGTGCAAATATGAGGGTGCACGCGCGCATGGACTCGTGCACACACATAGCTACATGTGCCTGTGCATTTATGCTCAGTTATAAGAATTTGTATTTTCAAATAAAATATTTACATATGGCTTTATAACACAGTGCATAACTACCAGGTGACACTTGACTGAAATGATGAACATTCTGGGGATGAATCCAAGCAGTTGGGAAGACATGGATAGACTAGTGAAAGGGGACAAATAGTTCAGTAAAACTCATGCAAAAAATGTGTCGTAGTGAATGTGCCAGGAAAGAAATGGGATCATTTTAAATAGAGTTCAGGAACAAAGATTTACAGCAGCATGTGCATAAACCTTTGAAGGTAGTGTCCTTATATGTGGATCATTGAAAGTTAATGCACAGTTGATAACCAAGGACAAGAGTACATTAGCATTTATTGGAGGAAAATTTAATCCCACATGGGATATTATGTGGAGGGCTGGTCTTGCTACTTGATAAAGGATAAATATCTTCAAGGGAGCACATTGAAAGTTCATCTGCTAGATTCCTGTGATCTGGAGTTGTCTAATGAGGAGATATTTGGAAAAGTGAGCTGAGCTCATTAGCCTCTACATAAGTCTTGAAGAAACTCAGATGGTTGAGGTGAGGATGTCATCTCCTTGGCTGATTTACCTTGAGCCAGGTAGCTCAGCATTAAGATGAGGGGTTCAGTCGTTCAGAACTAAGATGAGAAGAAATCTTCAACAAGAGGATAATGAAGTTTTTTTTAGATATCCTGGCTGGGATATCAACCAGAGGTGATACCCACACTGACACGTCTGTCTAGGGCCTCATGCACTACCAAACCAAGGCCATCCTCAAATTGGAGGAACAATACCTTGTATTCTATCTGGGCACTCTCCAATCAGACAGTATTAACATCAATGTCTCTAATTTAAATTAACCCCTTCTCCTCATCTCTCTCTTTTCCTATCCCTCTGTCTCCTTTCCTCTAGCTTTCCAGCCCCTTCTCTTCCTTCTTCTATCAGAGAGCCACCCTTGATCCTTTCCCACATCACTTCTCAGCCTTTTTCTCTTCTACCCTCTCACCTGTATCTATCTATGACCTCTTACCTGTTAGCCTATGCTTCTGCCTTTGCTCCTTCCTCTCTCCTCTTCCCTCCCCCCGACTTATGTATTCAGGCCCCTAGCCTGGTCAAACATAGATGAAGGGCTCAGGCCCAAAATACTGGTTACCCTTTATGGATGTTGCTTAACCTGCTGTGTTTCTCCAGCACTTTTGTGTATAGCACTCGACGACAGCACCTGCAGATTTTCTTGTTTAACAACTGGAGGTGAGTGTAGGTCAGCATGCCCTTCTAATTTGATAAGTTCAATGTAGCACTGGGAAAGCACTTTCCTACAGATAACTGCTTGTCTGCTCTACCATATCCAGCAAGCCTTCCAGTTACCGGGCCTTCTTGCCTGAAGGTTATTTGCTCCCTTCTGTGTATTGGGAACATAGATCGTTGAGAGGAGATTTGATAAGAGGTGTTTAAAATTATGAAGGGAATAGATAGACTAGATGCAAGTAGACTCTTCCCCCTGAGAGCAGGGGAGATTGAAACAAAAGTTGAGTGTAAGAGGGTAAAATTTTAGGAGAAACATTAGAGGTTGCTTCTTCATTCAGAGAGTGGTGGCCGAATGGAATAATCCTCTGGAGGAAATAGTTGACGCAGAGTTGATTCTTTAATTTAAGAGGAGGTTGGATATATACATGGATAGGAGGGGGTTGGAGGGTTATAGGCGGAGAATAGGGGTATCTAGTGGAGTTGTTTGAGTGAACCGGCATGGACTTGAAGAACCAAGATGGCCTGTGTTCATGTCATAAAATGTTATATGGTTATATATGGTTAGATGGTAATAACACCAGAACCCATTACTGGAGTTGCTTGAAGTTTACAATTGAACTGTGGTGTTTAAATTGTCTCGTCTGCAAGTGTCCTCATCAGAGTCACTCACTCCGTGTTAAACTTGGTGAAAAAGGACGTTATGAATAGGCTGCAGGAACTCGCTATTTTCACACGTACCATTATAGCAGACCACTCCTCTCTCTTAATGTGTTGACAAGCTAAAACACAGCTCTGTATCTCACCATCAGTTCAAGGAACAAAAAAAAAATCGACATCTACATCACATCAGCATTCTGAGCTCCCATTTCATTTAGGATAAATATCACTTTAAGGGCTAGTACAGGCTGCAGCCATTCACAGTAGTGGAGGGATTGGGGGAGTAACAGCTAGTATAGGTTGCTACTTTGGTGAGGAGAAAGAACATTTATTGCTTTTTCCAGGGACACAGGTGGCGAGAGAGTCATGTGGGTGGAACACTGAAGGAACAGCTCATTATTGACCAGCGGCCATCTCATCGAACTCTGAGCGAGAATGACTGTGAGATAATGGACAATTTGGCTGACTTTCCCTGTCAGGAGAATTGCTGCATCGGATTGTGATCAAAGTAATGTTAATTTCGATTGACATGCCTGGGTTTTGGAAGCATTGTGGAAGTCAGGCATTTCATTTCCCCTATGCAAGGAAAAGGGGAGTTGTGACAACCGTTCATATGAAAGGATTTTTCTCTGGAAGAAACTTGACAAGGATTAGTTAGTTTTTGGCAGTCCGGTTATTCAGTCTTTCCCATCTCCTTTGTGATTATTTCTGTGCATCAGTTTAAAAGCCTGTGCTTTGACAATGGATTTCTAAGACTGAATTTTGGAATGACTTTCCAGAATTGTGTCTAAGCTGCAATGGTTTGGGTATCCCATACATGTGTTTATATATATATACACAAACACACACACACACACATATATACATACACATGCATACACACACACACACATATATAGGGAAATATATATATATATATACACACATGCACGCGCGCACACACACACACACACACACACACACACACACACACACACACACACACACACACACACACACACACACACACACACACACACATATATAGGGAAATATATATAAATATATATATATATATACACACACATGCTTGGCATATAGTTGGGTTAGATTTGACTAATGTATTTATACAAATATTACTAATAGTTATTAATTAATATAGGGTTTCATAAATTACACTGTCTTGGTGAATTTCCATTGCTGCTGGTCTGTGACACAACATCAGGAAGGATATAAACAACTATTTTATCTTCTAAGCTATGGACTTGATGAATGAAATATTCTTTTGATTACTACTTGTCTGCTAACTTGAATCACTTGGCATTAATCTGATCTGCCCTATTAAATCTGAAGAATGCATCAAATCTTAAAAATCAATTTTGTTTCTAAAATGGTTTTGCATCATTTATATGGGAGATAGAATTCAATTGTTCAGCAGCGGTGTTGTGTATTCACCAATGAAAATCCAGTGCAAGGTGATGGGACAATTACAATTTTAAAGATATTAATCTGATATTCCTTTTACCCACATGGATGTGAATAAACTATTACTTGGCACTCAGTACTTCATGATATCCCAGTTTATATTTATCTTAAACCATTATAAATGGTAAAAATTCACTCATTTTTGAAATTTGTTGTTGGCCTTCAGTGTGAGAGGGATTGAATTTAAGAGCATGGAGATTCTGCTGTAACTAAATAGGGCACTAGTGAGGTTGCATATTGGCTTTGAAGACAGTAAACAGGACTTTCGCCAGGTTGATTTCAATGATGCAAGGGTGATCTTATGAAGAGAAGTTGAGTAGACTGGGACTATATTCCCTGGAGTTGAGAAGGATGATGGGTGATCTTATATAAATTTGTAAAATCAGAAGAGGAAGAGATAAGAAAGAGGCAGCAAAGTTGTTTCCATTGGTAGGTGAGACCAGAACAAGAGTACACACCCTCAATATTAAGGAGAGCTGATTTAAGACAGAGATTTGGTGCATGGAATATGCTGCTGACGACAGTGGTCAAATAAGCTACTATGGGATCTTTTAATCCACCATTAGAAAGATACATGGAACTGAGAAAAAAAAACCGGAGTGTTATGCTGTAGGGATTTTTGACATGGTTGTTAGAATAAGCTATTATGTCAGCACAGAATTGTGGGCTGAAGGGCCTGTGCTGTGCTGTAGATTTCTATGTTCTATGAGGAAGAACTGGTTCTCCCAGGGAGAAGTGAATCTGCCCAATGAACTAGAACCAGAGGCTGTTTCATTAAATATATTTAAGCACAGAGAGAGAGATTTTTGAATAAAAGGGATGAAGGGTTAATGGGAACAGCTTGGTAAGTAAAGCTGAGCCAAGGACCAGATCAGTCATGACCTTATTAAATTGTGGAACAGGCTCGACGGGCCAGAAGGCCGACTCCTTCTCCTATTTATTATGTTTTTATATTTTATTGGCAGTACACCAGCGCTGAGGGATCAGCCCAACATCACATGAGCTGTCCAGTTCCCAGGTTCACAGTATGCTATTTGTTGAAATGGTGCATTATGTCAGTTCCCGTGCAATGGACCCTGGTCAGACATGTCAGGTTCTCAAAACTGGGAGCATTTGACCCCAGTGCTGCAAACTTTTGAGTGACCACACAAGGCACCCAGCTCCACGGATGGTTGCAGTAGATACTGATAACGGGAGAGTCCTTGCACGGGGCCAGATGGACATGGAGAGGCTGGTGAAGAATGGTACTCGCAGCAGGCACCTTCTTTGTTCAAAGGGGGACTCGACTGGGTAACAGGCATATAGTCCTGATGGTGGAAATTCATCACTGCTGCCTCATAGCCCCAAAGACCCAGGTTCAGTGCTGACCTGTGTGGAATTCGCATGCTTTTCCCATGACAGTGTCAGCTTCCATGAGGTGGGCCAGTTCTTCCCACAATCCCAAAGACTTGCTGCTGGATTGGACGTGGTTAAAAAAAATCAAAGTGGAGTTAATGGGCAAGTAAGAAGTTGCGAAGCTACAGAGAAATAAGGAAAAGTTTGTGGGGGGGGGGGGGGAGAGATCCAGAGTGACGGGATTGCTCTGCTGGGAGGCAGCAACAAGTTCAAGTTTATTGTCATATGTACCAAGATGTAGTGACAGAAGTTTATTTTGTGAGCACATCAGTGGACATCCCACGCATAGTACAACAAGTTAGATGAAGGGCTCAAGCCTGAAATATTGGCTTTATCTTTGCTACATAAAGTTTGCTGTTTAACCTGCTGAGTTTGTCCAGCGTTGTGCTTTTTTGCATCAAACACAGTGTCTGCAGACAAAGTGTGCTTGTATCTGATGGTGTGTGATCTCATACTTGTTAATCTTCTTGCAGATGAGAGGGAAAGTGTGGCCTGGGCAGAATGAGCTTTTTAATATTATTGGCTGCTTTCCAAGGCATGAGAATTGTGGATGGAGTCAATGAAGGGGAGAGGGGTGTGTATGTGTGTGATGGAAAAAGCCAAGTTCACAACTCTGAAGTTTCTTGCAATCTTGGACAGAGCAGATCCTGCCCCATGCAGTGTTGCACCCTGACAGGTTGTTTTCAATGGTGCACCTGTAGAAATTGTTGAGGGATGCAGGACACATGGCAAATTTCCTCATCCCTACTGCTGCATTTTCTTGGCCATTGCGTTGACATGGGTGGACAAACACAGTTCACTGGAGATGTTTACTCTCAAGAACTTTAAGCTGTCTCAACCTCAGCACTATTATTTGGATCGGGGAGCCCCTGCTCTCTCCAATCTTTGGAAGACCTGCTTGGTCCTTTTGTCATTGAGGGAGAGGTTATTGTCCTGGACCCAAACCACTAGACCTTCAATCATTCTTTCATACTGCATTTCATCACTGTTAGACGGTGCTGTCATCTGAGAACATATAGGTGGAGTTGGCACTGTGATTCACCACACCGGTGAACTGGATGGGCTGAATGGCTTCTTTCTGCACTGAAATAAGCAGGTGAAAGGTTATCAGGAAAGTCTGTATGGGAGTAATACTTCATGAGAACAATCTCCAAATGCCTGCACTTTTGGGAAGGTTGGGAATCCCCTACAATAGCCTTGACTGCTCTTGTGGGCTGAAGGAAGAGTAAATTGCGTCTCCTTTCTGTTGATGCTCTTCCTATAATGGCAGCGACCAGAAAATGGTGAGATGTGAAAGAGGTCAGCTGCAGCAGCCTGGAGTTATCCTGAAACTTGGAAGCTGAGCATAACAGCGATAGAGCTCTCAGTGAAGCATCTTTTCTTGTCTCTAATCAAAATGAAAGATTTGTTTATTGTCTTGTGCACAAAAAAACTTTGCCTTTGCCCTGTAAAGACACACAAAGTGGTGCTTCTAGTCTAGCGCCACTTTCAAGATAAGGAAGGGAAGCAAAATAGTCTCTTCAGAGACAGTGAGTGTCTGTGAATCACACTATTTCCTCTGATACTGCTCCCTCCTGTGCATAGCTGCACAGTGACATGTCCGATCCAATGGTGAACCCAAGCTCTAGGCATCCCTGCCACCCTCCTCAGCCTTCGGACCTTCACCCCCAAAGTGATTAGGAAGCAGTCAGTGCCTTAGGCCCTTTGGGAGCCCTGCTCGCCACCAGCACCCTTACGGATCCCAGTCTCAATACCACGGTTTGCGTCACAGTTAGTGCAAAGCTGTTACAGAGGCAGCGACCCAGATTCAAATCCATTGCCTTCTCTAAGGAGCTTGTACGTTCTCCCTGTGAACTATGTGAGTTTTCTCTGGGTGCTCTGGTTTCCTCCTACTCTCCAAAATGTACGGTTTTGGTTGGTTAATTCAGGTGTAATTGGGTGGCATGGGTGTTCATAGCTGGAAGTGCCTTCTACCACGCTGTATCATTAAAATTTTAAAAATCTGGAATAATGTATGATTGCCCTCAGTCTGGTGTGAGATACCAGAAGTGCAAACGTGTCCAAAGTCAGGCCAGATGTGCACTGAGATTTAAAAGTACACTCGTTGGGGCAGCTTGGTTGGTGTAGCGGTGAACGTAACACCTTAACAGCACTAGCAATCGGGTCCAGGGTTCAAATCCTGCGCTGTCTGTACATTCTCCCTGGGTCTGCGTAGGTTTTCTCCAGGGGCTCTGGTTTCCTCCCACCATTTCAAACATAACGGGGGAGTAGGTTAATTGGGCAGCACAGACACGTGGGCCAAAATTGCCTATATGTCTAAATTTAAAAAATAAAAAAAATAAAATTTAACTTTTTTAAATATAATCCGCAACCAAATTAAGTGCCAGAGAAATGGAATCAGTGAAGCCTTGTTGTTTTGCGTTTAATTATTTTTCATCCCAGTCAAATTTCAGATTCAGCTGCTAACATACTTTTCAAATTGTGCTGAAGGTAATATACTTTTGAGAATTGTAACAGGAGAAAATTAAAATAGGGTGACTTTAACTTTTTTTGAAAGTCAGGATTTGCATTCCCTAATGGACACTTATAAGATGTGTAGAATTGGATGCTATATTGGACGCTGGACCAAACCATGTTTCAACAACCTAGTGAGGGCACAGGAGACTCTAGATGCTGGAACCTGGTGGAAATCAGCAGGTCGAGTATCAGTGGAAGAATAATTGGTGTTTTGGGACAGAACCCATCACGACAACAGGTTCCGACCTCAAGCTTTGACTGTTTCTTATCTCCTACTCGTGTTGCTTGATCTGCTGTTTCTTCCAGCATGTTGTCTTTTGCTTCAACTGCCCAGATTGCCTTTTGGAGTGGTGCAAAGTCATTAGGTTGCACTGATCTGCTGTTGGGATGGGGGTGATCGCACTGGAAACCCCATTGCCAATAACCTTTCTTGCATTGTGGAAAGTGGGAGATTTTTTTTTTACATTTTATTTTGCTGTGTTAAAATCGTTAAGGACCCTGACCACCCCACATACAGCATTTCCCAGCTTCTTCCGTCAGGAAGGAGATACAGAAATAGCAGAGCCAGAACTACCAGGCAGTGGGCAGTGAGACTGCTTAGTGACTGTATAACAGCTCATACTGCAGAGGAAACTCAAGCAGATATGAAGAGAACGTACAGATTCCTTACAGACAGTGCAGGATTATATTATTTAACAATAGTTATTAGTTTTTATTTATGTACTGCAAATGCTGTGAATCGCTTGTAAATATATGTTTTATGTCTGTACAAGTGCTGCTCAACTTACGATAGGGTTGCGTTGCAGTGAATCCATCATAAGCCGCAAAAATTGTAAGTTGGAAAAGAATCCCACACCTACCATTTGTTATAATTAAATTTATGTACACAGCTGAAAGCACACTGGGCATGAAGAATGTCTGAAGCATTGAACTAAAATTCATTGCTGGATGGTGAGAATAGTGTACCGCATATCACAAGTGCGGGAACATGATCGGAATTCGACATCGGATTCGAACCACCGTAACTTCGGAAGATCGTACATCAGACCATCCTCAGTAGGGGAACGCCTGTATATGTGTTTGCATGTTTTTTTGCACCAAGGATCGAAGAACGCTGTTTCATCCAGTTGTATATTGATAACAAAAACGAATTTAAAATATTCTTCCTTGCAAATAGAGCAGGGATCATTACTATCCACTTTGCTCCCAGCTTACACATCAAATCAGAGAAACAAACCACACACAGCTGCCAACCGTTCATGATGCAACTGGCTTTGTTTGGAAGTTATTCTCAGCACTGTCTCTGAGCCAGGGGCACACCCACATTTTTAGACGCCTCCTTGCCTTGCTTTACGTATATCTCCACTATTTGAACGTGCTGAATTACTTTGTTGTCTCCATGTGATAAAAAATCTATCAGTTAAAACTAGGACTGCTACCATTTCATTGTGACCCTTCCACCATTCCATTAATGTTTCAGAATAAAGGAGATTCCTAAATGGCTGAGATCCAGTTTTAAGATTAGTTCCAATTATCCTGGAGGAAATAATATATTTGTATGCATCACATCAAAGTGTTTAATCTTTGTAAATACTTTCATTAGGTCACTCGAAAATCAATAAATTCAAGCCAAATATTTTGCAATCTCCTCTCAAAATTTGGTAACAGGAATCCAACTTAAGTCACTTTGGACTTTTTGGGGGTAAAGTTTTATGTTGTTATTAGATATCTGATTTTCCATTGATTTAATAGAAGCTAAAATGAGTTGATGACAATCCATCAAGTGGGTGTTGATGTTTTTTTTAAATTAGCTTTGTGGAGCAAGAATTAACAGCTCATTTATTCATTACATTCTAGTTCTTCAATATTCCTGTTGCTGATCTGTGATCCAGCAGAGTTCAACCTTTGCATTCTGCTCAGTCTACGACTTGAAATAAATGCAGGCTTGTTTCATCGGAAGTGAATTGTTTATTGTCACATATACTGAAAGACATGAAGAAACTTAGTTCTGCGTGCTATCCAGCTCATCCAGCAGATAGTTAATCATAAACATGAACAAATAAATAGGTGAATAAGTAAGTTTAGACATACAGCACAGTATCAGGCCCTTTCGGCCCATGAGCCCAATCTTCCTAATTACAACCAATTAACCTACAACCCCTGGTTCGTTTCGAACAGTGGGAGGAAGCCAGAACACTCGGAGGAAACCCACGCAGACATGAGGGGAACATACAGATTCCTTCCAGACAGTGTGGGATTGGTAGCCCAGTCCTGATTGCTGGCGCTGTAATGGCGATGCACTAACCGCGATACTAACCGTACCGACCCTAGGGGGACACATAAAATCTTGAGGGAACACAGAAAAGCTGAAGAGACTCAGCAAGACAGGCAGCATCTACAGAGAGAAGTGGTCAGTCAATTTTTCAGGTCGAGACAGTTTATCTGGACTTAGTAAGGAGCAACATTAACAATAGTGCAAGATAGGGGAAAGTACAAAAGCACAATACTGGATATAGAGAAAAGTACAAATATGAAAAACAGTGCAAGGATGTTATTTTTACCAATGAAAGTCTGAGAAGAAAATGTCCTTGAAGAAAGTGCCCTTGAACCTGAAGGTTTGTATTTTCAAACTCGTGTATCTTCTGCCAGACAGGACGAGGGAAAAGAGAGTGTGACTGGACTGGGGTAAGTCCTTCACTATTTTACCACCTCTTCCAAGTCAATGAGTGATGGAGAAAGCCGATGCAAGGGAGGTTGGTTTGCGTGATGGCAGGAGATGCATTCATATCGCTTTGCGGGTTCTTGTGGTCTTGGGCTGATCAGTTGCTGTCCCACATGGTGATGCATCTGGACAGAACACTTTCTGTGGTGCACCTGTAAAGGTTGGTCAGGGAACTCGAGGGCATGCTGAATTCCCTCAGGCTTCCAAAGAAGTGGAGTCTATGGTGCCTTTTGTTCACATCCGTGTTATTGGAATAGTGAAGATTGAAATTTGGTAGATAAAAATAGAAAAGTGGACTATTTATGAAATGTCAGAGATTGAAAAGCATTTGTTTCTAGAGTCTCCTTATTTATGAATGACTAAACATTAATGTGCAGATATAGCAAGCAATTAGATGGCAGTTATTGCAAAATATATAATAATGAAAAGAAACATTTTGTACTTCAAATACCCTGGTAAGACTGCGTCTGGAATATTATGGTCCAGCAACCTCACGAAGGATATATTTGTTATAGAGAATATGCAGCTGAAGTTCATCAGATTGGGATCAAGGATTTATCCTGTATTCAGTAGACTGTATTTAGGAAATGAGGTGATCCCATTGAAACACTGCGTTCATATGCAGTTTGACAGATTACATGTTGTGCACATGCTTCCTCTGGAGACATCCAAAACCAAGGGTCACAGTCTCAAAAATAAGGGGTTAAGTTCAGGTTTATTGTTACATGTGCAGAGATGCATTGTGAAAGTTCATTTTGTGAGCAGTCCGCAAGACATCTCATACATACAATAGCAGTTAAAAACACAGTATAGAGTGCTAGATCATAGAGCTACAAAGACAACATCAGGTAGTATTGAACAAAGGTAATATGATCTTACCAGTGTGAGGTTCATTCAGGAATCTGATGACAGTGGGGGAAAAAACTGCTACACGACTATTCAGGATCGAGTGAGTAGAAATTTTTCCTTCCAGAAGTAGTGAATCTTTGTTATTTGCTACCAGAAAGGGCAGAGAAGATTCAGTCACTGAGTATGTTCAAGACAGAGATTGATAGGATTTTAGGTATTAAGGGATCTGCAGGAGATCAAGTAGCTCAGAGGTAAATGATCAGCAATAATCATATAGAATGGTAGAATGGGTACAAGGGGCTGAATGGCCTCATCCTATCTCAATTTATATTGCTCTCATGTTAATACACTTATAACCTAAGATGCATTCAGATTCAAGACATCACTAATGGGAGGGGGATTTAAACATCTTAGAAAACAATATGATTGTGATGTTTTAACCTATGTCTATACGATCAAGTGAAAACTGTGTGGAATGTATGCGCTCTTTGTTTCTGCGAGCTTTCAAACTCATGTATTTTCTGCCCAAAAAGAGGGGGAAGAGACCGACCGAATGATTGGGGAAAACAGGCAACATATCTTTTAATATGTTGACTGCTTTCCCCAGGTAATGAGAGCTGTAGATGTAGTCAGCAGAGGGGAAATATACAATCTGGAAAAACTCTGCAGGCCATGTAGCATCCATAGGAACTCAGAGATAACCAAAGTGTTTTTCTTGATTCTCAGTGAAGGGCTCAGACCCGAAATATTGTTTACCTTTAACTTCCTGTGATTGCTGCTGGTCTCTGACGGCGGGGTTCCCTGTAGATGTTCTCGAAAGTGCGGAGGGTTTTGCCTGTGACGTCCTGGGCTGTGTCCGCTAACCTTTGGAGGGCTTTACACTCAGGGTTATTGGTGTCACCACACCAGACCATGATGCAGCTGGTCAGCACACTTTCTACTGCACATTTGTGGAAATTTGCCAGGGTTTCTGGTGTCTTACTAAACCTCCACAAACTCGTGAGGAAGTAGAGGTGCTGATTTGCTTTCTTCACGATGCCATTGGTGCATTTGGTCCAGGAAACATCCTCCGAGATAGTGACTGCCAAGAATTTAAATTTGCTCACCCTCTCCATCTCTGATCCCTCAATGATCGCTGGATTGTACACCTCTGGGTTTTCCTTTTTAAGTCAACAATCATCTCCTTGGTTTAGGTGACATTGATTGCAAGGTTGTTGTTGGTGTCAAATTTTCAATCTCCCGCCTGTATGCTGACTCATTGCCCCATTTTATACAACCTACTACCGTGGTATCATCAGCGAATTTGTAGATAGTGTTATTGTTGTACTGAGTCACACAGTCATAGGTGTAAAGCGAGTAGAACAGGGGGCTAAGAACGTGGCCCTTGGTGTTCAGATACGATGGAGACTGTGGAGGAGACGTTCTTACCAATCCTCACTGATTCTGGTCTGGAGGTCAGGAAATCCAGGATCGACAGTGTGATGTTGAGTCCCAGATCTTGGAGTTTGCTGATCAGTTTTGTTGGGATGATGGTGTCAAATGCTGAACTGTAGTCAATAAAGAGCATCCTGATGAATTCAGGTGTTCCAGGACTTTGTGTAGAGCCAGTAAGAAAGCATCCTCTCTAGAGCTGCTTCTATGATAGGCAAACTGGAACATATCCAACACCTGCCTTTCAAAATACTTCAACACTGTTGATGCAAGTGCTGTTGGTTGATAGTCATTAAGGCTGACTACTACACTCTTCTTGGTCTGATTGACACCTATTTGCCAGTTGAAGATATCCATGAATACATTGGTAAATTGTTCAGCACAGATTTTTAATACTCGGCCAGGTACTCCATCTGGACTGAAGGCTTTCCTTGGATTCTCTCTCCTGAAGGCAGCACACATGTTATCCTTGGATATGGACAAGATGGGATCATGGATCATCAGGGGAAATGGGGGTGCAGAAGGGGTGGTTCTTTGCTGTTATTTTTTGTCAAATCTGGTATAGATGACATAGAGTTCCTCTGGGAGTGAAACTTTGTCATCTTCTTCGGCACGGGTTTTGGTTTTGTAGCTGGTTATGTCATTTAGTCCCTGCCATAACTGCCAGGTGCCCTTTATTGTTTCCATTTTCATCTGGAATCTCCACTTCTCCTGGGAGATGGCTTTTTGCAGGTTGTACCTGCTCATTCTGTATTCTCCAGACTTAAATGCCTGTGACCTGGCTCTCAGCAGGTTCCGGATATTATTGTTCATCCTGAGCTTCTGGTTGGGGAAAACCCTGAACAATTTGGTGGGGACACAAGCTTCCTTGGCTATTTTGATAAAGTCTGTGACAGCCCTGGTATAATCATTCAGATCCTCAGCTGAGTCCTTGAACACCACCTGTTCTTCAGCTGCGACCTCCTTCTAGCTGTCCTGATCTCTGAAGCCTCCCTTTTTGGGTTCTGTTTTTACAAAGGCAGAAGGAGCAAAGCCAGGTGATCTGACTTGCCAAAATCAGTCTCGGGAAAGAACGGGAGGCATTCTTTATCTTAGTGTAACAATGATCGAGTGTGCTAGGTCCTCTGGTACAGCAAGTTACATGCTGGTGGTAGTTGGCCAGGGTTTTCTTGATGCAGGCCTGGTTAAAATCACTGACTAAGATTTGCAGTGCTCTGCAAGTGCCTGTAATCAGCAGTGGTAGATATATAAACTCAAGTTCGTTTGTGTATTAACATGTGGCGGCTTGCCTAAGCGCAGTTTGAACTGGCTCAGGAAGTCCTGGGTGAACTGTTGGCGACCCGCAGGCCAGAAGGTGATGTAATTTCCGCGGCATGTGGGGGTTCCTCGAAGAAATGTTTAAAATGCGCGTGTGTGTAAACAATGAAATAATTTTCCGACTGGACACCATTTTAGTCAGACTCCTTCTTTCTCTTGCTGTCACACAGCGTGACTACAACACTCGATCCCAGCATCTCCAGATTTTCTTGTTTAACTCAATGAAGGAGGGGTTGGTTTGAAGGATGCCTTGATATGAAGGGACAGCAGAGGTGCTAAAATTATTTGTAATGATTCAAAGAGAAGTATGGAATAAATAGGAGGATTCAGAAAATTGCCAAATAACCACACAGTGTGCATTTCCATAGGTTCCTGAGGTAGCAGAACCCTTAAGAATTCAATAGGTACTCAGTATACCTGCCTTCAAAAAACAATAAAAACTTTTCAGATACTGGATATCAGATAATAAAAAAACCCAGAAGGTACTGGAGATACTCTGCAGATGATACAGCATCTGTGGTAAGAGATGAGATCTGAGTTGCCAAGTAACTCTGCCATTTTCTGTTCTTAAACCACTAGTTAGGGCAGAGTGAATATGGAGGTGGTTACCACGCCACAGGAAAGAAGTGATGAACTGAGAGAAGGTAGGATATAAATGAGGAGATTTGCAGGCCTGGGGATTTGAAGATTCAGGGAGAAACTATTTCAGTGCTTTTATGAATCAGTGGAGCTGGAATGAGATTTAGTAGATGTGTACAATTCGAGCAGGAGCCCAGACATAAACTATCATTTCTCTAGAGAGAAAACAAAGGATTAGAAAAGGTTGAGGAAAGGATTTTATGTTATATTAGTAGTATTTGGAAAGTGCAGGAGAGGTTGAATGAAGAATATTCACCTCAGGAATTTGTGGAAAATCAGGAATCTGAGATCGAACAAAATGTCTAACTTGTAAATATCTAAAAAAAATGTGTATTTGGTAAATTAAATGTTGCCACAAATTGTTTAAAAGATTCAAAACTATTATGAACAAAAAGATTTTAAGAAGAGAAATTTAAATGAAAGTTGAAATGCACTGCAGTGGTCTAATATAGGCCAAATCAGAGTTAACAGAAAGGAGGAGCAAATCTGTAGGACAAATGCAACAATGCAAGGAGCTCAGATTGCCACATCTCATAAATTACAAGCATTTTATTCTGTTTTTCCTATGCACGGACTCTTTCTGCATTAATATTTTTCTTTTGAAACTTTTCATTGTAACTCGATACTTTGTAATTGTTTATTTACTTCATATATGTGAGAGTTGACCTGATAGAAGAACCCTTCTCACTGTCCCAGATGTTAATTTAAATTAAATTTAGAGATACAGCACGGTATCTCTACCGTGGTGCCCAAATATACCCATGTGACCAATTAACTTACTGACCCTGTCCATCTTTGGAACCTAGGAGGAAACCAGAAAACGCGGAGGAAACCCATATAGCTCACGGGGAGAATGTGCAAAGTCCTTCCAGGCAGTGTCAGGTTCTAACCCAGGTCACTGGCACTGTAATCGTATTGCATGAACTGCTACACTAACCCATGTCACCCTAGTTAAATGAACAATGTAGACTGAGAAAGTGGAAACGTAAAAAGGAAAGACAGAAGGAATTATGGAAAACTGAACAGAGAAACCTCCTAGGTTCATGAATTTCAGACTAATGAGGAAGGAAGCAGTGGCGAGGAATAAAAATAGGGCAAACTTGCTGAGTTTCTACAGCATTTTTGAGTACACTACAAATCACAGTGTCTGCAGACTTACTTGTTTAACTCCAAAAGCATTAGGTTGGGAGCAGATGCTGAAAAGGAACAAGAAGAATAAAGCTAAAATATACTCAAATAGAGGACAGTTCATGTTAAAGAGTTGAAATTATATGGACTGCAATCAAAAGTGGGGGAAGGGGGGGTGGTGGGCTTTCAAACAGAAGTAGTGTTGGAACAGATGAATCACATCCTTGCAAAGGAGAAAAGTCTTTGTTCAAAGTTAGAGTAGTCTAACTGAAGATTATAGAATTAAAAATAAAACAGGAAACAGTGCTTACGATAATTAATGTAGCAGGAAACTGAGGTGAACACAGGATGCATGAGGGAAAATTGAAAAAGGAAATAAAAGTTCTAAGGTTCAGCTCAGTAAGTATTTGAATGATCCAAACTTGCAAATACCATAAGAAGACAAACAAATACAGGCAGATTAGTGACCAACTGAAAAAAAAGAGAAATGAGCAAAAGATTGAGCTGGATAAATTCAGCAGGTTGAGCAGTGAGTGGGAGAAGAAGGATGTTTCGGGTCAGAACCCATCGTCGTGTTGCTCAACCTGCTGAGTTCCTTCAGCGGATTGTTTTTAGCTCCAGATTTCTGCATGTGCAGTCCCACATGTGTCTCCAGAAAGCCACTGCTAAATGAATACTTCGCAACGGTTTTCACTCATGTAGAAATGCTGCCAATATTGGGGTAAATGTAGAGACGGTAAGGGAAGTGGTTGGTGTAAAAGTGTTGGGATGTGTAACAGCGCTCACGATATGAGCCATCCTGTTGAGACATGTTGTTTCCTGAGGTGCAAGGGGCATAGACTGATGATGCTATGACCACAAGCTTCCTTTGAAACGGAAGCATTCTGGAGGACTCTAACTTTTATACCTCCACTCTAAGAAGGGGATGGGGTGGGGGGGTGGGGGGGAAGAGGATGAATATGTTGAATACAGGCTGATATGGTCACACCACTTTGTAAAGAAATGTGAGACCAAATGAGCTGACATTTGATTGAACATGAAAAGCCAAGTCCTCAATGACTTGATAAATTTCTTTGAAGGAGCTGCGATGAGAGTTGATGAGGATTTAAAAAAATACATTAATTCAAGAATGTGGGTGTCACAGGATGAAGCAGCATTTGATTGCCCACCGGGCTTGGAACTCAGCAGGTCAATGTTGACCAACTGTCAGATGTTGCCTGACCCACTGAGTTCCTCCAGTAGTTTTTTTATTTATAAATTCTAGATTCCATTATCTGCTGTGTCTTGTGTCGACATTTAATTGCCCATCTCTGATACACCTTCCTGAACTGTTGCAGTCCTTGAGGTGTAGGTCTACCCAACTTGCTGCTCGGGAGGGAGTTCCAGGATCTTGACTGAGCGACAGTGAAAGAATGGTGATATATTTCTGAGTCAGGGTGATGTGTGTCTTGGAAGGCAACTTCCAGTGGTTGTGTCTCCAAACTGCTGTTGTCTCTGACCTTCTAGCTGGTAAAGTTTGAGGTTTTGGAACATGCTCCTTAAGGAGTCTTGGTGAGTTAGTTATTACAGTCCCTCCTGTAGTAACAATTGGTACCACTGTGGATGGGGTGTCTATCAAGTGAGCCATTACATCCTGTATAGAGTTGAACCTCTTAAGTGTTGTTGAAGGTGCCACTCGTTCATCAATTACATTGACCTTCAAAGGGTGCTTGCCCCTCGCAGTATCAATGAGCAATATTCCAAATCACAAGACCGCTATATCATTCCTTGATGAAGGGCTTAAGCCCGAAATGTAGGTTATGCATCTTTATCTTTGCTATTTGAAGCACACTATTTGACCTGCCTAGTTTTTCCAACATTGTATTTTTACTTCAACCACGGTGTCTGCTGACTTTCAGGTTTTACTTCCTCAGTCCATGTCATTTCAGTGCTAAGTCATCATCCACTTACTGTGGATGAGAGATCTAATCAGTAAATAACAGGCAGGAACTAGGACACTGTGGAGCCATCAATGTAGAGCCTCATTCAGATTGTATGATCCTATCCAGATAAAACCTGAAGATATTACAACTGCCTGCCTGACTCTGAGAGCTGGCCCCATGACTTCAAGTGGAGAAGGGAAGGTGCGGCTTTCTATTTAACTCAAGTCCCACATAAATAGTAAAAGAAACATAGCAACTACTGAACTCTGCCCGTATAAGCACTTTACTGCCCCATCTGCAGTTGAGTTTGTGGGTCCCATATTGGCACATCAGAAACCATAAAACCAGTGTGGAATTAACTTATCCTTGAACCTCAGGTGCCACTTAAAAGAGATGAAATTTGCTGAATACACAGAAATCAGAAAGCAATTTTACAGACTAGATAAAGGTTTTGCAGTCGTGGCTCCAGAAGATATTGTTATAGTTGCCAACATTTTTAATAATTACTGTGTACAAAATAACTTTAATGTTTAATAAGATACAGACATAAAGTAGATGGTGCTAAGCAGGAAGGTCTGAAAATCATTATTGTAGTGGATAGGGTGAAGGTGCTCAACAAAGACGATCTCCCATTCTGCGTCCATTCTCTCTGATGGAGAAGTCACAGTGGATGCAATAGGTATCCCCCCCTACAGATGTGCAAAGCTGGCACATCCAAGTGAAGCATCATTTAACTTGTGAACCTGCAGGGGCCATATGTTGCCCCTGTTGTGTCTCCTCTACTTTGGAGAGACTGGGGGAGACTGGTAGATTGCGAGATTGTTTCATTCAGCATCTTTGCTCTGTTCACTGCAATAATGGGGATCTCTCAGTGGCCAACCATTTTAATTCCACATCCCAGCCCCACACCAACGTGTTTGTTCATGGTCTCGTGCCCAGCCAAACCGAGGCTACCTGAAAATTAGAGGACCAACACCTAATATTTTGTCTGGGCAATCTCCAAGCAGACAGCATAAACTTTAACTTCTCTAATTTCCATTAAGCACCTTCTCCATCTCTCCTTCTCTTTCCCTCTCCCTCACTCTCCTTTCCTCCAGCTCCTGCCCTATTTCCTCTCCATTCAGTGAGCTACGCCTCCCCCATCTCTTCAGTTTTTGTTCTCTTCTGCCCTCCCACCCATATGCACCCATGACCTCTTCCCAGTTGGCCTGTGCTCCTCCCCTTGCCCCTCCTTCCCTCCCCTTTCCCAGGCACCTGCCTGCTTTTTGCTCATGATGAAGGGCTCAGGCCCGAAACATTGGTTCCACTTTGCTTCCTATTGATGCTGCCTGATCTACTGAGATTCTCCAATACTTTTATGTATTACATGAAATAAATACTTCAGTGTTTGGGCAAAGAAGTGGTAGATCGAAAAGAGCATAGGAAAGTTCATGGTCATGCACTTAGGTGTAAGGAATAAAGTTGTGGACTACTTTATAAATGGGGAGAAAATTCAGAAAGCAGATGTGCAAAGGGACTTGGGAGACCCAAAAGTTTACTTGCAGGTTGAGCTGTAGTAAGGAAATCAAATGCAATCAATGTTAGCATTTATTTTCAGAAGTCGAGAATATAAAAGCAAAAATATTTTGCTAAATCTTGAAGATGTGTTGGTCAGACTACATTTGGAGTATTATGAGCAGTTTTGGGCCCCATATCTAAGGAAAGGTGCACTGACTTTGGTCCAGAGGAGATTTTCTAGAATGATCCTGTGGATGAGAGGGTTAACGTATGAGGAACCTTTGATGGCTCTGGGACTGTATCTGCCTGAGTTTCGAATGATGAGGGGTAATAGACAGTGTAAATGTGAGAAGGCTCTTTCCACAGATTTAAGAGCAATAAATACGAGAGGACACGGCTTTAGGGTGAAAGGGAAAATGTTTAGGGGATATCAAGGTGGATTTCTTAACTGAGACAGTGGTTGGAGTCTGGAGCGAGCTGCCAGCTGTCATAAATACAGGCTCAATCTTAAGTTTTAAGAATAAATTGGATAGATAGATGGATGGGAGAGGTTGGGAGGGTTATTGTCTGAGTCCAGGTCACTGGGACTAGCAGAATAATATTTTGGCAGAGATTAGAAGGGCCAAACAGCCTGTTTACTGTGTTGAAGTGTTCTATGGTTGTCTGATTCTAGGATCACATTGAACCATGCAGAATATTGAAAGGGTTAGATAGAGTGGAAAATGAGAATTTTTTCAAAATTCAAGTTTAGGCCATTTTGGCTGATGAGTCCATGCTCCCCAATTTAAACCCAATTAACCTATACCCCCGGTACATTTCGAATGGTGGGAAGAAACTGGAGCCCCAGAGAAAACCTGCACGGACACGGGAAGAATGTAAAAATTCCATACAGACTGCGCTGGATTCAAACCCTGGTCCCGATTGTTGGTGCTTTAAAGACATTGTACTGACCACTATGCCAACAGTGCCTGTTGAAAGGTATGGACAGAGTAGGTTGTTTCCCATGGTGAGAGAGTCTAGGAGAAGCGGGCACAACTTTAGGAGTAAAGGTCATCCACTTAGAACAGCGATGCCGAGGAATTTCTTTAGCCAGAGGGTGGTAAGTCTATGGAATTCGTTGCCACAGGTTAAATCATTTGGTGTATTTAAGGCAGAGATTGATAGGTTCTTGATTATCCAGGGCATCAATGGTTATGGGGAGAAGGTTTGCCAATGGGGCTGAGTGGGAAAATGGATCAGCTCATGATTAATTGGTAGGGCAGACTCGATGGGCTGAATAGCCTATTTCTGCTCCTATGTCTTATAGCCATATGTTTCCAGTCACGGAAGAGTCAAAGACCAGAGGAAACGGCTCAGAATAAAAGGATGTCCCAAAAATGAGAAGAAAATTCTTGACCGAGAAGGTGGTGAATCTGTGGAATTCATTGCCACAGATAGCTGGGGAGGCCAAATCATTGGGTGCAATTCAAATAGAAGTTGATAGGTTCTTGATTGGTAAAGGTATCAAAAATTATGGGGAAAAGGCAGGGAAATAGCATTAAAATGAAAAAAAAAACTTGTCAGCCATGAATGGCGGAGCAGAATTAATAGTCTTATGGTCTTATGTGAAGAAGACAGACAAAGACATGGGATAGAAAGACTAATTTAATGAGCAAAGAAGAAGCTGATGAAGTTTAATGCAGAAAATGCAAGGATTAATTTTGGAAGGAAGATAAAAAGGCAGTGGTGCATGAGCAGAGAGACCCGTGGAAGTAAGCGGAGGGAGGTGAATTATTGAAGATGACAGAAGAAGTTGAAAGAGACTTGAGAGGTTTGTGGATTTTAATGTAGAGCTAAGAGATCATGCCAGCCCTTTAAAATAACCTAGAATTTTGGATCTCATTGTTCAACCACGGATAGGGATTGTACAGGTTGTGCTCTTTGGCTCGTAATCCTTCGCACACTTGCTGATCAATGTTGGTGGCTGAGTCCTTGAAAGTGAACCATTTGACTCAAAGCAGTAGTGTTGAATGCCATCTGCCTCCTCAGTCCAGTGACCACCAGGTCCTCTGTCCTCAGCTTCTGCTTGGAAGCAGGTAGAAGAAGCACTGCCCTAGGGTCTGATTTGACAAAGCAGAACCATGGAATGGAGCGATAGTCATTTTCAATGGTTGTGTCACAGTGGGTGAGTGTTTTGAGGCACCTGAGGGGACAGAATATTTGCTGGTATGTGTATGTTCAAAGGTTCTATCTTACTTATACTTATTTAAGCATTCTTATACTTGTGTTCAAACTCTTCTATTGCTACAACTTTTGTGTTGAACCACAAAACTTGAAGATGAATGCAGAAGAGATTCTGCATAGGAGACAAAGATCTATTGCTGACATTTTGGGCCTGAGCGCTTCTTTAAGGAATAAGCAGAATGAGTCAGAGGCAGGAAATCTCAGAAAGTGGCAGAATTTAGACAATGCTGGCTGGGGGCGGAATCTAGGCCAACAAAGGTGTTAATTGGATATATAAGGTACAAGGTAAGAATTGATCATATTTGTGGCAAAAGGAGAAGGAAGGGAGAGACATAACTGGGGAAGGTGATGGGGGAAGAAGTGAGGGGCTGGTGGGGGGGGGGGAGGTTAACAAAACGCAGAGAAGAAATTAATGCCATTCGGTTTTTAGGACCTACCAGATATTATGGGAAGATTGAAACTATTTATTTGAAATGTACATTGAGTAAAATGTTTTAGCCTCCAAGGGATAGAACATAGAACATAAAACAGGTTGGCCCACAATGTTGTGCTGACCTGCATGTACCTAAAAAAAATGAAACACTCCCTGCCTCATAATCTAATAATTTTTAAATTTTATTTAATTTAGACCTACAATATGGAAACAGGCCATTTCGCCCCACAAGTCCATGCCACCCAATTAACCTACACTCCTGGTACATTTAGAATGATGGGAGGAAACTGGAGCCCCCAGGGAAAGCCCATGGGGAAAACGTACCAATCCTTACAGATAGTGTGGGTTTCTAGCCCTGGTGCTAGTCGCTGATGCTGTAAAGGCGATGCGCTAACTGCTACGGCAACCATGCCACCCCAACTATTTTCATCTAAATTTTTTCACCCATGTGCCTGTTGAAGTATAAGAGTCTCTTAAATTCCCCTTCACCCTTGGAGGTGAAGCTTCCACCTCCACCCTTGGTGATGCATTCCAGGTCAGTCAGCGCCAAGGGGGTTATCCACAGACATTCCCCCCCTCCACCAAATGAAGTTCTGTGGCCTGCAAGCACCCCTTCCACTCTGCCCCATCTTAAGGTTCCTGCCAGCACCTCCCCCGCCACTAAACGTGTCCCCCATAAAATCTCTAATGCCCCTCTCTAACATGTGTCTGGTGCCGATAACTCTGTGTAAAATAAAACTTACTCCTAATGTCTCCCTTAAACTTTCCTCCCTTCACTTTGTACAAATGTCCTCTGGTGTTTGCTACTCCTGCACTGGGCAAATAAGTGCTGGCTATACATCTTATCTATGCCTCTCATTATCTTGTAGATCTCTATTAAGTCACCATCATCATTCTTCGTGCCCATTTGCTATTTCTTTTCATGTACTATTTGTATATAAAAATAAAATCTCAGGGCTCAACTTGATTATACTTACCAATGTATTTCCTCTTTGCTTCTGTAAATTCCTTTACAATTTCACTGCTGTGCCTTTGATACTCCTCGAGGCTTTTTGCATGACATAGTTCCTTATATTTTCATTGCTGGCTATATTGTATCAAATGTGTTTATTTTAAGTTTAAATTTACATATTGAGGTGTAACCCCTGTATAGCTATTAGCACTATCTGCATGAATAGTGCCTCTGCACCTGTATTCATCACACCCCCCCCCCCCCCACCACTGGAAATCCCCATAAAGGCTGTTTTGCCCAAGTTACTCCCTCAGTACCTACCTTGAAACCGGGCCAGCAACATATGAGATGTGTTGAAGTCGTTAGGTGATTAAAGCCTATTAACCACAACTCTCTGTCTAATGTGGTTGATCGATAACGATGCACATGGAGCTTGGTAACAGGCCATTTCAACCTCCGAGTCTATGCCGGCCAATTACACCCAATTAATCTAAAACCCCTGGTACGTTTTGACCGTGGAGAGAGTGAAATGTGTTCTTCAATATCCACAAGGGTCTACAATTTGGGGAAGCACAGTATTGCAGTGAGGAGTGTTGCTGCCTCAATCCTGCCTTCGGGTCCTGTCTACATTGAGTTTTCAAATTCAATTTCAAGTTTGTTATCATCTGACTAAACAGTGTTTATAATAATCACACATATACCTCCTTCTTGATGGTAGTGATTCAAAGATACTGTGTGATGGATGGAAAGATTCTTTGAGCCCTATTTTAGCAATTCTCCCAGTGAATGTCATCAATAGAAGAAAGGGAGACCCCAATAATCTTCTTGGCCATTTTCAAGTCAAATCAAGTTTATTGTCATCTGATTGTACAAGTACAATCCAATTGAACAGTGTTCTCAGGCCCTCGGGGTAAAAACATGCAGACACACAACCAGGCGTAACATACGTACAGACAAATAATACATATGCAGGACAAGAATTATATCTATAAAAATAATTAATTAATTATTGCTTTCTACAAATTAGAGTCTTGAATGGTTAGTGTGATTGTCTCATTTGGTCGGTCATTCAGCATCCTCACTGCCCTTGGTAAGATGCTGTTCCTCAGCCTGGTGGTGTTGACTCTAATATGCCTGTATATCTTCTCCAATGGGAGCAGCTGAAAGATGCGGTGTGCAGGGTGGTCCTCAGTGATTCTCTTCAGACGACAATCCTGGTAGGTCATGTCGACAAAGGGGAAGAGAGGCTCCAGTGATCCACTCTGCCACTTTTATAGTCCTGTGGATTGACCTCCAATCCATTTCTCTGCAGCAACCATACAGCACTGTGATGAAGCTGGTCAGGACGCTCTCGATAAAGCTTCTATAATGGTGCCTGGTATCCTTACCCACTTCAGTCTTCTCAGGAAATGCAGTCACTGTTGTGCCTTCCTAACAAGTGAGAAGATGTTGTGTGTCCATGATAGGTCACTAGTTAAGTGAACTCCAAGGAACTTGATGCTCTCCACTCTTTCCACTACAGAGTTGATGTTGTGTAATGGAGGGTGGTCGTTCCTGGTTCTCCTGAAGTCCACAATCATTTCCTTTGTCTTGTCCACGTTGAGATTCAGGTTGTTCTCTCACACCACTTCACGATAGTTTCCACCTCTTCTCTGTAGTGCAAATCGTCGTTGTTGGTGACGAGACCAGCTACTACTGTTGCGTCATCTGCAAACATGATGACACTGTTGGAGCTAGATCTGGTGATGCAGTCGTGGGTCAGTAGCATGAACAGGGAGTATTTTGATGATCCTCTGTATATTGACTTCCAGTCCAATGTTTTGCAGCTACCATATCTGACAATGATGCATTGGGCTTCTGCAAAGTACTGTCAAGATGTGGGGCCTGTACCTTTGCTCTCCTCAATCTCCTAAGAAAGTGTAGGCACTGCTGCACTCCCTGACCAATGAGGAAGTGTTGTGGGTCCAGGATAGGTCATCCTTTATAAGTCCACTAAGGAACCTTGTGCAACAATTGATATTGCAAGATTTTTTTATTGTCGTGTAACAGTTCAGAACATGCAATATCACACCAAATTGCCTTCTGCTTTCCGTAAGGCAAAGAGTTGCCATTAGTGTTGTCAGGCACCCCCTACAGTAAGAAAGAAAGAGAAGCAAAAGAGGGTCCCTCCAGAGTCGATGAGTGTCTGTGGATTCATCTCCAGCGCTCTTGCAGCTTCTGCAGCCGATGCGATCCATTGGCAACCCGAGCTCCAGATCCTAACCTCAGCACCCGAAACTCTTATTGGCCTCTGCACCCTCTGATACTTGGTTCCTATGAGCCAGTTTCTAGCAGTCCAAAGTCCATGTGGATACCCCGACTGCAATTTGCCCGCAGCCTGTGTGGGTCCTTTAGCCGCTGAGCCCTTTGCTGGTCCACTGCTGTGGTCACCATCCGGTAGGGTTATCTCCCCTGTTTCTCCTCAATGGGGGCCGTGGGGGGGGGGCATTCTCCTGTTTCTGGTGTTCTGCATCATTCCTCTGCTCCCCCGGTATCTGCAAGCCCTTGTGGCTGCTGCTAAAAATAAGCACCGCTATGTTGGACACAGACCCTCCCCTCCCCCTCCCCCACCACCCCATGGTTGCATGATTTTAAAATAAAGCACCCTTGGCTATTTTAACAGACCATTTAAACCCTGGAAGAAGCCTTTGGCGTTGAAACCTATGCAGCAGCCCTCTGTCTCCCCCTCCCCAGTCTACACCAGCGGCAGTACTGCCGTTAGAGTAGCTGTGGCAGTGCTGGCATTTCTGCCGGTTTTTTTTAATGGAGAGTGGTTGACCTTCATCCTCTTCAAGTTCACAATCATTGCCTTGATTCAGGTTGCTGTCCTCGCACCCTTTTACGAACCTCCCATCCTCCTCTCTGTGAGCCGACCCATCACGCCGAAGATGCGAGGGTCAGTTGGTTCGTCGGCCACTCACGTCCCCAGGGTGTGGGTGACCGGTGAATCTGTGTGGTGGGTGGCCCCGCTGAAATGTGAGGAGAATAAAATGGGATGAAATTAGCACAGTACTTTCTGGTCAGCACAGACTCAGTGTGCTGAAGAGCCCATTTCCACGCATCATTAATCAACAACAATTGAGAAGATGTTCATTTGTTTAAAAAGGTTTTTATTTATTCCATATCCTCATCCACTCTTCTTTGAGCGCCCTCCACTGCCCTGACAATGTCTTACACCCATGTTTCCTGCTCTCTTTCGTATGGGTCAGGTAAATAACACTGTCCAATCCCATCTCAAGCTCTTATTCCTGCACTATTTCTTAATTTTTAAATTAGAGATACAGTACCATAACAGGCCTTACCAGGCCACCATCCCACTCTGTGATTAATTAACCTACAAATCCTTTAAGTCTTTGGAATGTGGGCAAAAACTGGAGCACCCTGAGAAATCCCAGGGAGTCACGGGGAGAATGCACAAACTCCTTACAGTGCTAGATTCAAACCCATGTCACCGGTGCTGTAATAGCATTGCTCTAACTGCTACACTAACCATGTCATCCTATCTTTGACCATTGACATATTATGATCACCTCTCCTGAATGCTTGTCCACTGTAACCTTTCTCATGCATCCTTGTCCATTCTTAAAGGTGTCTACCTCCTGCCTCCTCCTGATTTTCATTCCTTTGGCCTGCACCCTGCCTCTATTTCCCAACTCCACCCTGTCAGTTCCCCTACCTGGCTTCATCTGTCCATCATCCTTCACCCCTCCTCGACCCACCTATCACCTACTGATATCCGTCTTTTTTCTTTCTCAGTCCTGAAGCAGGATATCCACCAGAGACATTCTCTCTCTGTTTCCCTCCATTCATAGAATCGGACACTTTGAGTTCCTCCGGTAGTTTGCTTTTTGTTCTAAATTCTAGCATCGGTGGTCTCTTGTGTTACCAATCCTCTCTCCTTCTGTGAATTTCAGGAATTCTGAACTTTCTATATCCTTTGTGTTTCATTCTGGTGCATCTGAAATTCTAATAATACAACAAAACTCAAATAATCCAGGACCTTTAGAATCTTGGTGCCAGACCAGATTTTTGAGACCATTGGATGTCACTGTTAATACCCCATCTCTGCTTTAACGTATCACACAAAAGTACCAGAGATACTCAGCAGGTCATGCAGCATTGACGGGAAATAAAGGGTAACCAATGTTTCGGGCCCAGGTGTGAGCAAAATGGAGCACAGGATAACAGGTAAGAGCTCATAGGTGGATATAGGTGAAAGGGTAGAGGAGAAAAAAGGCTGGGAAGTGATAGCAGGAGGGATGGAGAGGGAAAGGAAGGTGGTGGTGAACTGGAGGAAAGGACAGAGAGACACATGGAGGGTTTAACAACCTTGTTGTAAATAATATTAAAAAAGTGCTGGAGAATCTCAGCAGGACACACAGCATCTATAGGAAGTAAAGAGTGACCAATGTTTTGTGCATGGGAGGGTTAAAATGTTTTAATTCATCTTTTAGATGTTACACAGTAGTGTAATACATTTTTATTGAAGCAGGTGAGTTTAAAGCAGGGGTTCTCAACCTTTTTCTTTCCACTGACAGACCACTTTAAGTATTCCCTATGCCATAGGTGCTCTGTGATTAGTAAGGGATTGCTTAAGGTGGTGTGTGGATGGAAAGAAAAAGGTTGAAGCCCTCTGTTTTAATCATCCCTCCTTGACTCATTATGTGCATGGTTTCATAACTCCAAAGGAAATGGGCCAATGGCCATTTTTATCAAGCAAAATATTTCAGTAACAATTGGGGTAACCTTCCCTTTCCACTCACAGGCCACCTTAAGCAATCCCTTACTAATCACAGAGCACCTGATGGCATAGGGATTACTTAAAGTGGTATGCTCTCCATTGCAGGCAAAATCTTCGCTAGGATTCTACTAAATAGAATAATACCTAGTGTCGCTGAGAATATTCTCCCAGAATCACAGTGCGGCTTTCGCGCTAACAGAGGAACCACTGACATGGTCTTTGCCCTCAGACAGCTCCAAGAAAAGTGTAGAGAACAAAACAAAGGACTCTACATCACCTTTGTTGACCTCACCAAAGCCTTCGACACCGTGAGCAGGAAAGGGCTTTGGCAAATACTAGAGCGCATCGGATGTCCCCCAAAGTTCCTCAACATGATTATCCAACTGCACGAAAACCAACAAGGTCGGGTCAGATACAGCAATGAGCTCTCTGAACCCTTCTCCATTAACAATGGCGTGAAGCAAGGCTGTGTTCTCGCACCAACCCTCTTTTCAATCTTCTTCAGCATGATGCTGAACCAAGCCATGAAAGACCCCAACAATGAAGACGCTGTTTACATCCGGTACCGCACGGATGGCAGTCTCTTCAATCTGAGGCGCCTGCAAGCTCACACCAAGACACAAGAGAAACTTGTCCGTGAACTACTCTTTGCAGATGATGCCGCTTTAGTTGCCCATTCAGAGCCAGCTCTTCAGCGCTTGACGTCCTGCTTTGCGGAAACTGCCAAAATGTTTGGCCTGGAAGTCAGCCTGAAGAAAACTGAGGTCCTCCATCAGCCAGCTCCCCACCATGACTACCAGCCCCCCCACATCTCCATCGGGCACACAAAACTCAAAACGGTCAACCAGTTTACCTATCTCGGCTGCACCATTTCATCAGATGCAAGGATCGACAATGAGATAGACAACAGACTCGCCAAGGCAAATAGCGCCTTTGGAAGACTACACAAAAGAGTCTGGAAAAACAACCAACTGAAAAACCTCACAAAGATAAGCGTATACAGAGCCGTTGTCATACCCACACTCCTGTTCGGCTCCGAATCATGGGTCCTCTACCGGCACCACCTACGGCTCCTAGAACGCTTCCACCAGCGTTGTCTCCGCTCCATCCTCAACATCCATTGGAGCGCTCACACCCCTAACGTCGAGGTACTCGAGATGGCAGAGGTCGACAGCATCGAGTCCACGCTGCTGAAGATCCAGCTGCGCTGGATGGGTCACGTCTCCAGAATGGAGGACCATCGCCTTCCCAAGATCGTATTATATGGCGAGCTCTCCACTGGCCACCGTGACAGAGGTGCACGAAAGAAAAGGTACAAGGACTGCCTAAAGAAATCTCTTGGTGCCTGCCACATTGACCACCGCCAGTGGGCTGATAACGCCTCAAACCGTGCATCTTGGCGCCTCACAGTTTGGCGGGCAGCAGCCTCCTTTGAAGAAGACCGCAGAGCCCACCTCACTGACAAAGGGCAAAGGAGGAAAAACCCAACACCCAACCCCAACCAACCAATTTTCCCTTGCAACCGCTGCAATCGTGTCTGCCTGTCCCGCATCGGACTGGTCAGCCACAAACGAGCCTGCAGCTGACGTGGACTTTTTACCCCCTCCATAAATCTTCGTCCGCGAAGCCAAGCCAAAGAAAGAAGAAAAGATGTGAATGGAAAGAAAAAGGTTGAGAACCACTGGTTTTAAAGGGTGCGTGGGAACAGGAGGACAAACTATTGGGATTTGTGAATAATTCGATAGCAGATTGTCAGAGGCTTACTCTTTCAATATTTCGATTGCACTTCTCAGAAAAACGTTTACATTTTCCACAGAACTTCGCTCATCTATTTCTCTCTTCTATGGTACACATCCACCCAGGTGATTGCCACCCAAGCAGAATACCCTGGAAGATGTCAGCAAATCAGGCAGAAAGAGATAGTTAAAGTTTTGGGTCTGTGAACCTTCATTAGAATTGCACAAGTAGATTGCCATCACAGTGCCTCTTCTCCCCACCCAAATGAATATCTACACTGACCAACTCCCTCAACCTTAGCACTACCACTGTTGGTTTATGTTTAGACTGGGTTGTCCTGTGCAGATTTTGTGGACAGAGTTTCCAGTCATGTGCTAAGACCTTTTCCTTGCTCCGGATAGCAACATTATTGTACCAGTCTGAGGGATCTACTGCTGAGGAACTTCAAGCTGCTTCAATGGTTAACAATGATCTGAATATTAGGAAAGTGTTTCAAGAAATGTGCCCAGCACAAGAATTTGAGAACAGAAGAAATGGGAGCAGGGATAGGCGATCTAGCCACTTAAGCCTGCGCCACTTTGATTCCGAAATCACAGTACTGAGAATAGGAGTTTGGATGTTATGGTGAAGTTGTATGAGATATTGGTGAGGCCAAATTTGGAGTATAGTTTGTAATTCTGGTCATCTACCGACAGGAAAGATAGCAATAGGATTAAAAAAAATGCAAGTAGCATTTACAATGATGTTGCTAGTTGGCTCTAGCAATCTGAAATTGGGATTCAGATTGTAATCCCAATCTGAATTACAGGGGAAAGTTAAACGGGTGAGGACATTAAATCATCAGAAAATGAGGGGAAATTTGATAGAGGTGTACAAAATTATGAGGGGTATCGATGCAAGCTTTTTCCACTGAGGTTGGGTGAGACAAGAACTACAGGATGGGTTAAGGGTGAAGAGTGGTGAGAGTGTGGAATGAGTTACCAGCTGAAGTGATGAGTGCAGGTTTGATTTCAAAAGCTAAGAACAATTTGGTGCTTCTGTGCTGTGGTGTTTTATGGTTCACTATTCATCAAGATCATTACTGATCTTTTCCTGAAGTGCTATATCTCCACATCACTTAATTCTCATGTGCATTCAGTGGCAAGGTTGTGACAACAAAAATGTGATCTCCACTGGTTGCAAGGCTGATCTGTGATAATCGCCTTCTAATTGTACACTTTAAGGTAAATAGCAAGCAGCCAAAAGTTCAGGAACTATCAAAGTGTTGTAAGCAAAACTGCATGTTATCTACCATAATTTCAGGGACTTTTACTTGTTTTATGGATGTTGTGGTTCAATGGCATAGATCTCCAGTAAATCTTGGGTCTTCTGCACAACGAATATCCCAAATCATTTTGCAAATGATAAGTGTAACAGCTTATGTTGTGGTTGTATAGTATATAGATATGTTTTTGGG
This sequence comes from Narcine bancroftii, assembly GCF_036971445.1. Taxonomy (NCBI): domain Eukaryota; kingdom Metazoa; phylum Chordata; class Chondrichthyes; order Torpediniformes; family Narcinidae; genus Narcine; species Narcine bancroftii. The sequence continues at coordinate 49,482,635 of NC_091477.1, forward strand.
AGATAAATAGGGGCAGGTTTTTTTTTAGTGTAGGTCGCATACAAACACTTCAAAGCAGATCTCATTTATAATGCTGGAGCTCTGCTCAAGCTAGACAGGGCAGCTCCTGGGGGCCTTTGCACAAACTTTGGGGAGTGCCCAAGAGACTACACTAATGGATTGTTGTTTTGAAAAGCAACAGATGAAAGAGATCGGAGGAATAGTTCAGAGCCGCAGACTGTCTGGGAGTGCGGCTTGCTGTTCTAAGAGGGTCATGTGGTTTTTGCAAGCAGAAAGAGTTGAACAGCTTTTAGAGAGAGAGAGAGAGAGAGAGAGAGAGAGAGAGAGAAAGAGAGAATTCAGTTCTGCAGTTTTACAGAGAGCAGCAGCAACTGGGACTGGAACAATAAAGACCTTTCCCTATAACAAACTCTCCAGTCTGGGCAACATCCTGGTGAATGTCCTCTACACTCTTTCTAACTTATTTGTATCCTTCCTGTACCAGCTGGATAACTAGAATTGCACATAGTGTAGTCTCACCAATGCCTTGTACAGCTGTATCTTCAGGCCTCAATTTTTGATTTCAATCCTCTGCCCATTGAAGGTTAACATGTCAGGGAACTATGCAACTGTATGCCTGAGTCTTTCTGTTCTTCACCGCTCTCCAGTGCCCTGCAATTTACTGTGCAAGTCCTCACCTGGTTTGATTGTCATCCTGAACTACAGATGCAGGAATATAAGCAAACAATTAGAAGCTGGAGGGACTTAGTGGGTCATAAAGCATCCATTTTGGAGATAAATGGACCTTTCTTTTGAGAACTGTGAAAGGGTTCCAACTGTTTATTTGTCTCCACGAATGCTGTCTGACTTGCTAAGTTCCCCCACTTCTCATTGTCCCTGCAGCAAATGATACAACTGACAGTGTGCTCAGGTGAGTGTAGGTTCAGACTTCGAGGAATAAACTTAACAGGAACCGATCTGATGCATTTCAACTGAGATGTTTGATTTTATGGTCCCATATTATTGTACAAAGTAGAACAGAGGAGATCTTTGTGTTTTTGGAAAAGTTTATTCCCCAACTATCAAATTCCAAAACAGTTTAGCCATTGGTTCATTTTCTGCACATGGATTTTAATCTGTGCAAATTCCGGCTGTGTTCATCTACGTAACAGCAATTACTAAGCTTAAATGAATCACTGCTTGTAAAGTTATTTGGGACATGTTACAGCAATGTGCAAGTACAAATATTTTGTGCAACCCTACACCAAATATTTCATTATAGACATTAATTGTAGGTCTACTAGGAAAATGGACTTCTGAACAATAAGGCTTTCAAACTGAGGTATGATCAGATATCAAGAAATATAGAATGAATAAATTGCACAACACTTGTTTACTCACATCTGTCCTGAAAGTGATAGTTTTTCCGCTTGTCACAGGAAATGTGTCAGTATTGAATTGCAAGATTTGTAATTACACGTGCATTTTCATCACCAACAGTTTCCGTCAGTTGTGCTGATGCTCCAGTGATGGGATTATTATCCAAGGAGAGGTGCAAGAGTCCATGGAACAGATTCACTTGACTGATTCTGGTCTTGAGAAATATATTTTCCAGTATGGAGCAACACAAAGACTACAGATGTCAGGATTTTGAGAAAACGATGAAATGCTGGAAAAACTTAATGGGCTAGACACCATCTGTAGGTACAAATGGTCAGTCAATATTTCAGGTAGGGATCTTTTATAAAGACTGAGATTAAAAAAAAGTTGTAAGTACACCCTCTTTCACCGTTTTATTTTAGTTTTGATAAAGAGTCCTGATCTGACACATTAAAAATTGCACCAGTTTGTTAAAATTTTGCTTGAACAGTGGGATTATGCAGCTGACCTGTTAATGAGGTTAGAAGAATGAAAGATGGTTTCACTGAAATGTTTGGAGAAGGATTGACAGGGTTAACAACGAGCTGGCAGTTTCTTTGGTAGTTCTAGTTTTATGCAAGGTTCTGTGGGCTTTGGGCCACAGGGACATCATACAGGCTCATCAACAGAAGGTAAATTGTCATGCTTGAGTTTGTTATCATGTGCACCAAGGTAAAGTGAAAAAAGGTCTTTTTATCGGCAGGCCAGCTAATCAACTGGTGTAGCATGGCAGTTTAGAAACATTGTGGTGTGCAGAATTACAGAAAGAGATCAGTTAGAATAGTTTTTAATGGGGCAAAAGATTATGAATCTCTACATCAGGGGCCTGTGGAAACTCAGTTCCAAGCTGAGATGATCAAGTTTTGGACCCTGAGGAATTCAGTTGATCTGGAGAGTACTGTAGGCTTTGGACACTGGTCAGTCATGACCTTGTTGAATGGTAGAGCAGACACTTCTGCTTCTATTTGTTATGTTGCCATATTAATATCAAAGTCAATGTAACTGTTTTTGGGGAGAATACAGACAAATCTTAATAAAAATGTAAAGGACTTAAGGAATCGAAACAAGAGCAAGTAACTTGTCTCTGTGCTTGCACCACCATTTTGTAAGAAATGGCTGATCTTTTACCTCAGTCTCAATTTCTTGCACCATCCTATAACCTTAATATCAAAAAGGATCCATCTTAGTCTTAAATATACTCAGTGACTGGGTCCCTCAGATCTCTCTGGTAGAAAATTCTAAAAATTCATTGTCTTTGAGGTGAAGAATTTTTTTGTCATCTTTAGAGGCTGGCATCTTACTTTGAAGTGGAGGACTCTTGAATTCCACACACCTCATCCCTGCGCCTACCCTGTCATGTACACTTCAAAGGAATCACTATTCTGAACTCACTGGAATGCGAGTGGGGTGAAATCTGTTTAACCCCTCCTCATTGGTCATACTTGCCAAGCCAGGAGTCAATGTTGGATGCTCCTGATTGGAAAATATGGGCTTAGTGTCTTCAAAATCTTCACCAGGCATCAGAGTAAATGGAAAATCAGCTAAGCTATAGACGCTGGATTTATGAAATAAAAAACACAAAAATGCTGGCAAAAGGAGGTTAGGAGATCCTGCATCTGTGTTGGGTTTCATTGGTAGTGGAGGAGACTGAGGATGGGCAGGTCAGGGTGTTGATGAAGGGTTCTGAATCAAGGCATTCTCCCACTGATGCTGTTTGACCCATTGAGTTCCTCCAGTAGGTGCGTTTTTTAATCAGCATCCATGGAAAGAAACATAGTCTAATGTTTTGAGCCCTCTATATTTTGATTCTCTGCTGCCTGACCTGTTGAGCTTTTCAACATGTTCTTTTTTGTATCAGGACTAATTGGAGGCTTTAAGTGACCCTCAAGGGAAAAGGGTTTCAAACAGAAATTAAATCTTCATTATGTGGCATATATCTCCAAGAACTGAAAGGAACCACATTTGTAATTTTATAATTTCAAAATTTCATGATACTGCAAAACACTTTACAGTCAGTGATTACATCTGCCAGCCTCTGTTGTAATAATAACTAATTTCACATCATGATTGTACAATTGCAATGAGGTAGAGAACAAATCATTTGTTTCCATGACATTAATTAATGGGTGGATATTGGCCAAGAGAAAACTTTGGATTTTCCTCCTCGGAAGAACCCCATGATTGGTCCAATCCTGAGGAAGTGCTTCTCCGTGGTCTCACATTGCTTTTCTTTTCCTTTTTAAACATTTTATTGATTATATATATACAAAACATTTATGGGATACATGATATTAATAACAAATGACAAATTTGGCAACTCATCAATCTATAAACCATATATAACCATATTTCAAAATGGCATCAAGAATAAATTTTTTTTTCACGTACAGCGTGTTTCTAAATCCCCTAACCCAAGGTGTATGACTAAAAAAAAGTACTTTGTTCATGAAATAAGATGGCAAATATAAATATGTAGAACTAATTTTATGCCTAGAAATTATGAAAGTAAATCAAGAATGGTCCCCATAGCATTTGAAACCTTGTATTTGAATGATTAATTGAATAATTTATCTAAACTTAAGCAGGACAAAATGTCCCTCAGACATTGAGCATGAGTAGATGGGGCCACATCCTTCCATCCAAACAAAATTGCTCATCTGGTCAGGAGAGATGCAAAAGGCAGAGTACGACATTTAATTGGAGTTAGAAAAATATCATCTTTTCCAGTTGTACCAAAAAGAACGACCAGAAGATTAGGCTCTAAATTTACGTGTAAAATTAAAGATAGAGTTTGAAGTATCTCCCTCCAGTATTTTCCAAGGCTAGGACTTGTCCAAACATATGTATTAAAGAAGCCTCATCACAGTAAGGATTCATGTCTGAGTAGATATTAGATAATTTAACTTGAGACATACAAGCTCTATGTACAACTTTAAGTTGTAATAAACTATGACAGGAACATAAGGATGAACTATTAACCAACTTAAAAATTAGATCTCAAACTTCATCCAATAAGGTAATGTTTAAATCCTGTTCCCAGGCATTTTTAATTTTAACTAGAGGGGCATGTCTCAAACCCACCAGCTTATCATAAATAATAGATATTAAACCTGTGCGAGAATGTTGTAGCCTAAATAACACATCAACAACGTTCGCTTCAGGTGCCCAAGGAAAATCCGATATCTGAGATTTAATAAAATGTCAGATTTGCAAATACCTGAAAAAAAAGAGTATTTGGTATATTGAACTTAGAAAGCTGTTCAAATGACACAAAACTATTATCAATGAAAAGATCTTTGAAACGCTCAAATACCTAATCTAAACCAATGATGGAAAACAGAATCTTGTAAAGAAGGTTGAAAAAAGATCATTGGATAAAATAGGACATGAAGTCCAAAATGTTTTCTAAACTGCAGCCAAACTCTAATAGCCTGCCTGACAATAGGATTATCAATTGATTTATTTAAAGAGAGAGGAAGTGAGGATCTAAGAGCTGGAATAGAAAGTTAGTTTTTAACAGAATTCAACTCTATTGCTGCCCATGCTTAACTGTCCACTCAATTATGAAAATGCATCTGGAACATAAAGTTACATATGGTGACTACCCAGTAGTAAAATCTGAAATTAGGTAAAACCATACCTCGATTCTTTTTACAGTTTTGAAGATGAACATGGCTTAGACAAGGGTTCTTACCCATCCATATATAAGACAATAAAATCGAATCCTGTGAATCAAAAAAATGATTTAGGAATGAAAATTTTCAGTCTGATAAAGAACTTAAGTAATATATTCATTTTAATAGAATTAATATGACTGACCAGGAATAAAGAGAGGGGTGAACATTGTGTTAAAAATGTAAGAAATACATAATAATGTAAGAAATGTTTTAATAATGTAAGAAAATTTTCTTTAAGAAGGTATTTATAATTCTTTGTAACTGTAATATTGACATATTTAAATTGGTTTTCCACAATCTTAAAGGGGAAATTGGTATACACTGATGCAGGTGTATTCTCTTTTATGCAGATTTAATCAGTATCCTGAAAATTTACTAAATTGGGAAAGTATTGACAATCTGGTCAGTAAAGAAGTATCAGGGTTTGATAAAAAGAGCAGAAGAACATCTGCATAAAGGAAACCATTATGTTCAATTCCCATTCTCCAAATCCCTGAAATGTCGCTACAATCTCGAAATGCAATCGCTAATGGCTTTAAGACCAAATTAGACAATAATGGACTTAGATGACACCTTTGACGGGTTCCCCATTGGAGACTAAAAGGTTGTGAATGTTGAAAATTAGTGAGAATTGAAGGCATTGGGCATGAATGTAATAATTTAATCCATGAAATAAAATTGAATTTTTCTAAAATCGTAAATAAATATTTTCATTCAACTCAATCAAACGCTTTCTCTTCATCAAGGGAAAGAAAAGATTCAGGAACTGCGCTCAAAGGTAAGAATAAAATATCAATAAACAACATGTATTAAAATAAGGATAACAGTTTTTAATAAAACGGGTTTGGTCTTCAGAGATGACAGATGGTAAAATATTCTCCAACCTACAGGCCAAAATTTTAGCCAGTACTTTTATATAAACATTTAATAAAGAAATTGGCCTGTAAGAAGAGTACTCAGTTAGATCTTCGCCTTTCTTAGCAATAAGAGATGTACATGCTTCATTAAATGTTGATGGAAGATTACCCTGCCTAAATGAGTTTGGCAACATCAAACTAATTGAGGTGAAAGTAATTGAGAAAGATTTGAAAAACTCCACAGGAAATCCATTAGGAGCTCTTCCTAATGTAGTGAAGAAATAGCAACAGTTTCCTCATACAATATAGGGTCATCTTGTCTCATTTGTTCATTCAAAGAAAGCATGGAAATATTTAAACAATCCAGGAAATTTTCCATAAAATTACTATCATTTGTAAATTTGGAGGTATAAAGTTGAGAAAAAAATCCTGAATGTGTCATTTATCTCAGAATGGTCTCTAGTAAAGTTACCATCCTCCTTTCGAATCCTTTTAATTTGCTGCTTGGCTACAAAACCTCTCAGCTCATTAGCCAAGAGCTTGTCTGATTTATCACCATGGATAGAAAACGGACTCCTACTCCTATACAATTGGTTTTCAATTGGATACGTTGAAAGAGGATCCAATTTAGTTTGAAGTTCAACTCGCTTTTTATATAACACAGGATTTTTAGCTTGAACATATTGTTGGCCAATTTGTTTAATTTATTTAATTAATGCTAATCTTTCTTTATTGGCTTTTTTCTTTAAATTCGCAGTGTAAGAAATAATTTTTCCCCTCAGATAATCTTTCAATAGCATCCCAAACAATCTGACTGGGAGTTTCTGATCAATTATTTGTATCAAAGAAAAAGGTTTCTGATTCTCTATAAATTTCACCAAGTCATTATTTGATAGTAAACTCTTTTTATTTAAGAAAAGCCTGGAAAAATCATAGTTAGAACAATGGGGCATGATCTGATATTACTATAGCTTGATAACTACAGGACCAAGTCAGAGGAATCACTTGATTATCAATAAGAAAATAATCAATTCATGAGTAAGTTCGATGAATATGTGAAAAAAGGAATACTCTGTTATTTAGATAAAGAAAACACCAAACATCAGAAATGTCATAATCTGATAAAAAAAACAAATGAATGAATAAGGAAGATTTGCTCATTATGGTTGGTGAAGGAGAAGAATAATCCAAAACAGGGTCTAACCAACAATTAAAATGGTATGATGGAGTATATAATCAAATCTGGTAAGGAAGAAAATCCTTTAAAAAAACCCACATCATTCGCATTAGGGGCTTAGATATTAGCTAAAACTACCATTTTATTATTCAATTTCCCTGTAACAATTATATATCAACCATTTGTATCTGATATAACTGTGGCAGACAAAAGGAATATTTTGATCAATAAGAATCGAAATCCCCTGGCTTCAGCCTGGAAGGGAAAGTGAAAATGTTGTCGTCTCCACTTTATCATAAGGTGGGAATTATCACAACTATGAACATGTGTTTCTTGCAAAAATACAATATTAACTTTAAGCTGTTTAATGTGTGAAAATACTTTGTTCCTGTTAATCAGATGGTTCGTACCTTTTACATTCCAATGTTGCTTCATGACTTCAGGGCAGTAATCTACAGATCAAAGACTACTTTACTTGATAAAGATGTAGCTGAGGAATAATTGAACAAGGTCTCTGCCCAGGAGCCAGCTTAGGTAATAAAGAGTGATGTGCTTTCAATCACTGGGGGAGACAAAAGGAAGTCCTTACCAAAGACCTCATAAAGCAACTCTAAAAAGAATTTAATAGGTTGCCCATTTACTGTGGATTCAGCCAAGCCGAGGATACATGAATTCTGTTGTCTCTTCATACCTTCCAGATCAACGACTTTCTTTGTTAGTTTCACATTACTGTCCCTTAATCCGAAGCATGAGTTTCCATTTCATCAACACATTGAATAAGTTGCTCAGTTCTTCCTCAACCATTGTCAAACATTCACCATGTTCTTTATAGTCATTCTTTGGACTTGGCAAGTTTAGTGTTAATCTGATCTTCTTCAAGAACATCAGTTATCGTCTGTCTGTGCTGATTGAGCACCACAATGGTATTCTCCTGGTCAGATTCATTAACATTTCTTCTTTCTTCCCCAATTTGCTTCTTGTAGACATTTCAATACAAGTATAAGTAGAAGAAAGAAAGGTGAATAATAGAGAGTACTTTAGTTGTAAAATAAAGAGCTGAGCAGATGGAAGAACTATAAAGTGAGTAGGAGCATTAGATGCTGCTGTTACCCCATGAGCAGCCAACCAGAAGTCCCTTACTTAACACCTGACATCACATCTGTCCTGAAGCAGAGTCTCAACCCAAAATGTTGACTGTTCATTTTTCTCCGTGGATGCTGCCTGATCTATTGGGTTCAGCAGTTGGGTTCTTTTTATGATACCTGTTAAATTCTCACCAAAGGTCCAATGACAATTATTCAAAGAGGCAGGAAGACAATTTATTCCTCAATCAACATTGCCAAAACTGACTTGCAGGTCAGTTTGTCTCTGTGAAAAATAGCTGTAATGTTTTTAACACAAGGTCATAAATGGAGCTTTGTAAATACAATATTGTTTTCTTTCCTTGTGAAGTGAAATGTCAACAACTGTAATTAAAATGCAGATGTTATTTATTCGTCGACAAATTGCCTGTTGATACATGATGGTAGTCCAGAGATGCATCAGTTCCCTTGGGACTGAAAATTCCCTGATCAATTTTAACTTACTGTTATACAAAGAAGCTGAGATCAATAATGGCCTGTGGAGATTTGATGGAGGTATACAAAATTATGAGGGACAAATAGGTAAATGCCAAAGCAAGGTTTTCCACTGAGGTTAAGAGAGACAAGAACTGGAGGACATGGGGGTAAGGGTGCATGGTGAAATCTTTAAAGAGGACATGCAGAAAGTGGTGAGAGGTGGGATGAGTTGCCAGACAAAATGGTGAATGCAGGCTTGATTTTGACATTTAAGAAAAATTTGGATAGATATGTGGATGGGATGGGAATGGAGGGCTACAGTCCAGGTGCAGGTCAATGGGTCAAGGCAGAACTACAGTTTGGCACAGACTAGGTGGGCTAAAGGGCCTGTTTCCCTGCTGTAGTGTCTATGGTTTCATCTCCGCTGTTGATTTCTCTAATTAAGGGTTAAGCCTGTACTGGTCCAGATGAACTCATCATTTATGCTACATCAAACATACTTCAGTAAGTTATAAATTCCACTTTCTCACCTTCCCTGATCTGTATTTTCAGCTTCATCTCCTAATTGGTGGTAGATAGCTAAAAGCTTCCTTCACATGTGAATGTATATTTAACTCAAATGAACATTGCACATGAACCAGACATTGGCACAGTGAGTGAAGTTGTTCCTTCACTGCCCCTTCAACTTGACCCCCAGGGTTTGATTCTGACCCCCAGTGCTGTCTCTGTGGAGGTTACATGATCTGCTTGTGGCTGTGTGGGTTTCCCGCTGGGGCACTTTGGTTTCCTTCCACATCCCAAGGATGTGGTGGAAGGTTAATTGGCCATTGGAAAGTTTGATGATGAATGGCAGAATTGGGAGGTGAGGGAGTGGATGGGGATGGGAGGAGAATAAAGCTGGTTTCATGTGGAATAGCTGGGAGAATGCAGCTCTGGAGCTGGCGTGTGCGAAGCAACATTCAGGTGGCAGTGCTGAAGGCGCTGTGCCGGCACCTGAAATGTCCACAGCGGGGAGAGACGTCGCAAAGCAAACGCCGACTCCTGTCGACTGTGGACATAGTCCGGCCTTCTTTCAGGTGCCTAAGGGGAGCACTCAGAAGCGGAGAATGCACCTACCCAAGGAGGGTTGGGTAAGTACTCCTTGGGTCAGGGTACTCTGCTTTTAGGTGGCCTCCCAACAGACGCATTCGGATATTTTAGGCGGCTTTACGTTGGGGTACTTTGGCCACCTGAAAGCGGCTTAAAATAGGATTTGTGTAAGATAGATGGCATGGATGCAATGGGTCGAAGGGCTTATGTCCATGCTCTATTGCTCCATGGCATCACAAATACAATTATTAACACCTCAGTTATAATCAGTGTATACCTTAAGCTGGTGGATAATGAAGGATGGAATACAAAAGACCGAATTGAATTTGGATATTTTTAATATCCACTCACTTCACAATATTTATTGCAAAGTAGCTCCTGATATTCCACAGGAGCTGCCATTATTCACAGCCAGCTGTTATACCTTGGGTTATTATGCTGGCAATCACGATGTTGGTATTTATTTCCATGCAATTGGGTTTTATAACACCTTTCAAATGAAATAAAATCTAAAAATACATAATCCTTCCATAAATAATGTAATTAGGGTGTAAAAATTATGTACCATCATTTAACTAAAATCGCCAAATTAAAATACACATGCTGAAAATAAAGATGTATATAAAATTACATTTAATTTGGTTCAAAGTGACATTTGGAAAAAAACAGCCTGCCTCAGACAGTGAAGTGACATAACAATCTGGGTCAAGTTTTTCATTGAAGTAATTCCTGTTGAGTTTTCATGTATAATTTTCCCATTTTGAATAAAATTGGAAACCTGTCAAATGTGTCCCCACACTGGTTTTTGAGGTGTAATTGTTTAACTTTGTGGAAGATATATTGATGCTTTAATACAGGCTTTCAACTCATCTGCTTTCAAACCCCTTGGACAGGCTGGTTACATTTTGTGAAAATCTCTAGCCAGCATAAATGTAACACTTCCCATTAATTGATTACTCTATGACTTTGTGACATTTGATCTATATCTCATTGGCCCCCACCAGCCAGGCCACACCCTCTTCAAGTTGCTACCATCGGCAAAAAGATACAGGAGCCTCAAGACAAGCACTCAGCAGCACAAGGTCAGCTTCTCCCCCACTGCCATCAGCTTCCTGCACTTTTATTGTATTTATATTTTCTTACAGAAATGTGTAGTAAAATGAAGGCACAATTGTGATGTGGTGCCACAAAACACTGAATTTCATAGCAATTGTCAGAAATAAAACTTCTCACACATGAGTCTCTTTAAAACTGATGACACGACAAGCTTTATTTACAAGTCTGCAGAGTTGGACTCAACTGGTTTCTCACCAGTTAAGCCCCGATACATACAGTGCATTGATTTTTATACCTTTATTATTTGCCCTTCCCCTTCTTATTAATACTGTTTTAATTGGTTAGTATTACAAAAACATTCTAAGTATAACTGCATTATTAATTATCACGTTCGTTACGTACGCTGTGAACTCTACATTCACTGAATTCTGTTTCTCACACTTCTTATCAATCCTTTGTCTCCTGCATGTCTCTCACTATGACCATGAAAAGATAGGTTTAAAAAAACATATTCAGCAGCTCCTTCTGTCCTTGACTGCTAGTAAACTCTCTGTCCATTCTGGCTTCCCTGTTTATGATTAATCATCACATTTTAACTTAAGTCTTTTTAACCTAAATTCTCTATATCACAATCCACCCCTTTCTCTCTTTAAAATGTGTTGAATATATGTATAGATATGAATGGGGATTCTAAGCTAGGGAAGAGAAATGTTTTATGATACATTAATCTCACGCTGAAATAAAAGTCTTACAGGGTCTCCCATCCCCCCTGGTTGCATAGCTTGTTCGACCATGGAAATCACCAGGCTGCGTAGACAGGGAATAATACAGGGCAAAATAAGTAGGAGGAATAAAATACTTCCGATGACCCACAAGAAGGTACGCCACCAGGTTCCTCCAAACCATTTGTCCATCCAATTAAATTGTGGGAAAGGATGCCAGGTTTGAACCGGTACATGGGACAATGTACGAATATTATCAGCGATTTTACGAATGGCTTTTCCATTATCATCAATCTGTAAGCAGCAGTTAGTCAAATTAAGTTTGCCACATACACCTCCTTCCGTGGCTAGGAGATAGTCAAGGGCTAGACGGTTCTGATATATAGCAGAGCGCATTTGACCTTGCTGGGATGCAAGTAATTGCAGGGCTATAGCTGTTTGATTTGTAACAATTTCAAGCACTGCTTGTAAGCGAATTATGCGATTTAACATATATATAGGAGTACGATAACCCCAAGATCCATCTTGAGCCCATGTAGCGGGACCATAATATTGAATTATGCGCTCTGGAGGCCAATCATCTCTCCATTCTCCCAAATGTACCGTGGTAGAGCGGGGTTCACGATGTAATGTATCAAAGACCTTCACGCCTAATTTATGACCGTGATCGTGGGGTAGAAGGAAAAATTCTGGGCGGATTATTCCTAGGAAACAAGTTCCACTCCACTGTGAGGGAAGACGAGTATAAGCTTTATTACCACATACCCAGAATAATCCATTTGGGGATACTCCATACCCCCTTTCCCAAACTCTTTTAAGAACGGGGTTTGATTGGTATGGTCCTGTGATGGTGGAAGTGGTACAATTCCAAAACTGAATACTGCTATTAGACAGGGGTAGGCAATTAGTTTTAAAAACAGTGGATAAGAACCAAGTCTAAGGTTTAGGAAACCAAGTGAAAACACCAGGCGAAATGCGAATCCATACAGCCTTGCAGGGACTTTCTCCTACTGGGTATTTGCCGGCTCGTGAGAGACAATAAAAACCAGAGGGGACGTTAGAGAGAGACCAGGTTTCTCTTGATCTCGTTCGGTTAGTTGTCCAAATGCGGGAAATCATGGTCAATGAATTGAGAGGTTCTCCCCACCAAGGCCATTGTTCTGACATCCGTGGACCCCCGCAGACCCAACAATTGGTTACATTAAAAGTTCCTGCAATTTTAGTTGCCAGATCTACAAAAAGGTTATCTCCCCCAATTGCATTACCGAAACTTACATGGTTATTTGGATGGACTCGAACTAAGTCCGGCTGTCTTAAAGGGACAGGCAATTTCGAGTGTGGAGTGTAACTTCTCATTGGAACAGTACGTTGGTGTATGCAAAACCAGAGTCCATCAGGGCATGGTGGGCTTGAGTCACCTTTCCAACCGTTAAGAGGGAAAGGAGTGGTATTAGGAATCTGTATATAATGACCCATATTATTTCCTTCTTTTTCCACACAAGGGGTATATGGATGTTGGGTGGTATTTTCTGCCCAACATTTCTCAGGAACTGAGGTATGGGAAATGAAATTACCTTCCTTTCTTCCCCAAATGTGGTCCTGAAACAGGACCACTGTATCTCTGCATTTCTTACATTTCACACCTGATAAAGACATAGGCAAACTAAGAAAAATCAAAGAACATAACAATAACATTGTGAATTAAGTCTTTTTGCGAAATCGTAAGGTAAGAGGTTTTTCTCCAGGAATACAAGTCCAATCTGAGTTCGTATCAGGGTCCTGTGGCGCCTCTACAGGTCCCTTAAATCTGGATGCGTGTATCCACCCCTTCTCTCTTGTTCGTGCTGCAGCTTCTGTAGTTAAGAGAACTTGGTATGGACCTTCCCACTGGGGCTGGAGTTTTTCAGTCTTCCAGGTCTTGATAAGAATCCAGTCTCCTGGTTCCACTTTGTGTAAAGAAAAGTCTAGAGGCGGTGTTTGTGCCAATAGTCCTCTCTTTCGTAAATCTGTAAGAGAGCGTGACAGTGCCTGTAAATAGTTCCTAACAAATATATCCCCTTCCCCCAAGGTGGGACACCCCTCAACTGTACTCCAGAAGGGAAGCCCAAACATCATTTCATAAGGGGACAGCCCTACATCTTTTCGTGGGGCAGTACGAATTCTTAATAAGGCTAGGGGCAGACACTTTATCCAAGGCATTTTAGTTTCCACCATTAACTTTGTCAATTGGATTTTTAGTGTTCCATTCATACGCTCGACCTTCCCTGAGCTTTGTGGATGCCAAGGGGTATGTAATTTCCAAGAGACCTGTAATGCATCACAAATCAATTGCTGGATTTTTGAAGAAAAATGTGGACCCCTGTCTGAGTCTATAGAATCCATTATACCATATCTGGGGATTATCTGCTCTAGGAGGAGGCGAGCTACTGTAGAGGCTGTAGTATTTATTGTTGGGAAGGCTTCTACCCATCGGGTAAAGTGATCTATTATCACCAACAGATATTTCCATCTTTGAACTTGAGGTAACTCTGTGAAGTCGATCTGGATACGTTGAAAAGGGCGTATGGCTAATGGTTGACCTCCCATGGTCCCTGTCCTCATTATCTTCTTATTAATTTTTGTGCATAGGTAACAATTTTGCACCTCTTGTTGGGCCAAGGTGTAGATTCCCTTACACACATATTCTCGAAGCACTGTGTCACATAAGGCTTGGGTGCCCCAGTGGCTCTGTTGATGCAGGTGTTTTAAAATATTGCGAGTTATTTCTTTATTTAGAACAATTCTTCCATCTGGTGTTTTCCATGTTCCATCAGGTAACTGGCTTGCGCCCAGCTGATCCATGTTCTTTTCTTCCTTAGCAGTGAAAATGGGAGCTGTCTTTATGCCTTGCCTTATTGGGATTAAAGTCAGCAAACGGACTTCTTGTTGCATGGCTGCTCTTTTGGCTTCTTCATCAGCCAGTCTGTTTCCAATTGCTGTTGGGTTATCTCCCCTTTGATGGCTTGGTATGTAGACCACTGCTATTTCTTGGGGTAATGTTAAGGCTTCTAGAGTCAGAGTAATCATCTGTTCGTGTGCCAATTCCTTTCCTCTTGATGTAATTAGACCACGCTCCTTCCAGATCTTACCAAAGGTATGCACTACCCCGTATGCGTATTTGGAATCTGTGTAAATTGTTCCAATTTTCTTTGCCAGTATTCTGAGGGCTCTCTGCAAGGCATATAGTTCACAGGATTGTGCTGACCAGCTTCCGGGTAGTCTCGTGGATTCTACTACTTTCCAAGTATTTCCTTCTATTATAGCATACCCATTTCTTCTCATTCCGTCAACACATCTGGCGGAGCCGTCAATGTAGAATTCATATCCTTCTCTCAGCGGAGTATCGCAAAGGTCTTCTCGGGTCTTGGTCTGAAGATCTGTCAACTCGACACAGTCATGCTCCACCTCTTTCTCTGTTTCACTGCCGTATAAAAATTGAGCTGGGTTGCAGCTATTAATTTTTGCAAACTGTAAATCTTCTCCAACCATTAAAATGGTTTCATACTTTAATATGCGAGAATCAGTCAGCCATCGATGGGCAGTTTGTGTTAATAAAACACTCACAGAATGGGAGGTGTACACAGTCATCTTTCCTCCAAAAGTAAGTTTACGTGCTTCCTCTACCAACAGAGCAGCAGCCGCTACTCCCTGGATACACGTCGGCCATCCGCGAGACACTGGGTCCATCATTTTGGAAAGGAAAGCCACTGGGTGTCGCTGACCACATTTTTCCTGTGTTAAAACTCCCACAGCTGTTCCTTGGTTATGAGTGACAAATAGCTGGAAGGGCTGTTTTAAAGAGGGCAGAGTGAGCACTGGGGCTCGTGTTAGGCGATGTTTCAAGTCCTCGAACCATCCCTCCTCCTCCTGGGTCCATTTCAATGGATAGTCATTTTCATTTGTCAGTTTATCATACATAAACTTCACCAAAGCTGAGTAGTCCTCTATCCATAACCTACAGTATCCTAAGAGTCCCAGGAATTGTCTTATTTCCTTCTTATTACGGGGTAAAGGCATTCTAGTGATTCCCGCAATTCGTTCAGGGGTAATCCGTTTCTGTCCTTTACTTATCTGGTGTCCCAGATATATCACAGTTTTCTCAACAAACTGTAACTTGTTTCTGGACACTCGTAGACCCTTTTTCCCCAGATAATTCAAGAGTCTAATGGTCTCTCTCCTCATTTCTTGTTCCTTGGGTCCTGATAATAGTAAATCATCCACATACTGCATTAGTTGGGAATCATCAGATTGTGGATAGTCCATCAGGATTTGTTCTAGCATTTGTCCAAACAGGTTTGGAGATTCAGTGAACCCTTGGGGCAATACAGTCCACCGAAACTGTCTCCGTCTACCTGTCCATGGATTTTCCCATTCAAACGCAAACATATCTCTACTTTCCTCTTCTAACGGACAAGTCCAGAAGGCATCCTTCAAGTCGATAACACTAAACCACTCATGGTCTGGGGGAATCCGACTCATAATAGTATAGGGATTAGGCACCACTGGGTGGCGGGTCTGAACAATAGCATTCAAACTTCTTAGATCCTGAACTAGGCGATAGGATCCATCTGACTTTTTTACTGGGAGTATAGGGGTGTTATAAGGTGACATGCATTCTTCTAATAGTCCGTCTCGTATTAAAGTCTCAATTACCGGCTGTAGCCCTTTTCTCCCTTCCAAAGAAATAGGATACTGACGTTTCCTTACCGGCTGATGACCTGGTATTAATGTGACATGTAAAGGTGGGATGTCCAGACCTCCTCGATTTCCCTCCTTATACCAGACTCTCTCGTCAATCTGCCGTTCATCCTCTTCCTTTAAAGCGCAGAGGTGGACTCGCACTTCTCCGTCCACAGGGAGAGCACCCAAACCTAGGAGAGCCTGTAAGTCCCTTCCTAGGAGGTTAAATCCAGCCGAAGGTAATAACAAGAGGTCTTGTACCCCTTCTCTTTCTTCCAGTTTCACTGTTACTTGGGGAATTATTGATACCATTCTGGGAGCTCCTTCTATCCCAGAAATTGTCAAATTACTTTTTATAGGCTCAGTTCCGATTGGCACAGTTATTACACTACTTCGTTCCGCTCCTGTGTCCACCATAAACACCACCTCTTCTCCCTTGGGACCAATTTTTAGTTTTACCAGGGGTTCCCTCTTATATTTGGTCTCTAACATTTGGAACCCCTGACACCCCTAATCTTCTTCCATAAGTTCGAGGGCACGCAATTCCCTCTTGTATCGGGGGCATTCCCTCTTAAAGTGTCCTTCCTCATTGCAGTAATAGCACTTAACGAACCTCCGGGGTCTTCCCTCTCTTGGATATTTTGGATTGTTTAGAGGAAGGTTTTGTTTTCTTTCCCCTCTGGATTCAGCATTCATCTGTCGGATAGTCTGTACCATAACCTTTGTCGCCTTCTTTTGATCTTCTTCTTCTCTCTGCACATATACTTTTTGTGCCTTTTTTAACAGTTCACTTAGGGGTTTTTCACTCCAGTCCTCCTCCTTTTCTAGTTTCTTTCTAATGTCTTGCCATGATTTGGAAACAAATTCAATTCGAATAAGCTGTTCACCCATTGGTGTACTAGGGTCCACACCAGCATACTGTTGGACATTCTTTCTCACCCTCTCCAAAAAATCAGTAGGGGATTCGTCTTTCCCCTGGTGGTTCCCAAATGCCTTGGTAAAATTGTGACCCTTTGGCACAGCCTCCCGTATCCCTTTAATTGTCCACTCTCTATATTGTCTCATACTTGCCAATCCCTCGGGTGTTCGTTTGTCCCACCTGGGTTCATTTAGGGGATATTTTTGTTCATGGGGTCTAGGGTCCCCAGGTTGTTCATATTCCCACATGAGGAGGGCAGCCCGTCGAATCATCTGCCTCTCCTGGGGTGAAAATAATGTTCCCATTATTGCCTGCATCTCTTCCCACGTATATGTGTTTGGTCCCAAGAATTGGTCAAGCTGTTCAGCCAGTCCTATAGGATCTTCCAATAACTTTTTCATTTCTTTCTTAAATCCCCGCACCTCTGTACTAGTTAGGGGAACATTCACATATCCCGTTCCCCCTCCCGGTCCTCCCATAGGAACTTCTCTCAGGGGATTTAGGTTTATTGAAAACTTTGATGGTTCTGGACCAGTCTGGGATCTTGTCCAGGGTCGGTTTACCGGTGGAAGTTTAGGGTCCGACTCCCTTAATTCATCCTTTTTATCCCGGCCCCCTTCGGGGCAATCAGATTCATCACCTTTCCCCTCCGGTAATAAGCTTTCCTCGGGCGCAGTAGGCACCGGGGGAATATAAGGAGGGGGAAGGTTGTCCAGAGGTTCCCATTTCTTTTCTCCTGCCACTCTCAATTTAAAACATTCTGTTAAGGATCCTGGCCAGGGAACCCAACAAAATGCATATGCTGACTCTTCTTGATTCACCTTTGGTCTCGAATTTACATATATGTTTAATGCTTGTCTAACCCAATCCTCATCAGATCCAAATTTCGGCCACCAGACCGAGGAACCTTTAATAGGTTGTTTTGACCAAAGGAGACAATATTGGACCATCTTTTTCTTGTTTTTGTCCCGATATCTTTTACTATCCCAATTTTCAAACATTCTCCCCAAAGGGCTGTCAAGGGGTACTCCCAGGAATTGTCCTGAATTTTCAGATGAGCCCTTAGATTTTGATCCTCCCATTTTCCCACCTAGATCTGTTTATCGTTGCTGAGGACCCTCTCGCTCTGGACCCTACTCCCTTCCTCTCAGACGCCTCGTCGGAGGTGCTGTCCCTCCTTCGGTTACCGCTGAGGTTTTCCTGGGGTTGACCCCTCTCTTCTCGGCACTTCGTCGGAGGTGCTGTCCCTCCTTCGGTTACCGCCGAGGTTTCCCTGGGGTCTATCCTAGAGTCCCGCGACAGGGTTCTCACACAACGACAAAAGATCTATACTTAATCTATTCCGTTAGGTTTTTATCCAAACAGGTGTATCCCGTTACACCTGTTACCCAATCCCCACACCACAATTGTAAGTCGTCACTTACCGGTGTCTTCCCGGGGATTGAACCGTCACCGTTCTCCTCTCCGTCTTGTCGTGTCACCCTGTCCGGATACCACTCGCTCAAGCCGCCCGAAGCGACGAGCAAGGGACTAGGAGCCGCTGAACTCAGCGGGGTGCACCGCCTCCGATGTCCCTCTTCTCGCCTCCCCTCACGGCCGGAGTGTAGATCCCGGACGAGCCCCCATTTGTCAGAAATAAAACTTCTCACACATGAGTCTCTTTAAAACTGATGACACGACAAGCTTTATTTACAAGTCTGCAGAGTTGGACTCAACTGGTTTCTCACCAGTTAAGCCCCGATACATACAGTGCATTGATTTTTATACCTTTATTATTTGCCCTTCCCCTTCTTATTAATACTGTTTTAATTGGTTAGTATTACAAAAACATTCTAAGTATAACTGCATTATTAATTATCACGTTCGTTACGTACGCTGTGAACTCTACATTCACTGAATTCTGTTTCTCACACTTCTTATCAATCCTTTGTCTCCTGCATGTCTCTCACTATGACCATGAAAAGATAGGTTTAAAAAAACATATTCAGCAGCTCCTTCTGTCCTTGACTGCTAGTAAACTCTCTGTCCGTTCTGGCTTCCCTGTTTATGATTAATCATCACATTTTAACTTAAGTCTTTTTAACCTAAATTCTCTATATCACAGCAATGTATTCTAATTCTGATTCTCATTTGTGGGTCATTGTATATTCATCCCAGACAGGTAGTTTATAATATTTTGGATTTTTTCCCCCATTCGCAGTTTCCCCAGCAAATCTTATGTGTTGGAGTCTCCATGTTGTTAAATTTAAAGAGAGTTTAAAAGACAAATGTACAGCTTAGCCCCACCCCTGATCAAAAAAAAAAGTTGAAGCAATGCCACGTCAACCACGTTTGAACTTGAGGGTCAATAAAATTTTTCTCACCCAGAAACCACCCCTCCCAACACCTCCCATTTCCACTAAACAGGTTCAATAATGGAATCTTTGCCAGTTAAATTTAAATTTAGATATACAGAACGGTAGCAGGTCATTTCAAGTCTGTGCTGCCCAATTTACACGCAATTAACCTTTGTACGATGGGAGGCTACCGGAGCCCCCCAGAGAAAACCCACACAGACATTGAGAGAGAGAACATACAAATTCCTTAGAGACCAGGGATTCGAACCATGGCCTGTTCCCAATCTCTGGCGCTGGAAAGGTGTTGTATTAACTGCTACGCCAACCGTGCTGCTCTAAGGTGTCTCACTAAGGTTCTTATGTATCTCACTGAACTTGGTTCTTTCTCTCACTTACTTGACCAATGAGTTTAAACCATAGCTTGTCTCACACAGAAAGTCAGTTTCCCAACTTTTCAGGTTCACTTTGCAACTCAGGTAGACCAAATGTACTTAGGTCAGGTCCAGCCAAATATTTTACATCTCAAAGATAGATCTGAAAAAAAAACCTATAAATTTGCAAAGGGAAAAATGAAAATGAGATTCCTTCTGAGCTGTGCAGGGCCTCCTATGAAGGGTTTAGAAAGAGGAAGAGTGCAAATTTAAATTTTAAAACACAGTAACAGGCCATTTCGGCCCATGAGCCCATGCCAGCCAATTTAGACCCAATTAACCTACAACCCCTGGTACTTTTCGAACAGTGGGAGGAAACTGGAGCCCCCAGGGATAAACCAAACAGACTTGGGGTGACAGATGGCATGAGAGTCGAACCCTGGCGCTGTAAAGGCATTGTGCTAACCGTTACATCAACTGTGCCATGTACTACTATGCTTGTTCTGGACCTACCATGTTTGGAAAATTTCAGATTTAAAATGATAATGAGTTTATAATCTACATTGTAAAATGTGCACATGCATGGAAATTCTTGATGTAGAAGAAGACCAGATACTTTGTATACTACTACAGTTTTGTACATTAAATTAAAGAGATAAATACAAAAGATATATTATAAATATTCACAGTTACCATGAAGCAAGGAAAAAAAAGTGGCATTATAATAGTGAAAACAGTCCATATGAGGTGTCAGGTTTAAGGTTAGTTTAGTAAGGGAAGGTTTTAAGAGCCTGATCACAATTGCAAAGTGTTTTTGAACTGAGAGGTTCTGGGCTTCAAACATCTTTTCCTTTTTTCCTTAAGATAGCACTAAGAAGAGGTTGTGACCAGGGTGATGGTTTTTTTTCATGATGCTGGCTGCCTTCTTGATGCAGTGCATCACAGAGATATCTTCAGTGGATGGGAGGTCAGATAGGCCTGGCTATGTTTGGCGTCTTCTGCAGTGTTCAGTACTCCTGAGTACTCAAATGACCAAACCAGGGTGTGATGCAACCACTGTGATATTTTCCACCGTTTACCTGTCGAAGTTTTATGGAGTATTCGATGGCGTACTAAATCTCCTCAGACTTAATAGGAAGTACAGGCATCCTGTTTTACATATATTTAATACATTGGGTATATTTGTCTTCGTCTCATCGCTGTGAACCACCTGTCACAGATCCTCTGACCAGTGGTGGTCCGCGAACCAGAGCTTGAGAAAACTGCTTTCATAAAAACTCCATAGATCTCATGGCACTGGTTTATAGAAGGTGAGGGAGTTGTCCTTGGCAATATTTATCAAAATATAAATGTCGGTATTAAAACACATTACCTGATCATTTTTTTATTGTTCATTGTAACATGTCCTGAAATACAATGGAAACATTTTATTTTTGGAGTTATCCAGGCAAGTCAATATATCCTTAAACAATCTTCCTGGCCAAACAATGAGAATATAACAAATAGTTTCAGCTCCACTGGGCTAGGACCAGAAGAAAGAATCCAAGATCCTCATTCCTTATTGTTGATCATTCTTTTGTGCTGGTGAATCTAAGATTCAAGATTCAGTTTATATACATGACATAAAATAGACAAAAATGTTTCCTGTGTTTGTCCTGAAAAGGCAGACAAAATGTTGGCAATTAATCCAAGTGCCTTTATTAAACAAGGAAGGCAAGCAAAAAGGCGAGTCCTTTCAGAGATGTGGAGTGACTTGTCGATTTCATTGCTGCCTGTGGCACCCCTGTAACCACAGTATCTGCAAGGCCTGTTATTTAGTGGTTCTATTAATTGAGTCTGAATTGACTGTAATGCATATTCTCAATATGTCGACAACAGTTTAAAATAGTTATTCATTTAGAGAACAAAAACAATCAATATCCATTGGGGCAAAAATCACTTTCAAGAGAAAGATAAAAAGGACCTTTTTCAAGGGCTTGTGACTGTGCTCCCTCACTGTGGATGTGAGATGTGTGATTTTTGCCATTACTGTTGACTCTTGTCCACAGCTCTGGTTTACAGAGGTTGTCCAGTGGTTCTGGCAAGAGTCATGAGCAGAGATATGAACCAGAGCAGCTGATGCCACATCAGACTTAAAGGAGTTTATTTGTTTTAATGAGAAGCTATCTCGATAGAGTGAATATAGAAGGAGTCAACGGTGCAAGACAATCACTCAGACACTGAGGTCTCAGAGAGGAGGAAGTCATTATGAACAGTCTGGTGTGAGCTTGGAAGATTTTCCATAGGCAGCCAACTGACAGAATTTATTGAACCTTTTAAGGAAAAAATTGGTACCAATCAAGTAGGCTCAGTTGAGGCTGATTTGTGGATTGTTTTCATAAATCACAAATAGTCAATTGGAAATCTTTTTTCCATGGAGGGGGATGTTAATGAGAGCAGATTTGTATTTGATCATTCACAGAAGTCCATGGATGGCTGCACCCTATATGTCCTGGTGAAGCAGAGGAAGTTGTCTCATTGATTTCTTTTCTTTTGGGGAGATTCACAATGAGCTCTCAGCTTGATTTTGGAAATGCCCAAATATTCAAAATCCAAATGCAGCTGATGAAGAGTATATTGCTTAAAATGGAGAGAGAGCAATTAAAGACAGACTAATCTTCTCGAAAGTTGATAGTGTAATGCCATAGTTACGTGAAGTAGGGTCACAAGGAGGCAATCACAAAGTGATTATTTTAAAAACTGTTGTGAGTTCTATTACACTTGGTCCTGTATCGTCAGTGTTATGAGAGTGAGGTTTAATTCTACTCATGGGGAATTCAATGGTACTCAACAGAAAGGGGCATTTCTGAGAATCATTGCAGTATTTTTTGCACTTTCCCTTTCTCATGTTCCATTCTTTGACCCTGTATTGAGCCAATTACATATTTTGCTTGTTTATTTTTCACTTTCTCATCTGAAGTTTGGCTGAATTCCACACAAAATCTTATGGGAGAGTTTATTTTCCATAAAAAACACCAAGTGCAGTGAGAAGGGTTCTTCTGCAAGCAGTCTAGCCGGTTATCTCTAACATTCAAACAGCTGTGTATTGAGTACAATTTACAGAGTATAGGATTATGGTGAAACACAATGGCGATGTTGTTGGTGGGGGGGGGTCATTCAGGACCCTGTTAGAATTCACTCTTCATCCATAATCCCAGTAATGTTTCGGTGTCCATTCATCTGTGGAATTACCATAGAGTTGAATCCACTTCTGCCTTTTTCTGATGCCTGCTCACATCCATCACTATGTCAAAGACAATTAAGGATGAGCAACAAATACTGAGCTTGTCAGCAATGTAAGTACTCTTTTAAACCCTCCAACATCCACTAATGATTAGGTGGAAGAACTCCAATGGTGACTCAAATTGCAGAAGTCTATCTGATACTGAAGCCAATTCATCAACACAGGTGTGGAATCAAAGTTGATTCAGCTTTACTTCTGGAGATGGTTTCCTTTTTTTGACTGAAATCGAGAAGACAGGCGACGGGTTAAGGTTGATGCTTCATTCCCGGCCTAGCTCCTGTTGCATGGATTACTGGAACCCACAGAATTCCGCTGCCACATATAAACTGTTACTGATTTGTAGCTATGGAGCATGTCAACCTCCAACCTTCCTTCCTGCAAATTCTTCCACAGAGGGTGAAAATGATATTTGGTTATAAGTAAAGATAAGGCTAAAGAGGCTCCCAAATGGGCCATGCGCGCTGACAGCTTCCTGATTTCATCGGGAGTTCAGAACTGGGAGCTTGGGTTCACCTTGAGATAGGACAGGAGATTGAGCAAAGGGAGAGGTGGTGGGAGTGCATGAGGCGAATCCATGGCATTGGTGTCTCTGAAGGGACTCTCTTTTGCTTCTCTTTCTTGTTGTGGGGACTGGACTAGTGGTGTTCCTTTGCAGCAAGCAAAAATAGACAAATTTTGTGTATTTATGTAGATGAAAATGAAGGAACCTCGAATAATTCCGAATCAAGATTTATTGTCATTGAAGAAATCATGAAATTCATTGTCTTGCGGCAACATCAGAGTGAAACAATCATATTCTAACCATCTTATGACATAACTATAAAAAAGTAAAAATAATACTGCACCAAAAGTAAGGCAGTGTCTTTGGTTCATTGATTAATCAGGAATCTGAAGGCAATGGGGAAGCAGCTGTCCTTGAGCCACTGAGCACTTGTCTTTAGGTTCCTGTACCCTTTCCCAAAGGTAGCAGAATGAAGAGGGCGTGGCCTGGTTGGTGGGGGTCTTTGAGGATAGAGGCTGCTTTTTTAAGATACCGCCTCATGTAGATGTCCTCGATAGAATGAAGCCTGGTGCCTGTGATGTCGCAGGCTGAGTTAATAACCCTCTGGAGTTTATTCTTTTCCTGAGAGTTGGTGCCTCCATTCCAGGCAGTGTTGCAACCAGCCAGAAGGCTCTCCACGGTACACCTGTAGAAGTTTTCGAGATTCCTCAGTGTCAAACCGAATCTCCTGAGACACCTCACAAAGTTTAGCTGCTGGTGAACCTTTGTGATTGCATCAACGTGGAGGCTGCAGGACAGATCCTCGGAAATGTTGTCACCCAGGAATTTGAAGTTCTTGACCCTCTCCACTTCTGAGCTCTTAATGAGGACTGGGTCGTGTTCCACTATCTTTGAGCGCAAGGTGGTTGTTGTCATTACAGCGTTCAACAAGCTGATCTATCTCCCTCCTATATGCTTTCTCATTACTATTTGTGATTCTGCTGACAACTGTGGTGTCATCGGCGAACTTGTAGACGGCATTGGAATTGTGTCTGGTCACACAGTCGTGGATGTATAATGAGTTGTTGTTGTTGTGGCTATCCCTCAGGGTTGAAGATGATGGCCTTCATTCCTATGGGCTCTCAAGTGGCTTATGAGTTCAAACTTGGATAGTGGCCCACTGAGTGAAGATGCCTGGGCGTCTATTTGCTTAATGTGTATCTAATATTGCACTCCAAGAAGCACACAATACTTCAGAAATCAACCAAATAGTTCCATGGCATGAAAACAATGATGATTGGAGCTGATAGATTTGTTGCAGCCTTTATCCACCTTCATAGCTGTTGAATTCAAAGTAACTTTGTCCACCTGTTCCACTGTTTAGGACATGGTTGGATTGTTCCTTGTCAGGGACCTCACCCTCGGCCTTACTGCCACAGTTGGCCCTACTAGAAGCATAGCTCCAGATGGTATTGCTCTCAGGATCACTGGACCTTCTCCACCATGACAACATGACAATCAATGTATAACAAGTAGAGCAGTGGGCTCAGCACACATCCTTGGGGTGCGCCTGTGTTGATAATCATTGAGGAGGAGATATTGTTTTTGATTCATATGAAGAATTAGCTGTTGTGCCATTCTATCCTAGAGAGATTTTAACAAATTAGACAGTTGGGTGCGGGATTACTTCTGAATGTGTCTATTCAAGCACCTTCTTTCCTACTTGTTCTTCTATACTCTATGGGGATATGCTCAGTCATTTACAGTCGGAGGGTGGAGGGGCTGAAAGTGCTTGCTAAGTAATGAGAACAGTTTAAAAAGGACATGAAGCACAAAGGGTTAAGCTGAGTTTTGATTTGTGTTGATGTTGATTAATTGGGAAATTGAGTTAAATGGCAGGGTCCAATAAAAGGAGGGGTAGCTAAAGGCACAGCTGAGTATGTGAGTGGCCCAGTGAAGCTTTGGTTTAAGAGGCTCTAGTGAGCAGCAGCTGAGAAAGAGCTTGCTTGCCTGCTACCATAGAGGTAAGGCCAGATGAGTCAGTTTAATCCTTTAATTATATTTAGATCTTGGAGTCAGCTAGGGCAGTGGATTGCTCTGGATGTGGGAAATCTGGGACAGTGTAGTTGTCCTACCAGGGACAAGTTGAGGTGGTCATCTCTCTGGCTGAGAGGTTTCCTCCCCTGGCTCTGAAGGGAAGGGTGGAGAAGAGGAGAGCTATAGTAATTGGGGACTTGTTGGTTAAATGAGTGAATAGAGGATTCTGTGAACAAGATTGAGGTTTCTGGATAGTATGTTGCCTCCCAGGTGCCAGGGTTGGGGACACTGCTGATAGAGTTCATAAGATTCTGGAGAGGGAGGTTGAGTAGCATGGTGAGGTGGTCCACAAGGGGACTAATGACATGGGTAGGGATGAGGCTTTGAAGAAGGAATACAGGGAGTTAGGAAAGAAGACGTAAAAAAAAAAAAAACCTTGAGGGTAGTAATCTCAGGATTGCTACCTATGCCATATGCCAGAGAGGGTAGGAACAGGAGGTTAAGCCACATGAATGTGTGGCTGAAGAGTTGGGGCAGGGGTTCAGATTTCTGAAACATTGGGATCTTTTCTACAAAATGGACAGGCCTCACCTGAACTGAGTGGGACCGACATCTGGGCGGGAAGGGTTTAAACTAGTTGGGTGGGGGGTGGTAGTGGAAATCATAATGTGAGTGTAGAGATTAAGGTAGAAGGGAATCAGGAAGTTGGGGTCAAAAAAGAGGAAGTTAGAAAAAAAGTTTAAGATGTGCAGCAAAGACAGGCAGATGAAAATGAACATAATTTACACTACAATAGAAATACAGCTGAATCATAACAGATACTGGTTTAAGAGTACTTTACTTGAATGTATGGAACATGAAAAATATTACACTGTGGCCATCACTGAGACATGGCTTAATAATGAATGTGATTGGGAGCTGAATGTCCCAATGTATATGTGTATAGGAAAGATAGGCAGGTAGGTAGAGGGGCTGATGTGGCCTGGATAGTAAGCAATTATATTAAATCACTAGAAAGAATGGACATAAGGTCAGATGGGGTAGAATATGTATGGGTTGACTTAAGAAATGGCAAGAGTAAAAGGATCCTATTGGTAGATGTATACAGGCCCCCAAACAGCAGCTGGGAAGTGGACTATGAGTTACAGTTGGAAAGAGAAAAAGTGTGTCAGAAGGAAAATGTCAACATAATTATGGGGGATTTTAACATGAAAGGGGATTGGGAAAGTCAGAAAAGTACTGGATCTCAGGAGAGAGAGTTTGTAGAATGCCTACAGGATGGTTTTTTGGACCAGCTTGTCGATAAGCCCACCAGGGCTTCCTTGAATTGGGTGATGTGTAATGAACTGGAAGTGATTAGGGAATTAAAGGTAATGAACCCTTAGGAAGTAGTGACCTTAATGCGATAGAGTTCAGCTTCAAATTTGAAAAAGGAAAAGCTGATATTAGGTGTGTTAATATCTCAGTGGAACAAAGGGAATTACAGTGGTGTGAGAGAGAAAATGGCCCGTTGACTGGAAAAGTAAGCTCGATGGAGGGGCGACAGAACAGAATTGGATATTTCTGCAAGAAATAAAATGCAGGATAGATGTATTCCAATAAAATAGAAAATTATGAAAGGAAAAATGACACAAATGTGGCTAACGAGAGGTTAAGGCTAAAATAAATGCAAAAGGGAGGTCAAACAAGGAAACAAAAATTAGTGGAAAAACAGAACTGGGAAAGTTTTTTAAAATTTACAGACAAAAATTCATTAGGAAAGAAAAAATGAACAATGAAAGGAAGTTGGCAAATAACAGAAAAGAATACCAAGTTTAATTAAATATATAAAAAGTAAAAGAGAAACATGGGTAGATATAGGACCAATTGGAAAATAATGCTGGAGAAATTATAATGGGTAATAAAGATGGCAGAAGAATTAAGTGAGCATTTTGTTTCAGTCTTCACTGAGGAAGACAATAGCAATATACCTGATGGTCAGAGGTCTCAAGGAATAGAAGTAAATAGTCAGGATTGGTAGAGAGATGGTGCTTAGTAAGCTGAATGAACTAAAGATAGGTAAGTCTCCTGGACTGGATGAGGTACACCCATGGGTTCTGAAGGCAGTGGCTTTGGAGATAGTGGAGGTTTTGAAATTGATTTTCCAGAAATCAATACTCTGACGTGATTCCAGAGGATTGGAAAGTCGCAAATGTAGTTCTGTTTAAGAAAGGAGGGAGGCAGAAAAAGGAAATTATAGACCTAGTAGTCTGACATTGGTTGTTGGGAAAGTATTGTACTTAATCCTCAAAGATGAGGTTATGAAATACCTAGAGATGGATGGCATGATAGGTCTAAGTGAACATGTTTTCATGAAGGGAAGATCCTGCCTGACCAACCTATTGGATTTCTTTAGGAAATCTCAAGTAGGATGGAAAAGGGAGAGGCTGTGGATATTGGGTATTTGGATTTTCAAAAGGCTGCTTATAAGATGCGAGCCCATGGAATTACAGGGAAGATATTAGTTTGGGAGGGTCATTGGCTGGAAGGCATAAAAGGATTGTGTTCTGGTTAGTTGCTGGTAAACTCAAGGTATTCTGTCGGGGTTGGTGCTGGAACTGCTTCTTTTTACAATGTATATTGATGATTTAGATTATGGATTGAATGATTTTGTGATGAAGTTTGCAGATAACACCAAGATGGGTGTTGAAGAAACAAAGGTTACAGAGAGACTTGGACAGTTTAGGAGAGTGGGCAAAGAAATGGCAGATGAGATACAATGTTGAAATTTACAGTTGTACATTTTGGAAGAGGAAATAAACAAGCAGATTATTATTTAGATGGGGGAATTTGCAAAATTCAGAAGTGCAAAGGGACTCGAGGGACCTTGCGCAGC
The DNA here is from genome assembly GCF_036971445.1 of Narcine bancroftii. NCBI lineage: Eukaryota > Metazoa > Chordata > Chondrichthyes > Torpediniformes > Narcinidae > Narcine > Narcine bancroftii. Next base: position 49,511,191 of record NC_091477.1, read on the forward strand.
ATGACCCAAAATTTGGCCATCAGGCTGGAACGGCAGTAAAGAAAGCAAATGCTATGTTGACATTCATTTCAAGAGGAACAGTGTATGAGTAAAATGGTGTTGATGAGGCTCTATGGGGCACTGGTGAGACCTCATTTGGAGTATTGTGTGCAGTTTTGGGCCCCTGGGAATGGATGTAATAATGTTGGAGAAAATGCAGAAGATTTACCAGGATTGCAAGGGGCTAACATGCGAAGAATGTTTAGAGGCTCTTGGACTATATTTGGAATATAGAAGAATGAGAGGAGATCTCGTAGGAACATATTGAATGCTGAAAGGATTGGACAGAGTAGTCGTGAGTAAAATGTTAATCTTGGTGGGTGAATCCAGGACAGATGGTCATGGATTTGTGGAATTTGTTGCCAAAAAGCTGTGGAGGTCCAATCATTGGAGCTGTTTTAAAGGGGAGATTTTCGGGTATCTTCTTAGTCAAGGTAATCAGGAATATGGGGAAAAGGCAGGAAATTGGAACTAGATGTGACAATAGTTTAGCTCTGGGTGGATTTGTGGAGCGGACTTAATGGCCAAATGGCCTACTTCTGTTCCATGATCTTAAATATTACTCAATGTCATGATATCATAACTCAACACAACTTCTCCTGAAGAACCTTGACTGCATTTCCAAAGTACACCTGCTGTATGACACTGAGATTATGAAATGCATTTACACTCCCTATCTGTCATTTCCACTGGTTTAACAATGTTTGCACATTATAGCTGCCCAAACTCGATGGTCTCATGAGAATGGAGATTAAAATGACAAAGCAAATTTGTGGACTGAGGCCCCATGCTCTTTTTAATCTGTAGAATTATACAGAAGTTTCAGGATTTTTGTATTATAGTCAAGACTTTTAATTTAGACCAGTGGTTTCCAAACTTTCTTTCTACCCACATGCCACCTTAAGTAATACCTTAATAATCAGTTTGGGATTACTTAATAAGTAATTGTAGGGATGATGTAAGATGGAATGCGAGTGGAAAGAAAGTTTGAAATCACTGACATAGATGATGACAAACTCCCATAAAATTCAACAAACACTTCTTCCTGTGCAGATTCAGATCTGGTCAGAGTTCGATTTTTTTTTTTTTTTTTTTTTTTTTTTTTTTGTGTATAAGAATCAGAAACCTGCTGAGGACATAGACAACATGGTTCATATAGCAAATGGCTTAACATTATTACAGCACGAATGACAGGTTTTGAATCTCCTCCTGACTATCAGGAGTTTGTACATTCTCACTGTGACCTGGGTGGATTTTTTCTGCATGTTTCAGTTTCTTCCCAACTACTAAAAACATACAGGGTTAGCAGGTGTATTGGCTGTAATTGAGTGGCATGGCCAGAATTGGGTGTAAATAACAAAAAAGCCTGACTAAAATTTGGACTCTATGAGATGATTCGCAATTGACCTCACCTCGAGTATTGCCACCTCACACTTGTTCAAAGCAAATGCAGCTTTCTGGGGGAAATATACTCAATGGGTTGAGCAGCCTCTGGAGGCAAAGGATCAGTTGATGCTTTGGATCGACCATCACTGACTGTTCCTTTACCTCTGCAGAGGTGTGCATGTAACGGATAGCCTATCCTGGACCAGAACACCTTGTTCAGGAAGGCACAGCAGCACCTACAGCTCAAAAGGAAGTTGAGGAGGGGAAGGTCCCCATCCTGGCAACTTTCTACAGGAGCACGACTGAGTGTCTTGTCTAGCTGCATTATTGTGTGGTGTGATTATTATGTACTGTATTTTGTGTATGTACTATATGTTTTGGCATACCAGATGACTTTCAGATAAGAAGGGTACCCCAAATCAACCTGAATTTCATGGGTTTATCAAAAATGTGTGTGTTGACTGAGCTGGCGGGCATGGGCAGAAAGTGGGTGTTCTCATGGAGCCTCCCAACCATGCTGTTGCGAGGGCATTTGATGTGACAGAGAACATGGTAAGGGAGTGGAGAAAGAATAATTTTTTTAAAAGTAAAATACCAAAGAGGAACCATTCGTTGGAGGGAAGTGTGTGAAGAGGGGAGTCGACATGGTCTGATTGGAGGTTATGTTTTTGTATCTGGCTGATCAGACGACCCCTGTATTTTTGGGTGCTTCAAGGGTTGTCTTGTACATTGAAATGTACAGTACATATGTCTGTGTGTATTGTGATCCAGAGAAACACTTTTTGATCTGGTTGTATAATTGAAAGTCTCTTCCTTTCAAATATTTACCCAGCTCCCTCTTGTATGTTACAAGTGAGATTGCAGATGTTATAATCTGGAGCAAGAAACTATCTTGAATCAGAATTAATTGTGAACATGTCACAAATTTTGTTGGTTTCCTGCAGCGTTTAAAATAGATAGATAGATAGATAGATAGATAGATAGATAGATAGATAGATAGATAGATAGATAGATAGATAGATAGATAGATAGATAGATAGATAGATAGATAGATAGATAGATAGATAGATAGATAGATAGATAGATAGATAGATAGATAGATAGATAGATAGATAGATAGATAGATAGATAGATAGATAGATAGATAGATAGATAGATAGATAGATAGATAGATAGATAGATAGATAGATAGATAGATAGATAGATAGATAGATAGATAGATAGATAGATAGATAGATAGATAGATAGATAGATAGATAGATAGATAGATAGATAGATAGATAGATAGATAGATAGATAGATAGATAGATAGATAGATAGATAGATAGATAGATAGATAGATAGATAGATAGATAGATAGATAGATAGATAGATAGATAGATAGATAGATAGATAGATAGATAGATAGATAGATAGATAGATAGATAGATAGATAGATAGATAGATAGATAGATAGATAGATAGATAGATAGATAGATAGATAGATAGATAGATAGATAGATAGATAGATAGATAGATAGATAGATAGATAGATAGATAGATAGATAGATAGATAGATAGATAGATAGATAGATAGATAGATAGATAGATAGATAGATAGATAGATAGATAGATAGATAGATAGATAGATAGATAGATAGATAGATAGATAGATAGATAGATAGATAGATAGATAGATAGATAGATAGATAGATAGATAGATAGATAGATAGATAGATAGATAGATAGATAGATAGATAGATAGATAGATAGATAGATAGATAGATAGATAGATAGATAGATAGATAGATAGATAGATAGATAGATAGATAGATAGATAGATAGATAGATAGATAGATAGATAGATAGATAGATAGATAGATAGATAGATAGATAGATAGATAGATAGATAGATAGATAGATAGATAGATAGATAGATAGATAGATAGATAGATAGATAGATAGATAGATAGATAGATAGATAGATAGATAGATAGATAGATAGATAGATAGATAGATAGATAGATAGATAGATAGATAGATAGATAGATAGATAGATAGATAGATAGATAGATAGATAGATAGATAGATAGATAGATAGATAGATAGATAGATAGATAGATAGATAGATAGATAGATAGATAGATAGATAGATAGATAGATAGATAGATAGATAGATAGATAGATAGATAGATAGATAGATAGATAGATAGATAGATAGATAGATAGATAGATAGATAGATAGATAGATAGATAGATAGATAGATAGATAGATAGATAGATAGATAGATAGATAGATAGATAGATAGATAGATAGATAGATAGATAGATAGATAGATAGATAGATAGATAGATAGATAGATAGATAGATAGATAGATAGATAGATAGATAGATAGATAGATAGATAGATAGATAGATAGATAGATAGATAGATAGATAGATAGATAGATAGATAGATAGATAGATAGATAGATAGATAGATAGATAGATAGATAGATAGATAGATAGATAGATAGATAGATAGATAGATAGATAGATAGATAGATAGATAGATAGATAGATAGATAGATAGATAGATAGATAGATAGATAGATAGATAGATAGATAGATAGATAGATAGATAGATAGATAGATAGATAGATAGATAGATAGATAGATAGATAGATAGATAGATAGATAGATAGATAGATAGATAGATAGATAGATAGATAGATAGATAGATAGATAGATAGATAGATAGATAGATAGATAGATAGATAGATAGATAGATAGATAGATAGATAGATAGATAGATAGATAGATAGATAGATAGATAGATAGATAGATAGATAGATAGATAGATAGATAGATAGATAGATAGATAGATAGATGCAAAAATAAGAGGAAGTGCAGGAGTGTCATTGTCCATTTTATGTATATATATAAAAAATTGATGGCAGAGGGGAAGGTGTCCTTGTTCCACTGGGTGTTCATCTTCCAACATCAGTGGGAGAAAAAAATTGATTGTCATTTCAGGTTGGAACTCTTGAAGAGTTGAGGGTAATGTGTCCTGGACAGCCTTAAATCTAAGGGCATGAACATCAATTTTTCTAATCTTACTCAACCCCCACCTTCATTGAATTTTTGATCTTCTGGTAGAGGATTTGGTTGGATGTTGGTTTAATTGTGCTTCAATGCTCAGAAGCTTTGCTCTCTAACTCTCTCCCACACTCCCTTTCCCTCTTGTTCTCTCCAGTGGTTTTCAAATATTTCATTTCCACTCGTATGGATTGCTTAAGGTGGACTGTGAGTGGGAAGGGAAGGTTGAGAACCACTGCTCTAGACCCAATTGTTACTGAAGTATTTTGCTTGAGAAAAATGGTAATTGGCCCATTTCCTTTTGAATGACTGTTCACATGACAAGTCAATTGTGCTCAATTAAACATTGGTTTTCAAACTTTTTCTTTCCACTTGCATACCACCTTGAGTAATGCGATGGAAAAATGTGCTAATTGGCTGCATCATGTTCTTGTATGGGGACACCAATACCCCTGAGTGTAAAGCCCTCCCAAGACATAGTGGACACAGTGTAGAACATCACAGGAACCCCCCCATTATCAGGAACATCTACAGGGAAAACTGTGGTCAAAGAGCAACTGCAATCATCAAGGATCCGAATCACCCCAGAACACTCTTGGTTCTCCCTGCTGCTATCAGGAAAGAGGTATAGGTGCCCAAGACTCACACCACCAGGTTTAGGAACAGCTACTACCCCCCCACCATCAGACTCCTCAACAACTATCTCAATCAGGGACTCATTTAAGGACTCTTGCTTGAACACTATTGGTGATTTAAATTCTCTCTGTGTAGCACTTAGTTTGTTTACATTTGTTATCTGTTTACAGTTTATTTGTTTATTTGTTTACATGTATACACTGCAGTTTTTTGCTCTATCAATAAGTGGTGATTCTGCCTGGCCCGCAGGAAAAAAAATCTCAGGGTTGTATGTGATGTCATGTATGTCCTCTGACAATAAATCTGAAATCTTGTTGGAGGACATTTCGGGTTAACCAGTATCCTATGTTGGACTAACAGTCTGTTGATTTAATGATAATGAAGTATGGCATTTCTACGTGATGGTAGGCCAGTTTAGATAAACATCCTCTCCAGACCTGACAGGTCAATGACAGACCAAAATGTTTTCTCGTGTTTCTTTCAACTTTTCTTCTCCTGAAGGAAGTAACTCTGGTTGGAACATGGATCTGTAGGTGACATTGTTCTCTCTTTAACCCTACCTGTGATTCACACTTGACGTTCAAGGCTTGATGCTGAATGCTGACAGTTTAGTGTTTGCATCGGTGGACTAAAATTAATGTCCTACTCACATCCTATATTTCTGGAAGAGCCCACTGGAGAGTAACCAGAAACAATCAGCTCTCCGTTGGAGGTGCTGAGATCCAACTGCAGGCCACTGCCTGACAAAAGTTAACTTGGAGACACATGAGAGATTGCAGATGTTGGGACCTGGAGCATCAGCTCGAGGAACTCAGCGGCTGGAGGGTTTTCAGTGGGAGAAAAAGAATGGTCAATGTTTCAGGCCAAAACTCTTCTTCAAGACATGAATTGGTTAATGTGGCCCTGATTCAGACATTTTATGGGATGTTTCTGCTCTGGTTGGCTTTGTTTGATGCATTTTCTAGCATAGGATCTTTTCTGTAAAGAGACAAATGCTAACTCGAAAGGAGGCCATTCCAATACAATAGAAACTGGGACATGTAAAAATTAATCAGGTTATCTCAAACCTACCTTAAGTTTTCACTTACAGTATGTTTTTCCCTACATACAAAGGATGATTAGTTAATGGTTAAGGTGATGAGTATTGTGAATATTCCATCACAAATGAACAATGTTAGATAGAAGATCCTTGTGTATTTCTCAAGTCTGACCACTCTCACATAATGTGCTGTTTTGTGTGATTGTGAAGAACTAATCTGGATCCTATGGTTAAAAAAAAAAACATGGGCCGGGTGTCGGCCTCCGGGCCGGGTGTCGGCCTCCGGGCCGGGTGTCGGCCTCCGGGCCGGGTGTCGGCCTCCGGGCCGGGTGTCGGCCTCCGGGCCGGGTGTCGGCCTCCGGGCCGGGTGTCGGCCTCCGGGCCGGGTGTCGGCCTCCGGGCCGGGTGTCGGCCTCCGGGCCGGGTGTCGGCCTCCGGGCCGGGTGTCGGCCTCCGGGCCGGGTGTCGGCCTCCGGGCCGGGTGTCGGCCTCCGGGCCGGGTGTCGGCCTCCGGGCCGGGTGTCGGCCTCCGGGCCGGGTGTCGGCCTCCGGGCCGGGTGTCGGCCTCCGGGCCGGGTGTCGGCCTCCGGGCCGGGTGTCGGCCTCCGGGCCGGGTGTCGGCCTCCGGGCCGGGTGTCGGCCTCCGGGCCGGGTGTCGGCCTCCGGGCCGGGTGTCGGCCTCCGGGCCGGGTGTCGGCCTCCGGGCCGGGTGTCGGCCTCCGGGCCGGGTGTCGGCCTCCGGGCCGGGTGTCGGCCTCCGGGCCGGGTGTCGGCCTCCGGGCCGGGTGTCGGCCTCCGGGCCGGGTGTCGGCCTCCGGGCCGGGTGTCGGCCTCCGGGCCGGGTGTCGGCCTCCGGGCCGGGTGTCGGCCTCCGGGCCGGGTGTCGGCCTCCGGGCCGGGTGTCGGCCTCCGGGCCGGGCAGCAATGATCAAAGGCATTATTCACTCAGGGCTCTCCTCTCAGTGATGTATTGTGCTGGCCGTAGACTTTGGTTACAACATTTACCTATTACAAGCAACTCTTGACCATTTGTTTTCTGGGTAAAGAATTAGTCTTAATTGTACATAATTGTCAATGGATGTTATTTCGATTGGGGAGCACTGAAAATGAATGAGGCTTTGCAATATCTCAGTTGGTGAAACCAATTTATAAACGAGATGAGAGAGACTGCAGATGTTGGAAAAACTGGAGCAGCGCAAAATGCGGAAGGAACTTGATCGGTCAGGCAGCATCCATGGAAGGCAATAGACAGTTGACATTTCAGGCTGAGATCCTTTACTGGGAATAGGAAGAAATGAGCAGATGCCCAACTGAAAGAAAAAGGGGGGTGGTGGAAGAAGCAGAGACTGGCAGGTAATAAGTGAATAAAGGAAAAAATGGGGGGGGGGCAGGGAGAAACCAATGACAAACTACGTGGTATATTCACCTTTGACAACTGTGAATTGCTTCACTTGTGTTGGTGAGTGTGGGGAGTTGACAGGAAGCTCAGCTGCAAGAAAGATTAGTTGCAGAATGGGATTTCTCATTGAGCTGGCATGGGTCTTCTACGTCGTAGGGTGGTCTTGAAGGATCTGGGGGTGCTGACCAATTTGATTCAGAATTGACTTGGTGGTGGGAGTCAGAGGGTGATAGTTTAAGGCTGTCTTTCAGATTGGAGACCAGTGACCAGAGGTGTGACTCTGTGGTCAATGCTGGTGGCTCCACTGTTGTTCATTGTTTACATTAGTTGGATAACTACAAACTCCAAATGTACAATGGACGTGATATTGCATGCAATGAAATCTGGTTCAGTGGCTTCACAAAGAAACCAGTCCAGACACGTGCTAAACAAACAAAGGATGATCTTTATTGCACACATGGGGGAAATAGTGACAGGGAAAACACAACATTCAGTAATGAAATAATGTAAGCAGTCCTGTCAGATACAGTGACCCCCAATACCAGTGGTGTCTTGTGTCTGTTGTCTTTCTCACACATGCAGTAATATTCAGTAACCAGCACACTCTTACTATGCGGGGATATCATTCTAGGTTCCCTGTGCCAGCGGTGGGGTGACTTGATACTAAGTATTCCCACACAATATTCCAGTTCCCCTTACCAACGACTCCTCCAGTGATGTTCGCAATTGGCAGATGATGTGACTTCTGACTAGGTTCCAGACAGAGGTCACATGACCCTCCACATTCCCACCAGGTTCCAGATGGAGATACCACAAGGCAATCCACACTACACACCATCTATAAGTTTGTGGATGACATCAAAGTTTGCGGTTCCTGGGCAGTGAAGGAAGTTATCTGAGATCACAACAACTGGGCTAAGTGTGAGGTGCTGCACTTCAATAGGTTAAACCAGGGCGGGACTTGCAGAGTTAATGATAGGGCCCTGGAAATTGTGGAATGGGGGAACTGATAGGTACAGGAACATCTTTTCCTGAAAGCAGTCAAGGAACTTGAGTACAAGAGTTGGGACATGTAACAACTGTGACAAGATGTTGATGACATCACACTTGGATTATTATCTTTTCAATAATGGGGTCAGAATGCAGGAAAATGGGACCAGCTCAGGTAAGCATGGAGCAGATGGGTAAAGTGGTTGGTTCTGTGCTATAAAACAATGGCATGGTGGGCTTTTTATGTTGTAATGATATTTGGAAATAAGGTGGACCAACAATGTTCGTTGGCAGCCTTGATGCTGGAGCAGGTGAGCATTCAAAAGCTCAACACAGCTGGATTTGTCAGCTGTCGAGACACACCTCAGCCCAGGGTTGGAATGGTGGAGGAATAATTGGATAATGAGATTTGCCTTCCCACTACCTGACTGGGCTAGTTTGTGCTGACAATCTGTGTGACAGATCAAGGGCAGAAAGGTCCAGAGAGGAGGAGCTGGATTCCATTGACTTGGCTTTCTGATTGATTAAAACTACAGAAGACGATGATAGGTTCCAAATTAAAATGTCAACCCATTCCTTTTTTTTACCCCCATTGATGCTGATCAACCCATTAAGTGCCTCCTGGTATTTAAACCACAGAATTACATTTTATTATTGCACATGGAAGAAACAAAAAAAAACCTTACAACTTTAGAATTGCTGCTGAATTGTTATTAATTTACCTGGTTTCCATGTAATCTCAGCCTATTCTCAGGTAATCAGCCTTGCCTGATTTCACCATGTAATCCTTGATCTCTGCAATTCCTCCATTTCAGCTCCATTTTCTGAATATTTAACCTTCACACATTTAAAAATCTTTTGTTCAAATTGGACGAGGAGGCAGCAATTGCCTTTCAAAGAAGGTTCCAGAATTCTGCAACCAAGCATGAAAATACCAGTTAATATAGAAATTTAAATAAGATCTGTGATTATGCCTGGTTCCCATAACAACTAGATTTGGCTAGCTTTAACTTTATTAGGAGGTGTGCAGATGGAAACTTCAATTTCAAGTTTGCATACATCTGTAACATATATTAAAAAATTGCTATGTGAGCTGCATGCTTTATTTAAAAAGAAATGTATTATCTCATGAAAATTCATGGCAAACCTGTCCTTGCTTCTCTATCTTGCCACTAGGTGGCAATAACTGCACAAAAGCAACAGAACTCAAACTAGGCCATTCAGCCCCATTTGACTGCTCACCTGTTCTATAAAGTTGTGACTAATTTGTTTTGTAAAGCGGGCTCCTTTCCCTGTTTTAACATAATATCCATTGATAACTTTAAAATTTGAAGGTCCATCAATTTCTATTTAGAATGTACTTAGCAACTGAGCCTGCACAATTCTGGAGTGAATTCCAAAGATTCTCAACTTTCTGGATGAAGACACTCCACCTAATCTTCTGATTGGCCAATCTCTTATTTTGGGTCCATGACCTGTGGTTCTAGACAACCTAGCCAGTGGGGGTAAGTAAAAAAAAGTCAACCCTGTATCCATCTGAGACATTTCAATGAAATCAGGTCTTCTGAGATGAGAGGTTCTCATTACATAAGTACAGATGTACAGAAATTCTTGCTGCACCAAATGGGCACATAAATATAACCATATAACAATTACAGTATGGAAATGAGCCATCTCGGCCCTTCTAGTCCGCACCAATTTTAATAAAACTCCACTAGTTCCACCTACCTGTTCCCTGTTGCATAACCCTCCAACCCCCTCACATCCATTCACTCATCCAATCTCCTTTTAAATGACAGAATTGACCCTGCTGCAGCTACCTCTTCTGGAAGGTCATTTCACACATCCACCACTCTGACTGAAGAAACTTCCTCTTGCGTTACTTCTAAAGTTTATCCCCCTAACCCTTATGACCCCTTGTTCCAATCTCCCCTACCCTCAAGGGGAAGAGCCTATTCACATCTACTCTATGCCCCTCATAATTTTATACCTCTTTCAAATCCCCTCACAACCTTCTACACTTCAATGAATAAAGATCCAACAATAGTTAATTAATTTGCTACAATATGCAAAGAGAGAAAAAGATAATAAATATATAAAAAAAAAGATTTGCAGATAAATATTTACAGTTGCAGTTGGTGCAAATAAAAGAAATAATGTTTCAATAGTGCAAATGAATCTTTTGGCTGTGCCAGAGTAGCTTATAATGAGGATAGAACTTCAAGAGCCTAATAGCTTTTGGGGGAAACAAACTGTTCTTGAACCTGGATGTGCTGGACTTCTGGCTTCTGCCCAAAGTGAGAAGAGGGTGTGGTTGAGAACCTGTCAGTTTCAGTGATGTTATTGCTGATTCTCTTTGCAGGAAATCCAGTTCATTGATTGCAATAGGCAGTTGTAGTATTGTCAATTTTTTTAAACTGGTTTAAAAGCTTGCATTGTTTTGTACTGATTTGTTGTTTTAAATGGGAGAGAGAGTAGACCCATACTACTCACTTAGTCTACAATGGACTAACACCCCATCACAAGTATCATTCTAGTAACCCCAGGATGTACACATCAATTATAAAAAATAACTTTCTGGGAAACTAGACCATATTCCAGGAACTGCCTCAACATGACCCAATATAATTGCAGTAAGAATCTACTCAAATCTCATTGCATTGAAGTCCAGCATATCATTTGCTTTCCCCTCTGCTTGAAGTCTCTTCATTTGACATTAAATTTGCCAAGATACCGAGGTCTCTCCGGACAGTAACACTCTCTCATCTCTCACAATTTAAGAAGCAGAAACCAGCAAATGCGCTCACTCGTGTCAGGTGTGAGCAGAGAAGAATGATAAGGATTTCAAGTTTATTGTACAAGAGCAACCCAACCAAAAAAAGTGTTCTCTGGTCTTTGGTGCAAAACATACAGATACACAACCAGACATAGCACATATAAGCCAAATATTTATACATAAAAAAAATATTGCTTTGTAAATGTGAGAGTTCCTTTGGTTGTTCAACATTCTCAATGCCTGTAAGAAGAAGCTGCTCCTCAGCCTGGTGGTGCTGGCTCTGATCCTCCTGTATCTCTTCCCCAATGGGAGCAGCTGAAAGATGTCGTGTGCCTGTTGGAAGGGGTCCTAAAAGATTCTCCATGGTCTCTTCAGACAATGATTTAAACATGAGGTTTGAACTTGTACTTTCTGATTTTTAAGATACGTAGTACCAAGCCATAGGTGCTGGAAGGCAATGTGTTCCAGTCCTTATTAAATCCATTCTCAGGATGTGAAATTGCATATGGACAATCCCTAATTGCCTTTAAGAAGGAGGTGGTGAGTCACCATCTTGAACCACAGCAGTCCTTCAGGTGAAGATATTTCCATAGTCTTGTGGGGAAGGGAGTTGGTCTGAGTAATGATGGCAATGTCTTTCTAAGTCTGGTTGGTGTGCAGCTTAGAAGGGACCCTGCAGATATTCCCATTTAGCTTGCTGCCCTGTTTCTTGGTGTTCAAGCTTATGGGTTCAGGATTTGTAGATGGAGCAGCCTTGGGCAAATTTCGGCTGTGTATTTTGTAGATGATCCACAGTGCAGCTGCTCTGTACAGAGATGGGGAAAATGAAAGTTTAGTGTTGACGTTGATGGTGTGTTTAGTGCAGTTGATGGTGGGTTTGGTGCCGTTGATGGCGTGTTTGGTGCCGTTGATGGCGTGTTTGGTGCCGTTGATGGCGTGTTTGGTGCCGTTGATGGCGTGTTTGGTGCCGTTGATGGCGTGTTTGGTGCCGTTGATGGCGTGTTTGGTGCCGTTGATGGCGTGTTTGGTGCCGTTGATGGCGTGTTTGGTGCCGTTGATGGCGTGTTTGGTGCCGTTGATGGCGTGTTTGGTGCCGTTGATGGCGTGTTTGGTGCCGTTGATGGCGTGTTTGGTGCCGTTGATGGCGTGTTTGGTGCCGTTGATGGCGTGTTTGGTGCCGTTGATGGCGTGCCAGTCAAATCAGCAACTTGGTCTTGGATGGTTCAGCACAGAGAATGCTGGAGGAACTCGGCAGCTCAAGCAGGTTTTAGAAAAAAAGCAGTTTTGGACTGAAACCCTTCATCCGGAATTTGGTCCTGCATGATGTCAAGAATTCAGTACCCAAATGTGCTGGAGAAACTCAGCAGGGCAGGCTGCATCTAGAGCAGGTAGAAAGCAGTCGATGTTTCGGGCCTGAGCTCTTTGTCAGGAATCGTCAAGGTTCAATGACAAGATGATGTCAAGGATTGCTGGCACTGCACACATCCAGGAATCAGAAAATTGGATATGTCCCTTATTTTATTGAATCATGGGGTTCAGAATGGCAGGTGTTCTTCAGATCCTGACCTGCTCTTGGGTAGTGGTGCCATCGAGCCACTCTTGGTGATGAGGTAATTAGTGGTAAACTAGGAACGTTTAAGATCACAAGATAAAGGGACAGAAGTAGGCCATTTGGCCCATTGAGTCTGCTTCACAAATCCACCCTGAGCTAATCTGTTCTCACATCTAGTTCTAAGTTCTGTCTTTTTTCCCCCTATCCCTTGATACCTTTGACAAATTAGATACCTGTCAATCTCCCCTTTAAACTCAGCCAATAATCGGGCCTCCACAGCCGGATGTGGGAATAAATTCCACAATTTCATGACCCTCTAACTAAAGAAATTTCTCCTTCACTCTGTTTTAAATGGGTACCTTCTAATTCTAAGACTGTGCCCTCTTGCCCTGGATTCACCCACCAAGGGAAACATCTTATTCACATCTAATCTGTCCAGTCCTTTCAGCATTTGAAATGTTTCTGAGATCCCTTCTCATTCTTCTATACTCCAATGAATAGAGTCCAAAAGCTGCTAAACATTTCTCATATTAGTCCTTGCATTCATCCTGGTAAATCTTCTCTGTACTCTCTCCAACATCATTACATCCCTTCTAAGTTAAGGGGCCCAAAACTGCACACAGTTCTCCAAATAAGGTTTCACCAGTGTCCCATAGAGCCTCATCACCACCTCTTTACTATTATACACTATTCCCCTTGAAATGAATGCCAACATAGCATCCACTTTCTGGTGGTTAACATTTACGTTATCCTGCACTTGGAAGCCCAAGTCCCTTTGCACTTCTGAATTTTGTATTTTCTCCCCATACAAATAATAATCTGCCTGTTTATTTCCTCTTCCAAAATGTAAAACCATACATTATATCTCATCTGCCATTTCGTTGCCCACTCTCCTAAACTGTCCAAGACCTCTCTGCGGCCTTTCGGTTTCTTTAACACTTCCTATCTTGGTGTCATCTGCAAATTTCACCACAAAACCATTCAATCCATAATCTAAATCATCAATATACATTGTAAAAAGAAGTGGCCCCAACCCCGACCCCTGCGGAGCACCACCCCGACCCCTGCGGAGCACCACCCCGACCCCTGCGGAGCACCACCCCGACCCCTGCGGAGCACCACCCCGACCCCTGCGGAGCACCACCCCGACCCCTGCGGAGCACCACCCCGACCCCTGCGGAGCACCACCCCGACCCCTGCGGAGCACCACCCCGACCCCTTTATTCCCACTGTAGGAATTTTACAGTATAGCACTTTTTTTGACGTGCTAGAGTTCTGTTAGTTGTTGATAACCTGCGAAATAGATAGGTATTTTTGACAATCTGTTGAATGCAAAATCTTAGCACTATTCGGGTGATGGAATTTGATAGTTTTAACTGGAGGTGTTATTGTGCCTAATCCTGGAGTCGATTCAATTTATTATCATGCATTATTCTCATTTTCCCCCTTCACCCCCAAGATTCCACCATCCATCTACACACTGGGAACAATATACGTTGGCCTTGTGTCTTTTGGATGTGGGAAGAAATCGGAGCACCTGGAGAAAAGGCAGCACGTAGAGGTTAGAGCAACACTATTACAGCACAAGTGACCTGGGTTAGAATCCAGCGCAATCTGTAAGGAGATTGTACCTTCTTCCCGTGTCTGTGTGGTAGCTCTGGTTTCATTTCACCTTTCAAATTTATGGGGGTTGTCGGTCAATTGGAGCATTTGGGTGGTAAGGCTTGTGGGCCGGAAGGGCTATATGCCTATATTTAAAATCTATATAGTCACAGGGAGAACATGGAAGTTCCACACAAACATCACACAACCAGGAAAAAGAAACAGTTGAACTAACTGTTGAAATAAAGGCAGAGAAGCCAACAAGTTAGACGGCATAATGGAGAGTGTTCCAACTAAAGGTTAACAACCTAACTCATTACTACTCTCTCCACAGATGTTCCTTTCCTGCTGACCATTTCCTTTATTTTCAATGTTTCTAGCACACAATTGTATTTAGTTACCCATATTTAAGTTACTTCATCCGTCAACATAATGAAATAACTTGTAATAAGGTAGCAGTGTAATTCTCGAGATGCACAAAAGATGACAGATGCTGGAATCTGGAGCAAAATGACAACCTCCTGGAGAAACTCAGCAGGTTGAGCAGCATCAATGAATCAGAAGGGTTGATGTTGCATGTTGGAACCCTTCATCAAGGCCTGAAATGTCGACTATTCTTTCTCTCCCACTGATGCTGCTGATCCACTGGGTTCCTCTGGCAAGTTCTTTTGAGTTACTATTAGTTCTGTCCATTTTGACAGTGCACGTTCCGTGATAGTTGCAACAAGTTGCTGCCGACAAACATGACTACAGAAATGGACATTTAATAATAAATACAAGAGATGAATAGATAAATATTCATAGTTACCATAGTGTAAATAAAAGTGGAACTACAATATAGTGCAGAGAGTTCCTGCTTAGTGCATCAAGGGGAGGTTGGATAGCTGTTGGAAAGAAACCTAGAGGTGAACCTAAAGGTGTTGACTTTCAAGCTTCTGATCTTCTGCCAAAGCCTCTTTGTTGTGGCACACACTACATCAGCTAGAAATGGTGACTCTTGGCAGCCAAGCCAGCAGCTCGTAAAAAAAAGGTTGTAGGATGGGTGAATAGTGAGATGGTGGTCTTTATTTTATGCCTACCTTCCTTGTGACTGTTTCCCAATCTGCATCCCAAGCTGGTCATTTGGGGAGTTTGAGCCCCTCACCTCCTCAACTGCAAGTAATTTTACTGGGTCATGACTAGGAAGAGCAAAATGTGCCAAATTGTCACAAACACTGAGACGTCAGAGGAATTCTCTGGCAACATCCATGGGTAGAAGTGGTCAGTCACTATTTCGAGTCAGGACCCTTCATTAATAGAGGAACCCTGACCTGAAGTGTTGACTGACCATTTCTACCCACGGATGCTACCTGACCCAATGAGTTCCTTCAGCAGCTCATTAATTGTGCAGGATCCCAATATTTGCAGTTGTTGTTCTTTCTCTCAGCCAATGTCTGTTGTGTCTTATCACCGTCTTGGGAACAATCCAGTTTCTACCCCATCCTGCTGAGAAAGTATCTATCACTTAAAGAATTAGAGGAGTAAGAGACAGTAAATTGTTCATTCAATTACCTTGGCACCTCCTCTATTGGCCACTGTAGTGAGCTATAGATAATCAAACCACTTCCAATTTACATAAAGCAAGGCTTTAAATGACCTCAGTGGGTGTCCACTTCCTCCCACAGGAGATTGCTGGACTTGAGGGATAGATCCACCATATTAATTAAACTAATTAAGCCCTAAAACCCTCTATCTTAAGGAGTACACCGATATATTAAAAAAAAATGAGCAAGGCTTTCAGAGATGAGATACTTAACCCCGTGAGGCCTATTGAAGCCAGGAAGAGAAAGGTTAACACCATAGTCTTTTAACATTGATCTACCAATGAAATCTTAATGATAATTCCCCTCTCTGAACTGAGCGGCCAATACCAGAGGATATCCATTTAAGGAACGTTTAGGGGAGGTCTGGTTTTTCACCCAGATAGTGGTGGGTGTCTGGAATGCATTCCTGGGGTGATGGTGGAAGCTGATATAATAGGTACATTTAAGAGACTCTATGATAGGGGAATGGGGTTATGGACTGTAAGGGAGGGAAGGGACTAGGCACAATATTGTGGACCAAACAGTGTGTATTGTTCTGTTCTTTTAAATGATTTTTTACTCACACACCCCTCCTATTTTTAAAAAAAACTTTATTTATAAAGTTTAACCACAATATAATTACATTCAATTGTAAATTATTTCAAAAAACATTGTACATGTGGTATATATATATCCTCCCATTCCCCTCAACCCCGCTACCCCTAAATGAAAAAGAAAGAAAAAAACTGGAGAATGCCAAAAAAATAAAATGTCTGTTGGAGGTTACCAAGAAGTGAAGTATTCAGAGAGTCACTCATACATGTAAACCAAAATGTTGTAAATATGGGCTCTGTTTTCCAAAAACCATGATATTTATCTCACAGATTGTGTAATTTTCCCTAATGATTGAAGTTCTGCGTCCCGTCTTTCCATGCCCAAATCTATTTCTGACTTCCATGATATTGCTGTACATTTCCTAGAAATTGCTAAAGCAATTAACACAAATTCAATATGATAAATATTTAAATTTAAATTTGGCCTTGTAACCTTAATATTACTCAATAAAAATAACATTGGGTTCTGTGGGAATTTGACCCCAGTAATTCATTCCAAAAACAAATGACCTACCGTAATCAAAATTGTCTAACTTCAGGACATTACCAAGTTGAATGAAAAAGAAAGTTCCAACCTCAGATCTACATCTAAAACATAAATCTGATTCACTCACCCCTCTTATTGAATGAACTCGAGTTTTACCTTATTATCACCAATACCATCCAATGAATGTAAATTGAATTGTTTATTGTCGAGATGCAATAAAACTCTGCATGCTATCCACGCAAGTCAACCCATACTTAAGTACAGCAGGTAATGCAATTGTAAAACATAAATGCAGAGTGTCATGTTACATTTTGTCAAAGAGGACAAGGTAGAGGGCGTAGAGAAAAGTACAGACAAAATAGTGCAAGGACATTATCCTTTACCATTTCAGGGGCTCCTTTAAGAGTCTAATAGCAGTACAAATAATCTGTCTTTGAATCTGGAAGTTTGTGTTCTTAAGCTCATGCACTTTCTGCTCAATGCAAGTGGGGAGAAGAGAATGCGTATTTTGTTATCTGGGAAATTGTATATAAAGGATAAAAAGATAGCAAGGAAGAGGTAAATCACAAAAATCTGTGGACACTATGGTTGAAGTAAAAAACCAGCAGGTGAAATGGTGTCCTTTATGTACTAAAGTTAGGACTACATAACCAATGTTTTGAGATTGAGCCCTTCATCAAGGTATAAGAGAATTCTGGCAGGCATCTGAACAAAAGCATGGGGGGAGGGGCAAAGACTGGGGATGAAAGGCAAATGAGGGGAGCAAGGGGACCGCAGCAATGAAGGGGAGAAGGGATGGCTGGGTCGGTAAGGGGGAAAGGAGGGTGAACTGGAAAGAGGGAGGGGAAATGAAAGGTGGGGAAATGAAAGGTGAGCAAGTTTAACAGAAAGAAGAGAAATCAATGTTCATGCCATTTGGCTGGTGAGTGCCCAGACAGAAGGTGCAGTTAGCAAGGGAAGAATCATCCCTTTCATGAATGGTGGAGGCATCAACAGCTTGGTTTTCAAGATGAAGGCTTGTTAAGGCATGGTGAGGGAAAAGAGGTGGAGAAATCCAGAGCAATTCCTTTGTTAAAGAAACATCTTGTAACTTGTGGAGAGGCTGTGGTGCACTGTCAGCCAGAATCAGACACACAAAGATGAAGACTGTACAACAGGCTTAAATCCACAAAGACTTCCACAGAGCCAGTCTGGCTGTGGCTACAGCAACTCTGAGTGAGGCCTTGGGCGGTCGGCGGAGGCTTGTATCCCGGAGAGTGATGGACACCCAACTGGGTCGGGCTTGATCCATTCAGGCCGACTAATTGACAGCAGGCCAGGTGTTCTCCTGTCCCCTTACACTCCTGCAGGTACAGAGGTTGCTCCTGCATTAGGCCGATGGTATACCACCACAGAGGCAAAGGGTGCAATTTTGAAGTCTGAGCTGATGGACGTGGGCTGAGGGAGAAGGAATTTCTGGGTCTGTGGTATGCAGGGAGTTGCAGATGTAAATTTTGGAGAGATTGCTGAAATTCATTCACGGATGGTTCCTAAACAATCAGACTGCAGTGTCCTGAAAAGGCAGCTCCTGGGCAATTAGGGAATGGAAATGAAAAGCTGGCTCAGCCTGTGAAACCCCCATTCCTTGAAATGAATTAAAATAAATCATCACTATTTCCACTGAGGAATTTCCTCTTGGAAGCTAGCCTTAGCTTGTGGATACAGTTCTGTGGTGTGGGGAGAACAGTAGATTGGGGACAGAGAAACATTCTCTTATTGCTCCTTCAATGTGTCACTGTTCAATCCAGCAGGTCATTGAGAGAGAAAAAACAGGCCACTTCCAAGATTTGATCTTACTTCTTGCTTATGTCCTGATTTCCCGTGGATCAACAGGATAGCTTGATTCATTGACATTTAGTAATGCAGCCGCATCTGTTTCAAGGCAGTATGAAGCTCAGTTAAGGCATTGTCCACGTAAGACAGAGGAGCAGAACTGGGACAGTCGACCCTTCCCCGAGCATGGTCTTAGCTGGGAGATTGCATCATTCAAGGCTCTGCAGGATCCTATACTCATGGAGCCACAATCTACCAAGCATCTGTGCAAGGACAGCATGGTCAAGATGGGCAGAAGAGCCAGTTTCTCTGCTATACAGCTCCATGAAGGCGCAACTGAGTAATGAGGTCAAACAATACTTCCTTTCTTTGGCAGTCACAGTGTAACTGACAAGTTTTTTTTGTCTGCTGGTTTGTACAAAGAGGAAATTTTCTTTTAGTACTTAAATGCCATGGACTAAGAAACCACTTTAATGATGACTGCTTAGTTTTGTCGAACAAACTGAAAAGGAAGCGGGTATAGTTCAAATAGAAAATTAACTCTAGTTTCAACAGATTGGTCAAACTTTTCAATATTCGAAGAATCTTCAAAGATTACTTTTTATAATCAAATTGCAAACATGTGTTTAAAATGTCATTGATACTTTATCTGTGGGACTGTCGTAACAGTGGAGGGCGAGTGAACACAATGTGTTGAAGCTACAATGTGTTGGTAACCCAAACAGTTCTAATTAAGATTAAAAAAATAACCACAGGGCATAAATGCCATGCTACTGAAGGAAAGATAATCTTCTGGAACAATCATGCAATCATGTTTGGAGATGAACACTTTACACCTTTGAAACAAATTTTTTTGTGCAGTCTGATTACTTCATTTAAGGAATAAGTTTACAAAATCATGGGAACATGGAGAAAGTGAATTTGTAGTCACATGCTTGGGGGTGGTGCAGCGGTGTGGTCTAAAGCTAAAGGATGTAGATCTAAGGTGAGAGTGGAAAGATTTGAAAGGAACCGGAGGGCCAACATTTTCATGCAGAAGTTATTAAGTATACGGAACGAGCTGCTAGAGGAAACTGTAAAGGTTGGTCCAATTCCAACATTTCAAGAACATCTGGACAGGTACGCAAATAGGGAAGGTTGAGAGGGATGTGGGCCAAATGGGACTGGCTCAGGTAGGCAACTTGGTCAGCGTGGATGAGTTGGCCTGTAGGACCTGTTCCCCTGCTGAAATTCTCTATGACTACAGCCACTGATTAATAAATGGTGAGTCCCTCTGAGTTCACTTATACTGGGGGGGGGGGGGGGGGAAGAGAGGGGTTCAGCGCACTGCAAAGGGGGCAGGCTTGCATATCTGATGAGGTGACCATGATCCTGCTTGCAGGATCATGGTCCGAAGCACATTTCTGACGTTTTAACTCTGCTTCTCACTCGCTAAAAGTTTAGACTCGTGAAAGTATGGGAAGCTGGGATGAACAGGGGATGTGGAGCAGGGACAAATGAGACTGGAATAGAGAAGGGGACAGTAGATGGAGGATACATCTACTGGTATGGTTGGCATTGTCATGAGCCCAACACCTTTTCAGTGCCAGAGACCAGGATCTTGGTTTGAAACCAGTGCTGTCTGTGAGGAGCCCATGTCTGTCTGGGCTTTCCCCAGGGGCTGCAGTTTCTTCCCAACTTAAAAAATGTACCAGGGGTGTTGGTAAATGGAGTGTAAATCTGACAACAAGGAGCCATGTTCCAAAATGGCCTCTAACTGTGCTGTATGTCTAAATTTAATTTTTTAAATTAATTTAAAAAAAAAAAAAGAAATTTGTCCAGCTGGGTCTTCAAACTGTGCATCTGACATCCATTACCAAAACCCAGTGCGCTGTGGGACCTGGCCATAGTGTGAGCTTGTCTAGACTGCCTTCTGGTGCTGTCTGTAATCTTTCTGAAGGTGCTTCAACAGTAAAATGCCACCACTACCAGAGAAGTAGGCCCTGGTTTATCACATCAAGGCCAGCCTTCATGGAAATTCCAGCAATCCCATCCTCCCACTTCCTTCCCTGTACCCTATTCTCTCCCATGCCCATCACCTCCCTACCTGCCACCTTTGGATCAAGATGGAGATGATGTGGACAAAGTTTATTGGATTATTGCCTAGACTAGAGGTTTATAAAATAACAAGGGGGGTAAATGATCATGGTCTTAATCCCAGTGAAAACACAGAAATGCTGGAGGAACTCAGCAAGTCTCACACCATCCATAGGAGGTCAAGATATATCACTGATGTTTTGGGCCTGAGCCCTCCTTCAGGGTATATCTTGATCTCAGAGTATAGGAGACCAAAGCTAGAAGGCATAATTTTAAGGTGAGAGGAAAAAAGACTGAGGGGCATTTTTTCCACAAAGAGAGTGGTTGGTGTGTGAAACAAACTTATAAAAGAGATGGTAGAGGCCTGACAATTGTAACATTTAAAAGACATTTTGACAGGAACATGGATTTGGAAAGTTTCAGAAGGATGTGGGCGAAACACAGACAAATAGCATGGGCACCATGTTAATATGGATGAGATGGGCCAAAGGGCCTGTTTCCATGCTGTCTATAAAATTGCATGAAGGATAACTTACAGCTGATAATCTACCAGCCAATGGGGTTTGAGATGTGGGAGAAAACCAGAGAACTCATGGGAAACACACGGAGAAGATGGAAACTTGACAAGCTACACCTGAGATTGGGGCAGAATCGAGCTCCCTGGAGCCGTGAGACCGCATCCCTGATGGCTGGGTCACTTGCAATGACTTAAAACTATTTGGCTTTTAGCTCTGTGGTGCTAACATTTTCTTCCTGGCTGGTGTGTCCCCAGAATTACTTCGGTAACCAAGAACTTTTCACCTGCTACATGACTGGTTGTAGGTATTCCAAGAAGCATAGGCACCTATGTTCAGTTTGGCCAATAGGTTACAATTGGAGCTGGGATGATTCCTTGTTCCAGTCACAGAAAGACCTGATGGCTAACAACATTCCCTTTAACTTCATCCTCCAGCACTGTCGGTTTGGAGTTTGCAGGTTCTTCCTGTGAATGTGTGGCTTTCCTCTGAGAACTGCTGCTGTTTCATCACCAAGATGAACTGGTCTACAGGTTATAGGCCTCGGTGATTCTGTTGTCCTAG
This sequence comes from Narcine bancroftii, assembly GCF_036971445.1. NCBI lineage: Eukaryota > Metazoa > Chordata > Chondrichthyes > Torpediniformes > Narcinidae > Narcine > Narcine bancroftii. Next base: position 49,533,298 of record NC_091477.1, read on the forward strand.
CTTACCATTTGATTTCACTCTATCTGACCTCCTTGCCCTGAGGTCATCTTCAGAATCAAGATCCCCACAAACAAATGGCTGTCTGAGCTCCATCAAGGCTGGGCTATTAACACCTTGAAGATAGGCTTACATTTAGAAAATTATGAAAAACTCACTGTGTGATTAAAGGGAAGTTTGATCTTTGAGGTATTCAGAATTAACGGTTATATCATTGAGGTGGAAAAGAAATAAAAGGTACGACTATCTGTAGCTTTGCAAAATTAATGTTGTTTGGGCAATGTTACAGTAAAATATATTGTTGATAAGCATTTAATTCCATAAGAGCAATTGGTTTGTATCATTCTTTGCTGCTTCTCTGAAGTACTTTAATTCAGTCCCATTTTTAACTTCTTAGCACCATTCATTGCACCTTGCCATCTTTGTGGTTGAAACGTCAGCACTGGCCCTTCGAGAAGTTTCCGGAAATGTTGAAGTGAAAGCATTTCAGACGTAGCTCTGGAAGATCTCATCTCTGCTCTGATCGACAGTCTCCAGATTGTCATCCTCCAAGGTTAATCAAACCATGCCTTCCTGGAGCAGGACGGCGAGAGAGAGATACGGAGTAGGTAAGGGACACCAACTTTAATCATTTCAGATCATTAAATGTGTGAGAAAAATGTTCAAATTTGCTGCTTCGTTTCTGCCAGTCAACAGGATGTGGCTCACTTGTTTCAAAACTGGAACTGCTCAAAGCAGCTAAAAGAAAAATTGGTCACATATCTAAAGTAAATTCGTCAAGGGCAAGATAGATGTTTTAATTTTCCCCACACCAACACTGATATGGTTCACGGTAAAGTAAATTTTAAGATGGACATTTATACCAAGGGCTGATTTCAGCTGACTCATTAGTCTGGAGTTTATGTTAAGGTCTTTTTATCTCAAGCCTGCCCATTGAGTTTCACAAGACCTTAAAACAGATGCCCATCAGCCTTCCTGGTTGGCACAAGTACACAGAAGAGGAATTGAAATGTGTGTCGGATTGAAATGGGTGCTGTTTCCATTAAGTTACTGAAAAACTTGCCTGCAATTTCAAATATATCTTCCTCTATGTCCTGTGCCTAACTAAGCATTCAGGTCAGAACTTGAAACACAATTTCAACCACCCGCCCCACCCCCCACCCACCATACTGAATTGGGATACTTGACAATCTGATACTACTCCAAGCATGTATTGCTCTTATATCTCAGTGGACTTTTCTGATTTGTCTTTACTCAAGACATGTCTGCATGTGGTTTAATGGTGGTTAGCCAATTAATTGTCAAGAACTTTAGAAGACATCACTCTTTTAATTGTATGGCATCACCTCGGCAACTAGTTTCAATGATGCTCCATGTGAACAAGACTGAGCCTCTCAATCACTTCAGGAAGAAAATTGTAGGCCATGAGACCAAATTACAATCAAAGGATGCAAATTCAAATATACTTCCCTGTATGTCCTGTAGTCATAATCTTAACCCTGCGGCTATGGCATTTTGTGGAGATGATAGATGCCCACTGGATAATGATCTTGTAGCCCTCCTATTTTCCTTTGCTCTTGGAATCACAACCATTTTAAGTCAATTGTATCTGATGTGGTTATACCCAATGAAGTATGGGAGGGGTTATGAGTTGGTGTAGTTAAATTCCCCATAGCTGATTGTGTGAAACTTCACCGTACCAAACAGAATTTGAACCTTAATTTCAGATGGGCATTCAAATTACTGAGGCAGTCTCTTAGTGGCTAAACAATTTGAATTGTTGCTTAATTGAAGGATACATGTGATACTTTCTTAATGGCCAATAGAGCACATATACATAGAAAGGGTTAATTGTCTATATTAAACAGGATGAATTGTTAAGAAGTTCTAAACCTTGGAATAATGTGAGTACCCTGGATCCAATTGTTGAATGCATCTTGGGGAATATGTTGGAAAGGAGCCTTCTCGTAAATGGTGGAATCTAAGAATAATATCATCTCATTTTAATGGCATTGAGCTAGTGTTGTTGGTTGGAAAACAATTTTGTAGGCATGCTATAGGGATATCTTCCACTGCAAGGATTCTGCATATTGTTGCACTGGGCTAACCCAGAGTTGAGACAAAGATGAGAGGTAACAAGTTCAAAGTTAAAAGCTCAAATTTATTGTCAGAGTACAGCCAAGACTTCATATACAACCCTGTCATTCTTTTTCCTGTGGGCCAGGCAGAATTTCTACTTAATGGTAACTGTAAAATGTACTCAAGAGAAAAGATGCGTGTATCAAAGAGAGAAATGTAAACAACAAAAAAAGTGTTAACAAACTGTTCAATGCAGAAAAAAAATTCAGTTATAAATAGCATGCAATAGACTTAATAGTGGTAGATAAGATTGTGAGGGGTATAGATAGAATGGACAACCAACACCTTTATCCCGAGGTGACAACAGCATATACCAGAGGACATCTATTTAAGGTGAGTGAAGGAAAGTTGAGGGAGGAAGTCAGAGGCAAATTTTCTTTTACACAGTGCTAGGTGCCTAGAATGCATTGTTGGGGCTTATCGTGGAGACATTTAAAAGACTCTAAGATGTAAGAACAACAAACGGTTCGAAGTGTGAGTTAGGGAACAATTAGATTGCTGTGGAGTAGTTTTGCATAGGCTGGCACAACATCATGGGCCGTAGGGCCTTTTAAATGCTGTAATGTTCGATGTTCCATGTTAATTTTTGCATGGTGCATTGCACTGGTCTACGACAAATTCTTGAACATGCTGACGTGTGACCTTGAAGGTGCAGCATCGGTGGCCTCTGAAAGAGGTGTGCCACTGCAGAAGCAACACTCTTTCAGCTTCAGGCGAGTGTGAAAGTAAGTTGCAGTGAAACATGGGAGTCTCCAGACACAGTGGGTGAAATAAAAACACAATGTTCTTTATGTAGCCAAGATAAAGATGCATAGACAACATTTCAGGCTGGAGTCTTTCATCAAGGTATGAGAAATATTGGACAAGTTATGGAAAAATTCCTCCTTTGTCTTCTGAACATTTTCCAGACTACCTTGAATGACTCATTATTGAGATCCATTTCACGGAGTATAACAAGACCCACCTATTACCTCCTGTCTTTGGAACTGTGCTCCTACCCCTACCCCCCCCCCCCGCCACCCCACCATTTTGTTCAGGTGCTTGCGACATTTTTCATACCTTGAAAACCGGGTCAAACCTGAAACGTTAGTTATGTACCTTTTATCTTTGCGATTATAAAGTACATTTTTTGACCTGCTGAATTTCTCCAGCACTGTTTTTACTAAGTTGCTGTGATGGTAGGGTAGGAGTGTGCTCTCATGGATTCCGATTGATTGTGAAAGAACAGTGCATGGTGTCGGCATATTCTTTCAGGCTAAAGCATTTGGACTTTGGAGGAGTTGTCAGGGAGGCCAGGAGTATTGTCTGAGAGGCTGCAGACAAGCAAATCACTTGGCCTTCATTGCCTACACCTGTTGATGAATTCTTCTCTCCTTGAGCATGGAGCTTGGGTGACCTCCTTGGGTGTGAATGCAATACAACAGGAGAACAGCAGCAGCAATTTGAAAATGTGCTGAGACTGGAAGTCGAGAATGATTGTGACCCTGTTCGCCAAGAACAAAACAGTCAAGAGAACGGTGACACTCTGATTAAGATAGCAGGAGGTCACTGATCTCAGCAGACACATTTACCCTTATTTGCACTGATACTTCAAGCCGCAGATCATCTGCCTTTATTACACCTCGCCAACCTGTATAAGCGTGATGAAGGCGGATTGGGGGGGGGGGTGGTCATTTCAGACCCATCTTTTATCCGCCAAGCAAGGTAGTATTAGTGGCGAAGCGGGGCCAGTGTAAAAGGGCGAGGCATGTTTCCAGGTCCAAATAGGAAAGGAATATGTTGATGTCTTGTGTGTGATGTAAATGCAGGAATTTAAAACGTAACCAACAGCTACGAAGTCACCAATGGTTAGGTTATATTTTGATCTCAACAATGTCTGGTAATTGGAGATAATGAGTTCTGGGAGATCCTTACCCTCAAAGCACAGGACAAAATTAAATGACAGTTGATGGGAACTGTGAAAGGTGGCCTGATATTCGGAAATATGGCAGCACAACTTGGGGACTGTGGCTCTGTTTGAGGGAAGTTAAAGTAGTAACCAAGTTGAAGAGCCTATGGAAAAAACATTTCATCAGGTCATGGACCTTAACAGCATGAGTGGCTGAGAACGTCTGGACTGGTTATTCCATCTGGGGGACAAGCCACTCTGCCAACCTGGTTGCTCTTCTGAACAACATGGAGAATCCAGCTTCCCCGAGACTATTCCTGCTAAATTTCCCTCCTCCAGCAGCAGTGCTGATACCAGAGACGTTAGCGGCATGGAGATGGACGCCACTGTTAGAAATGATCAGACTGTGCCTCGTGACCAGCCAGGTAAAAAAAAAAATTATTTATGATTACCATCTTTCTTGTGTTTTTGAGTGTTTGCCCATAAGACCCCATCTCACTAATGTCGCTCTTGTGTCGGTTTGTTCTCTAGGATGCCAGCCCCAGCTGAAAAAACCCAGAAATTAACTAAAATGCAGGTGGTCACAATGGAAATAAAGGATCTGCTTCTGTCAACAGACCATGATGATGTGGAGAGGGATCACCTTCATTTGGGAAGGCAGAGGGACCATGAGGAGAGATGTGCAGGAGGCGGAGTAGGCGGCCGATAGACAGGAGCCCGCAGGTCAAATGAGTGGGTTTGGCACCCTGCTCCAAGACATTCAACGTGAGTTGAAGAATCAGGCCTCACTTCTGCGGGACCTGATTACAGTCATGGCTGCTCCTGTACCACGGTGCCCTGCTCCCTCTCCACAGCACCAAACTCCCGCAGGCCAGTACCATGCTCCTGAACTCCAGAGGCAATATTATTCTTTGCCACCACATGACAATAACAGCCTTGTCTAGACAGATGAACCATACAGGTCATTTTACCCACCTCCTTCCTCCTCCTAATGGAGTGATTTAACAGTTGTCCACATTGTGTTGCACCTTACTGTTTTTGAACACTTAAATAGGTATCTTAATTTTCAACAGTTGTAGCGACTTCGATCAATACAAGTAGTCGCTTGTAGGATAAGTTGGTCATTTTCTGCGATGTGTTTTCAATTATTTTCAATGCAATTTCAGTTGTATTTAAATCCTTTATGTTTTAGTGTACAAAACTTGTAACCATCTTCTTTAATGTTCTATGAAAAGTCTTTAAGTAAGCTTCTATGTGATTGATTCTTAATAACAAAATATTCGTATAAAAGTTAACATGGCTTAGCTATCTTTAATAATGTTCAACATGGTTCAACTATGCTTAATGTCTTAATGATAATTAATTTTCTTTAATGCTGGTTTGGTGTTTTAAATGTCTTTTTAATAGTCAAACAAAAATTGTTATCACTGAACTCGCCCTCCTCAGATTCATGTGGGGGACCCTATATTTAAGCGCACAAATGTCCCACCGCAGATGTTCTGTTGTGCAACGGTTCATTGATTATTCAGGATTCTGATGGCAGTGGGGAAGAAGCTGTCCATGTGCCACTGAGTGCTTGTCCTTAGGCTCCTGTACCTTTCCCCAGAGCCAATAGTGAGATGCTCCACACAGCCTTCACGCATGTGCCTGCCAGCACCCATGCATGCTTGGCATAATCAACATGGCTGTGCACAGCCCACTAACCTTTTGTATGCTCGTGGGGATTAATGGGACACTGTCCAACAACAGGCTCTTAGTTGTATAAAATCATTTGCAGTTGTATTTGCACTCTTCATTGTTATTTATATTTTTTCAGTGCCCTACAAATTTTTGACATGTGCCAAAAGCATTTACTAAAAGATGTTATTTGTTGGCTTCATCAGCTTACAGATTTAATTTACAGAATGGACATAATTGCTTCACAGATAGCCTGGTGACTTTGCTTGTGCACCCTGATAAGCAACTGGATCAGGGAGATCAGGTAGTTCGATGGTCCACTCTGGCAGGCAGTGCTCCTTGTTGATTTCACATATATTGAGCAGAATACAACAGGCAACAACAATGTCTGATATTGATACAAATATCAAGTCGCTTGGCCTAACACCTCCAGCTTTGAGATGTCCAAAAGCATTTTCTAGCACCATCCTTTCTGAGTTCAAATGGTAATTAAAGCTCACTTTGATTGAGTGTGTGGTGGTTAGTGAACACCTTCAACAGCCACTTCCTGTGGGGGTAAGCTAGGTCCCCGATTAGATGCTTGGGGATTTCCACTCTGTTAACGGTTTGGGATTTCTGTGGGCAGAGAAATGCAGATTCAGAAGTACTGAAATCACAAACAATCAGTTCATAATCTTTTCTAGTGGCCATTTTACAGTAACAGGATAGAACCTGACCCTTGGACATCATGAGTTTTATTTGAAGTCGAGCCAGTTTAACATGTATATATTTTATTGTCATTGTTATATGGTTACATACGACAAGAAAAAGCACGATTAATTGCTTGATCCATGCATACATTACTGTACAGTGGGGTTTATAAACTTGCTTTACATGGGAAGAGGTACCCGCCTTGATCTTTGGCCTTCCTGTAGATGGGTGAGTTGGCTAAAACCTGAGCATGATGCGAATGACCAGGCCAACTCACATACACATTTGTGAAGTTGGAGAAACAAAAGACTGAGTGTATAGATCAACATATGATCCACTTTAATTGATAAAGACAAATATTTGTAACGCAGGCTGAGATCCATATAAGTAGTTGTGGTCAACAACAGCTTGAAGAACAATCGAGTACCAGCCTTTCCGATTGTAGTAGAACCTTGCATCGTCGTGGGGGGGTGGGGACACCAAAAATACAACTGATGGATCGATATTCACATGGTGTAGCATACCACCACAAACAATGGCAAATCTGAGATGAGGTTCCAGAGGCTGTCACCAGTTTGCTGTTTTGCACCTCAGGTGGGGCTCAATGAGTTTCAATACAAAGTCAAAAGTGTCCTGAGATGTACAAAAATGACTCCGCCACTCATCTTGTTGAGGACATTACCCAGAACATGGGCCCATGTGGTATCTCTCTCCTTCACATTCTCTATTAGAGACCAGTGCAAATTGACTCAGAAGAGCTAAGCATCTCCTTGTAAGGCGTGTAAGGGTCCATGCACCTTTCTGCCTCAAATTGCCCCCTGCTTCTCTTCACAATCTTTTCCAACATTTTTCTGAACACCCTCCTTCTATTTTGCTAGGAAATATGAACATGACACAAATAATTGATGGGAGATTGCTGAGAATTTGCTTTATTCATTCAATTGTTTGGCATGATCTGCAAGACTTTGATCTAAGCCAGAGGTTCTCAACCTTTTTCTATCCACTCACTTTAAGTAATCCCTCTGCCATCGGTGCTCTGTGATTAGTAAGGGATTGCTTAAGGTGGGATGTGAGTGGGAAGGGAAGGTTGAGAATCACTGCTCTAGACCCAATTATCACTGAAATATTTGGCTTGAGAAAAATTGTCATTGGCACTTTGGAGTTATGAAACTGTGCATATAACAAGTCAATGAGGTACGATTAAAACAGTGGTTTTCAAACCTTTTCTTTCCACCTACATACCACCTTAAGCAATCCCTTACTAATTACAGAGAACCTATGACATAGGGAATACTTAAAGTGGTATGTGAGTGGAAAGAGAAAGGTTGAGAAGGTGAAGGAAGCAGGGTCACTGGTAACAAATAAGGAAATGAGCTATTCAGTGAGAAAGTAATTGCAGAGCTGTGGGGAATAAAAGGAGGAGGATGACTAATTGTTCTTTGAAAGAGGCAGCATAAACCGAATGGGCCAAAGGATGTTCATCAATTGTAGATCATGAAAGCAACCTTGGAAGACAGCTTTGTGTAAAATCCCTGTCAACTATGAGGAAAGTATGAACCAGGATGGCGAAAGGCGTGTCAAATAAACAATGATATATCTTTGCACTGACCTACATCTCAAGAAAGCTTATCGAAGTTGGGCTAATTAAAGAAACAGAATCAGGATTTATTGTCATGAATAAGTCATGAAATTTGGTATTTTATGGCAGCATCATGGTGCAAACATTCATGTTATAAACATCTTACGACATTACTGTAAAAAGTAAATAATAACAATAATTGTGCATGAAAAGTCAGGCTGTGTCTTTGGTTCATTGATTTTTAAGGATCTAATGGAAGTGGGGAAGCAGCTGTCCTTGTGCCGCTGAGTGCTCATCTTTAGGCTCCTGTATCTTTTTCCCCCAATCGTAGCAGAGTGAAGAGGGCATGGCCTGGGTGGCGGGGGTCTTTGACGATAGAGGCTGCTTTCTTTTTTAAGACACTGCCTCATGTAGATGTCCTCGATGGAGTGAAGCCTGGTGCCTGTGATGTCACAGGCCAAGTTAACAACCTTCTAGAGCTTATTCTTATCCTGAATGCTCTTCATGGTACATGTGTATAAGTTTGAGAGTTGTCGGTGACATACTGAATCTCCTCAGACACCTCACAAAATATAGCTGCTGGCGAGCCTTCTTTATGGTTACATCAACGTGGAGGCTCCAGGACTGATCCTTGGAGATGTTGACACCTAGCAATTTGAAGTTCTTGACCCCCTCCACTACTGAGCTCTCGATGAGGACTGAGTAGTGTTTCCCTGACTCCCTCCTGAAGTCCACTATCATCTCCTTGGATTTGCTGAGTGCAAGGTTGTTGTTGTTACTTCATTCAATGAGCTGATCTCTCTCCCTCCTGTCTGCTTCCTCATTGCCATTTCTGATTCTGCCGACAACTGTGGAGTCATCAGCAGACTTGTAGATGGCGTTGGAATTGTGCCTGGCCACACAGTCATGGGTGTAAGTAGACGAGTGGGCTAAGCACGCATCATTGGGGAGTGTCTGTGTTGATGATCAGTGAGGAGGAGATATTACTTCCAATTCGTACTGACTGTCGTCTTCTAATTAAAAAGTCAAGGATCCAGTTGCAAAGGCCTAGAGTTTGTAGCTTTTTGACCAGCCCTGAGGGAATAATGGTATTGAAGGCTGAGCTGTAGTCTATGAAGAGCAGCCATATGTATTAATTCCTGTTTTTGAGGTGATCCAGAGCTGTGGAAAATCAGTGATATTGCATCTGCTGTGTAGCGATTGTGATAGGTGAATTGCAGTGGGTCTAGATCTTAAGGATGTGTTAATTCTGGGCATGAGACCAGCCTCTTAAAGCATTTCATCACAGCAGAAGTTAATGCTACTGGGTGGTAGTCATTGAGGCAGCTCACACTATGCTTCTTGGGCTCTGGGATGATTGATGTTCCTTTAAAGCTGGTGAGAACCTCTGGCTGCCACAATGAGAGTTTAAAAATATCCGTGAACACTCCGGCTCGTTGATTGGCACAGATTTTCAATTCCTTGCCAGGAACACTGTCAGGGCTTGATGACTTGCGAGGGTTCACCCTCTTGAATGATGTTCTGACATTGCCCACAGAGACAGATATCACAGTGTCCTCTGCCTTTTCAGGGATTCTAGTAGACATTGTATGGTGGTTCTTCTCAAAGTGGGAATAGAAGGTGTTCAGCTCAGGAGGGGGAATCCAGTCTTTGAGAGGGTAGAAGAGAGAAGCATAACTGTTAAGGATAATTAATGCTGAGCAAGGAAGAGAGACATCTCCAAGGGAAAAACCAGTGCTTTGAAGTCACGAGGCAATGATTACAGACTCCACATTGACAATGATTATTCCAGACTGGAAGTGACAGCCAAATGGCACTTTAATATTGTCTAAAAGGGTTTTAAAAGTCACTGCCTCTGCTTGTGGGAAATAACAGTAATTACACATCAATGCAGCAAAAAGCTTCCATCGTGTTTTCTCTTGTTAATGCTGTGGTAAACCACTGTATGAATATGTCCGATTGGGCACACCCAATGTACGATTGTGCCTGTGGCTCCTCCGACAGGCTCCAGAATGTTCCACAGCTCCCTGCCCAGTGCAGAGCAGTTGAGCAGCATGATTGTGCTTTTGTTCTAAAGCTCTCTACTGGCCACCGTGACAGAGGTGCACCAAAGAAGAGGTACAAGGACTGCCTAAAGAAATCTCTTGGTGCCTGCCACATTGACCATCGCCAGTAGGCTGATATCGCCTTAAACCGTGCATCTTGGCGCGTCACAGTTTGGCGGGCAGCAACCTCCTTTGAAGAAGACCACAGAGCCCACCTCACTGACAAAAGGCAAAGGAGGAAAAACCCAACACCCAACCCCTACCCACCAATTTTCCCTTGAAACTGCTGCAACCCCCACCTGTACCTGGGGTCCGTCCTCAATCACCAGCACCTGGTTGTCAATGACTTTCGTTCCATTCCCTCACAGACCTGTCTGTCCTCAGCCTCTTTCCTTGCCATACAGCAAGGAAAAATGCAGGTTTAAGGAATGGCACCTCATATTCATATTGGAGCTGACAACCCAATGGCGCGGACATGAAATGCTCCAATTTCCTATTCTCCCATGATGCCTTTCTTTCTCCTTCCCATCCATCTGTCATCTTGTACACCCCTTTCATCCAACACCCCACACCCCTGTCCCATTCCTTTCCCTTTCTCCACCTGCCTGCTCCCGCCTAGACATCTGCACCCATCTACCCACCATCTTTCCTTTGTTTAACTCCACACATCTCCTTCCCTCAGTAGCTGTCTCCACCTTCTTCCTCTCATCACTTCTTCCCAACTCCATTGGCTCCCACTTTTTTAAAGACCCTTCATTCTATTTCTTCCTGCTTTGTCTGCTTCCACCTCACTCTCCAAGCTCCACCTCTCTTACTCCCCCCTCCCCCAACTTGGCTTTATTTGCCCATCATCCTTCCTCCCACCTCAGTCCAACCATCACCTACTGGCTCCTAACACTGCCTGCTTTCCCTCTCCTTTTTTGATTTTTTTTCCTTTTCCTTTAATTACTACTTAATTCTAAAAAAAAGTTATTAATAAAGGTATACCCTGTTTTACAAAAATTAGGATTTCAATGGGTTTTTGCTTTTATGAAAATAGCCATTTCAGCCTATGAAAGGTTTCATAGGAATACTCTAGTTTTGTGAAGTGGGGTATACCTGCACAGGTTCACAAATACTAATGACCACAATATTGGAGCTAAAACACCAGAAAATTTGACAAAAGCAGTGACTATAAAAACACCTGCAACAATGAGAATATCAGCACGTGTTGTAGCGCGGGCAGACAAAACCTCGTGGGTAATAATGACAGCTCTGACCGGAGTGTATGAGTAGGTTCAAAAGTAAGTTAGCATAGAATTTTAGCCTTGAAGGTATATTGTGCGTGTAATGAAAAAGGTGGTGGTGGTTACGACTAACTACAGGGATATTTTATAAAAAAAAAAAAAATAAATTTCTGCTCAAACTCTAGACAAAACTTTAGAGACAGTGATGGTGTCACCAGTGTGGCCTGTTGCCCCCGCAACCCCCCCCCCACCCCACCTCGTGACACTAGTGGGATGTTGATGGACATATGGAGAGAAAAGAAAGATTAGTGTAGGAGTTGTTTAAGTGGTTGGTGTAGATTCAGTGGGCTGATGGGCACTCTACAAATCCATCATTAAGCAGCATAGATTGACATGTGCACTCATGAAGCATTTTTATTGCAAGTCTACTTCACTACCTTTGCATTGCACATGATGTGGTGTCCGTGTTTAAAAAGCTGGCATTTTTTGGAAGTCGTACAATGCGGGTAAAGGATGGGGCTGCGTCTGTGCGGAGAGAACAAGGTGAAGTTAAAAATGCCAGGCTTGATTCCCTGTTGATGGGCAGATGAATGATTGAGGTTTGCTGTATTGAGCTGTGCCCAAGGCTAGTGATGTCATTGGTGGGATATGCATTTGAAGATGGTCATTTACCACATGGCACTAGCATTGGGTGCTCATAGAGTCATAAAGAGTTACAGGGTCTTCATACCACCAAATCTGCATTGGCCAGCAAGCATTCATTCTTATGCTAAACTACACAAACCCATTGTATTCTCTCCATGTTCCTAACAACTCTTCTCAGATTTCACCACTCACCTGTACACCCGATGCCAAATAAACTTGCACACTTTGGGATGTAGGAGAAGACTAACCCACCCAGAGGAAACTGATCGGGCCTCCAGGGAGAACGTGTGAACTTCATAGACAATACCCAGAGGTCACAACTCAGTCAACAGCTCCACTGCAGTGCTGCCCATATTTAAACTGCACTTTAAAAGCAAAAGATTAACTTAAATGGATTCATCATGATGATGAAGAAAATATTGAGCTATTGAGCTCATTTGCAGAGTAGTTTCCCATCTGAAGATTCTATTCTGTGCAATGCAACAGGATATATAAATATGGTCAGAGCAGTTGTGTGCCGAGCTTTGTACATACAGCTACTTCCTATCATACAAATAAGTGGTTTACCCAATATCAGTAATTTTGCCATTATATTTTAATCCTGTACATCTTTAATATGACACTTTAGTGAATTGGCTCAGAATTTAATGGATAGGATCCAGAAGAGAGATTTCGGTGAAGAACTGAATGGTTATGATCCAAAAAAAGAGGTTTTGACAGGAGAATGGGGCTGCAATTTCAACTTGTTTGCATTGCTGCAAGGTCAAAAAAGGGATTTCTAGAGCATGATAATGTTCAGAGATAAAGCATGTCATAGAATCATACAGCGCGGAGATGAGTCCTGCCATTCACTGTAGAGTGATAGCATCAGACAGCATGGAAACAGGCCTTGCTTGTCCATGCTGAACATGGATCCATTTCTCTCAAATCCCCTCCAATCCAAGTAGGTATCCAAATGGTTCTAAAATGAAACTAACATTCACCATTTTGTCTGACAGCTCATTCCAGGTACTCACCACGGTTTGAGTGGAAAAATTGTCCCCTCATGTTCCCTCTAAATCCTACCCCCTCACATTATATTAATGCCCTCTTAGATTATCCCAGTCTAGGACTAACTATTCACCTTATCTATTTCCCTCATAATCCTATAGACTTCAATTCGATCCCTCTCAACACTGAGGGAAAAAAGGACTTGTATTTTTTCTGGTTTGTCACTTCCTTAATGCTGCAACAACTTTGTAAACCCCTTCTGTACCTTTTCAAACTTTATACTCTCTTTCCTGTTGCTAGGGGACTAAAACTGCCTGCAATATTCCAAATGTTCACCGATGTTTTCTATAAATTCAAATGATGTACCAATGTTTGTACTTAATGCCTTGATTTATGAAGGCAATCACCCCAAACACTCCCCTCTCTTCTCTGTTTACCTGTGCTACAGTCTTTAAAGAACTATGTATTTGCACCCATTTGTCCCTCTGCTCCATAAACCTCTATAGGGGACTGCTGTTAACAGAGTGCATTCTGCCCTGGTTCCCAAATACAGAAACTTGCACTTCCTTGAGTTGAACCTTACCTGCCATTCCTTAGCAGAGTTCTCCAACTAATCTTGATCCCACTACAACCCAGATGGGCTGAGCTTTGAAGCTTTGAGCTTTGAAGATTTATGGAGGGGGTAAAAAGTCCACGTCAGCTGCAGGCTCGTTTGTGGCTGACAAGTCCGATGCGGGACAGGCAGACACGGTTGCAGGGGAAAATTGGTTGGTTGGGGTTGGGTGTTGGGTTTTTCCTCCTTTGCCTTTTGTCAGTGAGGTGGGCTCTGCGGTCTTCTTCAAAGGAGGTTGCTGCCCGCCAAACTGTGAGGCGCCAAGATGCACGGTTTGAGGCGTTATCAGCCCACTGGCGGTGGTCAATGTGGCAGGCACCAAGAGATTTCCTTGTACCTTTTCTTTGGTGCACCTCTGTCACGGTGGCCAGTGGAGAGATCGCCATATAACACGATCTTGGGAAGGCGATGGTCCTCCATTCTGGAGACGTGACCCATCCAGCGCAGCTGGATCTTCAGCAGCGTGGACTCGATGCTGTCGACCTCTGCCATCTCGAGTACTTCGACGTTAGGGATGAAAGCGCTCCAATGGATGTTGAGGATGGAGCGGAGACAACGCTGGTGGAAGCGTTCTAGGAGCCATAGGTGGTGCCGGTAGAGGACCCATGATTCGGAGCCGAACAGGAGTGTGTAAATATCATGGGACATTAATTTCTGGATTTGTGAGGAAATAGACTTCTCCAGTGAGAGAAACTATTTCCCATAACCTACAATGGGATTGGCATAGCCACTGACACCATTGACCAGATACTTAACTGAATGTGCTGCATGTGAAATATCTATGAGAGAGGTTCGGAAGTTGGAAGTTCTCAGGTGAACATTGGACCTCCTGATTTCATGCAGCCAAAGGTCAGGAGTATCACAGAGTACACTGGATGTGCAGCTCCAAAACCTCCCAAGATGCTCAACATCTTTCACACCACATGAATGGTCACCGTTTAAAGTCCACATGAGCTACAGTGTGTAGAATTGGCAATATCCAGTGCAGCAACACAGCAAGACTACAAAAACATTGGCTATGCTGAGTCAGATGCATGGAAAAATCTCCATCTTAGACCAAAATCATGCGCTGCCCTCAGTTAAATATTTTCCCATCCTTCCTCTTGTTACGTCTGTTTTTTTTTTCTAACCAAAACTACTGTAGAGAGTTCTGCACTCAAAAATACTACTAACACTCAAGGCAATGATAGTGCAGGCTGTTAATCCTATGCCAGTCAGTGAAAGTCTGATGAAAGAACAAAAGAGTAACACTCCTTTTCATGCAATAAGGCTTGAACTGGAGAAACAGACATCAGTTCTGTTTTTGCTGGTATCTATTTACAGAGGGTGACAGCTGTGGGCTCATTTTTGATTGTGTAAGAGTTTCTGCGCTGAATGAGCTACTGCTGCATTTGCAATGTGTGACAGCTTAACCCTTGTCCAAAGCTGGGTCAAGACACTTGGGAGGAAAACTGCACATTACTTGTCAGCATAACTGATGCGGCTGAATTCATACTGAATAACAAAGTGTTCACCTTGAAGGTGGGGTGGGGAATCCGAGAAATAATCCTGAAATGTAGTAAGACATGGCTGGAATTTGTATGCGTTCCTGACTTGGAACGCAGAGCAAATGGAGAAACATGAAGAAATACAGAATGTTGCCAGAGCAACGGGCTTATTCAACCAATAACTCTGCATGTGTATTGATCGCACATTCACATGCACTTCAGTGCTTTCCCCTTATTGAAAAGGAAGTTGGTGTATATCATTGATAATCAGTGTACAGGTCAATGCATGGATCTGTGCAAGTGGGTGCTGGTTAGCTGTACCCTGCTGGGCCCACTGCTACACTTTGCAACCTTAGTGCTGTTGATAGTTTCCAGGCCCCTCCCTGTCAGTTTCACCCGATTAAAAGGAGTGGTCAATTACTAATTTGACAGGAAGACATTGTGATGAGGTGGTGACAACTGTCGATTCAGTTTCTACCACTCAGCATTCACCCATGACTAACTTTCCGGGGACTTAGCCATGACCAAAACCAAAGATTTAAAAGATCTAAGCAAACCCAGTTGGAGTGTCTGTTCAGGTTCCTGACTTGACAAAATATTCATCCCAGGTCGGAAGATGCAATCTTTAAAAAAAGACACACTTTGGTTTTTCGTGCATTTTTCTAAATTACTTTGATAAAGTAAAAGATTGTATGTTTTCCATGAGTGGATTACAAGTGTAGCCAACACTCCACAAAAGGTCATTTATTTACATATTCACGCTATTTCCATCTTTTACCCAACCACCGGTTTCTGAGTGACTTGTACAATCACCATTGCATCCATTTCTTGACCTAAGGTGTTACCTGACTTTGTGCAGTAGAACTTTGCATCTCCTGCACATCAATAACAAGAAATTGGAGTTGGAGTTGAGCATTTAGTCTCTTGAGCCTATCCAATCATTTAGTAATACACTGATTGATCTGACATTGGATTTAATTGCATATTCCTGTCCAAAACAATTGATGCTCTTGCAATCAAAAAGCTGTCTGCCTATGACAGCCTGAACTACATTCAACATTTCTACCTCTGCTGCTCTAGAGGGTTAGAGAATTCCTATTGCTCCCAGCTCACTGAAGGAAAAAGATTCCTCATTCTTTCCATTTTAAATACAGAATCCCTTATTCTGATATGTGCTCTATAGTTTTAAGATGTCACAATCCTACCATTTACCTTGCCAAGTCCAGATTTAATTTGGAAAATTAAATAGAACTAATTACAGGTGCTGGAAATCTAACCTAAAACAGAAAATGCTGGAAATATTTAATATTTCAGGTGAAAAGTCATTTCAGGACCCTGGTCCCAAGCTGTGTCAAGCCATGGAGCCAGGGGTCCGGTATGGCCCGGGCACCAGCACCCAGGTGGGCCCTTGGGGCAAGCTGAGCCATACTTCAGCTTTTTCAGTTTCAACCTCCCAGTCACCACATGTCCCTGGAATCCTCTCAGGAAGTTCACAAAACTACAGCTGGAACATTTGGCAAAGCAAGAAACCACCTCACCCCCCCTCCCCCTACTTCGTTCTTTAAGCTCCACTAAATTTCGATCTAACCTGCTGAAACTTTACTCAAGTTGTAGCGCAATTTCCACTGGAACAACTTTTGGAATGCACATTTATTCAAGTTGAGTCAAATTTATTGTCATCTGATTGCACAAATACAACCCGACGAAACAGCATTCTGTGGCCCTCGGTGAAAAATACGCAGACACACAACCAGACAACACACACAGACAAACAATATAACTGTAGGACAAGTATTCATATATACAACTAAATAAAGATTGTTTCGTGAATATGAGTGTCTTGGATGAATTCTCTATCACATCCTTTGCTGCATTTAGATGGTTTATACGCATATCCTCTGATAGCTTGTATTTCCACAAACTGTCTCTATTTATAGATGACATTGACACAAACTCCATGTTCTTTCTTTTTAAAATACTTTTTATTGAGTTTTGCTTTTTAATATTTGGTATATGTTAGACAAAATAATAATGTATACATTCATTCCCTTAATATTAATTGTGATTATCTATTGAAGTAATTATACTTTTAAATCAATTAATTACCATTACAACAAATCACAATATATCGTAAGATCTAAAACAAAAGAGATATTGTACAGGATAATTATAATTAAAACAATCAATCCACCTATCTAAAAGAAAAAAAGGAACTAAGACTAATCTTCCCCCACCCTTTAATCAAGGTTAAAAGAAAAGTTAAAAAGATGGATCAGATCGTGACCTCTAGAAGATGTATGGAACAGCCCCAGAGTACTCTAATCATCTAAAACTGGCAATTATGGTAATATTCTATAAATGAGCCCCAAACCCTATTAAACTGAACCTTTTTATCTTTAATTATATAGGTAATTTTCTCTAAGCTTAAATATGTCTTTACACCATGTAGCCACTGTGCATGAGTTAGAGAGAGTTCATCTTTCCATTTCATTAAAACTACTCATCTGGCTATCAACGTGCTCAAAGCGAAAACTTTCCCTTGAGATGCTGATTAAAAATTTTTTATCTGGTTCGCGTGAAAAACAAAACTCTGCAGTTGAAGGGCAAGAATCAAATTTAATCTTGACAATTATTGTTAATGGCAGAATGTTTTTAATTCTTTATCAATGATTTTTAAACTCCATGTTGTTTGAATTATTTCTATCTGTGAACTGGACAATTGACATCACCTGCCAAAGGCTCAATGTCTGTTCCAGCCAAGATGTTCCAATGCTCTTTTTTTGGTGGCAATTTGCAAACCTAGCCCATTACAGTACCATTTGAATTTGTAACTTATTACAGGGCACATTGACTGGGAAGAGAATGGGATTAATGTGGATTCATATTTAATGGTCAGCATAGATGGGCAGAATGACCTGTATGACTCTTTAAAAGCATTTATTAAAACCTTTTTTTAATCAACACATAAGCAGGAGGAGTCTATTCATTGTCATTCAGAGATATCATGGCTGATATTTTGTTTCAGCATCACGATCCTCCAGTGATCCTTGTACTTTGATTCCTCCAATATTGAAAGATCTATTAATGTTAATGCTGAACATATTCAGACATTGATTCATGGGGAGAAAAGATCCCCAAAGATTCATTGCCCCTCCTCAGTGAATAAATTTCTCCCATCCCCTTTCTTGAATAGCTAATTTCTTATTTTGAAGACTGCAAACTTTGTTTCTTGGCACTCTTGCCAGGGGAAAATTCAAATTTGAATGGACACGATGGAGCCTCAAAAGAATTTTGTATTTTTTAATTAGAGAGCTTTTCGTACTTCCAAATATTAGAATGTATAAGGACAGTCTGCTTAACCTCTCCTCATTTCTTTGGCTTGGCTTCGCGGACGAAGATTTATGGAGGGGGTAAAAAAGTCCACGTCAGCTGCAGGCTCGTTTGTGGCTGACAAGTCCGATGCGGGACAGGCAGACACGATTGCAGCGGTTCGCGGACGAAGATTTATGGAGGGGGTAAAATGTCCACGTCAGCTGCAGGCTCGTTTGTGGCTGACAAGTCCGATGCGGGACAGGCAGACACGATTGCAGCGGTTGCAGGGGAAAATTGGTTGGTTGGGGTTGGGTGTTGGGTTTTTCCTCCTTTGCCTTTTGTCAGTGAGGTAGGCTCTGTGGTCTTCTTCAAAGGAGGTTGCTGCCCGCCAAACTGTGAGGCGCCAAGATGCACGGTTTGAGGCGATATCAGCCCACTGGCGGTGGTCAATGTGGCAGGCACCAAGAGATTTCTTTAGGCAGTCCTTGTACCTTTTCTTTGGTGCACCTCTGTCACGGTGGCCAGTGGAGAGCTCGCCATATAACACGATCTTGGGAAGGCGATGGTCCTCCATTCTGGAGACGTGACCCATCCAGCGCAGCTGGATCTTCAGCAGCGTGGACTCGATGCTGTCGACCTCTGCCATCTCGAGTACTTCGACGTTAGGGATGTAAGCGCTCCAATGGATGTTGAGGATGGAGCGGAGACAACGCTGGTGGAAGCGTTCTAGGAGCCGTAGGTGGTGCCGGAAGAGGACCCATGATTCGGAGCCGAACAGGAGTGTGGGTATGACAACGGCTCTGTATACACTTATCTTTGTGAGGTTTTTCAGTTGGTTGTTTTTCCAGACTCTTTTGTGTAGTCTTCCAAAGGCGCTATTTGCCTTGGCGAGTCTGTTGTCTATCTCATTGTCGATCCTTGCATCTGATGAAATGGTGCAGCCGAGATAGGTAAACTGGTTGACCGTTTTGAGTTTTGTGTGCCCGATGGAGATGTGGGGGGGCTGGTAATCATGGTGGGGAGCTGGCTGATGGAGGACCTCAGTTTTCTTCAGGCTGACTTCCAGGCCAAACATTTTGGCAGTTTCCGCAAAGCAGGACGTCAAGCGCTGAAGAGCTGGCTCTGAATGGGCAACTAAAGCGGCATCGTCTCCTCATACAATAAAGGAAAACCCCCAACAATCTTTCTAATACATTGAGTCATAGAGTTCTACAGTGTGGAAATAAACCCTTCAGCTTAACTTGTCCATACCAACTAAGCTAGTCCCATTCTTTTGGTCCTATCCATCTAAATCTATCCAATCTGTGGTCCCATCCAAATGTCAGTTGAACATTGCAATTGTCCCCTTCTCCATCAGTTCCACTTGTTCTACTTACCGACTACCTTATGTGTGAAAAATGTTCCCCTTGTATCTCTTTTAAATATTTCCCCCTTCACCTTAAATCTATGCCCTCTGGATTTAGATTCTCCTAAAATTATGTGGGTGGGAAGATGCAATGATTATTCACCTTATTGAAACCTTTCATGATTTTATAAACCTTTAATAAGGTCCTTTAGTCTCCTACACTCCAGGGAGAAAAGTCTAATCTTATCCAGAGTTTTCTTATAATTTAATCCTATCAGTCCCAGTAATATTCTCATCAATCTTTTCTGCAGCCTTTCCACTTCAATAAAATCTTTTCTACAGTTGGATGACCAAAACTACACACTTCACTCCAAGTGGAGTCTCACCAAAGTTCTGTACAGGTGTTACATGACATCTCTGCTCTGATGAAAGCAAGTTATCCAATCCTCTCCTTTGCCACCCTGCATTTTCATAGATAATGTGCATCTGTTCCCCCCAAATCCCTTTGTCCTACAGCAGGTTCTAGGGCCCTTCCATTCACCATGTAAATCCTACCCTGGTTTGACCCACCATGTACAACACTACACACTTGTCAGAGTTAAATTCCATCTGCCATTCCTTGGTCGACTTTCCCAGTTCACCATGATCCTGTTGCAATCTTTGTCTCTGTATCTTCATTCATGGGCATAACATTCTTACAAAATTCAGGCCTCCACACAATATTCCAGATCCAGTCTCACAAGTACTCTGTGTACTTGGAGCAAAACGTTTCTACTCTTGTACTCAATTCCCTTTGCAATAAAGATGAACATTTGGCTTGCTAATTTCTTGCTGAATCTGTATGATAATTTACAGAGATTAATGCACTTTTGAAAACAAATACATTACAATCTGTCACTGTTTAAATATAATGGGCTATCATATTATTTTCAATCAACATTTTTCCACATTGTATTCTATTTACCACTCACCTCTCCTGTCTATGCATCTCTGACCCTCTGTACTCTACTTTCCATCCTCAGTATTTCTGTATGATCATTAAGCTCAAATATTTTTCTTCAGACATGCAGTACAGTGACAGGTCCTTCCGGCCCACGAGCCCGAGCCCGAGCTGCACAAATACCCCAATTAGCCTACAACTCCCGTAGGCTTTGAAAGGTGGGAGGAAATCTGAGTACCCAGAGACAACCCAGGCAGACACAGGGCGAACGTACATTTAGCACCAGATTTAAACCTGTGTTGTTGATGCTCTTATAGTGTTGCCCCAATCACTGGCTCCAACTGTGCTGCCCAAAGGCATTATATATTGATATAAAAATATAGCATATTGACATTAATCCAAATTGTTAGGGGCTCAGAAATTCTCCCTGTGGCTTTCCAACCAAAAAGTAATTATTTATTCCTATTCTTCTTGTCCATCTGTTGACTGATCCTCGATCTATGCCAGTGTATAATGTGCTCTATTTTGTTTAATTATTTCTTGGAGTCATAGAGTTTTACATCATGGAAACAGGCCCCTTGGCCCAATGTACATGCCAACCAAATTGTCCTCTTTGTATCCATTATCTCTGTAATTAGTGGTGCTCAATCTTTTTCTTTCCACCCACAGACCACTTTAAGTCATCCCTATGCCATTGGTGCTCTGTGATTAGTAAGGGATTGCTTAAGGTGGGATGTGGGTGGGAAGGGAAGGTTGAGAACCACTACTCTAAGCCCAATTATTACTGATATATTTTGCTTGAGAAAAATTGTCATTGATCTATTTGGAGTTCTGAAACCGTGCACATAATGAGTCAATTAGGTACGATTAAAACAGTGGTTTTCAAACTTTTTATTTCCACCCACATACCACCCTGTGCAATCCTTTACTAATCACAGAGCATAGGGAATAATTAATGGTATGTGAGTGGACAGATAAAGGTTGAGAACCACTGCTCTAACCCTTTCCCTTCCATGTGCCTGTCTAAATCTCTTCAAAGCATTACCCCTTCCTCTGGCAGCTAGTTCCACGTACCTACCAGCCTCTACATGAAATAGATGCCTCCCAGGTTCCTTGTAAATCTTTTCCTTCTCACCTTGAATCCATACCCTGTAGTTTTTTTCCTGGGGAAAAGTCTGTGACCATTCTTCTATTCCCCTCATGGTTTTATAAACCTTTATGAGGTTCCCTCCTCAGTTCCAGCTTCTCCAGTCTCTCCTCAAGCACTCTAGTTCCAGTAATATTGGTGTGGCACCTTATCAAAGCTCTTCTGGAAGTCCATGTGCTCCACATCAACGGGTGCTAGTTTTTTATCATGCTGATTGCAGTCATAAAAATATTTAATTGAGTATGAATTTGTCAAATATGATTTCCTTTTCAAAATTCCATGCCAACTCAACCCAGTTCTATTATCTTCTAAGCACCTTTTCACCACCTCCCCATTATTTTTCTCTGAAGTGGCACAGATTTGACCTTCAAACCTGTTTATGATAGTTATCATTTAAATAAAAGTCCATAGCAGTGCTTTGTCAACATTTTTTTTCATTCTTCTGTGGATCACTAAAGAATTTTTAATTGAGAAGTGAACATCTTGAGAAATTTTGTGTCTGTTTGCTGAGCATTAGTTTCCTGTCAAGGTCACCAATATTTTAGTATTTCCTGAAGAGTCTACATTCCAAAGGATCATTTTAACAGTTTCATCATTGTTGGTTCCTTTCTCAGAAGTGCTACAGGATTGGAACCAAAGACTCCTTTAACAAAACCCACCCTCCTCCATTGAACTAGTCCCCCACTGATAAAAAAGATGCAGCGGACAATTACTAATGCATATTTGAGAAGAGAGACAGAATAACATACTTGTTTATTTCTAAGTCATTGATAGCTGTAACTGAAATATGAAATCCTGGGATCAGACCCAGCCATCTGAAAGCCATTTGATAAAAGATTGGATTCTCTCAAGTTCTCTGTTTATCTTCAACACACAAGAATTCACCTTGTTAAAAATCTAACACTTGACAGCAAAATAAAATAATTCAATAGAAGGGGAGATGACATCAATTCGTTAGTTTCCAGCTTCTAAGATAACTTGCAAACATAATGGTTAAGTTCATTTTCAGGAAACTATGGATGCATCCAAGTTTGCTCTGTAAATCCATGATCCTTTAGGATCTTGCCATTTACTTTCATCTTGCATTTGACTTTCCACCATGCAACATCTCACCCTTGTTCAGATGAAACTGCATTTCTCTGTGCATATTTCCAATTGTTTGCTATCCTTTGACAAGCTGGTTCACTGCCCATGTCACCACCAAACTCTTATGTTGTCTATTAACATACAAATCATCGCTCCTGCATTTTCATCCAAATCACTTGTATGCATTTCTCAAAAGATAAAGGTTCCAGCGGACAGAGGTTCCAGCACTGATTCCTACGGAACACCACTAGTCCAAATCCTCAAGTCAGAATAATACCCCTCCACGTCTTAGCTCTGTTTTCACTGGCCAAGCCAATTTTGAATACAATGAACTCATCATGTGTTTTAAACTACCGTGAAACCTCATTAGAACGTGATACGTTAATCTGTGGAATCGCTTATAGCGCGGGTGTCCGTGGACCCCAAACATTGATTTTAGGATGCCAGGCTAACAGTGGCGAACAGCCACAAACTCAAAAATGGGCTCTTATGACTCATTTACAAGATGTGTATGTTAATATGTGGAGTTTAAAGGTCTTATTATAGGATTTGGGTTATAGTATTCTGTTTTCCTGCTTCCTGAATCATGACACATGTGTATCTGTTCCGCGACTCGGCTGTAACATGGTATGAAATCTTGAATCCCAACTACTGCATTCTAATGAGGTTTTACTGTATCTAATGAGGGTCTTTATCAAAAGAAGCTTTATAATATTGCGCTGAGACAACATTCACTGCCCCATCTTCATTCATCATCTTTTCCACCTCCTTTGAAAACTTGATCAAGTTTGTAGAATGCGATTTCCACCGCACAAAACCACGTTGCCATCTCTAATGTCTACGCTTTCCCAGATTGGTATACACCTTATCCCTAAAACTCTTTTCCAGACATTTCATTTCCTTTTGTTTTTTTTTAAATTTATCTACCTTAAGTTCTTCAGAGCCTCATACCACCTCTTCCTTGATATCAATATGCCCTTGAATATAGGATACCCCTCCTTGTTGATGAATTCTCATTGTCATTCTTCCATGAAATAAATTTAAAAAAAAAACTGAAGGCTCTCAAAGCACCCCAGTGCAATTCTAAGAGTTGAAGTGCCATTATTATTGTGGTGGGATTTTGACACTGGTAAGTCTGGCAAACGTCAATGCTCTGATTGGCTGTTGCCCCATAGCTAACTTATTTGGATCCAGAAAGCTGAAATTGGTAGCAAAGAGTGTTTAGAACCCACCCTTACAGCATCTGTGTAATATCAGAGACCATGAGATATCATTGGGACATGTAGGTAAACTGGAACAAGCCCTACCCATTGAACCACCCTGGAAACATGAGAATGTAAAGGCACCTTCAACTATTAGTGATGTTCCAACCCTAACGTTTCCCCTATCAAAGCGATTGGAATGCATTTGCAATTTGCTGATATTTTAATGTTTTTTGAAAATAGTTAAAGAATGAAATATACGATTCAAAATGGAACAATTAAAATATGTTTTTTAAAGAAACTGAAAGAGTAAAAACATTCAGATGCTAAAATCTTTACTGCAACCCCAAATAATTAGAATACATAACACATTTAGAATTCTAATTGGAAGAACCAAAGCTGAAAATTTCTTTCACTCAGGAGTATGTAAACAGAGAACAGAACCTCATTAAAAAAAAGTCCCTTACTCAATTAGTAATGCAAATTTAATGTTTCAAATGGTGTGGGGTCCATTCTTGAATCTTTTCCAAAACCTCTAGGCATCCTACAAATCCGAAACTTTAGTACTCTGCTGTTTAACTTCAGGCAAGAAATACATTTCTCTTGTTTTTCTTTTTTTTAGACATACCACGATGGTAAGGAAATGGGGTTTAGAGGCACGTCTATCCATGTTATAATTAAGATGAAAGAATTTTTAAAAAGACCAGCTGGTTGCAAAGAGGAATGTATTAGAATGCATGAAGAATAGTATTAAATGGTATGATCTTGATGGCATCCTCCTCTGCTATAATTTCCATCTTCCCCCCCAAAATCATCCATTACCAGAAGCAAGAGGTGTAGAAATATTGCTCTCACGATATATTTGGGGCCCCACCAAGAAGCATTCAAAACTCTGAATTTACTTCCCTTTGTTTAAGTTTTCTTTTCAGTTTGGCTCAATCTGCCCTAGTTAATTTTTACTAGAGAAGCACAATAACTGAGCAGCTGTTAACTGTTGGTTTCTGGTTCTAAGCTGCCCATTGGGGCTGCTTGCTCCTTATAGTATCAGGTGCATGAAGCATATCAATGGATTATCATTTGACCATTTGTAATGAGGTGAATATCCTGGTACCTGCCATGCTGGAGTGGGACCAATATCCTTGTGGGGAGGCTTGTTAGCACTGTTGTGGAGAGTTGAAACTAGATTGGTAGGGGATGGGATCCAAAATCGAGCAGAAGGTAGAAATTATGATGCAATGTAGTTTTTGTTTGTGAGGAAGGACAGGCAGGGGAGGAAGTATAAATGTAGTCAGTTGAAGGGTTTGAAATGTGTCTACTTCAATGAAAGATTAGGAATAAAAGAAGAATTTAGAGCATGGATCAAAACAGGTGAGGTTGCGTGTTAAGAGGAAGAAGGAAGCACATATTAGATTTTAGAAGCATAAAATAAGAGGGAATCATGAGAATTATATTGCAATGAGGAAGGAAGTTAGGAAAGGACTTAAGAAAGTTAGAAGGCCTTGGCAGTAGGATTAAGGCAAACCTGAAGGTATTCTATGCATATGTGAAGAACAAAGGACAAGAAGAGTGAAGGTTGGGCCACTTAAGAATAAAGGAGGCAACATGTGCCTGGAGGTGGTTGGGAAGGTCCTAAATGAATAATTTGCTTCAGTATTCATCAAAGAAAAAGATATTAAGGTGAGGTCAGATAGAACAACTTTATGTACTGGATGATGTTGAGATCAAGAAAGGGGAAGTGCTGGATCTTAAAAACATTAGGATGAATAAATCCCCTGGAGTGGATGAAGTAAATCCCAGATTGCTATGGGAAGGGAAGGAAGAGCATTAGCAATGACCTTTGTGTCCTTCTTGGCCACGTTTGGGGGGGTGGGGGGTGCCAGAAGATTGAAGAGTGGCAAATGTGGTCCCCTGTTTAAAAAAAAGTTAAAGGAAGAATCCAAGGAATTATAGACTGGTGAGTCTTAAGCCAATGATTGAAGAGGATTCTGAAGGACAAGATTTACAAGCATTTAGATAAGTACAAGTTTTCTCAGCCTGGCTTTGTGAAGGGAAAGTCATTGCTTCATGAGCTTGAGTTTTTTGAGGAGGTATCAAAGGTAATTAATAAAGGTAGGGCATTCAATCTGGTAAGGTGTTTGACAAGGTCTCCCATGGGAGACTCATTCAGAAAGTCACGAAGCATTGGATCCATGGAAGCTTGACTGTATGGATTCAAAATCTGCTTGCTTGTTGAAAGCAGGGAGTAGTACTTGATGGAATGTATTCTACCTGGAGGTCAGTGACGAGTGGAGTTCTGCAGTGATCTCTTCTGCAAATCTTGCTCTTTGTGATTTTTATAAATGACCTGGAAGAAGAAGTGGATGGAGGATTAGTAAATTTGCAGATAATATGATCGTTGGAGGAGTCATGGAGACTGTTGAAGGCTGTTGTATGTGACCACAGATGCAGAGTAGGGCGGAAAAGAGATAGATGGAGTTCAATTCAGATAAGTGTGATGTTATGCATTTTGGCAGTTTAAACTTACCATGGTAGGATACATAACACTGTAGAAGAACAAAGGAACTTTGGGGTACAAATCCATAGATCTCTTAAGGTCACTGCGTAGAAGATTGTAGCAAAGGTACTAGCTAACAGATTGGCTAAATATTTACCACAATTAGTACATGTTGACCAAGTGGGTTTTATTATGAATAGGTATTCAGCCGATAATATTACAATAATTAATGCATCAAGGCAGCAACTCAACCAACCAATGATTGTACCGCTAGACGCGGAAAAATCTTTTGATCATGTTGAGTGGAATTTTTTATTTTAAGTACTAGAAAGATATAAAGTTGGACCACTCTTTACTGGTTGGGTGAAGGCTTTATATATAAATCCTTCTGCATGAGTGGTGACAAATGGACAAGTATCATCTGCATTTATTTTGTCTAGATCAACAACACTGGGCTACCCTTTGTCACCAGCCTTATTTGCATTGGTTATCAAACCATTGGCTCAGGCGATCAGACAGGATGTTGATATCAAGGGAATTAAAGTGAATATAAAATTAATCTGTTTTCAGATTATGTTTTAATATATTTATCATGTCCTAGAAATTCTTTGGGGCCATTACAAAATTTGTCGAATCAATATGGAGAAATTTCTGGTTATAAAGTTAAGTGAGATAAAAGTGAGATATTACCAATATCAGATGAGGATTATTCAGATTGTAAACATCTTACGAAGTTTAGATGGTCTAATAAAATTAAATATTTAGTGAACAGTAGATAGAGATTATCAGAATTTGTATAAATTAAATTATGTACCATTATTAAATAAGATTAAGTTTGATTTGAATAGATGGAAGGATTTACCTTTAACTTTGATTGGGAGAGTAAATTGTAGAAGTTGACATGGAGATGCGAGTTAGGTAGACTTCAGCTACCAATTTTTCAGAATGACTATGAAGCAGCTCAATTAAAATGTATTAATAGGATGTTTTATATTGATCAACCTCCAATATGGGCTTAGGTGGAGTTGGCTCAGATTTTCAAATATAACGTACATCAATTTATATATAAATGAAATCCTTCTCTTTTACAAAAGTATAAATTGCCAGCATTGAGAAATTTAATAGAGACCTGGTATAAAAGGGATCAAATTATAGGAACTAAAGGTAAAATTTCAGCTAAGACACTGTTATATCAGAATAAAATAATTCCGTTTTCACTTAATAACCCCTATCTGAAAGGTTGGGAATCGAAAAGTATTAAGTTGGTGGAGGATTGTTTTGAAGCTGGTTATATTTCTTTCTTTTACTTGGCTGAGAGAAAAATTCAAGGATAGAATCAAGCTCTTTATTTGTTCATTATCAAGTCCAGGTGCTACTGATAGAAAATTTTGGAAAGGATTTGGTTTTACCTGGACAAACTAAATTTGAGATATTATTTGTGGATAATGGGAAAAAAGGGTTCATTTCTGATATGTATGCATTGTTACAGAAAAAGATGGTTAAAGTTGATTTATACAAAACGAAGGATAAATGGGACAAGGACTTGTCTATTACATTATCTCAGGAGGAATGGATGACTATGTGTGTAGACAGTGTTAATGTCAGATATCGCTTAGTTAACTACAATTTTTTACATCAGGAGTATTTGACTCCTGAGAAGTTGAAAAAATATGGTTTTAGTTCTTTGGATTTGTGTTTTCATTGTGGAAGACAGACAGAGACTTAAATTCAGTATGGACATGTGAAAAGGTTAAACCTTTTTGGGAAAAAACGATCAAGTTTTTGGAAGATTTGTTCAAGATTGAATTGCAATTGGATCCGTTACTGTGTTTAACGATGGGTTTACGATTGGGTAAATTTCAGATTGTATTCATACATCTGGGGATAGCGGTAACTAGAAAATGTATTGCTGTTACATGGAAGAATGTTGAATTGAATATGCAAAGATTGCATAATTATCTAAAATTGTCTCTCTATTTAGAAAAGATAACATGATTTATGAAATAATTATCTTGTTTTGTTAAAATGTGGACTTTATATTTGAAATGTATGGGTTTAGATATAAGGTAAGTTTTTTTTTAAATGTAAAGGGTTGGCACGCCATACAGGAACCAATAATTAGACAAAATATGCATTTTGCTTTGATTTGTGGGGAGGAGGGTGGGGGTAGCAAGGATATAGTTTTTTTTTTCCAGTATGTTGTTTTGTATGTATTTTATAAAATTCACAAATAAAGTTTTCAAAAAAAAAATTCACCTTGTAGGTTGATAGGATAGTTAAGAAGGCCTATGGTATGCTGTGCTTCAGTAATCAGCAAATTGAGGTAATGTTGCAGGTCTTCATATTTCCGGTGAGAACACAACAGTTCTAGTCACCTCATTAGAGCAAGGATATGGAAGCGGAGATTTACCAGGATGCTGTCTGGATTGAAAAATATGTCTGATGAGTCAAGGTCAAGGTCAGCTAGGGCAAGGGGTTTTCTCTTTGGAGTAAAAAAAATGAGAGGCGATTTAACAGAGGTCCACCCAGTGCAGAAGTAGCAAATGCCAGAGAAAAACATCTGTACGAAGTGAAGGGAGGAAAGTTTAGGGGAGACATCAGGGCCAAGAATTTTTACACAGAGTTTTGTGGGTGCCTGGATGCATTTCTGGGGTTGGTGGAGGCTGGAAGAATAGGGGCATTTAATAGACTCTTTGACAGGCACATGGATAAAAGAAAAAAAAGGAGCAGTATGTATGGGCCAGGCACAACATCGTGGGCTGAATAACCTGTACTGTTATGTTCTATGTTCCCCATGATATTAGTCCAATTTTAGTGACTCACTATTGTTCCTGGAGGAATTCAATTTCCACTCATTTTCAGTCACCACTTTTCAATTGCTCATTTCTGGCTTTGCTGGGGTTGGGGAAGAGGGTAGAGAGGAAAGGTTGGTATCTGAGACTGTTCAGTGGAAAGCTACATATAATATCGATTGGGAGGAATTTCCAAAGCAAAATATTATGATGTTTAATGAAATTTTCTTAGTAGCATAAGTGAGAGACATCTCTTAACTTGGTATGATGTCCTGAATTTTAAAGGTAGAATGGAAATTGGAACATTAGATGGTCTGTTTCTCCCATATTATCAGAGTTGAATTATGAGCAATATTCTGTCTGGGCATTCTCTAACCAGATGGCATTAACATCAACTTCTCCCATTTCCATTAGGCACATATCACTCTGCCTCCTTCCCTCTAGCTCCCCACTCCCTTCCCTCTCTATTCAGAGATCTACCACTTCTTTGTATCACCTCAACTATTTTCTCCTGCCCTCCCACCCATATCCATCGATGACCTCTTGCCAGTTATCCCGTGCTCCTCCCCTGGTCCTGCTTTCCTTCCCCCCTCTCCTACCCCGCATTTTCTTTTCAGGTGCCTGCCAGCTTTTTGCTCATACCTTGATGAAGGCTCAGGCCTAATATGTAGGTTACATCCCATTCCTTCCTATGTATGCTGCGTGACCTGCTAAGTTTCTCCAGCACTTTTGTGTATTGCACTATGGTCAAAGAATCTTTTACTTACACTTTATCAGATTCCATCCTGCCCTGTTTAAAATTTAGTCCAGTTTTGTACTGAAGACTAGATAACATGAGTCAACACTTTCACTAACAAAGGGATTTGATTATGATGTCATGTTGGACTCTAATTAAAACCTGGCTGGAAAAGAAAAAGATGAGTCTGGGTAAAACCTAGCTTTGTTATCTTATAATCGAAGCGGACTATTGAATCTTTCTCTAATGATGCGATTGATTTAGGTTTACTGTCAGATGAGGAGGGAGGAGGTGGGGAGAGTTATGTGGAATTCCTAATCAAATCATTTTGTTAGGCAAGTTAAATGCACCAAAACCCCTGTTATCCAGAAATCAAGCAACCAGCAACCAGGAAATAAAAAGAGGGGAATAAATAATAAATGAATAAATAAATAAATAGAAATTAAAACTTGTAAATGTTCTCTGAAGAAACACATAAACCTTTGGTGATAATGGGAGCAAATATTCAGTCTTGGTCATGCTTTGCCCATAGGAGTTATTTAAGTAAAGTTTGAATAAAGTTGTGTGTGAATAAAATGGTGTCACCCTGGATGAAGAGCTGGCTGATGTCACTTAATATTGGGGTGATTCTCTTAAAATGTTTCTTTATCCCTGCCTAATAAGAGTCTTTATTGGTACTGAATATAATTAAGTATATCAGCAAGGCTTTATCTGTAAACTTCGGGTGGGGGGGGGTTAATTATCTATAACTTTATTGTTCACCTTTCGGGCAGCTCTGTGGAGGGGGAGGATCCTGCAGATGCAGCGACGGTTAAATTATTTCAAAGAATGTGGCTGAAAATAAAGTAAAATGCTTTAAGATATGCTTGCAAATGAAATTTGTTCAGTGTAAGAACAGAATGGTACTTTTGTCTTTTAAACTGCTTATTCTTTTATTTTGAATATTTTATTTTAATTTTGTGGTTAAACAAGTATCAAGAATTAATCATTACACAGATAGAATAACGCGGAAAAAAGAATCATTGATATAGGTTGTTCTTTTTTCCAACTCACCCCATCCCTCCTCCATCCCCTCTCCCCCATGAAGTTAGAAAATGAAAGAAAAAGAAATAGAAAGTGCATCATGAGGAGAGAGGAGCTGTCATTATCTGGAATCCAGTCCAGAAAGTCTAACTCTTTTTCTTACGTGGATCTCAAATATGGGAAAGAACAGGGATGTAAAAACTCAAAAATAGAATTTAAGTATCTTAAATGTGTTATGCAAATCTGGCTGCCATACCTGCAAAAACATGTTATGCTTCTTCCTTAGAGTGTAAGTGATTTTCTCCAGGGGAACACAACTATGTATTTTTGCATTCCATCAGGCCATGACCAGAAGGGAGTCAGACTTCCAGGTAACTGCAATAAATTTCCTGGCCACTGTCAATGCAACTTTAAGAAATTCTAATTGGTATCTAGACAGCCTCACCTTAGGTCTTATACCCACAATGTTTCCTAGGAGAAACAATTCTGGACTTGGTGGCAATTGTTTCCCAATGATCTGGTTTAATAAAATTTCAAGTAGGTGAGATGGGTACAACATAAATTTCACAAGGAATACAGCCTTGGAGTTTCTTGTTGCCCAAATTCCCAATTCTTCTGCGACTTAGTGAGATGACACCGGAGTGAAGCATTTCTTTCAAATACAGGTTATACCTCTTTAATTGGGCATTTTTGGGACATGGCCATTGCCAGACCACAGAAAATGCCAGAAAACAAAAATTGATCCTTAAAGGAACCCCCTATGTAAACATAACAAAGGAAGAACAAAGCTTAAAATAGGAAATAATACAGTGGGGTGGCATGGTTAGCATAGAGGTTAGCGCGGCACCTTTACCATGCCAGAGATCGAGACTGGGGTTCAAGACGTGCTGTCTGTAAGGAGTTTCTACTAACAGTGACAGATTCAAATGCACCATACCATGGGAGTTACCGGACCACAGGGTGCCAGATAAGAGAGGTACAACCTGCAGTGGGGTGACTTGTTGGCTTGAACAAACATAACCTACAAAGACACATTTTACAGATGGCAAAGCCTTGATTCCAGATCTGGCACCTGCCAAGATATCTTGATGCATCTGAACACTCAAGTATTTGAATCTAATTAAAAAATGAAATACCAGAGTCTTCGAGCTCTGCAGCAGGAAATAAGGCCTTTTGGCCCATCTTAAATTAAATTAAAAAAAAATTAAATATTATATTTAAAGTTTTGACATACATCATGGTACAGGCCATTTTGGCCCACGGATCATACCGCCAAATTACACCCAATTAACCTACACTCCCAGTATAAGTGAGAGGAAATCTGAGCCCCTCGGAAAAACCCATGCAGACACAGGGAAAACGTACAAACTCCTTACAGACAGTGTGGAATTTGATCCTAATTGCTGGTGCTGTAAAGGCGTTGCTCTAACCACTACTTGAACTGTGTTGCCCACCTTGCCGATGCTGACCAAGCTAGTCCCAATTGCCTGTGTTTAACCCATATTCCTCTAAACCTTTCCTATCCCTAACCTTGAATAAATGCCTTTTGAATTGTCTTCACTCTACCACTTCCTCTGGCAGCTCAACCAATTAAAAAAAGTAAGATTTAAATACATTAATGTAGATACAATTATGAGTATCACAACTTTCTGTACATATCTTTCCCTCCCATTCAAATTAAGAAGCTTCCAGGTACATGGATAAGAATGCTTCAGAAGGATATGGGGCAAATACAGGCAAATGGGAAGTCAACTCATTAAACCACTATTGTTACCATCTCTTTTTTAACCATAAATCAGCTCCAACAGCCCTTGTCTCCACTTTTATCATCCATCCTCTGAGGCTTTTTTAAAAATTGTTTTTAAATTCAGGTGTACAGCATTTTAAGAGGCCAATTCGGTCCTATGAGTCCGTGTCACCCAGTTTACACCCTACTAACCTACATCCTGGTATGTTTTTGAAAGGTGGGAAGAAACTGGAACCCCTGGAGAAAACCCACACAGACATGAGGAGAAAGTACAAACTCCTTACAGACAGCGCTAACTGCTACACCAACCATGTCACCCTTCCTCCATCTAATGCCTTTTTGTTGGTCTTGCCTCTCTCTCCCTTTCTCAGGCACTTGCCAATCAAATGCCCCTGTCCATCATCCTTCACCACTCCCTGGTTCACCAATCCCCCTACTCATCCCTGCCCAATCCCTCTGAGCCTGTCCTCATTGCCCTGGCCATCTCCCCTCTGCATCTCAAACTTGACAAAGGGTTCCGGCTTTAAATGTTAGCCATTGTTTTTCTCCCACCGATGCTGCCAAATCTGCTAAGCTTCCCTGGCAGATTGTTTTGTGGTCCAGATTCTAGCCTCTTCAGTTGCATATGTGTCCCCAGGGAAACACCTCCGTCGGCCTGATTGAGTTGAGCTGAAGAATTTGCTTGTCCTGCTGTATGTCTCCAAAATGCTATAATTTTCCATTTGTTTCCTTCCCAGCAGTCAGTCAGACCGAGAGTGTAACCCCTGCCACTAAGAGTTCCATTGGTAGAAAGCCAGAATCAGAAACCACTGACTAAGGTCCAAGTAGTCCAGATAACTGACAAGATCTTGGATGAGTTTGATATATTTGGTTTCATTCTGTTCAGTTTCTGTGGTGTTAGATATAGCTGATGTAAAATAAATATATTGATCTAATCTATATCTTACATTAATAGTGTTTGTTATGCTATCTCGACAAAGAGCTAACCATCTTTGCTCATCTATTGTGATATTCAGATCCAATCCCATTTCTGTCTAGATTTATGCACTCCCTGCTTAATAGTTCCTTTTTGCAATAAAAGATATATTGCAGAAGAAATTTTTTTCTCATTTCCCCTTTTAATAAGAGTTTCCACCTCCATACAAATGGATAATCACATTTTTAAACCTAACTTGGCCCTTAGATACACTCTCAATTGGAAATAATGGAGCAAAGTATTACTTTGTTTTTTCCTCAATTGTTCAAATGACATCAATTAATTTTGCTCATAACAATCTTCGATATTTTTAATACCCGTACTAAACGAGATAGTTAAAAATTCGTTATCCTTTGAAAAAGGTATCTGATTTTTAACCAAGGGGATCTTAAGTTATATATTTCCATTTATTCAAATTTCATCTTTTATTTCAAACAATAATCAAGTATTTCAATAATAGTTACTCTTTACCCCCAGTTAGTAATTTTGAATCCCATTTATATATGAACTCCTATTCTAATTTCTCTCCTATTTTATCTAACTCTATTTTGACCAATCTCAGTTTTTCTACTACTTCAAAAAGAGAAGCAGTTGAGCCACTTGATGATAATACTTAAAATTAGGGAGTTGTATCCTCCAACTTCATATTTCAATGTTAACTTTTCTATAGAAACTCTTGAGATTTTACTTTCCAAATAAATTTCCTTACATATTTATTTAAGTTTTGGAAAAAAAACATTGTGGTAGTAACACAGGTAAAGATTGAAAAACATATTAAATTCTTGGAAATATATTCATATTTATACAGTTAACCCATCTATTAATAGGTAAAGTCATCCATTAAAAAAAATCTTCAAATTTTTTTAGTAATGACAAATAATTCAATTTATATGGATATTTTTAAATTGTTGTCTACAAAAATCCATAAATATTTAATCCCCTCTTTTGGCCATTTAAATTGAGTATTTCTTTGACAATGACTATAATCTCCTTCAGTAAAAGGCATAATTTAACTTTTATCCAAATTTATTTTGTACCCAGTGATCTTACCATATTCCTCCAAATTAAAATATAATTTCTGCAGGAAAGTCTTAGGTTCTATCAAGTATATGAAAAAATTATCAGCAAATAAATACATTTTATGTTCTTCTTGACCAATCTTAATTTCTTTTTCACTTCTAAATACTTCTGCTAGTGGTTCTATAGCTAATATAAACAATGCAGGTGATAAAAAAACATCCTTGTCTACTTGATCTTGTTACTTGAAATGAAATAGATATTTGTACATTATAATGACCCCATTTAGTTTTGGGATCATTATATAAGGCCTTAATCCAATTTATAAATGTTTGAACAAATCCTAATTTGTCCAGAACCATTAAAGAAAAAGTCCCAATCCAATCAATCAAATGCCTTTTCTGCATCTAAGGCCACAACGACACTTAATTTTTTTCTTTTTTGTGCCAAATTTATACTAAATAGTCAGATATATCAGAGTGAAATTAGATATATCAGATCAATGCTTTAGATGCAGTGAAGAGATAGGTACTTTTTTTATATTTAACTTAGTCATGTTCTCAGGTAAAACATTTCTGGGTGATTTACGGGACTTTTTAAGATAAGTTACAGCTATACTATTTCCATTAAACCCAATTTATTTCTATTGGGAAACATAGTAGGAACGAAACCCAAACTAAAATTGTCAATATATCAAATGAAATTTGTTAAAATAGCATTGGCAGTAGTGTATTGCAGTGACTTGGAAATTGGACTTGTATGTAGATATGGGAAGATGGAATGCAAAAATTCAAAGTTGCATCCCTTTAGAGAAAATGACTTATAATTTGCAAAATAAATACCTTTGTCTTGGGTAAACTTGTACCTTTCACTTTGTTTGTTTTAGATTGGTCACAGTGTTTGAGCTACCGAAAGAAAATAGAGACACACACCGAGAGCAGTTCAGTCTACACAAATGTTTATTACAAATATAAAGCAGGTTTCAAACTACAACATGCAAGCCTGCCTAATCATACTTAACAACGCCTGGACTGGTCCCAACTGCCGAAGCGAGGCAATGACGGCACACTTGTAGTAGGCTGCCAGGGTGCCGGTAGCAGCTCCTTCACCTCCCCCGACCGGGACGTTGCTCGGACTCTAGCTGTTCTTCCTTCTCGACAAGGGTTGTTCCCATCCCTCGGAGAGTCTAAAACTTCAGCAGCAGGACCACAGACTTTTATACCCCAAAAACAATTAATCATGCACCCACTCCCTCTGACATTTGTCAGTCAAAATCAAAGCTGAGCATACTATTCTACAATTTAGAAGATTAATTATTATGGAGCAGGATGCTATGATATCCTGGTTTATCTCGTAGATACAAAGACTTATTGAAACTTCTAAGGCTTTAGCAATACCGTGCCATCCTGCATTTAGGAAAGAACAATTAATCATGCACCCACTCCTTCTAACATTTGTCAGTCAAAATCAAAGCTGAGCATACTATTCTACAATTTAGAAGATTGATTATTATGGAACCAGGATGCTATGATTTCCTGGTTTATCTCGTAGATACAAGGACTCATTAAAACTTCTTGAGCAAGACAGGTTGTGACCAATACGTCAATTTCAGAGTGTCATATTTGACAACTGCTTTCCCTGGGCCTCACGGTGGAATTCCATTTCAAAGTGTATCTTCAGATAAATCCCCATGGCTGAGTTTAATTACATCTGCTAATTCTGAAAGTAAGGTGACCTGAGTGTGGCCCCAGTGTTGTCAGTTTCACATAAGCAAGGAAGCATCTGAGCACATGGTTTTAACCCTCCATTACAACCTTATTTTGTCAAAATTTGAGCCCGTATATACAAAATATGCATATAAATATGTAAAAATGTTTTTTCTTCAGCCTCTTAAGTCCTGTGTTAACCTTCTTACTTAAAGTGAAAATATTCATATAAAAATCTGTTGAGTTCCACTGTGTTGGGGAGTGATGCACCATGCAATCGAAGGTATAATAATTTCTTCCTCTTTTCCTTTTATACTATATGTACTTCTTTCTATGCATATGTTATTCTTTAATAGGGCAAGGGGTTTGAGGGGTTGGGGGAATGAGGGAAGGTGAGGCTTGCACCATCTGCGATATCTGTGATCTTCTGAGCATGCTTTCTGCTGTTAGCAGTCCCCATGAGCTATTATGTGGATGCTGTATTAAATATCTGGATAGGCAGACCATGATGTGAGCTACCTCCCCTTGGCTGCACACTTGGGTTTGCCAAAGTCTTCCTAGCTGGGTTTACATAAAAATATCAAAGCAGAAGTTATTAATGAAGAGCAGACCCTTGCCCACACAAATGTTTCAACATAAAACTAAAGATGATCCAGTCATACTTTTAGTGTTATTAATAATGGCTAATTGTGATTGGCTGCTAGGTTTCAAACTTTAAAATGGTGGCTGAATTTCTAAATTAAACAAGAATGTCTGCAGACACTGTGATTGTTGTTTAATACATAAAAATGCTAGAGAAACTCAGCAGGTCACATAGCGCTCTTCATGTAGCAAAGATACATAACCAATGGTTCAGATCTGAGTCCTTTGTCAAGGTATGAGCATTATTTATTTTCTATATTTGCACAGTCAATTTGTTAACATTATTTGTTTATATTTCATTCTTTTATACACTTTTCTTCTTGAGTACAGTTACAGTTACCTGCAATTAGAAATTCTGCTTGGCTGGCAGGGAGAAAAAAATCTCCCAGGGTTGTATGTAGTATGTACTCTGAC
The DNA here is from genome assembly GCF_036971445.1 of Narcine bancroftii. Taxonomy (NCBI): domain Eukaryota; kingdom Metazoa; phylum Chordata; class Chondrichthyes; order Torpediniformes; family Narcinidae; genus Narcine; species Narcine bancroftii. The sequence goes on from NC_091477.1 coordinate 49,570,853, forward strand.
AATAAATCTGAACTTTGAACATTTAAATGTGAATCTCGTGTAGAGTCATAAAGAGATACTGGACAGAACTAGGCTCTACTATCCACAGATTCCATTATCACTGCCGTGTACCTTTTTGTACTGATCCCAAGCTAATTCCATTGTATTCTCTGCATGTAGCACTGTCAATAAACCACAGACCTGAGTGAAGAGTAGGTCTCGTTTATCTTCCTCACTCTGCACATTGTTGCATCTCATGAAGGGATTGAGGCAGCGCAGCTATTGTTCAAGTTTGATGGAGGCCTCTGGATTTTTATAGTCAGTGTCCATTTTATCCTCCTGAATTTGCCTTGTCCATGGCACAACATCTATGGCGATTTAATTGTAGTGCTATCAATCAACCACGTGCGAAGTTGTGATTAATAGGCTTTAATCACCATAAGACATCAGCACATCTCACTTGTTGCTGGCCCAATTCCAAAGCAGGTACTGAGGGAGGAGTTTGAGTGCAACAGCCTTTATGGGGATTCTAGGGGGAGGAGTCACAGGAGCAGGGGGCGGGCAAGCCCATACAGTACATTCATACAGACAATACTAATAACTGTACAGTGGTCCACTACACCACATTTGGAAGCAGGAGGTGTTGATCCTGACATAGCCCACTGCAGTTTTTTTTCCAACAGCCCATGAACCCTCCCAGTCACCTCATTTCTGTGTAACAGGAGAATCACCCACAATGTACATTGTCACCCAAGATGACTATAATCAAGAGGAGACAGTCAACCATCACTTTGCTAAATGCAGGGATCCTTGTCATGGTTCATCCCTAACAGCAGAGTGATGGAGGAACACCCTTATCTATGGGCTGCTCCCTGTGACGAACAGAGTCAGACATCCAGAACTGCTAGAAGACCATCAGCTCAGTGAAAGATGGACTTTGATCTGTATGAAACCAGTACCACAGGTCATTCAGCAGACAGAGATGTTAATGCGGGAGTATTGCCCGACTGGTACATTCCAGGATGCAGGAGTACATGCTGAGGGTGCATGCACTGAAGCTTGGTGCAGCCAATGCGAAAACACTTTGGGGAAGGACCACAGTCTAGACTCATCCCATTATTGGGCATTGAGGGGCTGAGACTGAGGGGGAAGTTCCTTAAACAATGTGGGGGAGGGGGGTGGGGAAAGAAGAGAAGTGACAAGGTGCCACAATGGTGGGAATGGTGTAAATGGAATCAAATGTAACAAGGCACAGTGAAGAGAAAGTGTGATTTCAAAAATAAAGATGGGAACAGGCTTTGAACGGGGTTTCTTTTGAAAATAATTTATTGTGAATAATTGTCTATTTTTGGTTAAAAAAAATCAGTACTTTAAGACCACCAAAGATCTATCTGCCCCCATGACTCAGCACATTGTTTTGCACTACAACCAATCTTGAATAATATGTAATTTTGTTTTTTGTTTTTTTTTCCTGCTTCTTTTATATGATCACCTATTCTTAGGCTTTGTTCTGTTGTATGTTTAATGCACCTGACAAAACCTTCACTGCATCTGCACAATGCACTTCAGAGTATGACAAAAAACTTCAAAAGACACACATTATGGAGGCCCACACATATACAATAGCCAATTTACCTACCACCTTTGGGATGTGGGGTATTAAACAAAAATTAAGGTGAAAAGTCGTTACTTGATGCTTTCTCTACCTCAATATCTTACCCCTTATTTTAAGACCCTAACCCGAGCTCAGTCATAATTGTTACCACCTCTCAAGTCCTGTAAGAATGGTTTGAATTTCAAAGAGATTGACTTCTAAATTCTAGAGAGAACTCGGCATATTCTCTGCTTGTAGAACAACTTTCCCTTACCAGGAATCAGTTGTTAACTCAGCCTGCGACAGCACAGGCACCAGACGGCACTTTGCTGAGGACATCTACATGAGGCAGTGTCTTATAAAAAGCAGCCTCTATCCTCAAAGACACCTACCACCTAGGCCATGGCCTCTTCATTCTGCCACCATCGGGGGAAAAAAGGTGTAAGAGCAGAACGATGAGCACTCAACAGGCACAAGGACCGCTTCATCCCTCTTCACTCTGTTAGCATCAGGAAAAAAAGTACAGGAGCCTAAAGACAAGCACTCAGCAGCACAAGGACAGCTTCTTCCCCACTCCATCAGATTCCTGAATAATCAATGAACCAAAGACACTGCCTTACCTTTCATATACTATTATTTTTATAGAGCAATGTTGTAAGATGGTTATAACATTAACGTTTTCACTACGAAGCTGCTGCAAACATCGAATTTCATGAAACGTATTCTGATTCTGAATTAAGTGCATCTTTATTGCACTCCTTGGATTGCATGTTTATTTTTCTTTAAGTTGGGTAATCAAACCTGCACAGAAGGTATGATCTTGCTGGGGGGATGATATGGAAGAAATAAGATTGGAATGACATCATATAAGCAGTTGATTATAGTTAGCTTGGTTGTGTTTTGTTTTAACTCTTCAGAAGTTCTGGCGAGTACTTTTTGGACACAGTGAAGCACACGACTGAGTTTAATTTAAGTGGTTATTGATGCCTTTAGTGGTTTGTGCAAATTGGCTGCTATTTCCTTGAGATTGGGCCAGATTCTGTCATGGTCCAAAACACCAGAAGAAAAATGAGAGGATTTGTTTTATGTATCTTAAACAAAATATAGTTTCAAAGAACATTTATCAAGATATTCCAGTTGAGCCAAGCAAGTGGACTAGAAAATTGTGTTGCAGTGTGATATTCCATTCTTGACCTAGAGATGATTGACTTTAAACAGTTTTTCAGGTAGAATAAAAGAAGGGCTAATGTGCAGAAGGAGGCCCTTCAGCCCAAAATGTGCATGTTATCTCTTTACCAAAACAATTTGCTTCTCCCGCCAGCTTCTTTTCCTCTATTATATACATCCATTTCCCTCTGGAAGGCAATGGTTAAACCTACCTTCATCTCATCCGTGTATTCTGGACTTAAGCCACATGCTGAGGGAGAAAGCTTAGCCTTGCGTCGAACCAGACAGATTCAAAATCAGCTGCCCTAATTTTCAGTCCACCTCTCTCCCTTGGTTCTATTTTTATCCCCACTCACTTCCCCCTCATCCCTCTATTTCCTTTCCTCTCCTTCCTGCCCATCACCCACACCTTCCATCTGCCCCTTCCAGAGAGCACCATCCTCAGCCCTCTGCCCACTCCCTCATCACATCTTAGCTCCTTTCTTGACCTGCCTCCTTCCAGCATCCACCTATCACTTGCACGCCTTTACCCCTCTCCCTTCCCTGACTACCTTCCCCTTTGTGCGTCTGCCCAATTTTTGGCGGTCCTGAAGAAAGGTTCAGAACTGAAATGTCCGAGTGCCTTTTGATTTCCATGAATGTTATGTGACCTGCTGAGTTCCTCCAGCACCTGTATATTATTCCCAATCCCCCTTTCCTTTATTTCATGCATGACCTCTAATTGTCGACCCTCCATTAACGGGGACACCCTTCCACTGCCCAACTTGGTGAGGCTACTCATTTGTAGTACTTCTGTCGAATCCCACCTCAATCTTCTCTACTCCAAATAAAATAGGCCCACGCTCTGTAATCTGTTGCTGTACTATAGTCCCTCATTGTAGTTAACGTACTCTCTTGCCTTCACAATTTTTTTGCAATGAATTGAACACAATACTCCAGTTAAAACAGTTTATAAAGATGCATCATGACTCCTGTATTTATGAAGAGTTTGTTGACATGTACATGTGCAATATACAGATTCCACGACATTCTTAGTTGCTGCAACTTCTCAAGTACGTAAAACACAGTCACTACAATTTTACTCTGATCAAACCCCGAATTGATTATGCCTTATTATTGGCTTTTGAATCCTGCCCTGCCACCCTCCATCTGCCCATAACCCCCTTGCCCTTTTTACAATAATATCCCGCATTGCTTCTTCACATTCTCCTCACCCTATACATCAGAGTGAATAGGTGCTACCCAAGACTGAAGCTGATTCTATCAGGGTGTGGGCAGATTGGCCTACCGTAATGCACCCTACTGGATCCCTTGGTCAAGTTGGGGCACAGTTTATGTCTAGAATGAGGAGGCTAGGAAGAAGCTACATCCAATCTATCTCATTCACTCCTTCCATTTCACACATGACTAAGTTGAAGGAGGAAGCATCCCGGAGCCAGGTCATTTCCAGTAGGTCAGAGTCCGGGCTAAGACTAATCAGCCCAATGTGTGAAGCCCAGCTAGGAGCTGCGTGGGGAGGGGGAGGAGGGAATGTGATGTGACTTGCTGAGGTGGTGTAGTGGGATTGGAAATTGGGACCTAGAAAGGGACTGTCCCCATTGAATAATGGATATGGGGTTGCCATGTGGTCCAGCGAGCAGGTTGAAGATTTGAATGAATAGCAGTTCATGGAGGAGTTAAATAAGAAAGTCTGCAGATGGCTAGGGTTTAGTACAATACATAAGCTATGCTGGAAAAATTCAACAGACCTGCTGCCTTCACACATCCAAGACATTTGTTACCCTTTACTTCCATATTCAATGAAGCATCCAGGCCTGAATCATAGCATTAACCATTGCCCTGAATGTGGCTCCACTCAGGGTTACTCCCACTATTGTTGTTTCAAAGGATCTCAATCTTGGCCCCTCAATATCCAGTGCAGGAAGGAACCTAGACCGTGGTCCTTCCTCACTGAGGTCTTGCTTTGGCTTCAGCATGTCACTCAGTTCATGCTCTTGCAGCCTGGAATGTGCTGGTTGGAAACATTCACTCATCAACATCTCACAATGAGTTTTGGTGGACCAGCACACCCATGTCCATCCCCCCGTCCCCCCCCCCCCCCCACCCCGGGTTCTTGCAGCATCTTTTGGCCAAAATTATTAGAAAGCAATTGAGGTCCACAGATTAACAGCATAGGTTGTTTAGGAAGGGGTGGTTTAGGAAAGGGTGGTTTAGGAAGGGGTGGTTTAGGAAGGGGTGGTTTAGGAAGGGGTGGTTTAGGAAGGGGTGGTTTAGGAAGGGGTGGTTTAGGAAGGGGTGGTTTAGGAAGGAGTGGTTTAGGAAGGGGTGGTTTAGGAAGGGGTGGTTTAGGAAGGGGTGGTTTAGGAAGGGGTGGTTTAGGAAGGGGTGGTTAGATTCTAGACGTGGAATCCAAGTAACAAATTCCGGAATTAGAATCCAAGGAGGAGGGCGGACAAGATCTGTCAGAGGAAAGGAGAATCCAGTAGCAGGAAATCTAGAGGGAAAACAAACTCTTCTCAATTAGATTGATGCGTAAAGCATCTGCCAATTAAAATTAATGTTCCATTCTCCGACAGCAGCAGGTTGATAATTCTTGCTGTTCAATTTTGCAATTGATAGGCCAGCAGCACCAGTCTGGAATAACCCCCCACCCACCCACCCTCCCATGACCCTCTCCAGCCTGAACTCGCTCAATATTCCCACACCCCAAATACTTACAGTTCCAAACGCAGAAATGTAAACCTCTTCTCTTCCCCCCCCCACCCCACCTGTTAGGCTTTTCCGTCTAACTTAGGGATGCTGAAAATCTCAAGGACAGTCACATCCAATATGCCTGCTGCCTCAGCTGTTCAAACACATCAATCACCTCTGTGCGCTCATTCAATCAAACACGAGCCAGCTTTCTCATAGTGGCCAGCTCATTCCACATGCCGCCAAATTGAATCATTATCTCTGGTGTCTGCAGCGCTGTCTCTCATGAGCACGTTTACTGATACCTAAATTGAAGCTTACATCAAGAATCATCCAACCTATCTCACTCACTCCTTCCATTTCACACATGACTACCTTAATCATGGTTTAGACATGCTTCCTTTACTCTCTCTCTGCTTGCCGCCAAATGATGAGCAGTGGTTGCTTTCTTTAACTACCTTTGTCAATGTTATGATCATCAGGGATGTTAATGTTGAAGAATGGAGAGCGTTCTCAACTTCAGACGGCAGCTGTCAGCATCAAACAGCACATATCGGATATGCAGTAAATCTCTTTCTTGCACTGTCTCATCAGACGGTGACAGGGCAGGTATAGAAATAGGTAATACAGAGTGAAGTTTTATCCATGATAATATTGTTGTTGGACTCCGGAATAAAGCCGACCTCTTGATTCACATTCTTCATTCAAACTCATTGCATTTTTTGAAAGGGTGGCGTGGTAGTTGCGGCTGCTGCTGGAGCCTTATAATTCCAGGGACCTGGGTCCGATCTTACCCTGGGCCGCTGTTGAGCAATCTTTCCGTGATTGTGTCTTATTTGGGTGTTCAGGATTTTCTATCTAAAGGTGGGCCAGCTGCTTAATAATTAGCTGCTGTCAGTTGCTCCAAGGTGTCAGTATACAGCAAATTTAGACATTGAGCCCTTCTGGCCCAGGAGCCTGCGTCTCCATACATTAATCTACAATCCCTTTGTTTAACATGACTTAAGCCAGTTCCAGGCCTCTCAGTTTGACCCTTACCAGGTTCTCAAATAGCTGGCCAGCACTGAGTCCTGCTCTCTTTGCTTCTCCCAATGAATAGTATGGACAATCTTTGGCCCCATGTGAAGATTGCAGCAGACACTTGATACACACACACCTCCAGACCTCACTTGCCTATTATCTCTCATGCACTTCATCCTCCACCAAATCCATGCCCTCAACTGCCAGTTCTAGTCTTAACTAGGATCGGAAACTTGTCTCCTTGGAGACTGCAGTCTCTGCAACCTTTGCTCCAGCTGCCCACGTGCTGGCACCTCTGATGCGGGTTCTCAGCTGGATTTACCAATGCTTCTGATGCGGGTATCCACCTTGGCCCCGGCTGCCCACAGGCCCAAGCTTCCAGCATCTCCACCGCTAACCCTATCCCCGCTGATGAAGTTCTAGTGTTGCCTCCACCGGTGACCCCATTTGCAAACAAACCATAGCCCTCGACGCTTCTGTTGACGTAGGTCCCAATTCCAACCAACATGATTCTGGCACCCACGCTGACTCCATCAGCAGTTCCCACACCAACCTCAGAGTTGATATCTTGGTCTGCAGCCTAAATGCAAATAATACATACACATTGCGATTCTGTGAGGATGGAAATGGGGTTTAAGTTTTTTTAAGGGTGACACAGTTAATGTAGAGGTTAGAACTATTACACAGCACCAGCAACTGGGCTTGAATTCGGCACAGTCTATAAGGAGTCTGTCCAATCTGCCCTGTCCATATGGTGTACCTCCAGTTTCCTCCCACATTCCAAAGGCATATGGGGTTGGTAGGTTCATTGGTCATGCAGGTGTATATGGGCAGTGCAGCTCATGGGCCAGAGAAGCTTGCTACTGTGCTTTATCTCTAAATTAAATGAAATATTACCTCAAGATATTGCCATCTATTCTGGAGAACGTAGAATAACTCGCATTATCTTCTGAAGCAAATCATGGGAATCTGCTGCCTGAATCCGTAGTAACTGTAGATCAGTCACTGTGTTCATATCCTGTATATCTGGGTTACTGGGGTTCCACGGGATTCTTTATGCTGGTGCACTCCAGCGGCCATGTTCTGTTACTTTGCATCCTCAATGTTTAAATGAATTAGGTTTGAAGATAATCCACTTGCTTTCATTTATCTAAACACACAAGATGGTGTCAGAAGTGGGATGTCCCTGACTTTTCAAGGTTGCTGTTTCTCATCTGATATTTCTTTTTTGAGGACAATTAAGCCAGCCACGACAGCACAGCTAAACGGTGAATATAGCGAATGGATTCCAGAGACCCAACCCATTTGTTTTTGACAGTAATGTTGCCGAAAACTGGTGAATCTTTGAACAGGAATGTAATATGTTCACTGCGGCAGCGCGCTCTGTCAAGCCAGCCCATACTCGAGTAGACATTCAAAGACTAGTTGGACCGGAGGCCATTGAACATGAATGGCCTATCGTGTATGCGGGGTAAGTGCGAGATCTTGGCAAAAGGGGATCAATCCTCTTCCCCGTGGAATCCAAAGAGGATCCTGAATGACTTGAGAAAATTTAGAGAGATGTGCATCCCTCAAACCTACCTTACTATGGAAAGACACAAGTTTAATGCATGAAATCAGAAAGTTGGTGAGACGATTGACTCAAATATCAGTGATTTAAGAATCAAAGCAAAAAGAGTTTTCTGTGAGCAATTTAATAGAGATGGATTCATCTGTGGTATTAATAATGACATTATGAGAAAGGAGCTGATGATGGTGGCATCACGAAGATCCTGAGGCAGTTTACCTTGGTCCCAACAAAGCTTGAAAAACTCATGCAGTTTGGCATGCAGAGTTTTGCCGCCAGCCTTCCAGACTTCTGGGGGGATTCCATCCATACCTGCTGCTTTGCCACTTTTCAGTTGTTCGATTGCCTTATATGTCTCATCCAGGGTGGGAACCTCATCCAGCTCTAGCCTTAGGGGCTGTTGAGGGAGCTGGAGCAGGGCGGAATCTTGGACTGAGCGGTTGGTACTGAAAAGAGATTGGAAATGTTCTGACCATCGGTTGAGGATGGAGATCTTGTCGCTGAGGAGGACTTTGCCGACTGAGCTGCGCAGCGGGCTTTGGACTTGGGGTGGGGGGCCGTACACAGCCTTTAGAGCCTCGTAGAAACCCCTGAAGTCGCCAATGTCCGCGCTGAGCTGTGTTCGTTTGGCGAGGCTAGTCCACCACTCATTTTGGATCTCCCGGAGTTTGCGCTGAAGATGGCTGCATGTGCGCCGGAAGGCTTGTTTCTTCTCTGGACAGGACGGCTTTGTAAGGTGAGCCTGGTGGGCAGCTCGCTTCTTTGCCAGCAGCTCCTGGATTTCCTGGCTGTTTTCGTCAAACCAGTCCTTGTTTTTCCTGGAGGAGAAGCCCAGTACCTCTTCAGTGGATTGCAGTATGGTAGTCTTCAACTGATCCCAGAGGGTTTCAGGGGACGGGTCCGTGAGGCGGGTTGCAACGTCGAGCTTTGCTTTGAGGTTTGCCTGGAAGTTTCCTCTCGCTTCGTCTGACTGCAGTTTTCCAACATTGAACCTCTTTCTGGGGGCTTTATTGTTCCTGGGCTTTGGCTTGAAGTGAAGGTTGAGCTTGCAGCGAACCAGCCGGTGGTCAGTGTGGCATTCCGCGCTAGGCATGACCCTGGTGTGGAGCACATCTTGTTTGTCACTTTCTCGCACCAGGATGTAGTCCAGGAGGTGCCAGTGTTTGGATCGGGGATGCATCCAGGTGGTCTTAACAAAAACAAAGGCGAGAAATCAGACTGCTCAAACTACAGGGGAATCACGTTGCTCTCCATTGCAGGCAAAATCTTCGCTAGGATTCTACTAAATAGAATAATACCTAGTGTCGCCGAGAATATTCTCCCAGAATCACAGTGCGGCTTTCGCGCAAACAGAGGAACCACTGACATGGTCTTTGCCCTCAGACAGCTCCAAGAAAAGTGCAGAGAACAAAACAAAGGACTCTACATCACCTTTGTTGACCTCACCAAAATCTTCGACACCGTGAGCAGGAAAGGGCTTTGGCAAATACTAGAGCGCATCGGATGTCCCCCAAAGTTCCTCAACATGATTATCCAACTGCACGAAAACCAACAAGGTCGGGTCAGATACAGCAATGAGCTCTCTGAACCCTTCTCCATTAACAATGGCGTGAAGCAAGGCTGTGTTCTCGCACCAACCCTCTTTTCAATCTTCTTCAGCATGATGCTGAACCAAGCCATGAAAGACCCCAACAATGAAGACGCTGTTTACATCCGGTACCGCACGGATGGCAGTCTCTTCAATCTGAGGCGCCTGCAAGCTCACACCAAGACACAAGAGAAACTTGTCCGTGAACTACTCTTTGCAGATGATGCCGCTTTAGTTGCCCATTCAGAGCCAGCTCTTCAGCGCTTGACGTCCTGCTTTGCGGAAACTGCCAAAATGTTTGGCCTGGAAGTCAGCCTGAAGAAAACTGAGGTCCTCCATCAGCCAGCTCCCCACCATGACTACCAGCCCCCCCACATCTCCATCGGGCACACAAAACTCAAAACGGTCAACCAGTTTACCTATCTCGGCTGCACCATTTCATCAGATGCAAAGATCGACAATGAGATAGACAACAGACTCGCCAAGGCAAATAGCGCCTTTGGAAGACTACACAAAAGAGTCTGGAAAAACAACCAACTGAAAAACCTCACAAAGATAAGCGTATACAGAGCCGTTGTCATACCCACACTCCTGTTCGGCTCCGAATCATGGGTCCTCTACCGGCACCACCTACGGCTCCTAGAACGCTTCCACCAGCGTCGTCTCCGCTCCATCCTCAACATCCATTGGAGCGCTCACACCCCTAACGTCGAGGTACTCGAGATGGCAGAGGTCGACAGCATCGAGTCCACGCTGCTGAAGATCCAGCTGCGTTGGATGGGTCACGTCTCCAGAATGGAGGACCATCGCCTTCCCAAGATCGTATTATATGGCGAGCTCTCCACTGGCCACCGTGACAGAGGTGCACCAAAGAAAAGGTACAAGGACTGCCTAAAGAAATCTCTTGGTGCCTGCCACATTGACCACCGCCAGTGGGCTGATAACGCCTCAAACCGTGCATCTTGGCGCCTCACAGTTTGGCGGGCAGCAGCCTCCTTTGAAGAAGACCGCAGAGCCCACCTCACTGACAAAAGGCAAAGGAGGAAAAACCCAACACCCAACCCCAACCAACCAATTTTCCCTTGCAACCGCTGCAATCGTGTCTGCCTGTCCCGCATCGGACTGGTCAGCCACAAACGAGCCTGCAGCTGACGTGGACTTTTTACCCCCTCCATAAATCTTCGTCCGCGAAGCCAAGCCAAAGATGAGAAAGGAGCTAATGTGTGATAGTGATTTGATTTCAACTAAGGCTATTTCCATCTATCAAATTCACGAGATGGCCGAAGAGCTCAGCAAAGCATTGGCTTCTCCACAGCACTCAGTCACAAATGTTGATGCAGTCCAGGCTGGGTTCATGAGAAAAAGAAAGTATTCAACAAAAATGAAGGACCAGCTAGAAAAAAAATTGTGACCCAGCTAAATGCACTTTCTGTGGAGGTGATCATGCAGCTAAAAGAGACAAATGTCCAGCTTTGGTCAACAGTGTCATGCATTTAAAAATGCTGCAAGCCCAAACAACAGACCTACAATAGGTGGAGACCTAGGGGAGCTGTTCACCAGACCAAGCTGATCGCCATACAGATGAGGCATGCTATGCTGAAGGTATAACTCTGCAAATGGCTGTTGATTCAACTGATGCACAGATAAAAGAAAATAATGAAGCTTTTAACTCTGTGCAACTTAATGGTACTTCAGTTAAAATGAAAGTTGAACCAGGCGCAAAGCGTAATATCTTTTCAAAAAAAGGCATTTGAGCGAGGAAAGAGTGAAGAACAAATAAGAACATGCATCAATTCCACAAGCCTTATTGCATATGGGGTGGGTGGGGGGGGGGGGGGGGGGGTAGCAAAATCCAAATGGTTGGTACATTTAAGTTGCAGTGTGACCCAGAGGGATGCCTGTACATATTGCTGTTTTTTGTTGTTCATGAGGATGTTCTGCGTCTGCTAGGGCTACATGCATGCATTCAAATGGGGGTGGTCTCATTCAGCAAAGATATTCACCAGTTAAGCCCCACAGAAGATAATCTGTCACTTCAAATTCAAGCTGAATACAGTAACCTTTTTTTGAAAGCTACTTGAAACCTATTCCATGAGACTTGACCTGGAAGTGAGAGCAGTTGGTTGACCTGCACATCGCATTCCTGTGGCTAGGAAGGACAGAGTTAAAGCTGAGTGAGACAGGATGCAGGAATTGGGTATCATCGCTCCAGTTTCTGAGCCAGCTGAGTGGCTATCTTCAGAATATGCATCAATCCAAGAGACCTGAACGCTGCTCTGAATAGGCCACATCACTCTATGTTAACTGTGGAAGAGGTGGCCACACAAATGTCGAATTCAACTGTGTTTTTGGTCTTAGATACGAGGATCTTCTTTTGGCTGATTTCACTTGACCACAAACTGTCATTGCTAACTTCGGCACTTGTTATGGTCACTACAGATTTCTACTGATGCCATTCAGACCCAACACTGCCAGTGAAGTGTACCAGGGCTCCATGGTACAGATTTTTGCTGGATATCCCTGTGCAATCATAGTCGACGACATAATCAGTGGAGGCAGAAACGTGAAAGAACACGACGACAATTTGAGAAAAGTACTCAACTGTGCTAGAGAGGTGAACTTGAAGCTTGATCCCCTCAAGTGCAGGTTCCAGCTGAACCAGGTCACCTCTGTTGATCACGTTTTCACAAGTGAAGGCCTCGAAGCTGAATCCTCCAAAACAAAAGCCACCATTGAAATGCTAGTAGCAGGAGATGTCCCAGCTCAGCAAAGATTCCTGGGGATGGTCAACTATCTTGGAAAATTTATTCCAGATTCCAGTCAGCTGATGGCTCCATTGTGACAACTTCTACACAATGAATGGACTTGGCAAGAGCAGCAGCAAATGCTTTAGAAGCACTAAAGAAGCACTTGTCCTGTCCACTGGGTCTGTAAACCGGTGGCACTTACCAGTGATGCTTCACAGTGTGGACCAGGTGCAGCCTGTTTGCAGGAAGGAAAACCTATAGCCTATGCTTCATGAACACTAACTGTCACAGAAACCAGATATGCTCAGATCGAAAATGAGCTGTTTGTAGTAGTTTTTGCATGTTCAAAATTCCATTTACGGCAAGCCAGTGACCATAGAAACAGAACACCAGCCCCTGGTCACTATACTGAAGAATCCCATTCATGCAGCACCAGCGAGGTGACAAAGGATGATGTTACGACTTCAAAAGTACAGCATCATCTTCGTGCATAAAAGTGGAAAACAAATGTACCTGGCTGATCACTGTCTCGAGCTCCCAGGAGTTTCACAGTTCAGCAAGCTGATGAGGAAGACAACTTTGACATGATGACAGTCAACTGCATATCCTGTTCTCACTTGGAGGAGTTAAAGAGACATACAGCAGATGACACAACCCTGCAGATGCTGAGCTCAAACAGGAGTTGTTCCAGCAAACATGGTGGTCTTCCACATGCTGTTCATCCATATTTTCCTTTCAGAGAAGAACTAACTATTGAAGATGGGGTCATTATGAAAGACCAGAAAACCCGTCATTCCTAGGTCACTACAAAAGGAGTACATCAGCATTATGCACAGAGGGCATCCTGGTCCAGAAGCTACTAAATGGAGACCAAGAGGCATAGTTGACTGGCCTACAATGACAGATGACACCAGCAAGGAGATTCAGTCATGCTCTGTCTCTAACAGCACAAAACCACACCAATCAAAGGAACCACTCCTCTTTCATCTAGTTCCAGACCTGACTTGGTCAACCGTGGCAACTGAATGGTGCTGTCAGCAGTATTTGGTGCCAGTGGACTCGTATTGTTAGGTCTGCTTTGTTCATGAATGAGTGAGTCAAACACCAGACTAAGTCGAAATCAAGGTTCTTTGTTCTTTATTGCCGGATTGTAACACTTGCAACTAACAGTGTTAGTTGGAGAAGGCGCATTCTGCCGTTATCAGCAAGTGGTGTTTTTTATATACCTTAGGATACGTACTTAGTAAATGATCATACCATGACATTGTCCAATGAATAAACTGTTGCTGTCCCTCTCTGCTAGCCTCCTGCACATCAATTTGTCATCCCCACTCTTATTTTGAGAGTACAAGGTCACAACTGCATCTTGTTACGGCCCAGCACTGGGTGACTCCCTCTACATTCCCAGCTCATGATGTTTTTACCTAACAATCCCTCCTTTGTCCTCTTTAGAGGACAATCTTGCCCTGACTACGCTACCACCACGTTACATTAGTTCGCCTACTATTGCCAAGCTCTATACGGGCTCTGTTCACGGGGTTGTCCGGCTGGCGGGCGAGGGCTCCCCTCAACCCTCCTTTGCATATACCCCCCATCCGTTTCCCCGATCCCATTGCCCGTTTACAAGTTTCATTCCCATTTGCCCCCAAGCAAATAACTAGCTAACCCCCCAAATACAAGTAATTACCCAGGTTAACATATAGTCTACAATCTATTTCATAATGTTTGTTCTACAATCTATGTTATAATATTTGTGTTACAATCTATTTCATAAACCCTCCTCCCCGTCACATTCTCCATCAGACTCCAGATCGATCTCTGCAACTTTTGACGCCTCCTGTGATGTGAGATAGTCCCGCTCCGCAGCCTGCATAGCTTGATATTTCGGAGGCAGCTCATCGTGGTTGGCAAAGGCTCTCTCAATGGTCCTCGTGACCAGCGTTCGAATGCATGGAATACAACAACAGCCACAAGTGATAAAAATCGAGACAGAAATGAACAATCCTAGGAAAAGTTGTCCTAACATTGTGCCCCATCTCCCAAACACTCCCTGTAACCAGGACAAAACAGGGTTAGAGACTCCAGATTGGGCTTTTAATTCCTTCGCCAATGCCCTAAGTTTTGTCAGCCCCTCAGTGAGTGATCCATCTGGCCCTGTGTTGTTAGAGATAGAAGTGCAGCACAGATCTCCAAACATGGCACACACTCCACCTTTTTCTGCTAGGACCATATCAATCGCTATCCTATTCTGAAGTGTCATAAGGGAAGTCTCTGACAGTTGTTGGTGTACTGCCTCAACATCGTCCCTGGTCAAATTTGCAAGGCGCTGGACATTATAGTGAATTAGGTTGATCCTTTTTACATTTTTATTTACTGTGATGGGAAAAATTGCACTAAATATAGGAAAACTTTCAAACCCAGCTGCAATCTCATCGGCTAGTTTAAATTCGTTCGGTATATTCCGGGCTTGGCCAATTGCATCAATCCATACCCCGTCAGGGTTCCTTCCTCCTGGCCCAAAGAGTCCAACACTCCTCCTTCTTCTCCACATCCAACCCTCTGTGTGGTGCAAAGCTAGGGCATCCTCGTCCCCCTCCTGCCTTTCCACAATCAGGACTGGCGCATTAAGCGTTACGAGAGCACACTGACCATTCCAGTTAGAGGGGAGCCAGTTATACAGCGCTCTCCCTCCGCAAAACCACCAAATATCTGCCCTAGCCTGGGTCAACTGTGTTGCACTACTGCTGCCTGAGAGATCAACATGAGTCCTGCACGAGCCACTGGGCAGCCAACCCATGTGGAAAGCGTGCGCAGCCATGTTATTATTGGTGAAGCAAGTAACATTACTTATGCCCATGGATCTAAAGATAGGAGGGGCCACATTAGCCGGAGCTATGGGAAACGCCCGTTCCCATGTCAGACACCTATTCAGTGGGTTAGATTCTGACATTAGGTTTAAGGCGCAGTCCATAGCATCTGTCTCCTCAAAAATCGATCTGCTCATCCGTAACAATGGCCTTCCTCGGGCACAGATCCAGCAGTTCCCATACCCTGCCTGGTCCGCATATTTACCCATCTGATCTATCCAGGAATTTGTCTCATCTATACCTGTCTCAATTGCTATCTTCTCTCCCCTGGACAGCTTCGTACTGTCAAATTTTCGCACTGCCCCCTCTGTCGAAGTGGGTTTAGGTATGTCCTTTGTGTAGGTTTGTAAGTCGAACCTCACCACTCCCCAAGGATCTTTTCCACTTACAGACACTCCAATCATCAGGTAGAGGAGGTCTCCGACACCATGTTCTCTCCCTGTGCCCCCCTCGCATGTCTTAGAGCTCCATCCCTTCATATCCCACGGGTTGTTCAGCCCTGCTTTTACTGTCAAAATCAGGGGATTCTTTCCTTCCATATTATGGGTCACAGCACCACGTATCAGGGAGATTTTAGTGAAAAAATTATAATAGGGTCTGCTAGACCCTCTGTTAAGGGGTTTTCTTATCCATCTAGTGTCGGGTCCTGTCCACCACCAAACCTCACCCCAAGACGGACATACATTTAGGCCCCACTTAGGATATCCTCTCTGAAAGTTACACATGTAAACATCATATCCTCTCCAGGACGCCTCATTCCTACCACACGCTATTACACTGCATAGATCGAACTGGAAGGTCCTATCCCTGTCTTTGTCTATCTTCAGAATAACTTTGGCCCCGCAAGGATCTGAGCTACTCTGTTGACTTATTTGGCATCCCATCAGTAGGAATGCCCATAGGGCCCTTTGCATTGTCCACATTAGTCTCATCAATTTTTCCAAGACTGGCTACTTGCTGTTTTGCCTTGGAACAAAAGGCGAAATGATGCCAATTATTATCCCCTGGTTTGTCAATTCTTACCGACCTATCTGTTACGGCGGTAACAGTGTATGGTCCAGACCACCTAATTTCAGTCCAATGTACTTTCCCTGGTTTACGGATATACACCAGGTCTCCCTCCTTCACTGGAACTCCTTCAGTGTCCGGGTTCTCCTTATTTGCATTCGCCACCTGTTGTGAGACTAAAGCAACCATATTACCCAGCATCTGCATATAATGGTCCAGTTCCACTTCCCTTTCTTCCCACAACTTTACCCAGGCTGGATCAGTTTTTGGACCGGGCATGGGTCGACCCGTTAGAATCTCGTGCGGTGACAGGAAGGTATCTTTGGCCTTCTCTTGACGCATAGACATCAGTACTAATGGCAATGCCTTGACCCAATTCAACCTGGTCCCACCCAAAACCTTTCCTAATTTAGGTTTTATCGTCCTGTTTGCCCTTTCTACCAACCCCTGGCTCTCAGGCCTATAGTCACTACCGAAATGGTGTTTGATCCCTAAGTATTCTTCAACCTGTCGGATCAGCTCATTCTTAAAGTGAGACCCATTATCAGAGCATATCCTGCTGGGGACTCCGTAGCGGGGTATTAACTCGCGCGTCAGCCAGCCTATTACACTATCCGCATCTTCCCTCTTTGTTGGAACAGCCTCCACCCACCGTGAGAACCTATCCACCGCCACCAAGAGATATCGGTAACCTTCCTTTGTCCTAAGGTCAGTACCCATATCTGTATAGTCAATATAGATCTTTTTCCATGGGGCTGTCGGTACTGGAAATCGTAAAAGCGGGTGGGGTAAGGTGATCCTTTGGTTATGCCCATTGCAGATAGCACATTCAGCTCTAAAGCTGTCAATGTGCTCGCGTAAGTGGGGATTCCACCAATGTTGTTTAAGCGTATTATAAGTTTTGGTGGCACTAATGTGAGTCGGCCCATGTGCTTCTTCAAATAATAACGGAAGTAATTGGCGGGGGGCAACTATTGTACCTATTGGGGAGCGCCAGACATGTACTGTCTGATTGTCATAGATGATCTCCTGTCGTGTAGCACCGCGTTTCATCCATTCCTCTTTCTCTCTAGGGCTAGCTATTTCCTGTATTTCTATCAGGTGCTCAATATTCGGTGGGGGTCCCTCTCCCTCCTTTTCTGTGTGGTCACTCAACTTGCTACAATTTTCCCTATTCTCCAATTCTTCTTTCCTGCCATGGGACCTCAAAATCATCCCCTGTATAGGTTCATGATAACCAGTAACCTGTTTGGCTGCCCTGTCAGCCGCCGTGTTTCCCTTCCCTTCCTTCGTGTTTTCTAGGGAATGGCCTGCCACCTTAATTAGGCTCAGAGCCCGGGGAAGCATGACCGCCCTGACCAGTCTCCGTAAAACCAGATCATGACGGACGTTTTGTCCGGCTGCAGTCCGAAAATCCCTTCTTATCCAGCCTGGTGCTTCAATATGGACTGCACTCCAAGCATACGCAGAGTCAGTATAAATGTTAACCGTTTTACCTTCACTCAGCTCCAATCCTCGTATGAGCCCTATCACTTCTGCCAATTGTGCTGATGCCGGTTGGGGGATGATAGAGGACTCTACTAGATAGGGTGCATCATCCTCTCATCCTACCACTGCATATCCCGCCACATTACCCTCTGAATTTCTGTGGCAACTCCCGTCTGTAAATAACTCCCAATCCACCTCCTCCTTGGGCTCCTCAAATAGCTTCTCCCTCAGCTTGGAATCTATCTTGACTCTTGCTACACAGTCATGCGTTTCCATCAATCCCGAGTTCAATCCCCTAGCCATGTTGGAATAGTTGTCCCTTGGCGACCTGAAGGTGATGTGGGGACCCTTAAGGGCGTCCTCCATCTTAATGGATCTGTTTGCCGAGAAGCTGAAAGCATTAGACATTAAAAGGGCTGAGACACTGTGGTCTGTATTAATGACCAGGGGATGACAGAGGACAATATGTGCGGTTTTTGTATCATTCTAGCTACTGCTGCGAGATATCGGAGACATGGGGCCTTTCCTCTTTCTACATTGTCTAGTCTGTAACTATAGTAACTCAATACCTTCCTTCGTCCTCTATCTCTCTGATACAGAACTGAGCTAACAATGCCCCCAGTTTCAGCCATGTCCAAGTAGAATTCTTTACTATAATCCGGATTAGCCAGGCTAATCGTTTTCCCCAGTTCCTGTTTAACACGCAGGAAAACCGCCTCGCGTTCTACATTCCACCTGACTGGTTCCTTAAGCCTCCGGTGACCTATCTCTGTGACCGTTTCCCTCAAACCCTGGGTCAAACTCACATATCCTGGGACATAAGTTCGACTATATCCGCAGAGCCCCAAAAATGCTAGCATGTCTTGTACTGTTGTAGGTTTCCGATAACCTAGTATCGTTTCTCTATGTGCCTCGGACATGGCCGTACCATTTTTACCGACGAGTCTCCCTAGGAAAGTTACCACCCTCCTTCCGATCTGACATTTCGACCTCTTTACTTTAAACCCAGCCTCACCTAACCCCTTGAGTAAAACCGCTGTCCCTATTAGGCACCCGTGTGCCATTCTCCCTGCTAATAGCAGGTCGTCTACATACTGAATCAGTGTAACCTCTTCTGGGAGCTTCAATTTCATTAGGATTTCACTAAGGGCCTGATTGAACAGTCCTGGACTGTCCTTATAACCCTGAAGCAATCTAGTATATGTGTACCGATTTTCTTGGTAAGTGAAGGAGAACCAGTCTTGGCACTCCTCGGCTAATTTTAAGCAGAAGAATGCGTTTGCCAGATCAATGACAGTATAGTATTCGTGCTCTGGACTCAGAGCCCTAAGTGCAACGTATGGGTCTGGGACTGGTCTCCCGATGGTCTTCGTAGCAAAGTTAATTTCCCGGAGGTCGTGTACCATCCTCCAGTCTTTTCTACCCGGTTTGGGGACTGGCATGATGGGCGTGTTCCACATGCTGTCTGGTGCTGCCCTCAAAACCCCCGACTCCATTAACCCTCCTATCGTTCCTCTAATACCCTCCTCCTGACTGGGCGACAAGCGGTAGTGTTTCCTCCATATCGGTTTCTGACTGGGGTTGGCCAATTCCAGAAATACCTCCCCTTTTATTGCTCCCACATCATACGGCCCCGTTGTCCATATTTGTGGGCTCAGATCAGAAAGATATTTGTCTGAGTCCCCGTGATCAATATTTTCTCCTTTTATGGGTCGGTCTCTTTCTACTTTCTCATTCACTACCCGATCCCATGCTTCAATATTCAGTCTGACAAATTTCCCTCCCTCCGAGGTGGAATATCCTGGGATTTCTGTCTGCCTGTAATTACACCCCATCGCTTCCTTCACCATCAGACCCAACTGTCGGGCGTGGTGATCTTTGGCAATTCCCAAGGTTACGTGTGGCACACTTTCTGCTCCTAAGCAGAACCACTCCATTTGTTCTTCTGTCATGACAACCATAGCAGCTATTCCCTCCTTACCCACAAAGATAAATGGACAATGTATCATTTCTGTCTTCCCTTCTTTTAGAGAGTCCCACCTCTCCTCATACTCCTGGTCCGGGTGGATGGTATAGTTTAATGTTACATGCATAGGATCCAGTGGATATCGGTAATCCCCATACTGAGGAATACTGGCCCTCCACTCAAAAAACTGTTTAATCAACCCTGGGCCTGGTTCATCATACAGTAGTCGACTCCAGAAAATAATAACCTCCACAGAGTCTTCTGAAGCATTGGCTGGAGTCATTACTATAAACTGTCCTTCCCTTTCTGGTGTGTCCCCCGGGTATGTTAACCGAAGGCACTTCTCAGAACATTGTATAATTATTCCCAGTTTAGTAAGAATGTCCCTTGCCAATAAATTAATGGGGCAACTTGGCACAACCAGGACAGGTGCTCTAACCCTTTGTCGTCCAAATGTCATGTCGATGTTATCCGTATAGGGCTGTGTTTCCCTTATCCCGGAGAATCCTATTGTAGATAATGTTTTGCCCGAATATGTGCTCCCTGGGGGCTGTTTAATCACGGTCGTAACCGCTGCCCCTGTGTCAATCATAAATTCAATTTTTTCTCCATTTATCGTCCCCCAAATTTTCGGTGGCTCCCAGGGAGGCGTGATTTTTGATTCTCCAGGGTCCCGTCAATAATCAAATTCAGCACCTTCCCAAATATCGTCATCACACTGGGGTGCCTGGACTTGTTGATCACTCTGCCATCCCCCAATTTTCTGGGGCCGATCAAAGTGTCCACCCCTACCCCTTGCTTGTCCTCTAAAATTTCCTCCTCTTCCTCTATAGCCTCTAATAGAGGGTAATCCTTTTCCCCTTCCTCTCCCTGCCTCTGGACAGTCCCGCTGGTAGTGTCCAGGATTTTGGCAGTGCCAGCATATGGTATGTTCTCCTCTATACATGGTACTTAGGGGTCTTTCCCAACCATTCCTTACGTGGGGTCCCGGATTTATCACTGGCCCCATGGCCTGTGGGACTATCTGTTGGGCCGCTAATTTAATCCCTATTTGTTCTATGGGCTCTCATCAATTTATCGGTTGTCTTGTCCTCTCCCTTCTGGGATGCACTTTCTGACTTAGCCTGCTCTGATTGACGATGTCGGTTGAGTGCATGTGTCAGATGTCTTTTCCACAAGTCCTCTGACATCGCCTCTAATCCCACAATGTCCCTTAATTTTGCTTGAACCGGACCAGGCAGTCCGTTTATTGTCCCATTACGAAAATGAGCATTTCCCAGGGGGCTGTGGTCAGGTCTTTCTCCAGTCCCTGTCTCCCATAAGTCCCATGCTCGAGAGAGGTACTCGTGCGCAGTCTCCCCTTCTTTTAGTTGGAGGGTTACCAAGGCGTCCAAACTATAGGGTGTAGGGAACGTTTCTCTAAGTGCTTCCCAAAATCTATTTCGAATTGAGTCAAATCCTATTTCATCCCCCAATTTACTACTTCTAAGGATTCTCTCTATTTGCTTCAGGGCCCCTTCTGCCTTTATTTTTATCATGATAGTTCTGACATCTGCGAGTGCTAATTGTTCCTTACAGGTTTCTCGCTCAAAACAAGAGATCCATGGACCAGCCCCATTACTCAATGGAGGAAGTTTTTTCATTAGACTCTCTAAGTCCATTCGTGACCAGGGTACATATTTTTGATTTCCCCGCCCCGTGATCAGCAATGGGCATTGAGGTCTCAATTTTGGGGATTTCTGTTCCTTTTTTACTCTTGGAATACATCTATTTATTTCCCCCTGTTCAGACACCTTTTCGTCACTACTGTCACTGTCCCCGTCAGGTTCTGATGTCTCAGAGTCAAAGGTATATCGTTCACGCTCGTCTCTAAGATAATTTTTTCGGTCATAGTCTAGTGGTTTCACGTCTTTCTCTTTCGTCCTAACTATGTCCAGGCGGGCATGTCTACTCTTCTCCCTCCTGAGTTCTTTTATGCTACTTTCCTCCCATGGTGGGCCGTATCTCGTTTCCTCATCTGTACTACACTTTTCGTCCTTTATTCCTATTACTGTTCCTCCAGTTTTGAGTTCTGCTGAGAGTGTTGTAGTTATCTTTTCCATTTCTTTCAATACACCTACCATTAATTCTTTTTGTTCCTTGCTGGTCTGCCCCAGCACATTCACATCTTTGTTTAAGTTTTTAACGTTATCCTGAACCTTTTTCATGTTCCTTTTCTGCGTCTCTAAATCTTTTTCTATTTTCTTGGATTCCACGGGGGTCTCGACATCTATTACTCCCCCTTCTATTTTTAGTAAAGGGGCCTGTACCTTGTCTGACGTGTCCCTATTCCCGATGTTCCTGTCATGTCCCAGTGTTTCAATATCTGGATATAAGGGACGTGACTCTTGGGTCCCGTCTGGGGTGTCAGGGGTACCTTGTGACTCCACATATGCATAGGGCGGGGGTCTACAAGCTATTTCTACAGGGGCCATAATAGGTGGGTTATCAGGGAGATCAAATTCTTCGAATATAGCTAGGACATCGCGGTACTGCATCTCCTTGTCTCTCATCTTTTTTTGTGCAGACTCTCGATTAATGATTTTCCTTTCTATGTCCCGTTTTGCTTCTTCCAGCTTATCTAAGACTCTACGTTTTAAAATTTTGTTTCCCTCACCTGTCAGGAACATCTCATTGCTCCCAGGTAACCATCCCCTCTTCCTCCAACGATCTACACATTTTCGGAGAATTTTTTGTTTCTCCAATGCCACATTACTGGTATTCCGCTTTCCTAACTCCTGATTAATTTCCTTAATAACTTGGTCAAAGGTCTTAGCAGGCAACTGTGTAGCCATTGCTGCGGGACCGTTTCCTAATGCTTCTCTTAATTTAGGTTCTTGTCCGTTAAGAGGATCTATGTTAACAAAAACCGCCTTTAAAAATGTCTCCTTACAGGCCGGATGACAAAGGTTTTTTAGCGAAACAGTCTCCAAGCCTGTTTCTCCGGTGGACCTCAGACTATCCTGTGTACTCTGAATGCCTGTCTTCCACTCTCTTTTTTCCCAAAGAGGTCGGAAGGTTAGGTTACAACTAGGAAACCAAGTTTCTGGGGTATATTTTTGTCCAGTTTCCCTGTACCAATCTATGAATTTACGTAACTTTATCTCCTTGGTGATGCTGGGAATACCCTCATTTAACTTATCAAAAATACTTCGAATAAACCGGGTGTCTCTTAAGATTCTGTCAACTTTTTCATTGATATCTCCTACCTGATCCGGACACAGCTTTTGCAGCCTTTCGTCGTCGTCCTCGTTCACCAGGCAGGCGTCCCTGAGTACTCTTTTTGTCGTCTCAAGGTCTCTTATGTCCGCTGTGGTATTCCACCACAGCGAATTGGGGAAATAAATTCTTAAGTTTTCAAGTGTACAAACATTATCATACCTACCGGACATTTATAAGTGAGTCTTTATATACAATTGAGACCAATAAGCCTGAACCTTTGTTTTCTTTCAAAGCCCAACCTTCACGTGGGAGATTTCTCCTCTTAATAACCAGTTTAGGGCAGAAAACTCAGGTCCCCAATTGTTCATAGACCACCTTCTCACTCTATTGGACTTTGCAACGACACAATAAAGACTTTTTAAACTCTAGTAGTTTGTCGGCGAAGCACTTATCAAATGTCACTCAACCACCTTATCAAATGTCTTTCTTCTCTCTGTAACCACTTACGTGTTACAATCCCGGCAGGTGACGACCTTCAATTATGGTCGCCTAATTTGTCCGATCTCCAGTTCTTACTGACAATCATAAAGATTTTAAAAGAGAGAATTTTGTTAAAACAGGCTTCTCTGGACCTTTTTATCAGCCGGCTGAGATGATTGTCAAGAGAAACAGAAACCGTCGTCCAGTGTCCACTCACCCATCACGTCGGGGTCACCAGACTGAGTCGAAATCAAGGTTCTTTGTTCTTTATTGCCGGATTGTAACACTTGCAACTAACAGTGTTAGTTGGAGAAGGCGCATTCTGCCATTATCAGCAAGTGGTGTTTTTTATATACCTTAGGATACGTACTTAGTAAATGATCATACCATGACATTGTCCAATGAATAAACTGTTGCTGTCCCTCTCTGCTAGCCTCCTGCACATCAATTTGTCATCCCCACTCTTATCTTGAGAGTACAAGGTCACAACTGCATCTTGTTACGGCCCAGCACTGGGTGACTCCCTCTACATTCCCAGCTCATGATGTTTTTACCTAACAGTATTCAGGCTGGTATGAGATTGACTTTCTTCGTGATGTTACCACAGCAACAGTCATCACAAAACTCAAGAGGCACTTTTTGGATCCTGGAGCACCACATGTCCTTATACCAGACAATGCCAGACAGTTTACAAGCCAGTGATTCAAGGACTTCGCCATACAGTGGGACTTTACTCCTGTCACCAGCAGCCCAGAGTATCCCAAATCTAATGGGTTAGCTGAAAGAACTGTCCACAGCACCAAGCAACTCATGGAGAAATCTCAGAGATGGAACTGATGTTTCCCTCAACCTCCTAAATCTCAGAAACGTGCCACGAGACACAACGCTATGGTCTCCTGCACATAGACTAATGTCAAGGCAAACACGCACTACTCTCCCTGTCTCAAGCAAGCTACTTGAACCTCATATGCAAACCCACAGGAGGTAAAATCCCAGCTTCTCAAAAGATCAAGCCAACCACTTCAGCCTTTAATGTAAGGACAGGTTGTCAGGTTGCAGACCCCACAGGGCTACAACTGGACAGGCATGGTAAAGGAGAGTTTCAAGGAGCCCAGATCTTATCTTGTTCACTCAGCAGGAAAGATTCACAGGAGGAATCGCCGACACATTCAACCCGTAGCCCAGCCTGCGCCAGCCCAGCCCAATCGAAGTGTCACTGACTATCAGGATCCTGGTCCTGGGTCAAAAGACTACAACACTCCCATGTGAGTAGGACCAGAGAGGATGGACACTGAGCGGTTTCAGGTTGAGGTGCCTCCAGCTGTGCCACCCTCAAACACAACTGAAAATTTGTAGAGAACACGTTCAGTTCGTGTTGGTAAGCCAAATCCCAAAGACCGAGATTGAGTCGTGTTTTACAGCGTATATATTCGTTTGGCTACAATAATTGATATTCATATTGTTTACATGTAGCAGAGTGTTTTCTTCTGTTTTTCACCAAATATGGTTGTCATTTCAGTTATTTAATGCGTCTGCTAAATATTGGTCATTCTGTGGCACTTTGTAAGCACTGAAGTTTCAAAAGGTAATTTTGTCATGGTGTGAAACATGAGCTAAGAAAAAGGGATTTAGATCAGTCACTGTGTTTATATCCAGGTTACTGGGGGATTCTTTATGCTCGTGCACTCCAGTGGCCATGTTCTGTTACTTTGCATCCTTGATGTAGATAGTTAAAAAACTGGGCTTGAAGTTAATTCACTTGGTTTTCTTTTATCTAAACTCAAGGGAGTTACTGCACAACAAATAGATTATTTGGTCATAATGGTATGGCTGTCTCGGTGTAAATTGGCCACTAGCTTTCCTACATTGCAGCTGTGGTTTCACTCCAGCATGCAGTGGGAAATGGAATAAACACTTCAGCACATTCTGTGGTTATGAAAATTAGAGTGGAAGTGTGATTGTTTTCACTTAAGTGCAGCAAAACAAAATACTTCTATTTCATGCCTTGTTGGACAAAGCATTGTGGAAAACTCAGTCATGGCCTGCATTATCTGCAAGAGCATAAAGGAGGGTGGAATTGGCCCTGTGGACACTGGAATTTGTATGAAGTCTATTGGAATTCATCAGCAGATGTCCCTTTACACACAATTAAAGAGAATGCGCAGGATGGAAAAATAATATGAATCCCGTCAGTCACCTTATTTACATAAACTTATTTTCTATATTTCAGCTATTATCATTCTTAATATATTTCACTTTTCTAAGGTTCAGTTAGCTAAATTTTATTGTCATATTTCCTCTAAATGTGAAAAATGCAGAACTGAAGAAGGAATGCTTTGGCTATGTCCTTCTCTCTTTTAATTTCTGGCAAGGGCTTTCACTTTATCTTTAGTTTTTAATATTACATGACTCCTAGCCCTTTCATTACTATCTTTGGAGTGAGTGGGGCCAGTGGATTTAATATTGACTTCTTCACAATCCCATGTAGTGACTTTTGATTCCCTCATTGCAAGGAGGGCCCTTTCGCTGAATGGAAAGATGCTGTCCCTCCCACTCAGACTCAATGTCTGTTGGATGTGATGGCACGTTTGTCTCTCGAAAAAATTTGGTGTTCTACGGCTGTAATGGATCTTAACTTTCTTTCTCTCCTTTTCTCAATTATTATCAACATTTGTAGATTAATTATCTCTGCTTTTCTTTAATGAACCCATGGTTATTATTAGTAGTAGTGGACTCCTTAACTTGGTCAGTAAAAAATCATTTTTTTTCTTTTACATTTTTCCATTTAATAACGTGGGTTCATATGTATCTTGTTGACTGTTACTTAATACTTGTAACTTGATATTGACTTACTTTATCATTATTACCATATGTATCTTTGTACTTGCATAGATTAAAACCAATAAAAAGATTGAAAAAGAAAGAAAATATTTATCATTCTTTCTCCCTTTTGTTACAAAATATTCATCATAAATGAATATTGTAATCCATTTAATGGACAAGAAATCTCTGTGCTTTAAAAAGTCTTCTGTTAAGTCAACCAAGTGATTCAAGACTGAACATCTTGTGCCATTTTACCTCTGTTTTCCTTTGCATCCTCCAGAGGGTGTCAGGCAGATGCCAGAGATCTTGGAGCATTATTGGTAGAACTGGAGCAGGAAAGAACCAGGGAATTGGGCTCTAGTTGCTTGGGTGGGTGGTGGTTGGCTGTTTGATTTTGACTTGGACGTCATGGGTGGTGGTTGGGTTCAACCCTGGGTTTACTCTGGGGGAGGAGTGCTTGTAGGGTTGGGGAGAATCCATTGAAAAGAAGAAAAGTTATTGGCCGTGAAGGGTCATGGTTGTCCGGAGAATGCCCAACAAAAGGAGTTCCTTGGACATTGTGGAGTTCTTGGTCTTTTGATGCTGAAAATAGGGTGCTTTTAACATAGGAAATTAAAAGAAAATTGACCTGTATCTCGTTGCAGAAATAATTCTAAATGTGAAGGTGGAATCTCAATTTGAAAATGAATTTCCAGATGGCATGATTCCACCTGATGGAAATTACATTTCAATCTGGAAAAAGATCAATTGAATAGAGAAAATATTGGATTGTATATCTGAATTTCAAGGCCAATGCTTTTCACAGGACTACATTGCCTGTCAATTCTATCCTCTGAATTAAGCCCTAGTGTTTAGTTTGCTTTTATTAGTCTCATTAACTACTGCATTTGAAATGTGTATAATTAAATAGAGAGATGCTTTTATTCATAGATTCAGTTTAAATTCTCACATTGCAGGTGTCGTCACTTTTTTCCTACCACCAATATGTTCTTACTTATCTGTCCAAATTAATTTACCAAACATATCTTTGTTCTCCAAAGCCTTTCATGCCTCCTTTCAACATGTTTCTGTTCTTCTTGATGTTGATTACCCTTAATTTGTTTTCACTGGAAAATAACACTTCATCCTTGTTAATGCAGAATAATGTGCCCATTCTATGAGAAAACAAATGTCTCCTAAATTTGTCACTGTCCTCCTTAGTTTTGTCAATCCGTACCAACCAGCCTCAAGATGATATTATCTACACCTTAAATAATTATGATTTCTGATTTCAGTCCAACATTTTAACAGAAATTACAAGCAGTTTTGGTCTTATCATTTATTTTAAGAACACATTTTATCTGTCACTTCAAATTTTACCTCTACTCTCTTTTCTGCCTTGGTCCACTCAGTATTCATTTTGATGCATGTTCCCTAACTGTATGCTTTTGTTTACTAACATTTCATCTCTATTAAACATCTACATCTATTGAATTGTCATCACTCTCTCTGCCGCTGTTCAAATAATTCAACAAGGATGGTCAAGCAAGACTTCGGTTTTTAAGTCCATGTGAACTGCTGTATTTTTGAAGTCTATTTGTAATTCTATTTTCTTTGTTAACTGGGATTCTATTACTAGAGAACTGATATTAATTATTAGTTATCCAGCTTTTTACTTCTAACTTCATATCACCCTCCAGTCCTTGATCTCCACATTCTTTGAAAAATAATACTTGATACAGGCACCCTGTCTGAATTTATATAATATACATGTGTAACCCATCCCAGCAGTTCATTAAGGTTTTCATTTCTTTATTTTAAGTGCAGACCTCTTCTGATATTATCTTCCTGGGCATGTCTCACTGTCAAATACTGAAACAAGATTACAATTGCCAAAATAAACTGTAAGTCAATAGTGTTGTACAGGCATATAAATATAAAAGGTCACACATAGGAACTGGCTGCTATGAAGTGGTAAAAAAATGAGAACTTCTATGTGGATGATTTGGACACCAGAAACATACTAAATTACTACTGAGCTATATACCTTCTTCAGGCAGAAGGATGCTTTCAGTGATAGTGAGAGAAGACGTAAAGGTTCCATTATTGTCACGTAATACTATATTTAGAATGTAACATACATGAAATTCTTAACTTTGTCTACCATAAAGAAGACAGAAAGTTGCCACTTTGTCTAGTGCCCCTCACAGAAATAAGGCACCATCCAGGAACGAACTCATGACCCATAGTGTTCAAGACTAGTCCTTTAACCATTGAGCTATCGGAGCCCCGTGGGCGGAAATGAGAATGTTAGCAGGATCAGATAGGATGCATCTGAGGAGAACATTGCAGGAACATTGGCCTTAATCATGCAGAGTTCTTTGGACACACGGTGGACCACTAGAGAATGGAGGATGTTACTTCTTATTCAAAGAAGGGAGCAAGGATAAGGCCAGTTTAAATTCGGTTGTAGAAAAGCTTTTGGAAACGTAATAAGTTCTTAATTCACAGTTGCCTGAGGGAATGAGGATTAATTAAGCAAATTAGCGTGGATTCTTTTGGGAATTTCTTTAACTAATTAAAGATGATGGATGAAAGTGAAAAGAGAGATTTGATGGAAGTCTATCAAAAGATGAGGAGTCTGGAGAGAGAAGGTTAGTGGAAGTGTCAGATTAGAGGTAACAGGTAAAAGGTAGGTGAGATACAAACCAGGCAACATGGGTTGCGGGTGAAAGGGGAACATGAGGGGGATCTTCTTCACACAGAGTGGTGGGAGTGTGGAACGAGCTTCTAGCTCAAGTGGTAAATGTGGGCTCAATTTTAACATTTAAGAAGGATTTGAACATGTACATAGATGGGAGAGGTATGGAGGGCTATGGACTGGGGGCAGAAAGGTGGGACTAGGCAAAAAAATGGTTTGGCAAGACTAGAAGGGCCGAGGTGGCCTTTTCCTGTGCTGTAATTGTTCTATGGTTCTATTATTACAAGCCCAGATGACTCCGAAACTCAGCAGCAATAGATATTCATCAAGACAAAATGGTTACTTAAACAAAAGTTGCTTTTAATTATCTTTAAACATGAAAACAGGATTAAACTTTAACTTTATTAACCTAGCTTAACCCCCTTCTAATTCTAAGTGGATGTGTGTGTAAGTTTAGAAAAGTTATTTGATTCACAGTCCAATCTCACTTCTCATTCTTCCAAGTTTACAGGTTGTAGACAATTCTTATACTGTGCACAGAATTTAACATTTATGAAGTTCACTAGGCTTTGGTGCTTGAAAGGTAATGGTTACCTCTCAGGGTGGTTCTTGTCAGTTTTCAGAGGGAGATTTGTTGTTCACTGGACACCTATAACTGATGTACTTCTATCAGTCATTCCAGTGTCTTGCTGAAGAAACTTGTCCCCTCTGGGTTCTTCAGATGATGACCTCTTTCTTTCAGGTCACCACAGAGTTCCTTTTTGTTTCTCTTATTTCAAGTGAAACATTAGGCAGCCAGTCCTCTCTTCTTGTATGAACCACAAGGGCTTTGATCAGGCTGAACTAAGCACTCACAACCTGTCTGCAAAATGGGGTTTTCCACAAGTCTTCCAGCTTGTCCTGCTCCAGCCCCAGCTGCTCTCTCTCTGAAAAACAGCTTTTTTTTCTCTCTGCTTGCAAAAACCACATGACCCTCTTACAATAGCAAACTGTACTCCAGTCAGCCTGCAACTCCGGACCTAATCCTCCAAGTTCTTTTTGCTTTTTAATACAACAATTATTAGTGAAGTCTCTTGGGCACTCCCCAAAGCTTTTGCAAAGGTCCTCAGAGCCATCCTGTCTGGCTTGAGCAGAGCTCCAATATTTTAAATTAGATCTGTTTTGAAGTGTTTGTATGTGACCTACACTAAAAGAAAACCTGCCACACTTTATTTCCCAAAATCATATCTATATACAATATAAAATACAACATATTCTGTCACACTATGGAAAGAGAGTTAAAAGTGAAGTGAGGTGTAACTTTGTTATGCAGTGTATTTGGGATGTGGAAAGCACACACTGCAGGTGTGGTGAAGGCAGGCTCTACTCTTCAGAGGGAACTGGATAACATTCGATGGAGGAAAAAATAGCAAATCTATAGAGTAAGAGCTGGCAGATGAATCTAGTGATTTGTTCTGATAGAGAGCCAGGTGGAAGGTCAGCTGAATGGCCTCCTGTCATATAATCATTCACAGATTCTCCTGTCTCTTCTAAACTGATCTGCCCTCTCCTGATGCTATTATACACCACACCCATTCCAAGTACTTTGTTTACTTTTTTCTCCTTCCCTTATTCATTCTTTATCATGATGTCTCATTAACGTTTAATTTTTTTTGGCAGAATATGCCCCACAGAGTACTTTAATGCATACAGATACTAATTGGCCACACTTATGATCCAGCTGTCCTTGACCTCCCACAGGGATCAGAAAGCTAATTACATTGTCTTTGACAAGTCTATACTTTGGGAACTCCAATTCCTTGCGGCTGGTTAAAACACTCCTGGTTTTGGCATAATTGGTGGGGGGGTTGGTGTGGTTGTGACTCAAAGAGTCGCAGCTTCTCTGTCAGTTGAAGCACCAAGCTTGGACTTGTGTTTGGGATATGATAGCAGGTTGATTGCCAACTGGGGAAAGAGACCGCGATCTGCTAATTTGTGACGCTTATGAAAGCTTGTGGCAATTTTATACCTTGCAATTTGATTTGCTTTGGGTCATAAGGGCCATGCTGCTTCTCTAAATTAAAATTAAATGCAAGTTACTTTGAAAAGTTAAGGTATTAATTGTTTTCTTAAAAAATTGCAACACAATTAGTGCAACGCTATTACAGCGCCAACAACAAAGGTTTGAATTTGCCTCTCTATGTAAGTAGTTTTTATGTTCTCTCTGTGTCTGCATGGGTTTCTCCGGGTGCTCTGATTTCTCTCACATTCCAAAGACATACGGGATTAGAGGGTTAATTAGTCACATGGGTGTATTTGTGAGCAGCACAGGCTCAAGGCCTGTTACTGTGGTGTATCTCTAAATATTAGAAAAAATGTTATTTTGAAAGAAGACCAATTAAAAAATGATTAAAACAATAAATTATCCATCACAGGCATTGGACCTACCATTTCTTTAGGCATACAATCAGTAATTACCTGGTAAACTAAGATAATCTATGTTTATTTCTGTTCAGGAAGAATATTGCTGTGATACATTTTTCTTGATGCTGTCTTCAATTTCTTCCAATCATTCATTAATTTAGAAGGTTCTGATTGGAATATAATTCCCAATAAGTAATTTTACAGAAGTAGAATGGCTTTCATTTTTAACCTCGCAAGATTTCATTCATATGCTCAGATCAGACAATCTCATGTTTTTAAAAAGAAATCTCAAGCAACTCTTGGAGTTTGGATCGTCCTGGTCAAAATTTCTCTCACCCTTGTAATTGTGAGCATATATTGGCGCAGAGTAGAGGGCAGATCTCATGATGGAGACCAGACCAAAGTACACGCCACTTCATAGATGGGCATGCAGCAGGATAGGGTTAGTAGACGCTTGGGAACAGATGAGATCAGCAATTCTAACACCGACTTGACCACAGAGTAACCCACCCTGCAGAGTGTTGTGCACA
This sequence comes from Narcine bancroftii, assembly GCF_036971445.1. Lineage (NCBI taxonomy): Eukaryota > Metazoa > Chordata > Chondrichthyes > Torpediniformes > Narcinidae > Narcine > Narcine bancroftii. The sequence goes on from NC_091477.1 coordinate 49,602,652, forward strand.
GTTCAGTCTACAGCACAAATATTGCACTCACCACACATCTTAAGATCTTCAGGGGTTTCCTCCAAGTTTCAGCTTGGATTTGACTTGTGCTGTAATCTTCAAGAAAACTGAGGTGGGGAAGAAAGGCTGAAATAGAAACAAAGAAAAATGCTGGAAATGCGCAGCAGGTCAAGAGAGAAATGAAGTATGAATGCATAATCAGAGAACACAAATGAAACATTGTAATTTTAATGGGATTCCCTCCTACTTTTCCGGATTATCCACTATGGTCAGAACTTTATAGATCAGCAAATAAAATGCCAGTTTGATTTTATTTCTGATTTGCAGTTGCACTATTCAGAAGGGAATCTGTGGAGAAAACTTGTGCAATTGTTTGTACTCAGTATGTCCATATTCGGACTTTGATTCTTGTGTTTTTATTATTCCTAGCAATTTTTAATTTTGAGGCCCGGAAGGATCCGCATCTCTCCCTATGCATTGGAGATGCAGTGCAAATCATGGAAAAGTGTGAAGGTAAAGTCACTGGCAAAGAAGATATAAAAGCTCGATGAATAATAATGCAAGGAAGGAATAGAAATGAAAAATCAATGCACTGTGTGCTGTTCATACTCTGAAGGGAAGTAAATATTTTCACAGTGAGACTGCTACATAGCAATCATGATAGAGGAATCTAATTGTTCCAAATCAATTCTTTCCCTTGACGTTCACACCAGAGCTTTTCTTATCTAGCAAGTACTTTTCCTGCCAAGTATTTCCGTACATGAAGAGCAAAGTAAACAGAAAAGGTTACATGAAAAACAAATCACAAAAATTGAGTAACACAGATAGGGGGAGAGATAAGCTAAATGGTCTTTGTCCCAGAGCAGGGGAATCTAAAAATAGAGGGCATAGATTTAAGTTGAGATGGTCTAGAGGGACTTTTTCTTCACACAGAGGGTATGGGAAATAAGCTGCCAGAGAAGTGGTAATGTTGAGAAGACATTTGGACAGGGAGATAGGCAAATTGGGACAAACACAGGCAATTGGGACTAGTTTCAATGTGTAGAACTCTATGACTCTAATAGATTGCAGAAAAATATTGTGTCCTCGCATGATTAAATAATAAATTGAGCTTTTAGACTGTGAATGAAACCACAAACCTGGGAAAGAACATCCAGAAGAGTAATTGAGTAATTCAGAACAGAAACAGACCTTTGGCCCATCTCATTCATGCTGACTATCACAGACCCATCGGACTAATCCTCTTTACCAACAGTAGGTCGCTGTCCACCTGAAATGCCACATTCCCGGAGTCCTCCGCGTTGTATTTCTTTATTTCCCCAAGAGACGGATAAACTGTACCACTCACCCCAGCCTGCAATTATCCAAAAGAAAACAATGGAATTTTATAAATACATTAAGCGGAATATACACACGGACTGCAGATGCTGTCATGTGAAGCAAAATGCAATCTGGGCAGTGGGTTGAGTAGCGTCATTGGGAGAAAAAGAACGGTCCATATTTTGGGCTGGAATCCTTTATTAAGACTGATAATGTAGAAAAGAGAAGCTCAAGTAAAGAGATGGGGGAAGTTGGACAGAGGCCCATATGAGGTTAGTGAAACAGGGAGAGGTGAGGCATGATGGACAGAGGCAATAGATTGAATGATGCTAGAGAAAGGGAAAGAGAGGCAAGAAAAACAAAGAGGTCTGGTGGAGGAAGATGAATCACACAAGGTGGGGTGGATAATTAGAAAAGGGGAATAAATATCATATATATGTAAGACCAATATATACAGGGAAAGTTAGACAACCACACAACACAAGACAGATAGGAACATGGATAAAGTTGGATGAAATTTACTGGAAAGTAAAGTCCTCCTTTGGAACGTAAACATTGATGTTGCCTATCTAGCCAATAGTCTGATTTTGTACCCTGAGTTTTACTCATGTTTATCTTTCCCATAGGCTGGTATAAAGGATGCTTGATGAAAAACAAATCACAACTGGTAAGGAAATACCATGTTTATTTTACATTTTAGCTCCTGGATTGGTGTTGCTTCTCTTTTTTTTGGAATGGGCTAATTCCTGTGTTTTTGATTTATGCTTTGGTTCAACTCAGTTAATGATGAAAACAATTTTGTCAAGGATTGCATTTAAGTAATGCAGAGAATGCTGAAATGTCAAAAAATGGTTCAAGAGAGAATGACATTTGCAATATTTCAAATGCAGCCATGCTTGAACGACTTGTAAATGCCATAATCTGGTTTGCCAAGACATGTAGCCAGATGGCAGGCAGGATATTGTTGAAATTACCCTCTATCTGCACGCTTCTTCCTCACTTGGAGCAGGAGTCCTCACACTCCATTCATGAACCCACAAAGCTCATTCAGAAAACTTTGCAATTTTTCCAATGTGGCTGATATTATGTATCAACTTTGTTTTACCTCACACCACCGAAATATTCAATCTAATTTAAGCAATCACATTACAAGCTTCAATTCAGAAGTCCTTGGCTGTAGTTTTCAGTTGTTTCCTGTAGATGGGTATGTTTCATCAACTGTCAACCAAGACATCGAGCAAATCTTGTTAGAATAACAGATTACTCTTTTCAGAGGTGACAAATGCCTGTTAAAGAACATACAAGACAAACAGTGATTATTAAGAGAGCAAAATCTTCAGTGGAGATGTTAATCTTCAAGCATTAATTTACATTTCACACTTACAAACTTATATCATAGGATATACACCTGTCCTAGTCTTTTTAACAAAATTAGGTTGCCAAATATTAGTAGAACAGTTACTCTCTGCTTGAGGCAAACGAATGGTTTTCCTTTCATAAACAATTTATTGTGAATAAAGTCAATTTTTGGTTCAATTCATTGTTCAAATCTAGAATTTCAATCTCTTGGCCTTTCCATTTAAATCTGTGCTTAGTTTTGTTTCCAAATATTTTGTGACTACATCTTTAACATTAACCTCATCTTACACCTGCTAAATGAGGTTGACTGAATTAAAACTGTTATTCCGTTTCCTCCCATGAGCAGAATGGCGATTTTAAGGACAGTCAAATCAGGCTTAGGTTTAATGTCGCATATACTAAGTGCAGTGAGAAAGCTTGTTTTGTGAGTGGTCCAGTTAGATAGCCCATCCCATACATAACATCCTATCTTTCTATGTGGAGAAAGCTCATATAGGACAGCTGCTCCAAGGGGTTTTGAAACAATTCATTTGTATTGACTCCTTACTTCTCCAGATCAAAGGTCACTACATCTTAGCTAACATTTCATAGTCATCCTGTGGTCACCAATCTGTTCTGTGTTATTACATCTAGAAAGATAAAATGCTGCAACAGAATACATTTGTTAAAGGTTGGAAAACAAGCTCATGCGGGGATTACAGTGTTGAAAATGCATCGTGATAATGAACCTAACCCTTTCCTCAGTATTTAGAGGCATAAGCATTTTACACCATTGATATAGGCCCTTCAGCCCAACCTGTCTAAGCTGACCAAGCTAGTCGCATTTGCCTGCACTCAGCCCATATATCTTTCTTACCTTTCCTATCCATGTACCTGTCCAGATGGCTTCTAAGCATTACAATTCTACCCATCTCTACCACTTTCTCTGGCAGCTCATTTCATATACCCACCACCTTCCGGGTGAAAATTTTCCAATTGTTCTATTTACTATTCCACAACTCAATACTTATATTGAGATGTATTAAAACATCACAGAAATTGGTCATTGCATCTATTAATAAAGATTATACTTGTTTTGCAGGGCGTGTTTCCAGCATCATTTGTCCACGTCAAAGAAGCGATCATTGAGAAAAGAGGGTATGAATTAGAAGTGGTCTATTAATGTCAACGAGCAACACCTTTTGAAACTTTCACTTAAATTGTTGATTGTAAACCCTAGTCCAATTACAAAGAATACAGCAATTGATAATATTAACTTGCATAAAGATTGCATTTGCTTTTGTCTGCAGTGGTCCTCCTTCATTGAGAAGGGATTATTACAGAGCAGCAGAGAAACCAGAACTGTTAGAGGGTCTAAGCAGGTTAGCAGCATCTGTGGGAGGAAGTGGTCGGTCATGCATCGGGTAATTTCCCGTCACTGCCCCCAACCTGATAGTCCTCAACCGCACATCACCCACTTCTACCTCCTAGCCAGAATTCACAACAGAACTGCCCTGGCAGGTGCATTGTTTCTGACTACAGGTACTGCTGCTCCATTGAGATTATATCCTCGTATTTTGGCACCATCTCGTTCCCTCTTGTCCAGCCCCTTCCCATGAGCATAGTGGGTCACTACTCACACTCTCCACCTCTTCGATAAATTCCATTTCTCCTGCTTAATTTTCACTCTGGATATGCACTCCAAATCTCCATTGGAAAGACCACAAGGTCTTCCACTCCTTTTATTTGTATGTAGCCATTCAGTTCCCATCTATTCAGCTTGTCAGAACTTTTCCTTCCACTGAATATCTGATCTTTTGACTCTTCCCATTTCCTTAAGATCCTGAATGTAGCCAAGGGCACGTGTGCGAGGCCCAGCGACGACAGCCTTTTCGTCAGATTTGTGAAGCAGGCCTTGTTTCCACCTCATTTTGACCTATTTTCCATTTTTACTTTTCTCTCTAACTTTCCTCCCTCCCAGTGGTCTGTCTCTCAACCTGTTTCTCCCTCCTTCCCCAATTATGACTGATACCTTATCACCTCTCTACCCACACACCCTTTTTCCTCATTGTTATATTTGTTAATACCCCTTCCTTCCTGAGTCTCGATGAAGGGGTCCTGACTTGAAATATTTACTGACCTTTTCTACCCATGACTCACCGAGTCATTGATGGCTTTGAGAGCTGTGCCTTTTACCTGAGAGTTGGAACCTGTAATTGTGCTGCAGGTTTCGAGATGGGAAGTTGTCATTGTCTACTAGATACAGCATCCCACTTTGAGATGCATTTCACAATGTCCTCCACTTCATAATGGAAGTGAAGCCACCAAGATGGATCGTTCAGGAATAGACCACACAAGTATTAATGATGGAAATAGACAATTAATAACTGATACAGCCTTGTATCTTTTACTTTCAGCACTAGCTCATTTATAGAACTCTTACATAAAGATTCCCTCTGAGTCCTTGAGTCAATATTTTTAAAGCTTATTTTGCTGTCAGCAAGCGAAACATTTATGATTGATCTCTTCTTCCCCCTAAACTGTACGATTTACAAGCTGTTTCAGAGGACAGTTGAAAATCATGATTAAATCTGGAGTTTTTAACAATAATAGTACTTTCACTAACTTTTTAATTCCATATATATTTAATTATTTGGATTTAGATTCAAAATATTTTCCCTTGGTCAAGCACACACATCTCTTTCCACTAATTCCAATAACTTAGCTGTAATATTACCCTTTAGTATTATGAGTTCTTGAGTCATACCACATGATACAGGCCATAGAACCAGGGAACACCACAGCATAGTAACAGGAACCTTTGGCCATTCTAGTCTGTGCCATACCTTTTTTTTTGCCTAGTCCCACTGACCTGCACCCATTCCATAGCCCTCCATACCTCTCCCATTCATGTACCTATCCAAATTCTTCTTAAATGTTAAAATTGAGCTCAAATTCACCACATCAGCTGGCAGCTTGTTCCACACTCCCACCATTCTCTGTGTGAAGAAGTTACCCCTCATGTTCCCCTGAAACTTCTCACCTTTCACTCGTAACCCATATCTCACTTACCCTCAGTGGAAAACTCTGTCCATCTCCTCATAATTTTAAACACATCTATCACATCTTCTCTCTTTATAACCATATACAGCACAGAACAGGCCAGTTTGGCCCTACTAGTCTATGCCGGAACAAATCCCCACCCTCCTAGTCCCACTGACCAGCACCTGGTCCATACCCCTCCAATCCTCTCTCCTCCATGTAATTATCCAGTCTTTCCTTAAATATAAATAATGTCCTTGCTTCAATCACCCTTTGCGTGAAGAAATTTCCCCTCATGTTCCCCTTATAATTTTCCCCCTGCAATCTCAAACCATGGCCTCTGGTTTGAATATCCCCCAATCTTAATTGAAAAAGCCTATCCACATTGACTCTCTCTGTCCCTTTTAAAATCTTGAACACCTCCATCAAATCCCCCCTCAAACTTCTACGCTCCAGAGAAAAAAGCCCCAGGCTGCTCATCCTTTCTCTGTAACTCAAACCCTGACATCCTGTCAACATTCTCGTGAACCTTCTTTGCACTCTCTCTATTTTGTTTATATCCTTCCTATAATTCGGTGACCAAAACTGCACACAGTATTCCAAACTTGGCCTCACCAATGCTTTGTATAATTTCATCACAACATCCCAACTCTTGAATTCAATACTCCGATTTATGAAGGCCAACATTCCAAATGCCTTCTTCACCACTTTATCTTCCCGATTATCAACTTTGAGGGTACTATTTACCATAACTCCTAAATCCCTTTGTTGCTCTGCACTCCTCAACTGTCTACCATTCAATGTATATGACCTATTTAGATTTGCCTTTCCAAAATGCAACACTTCACACTTATCCGTATTAAATTCCATCAGCCATTTCTCAGCCCACTCCTCAAGCTTTCCTATATCTCTTTTTAAGCTACGGTAATCTTCCTCACTATCCACAATACCATCAATCTTTGTATCATCTGCAAACTTACTTATCCAATTTACCATCTTCCAGATCGTTAATGTATATAAAACAAATAATAGTGGACCCAGGACCAATCCCTGAGGAACTCCACTAGTCACCGGCCTCCAATTTGACAATCAATTTTCTACCAGTACTCTCTGACACCTCCCATCCAACCATTGCTGAATCTATTTCACTTCCTCCTTATTTATACCTAATGCCTCCACCTTTTTTCCTAACCTCCTGTGAGGAACTCTGTCAAAAGCTTTACTAAAGTCTAAATAGACAACATCCACAGCCTTCCCTTCATCAATCTTTTTTGTAATCCGCTCGAAAAACTCTTTCAGGTTTGTTAAGCATGATCTATCCCTGACAAAACAATGCTGACTACTTCCTATCAATCACTGTTCTTCCAAATATTTGTAAATGATATCCCTCAGAACACTTTCCATCAACTTACCCACCACAGACGTCAAACTCACAGTTCTATAATTTCCTGGCTTACATTTGGACCCTTTCTTAAACAGCAGTGCAACACGAGCCACCCTCCAATCCTCTGGCACTACCCCCGTGACCAGTGACATCCTAAATATCTCTGTTAATGGCCCCGTTATCTGTACACTAGTCTCCCTGGGTGTCCTTTGGAATACATTGTCCGGACCCGGAGATTTGTCCACCTTTATATTTTTTAACACTGCCATCACTACCTCCTCAGTTATCCTTGTATGATTCATGACCTCCCACTATTTTTCTTTACTTCAACTGGTACAATTTTTTTTCCCTAGTGAATACCGAGGAAATCATTTAAAATTTCCCCCATCTCCTCTGACTTCTCACTCAGCCTACCCACCCTATCTACAAGGGGTCCAATTTTATCCCTCACTAATCTTTTACTTTTAATGTACCTATAGAAACCCTTTGGATTTATTCTTACTCTGCCTGCCAATGCTCTAGGTAATAAAGTCCTAACCTGTTTAACCTTTCCCTGGAACTCGGTTCTTGAAGTCCAGGCAGCATCTGAGTAAATCTGCTCTCTTTCTACGTTATTGATATCATTGTCAGGTACCAAAACTGCACACAATGCTCCAAATTTGACCTCACCTCACAACTTTATCATAACATCCAAACTCTTGTACTCTGATTTATGAACAATATGCTAAAACTCTATCCACCTGTGACGTAACTTTCAGGAAATTATGTATCTGTATTCTCAGATCCCTCTGTTCTACCACACTCCTCAGTGCTCTACTATTTATCATGTACCATATTTTCTCACACACACAAAATGAGCACACGCATGTACCGCGCGGGTGTAGTAGTCCTGTCCAGAACCTTTATAAAATGTCCTATAAAAATCACAAAAACAAAATGATATGTGGACAGATAGCATTACCATCCTGTATAGCCATCACCGGTTTTCGATCTAGCCTAATCAGTATAAAATACCCTTGCATTTGGAGCTACCTTTGAGATCTAGAGTGCTGGAAGTTTGGATAGGAGACTAACACAAATCTTACACTGCTAATTTCAAACTGAAAGTTGTTACCTGAGTAGAAAAAACTGGCAACAGAGCGGCAGCAAGAGAGTTCGAGGTTGGCGAATCCTCCACTCGTGAATGGAGGAAAGAGAAAGATGAGCTTGGGAAGATTGAAATTGCGCATGTCATGGCCTGAAAGCTAAATGGCCCCAGTTTCGACTCTGACTTGAAAAATTGAGTTCTTGATCGAAGACAACAAAATCAGGCTGTATCTACAGGTGAAAGTAAGGATATTGGCACGTGAAAGAGGCATTTTGGATTTCAAGGGGGGGTTCCCCTGGATATCAAAGTTTATGAAATGAAACAGATTGTCGGTAAGAACTAGAACAACTGTCAGTCAGTGACTTCCAGATGATCGGGAACAAAAAAAAAACATTGATTTTTGCAGCTTCGTCACCAATGAAATTTGCAAACTTAAAATCACACCTGCGGACGTCATTAACATGGATGAAGTCGAAATGGCCTTTGATGACCCCACTACTAGAACTGTGGCTGTTTCTGGAACAAAAACTGGCCATAACCACCATCGGACATGAAAGGTTCTGCTTCACTGCAGTCCTTGGCTCACTGCCAGTGGTGTGAAATTCAAGGCAATGATCATATTTAAAAGAATAACATTACCATGAGAAAAAAATGGCAAAACTGGGACTATTCACTGTAACATGAAAGGTTGGATGGACTCCAATATTATGAAATGGTGGGAAGAAAGGTGTTTCAGGCCCCGACCAGGCAATTTTTTCCCCCAAGAAATTGTTACTCATATTTGATTCCATGGCAGCTCAGAAAGAGAATTCAACACAAAAGACTATAAATTCTAGTAATTCCAGATGGATTGACATGTAAACTGCAGCCATTAATCATCAATTCAAGGCATTTATCAGATCAGAATGGAAGGAATGGATGCAGAACGGCACTCATGAATTCACCCCAGTTGGGCGGTTGAAAAGACCAACCTATACTGAAATTTGTGAATAGGTTCCCAGAGCGTGGGATAAAACCAGAAACTATACACGGTAGATTCAGAAAAGCTGGCGTAGTATACGATGATGATGGTTTATTCCACCACTGTTGACGAAAGCAGTAACAGCAATGACGTGTCAGTATCGAGTACAGTAACGGAAAAACGGTGGCAGGCTGTCCTAACGTATTTTAATGAAGAGAGCGAACAAGAATCCGACTTTGAAGAATTGGAAGATGATATTGAAGAAGACTAACACAGACAGATGTGTATCTCCTTCCTAAAATGAACAATGAACTCCTTTGGGCAGCATGGTTAACATTGTGGTGCGATTACAGCACCAGTAACACAGGTTAAGTAACTGTTGCTGTCTGTCAGGAGTTTGTACATTCTCCCCGTGTCTGAGTGGGTTTCCTCCAGGTGATCTGGTTGCCTCCCACCCTCCAAGAATGTAGAGTGGTTTGTAGGTTAATTGGTGTATTTTTAGTTGGCTTTAACTTGTTATTTAGGGTGTTAAAAAATTTTTTTCACATGTTGAATATAAAAGTGAACTTAGTTGAACAGTCACTGGTTCTAAATTATTATTATTTTAAAAAAAAATCACTTTAATTTAAAAATTGTTGTATACCATGCACACGCACATAATGCAGTTTGTAAAAAAAACCATATAATGCGCAAATTATGTGTGTAAAAATTACGATATGTCCTTTCTTAGTTTGTCCTTCCAAAATGCAACACCTCACACTTTTCTGCATTAAATTCCATCGGCCATTTTTCAGCCCAGTTTTCCAGCTGGTCCAGATCCAGCTTTGAAATTCTTCTTTGACGTCCAAAACTCCTCCATCCTTAGTGTCATCTGTGAACTTGGTGATCCAATTTACCACATTGTCATCCAGATCATGGATAAATAACAAGGGTCCGATTACTGAAGCACACCACTAGTGACATTCCAGACTCAGACTACCCTTTGAGTGGAAAACAAATGTCTGTTGGATCCCTCTTTAATCTCTCACCTCTCGTCTAGAATTATTTGTCTATAGAAAATGACTAGTGAGCATTCACTTTATCCATGAAATGGAGAGGCTTGTCTGAAAACAGCTGCCAAATTTAATCACATGTCTCTGAAAGGGTTGCTTCAAGCTTCAGGCCATTGTCTAAATTAAAAATCAAGTTTCTGCTATAGTACATAGCCAGGGTCATATTGAAAAAGTCATCACCATGGTGAGTGGTCAAATCTAAGGAATCGAGAGTAACGTTTAGGAAAGAGAATATGTATGAAGGTAAAGTGGTGCAGGATCTCCAGTAAAAGAAAGTTGTTTTGCAACACACGGAGAATGACTGCGAGGAAACCACTAGTCCTGAAGACTTGTTTGGAGGGGACCTCATGACATTAACTTGTTTGGATTTTACATTTGTCTGGTTCCTGCCAAAGGCGTTGCAGATGTTGAAAGGACGAGTGAGGAGAATTGCTAAAGTTTACATTGAAACCTCAGGCAGTTCAAAGTCGGAGCCTGAATTAAATGCTAAATCTTCCTTGTGTCTAATCATTCTAAAAAGCGCATCCAATGCAATTAACTGTTATTGGCAATGTTAAACAAATTAGGCTATTTGTAAGTTATTTTAAAAATAGTTGAAATTATAATAGAAAATGATAGACTCAGGAAACAATTAATGACACCAACACTACACAGTGCCGTCAATAATTTTTGGCTTTCCAACAAAATAATCTTTTTTTAAAAATCTTTCAGCATTAGTTATCATAAAGAAACTGACCTCAACAAATGTCAGCACCCAACTTTGGAAGCAGATCCATCAGGATCTGTGGATAAAACAGGGAGAGCATTTGACGGAGATCACTGGTGATGGTTATTGGGGCAGCAGATAAATGGGTGAAGGTCCCAGAATGGAGGAGACAGAGTGATCCTTGACCCCTCTCTGTTTCTAAAGAGACTCTCTTTATCTTACTTTGCCCTTCTTTTATCGTCCTATTATTTTCAAGATGACACTGGGGAGTGGTGTCGCTCCTGGCCTTTGGATGTCATGCAAATGCAAGCAAAGTGTGATAATATACATGAATAAAATGTCTTTTGTTATATTATCAGCACCTGCATTGTTTGCTCTCATGTGCTTTTGGGGTGGACATGGTTGGTATAGTAGTTAGTGCAACAGTATTGTAGCATCAGTGACCCAGGTTTGAATCCATTGCTGTGTGTGAAGAGTTTGGATGGTCTCCCCATGAACCTTTGGGTTTCCTCCAGGTGCTCCTATTTCCTTCCATGTTCCACAAACGTAAGAGTTTAGAAGGTTAATTGGTCATTTGGGATGTGTGGACTCATGGGCTGGGCGAGCTGTATTGCGTTGCACCTCGAAATTATATTACTTTCTATCTGCATACACCTTTGCCCTAACCCCCAAGTAAAGGCAAAGTTGTATGAATTTTCAATTTAAATTCAAATAGCAACAAATAAATGATGAACGTTCTTTGTATAATGGGGATCCTGGTGGAAAGGGATATAGGACAGAATGACAGATTATGGTGACAAGAGTTGGACAAGGTTATTGTGACAAAGAGTATCAGGGGTTTATTTGCATTGTGGTGTTGTAAATCCCACTTGATTCTTTCAGGCAGAAACTGTTTGAAAAATTTGGCTCATTTTGTTTAGTGCTTTGACAAATGGAAGCTGACACAAACAGGTGGTCAACTCTGCAGCGACATGCTCTCTGTCTCTTTTTGTTCACCACCTGGCATTTTTCCTTCCAGGACCACAGAGAGTGTTTTGTCTGCTGAAATGCCCTTGGTGCAAGAAGTTACCACCACGCTCAGGGAATGGGGGAACATCTGGAAGCAACTCTACATGGTAAGGAATTGTCAGCTGCTCCCTGCTTTGCCCTTGAACTTAATTGTTCCTGGGGCCATTTCACAAGGCAGTTAAAAGTCAACCCTTTGTATTCTTCTTTTCTTTGGCTTGGCTTCGTGGACGAAGATTTATGGAGGGGGTAAATGTCCACATCAGCTGCAGGCTCGTTTGTGGCTGACAAGTCCGATGCGGGACAGGCAGACACGGTTGCAGGGGAAAATTGGTTGGTTGGGGTTGGGTGTTGGGTTTTTCCTCCTTTGCCTTTTGTCAGTGAGTTTGGAGCTATATATACTTGCCAGTGAAAAATACCAGCTGAAAGAAACAAAAAACTGCAGATGCAGGAATCTGGAGCAAACAATGAGTTGCTGGAGGGACTCAGCAGGTCAGGCCGCACTTCTGGGTAGAAATGGTCAACCAACATTTTGAGTCGGAACTCTTTATTTAACAAAGATGCAAGCTATCCTATGAAAGGCATTAATAAACCAGGCAAACTGGTGGCTTCAATGTGCCCATTTATTATTTCTGGCAGAGGATACAGTCATTGATGAGAGTCTGAGAGCCATTGATGCTTGGGTTAAAATCATGTAGTTAACAACCAATTATAAAGTCTTGTTTATTCTCATCAAAGAAGGTGGAAATTCAGAGTCACCCAACTTCTACTTTGAAGTATTCCCAGCAGAATAAGTGAGCTTTTCTTCCACGCCACCCTATGGAGTTCAATCCCAAATTTTCAACAGGGAAAATAATATTTTAAAGCTTCCTGTGGGTTAACAGAGGCAATAATGGTACAGAGCTCTTTGCAACATATTGAAAGATACTGAATCCTTCAATGCAATACCAAAACTAACATATTCAGACTGCAACCTCACAGGATGATAGGAACACGTCTCAGTCCCTTGAGTTTGCTTCGACATTCATCTAGATGTGAGCTGAACTGTCTCAATTTTATCGGCCTGCTTTAGTTCCATGATGATAAAAATCTTTGCTGAATAGAATATACAATGTTCAGATTTTAAAATTTTCACTTGATCCTTTGGAGAGATGTTGCGGGGGGGCGGGGTGCGGTGGTGGTTTAAAGTTGTGAAATGTCAGCCATAAATGGTAGAGGGCAGGTCAAAAAATTATTCCTAGCTTCCACACTTTGCCAAAAACTACATTATTCAATGAACATCATGACTTGTTAAACTAAAGATTTCCCTGTTACAACACTCTTTGAAATAAATAGTCACGAGCTTATTGTCAATAGCATTGTGCAATGTACATCGGCACCAATATTCTTAATTGCTTCAAATAAGCATGTTCTTAAAAAAAACTACAATAATGTGGTGGAAATTAACCCAAAGACTGAGATTTGCTCTGAGAGTTGATTAACATAAGTGTCTGCAGCACCCTTCACTGCTAAAATCTACCTCTACAACCATTTATATTTATGCAGAGAGGCAAAGAAGATAAAATAAGATCACATCATTTCATCAAAAACTTTGCAAAGGGCATCAGCACCTTGACTACAGTTTTTTTGCTAAAACATATGATTTGTATAATCGTAAGAGAAGCTCATCATTAACCTCTGATCGTGTCCTTGACTGCAGTCAAGACTGCAACTTACCTTCCAAACAATGTGTCTTGCAGAACACAATAAGCCAGGTCTAGGCACAGCAGCCATTTGCCAAATGTGTTAGTGTCAAAATCTCTGCAGGAAATTTCTTCTACAAATAGTAGACAATAAATTGGCACATACAAAGTGATAATAAATACAACATATAGATAATAAATATCCCTCAAAGAGACTTTGCAGTAGAGAATCCAAATTAAGATAAACAAGCGAATCTGCAGATGCTGCAGTCGAGTGCTGTGCACAAATGTGCCAGAGAAACTTAGCAGGCCACACAGCATCCAGATGGAGTAAAAAGCTGCCAATGTTTATGGAATAAATATTCATGGTTACCATAAGGCAAGAAACAAAGTCTTGTTGAATTAGTGCAGAGAAGCCCTTACGTGGTGCTGAGTAGTTTACGATTCTGGTAGTAAGTGTAGGTAAAAGAGCCTGATACCTGTTGGGGGTAAAAAAAAGTTCTCAAACCTAGAAATTGTGTTGCCTTGTTCATCTTTCTCTCTGGCTGAGACATGCTCCTGAATTAGTCCAGTTTCAAACTATTGCTTTGGTTGCGATGATGCTGATTTGGGTTAAATTTTAATTCGTGAGATTTCAAAGCAGAATCAGGCTATTTGGACCATCAAGCCTGTCCCACCATTCCATCATGACTGATTTCATATCCTTCTCAACCCCATTATTCTGCCTTCTCCTTGTGACCCTTGATTCCTTTCCAAATCAAGTAAGTATATACCTCTGTCTTAAGCATACCCAATGTACTGGCCTCCACTGCTATCTGTAGAAACAAATTCCACGGATTCACTATCCTCCTGGTAAAGAAATTATACCTCATTTCTGTTATAAAGGGACTTTTTTTATATTCTGAGGCTATGGTCTCTGTTCCCAGACTTTCCCACCAGAGGAAACATCCTTTCCATGTCTACTCCATCCAGCCCTTCCATATTCAAGGCTGAGCAATATTGAGCCTTGTATACCTGAAAGGTTTTGTGCTCATTTTTTCATGTCTGCTGCAAGTATGATCTCAGCTGGGTGGGAAGGTGGGATAGGATAAAATAATCATTCCTAGTTCTTGCAGCATGCACATGTTCACAGATGTTAGGGAAGGGCTGCGTCAGCCTGGTTCAGATGTAGACTTTCCCAATCCATATGTGGGATGATAAATCCTGCACAGGTTCCCCATTAGAATAGCTGGAATATGGAACTTGCTTCAGTATGGATGGAAGGAAGGTAGAGTTGATGCAAAAAGGGCAATCTCAGTCTGGAAGCATCACAGTAATCGAGCCGCAGCCTCTGAGTTCCTGTGAACCTGGCTCAGTTCTGACCTTTGATGCTATCTGTTACACATTCCCCCTGTGCAGAACCCAAAGCTGTGCAAAATGGCAGTTTAATTGCCCAATGTAAATTGCTTCCATGGAAGGTGGGTGGTAGAATCTGGGGGAGTTGATGGGAATGTGAGGAGAATTGGGCTCAGGGGAAATTAAAGAGGGAATGGGATTGCTTGGTTATCTGGCATGGACTTGATAGCCTTGCACAGAACATATGGAACATTAAATAGTATAGCACAGAAACAGGCGCTTTGGCCCACAATGTCTGTGCTGAATACAAAATTAAACCAGGACTCTGCTGCCCGCACATAATCAATATTCTTCTTTTTCCTGCATATTCAATCCAGAAGCCTCTTAAACACTGTTATCATGTTTGCTTCCATTACTATCCCTTGCAGCCCCTTCCAGGGACAAACCACTCTCTGTGTAAAACAAAAATTCTTCCACCCTCAATAAGCCTCTCCCCCTTAACTAAATGCATGCCCTCTAGTCAGTGATATTTTAATCTTAAGGATTCTGACCGTCTACCTATTGAACCCTTGTAATTTTATAAACTTCTCCCAGAAGTTTGTTCTCTGGCCTTGTTTGATGTGGAGTTTAATTCAGACAAGTGTAATTTTATAAACTTCTCCCAGAAGTTTGTTCTCTGGCCTTGTTTGATGTGGAGTTTAATTCAGACAAGTGTGAGAAGGTGCATTTTGGGAGGTCAAATGTTAGATGAAAGTACACAGTTAATGCAGGGCTCTGAATAGCATTGATGAGCAGAGGGTTTTAGGGTGCGTGTTCAGGCCTTCAGTGGCCAGACAAGTAGATACAGTGGTAAAGAAGGTGTGGTCTGCTTGACATCATTGAACAGGGTAGTGAGTGAGAGAGGAAGGATGTTATGTTGCAGCTATAGAAACCTTTTGTTTGATCACACTTGGAAAGCTGTATGGAATTCTGGTCACCCATGACAGGAAAGATAAGGCAACTTTGGAAAGGTACAGAAGAGGTTTACCAGGACACTCTCTAGTTTGGTATGATGGATGGGGAGAACTTGGAGAAACTTATTTTGAAGTGCTGGTGATTGAGGGGAGATCTGATAGAGTTTACAAAATTATGAGAGGCATTGATGCTTATTCCATGCACTCAAGAACCATGGATTTTTGTTAAGTAATGTCACGATTCAGCTACTTTCGGAGGGGAGAGATGAAAGCTGTTGTTGGCAATATACAGAGAGATTAAACTTAATTTCAATCAACCCACATACAATCTGCTGAATAATTTTCTTTTTGTACTTTGTTCTTCTGGGTTTGGCATCTAGTGTTCTCTCATCTGTGAAGGTTATTCCTTTCTAATCAATGCTGATACATCAGCCGCACTTGCTTGTCACACGTGCTCTTCTCGGGAAATTGAAATGCAGCAACCCCTCTCTTTCCTCTAGAAATTGAGCAAAAGAGCTGCTAAATCAAGGTTTGCCTTGCAGCAAGGGGATCTACCCATCACAATCAAATAGTGGAGCAGATAAAGGATTCTTTAATTAGCAGCTGCACTTCTCTTGTTGGTGATGATGTCAAAATCAAATCTCCTTCAAGGTATATTGTTCAGACAAAGCACCATTCCGTGAAGTGGGAATTTTTGGTATCAGATATCGCACTGTAAACTGAAGAATACACATTGTTAGCCTGAGAGAAAATAAATGCTGGAAATTTGAAAGAAAACAGAAATTGATGGGAAGCAAAACAAGAAAGATCCTGTGACTGTGGTGCTGGAGAAACTCAGCTGGTCCCACAGTGTCTAGAAGAGGCAAGGATATATAACCAATGTTTCGGGCCTGAGTCCTTCATCAAGGGACCTGTTCAGCTTCTCCAGCACATTTTGTGTATAAAATGATGGCAAATGCTCAGCAGATCAGATCAGATGTTAAATGTTTCCCTTTCCACAAGAAGTCTTCAGTCTGAATCATAAACACTACTTCTCTCTCTACAGATGCGGACTGTGCATAAATTCCGTTTTCATTTATTGTGATCTGGAACCTGAGTGTACTATATCTGCAACACACAGAATCTCGATGATTTTTCCAAATTACCCGGTGTATGGAATTGAGGGGAAATTTCCTATCAGGGACTAATGAAGTGATTTTGCTTGGTGCATCCAGCTTGGTCTACTCTTCCTTCTGTTTAGAACATAGAACATTACAGCTCAGAACAGGCCCTTCAACCTATGATGTTGTGCTGACCTATGTAAACCTAATCTACAACAACCTATGTTTTCCCTATCACTGCCCATAACATGCATGTGCCTATCTAATGTTTTTATTGTCAAAGCCTCCACCATCAGCCCCAGCAATGCATTTCAGGCGCCCACCACTCTGAGTAAATCTCCCCTAAATTTTCCTCCACTCACCTTAAACACGTGTTCTGATATTTGCTGTTGTAGCCCCAGGAACAAGGTGCCAGTTGACCATCCCATCTTATACCTTCATAATCTTATATAGCTCTATTCAGTCACCTCCTTCCAAACAGAAAAGTCTAGCTCTGGCTTAAGGCTGAAGAACATATTCACAATGCAGCAACACAAACATGTGAGTCATCAAACTGGATTTTAAATGGGCGAGGACTCAGGACTGATTCCTGGGTCACCTCTTCTCTTTTTCTTTCTTACTTCACCTACGTGAAAGGAAAGTGGTTGTTTGCTTTGATGTTCGGTCCTCAGCTGCGATGAACAGAACAGATCTTTCCTGGTCAAACCCAGAATAGAATTCATTCATAATTAAAAACATAAAGTAACAGAAACACTCATCAGTTCAGCCTGCATTTGTGGAAAAGTAAATGATGAAAATTTCAAGTAAAGCCAACTTCGTCAGTGCAAATAAGGAGAGAAAAACAAGTTATTTAGAGAAAACGGGGAAGGTATTCCCTCCCATGTTTCTGAAAAAAAAAAACCTATCGGTTCATATAGACTCAGATCTATTCCAAGCAATGACATAACCTTAATTGGACTGTAATGAGTATGATCTTTGCTAGATATCAATTATTGATAATCATGAGGTGCCAGTTTGACAAAAAAAAGACACAAATTAGTTTAAGATGTTATAAATTAAGTTCAAATTAAGAACAGCATCAAGTCAAATATTGATGTTCATATTTAATGTTGATTCAAGATGAAACAACTCTGATTGTTTTCCACAACGCTGATATTATTTTAACCTCGGAGAAAACATGAAGGAGAGTGCCCTAGTTTGTTATGGGCTTCTCAGAACTCTTGCACCCTCAGGCACTGGCATATGTGTTTCAGAATATTCAGTGCATCTTCAGCATGGAGCCATTGCTCACTCCCTGCCCTCCCTTCTCCTCGCAGATCCTCACCCCTCTTCCCCTAGTAATTCTTTCTCTTCTACCCTCCCATTTGTACTCACCTATCACCTCTTACCTGTTGGCTTGTGCTCCTCCCCACTCTCCTTCCTCCTTCCTCTCCGCCTGTTTGAAGATGCATGGTGATCTTGCCCATTTGATTCTTGTACCTGATGAAAGGCCCAGGACCAAAATGTTGGTTACCCTTCACTTCCTATAGATGCTGCATGACCTGCTGGGTTTCTCCAGTGTATTGCACTAGACCCCAGCAGCTGCAGAAATTCTTGTTTAACTGCTGACTTGCTGTATTGTTGCATCCATTGATTTTAGTTATTCTTTTGTTGTTCCTGATTTGTCTATTTTTTTTGGATGCGGATATCACTGGCAAAGCAGCATTTATTACCTGTCCCTGAACGTTCTTGAGAAGGAGGTAGTCAACTGACTTTTTGAACTATCTCTGACCTTCGGGTGAAGGTGTAATCAGTGATGGTGATGTTTAGTGATCAGTTAATTGTCATACATATTGTACAAGGTACCTGTGGACCAAATTCTTACTTGTTTCAGCTGAGCAGGTACTTTATATTCTACCTTTGTATTATTACCTTATGCATACCCTGATAGCTGGTCACTATGAAACAACCACAACTTCGACTACAAAAACAAATCAAATATTTAATTGAATTACAAAGGGATTATAAATACAAAAAATAGATAATAAATATTCACTGTTATTCTAGAGCAAAAATAAAGACTTTGCAATAGTGCAGACAAACCTTTTGAGGTGTCAAAACAGGTGTCAAAGAGCTTGATAGCTGTTGGACAGAAGTTGTTCTTGAAAATGGAGGTGCTGGTCTGTGCTTCTGTGCTGCCTGCCTGAGGGTGGCAGTGAGAAGAGGTTGTGACCAGGGTGGTGTTGGCTGCCTTGCGGCAGTGCCGCACATGGATGCATTCAGTAGATGGATGATCACCGTTCTGTTGGGAAATAATTCCTGAAGGTAGATCAATGTCGACTGGGGAAATGTGTGATATTTCCAGGTCAGAACAAGGTGTTACATGAAGGGGAACCAAAATGTGGTGTTGCTTCTGTGAGAGGACATGAGTTTGGAGGTATAAATAATTTCTGCATGTTTCACTGCACCCTGGTGGAAATGAGCCAATGTTATACAAACCTGCTCTCCTAGTTAGTGCTCTTCTTCCAAACTGCAGAGTTATGTACAAAAGCCACTCCAAGTCACCTTCTTAGTTCCTCAATTTAAAGAGTAATTAGGTAAGTATTATGATTACAATTGGCAGCTATGACAGTTTTAATTCATCTGTTAATATTTGTCATCTCTTTCCACCCCAGTTATAACAATCTTCTCTTGATTAACTATTCACTCTTATCCTTGGGATGGCAGTTAGCGCAACGCCTTTCCAGCGCCAATGATCAGGTACGGGGTTCGAATCCCACGCTATCTGTAAGGAGTTTGTATATTCTTCCTGTGTCTGTGTGGGATTCCTTCAGGGGCTTCGGTTTCCTCCCACCATTCGAAATGTACCAGGGGTGTAGGTTAATTGGGTGTAAATATTTCTAATCACATTAGAAACATTTATATCATATGATAATGAGACCTAAAATGTCACCATGTATCTTCAAATTTCACTGATGAATCAAATACATGATATCTATTTTTTTCTAAACTTAAACAAGACATAATATTAGAAAACCATTGAAACACTGTTGAAGGACTAGAGTCTTTCCATTTGAAAAGAATAGTTCTTCTAGCCAACAATGTAGAGGAGGCCATAACCTGTCGAACAGGAACAGAAAAACTCCCAAAACTTCAATAACCCCGAAAAGTGCAATTATTGGATTGGGTCATAGCTCCACCTGAAGTATAGTTGAAAAGATATTAAAAATTTCTTTCCAATAGTTTTCTAAGATTGACCAAAACATGTGTCAATGTTGCAATTTCAGATTTGCATCTGTCACAAATAGGGTTAACATTAGAAAAAAGTACAAGACAATTTATCTTTGGACATGTGAACATGATTCACCACTTTGAATTGCTTTAATGAATGTAGGCACATCTGGAAGAGGTATTTATCAGTTTAAAAATCTTGTCCCATCAAGCCTCAGTTAAGGATCTTTTCTAGTCAGGGGAGTATCTACGCAAAATAGCACCTAAGGCAGACGTGGCCAATTCGTCAAAATATACGGGGACAAGGAGGTCTTGCGAGAGCTGGCCTTCGGGGCCGCCATGTATTTGGCGTTTTATAATTGAGAGCGAATGCTAGGACGAGGAAGGAGGTTGAGTATACCAAACATGGTGACTGTTCCTTGTACATCCGGAGTGGTGGCGGGGGGGGGGCGGTGTGGGGGCCGCCGCTGCCCCTTCAAGTCATGCCCACACTTTCAAGCTGTACCTGTCCCTTTAAATCGTTGTTAACTATTATTCTATTAATTGAAATATTCAGAATTTCAAAACTGTCTTATCCCAAGGGTTTTGGATAAAAGATTATGTACTTGTACAAAGATAAATTGCATGGTATAGAGGGGCAGCACGGTTAAAGATGTTATAGCTCCAGCGATCAGGACCGGGGTTTGAATCTCACGCTGTCTGTACGTTCTCCCCATGCCTGCATGGGTTTTCCTGGCATCTCCGGTTAACACACTTGAAACCTAATGGGGGTTTAGATTAATTGGGTGGAATTGGGCTGTATAGGTTCATGGGGTGAAAGGGCCTGGTTATTCCGCTGAATGTTTTAAAAAAGGTAGAATTGAAACAATTCAAGGGAATGCAGCTGATGTTATTGAACTTCTGGTTAACGGTGATCCCCTGGATATTGATGGAATATCAAGAGTTGATGGTCAGGCTCTTTTTTTATTGGAAATAATCATTGTTTGGCTCTTGAATAGTTACTGTTACTTGTCATTTGTAAGCCTAGGCCTTCCTGGGTGCAGAAATATCTCTCTATTCTCTTCATATCAAAATCAGAATTTATTGCCATGAACTAGTCACGAAATTTGGTGTTTTTGTTTCATCATTATAGTGCAAATATTCATATAAACCACTATGCAATAATAAATTTTTAAAAAGTAAGGCAGCGTCTTTGGTTCATTTATTATTCAGGAATCTGATGGCAGTGGGGAAGAAGCTGTCCTTGATTCTTTGAGTGCTCATCTTTAGGCTTCTGTACTTTTTCCCGCTGGTAGCAGGGCAAAGAGGGCATGGCTGGGTGGTGAGAGTTTTTGAGGATAGAGGCTGCTTTCTTAAGACATCGCCTCCTGTAGATGTCCTTGATGGAATGAATTCTGGTGCCTGTGATGTTGCAACCAGAGTTAACAACCCTGTGGAGATTTTTTTCTTGTCCTGAGAGTTGGCACCTCCATACCAGGCAGTGATGCAACCATCTAGAATGCTCTCCATGGTTCACCTGTAGACATTTTTGAGAGTCTTTGGTGACATACCGAATCTCACCAACCACCTCACGAAGTTTAGCCGCTGGTGAGCCGCCTTCGTGATTGCATCGATTTGGAGGCTCCAGGACAGATCCTTGGAGATGTTCACAAGAAGGAATTTGAAGTTCTTGGCCCTCTCCGCTACTGAGCTATTCACGTGTACAGAAGGTTCATTGGCTGGGGAGCAAATGGAAAATGGAGATGTTTGACCTGACATGATGATGATTGGAGGGTCTGTGGTCTGCGTGTTTTATGGATTATGAGGAGATCATTAATGACAAAGTAAAATATAGCTCTCTCATTTTCTTTCCAAATCGCTTATGTGGTGCTGTTTAGGCTGAGGTTTATATTGTAGAACCACGGAGTTGAAACTAAAAGTCTCATTTTCCATTCATCTGCTTCAGACAGCTTGATCTTTATGCAATTTATTTTATTCTTAATAACTTATCTCATTTAAGATTTTAAATTTGGGGAGAATGAAATTAACAGTGACGCCTTCTGAAATCCACGCACAATTCAGGTTACAAACCACTCACTCACACAGCACCAGGCCACAAGTTATATTTTTCACACTTTAAAATATTAATGTCTAGGAACTGGATTTTTCCCTTTTTGGTTGTGGTAAAATGGAGATGTGAGTGGCATGAATGTTAGGATCAGTGTTGAACAGCCAGAGACCTGGATGAAGATGTGATCTGCCATGTTTCCTACAGGGCCAGGCCAAACAGAATATAGGCTCCAAGGGTTTGCACCAGTCCTCCAACCAATCCTTAAAAGGATATGACCAAGGTTGGTCTGGGTGATTCGGGGGTTGCAGGGGAGAGCAACTGAGCAGGAAAGTTCAGAAGAAGAATCCTGGATATTCTCAGCAGGTAGATAAATGTCAGATAAGTTAATGACTGACAAAAGAAGGTCTGGATGTGGATTTCAATGCCCATCACCAAGAAGCAGTAGACCTGGGTGTCAGGGATGTTTGGGGTAACGGCAGGTTTTTGGATGAGGTAGTTTATCATAAAAAAGACCTTCACAGGTGGTAGCCCAAAGCAGATGTGAAAATCTTGCAAATCTGACCCCCCCTCCCCACAGTCACATATTCTTCTTCCCACTTCTGTTAAGGAAAAAGCAAATCTCCAGATTCAAGGACAGTTTCTTTCCTGCTGTTATCAAACTCTTGAATGGACCTCTCATTGGTAGAAAAATAATGCCCAATATTTTTGAACTGTACTTCTCTCAACACTCTGCACTGTGTCCGTGTAATGCTATGGCTCCACTCTTTGACTTTCTGTAACACTGCACTGTGCACATTTTTATTCTGTCACGGCCTGTTATATTTAAGAATAGGTTGACTACTTGGATAGTACATACAGCAAAGCATCTCAAAGTGTACAAGACTATTGGCAATTGACCTGAAAAGAAACTTAAAGGTTGTTTAAGAGCCTTTAACATTGTTAAAAGTTGAATCCACAAGAGCTGTGGTTGATTGGCCCAATTTAATAGAAAATTCCGCAGGTGATCTTAGCAAGGTTTTCCCATCAGAAAAAAAAAGAATGGGGAAGATGAAAGTCTCATTGAGAAGTGAGCAGGTGAAGTTCTGAGAGACCACACAAGATTGCCTCATTCCACGTTTTAACAATTGTCAACAGCAAGAATGTCTTTGTTTGAAATGGAAGATAAATTTATCAAGCATGGTGTTGTCTGAGACTATGGATTGTCAGTCCTTTAACATAATCACTCTGCAATCTATTACAATTCCTGCCTCACCAATAGCAGGAAACTAGCCTTGTTCAACACTCCAATTCATGCAGGCCACAGAGCAACTGGGGTGAATGATGGAGCTAAGTTATTAGCACTTCTGCCCCGAGGTCTGATCAGAGACAGGTGGTGGGGCAGGATGAATATCATTGGGTTTCACCATCAGATGGCACTGATTAACCATCACTTTTTGCTCATTCAGGCTGGGAAGAAAAACGGGTTCAAGAAAGTCCGCACCATGATGTTCGACTTAATGGAATGGCGATCCCAGCTGCTCTCTGGGACGCTGCCAAAGGATGAACTGAAGGAACTGAAGCAGAAAGTCACATCCAGAATAGATTATGGGAATCGGTATGCAAAAAGGATCTTACTAACATCCAGACTGTTGACGAACAGCAAATCTACTCTCTCCCCTGCTCTCTCTCTCACTCTACTCTCTATAGCAATCTCTCTCTTTACTCTCTCCTCCTTCAGTTTCTTGTCTCTCTCTTTCTCTCACCCAGAAGGTTCCTCTTTCTGATCTATTGGGTCCAATACAATATCACTTCAGTATGGTCTGTGAAAGGCTTGCTCTGTTCCCCATCCTTGTCCTTCAGGCTTCAACACAAGGTATTCACAGAGCATGCTCAAGTTTGAATATCAGAAAACCTTGCTAGAGGTTTACAATTTTATTTATTTAAATGTGTCCAATGTTTTAACAGTGTGAAATGATGTAGGGGAACTTTTTTTAAATTTGTGAACACTTCATTTTCAATATTCAGTGACAGAATTAAGAAAAGGTCTAAAAGCCACCTTGTGAGTTCTAGCTTTTATAGCTTCCTTCCCACTACCCATATAATCAAACGGTCCTTTCAGGTGAAGCAGAAATGGAGCTTGTAGAACATGGCATTTGATGCTCCTTTGAGCCAGATGAACCAATCCCAGATTAGGTTATCTCTTTGCAGAATCCCTCCATTCACTTTGCATCGGTGATCTTAGGCTGGCAGTTTCCTGTTGTTTCAAGGATCCCTTCCAGCCCCACTCCGACTACTTTTTTGGCCTCTTACCCTATTCCAATAATGCAATTTGAAATGCAGCATCTCATTTTCCAATGAGGTACATTACACTCCTTTGGATTCAACACTGAATTCATCAGTACTCTATTTACCTCTCCACAACCTCTGTCCAATTACATTTTTCCTTCAAAACACCCAGCTAATTTAACATTATGCATTGTCCAGTTGCACCCTCTTCAGGATTTTGACTCAACACTTGCGATTTATAATTCCTCATTCTTCTAAACGCCAAATAATATAGATTATTTTTTCTTAATCTTCCACTTCAGCCCAGGGAATACCCTTGCAAATTTCTTTTGGACTGCCTCCAACACTTCTTAAATAAAGGGGCCAAAACTCCAATCCACAGAAACTCTGGTGTGGCCTCAATAACACCCTGTCCAGTACATTGCAACAATGCTTCCCTCTTTTTGAAACCCCAAACTCTCTGCATTATAACACAATATGGCATTTATTTTCTTAACTACGTTCAACACCAGACAGCTTTCATTATCTGATTCATGCCCAAGGATACTTAGATCCCTCTGTAGACCTCTCATGTGCAGTAATAATAATAGTCTTGCCTTTTTGATCCCCTTTGCAAAGTGCATGACACAATTCTCTACATAAAACTTGCTCTGTCAAACTCTCGCCCACTCGTCCACTGCTGCGGAGCCTTAATATCCTCTTTGCAAAGTGCCCGCCCACATATCTTCTTGTTATTGGCAAACCTGAATATGTTACACTCTGTCCCTCTTCCAGATTATTAGCATAAACATTAAACTCTTTGAGGGCCAAGAACTGATCCCTGAAGTACTCCTTGAGCTACAACCTTCCAGCTCAAGAAGGATTCACATTCTAACTCTCAGACTTTAAGATGAGTTTCACTCCTGCACTATATGGGTGACAAGACTAAACTGCCCCAAAACACCAGGCTCATGGATCCCAGAATGGGTGCAATGGGTCTTGAGCTAAGGCATAATGTTGGCACAGAGTGGTTGGAATTACCCAAGAAAGTCTGCTGTGGCCATTCAATGCATAAATTTGCTGGAGAAACAAAGCAGCTCATGCCCCATCCAAAGGTAATCTATTGCCTCATGCACTGCCAAATTGAGTCCATCCACAAATTAGGGGAACAACAGCATTAACATGGACCAAATGGCATTAGCATCGACTTCACCAGTTTCTGTTAACCACCTTCCCGGTCTCTCCCTTTCCTTATTCCTCTGTCTCTTTTTCTCCAGATACCCATCCCCTTCCCTTCCTTCTCCTATCAGAGAGTTACTTTCGACCCTCTCTCCCATCATTTCTCAGCTTTTCCTCTTCTACTCTCCCACCTGTATCCACCTCTTATCTGTTAGTCTGTGCTCCACCCTTTGTCTCTTCCTCCCTCCTCTCCTCCTTGCCCCTCCTTCCACCTTTTTAATTCTGGCACCTGCTTGATTTTCCTTATACCTGACAAAGGGCCCAGGCCCGAAGCATTGATTACCCTTTATTGGATGCTGTGTAATCTACTGTTTTTCTCTACCACTTTTATGTTATGCACAGAATGGTCAGACTTTTCTCTGCTCCTTTCTGCAAGAAATTATTTACATTCGAAGTGGGGAATGCTCAGAACGAAGGCTACCTTTCCCCAGGAGACTGACATCCTCCACCTTCATAAACATCAAGAGAAATTAAAAGGAAAGACTCAATGTCCCCATTGGTAATTCAATCTGATCGCTCCTGTCTGCTCCCCATTCACCTGCTCAGCTAGCTCTCAGCTCCCCCTGAAAGCCATGCCACCTATTCTCACCCACCCATTCACCTCAGCCTCCCTCACAACCAGGAGAAACCTTGTTGACCATTACTTTTAAAGGCTTGCATGAAGCAGAGGAATGAAAGGAAAATCATGGAAGCAGAAAGTTAAGTTACTGTCTTATTAATAATGCAGAGATGTAGAATAGTACAGAAAAAATGTATTGAACCACCGCATTCATGCCAACCACTACACTCATCAATTCCCATTTGGTTCCCATTTTATTTTCTGTGCAGGATACTTGAACTTGACCTTGTAGTCAGAGATGAGAATGGCAATATTATGGACCCAGACAAGACCAGTGTCATCAGCTTATTCCACGCTCACGAACAGGCCACAAAGCAAATCACCGAGCGGATAAAGGAAGAAATGGTATGAATTACATTTCTCTGTCCAATGCATGGTCAAATTCTGGGATAGATGTGACCATCTGTTGGAGTTTACAGTCTCTTTGCAATGAGCCAATAAGCCTCAAACAGTCCTGGTTGTTCCCACCATTGAATTGTCTGACTAGAAAGTAATGTCTCTCTGGTAAGGTATATTGGCCAAGCTTTTCACAGGCTGCATGAGCATTGCTGCTGGAATAAGTCTGCAAATATATCAGACCACAAAGATATAGGAGCAGGATTAGGCCATTTGTCCTATCGAGTCTACCCTTTCATTTGAATCATGGCTGATTTTTTTAAACTTTCAACCCCAGATAAAATTCCAAAGTTAGAGCTTATGTTTCAAAGATTATATTCTTCATAGCACAGTAAAAATGTTGTTCCTAATACAAACTTCCTCTTGGTTGTGTTGGCATTGCGCATGACAAGCACCTGGAATAGAAAAATACCAAGAGAAGGGCCAGAATTACTATTTATTGGCAAGGGATAAATACTGACATTGACAGGATGGTTTCAAGCTGTGAGACCTGTTTGAAACATCACTCAAAGTAGACAAAGGAACCCATGATAATAACTGACGTACCAGCAGAACCATGGCAGAAAGTTGGGATTGATCGGTTCCACATGGATGGAAATAATTACTTGCTGGTTATTGATTATCTATTGAACTATCCGGAGATTGTGCTGCTTCCTAACATGTCTGCTGCTTATGTGATCCAATAAATGAAATCAATTTTTGCAAGACACGGAATTCCTCAAATTGTCTACAGTGACAATGGACCATGCTACAGTTGTAGAGAATTTCAGAACTTTGCAGAAGTGTATCATTTTCGACATGCATTTCAAGTGCTCTGCATCCACAATCAAATGGCAAAGCAGAGAAAGGAGTTCACATAGTTAAACAGTTGCTCAAAAAAGCACTAGACAGTGGCTCAGATCCTTATCTAACTCTATTGAGTTACAGAGCTTCACCGCTTGAACATGGCATGTCACCTGTTGAACTTCTGTTGGGAAGTAGACTATGCACCATACTTCCCTACTCTGCAGGCCCAAAGAAGAACCAGGATGTTGAAGGGAAATAATCACATCTGCAAAGGAGACAAAAGGCAAGCTATGACAAGTCAGCAAGAAGCCTAGGGCCACTAGCACAACAGGACAGAGTGAAACACAGAGATTCCAACTCTCAGGACAAAAAGGCTACTGTTCTGGGAGAAATAAATCCAAGATCCTACACTGTCAGAACAGAGGAGGGTCAAATACTGGGGAGGAATTGAAGGAGCCTGCAAAAGCGCCAAAGATACTGCAGGAACAGATAAAGGCAGAGGATTCAGCCTGCACAGAAACAGAGGAAACACCACCCATGCTAGATAGTAGTTGGCCAGCAGAACTGACACAAGCACCTGCAGAGCCAACACAAGCACCTGTGTTAAGAAGATCCACACAAGTTGTCAAAGCACCTGACAGGCTGAAACTATAAAAGAAAAAGAAATGCACACTTAAATGTTTGTGCTGCTGATGTTGATGTTACATTTGTGTTGAACTTTAAATTGAAGGAATACTGTATTAATGTGTCATGCTTGATTAAACATTTCAAGTAAAGGGGATGCAGTGCTATAGAGCTGCCACTAGGAGGAGTCAGAACCGGTGTGTGTACCATCTGGGGAATGTTGCATCTTGCTAATGTTGTTGCATCTTTAGTAGATTTAAGATGGATGCCTTCCCACGAGGTGAGCACGTGTGCATTCTGTTTTTTAGTGCTGGTGTCTAGTTGCTTTAAAAAGAACCCAAGTTTCTTTATTGTAATAAAAGAAACATCACATTAACCAACCAATCCCATAAGTTTTTTTGAGGGGGGGGGGGGGTAGATTCAAACTCGAGTTGCTGGAGCTGGAGCAGCATTATGCGAATTATCATTCTGTGTCACCCAAGTGGAGGGAGAGATTCTCTGCAGGGAGATAAAACTAAAAAGTGACTCAATGGAACAATAACCAATTTGATTGGTGCAGTGGTGGAGGCTTAATGATGTTGTGACAGAAAAAACAGAGGGAGGGTCGTATTGGGAGGAGAGGACTCGAATGAGAAGCAATTAAACCATGGTGTGTGAACTTATGAGTGGCTGTTGGTGGAGTCATGGCAACAGACCCAAAGATTTCCTGCTTGCTCAGTCTAAAGATGGATTCAAGGGAATACTCTTGTCCCTGTTTCCGCAGTCTCAGACGCAAAGTGACACCTGCAGCTTTGCCCGTATGACTTCATCTCCAACACATGGCCTATACGTGTTTGTACGAAACTTTGTGTGTCGAATAGGGGAGGATTCTGAGCTCTTCATGGCTTTGTATGATCCACAGAAGCAGTCGATCATCAGGTGAGTCTGTTTTGCTTTGGGTACCAATATCTCATCTTATTTTCTTGACCTTTAAATTTAGCTCAATCAAATTCTTAACTTTGGAAAACTAACAAAGTAAGCTGATTCAAAATAACAATGAGAGGATAAACTTTTCAGGCATTGCTCTTTGAAAATGCTTTTCTAAGTGCATTTGTGCCTCAAGGTCGTAGAAACAGATCCTTCCTTCTGCACATTGTGACCACTTTGCCCTTCTACATGAATCACATTTTACCTATTTTGAAACCTTGACTATTTAAATTCCTCGTATTCTTCAGTTGTATTTCACCCAAAACCCTCCTGTTTTTTTAAAATACCATATCATAGGAAGAAAGATTTTGGCCATCAAGACTATCTGTACCTTTTAAAACTTTAAGGACCTTTATTAAGCTTTCTTCACTCTAGAGAAAACAAGTTCAGGCTATTCCATCCCTCCCCATAAATGAAGATCTCCAATCCAGGCAGTATCTTGGTCAGAGTCCTTCGCACTCGCTCCAGCGCAGCCACATCCTTCCCTCTGAATGAAAATCCTTTGTGGTTCCAGCAGTCTGACCCTTGGGGCTGGGCTGCTGACACCCCTAGGGATAACAGAAGCGATTGGAGATGAAAACCAAAGCTCAATGGGAACATCAAATGCAAAAGTGTATTTTTCTAATGAGGTGACCCACTTACGCTGGGTCAGTAAGGGCTCTTCTCTCACAATGTTGTGCCAATCTATATAAACCTACTCCACAACAATCTAACCTTTATTCTCTCACACCCATAACCCTCCCCTTTTCTTCCATCCATGTGCTGACCTGAGTCTTTTGAGTCCCCATTGTAACAGACAGCACTACCAGCCTTGCCAATGCATTCCAGTCACCCACCATTCTCTGGGTGAAAAAAACCTACCTCTTAATCCCTCCCCTAAAATTTCCTCCACTCACCTTAAACAGGTGTTCTCTGGTATTGGTCATTACTGCCCTAGAAAAAGGTACATCTTGTATACCTCCGTTAAGTTGCCTCTCATCCTCCACTGCTTTGAACCGAAAGACCCCATCTCACTCAACCTGTCCTCAAAAGACATGTTTTCCAAACCTGGCAGCATCCTGGTAAATCTCCTCTGTACCTTCCCTGTCCAAAGCTTATATGACCTTCCGCTAATGAGGTGACCATAACTGAACACAGTGCACCGTGTGGTCTAACCAGAGTTTTGTTTTAGAGCTGCAATATTATCTCACAGCTTTTGTACTCAATTCCCTGCCTCATGAAGGCCAGTGCACCATTCACCTTCTTAACCACCCTATCATCTCATGTGCCATTTTTTTCACACTCAAGAAACACCTGAACAGTAATTGTTTAGTGGGATGCACAGGCACAAGCTTCAAGTGCTTGAAGCAGACAGAATGCAGCTTGAATATAAACTTCACTAAATCAGCCTTATTTGACTTCTTCTCCCTTCCAGTGAGAATTATCTCGTGCGATGGGGAAGCAAAGGGCTCCCAAAAGAAATCGACATGTTGAACAATCTGAAAGTGGTGTTCACTGTGAGTATTAAACATGCATCTTTGACTTTGATCTTTAAGGAGAGGCTTAATATCTTCAACTGAGAAGCGAGAGGAAGAATATTGGTGGCCAACTGATAGATATTTAGAAACTGGATAACTCAAATGCACAGTCAAGAACCTTAATGACATCTGAAACCAAGTAGATTTCTTCATGGACACCTTCTTAAATATTGATTCAAGTTCAAGTTTATTGTATCAAAAATGCAGCGACAGAAGCTTTTATTTCCAGGAAGACCAGTAGTTCAACATGTAAGACACAATACAAAAGGGCAGAGTCACAGAAAGAGATCATTTGGTACGGAGCAAAGACAACATAATTTGGCTATTTTGAGGGTTTATTCAGGATTCCAAACAATGAATCAATAGCCGTTTTCAGGTGCTCGGACACAGATAATGCGCCGGCAGATGCGGCTGGGGGAGTGCAGCTGGGCCGTTCAGGTGGCCGCGGAGAAGACGCCTTTCTGTCACCTGAATGTGCCGGCTGAATGAGAGCCGTGTCCGAGCGAATGCAGCTCCTATGGACTGTGGCTGTAGTCACTGCTGTGATCCCTTCCCCTCTCCAAGCTCTGTATCTCTTTCAAGATATCTTCAGACTTTTAATTTTGACCTCTTATTTATGTCAGCATTTAATTCTGCCAACTTTGGCAGCCCTGCCTTTAGCTATCAAGGTTCTGAGTTTTGGAAGCAATGTACTATTTTTTTTACTGAGTTTTTGGTTATGTAATCTAATGTCCCAAAGTAGTTTTTTTTTAAACTGAATAAACGCTTTGCAACATTAAAATCACTAACTAAACATAAGGCGCTGTTATTAAATTGTTACCAACCTGATGGCGAGAGAAACAATATTTAATAGGATATTAAATCTTATATTAAATATCTTAAAAGGATTGTGCCTTGGGCTGCATTCAGGTGCTCCAAGCTGGAGAATATACCTACCCGAGGAGGGTTAGGTAAGTGCCCCTCAGGGCACTTTCAGGTGGCCATCCAACAGCCGCATTTGGGTAGAATAGACGGCTTTACAGTTGGGTATACTGGCCACCTGAAAGCGGCTAATGTTGCTGAGAAAGTGTACGTTCATAACAATCTTGATGACACCTTCCATCCCTCTATGAGTGTTCCTGTTACTTGGAAATAAATTTGCTTCTTGTTTGAACCTCAGCATGTAAATAACAAAATATAATTTCAAATCTATGTTCTTCTAATTGTTATCTGTAGGATTTAGGCAACAAGGATTTGAATCGAGATAAAATATATTTGATCTGCCAAATAGTTCGAGTTGGGAAGATGGATCTGAAAGAGACAACTCAGAAGAAATGTACTCAAGGTTTAAGACGACCCTTTGGAGTGGCAGGTAATCAGTAGCTACATAATGCATGATGTTTCACCTTGCTCGCTAGAAAGTCATAGTGGTCAATATAATTTATTACAGCTGAAACAATGCTTGGCAGAGATACGATGTAAGGGAGAATATACAAGTCAGAATGTGATGTACCAAAAAAAATAGATAACATGATTGTAAAGAGGTAATTCACCTGTGAATAAGAGCTTAAACCAGACACAGGGATTCAAATAAACAAACTGTTGGAAAAAGAATTAAAGCTCTTTTATCCATTTCCCGAAATGGACGATCTGGACTTGTTTGTCTGATGAAAGTTTAAAGTGATAGGTGTTGATGTTGAAAAATATAACGTGTTGCAGCTCAAGAATCGAGGAGAAGTATCAAGCTCTCCCAGCTAGGGATAGAAGCTTTTAACTTCCACAAAAAGTAATTTGGAATTAAACAGCATAATAATTTTTACTTCTCCACTATTATGAATTGAGCCAATTGATATATTTTTTTCCAGATTGAAAAACAATAGTGACCATTTCATATCACTCCGATTGGCTGATCCAGCGTGCTTGGTCAGCAGTTGCCTTTGTGACCGAAATACAGTTTCCAGGCCATTAGGGTGACATCATCTGGAATGTAGTTGAAAAATTTGGATCATCTTGTCCTGGAGCCAAAACCTTTGCACAGCCACCAGTTCACTTGGTTTTCCATGGGTCATTGCAGAGTATTTGCAACAGTTCTTGAATCCTGCCTTATAAACTCTGATCTTGAATTCAACCTGCATTCTATCTGCATATCACGACATCACAATATTCTGGCATTTTCCTGGCTCAGTTTACTGCTGCTCCTAATTGCACTGATTCCACAGTTATGTCCCAGATCCTTCTGATTTCTCAAGGAAATGTCTGTTCTGCCTGAAAACATGCAATGTGCCAATGTTTCCCACTCACCACACACACACACACACACACACACACACACAAAATCATTTAGGTGCTTGGTTATCCATCCCAGATCCAGGCCCCCTCCTGCTGCCCAGCGCATGTCTCTGATACACCTCCTGCTCCCCAAACCCAGTCTGGTGAGTGACCCATTCCCACTCCTTGGTAAAGCAGGAAAGCAGGACTGTGGAAATGTGCAATGCTAGGTCTGTTGCAATTGAGCCTCGAGCCCATAACCACAATTACTGGAATACTGCATCTGTACTGTAATAATGGTAATACTTAAATTTCAAGTCAAACCTCAGAAGAGTGTGCCTCAGAACTAGTGTGATAATTTTCTCCATCCTTACATGTTGCTCAATATCAATGTGTGAGGTTTAACATGCCTATTACAACACAGAAGGAAACCATTTGGTCCATAATGTCTAGCTCAATCCCAGCGCAGATGTCTAATTAGTCCAATTCTCCCAAATTTTTCCCTCTTCCACACCCAAGATTTCCATTTCTAGTTTGCTTGCCCCCTAGCTGCACAAAAGGGGGACTTACCACAACCAGTTAACCCACCAGCGTGCCTTTGGCGTGTGGGAGGAAATTGGAGCACCTGGTGGAAATGCACACGGTCACAGGAAGAGCATGTAAACTCCATGTTGACAGCACTGGAGTCCAGGATTGAAACCAGGTCCCTTCAGCTGTGAGGCAGCAGGCATTAACTGCTGTACCATTGTTCCAATTGCATGCTGTAGGTCTGCTTTGTCCTTATTAAGGAATAAATGAAGACTAAATTCAATTTGGGTAAAGATCAGGCCTGCAAAGTATCCACAGAATTTAAAACCATAATATAGATGCTCCTGAGTCTCTGCAGGAACATTTCACTAAGCACAATTTAAAGTTAGTTACAGGTTGGATTTATTTTTAAAACAGGAAAAGAAAATGTCACAGGTCATCATCCTTCCTGACAGTTGTCCCTTAGTCAGGGGCACAAGAATGCAGGCGATGTTGGGTTTCAACCCAAAGCGCCAACTTTCCTTTTGCCTTCACAGATGCTTCTCGACTCGTCGAGTTCCTCCAACAATTTGTTGTTTGCCTGTGTTTGGGTCCTTGAAGATTTGAATTGGTTGGCTTGAGTCTACATTTGGAAAATGTAGCGAGATTGTGCAAAGAGTGAGTCTGACAAGAATGCATTTTTCTTGCCATTCCACTCTGTCCTCTAATTTTACTGTGTAATTTTGGAAGCGTTATACATTAGTCAGTATTAGTGACGTAATAGTTACATCAGTAAACTTAGAAGATCCTTACTTTATATAACTTTGCAATGTCTTTCCTACTGAATCTAACCTCAGCCCAAAAAAACAATGCGTTTTTCAACTGGCTCATTCAATCAATAAACATTAGATTTTATTCTTCTGTCCCTGAGCAGAATGTTCACCAAATGGTTCATAAATGATAATTGTCCTGTCTGTTCTCCGACTCTACCATCTGTTTTGCAAACAAACATTTGCACAGGACTTACTACGAGCAACATTTCATTCTTCTCTTATGAAGCAACTAAAAATTCATGCTGTAAAATAATTCTAATGATACCCCAAAGGAGAATTGCTAACAGTCAAGTTAAAATTATAAAGATCGTCACCTGAAAAGTTCTCAGCTCTGCTGATAAAATTGACTTGGTGGATAATGGCGGTAAATGTTATGAAATAAGAATATTTGGTTTGTTTTGGGAGATGTATATACTTCTATAGAAATGAATAATGGTCAAGTGGATTGGGACATCAGTATTGATTTTGTGATTGAATGAAGTGATGTGATTTCAAATGAGCATTGCATGACCAAATTATGCACTTTGCTAAAACCTTCCCTGAGTGATACTCCATGTGATGGGAGCTTCTATTTGGACTTGCAATGTGATATGCCATCATTCTATTTAATTACTGTTATTCATCATCTTGACATAGAAAAGCTACTGGTCTATTTTCAAAGACTCTGTTGGTTCTACCATCTCAATACCATCTTTTATTGCTGATTTTCTCATCCTACCAGCAATAATTTGCAATTTAAAATATAACGTTTCATTCACAGTCTTTTGCCCCATGCACAGCAGATGTAAACCGAGTGCAATATAACTCAAAGTACCGATTTATTTGTCAGAGTACACACGACATCACATACAACCCTCAGATTCTTCTTCCTGCGAGCCACGTAGAATTTCAACGGATCGGGAGCGCAAAAAAAAACTGTACTCAAGAAAAGATATGAATACAAAAGAAAGAAATATAAATAAAGAAAGAATTGCAAACAAACAGAACATAAATATTCATTTTAAAATAATATGCAAAGTTGGAGTCCTTCTAAGAGTCCCTGGTTAAGTTTGTTGTTGAGGAGTCTGATGGTGGAGGGGTAGCAGCTGTTCCTGAACCTGACGGTATGAGTCTTGTGGCACGCATACATCTTTCCTGATGGCAGCAGCGAGAACAATGATTTCTGGTGCTCTCTGACGGCAGCATTCCATGTATGTTATCTTGATGGTGGGCCGAGATTGTCCTGTGATGTACTGGGCTGTGTCCACAACCTTTGCAGGGTTTACTGCTCAGTGGTATCGGTGACCCCATACCTGTCAGCATGATCTAGCTAGTCAGCACACTTACCATTGTACCAATGTAGAAGCTTGCCAAAGTTTTCAATGTCGCACCAAACCTCTGCAAACTCCTGAGGAAGTGGAGGTGCTAATGTGCTTTCTTCATAATGACATTTGTGTTTTTGTCCAGGAAAGGTCTTCCAAAATAATGACCCCCAGGAATTTAAGTTTGCTCACCCTCTCCATCTCTGATCCCTCAATGATCTTTGGATCCTACATCTCTAGTTTTCCTTTCCTGAAGTCCACAATCAGCTCCTTGGTTTTGGTGACAATGAGTGCGAGGTCATAGTTAATATGCCATTCAGCCAAGTTTTCAATCTCCCTCCAGTCTGCTGACCCATTGCCCCCTTTTCTACAACCCATTTCCATGGTATTATCAGCAAATCTGTTTATTGCACACAGTCATAGTTGTAAAGTGAGTAGAGCAGGGGGCTAAGAACATAGCCCTGTGGTTCTCCAGTACTGATGGAACTTGTGGAGGAGATATTCTTACTAATTCTCACTGATTGTGATCTAGAGGTAAAGAAATCCAGGATCCCATTACACAGTGGGGTATTGAGGACCTGGCCTTAGAGTTTGCTGATCAGTTTTGTGGGGATGATGATGTTGAATGCCAAACTGTAGTCGGTAACTAGATGTTCCAGGGCTTTGTATAGAGCTAATAAGATGGTCTCTGCCATAGACGTGTTGCAGCTGAAGGCAATTGGAATAGATCCTTGTCATTGCTCAGAAAGGAGCTAATATGTTTCAACACCACACTCTCAAAAAAACTTCATCACTGTGGATGTGAGTGCCACTGGTTGGTCATCATTTAGGCAGGAAACCACAATCTTGTTGGGCACTAGTTCAGTTTGAAACAGGTGGTAGCATGCCCTGCCAAAGTGAGATGCTGAATAATTGTTGGCAATTTGGTCCGAATCAGAATTTATAGTCCTGAAATGCAACAAAATGTGTTGTATTCCGGCAGCAATGTAGAGCAAATATTGTAATAGAATTATATTAAAAATAAATAAATTAGTGTGAAAGTAAGAGAAAGTGAGGTAGTCTCTGCCGTTCATTGACCATTCTGAAATCTGACGGCAGAGGAGAAGTAGCTGTTCATTTGTCACGGGTCGCTCGTCTTCAGGTTCCTGAACCTTTGTCCTGATGGTAGCATTGTGAAGAGGGTATAACCTGGGTTGTGAGGGACTTTGAGGATAGAGACTGCTTTCTTAAAACA
The DNA here is from genome assembly GCF_036971445.1 of Narcine bancroftii. NCBI lineage: Eukaryota > Metazoa > Chordata > Chondrichthyes > Torpediniformes > Narcinidae > Narcine > Narcine bancroftii. The sequence goes on from NC_091477.1 coordinate 49,639,390, forward strand.
CTGCCTCTTGTAGATATCCTCGATGGAATGAAGACTGGTGCCTGTGATGGGACTGGCCGAGTTCACAATTCTCTGTAGTTTTATTATTCTGTTCATTGGCACCTTTATACCAGAAAACAGGGGTTTTTAATGCATGAAAGCCACATTATTGCTTGCTCAAGTTTATAAAAAACAAATGTACCTTTTATGCAGAGGATGGAAAAGGTGGATCGCTCAGTCCTTATATGTTGCCCAGAGCAGCGTGCCAGCTTCTCAGGGCAAAAGGGGTGGGATGTGTAGGAAAGCAGTGGCAGTCCTGTGATAGCCCTGTCACTCCACTGGGTGACAGCCCCCCCCCCCCCCACCATGCACTGCTGCCTTACAGCCCTGCCATCTTACTGCCTGACAGCGCCATTAAGAGTGGGTGGCATAAGATACTGTGGCGAGGGAGCAAGGCGGTGTGAGGGAGTGTGAAAGTACAGACCTATCACCAATGTATATAGTTACGGTATCTAGTGTATGTAATGACTGTGCTTACAGCGATTGGCTGAGAGCTTAGCCACACCTACTGTCTGGGCCTTAAAGGGTTGTGTCCCTAGCCAGGTCGGATCATTCCGGACAGGTCGGCCACCTGTGAAGAGCTCCTGTCTTTTGCTAATAAAAGCCTTGGTTTGGATCAACAAGTCTTTGGTTCTTTCGACGAGCTCTACAATTTTATTGGCAAAAATAATTTTTTAAAAAAGGGATGGAGCGTCTGACTCAGCCAGAAAAACTTGACATCGACACACAGTCAGCTACAACCTTCAAAGCCTTTAAGTTCTGGCTGTTGAACTTTGAAAACTTCCTAAGGCTCATTGAGGTGGAGGAGGATAACCAGCGTCTAACATCATTGCTGTCTTTGGTGTCCTTGAGAGTCTACGAGAACATCCAGGATGAGACCACTTACACCGCAGCCATAAAGGTACTGAAAGAACTGTATGATGAACCAATGAACAGAGTTCATGCCCGGCTCGTGCTTGCATCGAGGAAGCAACAGCCTGGCGAGTCCAGCAGGGCATATTTACAAATATTAAAGGCGTTGGGCAAGGATTGTAACTGTGTGGACAAAACTGCTGCCGAGATCACAAACTATCTCGTCCGGGATGCCTACGTGGCCGGGCTCCGATCGAACGAAGTGAGGCTGCGGTTGCTCGAAAAACTAGAGGACATGGCCCGGATTGCAATCACAATGGAGGATGCAGCCTTAAAATCAAATGAATTCTCTAGGGACTGGACCCCACGTTCTGATGTGAGTAGAGTGCCCTTCTACCCTACCACCCCCCCGATATACTGACGGCCTGTCGGCTGCTGCTACACTGCCCCCTGCGAACCCAAAATGTTATTTCTGCAGGAAGGACAAGCACAGCAGGTCCCAGTACCCAGCAAGAAAAGCCAGGTGCCAGAAGTGCCTTAAAAATGACCACTTTGCTGCAGTCTGTAGGTCTAAAATGGCCGCCAGCAAACACAATGCCTCGTGTGAAGCCCAACCGCCACTATCCCATTCAAACTCTTCTTCCCCAGAGCTCTCATCCATTGAGAGTGAGGGATCCCCTTCACAGCAACGCCTGACGTCACAGAGATGCCGATCCCGGAAGGGGCAGCATACCCTCGCAACCATGATGTTGGCCCGCCTGTCGCCCCCATGCGGGACACTCGACCCGGCCTCGGTCCCGACTGTAGAGCCCGTTATTGCCACGGCCACAACCACCCCCAGGCCGACGCTATCACTGCTGCTGCCGCAGCCACCGCCACAGCCATCCCCGGAGACAATGCTACCGCAACCGCTGCCCGCTCCCCTGCTGCCGCTGCCCATGCCGCCGCCGGTGCAGTCACCGCGACTGACTGGGGACCCGCCGTGGCCAACCAGGTACTCGCCCTAGCATCCATCGCTGATGACCGCTGGGGCCTGACCGCCGCGACCGACGACCTACCCACCGCCAACCGTGAGCAACAACTCCCACTACTTACCATTCATCTGCCGACGCCGCCACAACAGCACCTCCAGGAGTACCTCCATCCTGCTCCTCCAGCACTGACTGCGTCTATGATGTCATCCCGTTGCGTGACGTCAACACGCGGAACTCCCCTGTCAACAGGATCAGTGGCTGCTTCTATAACACTAAATCAGCAATGCTCTCATCCCCTCACTAAAGCAATGGATCTGATTAAAGTGCATGGAAACTACACCAATTACTTATTTGACTCTGGGTCAACAAACAGTTTTATCCGGCCAGATCTGTCCCTCCGTTGCAGACTTGACATTATCCCCACTACCCAGAGGATCTCATTAGCGACTACGTCGCACTGGACTGGGATAAAGGGGTATTGCATCACCACGCTGGAAGTACAGGGTGTAACGGTCACCCACTTCAAATTATCCATCCTTCTCCAATCGTGCGCCCCAGTGTTGCTGGGATTAGACTTTCAGTGTCAGTTTCGAATGGTGTTCCTACACTTTGGGGGACCCCATTGCCCCACCCCTGAAGCACCCGAGCAACCCGCCCCCGTACCCTGGGGCCACTCCTGTGGCCTTTCCACACTCCGGATTGCCCCGCCAGCACTCTTTGCAAACCTCACCCCTGGCTGGAAGCCTGTGGCCACCAAAAGTTGGCAATATAGTTACGAAAACAGGCAATTCATTAGGAGTGAGGTGCATAGATTGCTGGATGAGGGCATCATCGAACCCAGCTCAAGTCCCTGGAGAGCCCAGGTGGTGGTTGTCAAGAACGGGGAAAAGCTACGGATGGTGGTCGACTATAGCCAGACCATTAACCGCTTCACGCTCATGGATGCGTACCCCCTGCCACGCATCATGGATGTGGTGAACCAGATCGCCCAATACCGCATATTCTCCACCATTGACCTATGTTCCGCCTACCACCAGCTCCCGATCCGCTGTGAGGACTGACCATTCACGGCCTTCGAAGTGAATGGGCGGCTGTATCAATTTCTCAGGGTACCATTCGGGATCACGAATGGTGTCGCGGTCTTCCAGCGGGAAATGGACCAGATGGTGGACCAGAACAGGCTAACCACTACCTTCCCGTATCTGGACAATGTCACCATCTGTAGCCATGACATGCAGGACCATGACGCCAACCTAGACAAATTTCTTCAAACTGCCAGTTGGCTGAACCTGACCTACAATTTTGACAAGTGTGTCTTCCGGACCACACGACTCGCGATTCTAGGTTGCGTGGTGGAGAACGGGGTAGTGATGCCAGATCCTGACCGCATGCGTCCCCTAATGGACTTACCCCCCCCCCCCCCCCCACCCCCCATACCCAGAAAGTGCTCAAACGCTGCCTGGGCTTTTTCTCATATTACGCCCAATGGGTTCCACACTATGCCGATAAGGCGTGTCCTCTTATCAAGACCACCTCCTTTCCCCTCTCGACTGAAGCCAGAGTGGCTTTCGATCGAATCAAATCCGACATCGCCGATGCAACGCTGCACGTGATCGATGAGTCTGTCCCGTTTCAAGTCGAGAGCGATGCATCCGACTTCGCCCTGGCAGCCACCTTGAACCAGGCCGGTCAGCCTGTAGCCTTCTTCTCCAGAACCCTCCATCATCCAGAGAGTAGACACTTCTTGGTCGAGAAGGAGGCCCAGGCCATAGTTGAAGCAGTGCGTCATTGGAGACATTATCTCGCTGGGAGGCGCTTTACACTGTTGACTGATCAACGTGCGGTCTCCTTCATGTTCAGCAACACCCAGCGAGGTAAGATAAAAAATGACAAAATCGCCAGATGGAGAATCGAACTCTCCACCTTTAACTATGACATCCTGTACCGGCCTGGTACGCTCAACGACCCACCTGACGCGCTCTCCAGGGGGACGTGCGCCAGCGTACAGATGGACAGACTACAGAAACTCCATGAGGCGCTCTGTCATCCAGGGGTCACTAGGTTTGCCCACTTTGTGAAGGCGCGCAACCTACCCTACACAGTCGAGGAGATTCGCTCCATGACCCGAGCCTGTTTGGTGTGCGCTGAATGCAAGCCCCACTTCTTCTGTCCGGGGAACTCCAACGTTATCAAAGCCACCCGCCCCTTCGAGCATCTTAGCGTAGACTTTAAGGGGCCCCTACTGTCAACCAACCGTAATAACTACATCCTTACGGCCATCGATGAGTACTCCCGCTTCCCGTTCGCCGTGCCCTGCCCAGACACCACTGCCACCTCAGTGATACAGGCCCTTTACAGTGTCTTTGCCATTTTCAGGTACCCCAATTACATCCACAGTGATAGGGGGTCCTCATTCATGAGTGCAGAGCTGCAACAGTACCTTCTGGAGTGTGGTATAGCTTCAAGCAGGACCACCAGCTATAACCCACGCGATAACGGCCAGGTCGAGAGGGAGAATGCCACCATCTGGAGAGCAGTTACACTGGCTCTCCGGTCTAAAGGTCTCCCCACCTCTCACTGGCAGGAGGTTCTCACTAGTGCCTTACATTCCATCCGCTCCCTCCTATGTACCGCAACAAATGCCACCCCCCCACGAAAGGATGTTCCTTTTCCCGAGGAAATCCGAATCAGGAACCACTGTACCGGCATGGCTCACTGTCCCTGGCCCCGTCCTTTTGCGACGCCTCGTCCGGCACTCAAAGAACGACCCCTTGGTCGACCGAGTGACTCTACTCCACGTGAACCCGCATTATGCCTACGTTGAGTTCCCAGACGGGCGGGAGGACACTGTTTTGGTGCGGGACCTAGCTCAGGACGCAGTAGGCCCAGCACCCCCCCAAACCCAACCTTCCCCAACTCTTTATTCCCCAGGCCCCGCGCCGGAACTGAAGGACCAACAGCACCCCAATGACCCGGGCCACCCTGCTGACAACATGGCTGGGGAATTGAGCGAAGGAGCAGTCGTACCCGATGAGCCCACTGGCGACACCACTCCAGCGACCCCAATCCCAGCACCACGGCGGTCACGCCGGATGGTCAGACCCCCTGACCGCTACAGTCCTTAACCTACCCCTTCCTTTCATTCTCTCCCTTGTTTTTTTTTCCTTCCCTTCTCCCTCTTCAGCCCTTCCACCCCAGGGTCAGTTCTCCAAGAAGGGGTGAATGTGATAATACAGACCTATCACCAATGTATATAGTTACAGTATCTAGAGTATGTAATGACTGTGCTTACAGCGATTGGCTGAGAGCTTAGCCACGCCTACTGTCTGGGCCTTAAAGGGTTGTGTCCCTAGCCAGGTCTGATCATTCCGGACTGGTCGGCCACCTGTGAAGAGCTCCTGTCTTTTGCTAATAAAAGCCTTGGTTTGGATCAACAAGTGTTTGGTTCTTTCGACGAGCTCTACAGGGAGCGAGCAGTTCAAGGAGGTGGACAGCGCGAGGGAGCACAACCTGACAGCTCCATCAGCTGTTCTGTGATAAAGTGGCGATTGGGCTGTCAATGTGACATCAATCATCTTACCTTCCTGTTTGGAGCCGCTTTCAGCGGCATTCCTTTTATTCAGGAGGTGGGGCGACTTCACTCCAACTCTGTGTATCCCCCTTGACAGATGGAAGCTGGAGCGAGTTCGAGCCATCCATCTGCCTTCAGAGCTTTTATGGAGGTAAGTGCGGTGAGGTAAAAATGGAGAATCTCTGTCTTCACAGTTGTCTTTTTTTTCCTTCTTAAAAGAGCCTAATGATGCAACCAGTCAGAATGACATCAACACTACACCTGTAGAAATTTGTGAGAGTCTTTGGTGACCTACCAAATCTCCTCAAACTCCTCATGAAGTATAGCTGCTGGCAAGTCTTCTTTGTGATTGCCTTGACACGGAAGTCCCAGGACAGATCCTCAGAGATGTTGACACCCAGGAACTTGAAGTTCTTAACCCTCTCCACCGCTGACCCCTTGATGAGGACTACTTCACGGTTCTCTTGATTTCCTCTTCCTGAAGTCCACAATCAGCTCCTTGACTGTCGGCAAATTTGTCAGAGGCATTTGAATTCTGCAGAGCCGCACAGTCATTGGGTGTCTAGCATGTAGCGTGGTGGGCCTAGCAAGCGACAGTCCTGACCTGTCGTTGCAATCATTTTTGAAAAAAAAAACTAAAGTAAGTTTATTCTTAAGCCGTGCAATTGGACCATTTCTAAGCAGTGTTGTAGATCTATACTCAACAGAAACTGGATTGAGAATGCCCAACTTTATACCATTGAAGCCTGGCAGAGAATGTTACCAGTCTGGGAAAGGTTGAGCTTTAAAAAAATAATTCTTATCTTGTCAGCATAAGATGCTTATGCTATAATTCCTCACTTTTGGAAAGTCTTTGTGGTTATTTTAATCTGCCACAGAATTTGTTTTAAAGCATAAAAGCTATCGGACTGACAGCATATTGATTTCAGACGTATTGTCAAGAGTAAATAACATTTCATTTCAGCATCAGAAAATGTGGTCAGCGTTGCCGTTCTGTTTGACTAACATCAGAAAAGTGAAAGATGAGGGTTTGGAATGAGGCTAATAATTTTATAAAGTGGTCATTTGATACTCTTCATCATGGATACGTGGAGTTTAGCTTAAGCTTATTTATGATTAATGATAAATAGTAATGAGTTTATAGTTATTTGCATTGCACAATATCCATATGCACCAAAATGGCGTCAGAACTGCCGTAACTGCAGTACTACTGCTGATGCTAACCCGTAGGGAGCAGAAACACAGTGTCTTCCCCCCCCCCCCCTCCCTCCGTGGCATCCATCCACTCGATCCAACCGCTTTACAGGTTTTAAACAACCAGTTAAAGGAGCTGACGGTGGATTAGTTCAAAATCCTGTGACCAAATTTGGTCTGGGATCAAATGGTGATGCCTATGCATGGCAGCGGCCACGAAGGGTTGTAGACTCTGGGGAAGCCGAGGACTGGTGCAGGGCACCAGAGAATGAGATCGCCTCCTATTTGAGAAGCAGAAGCATTGGCCCATGGGATGGTGACCATGGCCGGCAAGGGTCTCTGAGATTGAAGAACACACGCAGGCTGTTGGTGACTCGAGTGACAAGCTCACGCAAACTGCTGCCGAATCACATCAGGCTGGGTATTGCTCGAGACTGGCTGAAGTGGTATCAGGCATCAGAGCCAGGATGGGCGAGGCTGCAGAGGGCTTCTGAGCTGTGTTGGAGACACGGATCTGGAGTTTGGGTTGATGATGGTTTAAACTGAAGGCTGGGAAGGCTACAGAGGTGAATCCCTGGACTCTCATGACTCTGAGGGGACTCTCTTTTGCTTCTCTTTCTCTGACTGTAAGGGCCGCCGGGAAATTTCTGCTGATGGCGAATCTTTGCCTCCCTTCTATAGACTAGAGTTGGTGTCCAAACAAATCTAAATCGAGGAGGAGCATTAGGGTAACCGAGGTGGGGCGGGGGGGAACTGATTTTCTTTGGTGGCATCAAACTTGAGGGGAGTGGCAGCAACCACGTAGGACCGGGGTGGGGGGGTGTTTGGTGACAGAGGTGGACCTGTGGAGAGGTGGGGGTTGGGCATCAGACCGAGGGGTGGGGGTTCTGGCGGCAGCAGCAGACTTGAGGGAAGAGGGGGGTGCGGCGGCAGAAATGTCGGACTGGGGGGCTGAGGAGAGGGTGGCAGCGGCAGCATTGGACTAGGTGGTGGTGGGGGGGGGGGGAGAGCATGACCCGTGAATGCGCCTCCTGACACTGATCCTGTTCTGTTTTAAATTAGTTATACAGGCATGCAGGCTATTTCAGCCCATGATCCTGTGCTGTCTAATGAGCCTACAGCCCCCAGTATGTTCCGAGCGGTGGGAGGAAACTGGGGAAAACCCACGCAGACTTGGGGAAAACGTACAAACTCCTTACAGTTTTATTACATGATAATAAAAGAATCTTGAATCAAAATTCTTACTTGCTGCAGCCAAACAGGTACCAACTTGTATTATACCCAGCACAGTGAGAAAGGTTCTTCTGCAAGCACACTTACAAAATGCGATCACTGATGAAACCTTGCTACATTCTCTCACAATCCCTGCCATTTGAATAAATTAAAGTATTTGGCGAAGCAACATTAGTTTTGGGATGTCCAGGCTCAGAAGATGGTCAACAATAACCCTTGAGGCAGTGGCAAGGCTAGAACATAGCAAGTTGTCCAGCTAATCTGACAGCTCCCAGCACACTTTTATTTCTACCTTCATTATTTCTGATGCCTCAGTACTGCCAGTGTCTAACCTGTTTCAGCTGCAGAGATCAAGAGGAGAAACGCGAGACAGATTATTCTAGCTTCAAAGAAAGATGGTAAAAAATTTGATGACAGTAAAAAGATCTCGTTCAAATTTAAACTGCGTTCAAATTCTCAAACATCATTGTGAGGCTTCACAATGTCCAGAGGGTACATTTCACATCCAGTAATAAAATAACAGGACCGGTGGGAAAGGGAGATGCACCCTACTACCTATTCTACGAGTACCTTCCACTCTCAGCCTCTTTCTTACCTTTTTTACTTTAACTTCTGAAATTTACTCTGGTTCTGTGCATCTTCAACTTCAGAGACATGAAAGAGAAAGACAATTGTGCAGCACCAAAGGGATCTTATTGGTTTATCAGACCTGTGGCTCTGGCAAAATATCTCAATTAGCCCCACATTCCCACACTCTATCTTCAGAGTCCAGCTGCTTTCTCTGCTTTAAGATCTGTGAATAAAGGTTGCTTGATATCCCCTGAATTGCAAAAGAACTTACCAGCACCCCGCCCCCCCCCCCCCAGGAATTATTCATGGACATCTAATTCTGAAGGATGCTGGCTACTCTAAATCCCTAGAGTTGGCTTACATCTGACACAAAATAAAAAGGACTGCTGAAAGGAAGCACATGTAATGAGATAAGAGCACATGAATCGACCACATAAAGTAATGGTCCACTGGAAAAATCACTGTCTGACAGAACTTCAGACCCGGGTTCAATCCTCTCTGTGTCTGCGTGGGTTTCCATTTCATGCTCCAGTTTACTTCCGAGATCCTATCAGTGCAGGTTGGTCATTGAATTGTCCACTGCAAATTGGCCACAAATGTGTTGCAGCATGGAAAAATCTGGAGGGCTTCGCTCTTCTAAACTCCCACTTACTTCTGCTTATTAACTTTTACATCAAAGAGATATGTACAAGGAAGAAGAAAAACACCAAATAGATAATAATAAATATTCACAGTTGGAAATAAATGATGATGCAAAATATGTACTGAGTTAGTAGTGCAAACAGATTGTTGGTGGGTTTGAAGCACTGTGATTGAGGGTAATGTGGAGAGGTTCATGACCCTGAGAGCTTTTGGATTCCTTCAAAAGAATAGGTGATTGGTGTGGACTCAATGGGATGATAGGCTTGTTTCCAAATTGTATTCCTTTGCAATTCGAAAGATATTTGAGGCAATTATAATGACTTACTTAAACTGGGAGCCTAGCATTGCTTCTGTCTGGGTCTCAATGGGTTGGCATTCATCAGAGAAGGTATGAAAAGCCAGGAGGCTTTTGTTAGCTTTAAAAATGTGTAAGGCAGGAGGATGCGGGCCTTTGTGAGAGTGGAGGTGGACTCATTCTACATTGGTCCGTAATTATGAGAGTAAGAACAATTAGAAATTGAACCTTTTTACATCTATTTCATGCTTTTAAAATGGAAGTGAAAGCTACTGTCTGTGCACTTTAAAGAAAATAACTCAAATACTACAGATGCTGGAAACCTGAATTAAAAGCAAGAAATGCAGGGAGCACTAAGCAGGTTGGCGTAGTGGTTAGTGCCAGCGATTGGAACTGGGGTTCGAATCCCGCACTGTCTGTAAGGAATTGGTACATTTTCCCCATGTCTCCATGGGTTTTCTCTGGGGGCTTCAGTTTCCTCCCACTGTTTGAAATGTAGTGGGGATTGTAGGTTAATTGGGTTTAATTAGGGCAGCTCAGGCTTATGAGCCGAAATGGCCTGTAACTGTGCTGTACGTCTAAATTAAAATTAAAATTAAATGAAGTCGGGCTGCAGCCAAAGAACTTGAGTTAACATATCATGTCATAGACCCTGATTAGGGTAGGAAACGGCAAGCACCTGAAATATGTCCAATTCAAGTTGGGACATTTTGCAAATGTCTTTGGCACCATTCAAGTGAATAAATAACTAGTCCAAAATTTGTTTTTGTTCCAAAAAAAAGAACAAGGTGTTTTATCATTGCACTCAGATACCTTTCCGCCTGTTAGAGGGTAAAAAGCTTGGCAGATGGATTAACTATAAAAATCTCTACTAACCTGACCAGGGCCAAGCGTGTTGATGCCATGGTCAAGACAGCTCCAACATCTCTACTTCTTGAGAAGATGAAATAAGTTTAGTATGCCTCCTTGTTCTGAAAAAAAATCTACAGGTGGATCCCTCGCAGCTCGGTAAGGGACTGCTCAGCTCAAGATCGGAAGAAGCAATAGAAGACAGTGAATGCAGCTCAGAACATTAGGACAAACTTCCCTTCTCTCTGTGGACTCCATCTAAATCTCCTGTTGCCTTGGAAAGGCAGCCAACGTACTGAAAATCCCAGCCCACCAAAAACACACTCTCTTCCCCCTCCTCCCATCGGGGAGACAGCTCAATGCACGCACCAAGAAGCTTAAAGACCGTTTCTTCCCCAGCTCCTGAGTGAACCCCACAGCCAAAATGATCTCATCCTGCCATTACTCTACACTAATCTATCTTTTATGTTATTGTAACTCTATGACCAATAAATTGCATTCTTTCACTTTATTCATCGATGTGAATGTTGGAGCTGACCTGTTAGACTGTTGTGGAAGAACATGATATATAAGCTTAAAAAGATTTTCTTGCTTGTTGAAGTGTGATAATCACAGATCATGTAAGCAAAACAATTGAACAATTTTTATGCCATCTCTGATCTATTTGTTAGCTTTAAAAAAAAGATTTAGGTGGTAGATTCCAATCCTTCACCATATTGGGAGTTTGACACAGTGCCGCAGCTACTCCACAGTGACCCGGGAACAGTCCTAACTTCCCATGCTGTCTGTGTGGAGTTTATAAGTTCTTCCTGTGATCGCGTGGGTTTCCAAAGAGTACTTCAATTTCCCAACACATTCCAAAGGTGTGCAATCTGGTCAGTTAATTGGCCAACCTAAAGTGCCTGTACTGTGTTGATGAGTGGGAGAATTTAAGGGGGTTGGGGATTGGAGATGTGGAGGGGAAGATTGGAAAATAGAAAGAATTAGTGTAGGATTAATGTAAAAATGAGTGTTTGATGGTCACGGTTAGAATAATGCTATTACAGCTCCGGCCACCCAGGTTCAAAACTAGTGCTGTCTGTAAAGAGTTTGTACATTCTTCCCGTGACCATATGAATTTCTCCTGGGTACTCCAGTTTCCTTCCACCCTCCAAAAGCATGCGGGGTTTGTAGGTTAATCGGTGTATTTAGGTGGCACAGGCTCATGGGCCTGAAGGGCTTGTTACCATGCTGTATCTCTCAATTAATTTTTTTTTCAATTCAAAATGAGAAAAAAATTATATTATATGGCACCTCCCACTGTGGGACTTTCAGGTTAGAATTCTGATGCAAAATGGTTGTACCCAGATTTATCAGTCTGCTTTCTATGCCATTAAATAATAGGCAAGTTTGTGCCCAAATCATTGAGTAAATGGTATACACAATAACATAAGGAATCGAAGCAGGAGTCAGCCATCTGGATCATAGAGCCTGCTCTGGCACTGAATAGGCTTGCCCAATCATGGGCTCAGCTCCATCTCTTTCCCAATATTCAAAGAGTTCTCGCCTTCATGTTATTCTTTAAATTGATGCACATAAAGGGAACATGAAGTCTTTTTATGAAGGTGATGGGCCACATCTGTCACACGTTTTACAAAGCTAAGAACTCAGCATATGGGTGGACCGGTTGGCGTAGTGGTTAAAGCAATGCCTTTACAGCGCCAGTGATTGGGTCCAGGGTTCAAATCCCACTCTGTCTGTAAGGAGTTTGCTGTTTCTCCCTGTGTCAGTGTGGGATTTCCCTGGGGGCTCCAGTTCCCTCCCACTGTTCAAAATGTACCGGGGGTGCATGTTAATTGGCAGCACAGACTTCTGAGCCGAAATGGCCTGTTACCATGCAGTATGTCTAAATTTTAAAAAATGACTTGGAAACGGATCGTCACGAGTCTCTGCATTAAGACTGAGAATGGAGAGGGGAGCTGTGAAATAAGGGGCGGTAGGTGATGGGGTGGGTGGGGGGGGGGGTGGAAGGATGATGGATTGATATAGTCTGGTGTGGAGACCAGAGGATGAGGCTGGAGACATTAGTTGGTGGGTACAAGCCGGAAAACCAAGAGGGAACGTAGGGCAGATGGAACCAAATGGGGGAAGGGAACTGAAGTGAACTGTGGGAGAAGTTAAGCAGGGACAATCCCCAAAACTTTAACCAATAATACCTCTTCATTATTTCTCTTCTGAACGTCTTTAATTCTTATAACCATATAACCATATAACCATGACTGATACCTTATCACCTCTCTACCCACACACCCTTTTTCCTCCTTGTAATATTTGTTAATACCCCTTCCTTCCTGAGTCTCGATGAAGGGGTCCTGACTTGAAATATTTACTGACCTTTTCTACCCATGACTCACCGAGTCATTGATGGCTTTGAGAGCTGTGCCTTTTACCTGAGAGTTGGAACCTGTAATTGTGCTGCAGGTTTCGAGATGGGAAGTTGTCATTGTCTACTAGATACAGCATCCCACTTTGAGATGCATTTCACAATGTCCTCCACTTCATAATGGAAGTGAAGCCACCAAGATGGATCGTTCAGGAATAGACCACACAAGTATTAATGATGGAAATAGACAATTAATAACTGATACAGCCTTGTATCTTTTACTTTCAGCACTAGCTCATTTATAGAACTCTTACATAAAGATTCCCTCTGAGTCCTTGAGTCAATATTTTTAAAGCTTATTTTGCTGTCAGCAAGCGAAACATTTATGATTGATCTCTTCTTCCCCCTAAACTGTACGATTTACAAGCTGTTTCAGAGGACAGTTGAAAATCATGATTAAATCTGGAGTTTTTAACAATAATAGTACTTTCACTAACTTTTTAATTCCATATATATTTAATTATTTGGATTTAGATTCAAAATATTCTCCCTTGGTCAAGCACACACATCTCTTTCCACTAATTCCAATAACTTAGCTGTAATATTGCCCTTTAGTATTATGAGTTCTTGAGTCATACCACATGAAACAGGCCATAGAACCAGGGAACACCACAGCATAGAAACAGGAACCTTTGGCCATTCTAGTCTGTGCCAAACCTTTTTTTTTTGCCTAGTCCCACTGACCTGCACCCATTCCATAGCCCTCCATACCTCTCCCATTTATGTACCTATCTAAATTCTTCTTAAATGTTAAAATTGAGCTCAAATTCACCACATCAGCTGGCAGCTTGTTCCACACTCCCACCACTCTCTGTGTGAAGAAGTTACCCCTCATGTTCCCCTGAAACTTCTCACCTTTCACTCATAACCCATATCTCACTTGCCCTCAGTGGAAAACTCTGTCCATCTCCTCATAATTTTAAACGTATCTATCACATCTTCCCTCTTTATAACCATATAACCATATACAGCACAGAACAGGCCAGTTTGGCCCTACTAGTCTATGCCGGAACAAATCCCCACCCTCCTAGTCCCACTGACCAGCACCTGGTCCATACCCCTCCAATCCTCTCCCCTCCATGTAATTATCCAGTCTTTCCTTAAATGTAAATAATGTCCTTGCTTCAACCAACTCTGCTGGAAGCTTATTCCACATCCCAACCACCCTTTGCGTGAAGAAATTTCCTCTCATGTTCCTCTTATAATTTTCCCCCTGCAATCTCAAACCATGGCCTCTGGTTTGAATATCCCCCTCCCTTAATTGAAAAAGCCTATCCACGTTGACTCTCTCTGTCCCTTTTAAAATCTTGAACACCTTCATCAAATCCCCCCTCAATCTTCTATGCTCCAGAGAAAAAAGCCCCAGGCTACTCAACGTTTCTCTGTAACTCAAACCCTGACATCCTGTCAACATTCTCGTGAACCTTCTCTGCACTCTCTCTATTTTGTTTATATCCTTCCTATAATTCGGTGACCAAAACTGCACACAGTATTCCAAACTTGGCCTCACCAATGCTTTGTATAATTTCATCATAACATCCCAACTCTTGAATTCAAAACTCTGATTTATGAAGGCCAACATTCCAAATGCCTTCTTCACCACTCTATCTACCTGAATATCAACTTTGAGGGAACTATTTACCATAACTCCTAAATCCCTTTGTTGCTCTGCACTCCTCAATTGTCTACCATCCAATGTATATGACCTATTTCCAAATTGCAATACTTCACACTTATCCATATTAAATTCCATCAGCCAATTCTCAGCCCACTCCTCTAGCTTTCTTATATCTTTTTTTAATCTACGGTAATCTTCCTCACTATCCACAATACCACCAATCTTTGAATATCTGCAAACTTACTTATCCAATTTACCACCCCTTCTTCCAGATCGTTAATATATATAACAAACAATAGTGGACCCAGGACCGATCCCTGAGGAACTCCACTAGTCACCGGCCTCCAATTTGACAAACAATTTTCTACCAGTACTCTCTGACACCTCCCATCCAACCATTGCTGAATCCATTTCACTACCTCCTTATTTATTCCTAATGCCTCCACCTTTTTTCATAACCTCCTGTGAGGAACTTTGTCAAAAGTTTTACTAAAGTCTAAATAGACAACATCCACAGCCTTCCCTTCATCAATCTTTTTTGTAATCCCCTTGAAAAATTCTTTCAGGCTTGTTAAGCATGATCTATCCCTGACAAAACCATGCTGACTACTTCCTATCAATCCCTGTTCTTCCAAATATTTGTAAATGATATCCCTCAGAACACTTTCCATCAACTTACCCACCACAGACGTCAGACTCACAGGTCTATAATTTCCTGGCTTACATTTGGACCCTTTCTTAATTAGTGGAACAACATGACCACCCTTCAATCCTCTGGCACTACCCCCGTGACCAGTGACATCCTAAATATCTTTGTTAATGGCCCCACTATCTGTACACTAGCCTCCCTGAGTGTTCTTGGGAATACTTTGTCTGGACCCAGAGATATGTCCACCTTTATCTTTTTTAACACTGCCATCACTACCTTCTCGGTTATCCTTAAATGATTCATGACCTCCCCACTATTTTCTTTTACTTCAAATGGCACAATATTTTTTTCCCTAGTGAATAGCAAGGAAAAAACATAATTTAAAATTTCCCCCATCTCCTCTGACTTCTCACTCAGCCTACCCACCCTATCTACAAGGGGTCCAATTTTATCCCTCACTAATTTTTTACTTTTAATGTACCTATAGAAACCCTTTGGATTGATTCTTACTCTGCCTGCCAAAGCCTCTTCGTGCCTCTTTTTGGCTTTTCTAATTTCTTAAGATTTTTTCTATACTCCTTGTAGTCTTCTTTCAATTTCTCAGCACCCTGCTGTTTATACCTCTTGTACACCTCCCTCTTTCTCCTATCCAAATTTCTAATATTCTTCGAAAACCAAAGCTCCCTATGACTTCCAGCCTTTCCTTTGATCCTCACTGGGACATATCTACTCTTAAAATTTCTTCTTTGAATATTCTCCATTTTTCATTTACATCCTTTCCTGAAAAAAATCATCTCCCACTCAATACTCCCCAAAGCCATTCTCATTCCTTCAAAATTTGCTTTTCTCCAATCCAGAACCTCAACTTCAGGCCCTTCTTTGCTCTTCCTTAAAACTAATAGAGTTGTGATCACTAGACCCAATTTGTTCTCCAATATTAACATCAGACCTATCTCGTTCCCTATCAGGAGATCCAGTATTACACCATCCTGAGTCGGTTCCTCTATGTATTAATTAAGAAAACTATCTTGCACACATTTGACAAACTCTAGCCCATCCAGCCCTCTTACTGTATGGGTATCCCAATCAATGTGAGGGAAGTTAAAATCTCCCATGATCACACCTTATGTTTATTACACATATATGCTATCTCCTTACAAATTTGGTCTTCCAATTTTCTTGGCCCATTTGGTGGTCTATAATACACTCCTATTAGTACCCTCATGCCTCCTCCATCCCTCAATTCCACCTGAACAGCCTTGGCTGGACTTGTTGAAATCAACAAAATCTGTTGGACCTTATTGCATGCATTATTAAAGATTGCAACAATGTTTTGTCCCTGCTGCACTGAATATTCTTCATTTCATTCCAGTTATGGACATCACTGATATTGTGAAAGGCAAAGCAGAAAGCGATGAAGAGAAGCAGCATTTTATTCCTTTCCATCCGTGAGTCGTTTCAATTCTTTCTTGGATTAAATGAAGACAGATAAATATTAGTTTGGATTGGGTAGCATCCACAGAAATGTTTCGTTAATATGTTGGGGTGGCCATTGCAAAAGAAGGCATGGTCATAGGGTTACCATATATTACCATACATGTTTGCATTTATATAATGTTAAAAGTAAACAGTATTATTAAAAACTAGTAACCTATGACCATGTCCTCCTTTGGAACGGCTACATGTTTTTGAGCAAGGAATCCGTTGTGATTGTAATTTAATACACAAGAGTGCTGGAGAAACTCACCAGGTCACACAGAGATCATAGGCATGAACAAAGAGCAGGCAACCACCTGAATCAAAGGGTCAGGGGAGGATGGAAGAAGGTGCAGGGGGAGGAGCACAGGCCAAAAGACAAGAGGTAATGGATGATTATGGGTAGAAGAGAAGAAAAAGCTGAGATGTACTAGGGGAGAGGATAGCTCTGTGAATCCAAGGTAAGGATTTGTTTTAGTCAATATTTTAATGGCAGTGGCACCACTTTATGATAATGTTCTCTTTCTTCTGGTGAAGTCAGTATCAACGTATGCAATTGCTCTAACCAGCATTGACATGAATTCCTCTCACATTACTAGTGCTGTCACAAATTAATTGCAACCAAGGAAACTCCTCCCTTGAACTATTAAGGTTTCTGGCTGTAAATGAAAGACCTTTAAAATTTTATCAAAATGTTGTTCAGATCAAGAATTCTGAAAAAAAACATTTTATAAATAATTTTATAAACTCCTGTCATATTGATTTAAATTATAATCATGAGTAATCATGGAAAAAGAACATTTTATGAGATGATAAATACTAATTTTGAATTTGAATATATCCACTTTAACTATTCAAGCCTCTTTGCTGGAATAATTATAATTTCATCATTCAAAGAGCAATCAATAATTTGCTTCCAAAAAGAAAGTAAGAATATAATTATTTTTTTATGTATTTTAAATCCTTTAAGTCTTCCAAAACACTTCAAAAACAATAATTTAATTTCAAAATGATGTTTTTTATTACAGGTAAATGCAACAGTTAATTTGCAGTACCAGTGCGGAGTGTGAGAATGCATATGAGGGTGTTTGTGTACAGTGTCAGTGCAGTTTGTGTATGAGAATCATTGTGTGAATATGTCTGAGGGTATGAGCATGTGCAGTGTCAATGTGGTGGGAGAGTACGTCTGAGGGTGTTTGTGTGTCTGTGTGGTGTCAGTGTGGTGGGAGAGTATGTGTGAGGGTGTTTGTGTGTCTGTGTGGTGTCAGTGTGGTGGGAGAGTATGTGTGAGGGTGTTTGTGTGTCTGTGTGGTGTCAGTGTGGTGGGAGAGTATGTGTGAGGGTGTTTGTGTGTCTGTGTGGTGTCAGTGTGGTGGGAGAGTATGTGTGAGGGGGTTTGTGTGTCTGTGTGGTGTCAGTGTGGTGGGAGAGCATGTGTGAAAGTATTTGTGTGTATGTGCGGTGTCATTGTGGTGGGAGAGTATGTGTGAGGGTGTTTGTGTGTCTGTGTGGTGTCAGTGTGGTGGGAGAGTATGTGTGAGGGTGTTTGTGTGTCTGTGTGGTGTCAGTGTGGTGGGAGAGTATGTGTGAGGGTGTTTGTGTGTCTGTGTGGTGTCAGTGTGGTGGGAGAGTATGTGTGAGGGTGTTTGTGTGAATGTGCGGTGTCATTGTGGTGGGAGAGTATGTGTGAGGGTGTTTGTGTGTCTGTGTGGTGTCATTGTGGTGGGAGAGTATGTGTGAGGGTGTTTGTGTGTCTGTGTGGTGTCAGTGTGGTGGGAGAGTATGTGTGAGGGGGTTTGTGTGTCTGTGTGGTGTCAGTGTGGTGGGAGAGTATGTGTGAGGGTGTTTATGTGTCTGTGTGGTGTCAGTGTGGTGGGAGAGCATGTGTGAGGGTGTTTGTGTGTCTGTGTGGTGTCAGTGTGGTGGGAGAGTATGTGTGAGGGTGTTTGTGTGTCTGTGTGGTGTCAGTGTGGTGGGAGAGTATGTGTGAGGGTGTTTGTGTGTCTGTGTGGTGTCAGTGTGGTGGGAGAGTATGTGTGAGGGTGTTTGTGTGTCTGTGTGGTGTCAGTGTGGTGGGAGAGTATGTGTGAGGGGGTTTGTGTGTCTGTGTGGTGTCAGTGTGGTGGGAGAGTATGTGTGAGGGGGTTTGTGTGTCTGTGTGGTGTCAGTGTGGTGGGAGAGCATGTGTGAAAGTATTTGTGTGTATGTGCGGTGTCATTGTGGTGGGAGAGTATGTGTGAGGGTGTTTGTGTGTCTGTGTGGAGTCAGTGTGGTGGGAGAGTATGTGTGAGGGTGTTTGTGTGTCTATGTGGTGTCAGTGTGGTGGGAGAGTATGTGTGAGGGTGTTTGTGTGTCTGTGAGGTGTCAGTGTGGTGGGAGAGTATATGTGAGGGTGTTTATGTGTCTGTGTGGTGTCAGTTTGGTGGGAGAGCATGC
The DNA here is from genome assembly GCF_036971445.1 of Narcine bancroftii. Lineage (NCBI taxonomy): Eukaryota > Metazoa > Chordata > Chondrichthyes > Torpediniformes > Narcinidae > Narcine > Narcine bancroftii. Next base: position 49,658,210 of record NC_091477.1, read on the forward strand.
GTGAGAGTATTTGTGTGTATGTGCGGTGTCATTGTGGTGGAAGAGTATGTGTGAGGGTGTTTGTGTGTCTGTGTGTTGTCAGTGTGGTGGGAGAGCATGTGTGAGGGTGTTTGTGTGTCTGTGTGGTGTCAGTGTGGTGGGAGAGTACGTGTGAGGGTGTTTGTGTGTCTGTGTGGTGTCAGTGTGGTGGGAGAGCATGTGTGGGGGTGTTTGTGTGTCTTGTGGTGGGAGAGTATGTGTGAGGGTGTTTGTGTGTCTGTGTGGTGTCAGTGTGGTGGGAGAGTATGTGTGAGGGTGTTTGTGTGTCTGTGTGGTGTCAGTGTGGTGGGAAAGCATGTGTGAGAGTATTTGTGTGTATGTGCGGTGTAATTGTGGTGGGAGAGCATGTGTGAGGGTGTTTGTGTGTCTGTGTGGTGTCAGTGTGGTGGGAGAGTATGTGTGAAGGTGTTTGTGTGTCTGTGTGGTGTCAGTGTGGTGGGAGAGTACGTGTGAGGGTGTTTGTGTGTCTGTGTGGTGTCAGTGTGGTGGGAGAGCATGTGTGGGGGTGTTTGTGTGTCTGTGTGGTGTCATTGTGGTGGGAGAGCATGTGTGAGGGTGTTTGTGTGTCTGTGTGGTGTCAGTGTGGTGGGAGAGCATGTGTGGGGGTGTTTGTGTGTCTGTGTGGTGTCATTGTGGTGGGAGAGCATGTGTGAGGGTGTTTGTGTGTCTGTGTGGTGTCATTGTGGTAGGAGAGCATGTGTGAGGGTATTTGTGTGTCTGTGTGGTGTCAGTGTGGTGGGAGAGCATGTGTGGGGGTGTTTGTGTGTCTGTGTGGTGTCAGTGTGGTGGGAGAGCATGTGTGAGGGTGTTTGTGTGTCTGTGTGGTGTCATTGTGGTGGGAGAGCATGTGTGAGGGTGTTTGTGTGTCTGTGTGGTGTCATTGTGGTGGGAGAGTATGTGTGAGGGTGTTTGTGTGTCTGTGTGGTGTCAGTGTGGTGGGAGAGCATGTGTGGGGGTGTTTGTGTGTCTGTGTGGTGTCATTGTGGTGGGAGAGCATGTGTGAGGGTGTTTGTGTGTCTGTGTGGTGTCATTGTGGTGGGAGAGTATGTGTGAGGGTGTTTGTGTGTCTGTGTGGTGTCAGTGTGGTGGGAGAGCATGTGTGGGGGTGTTTGTGTGTCTGTGTGGTGTCAGTGTGGTGGGAGAGCATGTGTGAGGGTATTTGTGTGTCTGTGTGGTGTCATTGTGGTGGGAGAGTATGTGTGAGGGTGTTTGTGTGTCTGTGTGGTGTCAGTGTGGTGGGAGAGCATGTGTGGGGGTGTTTGTGTGTCTGTGTCGTGTCAGTGTGGTGGGAGAGCATGTGTGGGGGTGTTTGTGTGTCTGTGTGGTGTCAGTGTGGTGGGAGAGCATGTGTGAGGGTGTTTGTGTGTCTGTGTGGTGTCATTGTGTTGGGAGAGTATGTGTGGGGGTGTTTGTGTGTCTGTGTGGTGTCATTGTGGTGGGAGAGCATGTGTGGGGGTGTTTGTGTGTCTGTGTGGTGTCAGTGTGGTGGGAGAGCATGTGTGGGGGTGTTTGTGTGTCTGTGTGGTGTCAGTGTGGTGGGAGAGCATGTGTGGGGGTGTTTGTGTGTCTGTGTGGTGTTAGTGTGGTGGGAGAGCATGTGTGAGGGTGTTTGTTTATGTGCAGTGTCAGTGTGTATGGGGGCGGTACGTGTGAGGGTGTTTGCGTGAATGTGTGGTGTCAGTGTTTATGGAAGGTTCATGTGAGGTTGTGTGTATGTACAGTGCCAGTGTGTATCGGAGGGTATATGTGAGGGCATTTGTGTGTATGTGAAGAGTCATTTTGTGTGGGAGAGTACGTGTGAGGGTATTTGTGTGTATGTGCAGTGTCAATGTGTATAGGAGGGTATGAGGGTGTTTATGTGTATGTGCTGCGTCAGTGTGTATGGGAGAGTACGTGTGAGGGTGTTTGTGTATGTGCAGTTTCAGTGTGTGGGACAGTATATGTGAGGGTGTTTGTGTGTATGTGCGGTGTCAGTGTGTATGGGAGAGTGCATGAGATTGTTAACCAAAAATTTAACTATTTTCCACACCTACACATACATTAATTGGAACTAAATTTTCCTCTAATTTAGTTTGTAAGTTTGGTGATGTTTTCTAAATGATCAAAAATTCAGTTTGCAGAGACAATGTCTGCTCTGCAAGCACTGAATGTTTATCATGTGTCTGTTCAATCTTCTTCCACTGCTGGGCAGGAATGTGGAGGCAATGGGTTGGAAATCAGGGTTCTAGCAGAAGGCAGCCACCCTGCTCCAGCTGTATGACTGGTAGTCGCTGCAAACCTGCACTGGCAGAACTGAAGTAAAGCACTGTGGTGGCATAAAGGAGTGGTTTCTCTCACTGAAACAATAACCACCCCGGCTGTGCATAGTTGATCAAATTTTGGAGTGGGCATAAAAGTCCTTCATATTCTAAAGCAAACATACGCCCAATATTTCATGAGAATTTTGGATCATCACTGAGGGGGAAATTACTTCTTACTTTACACTCACCCAGTCACGTGCATCTCCTTACACTTTTTTTTAACTCTCATATAAACTTTATTCAAACTATAACATTACAAGATACAAACCACACACTGATATACAATGAAAAACCACCATTAACACGTGGCAAAGAAAAACCCCACGAGAAGCAGTAATCACTCCCGCCTCAGTATCAAATTAAAACACCATTTTTATCATCAACCACACATGCGATTCCTTGGTGGGCCTCACCCTTCCTGGAACTCGGCCACCATCCCCTTGGATACCGCCTGCTCCCACTTCAACGGCGCACTAGTCACGGACACAACCCTGAAAGATGGACGGGCAGGCCGTCAGCTTGCCCCACCCCCTTCACCGCCCACTGCCTTGCTCTGTGAATAGCCAGTTTCGCAAACCCCCGACAAGGAGATCCTGTTCCCGACCCACCCCCACTGCCCCATAACCGGATGCCTACAGATCTGGAGCGTGAAGCTAATGTACAACCAGATTTTGATGAGCAGCCCCTTCAGGTGGGCGAAGAGGGGCTGAAATGTCTCGTACACTCCACACCACCACCTCCTGGCCACAGAAGTGACAGGGTCACTTTGTACTTTCCACATCCTGCTCTTGAGAGGCATTGATAGGTAAGAATCTTTTCCCTGGGGTAAAAGTGTTACACACTGGAGGACATGTGTTTAAGGTGAGGGGGAAAAAGTTTAAGGGAGAAATGTGGGACAAATATTTCACACAGAGAGTGAGGGGTGCATGGAAGGGATTCCCAGAATTAGTGGTGGAAGAATAGGGTTGGGACAGACACATGAATATGAATGGTTGGAGGGTAACTATCAGGTGCAAGCAGCAGATTGCTCTTTTAATTCGGGCATCATGTTTGGAACAGACACATGGGTTGAAGGGTGTGTATTTTGCTGTATCGTTCCATGTCCTTATGTTTTATGCGATTATGATGTGTCATGAAAACAGCTTAATAGACATGGAGAAAGTGTGCAGAAAAAGGCAAGGACACAAGTGGATAAAAATACATCAGCACCATGAGCCACTGACCATCCTGGCAGTGGATATCCCAACAAGGTTGCTGGTATTTTTAGATTGTCCCAAAGTCTCTCAATCTACAGATACATCCTAGAAAAAAAAAATTCCGTTTGACTCAAGAGCCATTGCCGTCCCTCTGCTAAATGACATAAAGAACTGAGGTGCAGTCACTATTATTTTTAATTTTAATACCACATGACAGAAGATCGTTCTGATCATTGAAACCCATTTACACCCAATTAACTCACCAATGTTGTGAAGTTTGGAGGGTGGGACTTAACTGGTGTGCCCGATGAAAACCCATGCAGATAATGGGGCAAATGTACAAACTCCTTATAGACAGGGCTGGCTTCAAATCCAGGTCCCTGGCCCTGTAATAGCATCGTGCTAACTGCTGCACCAACCGTGCTGCCCTTTGGACTCTTGTGACCATAGGTGTGTCACAGGGTTTGGTGTTGGATCTCCTATTGTTCATCATCTATTTAGCGACTTGGATGAGAATGGAGGTGGTGCGGTCAGTCAGTTTGAGCAAGCCATCAAAACTGGTGGTGTGATGGAGAGAGAATAAGAATTTCTCAGGTTACATCATGATCTAGACCAACTGGGGTAGCGGGCAATGGAATGGCTGGGTAATCAGGATCTAGACCAACTGGGGTAGCGGGCAATGGAATGGCTGGGTAATCGGGATCTAGACCAACTTGGGTAATGGGCAATGGAATGGTTGGGTAATCAGGATCTAGACCAACTGGGGTAGTGGACAATGGAATGGCTGGGTAATCGGGATCTACACCAAATGGGGTAGCGGCAATGGAATGGCTGAGTAATCAGGATCTTGAGTAAATGTGATGATGAATGCTGGGAAATTAAAGCAGAGCTGTACATTTACAGAGATTGAATGGGTCCTGGACAGTGTTGTACAACAGAGAGATCCAGGGGTACAAGTAATAGGTTCCCTGAAAGTGGCGACATAGGGAGACAAATGTGGCACAAAAAAAGGCTTATGGCATTGATGGCTTCTTCTGACAGGGCACTGACTGCAAGAACTGAAACTTTATATTGCAGCTTCATGGGATGTGGCTGAGATCCCATCTGGAATATCAGGAACATTTCTGGTTGCTATACTGTCGGAAGAATGTCATTATAATAGGGAGGGTACAGAAAAGATTCACAAAATTGTTACTAGGGCTTGAGTTGTGAAGAGAGATGAAAATGGCTTTACCTCGAGCGAAAGAGGCTGAGGGGTGACCTTAAAGCCATAATGAAAATCACTTGGGCCTCAATGGATGATCTCAGTCTTTTACCCAGGGTAGGGAAGTCTAAAGTGAGAGTGCATGGGTTTAAGGGGAGAGAGCTAAGGGGGGAGGGGACGGGGGGTGGTTGTGCGCGAGCAGCAGATTTTTCATACAGAGAGTGGTGGGTATGTAAGATGAGTTGCCTGTGAAAATGGTGGAGGTGAGTACATTTGCGACACTTATAAAGTCCATGAATGGGACCTTGCCCAAAACGTTAGCTCTATATCTATACCTTTGCTACATAAAGTACACTATTTGACCAGCTGAGTTCCTCTAGCATGGTGTTTGTAACCATTACCATCAGGAAGGAGCTACAGGAGCATCAAAATCAGGACTGTCAGCTGGGGAATTGCTCTTTCCCACTGCCTGTAAAATTGGCAGTCAGTATTCTGTCACCGTGTAAATCATCACAAATCTCTATAGATATATATTTTTTGATTATTTATGTTCTGTGTATTTTGTTTGCATTATGGCACTGATTCATCAGGTTGTATATATTACAATCAGATAATGATGAATGTGTTGGGTTGAAGGGCCTATATCCACACTCTATAACTCCATGACTATGAATCTAGGACTCGTTCTATTCTGGAAACAGCAGGCTGGAATTCAGTTGCTAAATCTTCTCCAGAATATAACTCGATTAGGATTGGTAAAGCTAATCCCATTCAAAACAAAAGGAAGCCTATCATGCTTGGGCTTCCATGATGAGCAATTATACATGTTGAGTACCCCTTATATAAAATTCTCTAAAATCTAAAGTTTTTTGAGAGCAGACATGGCACCACAAATGGAAAATTCCTCACCTGACCTCGTTTGCTCATGTGGGCCGCTGTTGGCATCAGTTTATTACCAGCCATTGTCACTGCCACACGTACGTGCATTGCTCTCTGGTTTTCTTTTGCTTATTCTCTGCTCTGTGGTACAAATATTTTGTTGAAAATGTCAAAAAGGCATGCATGTACCCCGATGGGTAGCAGTGATAAGAAAAAGAGGAAGAATTTATATTTATCTATAGCACAGAAAGTCAAGCTAAACTAGACAGTGGCGCAAGTGTGAAACTCCTTACAGAAGAGTATGGGGCTGGAATGACGACCAACTATGACCTGAAGAAACAGTTTGAGTTCGATACTAAAAGTGATGAACAGAAGTTAATGAAAAGTGGAAAAAACACTGCATAAAGCTCCAAGTGAAGATCTCGATCGTGCATTGGAAGAGTGGATCCATCAACGTTGCAGTCACCACGTGCCACTTAACAGTATTCTGATCAAGAAACAAGCAAAGATCTATCATGATGAACTGAAAATTGAAGGGAACTGTCAATATTCAACGGGCTGGTTGAATAAATTTAAGAGATACGGCATTAAATTTTCAGTGATTTGCTATTATTTAACAACTGATACAGGCATTCTGCTGATGCTACTGCTCTGCATAGTTACCCTAAACACATTATTCCAGAATCCGAAAAAAAAATCCAAAATCTGAAACACTTCTGGTCCCATGCATTTTGGATAAGGGATACTCAACCTGTACTTTAATGCAAAGTGATTACTTAACAGCCTACTGTACAATATGTATGACACAATCTCGGAGTACAACTGTGATGTAGCCAGATACCTCTAGCCCCAGCCTGTATATTTATGTATTGCTTTGCTTTAAACCTGCATCTATTACATTTCACAAGTTTTCACTCTCATTTTTTGCAGATTTGTAGCAGAGAATGATTTTTTGCACTCTTTACTTAATCGAGTCATTTCTACCAAAGCAGGGGATGAAAAGGGACAAGGTAATCCTTTTGATCATACTACAAGATGTTATGTTCTGCATAATTTGCATGTCAGAATAAAATTAATTAAGTGTCACTAATATTAACTGGAAATTAGTCATTTTGCCTCCAGTAACATTGAATGACGAAAATATTTTTTCTATTGGGCTGGATTTGGACAGTGCTGAGTGTTGAGGTAAACTCTGCCCTCAACAATGTTTGTGGATTCAATTTCAAGTTTATTGTCATGTACCAGGGTACAGAGAAAAAGTTTGTTCTATGAGAGTCCAGCTAGTCAGCCCATACATAGTGCAGCAATAAAAACAGTGTTGTGTGTAGAGTTAAAGAGATAGATCTATTAGTACAGAGCAAAATTCACTGTGAATTTTGCACAGGAGTCTGATGACAGAGGGGGAAATAAACTGTCTGTGAATCTGGTGGTGAATGATCTCATGCTCGTGGAAGGAAGATAGTGAAAGGAGTGAGGCCAAGTGGGATGTGTCTTTGATATACTGGCTGCTTTCCAAGGCAGTGGGCATTGTTGATGGAGGGAAGTGGGATGTGTAAGGAGGCCTGAGCTTCATTTACAACCCTCTGCAGTTTCTTGTGCTCTTGGGTGGAACAGTTCCTATACTGAGGTACGATAGGAGGCTTCAGCAGTGCATCTGAAGAAGATTTTGAGGGAAGCATGTGACGTGCCAAATTTCCTCAGGTTTCTGAAGAGGTTGAGGTACTGGGGCACTTTCTTGGTCATTGTGTCAATGTGAGTTGTCCAGGACAGGTCACTAGAGATGATTCCTCCTGTGAGCTTTAAGCTATCTATTAGCTCCACCTTAGCACCATTGATGCAGGGAGGGCAGTGAGCACTTCTCTTGCAGAAGTCTTTGACCAGCTCCTTAATCTTGCTCACACTGAGTGGGAGGTGGTTGTCCTAGCACCAAAGCACTAGTTCATTTGTCTTCTTTGTGTACATCAAATCACCATTGTTAGAGATCCTGCTCATGACAATGGTGTCATCCACAAAAATAGAGATGGAGCTAAAATATAAACAAGCAAGTCTGCAGATGCTAGGGTTGAATGCTGGGGTGATGCGGCATCCATAGGGAAAATGAGCAACCTACGTTCCCTGCCTACCTGACAGAGGGCCTGCACGCAAAACATTGACTACCCTTTATGGATGCTGTGTGACCTGCTGTGTTTCTCCAGCATGTTTGTGGATTGGAGCTGAAGTATGCCTGGTCACACAGTCGTGATTGCACAGGGAGTATAGTGGGTGCTGAGTACACAGCCTTACTGGTGTTGAGGATAACCAGGAAGCACCCAACCTCTCTGATGGCAGCCTGTGCAATAGGAGGAGATGGATGCAGCTGCAGAGGGGTGGGGTGAGGCCAAGTTTGGAGGGGGGGGGGTGGTGGGTTGCCGATGAGGATCGAAAAGGATGAAAACAGGGCAAAATACTTCAGATGGATAACAAGGCTTACAGGAAATGCTTCCTCACAATGTCCTGGATTATTTGCCTATCATGCATCAGCATGCTTTAGGAATTCCCAAGCCACTTCCTGCCAACATCACTTTCCTGAATCCCCGATCCTTAATATTCAAAAGCAAAATTGTTCATGACATTGCTTTTATTATCATGTTCTAACGAGGCTCTTTATGATTTTTGCTAACGTGTTCTTACTGCTGTGTACAACTGAAAGCTATTACTCATTCAGAAACGAGCATCACATCCAATTACTCAATCAATGATCAAACTACCAGAAATCATTGCAGACAAAAACTTTCTGACTCTCTTCTCCCAGAGATTTGAGTAAGTCTTTGAAGCAAATTCCCAAACCCACACTCGGATCTAATGACTGTTGCTTGCAGTGAGATGTTCCAAATTAGAAAGGTGAACAGATGGTTGGAAAAAGAGTGAGAAAGAAACAAAATAGACATGAAAAGGCTCCTTGAGCCTGCATTATTTTTCATCCATGTGCTTAGCTAGCTCTAAAGGTTGTCATAGCTGAAGAGTGGTCGTGGGGACAAACTCCCACTGCTACACACATGCTCTTCATGGCGTGCATCTCAAATAGCCTCTGACAACCAAGTCCAACTCCTGGCCTTTGTGTGTGCCATAGTTCTTGTGCTTGGCAGAACTGTTCTAACTGACAGGAGGAAGGGCAAAAGTGGGCCATTGGCACCTTGAAACCAGTTGCTGTGGGCAGATGGGGCTTGTTAACTGTGGATGGTAACTCATCCAGCAGAGGGAAGACTCTGATTTCAAACCTTCGCTGACTTGTGTCTATACCCACTCACAGGAAAGGATTTGGGAGTAAATCCCAAGGAAAAATCTGGAGTTGGAATCGCAAATGCAGCTGACTGCTGTACCCAGCTCCTGAGATGCTGCTGGTATCAAACTGTATCAACTTTTGTTGTTCTTTTAGACTTGTCATTAGCATGGAGTGTGGTGGGGTGGGGGGGGAGGGATGTGTCCCACTGCATGGGCAACAGACGGATCTCCATATCAACTCTGCTGCCCTGGCTTGTGTCCTAGAGAGGCCCCATCCAGCTCATTGACTACCAGAGGCACGGTACCCATGGTCAAGACCACTGTTTCACTCATTTCCCTGATCACTGAATTAAAAACAAAAATTCTGGGAATATCAGCATGTGTTTAGGATTTATGGCCTTTATCCAGATCTAACAATGGTTGGAAATGTAGAGGTGGGGGGGGGGGAAAAGAAGAAGAGTGGTGAATGCAGTTCAGACCATCTCATCCCCCTCCCCCCTCCATCAACTTCATCCGCATTTACCCCTTCCTTGGAGAAGTAGCTGACACATTGAAAGATTCATTCCACTCCAACGACACTCTCTTCACTCACCTCCCTTTGGGAAGAAGGTTCCCACACCAGGTTCAAGGACAGTTTCTGTGCTGCTGTTATCAGATTCCAGGACGAACCTCACACCAGTTGAATTATGTTGCCAACTGATATCTGTCTGTAACTCTGCTCTTGTGTGCTTTGAACTGCTGTACTATGCTTGGAATTTCAAGCTTGCCTGCTCGCTGCACCTGGGCAATAAACTTGTCCCATCAACATGAAAGGTCAGAGAGAGCATAGGAAATGTCTGTAGTAGGGAGGAGTCCAAAAGCTTCTGAATGACATGAAGCCCATTGCTCACTACTCAGAGAGAATGGTACTGGGGGGGAGTAGAAAAAACTGCAAAAGAAAACACTCTAGTTGTTTGAAATCTGAAATAAAAGAGAAGACCGGCAATACCCAGCAGGTCAGGCAGCATACTTGGAGAGAGAATAACAAATTTAATATTGTAGGTCAATCACCTTCCATCAGAGCTAGGCTTATTAGAATATAATCTGGTTATCTGACATGGAAGCCTGCAGGTTTCCTCCCAACAGTAAGATGCAGAACTAGATGGTCGATCTTCTGATCTCACAAATGACAGGTGAGTCAGGAACGGGTTGGTTTGGACACAAAGCTCTTAAAGGGCAATGCCATCTCCAGACAAACCAGACAAAAGGGCAGGGTACTGAGACCTCCATTACCAAGCATGCTACTGAAAAATGCACAGTCATTAGAAAATAAAATTAATGACCTCAGAGCAAGGCTGCTTTATCAGAGACAGATGAGACAAATCTCAAGCCCCTTTCACACTTTCATTCCAGTAACTTGGCCGTTCAGTGTCCCGGGATAGGAATGGGGTTTTTGCCTTTCGCACTAGACCATTCCTAACTGGAACACCGAACGCTTTCACACTTGCAAGGGTTTATCCCCGGCATTCGGTCTGTTCTACCTTTAATAGGAAGTGCCTGCAAGGCAATTGCCTGATCTCAATGCCGTTGTCTGCAGATCCGGGGGATTGTACTAGGGGTCGAGGCCAGCAATCCCCGGCGTGAGATGATGTCATCTGATGCTGGTGTTGAGCAGATTTTTCTTTCACACTTTCTATTCTAAAGGCCGATTAGCGGTTGATTCCTGGGATCACTAAAGGGGCTTTAGTTGTCTACTGCACTGAAGACCTGGTTGACAGGGAACACCGCGATCTGACCAGAGGGTTTCACCATTCACAGACTGGATCAGAAGGGTGTGGGTTGTGAGCTTTTTAGTTAACACCAGCTGGTGTTCGTATATTGGTGTAATGTCGACTTCCTGCTCCACTGATCTAGAGGAAATATTGATGAAATGCAGACCCTCTATCTACCCCGAGATTTCTCATCAGGGATTCTTACCAGTTTATATCCCTCTCAATGCCAATTATAAAAAGACACTTGTTGAACTGCATGATGTGGTCTGTAGAGATCCCCCTACAACTACAGATCATAGAATGTGACTTTAATTAGGCCTAAGAAAACTCTGCCTAATCATTACCAGCAAATAATCTGCTGTACCAGAGGTCCCAGCACACTTGATCACTGTTACACTAAGATAAGAAAATCCTATCGTTCTTTCCCAAGACTGCAGTTTGGCAAGACAGATCACTTGGCAGTGCTCTTTCTACCTGCATACAGACTGAGCCCAAAAGGTGAGGGTCCAGTGATCAGGACAGCCAGAAGATGGTTGCAGGAGGTTGAAGAACAGTTGAAAGGATTGTCTCGAGTCAGTGTGTTCACAAACTAATCTGAGGGTCTGAATCATTACGTCTGGCTGTTATGGACTTTATTAAATCAGCTGTGGATGAGTGTGTTCCCATCAAATCATTCCCAACCAGAAGCCCTGGATGAACAATGAAATCCAAAACCTTCTGAGAGCCAGATTATAGGCATTTAAGGCTGAAGATCAAGAACAAATTAGAGGAGCAATACCTCATATTTTGTCTAGGCATCCTCTAGCCAAATAGTGTTAACATATTCCTGTTAGCCACCCCCCTCAGTCTTTCTCTTTCCCTGTCCCTATGTCTCCTTTCTTCTACCTCTCTCTGTCTGGCTGGCTGTCTCCCTCCCTTTCCCTTTGTCTCCTTTACGCCATCTCTCAGTAATAGAGCCACCCCCCCCAATCAATTCTCTCTTTTCCTCCTCTCCATGTCCAATTATTGCCTTTTGCCTGTAGGTCTGTGCTCCTCCTTCCCCCCCCCCACCCTTTCTATTTAGGCATTCCTTGATGGAGAGCTCATTCCCAAAACATTGGTTATTTATCTTTATCTTCCGCAGATGCTGTGAGCCCTGATGTGTTCCTCCAACATTTTTGTGCTTTTACTGCACTCACCATATCTGCAAACATCCATGTTTCACTCTTTCATGAACACTACACAAAGAACAGGCATGACCTACCAGAAAACCATAGTGGTTGAAATGGAGAATGGAAATAACAAAGGGTGCCTGACAGCTGTGGCAGGGCCTAAATGAAATACGCTGCTACAAAACCAAATCTGGTACAATAGGAAACAGTGAGGCTTCATTCCCAGATGAGCTCAATGAAATCCATGGTCTATTTGAGAATAAGGAAGAACCATTGCGCACCTCGATGTACCCTGAAAGTCCTCTACTATCAGTATCCTAAGATGACATGCAGCCTACCTTGGGAAACTGAATCCAAGGAAAGGATCCAGTCTGGACAGAGTACCTGTCTTAGTACTGAAAACCTGTGCTGAACAACTGGCTATTCTTGGATATCTTCAACATTTCCCTCCAACAGGGTGTGATGTGCACCTGTTTCAAACAGGCTTCAATTGTACTAGTGCCCAAGAAGATTGGTAACCTGCCTAAATGGATATCGACCAGTGGCTGATGAAATCTTTTGAGAGGCTGGTGTTAAAGCACTCCTGTATGAGTGGAAACATGGATCTGTTCCAATTTGCTAATCGCTGCAATAGGTCTATAGCAGATGTTATCACACTGACTCTACACAAAGCCCAAAACACCTGGACAATAAAGATGCATACATACATCAGGATGTTTTTTATCGACTACAGTTTGGCATTGAACTTCATCATCCCCTTCAAAACTGATCAGCCAACTCCAAGACCTGAGTTTCAATACACCACTGTGTAACTGGATCTCGGATTTCCCTATCACGAGACCTCAGTCAGGGAAGATTGGCAAGAACATCTCTTCCACAATGTCCATCAGTCCCAAAGCACTACAGAGCTGCGTTCTCACCCCCTGCCCTCTTGCTTTACACCTATCACTGTGTAACTCGGTGCGAGAACAACACAGTCTACAAATTTGCTGATGACACCACGGTAGTGGGCTGTACCCCCTCCATAAATCTTCGTCCGCGAAGCCAAGCCAAAGAAGAAAGAAGAAAAAGAGTGGGCTGTATAAAGAGGGACAATGAGTCAGTGCACAATAAAAGATTGAAAACTTGGCAGAATGGTGCACTAACAACAACCTCTGAGTCAACATCACCAAAACCAAAGAGCTGATAACGGACTTCAGGAAGGGAAAACCAGAGTTCTATGATCTAGCGATCATTGGGGGATCAGAGGCGGAGAGGGTGAGTAACATTAAATTCGTATAGGTCACCATCTCAGAGGACCTTTCCTGGACCCAACACACCAATGTCATTGTGAAAAAAGAACATCAGCGTTTCAACTTCATCAGAAGTTTGAGGAGATTTGCTTTGTCATCAGAAACGTTGGCAAAGGTCTCTAGGTGGGAAGTGAAAAGTGTGATGACTGGCTGCATCCTGGCATGGAATGGGAGCATTAATAGCTTTGAGTGGAAGACCCTGCAAATGATAGAGGACACAGCCCAATGCCTCACAGGAGAAACTCCCCACCATTGAGAACATGGAACATGGCAGTCGGAGAACAATAGCCATAATCACAATTAGGACATGCTCCTTTTTCACTGCTACCATCAGGAAGGAGGTATAGGTGCCACAGGACTCATCCTTCAGGTTCAGGAATAGTTTCTACCCCTCTGCCATCAGGCTCCTTAATAACTAATAACGTAAAAAAAAACTTTTGGATATTTGGAATTTCGGTTGATCAGTTAATCAGAAAAGTACTGTATTTGCAAATGAGACCAGAAGTGCCAATGTGTTTGGAAGCAACTAGCAGAGGAACCTAAATAATCAAAGCATTTCTAGTATCTGTCATTTTCAGTTTTATTTTAAGAAAGCATTTCAAAAATAGGAAAGAATGGTTCTGAGAATGGTTCTGTTTCAAGATTATTCAGTATAAATGAGGTTGCATAATGCACTGAATAATATGTCAAAACATTGCCCAACATCACAGAGTCACAGAGATCTACAGCAGGGAATAGGCCATTCGGTCCAACTTGTCCAAGCTGACTAATCTAGTCCCATTCACCCGCTTTCAGCTCACATCCTTCTAAAACTTTCCTATCGATGTGATTGCCTTTTGAATGCTCTTCTAGCACTACCTCTGGCAGCTCACTCCATTCACTCTCTGTGTGAAGTTGGTGTTCCTCATAGAAAATACCATTACAGTAAAACCCCTATTATTCGGCACTTATGGGGATTGCTAAATCCCGGATAAGTGAATTTTCTGGTTGCTTGAGATTGCAGGTTGCTTGAATTCTGGATAACGGGTTTTACTCTATATTTGAATATATACCAATAATGAAACCTATTCACTGATTGCAGTTGCAGCCTTGTATGACAGTCACTTTTTTTTTGTTTTGTTGCTTATTTTATGATTTTGTTTTAGAAATTCTGCTAATTGCTCGAATAACTTCCCAATTCATTGACTCCATCATTTGTACTTCAACTCTTGTGACACTCTTGTTTGCTTCCACAAAGATTTCAGCCTCTTTCCTCAAAGAGATTGTTAACATCAGACAAGCGGATGTTAACATCATCTATTTTGGTCAAGGGCCCAAACATCAGTACCTTGATGTACTGTGAATTTTTGCCTGATTACCCTCTTACAAAACATCTGACTATGAAGAAGTTTCTTCAAAAGCACCTGTCTAAATTGATTCAACACCCCTGAGGGTCACAATGGCTGAAAGGAATGAAAAATTGAAGGTTTTCTCTTTTCCTGAACACCTATAGTAGGAGACCAAGGCTAACTCTCTTTCTCTTGTCCTTGGCCAAATCTCAGTGCTGAATAGCGATGCTTAAATTTGCTTTGAAACACCCTGCCTAGCTCAATAACAACTTGAACTACCCAGTGATCACTTTGAAAGTGAGGGAGCCTAACTACAAGAGTTTTCATGAAATAAACATGATGGATCGGAGAAGATGTTCAACATCTATGTACTTGTTGGAAGTAATTTCTACTCCAATCAATTTTCAGTGACCACTCACTGATCTTGTAACTCACCTTATTCATCCACTGGATTGCAAACTCTTAGAGGTAAAATGTTTGAAAAACAGATCACAAATACTGGGATGGCAAAACATTGTAAAGAAGGTAGGTACACGTCGTCAGCTTGCACTGACCATCCAGACTATGGTCTGACAGTTTAATTGTATGTGGCTGTGCGCATTTGAGATGTATAGGTTCAGCATAGCTGCCTCAGTGATATTTAGAAATATTCTCAGATGTGTTCCTATGTTTTTAACCTTTTTGTTTGATGAAAGCTTATCATCGGTGTATGCCTCTTGAAGATCCATCAAACCAATTTGTTCTTGCTGTGGCAGTGTTCCACTTGCACTCAACTCACACACTTTACAGATGTTCTTGAGATTCTGAGAAATATTGTTGGAACAGAGCCTGTTACATCTACCTGGAAAGTGAAAGCATTGATAATGAGAGGCATTATCACCATGGTCACAGGTTTCTCTCGATGCTCCCTTCAGGCAGAAGGTACAGAAACCAGCAGATTTTTCCAACATCTATCAGGCTCTGCAACCTTCCTGCGTTAACCTTAATCACAAACTATCCCAGGGCCATCAAAAGATCTGTCTGCACTATTGAAATGTTACATTTCCCCCAGCACTAACTGGAAATATTTATTTACTCATTCTTTGATAGCTAAATTTAAATTTATCTCTTTTTCTGTCTTCCATTTGTGGTCATTTAATATTTTACTATTGAAGTAAGTGTATCTAATGTACCTGTGTGCCTGTGGAAAGTAAAAATTATATTGTGCTTCTGTCTAAGGCAATAAATCATCTTTCAACAGAACTCTGAAGCGTTCTCTCAGGATAACGGGATGCCATCTGGGACTGAGAAGGATGGAAATCTTTTATTTTGCATCAAGTTGTGAAACTGAAATTCACAACCATAGTAGTGGTCGACTCTGATTGAACATGTTCAGAGGTGACATTGGATCGTTTGGAAGTATTGAAATTAGAGGGTTTGAGACAATGCAGAAACAAAACTCTGCAGGCAAGAGATTTGAATGAAAAGCAGAAAATACTGGAATTGTCTGGTAGAGGGACAAGCAGGTTAATCTTTTACGTCAGGATCAAGAAAAGTTAGAGAGCAAACATAAGGTGCAGAGAAGCTCATGGGGGGAGGTGGGGGGGGGAAGAGAACAAAGAAAACGCCTGCAACAGGTAGAGACAGAAGGGACAAGAGACGGAGGTGCTGGTTGAGAGAGAGAGTGGATGAGGCTTGTTAAATGGAGCTGATCTGTCTGTAGAAGGTGTAAACAGAGGGAGGAGAATGAGGATGGAGGAGAAGAAAGTGTTTGTGAGATGCAAAACTTGGCAGTTTTGAACTCAATGTGAACTCTATATTGGAACATCAAATGCAGATTGTGTTCTCTCTTTGCAGAACACTTCAATCAGGTCGACAAGTGTGAGCCTGAGTTTCCAGATACTTTTCCAGTTTAATCCTGCATCCACTCCCAACATGATCTCTCTGCTTTTGACCTCTTGCACTATTCCAATGAAGCTCAAAAAACAGCACCCCATCAACCCACTGGGCACTCTTGGACCTTGGAAATCAACATGGAATTCAACCAAAGTCAAATTTCAAATTTATTGACAGAGCACATCACATATAACCATGAGATTCTTCCTTCCTGATGACCAGACAGAATTTCTAATGATCATTAACTATAAACTATACTTAAGAAGAAAGAAAATTTAAACAAGAGAAAGTAAATGTAAACAGGGTGACTGTGCAAATATTGAAATGTAAATATTAAATAATATATAATGAGCAAAGTAAGATCCTTAAATTAGTTTTTAGTGAGTCTGTTGTTTAGGAGCTTGATAGTGGAGGGGTAGAAACTATTCCTGAACCTGGAGGATGAGTTACAATTTGAATAAAAGTTGAAAAAAAATTACCCACTGTGCTCTAGTGGGGGGGCTACAAGGAATCAGTTTCACAAATGAAAAATTTGTCCACAGGTTACACATTGATAACACTGATTATTCATTTATAAATTGCCTTTTTTTTGCCACGATTTACTGTAAAAAAAATGTGATAAATTGTATTGTGGTATTCTCAGAATTAAAAAAAAATTATTAGTTTAAAACCACACAATAAAACATAATTAAAATTAATTCAAAATAATACAATGCATATGGTATATAAAATTAAAAAAAATGCCCCCCCCCATATACCACACCCCTTCCCCCCTCTATCCACCTATATAAAGAAAAAGAGTAAGAATGGGATAAAAGACTTTCAACAGGGGTGCCTATTACTTTAAAGTTTCTTATAATACACCGAGACCTTAAGGAGAAAGGAATATCAGAATATCATTTAAATATTAATACCAAATTTTGTAAATAAGGGCACTATATCTTCCAAAATATATAATATTTGTCTCTTAAATTATGTCATTTTCTCAGCATGCCATCGTTCTATACCCAAATCCATATCAGACTTACAAGTTATGACAATACATTTTATTGCTATTGCTAAAGTAATTTGAACAAACTTCTTTTGATACATATTCAGTTTCAACTTAGGTTTGATATTCTCAGAATTTGAATTGAATACCTTGCTCTCTCCTTGCTCACCCTCCTGAGCAGAGCTCTCTTCCCATTTGCACACTCAAGCTGCGGTCTCTCCCTGCTCATCCATCTGACTCATGCTACCACTCACCTGCCCTAGTTGCGCTCTCTTCCTGCTCGCCTGCCCAACCTGTGCTCTCTCCTCACTCGCCCGAGCAGTGGGGTCGCTAAAATTCTGCTGGAAGACAATCCCTGTGCAATCTCCTACCACTTACAGGTGAGGTACGACCTCAGGATCCGGGCAGGATTGGCGACAGCGGTAGGGAGGTGTCGGGGATTGGCGTCTGTATGGAGAGGTATCAGGGATTGATGATAGCCAGTACAAGCATTCTTCTGATGCTACTGGGCTGCCTTAGGGAAAATTCTTGAATATCTAAAAAATTTGCTTAACCAAGATAGGTCCAGCCCTGAGCACTTTGGATAATCAGAAATGTACTATACTAGCTACTCATTATTTAAATATATCACTGACCCTTCTGGACATTAACATACATAAGCAAACAGTACAAATATCTGGAACAGCACAGGAGACTGCCAGGAAAATACCTTTTGTCCCAGCTAACATTAAAAAGTACTAAACAAGATTCATATTTTCTTTTGTAGGTCTGTGGGTGACGATGAAAATGTTGGTGGGGGATGTCTCACAGATCAGAAAGGATTACCCACATCTGGTAGACAGGAACACAGTGGTGGCCAGGAAGCTGGGATTCCCAGAGATCATCATGCCAGGTGGGTTAATATTGGCCATCTCTTCTGTTGTGATACCTGACAGGGAGGAGCAAGATGGGAATTTCCAATGGGAAATGTTTGATTTCTAACATTAGCTGTGCTACTATCAATAAAAAATTGCAACCATCAATTAATAAAAGGAATCTTTAGGTTAATAGTGGAGCGTGGGAAATATGATTGGAAATATCTTATAGTAAAGACATAAATGATCAAATATCTTCTCCCACAGAGAAATGGAATGGTTCCACAAAATCCCCTGAACTTTGTACAACTTTCTGCTTTAGTAATAACTAATAATTCAGCTAACATGATAGAAATAGATTATTTGATCATTTATGTCTTTACTAGAAATGAGGCCTCATCTTTTCCAAACTGATTGGGTAGTACGGGTAGCTATGCTATAAAGACAATGCATGTGGCATGAATCTCATGGTGATCATGTTGGCAAAGATGGTAACACAGATAAAGAAAATGCCCACCAAGTGGAACATGATGCTTTCCAGCAGGAAATTCTCCTGTGTGTCATACAACAGCCTTAATTGGAGAAAACATTACCATTGCTATTATCTTCTCTGGTACCAAACATGGAATCCCTTACTTTACTGGAACAAGGCTTTCACATGTCCAGGAAAGTGGCTCATGGGCATCATCGCATGGGAAATTAGGGATGGGGTATTAAATGGTAGCCTTTGCAGCGATGGCCAAATCCAACAAATGACATAAAGGCTGGGTCTGAGGCCATGATGAATGTGCATTTTGGCAGAAGAAACAACTGAGCAACACAGGTTTTGGTGTTTGTTACTCCTGCAAGGAGCTGGAGACAATGGCTTCCAGGTGCTGTATTAAGATTACGTTTGCCAATGCACCAGAGACCACTTCCATGCTTGAAAGGATTTGCTCTGGAGGCTGACTACCCGATACATGATTATCAACAGGCCAATACCCATCATTATCCATGGCCATTAGTCACACACCAAAACTCTCAAGCAACTTCTCATGTTATCCCACCCTTATGTTAGCCTATAAATTAGGTGCAAGAGCTGTACCTGTGCTGCTCCTCATGTTCTGATTACGCTTTAGTCTTACCCCCTGAGTACATTGGATACAGGCACCATCCCCTGATCCTTGTCAAGTGAGCCATTCACAAACCCAAGCAGCAGGTGACCAAATGATGCACCCATCCTGATTGGCTAGCTCTTTATCATGACCAGAACTTGTGCTTGGGATTTTCTGGCCTGAAATTTGGAGATAACATATTGATTTGCTCATCTTTTGCTTGTTGCAAAATGAAGCAAACAAAAAAAAACTTTAAGGCAATTGAAGTTCCCATGGACTTGATGACCTCAGCTGGGTTATTTGGCAACTATATATTTCCATTGGCATGTAGGTGAGTGCAAGAGTGTAGAGTTGAAGAGAAAAAGGAGGTAATAAAAAATAATTTGATTAATGCAGGATTAGAGTAAAATGAGTGGTTAATGGAGAATGTGGACGATGGGCTGAAGGGTCTGTTTCCATGCTATATCTATTTTTGGATCCATGACACTATGGGCATAAGCAATGGGAGATTTGCACCTCAGATTTAATTCCTCTGACACTGAGGAACAAGGGCAAGATCTCTCCATGTCACATAGCATTCTGATTTGGAAGCTCCTTCATTATTCAGGTTGTTGGTACATAACCATAGTACAAGATTGTCTATCACTGGCATATCTGAGAGGTCATGATGAGAGAAGGAGGCAAATGGGAACCCCATGCTTCCATCGAGGAGAGTTTGTCAGTTCAGATGAGGTGTGAATTGGAAGGGAAATAGGATGGGGAGAGATGAGAAGACAGTGCTTGTGGCTTGGGCCCTCCTCTGAGCCTCTGCCAGTGGTACTTCACCAATAGAGGCCACTGAAGCAAGACTCTGATAATCCACTGCCTCACCTTTCAGTAATCCAGAGGGTTCATCATCTGACTCACTTGATGATCCTCAGCAGGGATCAATGCCAATTAAAGTTGGCTGCATTGCTTAAAAGGGAGGTGCTAGGTGTTTACTTCTCATTTGCAGAGGCTCCAGTTCCCATCGTTAACCGTCTTGCAGCTTTAACACAGTCTCCTTAAATTAACCGGGGCCCCATTGTTCTAGGTCATTTTAAATCTATCTGGTTCACTGGGAGATTTAGTCTGACAATATTTAACCTTTTTTAAAAAGTGGTTTAAAAATGCATTAACTATTATTTGGAATAGCATCCAATCCTCTGGAAAATCTACCAGCCTGGAACTGTTGTCCAGGATTTTACCATATCTCACCAGGATATATAATTATCTTGTAGGCAGCTTCTGCTGGTGACAATTTGTTCTGCTGAGAAGCGGAGAAAGCTGTTGATGAATTTCCTGTGTTCAAGCATTAGCATGGTCATGAACAGCTGACAGTGTGAGAAAATAACTGATGCATGTGGCTAAATGAACTTCAGGTGGCCGCTATGTGTACGTTCCCTTAATGGAGATTGTTGGGTAGGTGAGTGATGGATGACTGGTCCTGTTAAAAAGGTTGTGAGATTTTAGTGGAGGGCATGCAATATGGTGACTAAAGATGTACTCCCTGACCATGACCACATGAGCCCATCTTTCAGAGATACATTCAGGCCATTGTCCACTTTTTCCAGTACCTCTTAAGCTCATTATTAGTCTGTCTTCCTAGACCCCTACAATAGAGGTTCTCGTAGTTTGTACTTCCTCTGGTGCTGTAAGCTGTGGAGCTAGCTCTCTTTTGAGTATAGTAGTGACCTTCAATGTATCCAGGCCTAGGATGAGCATCTAAACACCCAGCGTCTCCCTTTTAAGCAATGCAGCCAACTTTAATTGGCATTGATCCCTGCTGAGGAACATAAAACAAGCCATTATGTCTGTACTCAAGCTCCATGCAAATGAACCAGCAGTGTGATCCTGACTTGCTGGCTTTGTTCAAAGCAAAGGTCACAGACAGTGATGCCCAAGACCATTTTATTTTCCCCAAAGTCCTTCTCTGAAACAGCTGCACTGAATTTAAAGCTCCTTGCCTGAGGTTGTTCAGTTGGACTACCGTTTAATGCAGTGGTTCTCAACTTTTTTTTTCATTCTAAGCCCCATCTGGCTTCTGGTCTATCACACCATGACCCACTAGTGGCAATGACTGAGCACTATTTTCAAGTCAAAGGCATTTTTTTAAAGAACAAAATACACTGCAAGGTATTCATTGAGCATCAAAACGCCCAATCAAAATCAAAACTCAAGCCACTTTCATAAGACCCCTGCCCCCGACGTTTCTCCACCGGTTTCCACATCTGTTGTAGATGATGCACAGCTGAGACCTGCGGCTGATTGCTCGCTATCCTACCTACCAGGAGGACTGTGATATGACCTCAGACCCACCCTGACCTCAGTGGGTTAGCCACATGGAAACGTACTGTGTGGTTCACTGGTTGGGAACCACTGTTTTAGTGTCTGCCTGTGCTTCAGCCTGGAAGGAGTAAGAAAGCACACACATTTCTATGGTGCCCTCTATACTTAATTTCAATCAGGCTCTGACAGAACATCGGGAAGCCCTTCCCCCAAAACCCAATTCAGCCGGCTCTCAAACAGCAGGGAGATCATTGACAAAATAAATCCTTCAAAGGCATTGGTTGAGTCTCCGTCAGGTCATTAGATGACATCGTGTGAACTGCTTTATTGCAGCATATTTTATTGTTGCCTAGAATCTTTAGCGAGGGTGCAGAGGAGATTAATCAGGATGTGTCCTAGAATGGAGAACGCGTCTTAAGGTTGAGTGAGCTAGGCTTTTTCTCTTCTGAGTAATGAAAGATGAGAAGAGACTTAATGGATAAGGTTGAACATAAGATTATGAGAAGAACAGCTAGGTTGGACAGTCAGTATCTTTTTTTTCTAGGTATCAATAGCAAGAAGATATCTGTTGAAGGTTAGTGGAGGAAAGTTTAGGAGAGATGTCAGATAAGTTTATTTTTTGCACAGAGAGTGGTGGGTGTCTGGATTGCATTGCTACCGTTAATGGTGGGGGCTGGTACAATGGAAACATTCAAAAGACTTTTAGATAAACACTTGGATATAAGAAAAATAGAGGCTTATAAGTGTTTGGAATGGGAAAATTAGATTGTGTGGAATAGGTTTATATAGTTTGGAACAATATCGTGGGCCGAAGGATTCATTTTGTGGTGTAATGTTCGATGTTCTCTAATGGTTAACTGGTATGTTTAATGTTTGCAACTTCAGCTGTGCATTGTTCCCTTGGTCCTGCACTGGAATATTGATCTAGGTTACCTGGTTGAAGAAGAAATTCAGAGAGTGCTGAACTGAGTCTTAAATATTGAAATAGCTCTCCGCTTCCCAAAATACAATGATTTTTAAACATTTAGCTGTGAGTCATTATGCAAAGTCAACGTGGAGGGAAATTATTTTAAAATAGTGAATTTTCCTGTCAAATTTCCCTCCATTTTCAAATGAGGAATGCACCACTTCCCTGCATGCATCACCATGGGTACCCACTGGTATTTATATATAAGCAGAGAACACAAACTAAAGTTACATTAATACATTCAGTCACTGGTATCTCCAAGTTCTTTCATCACTTCACCTAACAATGATTTTGTAAAAATGCTTCACTGCTCCTCCACAATTTTTGTGTATTCATTCAATAGCTCCACAATTTAAAGGTGGATGGATATTATCCATTCTGTATGGTGTAGGAGCAGTGTACATTTAATTCTCCACCTTTTACCAAGCGCGGTATTTATTCTGATCTTGCTGGGGTTACAGGTGGCCATGGGCTGCCTGTTGTGATATTACACTGAACAACTGTGAATTGGCGTCATTTGACTGCCATCTCAATGTTCAAGTGTTCTTTTTCTAACTTTGACAAGGGCGATTTATTCTTGTGCACAGGGGTCCAGATTAGGTTTTCAAAATAGAGCGAGGTCACAATTCAGATGACGGTTTATTTTATTAATACCCCATTGAAGCAGTCCCAGTGTGAAATAACAGCAAACATCTTTGTACTCTATTGACCAGAAGGACGAGGCAGGCTAGCAATTTACCTCTCTCATCAGTTTATTCCACCCAATACTAGTTATTGCATTGATGCCCGAGTAATATTAATATTCTGAATGTTAATGTGTATCTCATACCAGTATGTACTCAACTCACCACTCCAATTTATGGTAGTCTGTTCATCTGTGGGGCAGATGATTGATCCTTCTCCCTCAGCTCAAGGCTGAGGGTTTCCTTCATGACTGTTCTTCTCCAATGTTGTCATTCCTTCTCTCCAGAGCTGCCACTCCTTCTTTCCAGAATTGTCACACATATACAGTTTTTTATTTATTTTTTTGGCAACCGGCACTTCTTCCACCTTTGACTTAACCCACCCTGTAGAGTTCCCACACTTGTTGTCTTTGATCCAGTTGACTTCCTTGCACATTTAACAATTCCTACGTGCTAATTCATCTGCTTGTGAACCTGTTCACTCTCGTTAGGTTCCCTGTTAAATACTGAGAACCTCTGCCCCCTTCCGCCTTCTGTGATGCACAACCATGCTCTTGAAACTCATGGCCTATAACCATATAACCACTTACAGCACAGAACAGGCCAGTTCGGCCCTACTAGTCCATGCCATAACAAATCCCCACCCTCCTAGTCCCACTGACCAGCACCTGGTCCATACCCCTCCAGTCCTCTCCTATCCATGTAACTATCCACTCTTTCCTTAAATGTAACCAATGATCCCAACCACGTCTGTCGGAAGCTCATTCCACATCCCTACCACCCTTTGCGTAAAGAAATTTCCCCTAATTTTCCCTTTATAATTTTCCCCCTTCAATCTTAAACCATGCCCTCTAGTTTGAATCTCCCCCACTCTTAATTGAAAAAGCCTATCCACGTTTACTCTGTCTGTCCCTTTTAAAATCTTAAACACCTCTATCAAGTCCCCTCTCAATCTTCTACGGTCCAGAGAAAAAAGCCCAAGTCTGCACAACCTTACCCTGTAACTCAAAGCTTGAAATCCTGTCAACATTCTCGTGAACCTTCTCTGCACTCTCTCTATTTTGTTTATATCTTTCCTATAATTTGGTGACCAAAACTGTACACAGTACTCCAAATTTGGCCTCACCAATGCCTTGTACAATTTCATCATAACCTCCCTACTCTTGAATTCAATACTCCGATTTATGAAGGCCAACATTCCAAATGCCTTCTTCACCACACCAACTACCTGAGTATCAGCCTTGAGGGTACTATTTACCACAACTCCTAAATCCCTTTTTTGCTCTGCACATCTCAATAGCCTACCATTTAATGCATATGACCTTTTTAGATTTGCATTTCCAAAATGTAACACCTCACACTTATCTGTATTAAATTCCATCAGCCATTTCTCAGCCCACACCTCCAGCCTTTCTAAACCACCTTTTAATCTATGGGAATTTTCCTGTGGAGTCCCTGAGGAACTCCACTAGTCATCGGCCTCCAATTGGACAAACAATTTTCTACCAGTACTCTCTGACACCTCCCATCCAACCATTGCTGAATCCATTTCACTACCTCCTTATTTATACCTAATGCCTCCACCTTTTTTCCTAACCTCCTCTGAGGAACTTCGTCAAAAGCTTTACTAAAGTCTAAATAGGCAACATCTACAGCCTTCCCTTCATCAATCTTTTTTGTAACCCCCTCGAAAAACTCTTTCAGGTTTGTTAAGCATGATCTATCCCTGACAAAACCATGCTGACTACTTCCTATCAATCCCTGTTCTTCCAAATATTTGTAAATGATATCCCTCAGAACACTTTCCATCAACTTACCCACCACAGATGTCAGACTCACAGGTCTATAATTTCCTGGCTTACATTTGGACCCTTTCTTAATTAGTGGAACATATATGCTATCTCCTTCAATCCTCTGGCACTACCCCCGTGACCAGTGACATCCTAAATATCTCTGTTAATGGCCCCACTATCTGTACACTAATCTCCCTGAGTGTCCTTGGGAATACATTGTCCAGACCCGGAGATTTGTCCACCTTTATCCTTTTTAACACTGCCATCACTACCTCCTCAGTTATCCTTATATGATTCATGACCTCCCCACTATTTTTCTTTACTTCAACTGGTACAATTTTTTTTTTCCCTAGTGAATACCGAGGAAAAGAAATCATTCAAAATTTCCCCCATTTCCTCTGACTTCTCACTCAGCCTACCCTCACTATCTACAAGGGGTCCAATTTTATCCCTCACTAATCTTTTACTTTTAATGTACTTATAGAAACCCTTTGAATTTATTTTTACTCTGTCTGCCAAAGCCTTTTCGTGCCTTTTTTTGGCCTTTCTAATTTCTTTCTTAAGATTCCTTCAACACTCCTTGTAGTCCTCCTTCAAATTTTCAGCTCCCTGTTCTTTATACCTTTTGTACACCTCCCTTTTTCTCCTAACCAAATTTCCAATATTCTTCGAAAACCAAGCCTCCCTATGACTTCCAGCCTTTCCTTTGATCCTCACTGGGACATAACTACTCTGTTCCCTCAAAATTTCTTTTTTGAATATCCTCCATTTTTCATTTACACCCTCACCTGAAAATATCCTGTCCTAATAAGCATCTCATATATCGTATTAACCAATTTATCTATGGTTGTTGCCTTCATGGCTCGATGGACTTTGGCAGGGAACCCTCGGCCTTCTCACTCATGCCAAAGTATTCCAAAGCTGTTCACAGAAGAAAGTTTCTCTCCTTCTTTACTCTGCAGGTGATGTAAGGAATGACATCTACATTAATGTTCAGTATGGAGATTTTGACAAGTACAATAAAACCACGCAGAAGAATGTGGAAGTGATAATGTGTGTCTGCAATGAAGATGGTAAAATGATCCCGGTAAGGATTTCTGCTTGAAATCACTATTTAGTGATTTAGCGGCAGCTGCTGGAAAGACCTTTTGTCCTCTCAGTTGAAGATGGATATTCTATTAATCTCAGCCAACCTTGCAGGCAGTGTTTCGAGGAATGGAAGCTATCCACTGTACACTACAGAATATCAACCAGCATCACCTGCTAGATTAAAAAAAAAGTTAGAACTCATTTATGCCCAGTTAGATAAAGTTGGATTTACTCTTGAAGCCACAGGACCACAGAGAGGATGCTGGATCTTGATAAAGGTATCCTGTAAAGGCTGATGACAGCCTGAGATTATGGTTCATTGTTGGCCATGGATCCTACTAGAAAGAGAGGGATATAGACATGGGAAAGATGGATTGGATTGGTGCTGAGAGAAAGTTTGGATAATTAATAAAAGCATGAGAAGGGAATTGAGGAAAAATATTTTAATTCAGGAGGTAGCAGAGGTTTTGGGCAGAATGGAGCTTTGGGGAGATGGGATTGAGGAGGAATCAGGAGCAAATAAATTATAAAACACACCAAATATTTAAAAGAGATTGGGGAACATTCACCATCTATATTTGATTATCATTTAACTGTTTGTATGTTTGAGGCTATTTTATTACGTTGTCCTATTTCTATTTAACTGACCGACTGAACCATTTTGACGCAGAATGCCATTTGCTTGGGAGCAGGTGACAAGCTGGTTAGTGAATACCGATCAGTCATCTACTATCAGGTCAAACAGCCACGCTGGATGGAAACAATCAAGGTCAGTGCAACTATGACAGAGTTACATGGGTTACACGAGGCACTGCACTTATGTTGACCCTGTCATGATTTCAGGCCATTCTAACATGCACCAGAGCCAAAGGTGGATGTTCGAGGTGAAATCTGAGTTGTGGTGTTGGGAAATGAGGCATCATCAAGTACTAAAAGAGTGGATGGTGTTGCTGTACTTCCTGGAGTAAAATCGGCAGTGATTGGTCTGATGACAGAGCCACTCCCAAAATCTGAGCAGGCGATTCTCATTGTGAGTCATGATTCATGTGGTTACAGCATCAGGTGATCAGAAGGTGATGTAATTCCTCATGCTGTGCAGCTACTGGAACATTGTATGAGAACAAAGACCACATTGTAATGGGAGTGACAAATGCAGGCTTGCTTGGAGGTCGTTGGGGGCCAATGTGGAGGCCCTGATGTCTACACTCCACTATCCAACCACACCCACACTCACTAGCTCACTAGGGGGGTGAGGACAGCACTGAGTGACACCATCAGAGGGGGGTGACACCACACTGACTGTCTATAAAATTTTTGTGCAATGTTTCAGCAGAAATTTATTATCTTTTATAAAAATATCTTCTGTAGTTGGATTACAAAAACTATATGTAAACTCAGTTTACATATAGCGATATACCCACAAGGCTTAAACTCTACGCTAATTTATTTTTTGAACCTTCTATCGCGCTCCAGTCAGAGCTGTCATTATTACCCAGTTATAATGATGCTTTGAATCACGTGGTTTTGTCTGCACGTGCTACAAGCAGGCGCTGTTGTTTACATTGCTGCTGGTGTTTTTTATAGTCACTGCTTTTGTCAAATTTTCTGCTGGTTTAGCTACAATATTGTGGTCATTAGTATTTGTGAACCTAGACCAATATTGTTTTGAGAATGAAGTAATAATTAAAGGAAAAGAAGGGGAAAAATCAAAAAAAGGCTTCTGCTCAGTTACTAATATGGTTGTAACTCAATTTTGCTTGTTGTTTATTTCACTCTATTACCATGACTTTCAGTGATCTGTGGGAATTATGATTTACAAATATTAGTATAAAAAAAAACATTACTAAGGATTCTATATGGTCTGGTTCTGGAGGAAGTCCTTGGGAGGATGGGGGAAGGGGGTGATACCATGAGTTACCACACTGGGTGACATCATCCCCAGTGACACAAGTGTCCTCAGGTGTTTATGCTATCTCTTTCTCAGGACCAATCCTCAGCCCCTGCCTCTCAGCCCTGAGCATCCATTCTCTCAATACCTACAATTCCCTCATGCTACAAGACTGTAAGACACAGGAGCAAAATGAGGCCTTTAGCCCATCAAGTCTGTACTGCCATTTGAATCATGGTTGATGTATATTTCCACTCAACCCCATTCTCCTCTCAATTATTTGATAATATAATAATTGAACTTAGTTGTTGTGGTAACCCAACACTCTTTAACACTCTGTTATGAATGCAGAATGTGGATGCACCTTAAATGCAATAGAAATTCACATGATCATGGCCCATTGTAACATCACTCTAGTGTAAGGTAGGATTTTAAGACAGACCATCATTTGGTTGGCTCCAGATATAGAAAAAATACATCTTCACTCTTCTCTGCACTTTTGGCGCAGTTAAAGGTTTCTTTTCGATTGTTTCAGGGCATAGTCACGTGACAACCTCATATCTGAATCTGATGTGAATGAGCAAAAATGGAACTTTAAAACTTCATTGGTCAGTTTTGACAGCTCCCAAGACCACAGTGATATCTCCATCATGTAGAATCTTTCTTACAGAGGGTTTTGGATAATTCCATTCAGTATTTTATCCCCTCCACAACATAAACACAATAAAAATGCCAAAAAAAGCCATAGGTGCAAGAAATATGAAAGCAGAAAATACTGAAAAAAAACCTCAGCAGGTCAAGCAGCACCTGTGGAGAGAGGATGGTGAGAAAAACTGTGATTCACGTCTGTGACTACAAAACACTTTTACACTTAGACACAAACCACTTCACTTCCCAGGTGTGTAACCATTAATAAATTACAATAGAAGAGCAGGTGACCAGTCGCAATGTGTTTGACGATTATTGTAATGGAGAAGTGAGGCAGTGTTTTCAACCTGAAATATCAACTGACCACTTCCCTCCTTTGCTGTTGCTTGACCCATTAAAGCTTCTCCAGCAGTTTTTTTTCTTTTGGCTCTAGATTCTGTAGTTTCTTGTGTCTCTCATGGAAGAGTAATTTGAGGAGACAAATTTGTTTGAGAGAAGGAAAGGGAGAACTGAATCGGAATAAGATTTTATTGTCATGAACAAATCACCGAATTTGTTATTTTATGGCAGCATCAAAGTGCAAACATTCATATAAACCACCTTACAAAAATAAACAAAACCTGTGCAAGAAAAGTCAAAGTAAGGCAGTGTCTTTGGTTCATTGATCATCCAAGAATCTGATGGCAGCGAGGAAGAAGCTGTCCTTGTGCCGCTGCGTGCCTGTGTTTAGGCTCCTGTGCCTATTTCCCGATGGTAGCAGAGTGAAGAGGGCATGGCCTGGGTGGTGGGGCTCCTTGAGGATGAGGCTTCTTTCTTAAGGCACCACCTCGTGTAGATGTCCTCGATGGAGGGAAACTGGGTGCCTGTGATGTTGCAGGCAGGTTTAACAACCGTCTGGAGTTTTTTCTTGCCCAACATTGGCTCCTCATACCAGACAGTGATTCAACCAGCCAGGATGCTCTCCACAGTACACTTGTAGAAGTTTTCAAGAATCTTCGGTGACATACTGAATCTCGCCAAGTACCTCACTGAATTCATAAAAAGAGGAACCATTTGGAGAAGTACTGCGGGTGGGGAAGAGACTACAGAAGTAGAAAGAAGTGAGATAGTGTAGGTCGTCAAGCACAAAAATGAAAAATGCCAATGCTAGACTTCAGTGGATCCTGAGCTACGATGGCCCAGTTATTTTCAGTTTGCGTATAGGATGCAAATAATACTAGCAATGCCAGTCCTTATTGTCTGTCCCTAACTACCTCTGCAATCGAAGAGGTTATTACATTGGAAGGCCCGGAATCCCCACTGGCCAGACTGATTATTTTTTATCCATTCATGTCATGTGGACTTTGCAGGCCAAGGCAGTGTTCAATTGCCCTTCCCTAAATGACCTCTAGAAGGTGGCAATGAGCTGCCTCCTTGAACCACTGCAGTCCTTGGAGAGTGGGGAATCTCATAGGGTTGTAAGTGAGGGAATTCCAAGATCTGTACCCAGGAAAGTAATTGAATGGCTATACACTTTCAAAACATGATCTGTGGCTTGGAGGGAACTTTCAACTGGTGGGGTTTCCATACTTTTGTTAGAAATGCTATATTTGAACGGGGCTGCAAGAGAAATCGCGATGAGTTGCTGCAGTGTATCGGGTAGCTGATGCAATCTGCTGCCTCTATTTGTTCATGGTGGAGAGAGTGAATAGGTGGAGATAGGGTTTCTCTCATGTGGACTGCAACATCCAGAATGGTGTCAAGTGTTGTTGAAGCTGCCACTGTGGGGTGTGGTGCACTCCATTCCTTGTAGATGGTACAGGGACTTGTCTCACTGCAGAATTCCCAGCCTATGACTCTGGTATTGGATGGCAGATTGAGCTCCCAGAGGCATCAATATCTTTGCAGCCTGTCAGGCGATCCAAGTTTAATGTCAGCAACAGACAACAGACTCGCAAAGGCAAATAGCGCCTTTGGAAGACTACACAAAAGAGTCTGGAAAAACAACCAACTGAAAAACCTCACAAAGATAAGCGTATACAGAGCCGTTGTCATACCCACACTCCTGTTCGGCTCCGAATCATGGGTCCTCTACCGGCACCACCTACGGCTCCTAGAACGCTTCCACCAGCGTTGTCTCCGCTCCATCCTCAACATCCATTGGAGCGCTTTCATCCCTAACGTCGAGGTACTCGAGATGGCAGAGGTCGACAGCATCGAGTCCACGCTGCTGAAATCCAGCTGCGCTGGGTGGGTCACGTCTCCAGAATGGAGGACCATCGCCTTCCCAAGATCGTGTTATATGGCGAGCTCTCCACTGGCCACCGTGACAGAGGTGCACCAAAGAAAAGGTACAAGGACTGCCTAAAGAAATCTCTTGGTGCCTGCCACATTGACCACCGCCAGTGGGCTGATAACGCCTCAAACCGTGCATCTTGGCGCCTCACAGTTTGGTGGGCAGCAACCTCCTTTGAAGAAGACCGCAGAGCCCACCTCACTGACAAAAGGCAAAGGAGGAAAAACCCAACACCCAACCCCAACCAACCAATTTTCCCTTGCAACCGCTGCAATCGTGTCTGCCTGTCCCGCATCGGACTTGTCAGCCACAAACGAGCCTGCAGCTGACGTGGACTTTTTAACCCCCTCCATAAATCTTCGTCCGCGAAGCCAAGCCAAAGAAAAAAAAAGTTTAATGCACCAAAGTGCTGGAGAGACTCATTGTTTATGGCAACGATAAGTAACCAATGTTTCGGGCCTGAGCTCTTCATCAGGGTTTGATGATTTGTTATGTATCTTTTCAATAAAAGCGCTGTGTGAACTGCTGAGTTTCTCCAGCACTTCAATGTTACTGAGACTTTTTTTGCAAATGCTGGATCAAATTACAGACTTGAACTTACAGTCCACAGCTGGGGTTCTAACTTCACTGTGGATCAGCACACACCATGCTGAAAAGAGCAGACAGCCATGGCCCAATGGAAGGCCATCAAGGTGACATTTTAGCTCTCTCTCTCCGTGAATGCTGCCTAACCTGCTGGAGTAATTCCAGTTGTGCAGAAATAACGGGGGGGGGGGGGTTGTTATGGGAGACGTCAACATCCCAAATATTGAATGGTTCCTCCTTACTGCAAGAGGGGTAGATGGGGTAGAATTTGTCAGATGTGTTCAGGAAGGATGCCTGATGCAGTATGTGTACCAGCCAATGAGAGGAGAGGCCTAACTGGATCTAGCTCTGGGTAATGAACCTGGTCAGAGGACAGACCTCTTGGTGGGGGAGATAGTGACCACAACTCCTGAGCTTTAGCATAGCTGTGGACAAGGATAAAAGCAGACAAAATGGAAAATGTTTTATCAGGGAAGGGTTACTTATGATGGGATGAAGCAGGAACTGGCAAGAGTTAATTTGGAACAGGTGTTCTTGAGTGGAAGTGCAGAAGTAATGTGGAGGATGTTGAGGGACTACTTGCATTGGTTCTGGATAGGTTTGTCCCACTGAGACATGGAAAAGATGGTAGGAAAAATGAATCCTGATTGACAAAACAGGTGAGGTTAAATGGAAGAAGGAAGTATACATTAAATATAGGAATCAAAAACAGGAAGAGCTCTTGTGAATTATATGGTAGCCAGAAAGGAACTTAAGAAAGGACTTAGGAGAGCTAGAAGGGGGCATAAGAAGGCCTTGTCAAGTATGATTAATGAAATCCCCAAGGCATTCTATGCATATGTGAAGAACAGAAGGATGACAAGAGAGAAGGTAGGGCCACTTAAGGATAAAGGAGGCAACGTATGCCTGGAAACGGAAGAGGTTGGAGAGGAGCTAAGTGAATACTTTGCTTCGGTATGCACCAGAGAACATGACTTTGATCGAGGTAAGGTCAGAATAGGACAAGCTTATGTGCTGGACCATGTTTAGATTAAGAGGAAGTGCTGCATCTTCTAAAAAAAAAACACATTAGGTTTGGCAAGTCCCCAAGACCGGATGAGATACACCCCAGGTTGCTATTGGAAGGTAGGGAAGAGATTATTGGGAGAATGGTAGTGATATTTGCATCCCTCTTAGTTGCAGGGAGATGCAAGAGAATTGGAAAATGGCAAATGTGGTCCCTGTTTATAAAATCCAAGGAATTATAGACCAATGAGTCTTACATCAGTGGTGGGCAAACTATTGGAGAGGATTCTTAAGGATAGGATATACTAGCATTTAGAGAAGTGCAGTCTTGTCAGGGATAGTCAGCATAGCTTTGTGAGGGGAAGATCATGCCTCACAAGCCTAATTGAGTTTTTTAAGGAGTTAACACAACTAATTGATGAAGGTAGTGTGATAGATGTGGAGTATACGGATTTTAGTAAGGCATCTGAAAAGTTCCCCCATGGAGACTCATTCAGAAAGTTATGAGGCATGGGATCATGGCTGTGTGGATTCTGAATTGGCTTATCTCCAGAAAGAAGTGAGTAGTAGTGGAAGGAAACTATTCTGCCTGGAGGTCAGTGACTAGTGCAGTTTCACTTGGATCTATTCTGGGCCCCATGCTCTTTGTGATTTTTATAAATGACCTGGACAAAGTTGAAGAGGGATGGGTCAGTAAGTCTGAGGATGAAATGAAAGTTAAGGATATTGTGAATAGTGGTGAAATTTGTTGTAGGTTATAACAGGATATAGACAAGATGCAGAATTCAGTGGAAAAGTGGCAGATAGATGAAGTTAAATTTGGATAAGTGCGAGGCGATGCATTTTGCTAGGGCAAACTGGAAGGGAGAATACAGAATTTATGGTAGCATACTTAACTGTGTGGAAGAACAAAGGGACTTTAGGTCCAAATCCATACATCTCTCAATATGGCCACACTGATGATAGATTAGTTAAGAACATCTATGGTATGCTGGGCTTTATTAGTCAGGGGATTGAGTTCAGGAGACATGAGACATATTATTATGGTGAGACCACACTGAGAATATTACATTCAGTTCTGGCCACCTCATTACACGAAGGATGTGGAAGTTATGGAGAAGGCAAAGAGGAGATTTACCAGGATGTTGTTTGAATTGGAAAATATGTCTTGTGAGGCAATCTTAGCAAAACTAGGGCTTTTCTCTTTGGAGTGAAGAAGATTGTGAGTCAAAAGACAAAGGAGGAAAAACCCAACACCCAACCCCAACCAACCAATTTTCCTTTGCAACCGCTGCAATCGTGTCTGCCTGTCCCGCATTGGACTTGTCAGCCACAAACGAGCCTGCAGCTGACGTGGACATTACCCCTCCAGAAATCTTCGTCCGCGAAGCCAAGCCAAAGAAAGGAAGAAGATTGAGAGTTTACTTAACAGATGTCTACAAGATTTTAAGAGTTATAGATAAGGTAGACTGCCAGCACCTTTTCCCCAGGGCAGGAGTAGCAAACACCAGAGGACATCGGTACAAATTAAAGGGAGGAACATTTAGGGGAGACATCAGGGGTAAGTTTTTTTTACACAAAATGTTGTGAGTTCCTAGAATGCAATGCTACAGATGGGTGAGGCTGGAATAATAGGGACATTTAAGAGACTCTTGGGCAAATGGATAGAAGAAAAATAGAGAGTTGTGAAGTAGGATAGGTTTTGTTTTCTTTGGTAGGTGTATGCTGTATAGATCAGCCCAACATTATGGACCGAATGGCCTGTACTGTCCTAATGTTCTATGTTCTTAAATTTCAGAATTGCAGCCTCTTCAGTTAGATCAATTCACTGGCTAAACTTCAATATGCAAGGAAATGAAATAACCACAGGAAAAGCTGAAGGTTCTCAGCAGGCCAGGCAGCATCAGTGGAAATTTAAGGCAGTTGAATATAACAAGATTCTTCTTTCTTCTTTGGCTTGGCTTCGCGGACGAAGATTTATGGAGGGGGTAAAAAGTCCACATCAGCTGCAGGCTCGTTTGTGGCTGACAAGTCCGATGCGGGACAGGCAGACACGATTGCAGCAGTTGCAGGGGAAAATTGGTTGGTTGGGGTTGGGTGTTGGGTTTTTCCTCCTTTGCCTTTTGTCAGTGAGGTGGGCTCTGCGGTCTTCTTCAAAGGAGGCTGCTGCCCGCCAAACTGTGAGGCGCCAAGATGCACGGTTTGAGGCGTTATCAGCCCACTGGCGGTGGTCAATGTGGCAGGCACCAAGAGATTTCTTTAGGCAGTCCTTGTACTTTTTCTTTGGTGCACCTCTGTCACGGTGGCCAGTGGAGAGCTCGCCATATAATACGATCTTGGGAAGGCGATGGTCCTCCATTCTGGAGACGTGACCCACCCAGCGCAGCTGGATCTTCAGCAGCGTGGACTCGATGCTGTCGACCTCTGCCATCTCGAGTACCTCGACGTTAGGGGTGTGAGCGCTCCAATGGATGTTGAGGATGGAGCGGAGACAACGCTGGTGGAAGCGTTCTAGGAGCCGTAGGTGGTGCCGGTAGAGGACCCATGATTCGGAGCCGAACAGGAGTGTGGGTATGACAACGGCTCTGTATACGCTTATCTTTGTGAGGTTTTTCAGTTGGTTGTTTTTCCAGACTCTTTTGTGTAGTCTTCCAAAGGCGCTATTTGCCTTGGCGAGTCTGTTGTCTATCTCATTGTCGATCCTTGCATCTGATGAAATGGTGCAGCCGAGATAGGTAAACTGGTTGACCGTTTTGAGTTTTGTGTGCCCGATGGAGATGTGGGGGGGCTGGTAGTCATGGTGGGGAGCTGGCTGATGGAGGACCTCAGTTTTCTTCAGGCTGACTTCCAGGCCAAACATTTTGGCAGTTTCCGCAAAGCAGGACGTCAAGCGCTGAAGAGCTGGCTCTGAATGGGCAACTAAAGCGGCATCATCTGCAAAGAGTAGTTCACGGACAAGTTTCTCTTGTGTCTTGGTGTGAGCTTGCAGGCGCCTCAGATTGAAGAGACTGCCATCCGTGCGGTACCGGATGTAAACAGCGTCTTCATTGTTGGGGTCTTTCATGGCTTGGTTCAGCATCATGCTGAAGAAGATTGAAAAGAGGGTTGGTGCGAGAACACAGCCTTGCTTCACGCCATTGTTAATGGAGAAGGGTTCAGAGAGCTCATTGCTGTATCTGACCCGACTGCCATATAAATTGTACAATGTGCATATGCACCAAAAGTCCTGATTGCTCTTCAGCACAATTACATCCTGACTTGCTGAGAGTTGACCCCATTTTCTGATTTAAAAAAAAACTTCTGAGATGCCTGATTTCAAAGATTTTTGGAGCACTTTTTGTCCTCTACCTACCAGCAGAAATGGTTTTTTTTTTTTCCTTCCACTCTTTTGGTTCTTCCATCTGCTTCTTAATTCTACATCTGCAGGGAGTGAACTTTTATGCTGTTAGGATGTATCAAGAGTCAAAATCCAAGAGGCTTTGCATATTTTGCAAGATAAACCTGGTGGTCATTTAAAACAAAGGGGCACAAGAATTTTCTTTTGCAGGGGGCATTGAACTCTGGATCTCTCTACCCTGGAGGAGAGTTATGAGAGCTGTATTTAAACGTGTTTTTGAATGATCAGGGATTTGAGGGCTATGGAGAATTGGCACAGAGAAGGGTCTGGGGAAGATGGAATTGAATCCTGGCCACAGGAGATGGGAAATGGTCTGTTCCTAATTTTTTTGTATTTTTCAGTAGGGGCAGGCATCTACAAATGTCCTCGATTAAAGAGTGCACATTGGAGGCTAGGTCTTGGCACTGACATCACTAGGTGGGTGGAGACCTCACCGGGTGACATCATCAAGAGGGATGACACCAAAATGACTGTCTGTAATATTTGTTGTGCAGTGTTTCAGCAGAAATTTATTATTTTTTATAAAAATATCCCTGTAGTTAGTTATGACAACAAAAACATTTTTTGTCACCCTAGCTTACATGTAGCAATATACCTACAAGGCTAAAACTCTACACTAATTTACTTTTTGAACCTTCTAATGCGCTCTGCTCAGAGCTGTCATTATTACCCAATTACAACGATGCTTTGAATCACGTGGTTTTGTCTGCATGTGCTACAAGCATGCGCTGTTGTTTTCGCACTGCTTTTGTCAAATTTTCTTATATTTTAGCTACAATATTGTGGTCATTAGTACAGTGAAACCCTGATTTTATGCACCCTGACTTAATGCAAATTTGGATATGACGTGATGAGTCATTGAACTTGAGCATCGGGCTCCAAGCAGGATTGAGGATGTTGGTCTCCCAGCAAGATTGGGGACATTGATCTCCCGGCAGCAGTGGGGATGTTGGTCTCCCGGTAGCAGTGGGGACATTGGTCTCCTGGCAGCAATGGGGATCTCGGGCTCCCGCCAGGAGTGGGGACTTTGGGCTCCCGGCAGGAGTGGGGACTTTGGGCTCCCGGCAGGTCTGGGAACATTGGGCTCTCGGCTGGAGCGGGGACCTCAGGCAAAATGCAAGTACAGTGAAACCCTGATTCACCACGACCTTTTATCACAATGAAATTTTATGGACCCCAATGATCATGTTATAATGGGGTTTCACTGTATTTGTGAACCTATATCCATGGGGTTGGGGGGGTAGATTAATGACACCAGGAGTTACCACTCTGGGGGTCACCAATCCTAGTGACGCCACTGGACTTTGGCCAAAGGTGTGATGAAGTTTGATCACCACAAAGTTCCTGATGAACTCCAGGGCTGTACTTTTTTTTCATAACTTTATTTATTCATTCAACAAAGTTATTACATTCAATAAGAAAAAAACATATTAACAACAATCCCCCTCCCCCTCTCAGCCTAATCTCTTCAGGAGAGCCAAAGAAAAAGAAAAGAAAACTGAAATATATTTACTAAAATCTAATCAAGGTAAATCTAAATGTAAATATTCTAAATATAAAGACCACTTATTAAGAAAAAAAGAATAATTATCATGTAAAACATACGTGATTTTTTTCCATTACTAAACAAGTTTTCATCTCATTATACCATCTATTAATATCAATCACATTAGCATTTTTCCATGTACTTGCCATACATTATTTTGCAACAGATAAAGCTAAATATACAAAAGCAATCTGAAATTTATCTAATCCTAAATCTTTCAAAGGATTCAACTCACCCAACAAAAATATTGTTGGATCCAGAGGTATTTTGATCTTATACAAATGTTCCAAAAACAATTGAATTGCTTTCCAAAAAGATTGTATATGTACACATAACCAAACAGCATGAAAAAAATTCCAACCGAATTACCACATCTAAAACAAGAGTCTGATTCACTAAAACCATATTTTAAAAAACTTTTCAGGAGTTAAATACAATTGATGTAAAAAATTGTAATTAACCATTGCATAACAAACATTTATTGATCTAGTAACACTATCATGACAAATATCTAACCAGTCATCCTCAGAAAAAGTAAAATTGATATCCTTTTCCCATTTAATCTTAGATCTATCCCATCCCTTTTTTTCCATACTTTCCTGTAATCTTTCTTCTTTGGCTTGGCTTCGCGGACGAAGATTTATGGAGGGGGTAAAAGTCCACGTCAGCTGCAGGCTCGTTTGTGGCTGACAAGTCCAATGCGGGACAGGCAGACACGGTTGCAGCGGCTGCAGGGGAAAATTGGTTGGTTGGGGTTGGGTGTTGGGTTTTTCCTCCTTTGCCTTTTGTCAGTGAGGTGGGCTCTGTGCTCTTCTTCAAAGGAGGTTGCTGCCCGCCAAACTGTGAGGCGCCAAGATGCACGGTTTGAGGCGTTATCAGCCCACTGGCGGTGGTCAATGTGGCAGGCACCAAGAGATTTCTTTAGGCATTCCTTGTACCTTTTCTTTGTCACGGTGGCCAGTGGAGAGCTCGCCATATAACATGATCTTGGGAAGGCGATGGTCCTCCATTCTGGAGACGTGACCCACCCAGCGCAGCTGGATTTCAGCAGCGTGGACTCGATGCTGTCGACCTCTGCCATCTCGAGTACTTCGACGTTAGGGATGAAAGCGCTCCAATGGATGTTGAGGATGGAGCGGAGACAACGCTGGTGGAAGCGTTCTAGGAGCCGTAGGTGATGCCGGTAGAGGACCCATGATTCGGAGCCGAACAGGAGTGTGGGTATGACAACGGCACTGTATACGCTTATCTTTGTGAGGTTTTTCAGTTGGTTGTTTTTCCAGACTCTTTTGTGTAGTCTTCCAAAGGCGCTATTTGCCTTGGCGAGTCTGTTGTCTATCTCATTGTCGATCCTTGCATCTGATGAAATGGTGCAGCCGAGATAAGTAAACTGGTTGACCGTTTTGAGTTTTGTGTGGCCGATGGAGATGTTGGGGGGCTGGTAGTCATGGTGGGGAGCTGGCTGATGGAGGACCTCAGTTTTCTTCAGGCTGACTTCCAGGCCAAACACTTTGGCAGTTTCCGCAAAGCAGGACGTCAAGCGCTGAAGAGCTGGCTCTGAATGGGCAACTAAAGCGGCATCGTCTGCAAAGAGTAGTTCACGGACAAGTTGCTCTTGTGTCTTGGTGTGAGCTTGCAGGCACCTCAGATTGAAGAGACTGCCATCTGTGCGGTACCGGATGTAAACAGCGTCTTCATTGTTGGGGTCTTTCATGGCTTGGTTCAGCATCATGCTGAAGAAGATTGAAAAAAGAGTTGGTGCGAGAACACAGCCTTGCTTCACGCCATTGTTAATGGAGAAGGGTTCAGAGAGCTCATTGCTGTATCTGACCCGACCTTGTTGGTTTTCGTGCAGTTGGATAACATCAATGAAATATATCCCTTTTCTGGTACAGTCACAAGAAAAGATTCAAATTTAGTCAATTTAGGTAAAATTATATCTCTACCAAATATTTGTTTTACTAAAGATCGAAGTTGATAATAAACAAATAAAGAATTCTCATTAATTCCAAAATCTTCCCTCATTTGATTAAAGAATAAAAATTGACCCTCTTTAAAACAATCCCCCAAGTTTTTTATATCTTTAGATTTCCAATGTAATAAACATTGATTATACATTGAAAAAGGAATAAGTTGGTCATTATATAATGGTGTTAAAGTCAATAATTTACCCTTAGAACCTATCATTTTATTTTTCCTCATCCATAACTTCATTAAATGTTTTAATATAGGCACATTATATTGTTGTAATAAATTTAAATTCCATCAAAACAAAAATTGATGTATTTCAAATTCAGAAATATTCGTAATCTCAATTTTAAACCAACTTGGGGCCTTTCCAAATCCATTAATAAACTAATAAATTTAAATTGAGCTGCCTCATAATAATTTTGAAAATGTGGTAACCGTAATCCCCCTAATGCATATTTCCAGATTAACTTATTCAAAACTACTCTTGGAAATTTACCCTTCCATAAAAATTCCCTAACCATTTTATTTAAATCTCGAAAAAAATTCTTATTAAGTAAACACGGAATTGACTCAAACAAATATTGTATACATGGAAAGATTTTTTTTTTTTTTAAATTTTTTATTTTTCACACCATAAATCACAATAGCCATGATATACACTTTTTCTTTTCCACACATTTACAGTGACTTTTTCTCCCTCCCCCCTCCCTCCTCCCAAGCCACCCCCCCACCCCCCCCCTCATCCATTTTAGGTATACAATCGAGGTTGCATTAATTCAGTTAGACAATGTTGTCATTCAACAAAAATACACCAGAAATTCTACTGAGTCCATTCTTTTCTTTTCTTCTCCTTCCATCAACTTAGGTAATGTTTGTTCCCGGTAGGTTTTCGCTATTGTATTTAATGTAAGGCTCCCATACTTGTTCGAATATTTCAATATTATTTCTTAAACTATATGTTATTTTTTCTAATGGAATACATTTATTCATTTCTATATACCATTGTTGTATTTTCAAATTATCTTCCAATTTCCAGGTTGACATAATACATTTTTTTGCTACGGCTAGGGCTATCTTGACAAATCTTTTTTGTGCATCTTCCAAGTCAATTCCAAATTCTTTATTTTTTATGTTACTTAGGAGAAAGATCTCTGGATTCTTTGGTATATTGTTTTCTGTTATTTTATTTAATATCTGATTGAGATCATCCCAAAATTTTTCTACTCTCTCACATGTCCAGATTGCATGAATTGTTGTTCCCCTTTCTTTTTTACATCGAAAACATCTATCAGATACTGTTGGGTCCCATTTATTTAACTTTTGCGGTGTAATGTATAGTCTGTGTAACCAATTATATTGTATCATACGCAGCCTCGTATTTATTGTATTTCTCATCGTTCCAGAGCATAACTTCTCCCATGTTTCCTTTTTTATCTTTATATTTAAATCTTGTTCCCATTTTTGTTTAGTTTTGAAAGATATTCATTTTGATTGTATTTATTCTTCCAATTAAATTTATAGGAAGATCCTTCCACTTAATCAAATCAGCTTTAATCTGTTTCATTATCTGTACATAATTTAATTTATATAAAGATTGATAATCAAAATCCACATTTATACCCAAATATTTAATTCGATCAGTCCACTTCAAATTAATAATATTCTTATAAACTGAATAATCTCCACCTATCGGTAAAATTTCACTTTTTTCCCAGTTAACTTTATATCCAGACAAAGATCCATATTGTATTAAACATTCCTTCAAGTGTAAAAGTGACTGAGCTGGGTTTGTTAAATACACCAATACATCATCAGCAAATAAATTAATTTTATACTCCTCGTCTAAAACTCTCATACCTTGTATCTGTGTATTTTGTCGTATCAACTGTGCTAAAGGTTCAATTACTAATGCAAACAAAGCTGGTGATAAAGGACAACCTTGTCGAGTTGAATGAGTTAATTTAAAAGGTTCCGAGATCTAACCATTTGTCAATACCCTGGCTATTGGTTTATTATATAAAGCTTTAATCCAACCAATAAAAGAAGGACCAAACTTAAATTTCTCTAAGACTTTAAATAAAAAGTTCCACTCAACTCTGTCAAAATCCTTTTTTGCATCAAGAGATATCACCATCGGATGGTCAGGGCACTGTCAATGTTTATTAATCAAACTAATCACTCTAAGAATATTATCTGAAGCATACCTATTCTTTATAAAACCTGTTTGATAAACATGTATCAAATGAGGTAAAAATTTAGCCAATCGATTCGCTAATACTTTAGCTATTATTTTATAGTCTACATTCAGCAAAGAAATTGGTCTATATGAAGACACCTTTAATGGACCTCTATCCTTCTTGGGGATTACAGTAATTAAGGCGCTAGAGCATGATTCAGGTAAATCATAATGTTCATTAATCTGTCGTAACACATTTCCAAACACTGTAGATAAATCATCATAAAATACCTTATAAAATTCAACCAAAAACCCATTATCACCAGGTGATTTTCCATTTGGCATTTCCAACATAGCTGATTTAATTTCTAAATCAGTAAAAGGATTCTCCAGCTCCAATATATCTTCCTCTCCTAATACTGGTAGTTTCAACACCGATAAAAAGGAGTCAATCGAACCGCTCTCCTGTTTTTCCTCAGAAGTATATAATTTCTTATAAAATGTGTAAAACTCATCATTAATCTCACGAGGTTTGTAAGTAATAGTCGAATTTCGTCTAACTGCATTTAAAACCCTTGATACCTGTTCTTTCTTTAACTGCCATGCAAGTACCTTATGTGATTTCTCACCCCATTCATAATACCATTGTTTAGATCTATTAATCAAGCATTCATATTGATAAGATTGCAACATATTATATTTCAATTTCAATCTGGACAACTCTATTTTCTGATTTTCTGTCACATCTCTCTGAAATTCCTTTTCTAATTTATCAATCTGTTTCTCTAATTCAAGGCTCTCCGTCAGATCATTCTTTTTAACCTTAGAGGTATAACTAATTATTTGACCTCTCAAGTAAGCTTTCTTAGCATCCCACAATATAAATTTACTCTGAACGAAGTTAACATTTTCTTCCAGAAAGAGATTAATTTGTTTTTTTAAAAATTCAATAAATTCCATTTTTTTTTTAACAACATCGTATTAAATCTCCAATGATAAGTTGCACAAACTTTTTCAGAACTCTCATAAGTAAAATACAACAAGGAATGATCTGAAATTACCCAACTTTATATTCTGCTTGTAGTATTTTCCCCTGTAAATGTGCCGATACTAAAAAAAAAATCAATTCTGGAAAAGGATTCATGTCTAAATGAATAAAAAGAGAAATCCTTCTTTGTTGGGTTAAGACGTCGCCAAATGTCCATTAAATTAAAATCTTTCATCAAAGCTCAAATTTGAATTGCCATTTTAGATTTTTTAACATTTTTGGAGATTCATCTAATAAAGTTTCCAAAACACAGTTAAAATCTCCTCCAATCAGAACATTTTCATTAGCTTGTCCCAGAAGCAGAAATGCATCTGAAATAAATGCTTCATTATCCACATTAGCTGCATAAATGTTAAGTAGAGTCCAAAAATCATTAAATATCTTACAATTTAACTTAAGAATATGTCCTGCATTCATTTCCATTGATTGTAATTCAAAAGATAATTTTTTATGTATCAAAATTGCTACTCCCTTAGCTTTAGAATTAAATGAAGAAGAAAAAACATGTCCAACCCAATCCCTCTTGAATTTCATACTTTCTTTTTCATTCAAATGTGTCTCCTGTGAAAAAGCAATATCAATCTTCATCTTTTTAATGTAAGCCAAAACTCGCTTACGCTTGATCAGATTATTTAATCCCTAAACATTAAAGGTAGCAAATTTCAAATTCGTCATATCTAATACAATTGCTAGATACCAAAAATAGTCACAAAATTAAAAATAACAAAGAATTTTTTTTAAAAATAAATAAATAAATATAAATTTATATATAGAACCCTCAAATTAAAATATTTAGGCCCTCCAAATAAAAATAATATTCGTTAATAAGAGAGAAAAAAAAACAACAAAAAATACTACCAAAAGGTAGTAACTCCCTAAAAAAACTGGGTGTGGATTATCCACTAGGGACTGAGACTAACAAAGAAATTAGTGCAATCCCCTCCTCCCCAGCCAGCTCGTCAGAAATATTAACATATTACAAAAAAAATCAGCCTTGAGATTCTAGTCCAGATGGTGAACTCATTTCAAGAGTAGATGAACTTTTTCCATTCCCGTTCTTTCCATTTCTGCCATTTTGTCCATTTCCAAGTCTATTAGATTTTCTTTTAGGAGATAACGGTGGACTCTTTCTTTGTCCTCTGACATCTGGTAGCGAATTAGCAAAAACCATTGCTTCATGCTCACTCTCAAAAAATTGAAACTGATAATTTCCATAAAACACTTTCAACACAGCAGAATAATGAAAAGCAAATTTGTAACCTTTATGCCATAAAACATCTTTAAATGGATTAAATTCATGTCGGCATCTGATGATATCTCGACTCAGATCAGGATAGAAGAAAACTCTACTATTCTGAATCATCATTGGAGCTTGCCTTTGTCTGGCATTTTGAACTGCAAGTTGAAGAATTGTCTCCCCATCCAAATAATTCAAACAATGAACTATCACAGCTCTTGGCAGTTGACCAGGAAAAAACATCTCGAAAAAAATAGTCTTCTTAAAGTCTTCTTAAAGCTCTATGCGCTCTTTCCAATACCAATCCATCAGGAAAAGACTCTTCCCCCAACATCTGGGGAATCCAATTTTTAAAAAAGTTGATGGGATCTTGACCTTCTATATCTTCTGGCAAACCCACAATTTTCACATTATTTCTTCTGTTTTGATTTTCTAAATAGTCCATTTTTAAAATTAGCTCTTTTCTCCGGGCTCCTAAATCTTTAACTGAATTTTCCACCTTTACTATTGTTTCTGTATTGAATTGTATCTGTTGTTTATATTCAGAAAGAGAAGCTTCAAATTTTTTTAAGTTTTCCCAGTTTTATTTAACTTCTGCCTTAACCACATTTAAGTCTGAAATTATATCAGTATTCATTTGAACTACCTGGTTCAATTGACCAGTAATAACATCCAAATAGGAAGCAATACCTTCAAACATCGTGTAAACAGGCTGAAGTGCAGTTTGAATTACAGGATCCAGTT
Organism: Narcine bancroftii; assembly: GCF_036971445.1. Taxonomy (NCBI): domain Eukaryota; kingdom Metazoa; phylum Chordata; class Chondrichthyes; order Torpediniformes; family Narcinidae; genus Narcine; species Narcine bancroftii. Next base: position 49,702,784 of record NC_091477.1, read on the forward strand.
CCATAATTTGTAACTCGCTTTCTTCCAGCTCTTCTTCCATTTCCTGTACAGCAGTAGAGTAAGGTATGTCTTCTTCTTGTTGCTCTTCGAAAGGTAGCATTCTAGTTGTTTTACTGCGAATTTGGACACCCAACGACGACCCCCCCGACTTACTCAGGGGGTCATTGCTGCTGTCCCCCCACAGACCATTTTTAAATAATTTTATGGAGTTCTCCGTAATTAACAGCGTCACCCAAGCGCATAGTCGCTGCAGATTGCATGTATGCCGTCGGAATCTTCTTCCTCCGCGCTCCCGTCTCTTCCAACGGGAGAGTTCTTTGTAGCAAGCCTCCTGGATCATGCCTGACATCTCGGGAGCGCGCTCCTTCCTCCGCAGAATGGGTCGAACCAGCACCATCCTGAGACTGATGAGTAACTGTAACCTTTGCTTTCGTCCCCACCGGTGATCGTTGAAGCTTGGGGATAGCTGAAAACGGATCCGAGGCTGTTCCAAGTTGTTTAGGCCCCAATTCTTTGGCACTTCGAAACTGTATTTCCTTTTGTAACTGAGACTTAGGTTTTTTATAACGTTAGTAGCCATAATGGCTCACCAAAATATCAAACTAAAAATTTAAGTTTGAAAATTAAAAATAAAGGGTTAAAAAACAGACATTGAAAAATCTGACCAGAGAGGGCAGGGATTACACGTCCGATCTCTACGCCATCTTGCCACGCCCCCTTCAGGGCTGTACTTGAAGACCAGTTACTTAAATGGGATGACAGAGAGCAGCCTGCTGACTTCTAGCTTAGAAAGGGTTGTCCTCTTCATGATGGTCAGAATGAGCAAAGCGATACTTTACACAAAGATACTGGATAAACTCAGCAAATCAAGCAACTTTATTTATGTAGCAAAGATAAAGATACATAAGCATCGTTTCCTGAACCTTTCATCAAGGAATGAGCAAAATGCAGACAGGTGTCTGAATAAGGTGGTGGGGGAGGGGCAGGGGGAGAGCACAGGCAAGAGGTCATAGGTGGATGTGGGTGGGAGAGTACAAGAAAAAAAAACCTGAGAAGCGATAGAGGGAGGGAATTGCTCTTTGAATGGAGAGGTAAAGGGGCAGAGAGCTGGAGGAAAGGAATCAGAGGGATGGCAAGAGAGGAAGATATGGGAGTGGCCCAATGGAAGCCATAAAGTCGATGTTAATGGAGGCAAAATATTAGATGTCACTCCTCCAATTTGCAATGGCCTCAGTTTGGTAGTGTACAGGGTCAAGGGCAGACATGGGGGTAGGGTGTGGAATTGAAATGTGTGGCAACTGGGAGATCCTGCTATTGCTGGGAACAGAGTGAGGGTACTGAACTTAACTACATTTGTCAAAAAGACACATCCTTATTTAATTTTGTGATGTTTTATTAATATTACACGAACAATCTCCCACTAATAATACATCTGTAAGTAGAAGATTGAGCTTTGTGCTGACGACAGTTTCTAAAGAACAAAATGGTCCATGATATTCTGTGCACGTGGGGAAAAGAATCAATAAATAATAACAGCAACCTCAAAGTGCAAGTGCACATCAACTATTTGATTGTTTTATCTGAACGATCATTACGATCTGATTGATGGAGGAGCCCATCATTGTGTCAAAATTAGAAGGTTTTGTGAGTCTGATGGACTGTGCCCAGAAACCGCGCCTTGTGATAATTTAACCCAGCAATGATGTAATATTTGTGCAGATTAGAAAAGTTGACTTCTGTACTCTCTGAAACTGGTTATGGTACCGTGGTGATTAGAGATCGAATAATTAAGCAATTTCTCAACAGGCAGCTCATTATTTCGTTATTCTTTCCTCTCATAGTCTGATGAATGACTTGCTGGGAATGTTGCTTGCTTGTACTTTGATAGACTTGAGCCACCAATCTTTTAGTCTCTCTGTGAAGCCCAGATCTGGTCAGTCTCACCTCAATCTCCACAACAATTTTTAAAAATCTGATCCTCTCAGCATGCATGCAAGTTTGAAACCATGCACATCACATTCATCTTGGAACACTGTGGTGAGTATACTGCTATCTCATTGCCATTGGGCTCTTTCACCTCAGCAAAGCGAAGTATGACTCATCCCATTTCTGGATTTAGTCCAAGGTGACATGGATGAATCCCGACCTGAATTAAAGCCACAAATTATCCCAGCGGTGTGTGAGTTATGATTGCCGCTAATGTGTACAAATGATAAATGATTCACCTGTACCCACCTGCTGGTAAGGGCTGAGCCAATCTTAAGTGATGAGACCTGAGGTTGCGGCAGGACAAGCTCTGACCATGGAATGACTGAGGGCACCTTTGACAGCTGAGCCAACCGCATCACTGGTTTTGGCCATTTTTTGATAGTGTTCAACTTTAAAATAATTGTAAACAGAAAAAAATATTTAAAAATACATAAATTGCAGAACAGATGAAAAATATCATTGTTAAAGCAGAGAAAGGTTAAATAGGCTTGGACTTTTATTCCCTGGAGCATCAGAGAATGAGGGGAGGTTTGAGAGAGGGATATAAAATGATAAGGGGGTAGACAGTAAATGCAAGCAGACTTTTGTCACTGGGGTTGAGTAAGGACATGGGTTAAGGGTGAAAGGTCAGATGTTTAAAGAAAACATGAGGGGGAACTTCTTCACACAGAGTGTGGCAAGAGCGTGGAACACGCTGCAAGCTGAAGAGGTGAATGTGGGCTCGATTTCATCATTTAAGAGGAATTTGGACAGGTACATGAACGAGAGAGGAACGGGAGGCTTTGTCGGGGTGCGCACCAATGGGAATAGGCAGAATAATAGCTTGGCTGACTAGATGGGGCGAAGGGTCTGTTTTATGCTGTAGTGTTCTATCATCTGAACTCAAATAGTTCCGAAAAATATTACTTTTCTGTGGTGCCTCTTCAAGTGAAAGGCCATTTAATAATGTGAATAAATATTATCTATCTTATGCATTTGATGTCTCTTTCAATTAAATTTAATTAGCTTACTATTATAGTTTTTCCTTACGAGTACCTGTTCAGGTGCAGCAAGTAAGAATTTTGGTGTGCAGTGTATAATGTGTATGACAATAAACCCATTGTCATTATTATTTGTTCCCGTGCTGTGTTTCAACTGGTTTAAATTCAGCTCAAAACTCTTCGATCTCACTGCTGGCCGGCAGATTTAACAAGATGGCATTCTCCAATTTGACTCCAGGAGGAGTTCACAGGTGGGGACCCCATCATTCAGTGTTTCCATCTCTGATCCTTCCGGGGAATATTAGTTGGGAAAGGCAATGAGATGAAGAGGTGGAGTAAGTTGGTTCAATGTCAACAGTTGAATTTGGCCTAGAGTTCCTGGCACTGTGTTCCATCTTTTTACTGCTCGTACAGTAGGTCACTGTTTACCTTTGTTTCTAGCACTAAAAGAGAAGAAAATTCTCAGAGTGAACTTGCACTACAAGGCCGTATCCAAAATCATTCGATTTCTACTAAAAGCAGGCCTGAATCATCAAATAACGAGAAAATGTAATGGAAAGGAATTGTTAACATTTATATTTCATTTTCCGCATTTTGCAATTCTTAGTTATGTTAAATGTCTAATGAATATCACTGAAGATTTTTCTCATATTTCTGTCCTTTGTTAGTTGGCTATTCCAATGGAAGAAATGCAAAGAATTCACCTGAGGTTTATGTTCAGACACAGATCATCACAAGAATGTAAGTTGTATGTAAGAAGGAAATGTAGTTCTTAATAATTCATCAAAACGGACAGTCAAATTATTGAAGTGGCAAATCAGTGCAGCACAGGAACACACCCTTTGGCTCGGGAGTCTGTGCTGAACCTGATGTCCAATTCAGACTAAAGCTCCTCTGCTTGCACCTGATAGGTGTGCCTCCATCCCTTACCTAGTCATGTGTCCATCCTGAAGCCTCTGAAGCATGACCATTGTACCTCATTCTTCCACCACTACCATTAACAGACTGTTCCAGGGACCCAACACTCTCTCTGAAAAGAAGGTGCTCCCCAAACAGCTTCCTGTATTCTTCACCATTTTTTTCCCTTTCTGTTCCATTTTCTTCTTCACCTTCACACACTTTCATCTCAGTCTTCAAGTTTATTATCATCTGACTGTACAGATGCAATGAGATGAAATGGTGTTTCTCCAGAGCCCGGTGCACACACTTACAGACACAATGCAAAGTATCTAATAATCACATATATAAATCAAGATATAGTTATATATATAAAAACATATTGGGATGATGTCTAATTAAAAATAGATATATTCATGCAATCTTTGCCTTTCTCTCCCCTCTTCTTTCTGCTCAAAAATTGATGGCCTTTACCTTCTTTATAACTTGCAGCGAAAGACAAAAGTGAGAAAAATTTTGCAATGGCCTTCGTCAGACTGATGAAGGATGATGGCACAACCCTGCAGGATGGTATTCATGAACTATTGGTCTACAAGGTATGTAGAGAGATATTCATCTCCTTAGCACAGCATGTTGCCTGTTAAAGACTTGATCTGGATCACTGCCTCTAATGTTTAGTTATATAATACTGAACTGAGTTGCTTTGGTGTATGTTGTGATCATCTTCAAGAGAGATTTTGAAGTTGGTAGCTTTTAGATATATGCACAGTAAAAAGCCAGTCCGTACCCAACTAACCCACACAAACAGTGGGAGGACATTGAGGCTCTTGGGGAAAACATGGGGAGAATGTACAAACTCTTTACAGCGTGGGATTCGAACCCCGGTCCCGATCGGTGGCACTGTAAAGACGTTGCGCTGACTGCCAAGCCAATCGTGCCACTCTGAACACCGTTCACACAAAGCATAATGTCAGCAGCGATTCCCTAATTTGGATCATTCTGGTATTCGTGGCAATTCAGCAATTTATCAACTTTTCCAATTTAGCCCAGTCGTTTTAAATAATAAAACTATCTCTCTACACTTATATTTATGCTTGAATAAATGAAAATTTGTTTCCATGAATACAAATACAATGTACAGATCCAATGAAAGACTTGCTTGCTGCTGCCGCGGAGATGCATGAAACAGCAACAACGATTTAAGTAGAATTAAGATGCCATAAAGAGAAAAAAGATAATAAATACGAAAGAAAGAGGAAAAAAAAATCACATTCACCCCAAATGCAAAAAAAAAAAAAAAAAATGCTGTACACAAAGTTCTGGAGTAACTCAGCAGGTCATACAGTTTTCATAGGAAGTTAAAGGCAGTTGACATTTCAGGTCTAAGCCCTTCCTCAGCATTTGTCCATATGCTGCTTTTAAACTAAACTGGCTCTATCCGCACCCTCTCTTTAAACTCTACTAATTCCATCCCCACCCTCTCTTTAATCTCAACTGGTTCTTCCCCCAGTCTCTCTTTAAACTCAATGGGTTCTGCCCCCACCCTCTCTTTAATCTCAATGGGTTCCATTCCCTACAGTTCCTTTAAACTCAACCAGGACCCTATTTTCTGTTTCTCTTAAGCCTTGCAATGCCCCATTCCTTGTACTCTTTAAAAACTCATTTCTCACATTGCTTCTAAGGTCACCAAGGCTATGATTGCTACATATAAACTCACTTCATTTGAAAAAAAGTGTATTTTTGCCATTGTTTAATGTGTAAAATAAAAGCTTTTTAAGTGTAGAGAAAAGGCACTCATGAGGAAAGGCTCAGGCTTGAAACTTTGACTGCCTTTTACTTCATCTGCTGCTGTATGACCTGGTGAGCTTCTCCAGTACTTCTGTGCACTGCAATCGAGCCCAGCATCTGAAAATTGTCTTGTTTACCTCCATTTGGTGCCAAAAACGTATGTCATTAGAACTGCAGACAGAGATTTGGTGTTCTTGTGGTAGTGTTACAATACTTTGAGGTTCACTAGCCTAAAAGTTGCTGGAAAAAAAGAACTCTTCTTAACCCAGAGATGCCAGACTTCAGGCTTCTGTACCTTCTGGGAGAAGAGAACATAGACAAGTTGATGGGGTCATTTACGTTGTGAGCTGCCTTCTTAAAAGGTTTTGTGGAATTCTGGGAACATAAACTTTGCTGATAAAACAAAAAATGTGTTGTTAATTGCCAGGCCTTATTTTCTGCCCTGCCTGATTGAAGATTAATGTAAAAATTTACTGGCAGAAATTACTTAACAGCCACAAGGAGGATAAAGGCTAATAGAAACAAAGGACTGTTGGGGATTTCTTGCTGATAGAGTATTGACTGATAATCATGTACTGAGTCAACTCGTGGTTAATATTTTGGTAAATTGTGGTCCGGTGTCTGATGGAATAAAGATAACACAGAGTTGTCTTTTTATTGATGATGTGAATATAAAAAAAAACACAAGTGGGAAATCCAATTGTTATATTCAAATTTATTGTCATTACTTTGTGTGAAGATAAACAGAAATCAATATAATCTTAGCAGGTTGTGCATCATTCCACTGGTGTGCCTACGATGAAATGGTTTCCCTGAAAGTAGGTGTCACCAACGGCATTTTTTCCATCTCACTTTCCTGACAGTCAATATGCTCTGTGTTTCTTCTGACAACTGGGTCTGAAAGGTTCAACGTTTGCTTTTATCTTTGATGATATATACCGACCTTCCTCCGCAAGCTGTGAAAGATGCCCTATCACTTGTGCTTCTCTGAATGAATAAAGTAGGAATTTCAAGGATAGCTTGCAACTTGTCACACATTTGACCTCAATCCAGCAAAAGTTTTGACATGGCCAATAAATCCAAGATTGAAGAGGGTACTTGTACCTTTCTCACTGCACTGGAAACATTTTGGACATAACAATGGTGTCTATAGGATAGATAAAGTGGAACTAATGTGCATTCCTGAAGTGCCAATTAATGAAGAGATCGAAGGCTGTGTAGTTAACCAGGAATCATGGCTTTTATTAGTAGAAACTCAGTAGTACAATAATGAATGATAATGGGTGCGCACACAGTTATAGCCAAGGGGAGTGCCTTTAGTGGTAGAGATAATACACATCCAATGTCAGTAAAGCAGAATAAGCACAGCGAAAGACTGTCAGGATGACACAGATTCATCAGTCTCCCCCCAGCAGAAGTTGGGTTAAAATGAAAAGAACAACTTCTAGAGTAATATTCAAGTGAGGAAACAATTCTACTGTAAGCATAAAACAAACAGTCAAATAAATGGCATTGAGAATTTACTGACAGAGCCAAAACATGGCTAGCAACTATCAGCGCAATCAGGATATAATGAGATGTTTATGAATAGTGGAGCATCTCAGGTTGTTTTCGAAAGCAAGAAGACCTCCTTATCGGATCAGGTGGAGGTTTTGCAGGAGTGACAACCTTGGGAACTGGCGGTGTTGATACAGTTCCCTGGTCTGTAGTGTGAGATGGCAGGACTTCTGGACCTGTTCCAGAATCACCAGCGTGAGGCTGTGGGGCCTCAGCATTGCCATCGGAATCCTTACTAGGGGTCACAGGCTGGGGTGGGGGGGGGAAATCACGTCCAACCTCTCAGGATCACTCTAAGTGGGGGCATGCAGAAGGGGTGAGTCAAGCGGGGCAATGTCTCTTAGGGGTACTGAGTCCATGCACCCGTCTGGAAATTTAACATGGGCATAATTGGGATTAGTGTGCAGTAGTTGAACTGGCTGGACTAGAGGGTCAATTTTATGCGTCTGAGCATGTCTCTTCAGCAGCACGGTTCCAGCTTCAGATAGACAGGCTGGCCAGTCCATCACAGCCCCTGATTTTCTAGGAAAGGTAAACATACATTCATGAGGTGTTTGATTTGTTGCTGTACATAATAGGGACCGAATAGAATGTAACGCCTCAGGCAGCACATCCTGCCACCAAGTAACAGGGTAACCATGTGTCTTTAACATGAAGTTAACAGTCTTCCAGACTGTGGCATTAGCCCTTTCAACCTGCCCATTGCCCTGGGGGTTGTAGCTTGTGGTGTGGCTGGTGGTAATCCACTTGCATAACAGAGCTTGGTGCAGCTCTGCGCTCATGAATGCTGAGCCTGTCTGTATGAATGTAGCTGGGAAAACCAAAAATACTGAAGATTCTGTCAAGTGCCTTAATGGCAGACGTCGTTGAGACGTCAGGGCAGGGTATTGCGAAGGGAAACCTTGAATAATCATCGATTACAGTAAGGAAAAACAGATTTTTGTTGTTAGAAGGTAACGGCCCTTTGAAATCTAAACTGATCCTTTCAAAAGGTTGGGTCGCTTTGATGAGAGTGGCCCCTGGAGCTTTAAAATACTGCGGTTTGCATTCCGCACAAACAGGGCAGCTTTTAGTCAGTTTTCTGACTTCTTTGAGGGATTAAGGAAGGTTGTTAGCCCTTATGTAGTGGAAGAATCTTGTGACCCCTGGGTGGCACAGTCCGCTATGGATCTCCTTTAGTCCTTCAAGCTGAGCACCGGCAGCAGCTTGTGACAATGTTTTGGAGGGATCATTTAACTTGCCAGGTCTGTACAGGATCTCATAATTGTAAATTGAGAGTTCTATTCGCCAGCGTCCCATGTTATCATTTTAAATTTTACTTTTGCGTTTAGTATTAAACATGTAAGCTACAGATTTCTGATCAGTGACCAGGGTGAATTTTCTACCAGCTAGAAAGTGTCTCCAGTCGTGAACAGCTTCAATGATAGCCTGGGCTTCTTTTTCAATGGCTGGATGTTTAAGTTCAGGTCCGCGTAGCTTGCTGGTCTGCCGTTTTGATTAAGGGTTCCTGCTAAAGCACAATCTGAGGCATCGGTGTCCACTTGGAATGGGACATCCTCGTCGATGTACGAGAGTACAGCTTTGGCAATATCAGTTTTAATTCTCTCAAAAGCTTTCAGAGCTGCTGGAGAGAGGGAAAGATTTTATGTCAAACAGGGGGAGTGCCTTCTTAGCGTAGTCATGTACCCATTTGCAGTAGTAGGAAAAGAATCCCATACACCTCTTAAGGGCTTTTGCGGAGACTGGGGGTGGCAACTTCTTAAGGGGTGCCATTCTTTCAGGATCGGGGCGGATTTTGCCCTCTCAAACAATGTAGCCCAGAATGGGTAATTCTGTTTCATTGAAAACACATTTACCCTCGGTAAATGTAAGGTTGAGTTCTTTGGCCATTGCTAGAAATTTTTTTAGGTTGTTAACATGCTCGGTCTTGGTGTAACCACAGATAGTGACATTATCCAGATAGGGGAACGTACCCTGTAACTCATACGCGCTACCGATTTTATCCATCTCCCTCTGAAACACTGACACACCGTTAGTGACCCCAAAAGGTACCCTCCAAAACTAGTATAGACCCCCATCAGCCTCGAATACCGTATAAAGTTGTTCACATTTTTTAATGGGAATTTGGTGGTAGGCTGCCTTAAGGTCGATAGCGCAATATAAAGTGTACTTGACTATATGATTAATGCGAGGCAATGGGTAGGCGTCCAAGTTCGTATAACGGTTAATTGTCTGGCTGTAGTCAATAGCCAGTAGTTTCTTAGTGTGATTTTTCACCACTACCACCTTGGCTTGCCACGGACTCCTGCTGGGTTCAATCAACCCCTCTTTATGTAGTCTCTGAGTTTCTTAATAAACTCACAGTCCTCTTTGCTGTAAGAACGGGTCTTAGAGGCAATCGGTCGACACTCGGGAGATAGATTACTGAACAGCGAGGGAGCTTTGATCTTTTATGTGTACAGACCGGAATGACCAGTGCGGGGGATGGTAAGTGTGAGTAGCGGCCCATCAAAATTTAACACTACACTTTTCATCTGAGATTGAATATCCAGCCCCAGTAACATGGGAGCACAGATATCAGGCATTAAAAAAAGCCAAACATCAGCAAGAAAATGTCCCTGCAAGTTCAGAGTAACCTTACACTTGTCCTGTATGGTCTTTCTAAGTTCGCTACAAGCCATCGATATCTGTCAGTTCGCTGGATATCTCTGCAAATTTAAGGCTTTAGCAACCTTTTCATGATTGTAGCTGAGAGTGCTGCTGGAGTCTGTTAAGCAATCGACAGTCTCACCATTCACCTCCCCCTTCATAATCGACCGTTCCAATCCGTAACAACCCCCAAGCTTTACAGTCATTTGAGCTATCACAGGGGTACTTTGTGTTGATCTCACCTCGCCGTCACTTGAAGTCGATTCAGTGAGCTCATCTGAAGATTCCCCCTTTGCAGTCATCTTCCATTCCAGTGGCTCTAGGATGAGTTTTCTTGGCACTTTTCTTCTTCTTATCAGTGGGAGTATTTTTTGCCCTACATGTTTCCCACAGTAGCTGCAAGTAGCGAATTGAGCCAAACACTTCTGTCTGGGGTGCCAGCTCTTATCACAGAAGTAACATTTGCCAGGGGTTTGTTCCTTCATACCCCTCAGGGTTCCAGCACTCCTGGGTGTTTCCTTTTCAGTTTTCAGTATTTCGCTGGACCGCATAGCACTTCTCAGTATTTTGGCTAGGGTGACTGCTTGGCCATAGGTCAGAGGCTTTAATCGAGATTTCTAATAGCTTCTGACGAATGTAACTGGAGTCGATTCCGTTGACAAATGCATCCAGTTTCAGAGCATTGCGGTGTTGTTTCACATTGACTGCCTCGACATCACATTTGTTTGCCAACGAGTCTAGAGCCAGTGCATAGGCAGCATCTCTTTCCCTGGGTTTCTGGCATCTAGTCAGCAACTGGTGCCGGGCAAGTACCACATTCTGCGGCGCTGCATAGTAAGTGGTCAGTTGTTCCTGGGCTATAGCCAGAGTTGCAGCTCCTCAAGTTACAGCAAAACGAATCTCACTCATCAAGGAGTTCAGGTCGCCCCGCTGTATCCTCTCATCGACCACGTTGTTCCGAGCCATGTAGTTATCGAAACAAATAATCCATTGGTTGAAGATTTCTCTGGCCCTCAGGGCAGACTGGTCGATCATTAGCCACTCTGGCTTGAGTGCAGCATCCATTTCTGCTAATAAAATTGAAGACCCAGTTAATGAAGAGAATGAAGGCTGTGTAGTTAATCAGGAATCAAGGCTTTTATTAGTAGAAACTCAGTAGTACAATAATGAATGATAATGGGTGCGCACACAGTTATAGCCAAGGGGAGTGTCTTTAGTGGTAGAGATAATACACATCCAATGTCAGTAAAGCAGACTAAGCACAGCGAAAGACTGACAACATGACACAGATTCATCACAATTCCCAAAAGCAATTCAGTGAAAGGATAATATTCAGAATGAGGAGGGTAATCTTGACTACGGAATAATATTTGTGAATTGACAAGGCGGCCAGAAGCCAGACTTACATCTCCAAGAATACAGGTAGAAGTGATGGTCATAAGGCCACATGGGATACCTGCCTTCATTAGTTGGGGTTTGGGTCACAAAGGTATGAAGGTGATAATGCAAGTGTATATACATTAGTGAGCCCACAGCTGAAATGGTGTGTGGAGTTTTGAAAGCCGATTACAGCTGTGGCTGCATGGAATGGGTGCTGAGGAGACTTGCCATAATTCCTGGGATGGTTCATTGCAGTGAAGAGAGGAGAATGTGTTGATTGTGGTTGTATTGTTTGATGCAGAATACCAATGGAGGTCAGAGAGCTCGGCCCTTTGTGTCCATATTGACTTTTTTTCCAAGTTCAAATATTATTACCATCTGACTGCATATTCAACTAGATAAAACTGTGTTTCACCGGACCATGGTGTACACTCACACATTTGCCTCTCCCTTTCCTTAAAATTCTTCCCTTCCCACCTGAAACCTTTCCCTCTAGATTGAGAATCTTTGACCTTGGGAAAAAGATGGTGACCATCCACTTTATCTACGCAACTTCATGATTTTATAAACATCTATAAGGACACTTCATAACTTCCTGCATTCCAGGGAAAACACTAACAGCCTGTCTATTCTCTCCTTTGTAACTCAAGGCCTCCGGTCCCAGCAACATGTGAGTGTTCTCTGTGTGAGATTGGTGGGGAATGGAGAGAGTCAATGAATGGTCATGTCTGTGGCTGAGGCTTCAGGGCATTAGAATGGCCATTTGCAACTGAAAATATGCTACTTTGTGACCCTTCAACAGGATTCGGCCCATTTGAACTCTGTTGTGGCCTGAATGGGTGGGGAGTGGGGTACTTAGAACATTACACCAGAGTGCAGGCCCTTCACCCTTCTACATTGTGACAACCCATGTAAACCTATTTTGCAACAATGTAACCTGCCCAGCAATGCATTCCAGATATTCCCCACTCTGTGTTAAAAAATAAATTCCTCTGACATCTCCCCTGAACTTGCATCAAGCAGATGTCCTCTGATATTTGCCACTGTTATGTGAGGAAAAAAGATGCTGGCTGTCCATGCTATTATACATCTCATAATCTTGTATACTTCAATTAAATCACCTCTTATCCTGCTTCATCCTTCATTCTTCCCACATACCCATCAACTCCCTGCAGACTCTGCCACTCAACAGGGACAATTTACAGTGGCCAGTTAACCTGCATATTTTTGAGATGTGGGGTGCAGTGAGTGGAGCATTGGGAGCCCAGAAATTGTGGTGGTAGTGTGTGTGTGGTGGGATTCAGTGACAGCAGGTGGCTTTTGAAATGTGGTGAGGTGTTCTGAGCCAGAGGCTTATGGCAAATTTATTTTCTTTGGACATACAGCATGGTAACAGGGCATTTCAGCCCACAAGCCCATGCTGCCCAATTAACCTACAACCCCTAGTATGCTTCAAATGGTGGGAGGAAACCGGAGACCCCAAGGAAAACCTACACAGGTACGGGGAGAATGTACAAAGTCCTTACAGACACCGGGGGATTTGAACCCTGGTCCCGATCCACCACTTAAGCTTCAAGAGAGGACTGGGGATGGACTTGGAAAGTGAGATCAAATTGGGGAATAGAGGATCAGCAATGGTAGCAGATAGGTTGAACAGGGCTGGGATGTAGGGAAATGGAAAGGTTTGGGGCAAGGAAGGTTGAATGTGTCAATTCTTCACAAGCATTTGGCCATATTTGACTCTATGGGCACATATTGTGGGTGTCAGTGAAAGATTGTTTACATTGAGGAAGAAAATCACTAATTTATGTACCTGGCAGGTATTGCCATCAAGGGCTGTTATTCTATAATACTTATAACACGTGGGCCCAGGTCAACGTGGCCTAATTTTCCCTGCAATGCAACATTTGATTCACCCCTCCAGTGTAACAATTTTCAATTGCATAATTGCTGGGGTGAAAAAGTGACGTGCAATTAAATATCCAAGCACTTAGTTTGACATGATGTGCTTAGATGGTCTGCTGTATGAGAGATTCAGCAACATGCTCCAAATTGAGAGACTACAATGAGCTGACATAAAACTTTAACAAAATCACAGTTGGAGTACTGTGCACATTGTCGGGGAAAAGAAGTGAGGCTTTAGGGAAAGTGGCAAACTCACTAGGATGCTGCCTGGCATAAGGGACTATGAACAGAAAGAAATACTTGAAAGGTAGTGGCTTTTTACTTTTGAATAAAACAAGCTCAATAGAGATGTAATGCTTGAAATTATGGAAATGTGGGACAGTGCAGGCTGAGCAGAGGGATATGTCGAGCAAGATTAAATGAAAAAGATGTAAAACGAGGCAGAAAGAACCCTTCACATAAAGAAATGAGATGCTGGAGATTTGCTTCCAGGCTCAGTCTCAGTTTATTTGCAGTGCTTGGTACAGCGAAGCTTTCTTCCATGAGCATCCTTGCGGAACAACTCTAGCATTCGCACTGCCGTACAAAGTAGAAGGGCAAGAGCACAGTGCCAGAGCATTGAGTTACTGTGGGGAAAAAAAAATCAATTCGTAGAAAGCAAGAGGAGCATGAGAACACTGTTGTGAGTTTCATTCTGAAGCCTGATAGCAGCAGGGATGAAACTGTCTTTAAGTCCATTGGTGCGTGCTTTCATGCTCTTAAATCTTCTCCCCAATGGGAAGAGGGAGAAGAGAGTGTGTCCTTGGTGTGATGTGTCCTTCAGTTCTCTGGGCAGCAGGAGATGTAAATTGAAAAAAAAATTCAGGAATGAATTGCGTCAACCCTGGAGATCGGATCAGAATGAAGCGAAGAATAGTTGCAGAAATATGGGATTGGAGTGTGTAAATGGGGTTGTAAAAAAACTCTTCATGATAAGAAAATGCCAATCCAGTCCATGTGATCTCAATAACTTTCTCCCATGTGTCGTAGTGTGTCCCCAAGGCATTAAGGATGATAAGATGTGTCCATGTGATTATGAAAAATAGACAGATTCTCACAAGGCTATTAGAACAAGCTAATTCAATCAGAGTGAATCTAATTACATTTAACAGCCTGAACTCAATTTATTTTCCTGTAATAAACTGATACCTGATGATTGAGATGAATATCTCGGGGTTTGAGCACCAACTTTAATTGGCACTAGTTTCTGCTTTTTTTTTTATTCCTCCAGAGCTGTAGAGAACTGAAACACCCTCTGGTCCACTGTATACTGTAACCATCTGAAGCTGTTATTCTCCCCACATTTCTCTCAACTCCCCACAGTTTCAACTGCTCAAAATTTACGATTCTCCACTAATCCACATATCTGGTGGCCTCATTATAAGAATGAGGTTGATACTTTGGAGAGGAGATTTACCAGTGTTACAAGTCCAGAGGACCCCAAAACAGAGCAATAATCGATATGCACCTGGACAAAGGGTTACTTAAACAAAAGTTGCTTTTAATTATCTTTGAACATGAAAATAGAATCCAACTTTAACTTATCTCGATTGACTCACTTAACCTACTTAACCCTCTTCTAAGTCTAAGCACGTGTGTGTAATGTGTGTAAGTTCAGCAAAGTTCTTTGGTTCACAGTCCAATCTCACTGATTGCAGGCAATTCTTGTACTGTGCACAGAAGTTAACATTAATAAAGTTCACCAGGCTTTAACAGGTAAATGGTTACCACTCAGAAGGGTTCTTGTTGGTTTTCAAAGAGTTTTTCCTTGTTTCAGATCATCACAGAGTTCCTTTCTGTTCCTCCTATTACAAGGGAAGGACCAGACAGCCAGTCCTCTCCTTTGATCAGGCCGTCTTCCAGAGCTTGCCAGCTTGTCCCTCTGGAACCGATGACTGTGTCTCTCCTCTTTCTCTCACCCCCTCCAACTCTGAGAGCAAAGCCTGCTTTTTTTTCTGTTTTCTGTCTGCAAAGATCACATGACCTTCCAGAGAGCAAGTTCTGTTTTCCAGGCAAAGCTGCTACTGCCTGTTGTTACATTTGTTGCCCTTTTTGCAAAGGACACTCCATCATGAGTCTGAGCCCCCTTGCAAAAGCTCCTGCAAAAAGTCTGTGTTTTAAAGTGTTTGTGTGTGACCTGCTCTAACAACCCTTTCCCAATTTATCTCCCAAATACCTCTATATACCCTGTCACAGCAGACTGTTGCCTGGATTAGAGAACCTGTCTAATGAAGCAAGGCTGACAGAGCTAGGGATTTGTTCTTTGGAGAAATGAAGGATGAGCGGTGACTTTTCAGAGGTATATAAAGTTATGAGGGGCTTAGATAGGGTGGCTATCCAGCACCTTTTTCCTGGAGTGATAGTAACAAATGCTGTTTAATTAACGGAGGAATTTTAGGGGAGTTACTGGAGGTAAGTTTTTTTACACAGAAAGTGGTGGGAGCCTGGAATGCATTGCCAGGGCTGGTGGTGGAGGCTGGGACAATAGGGACTTTCAAAGGATTCTTAGATAGGCACATGGATGTAAGGAAAAAAAATAGAGGGTTTCAGGTGTGAGGAAGGGAAGGATAAGATTGTCAGTTTTCATATGTCAGCACAACATGGGCTGAAGGGCCTGTATGTGCTGCAAGGTTCTGTGTTAGAACCTTAGCACCACACAGAAAACAGGCCATTTGGCCCTTCTAATCTGAGCCAAAGCATCATTCCTCTAGCCCCAATGACCCACACCCATTCCATAATCTTTCAGTTCTCTCCCATCCATGTATCTATCCAATTTATTCTTCAAACTTAAGAGTGAGCATCCATTTACCATGTCAGATGGCAGTTCATTCCACACTCCAGTGAGTGTAAATACCCCTAAACCTTTCCCCTTTCACCCTAAAGCCATGACCTCTTGTTTTTATCTCTCCTAATCTAAGTCAAAAGAGCCTACTCACATTTATTCTGTCTATAATTTTGTAAACCTCCATCAAATCTCCCCTCATTGGTTCAAGGAATAAAGTTCTTGCATAAAGTCCTAAACTGTTTAATTTTTCCCTGTAACTCATCTCCTGAAGACCCAGCAATATCCTAATAAATCTTCTCTGAACTCCCTCAATCTTACTGATATCCATCCTGTAATTTGATGACCAGGAACTACACACAATACTACAAATTTGGTCTCACCAATGTTCTACGTCTTGGAGATATGGGAGGAAGCCAGAACATCTGGGGAGAGCCCCTCCCCTGTCGGGGGTTGGGATTGAACCCAGGTTGCTGACAATGGTGGATACAGGGTCACTGTGCTGTCCCCAATGTAAAAGAGGAATATCTTGTCCTCTTGTAGCATTGCCTACTTGTGCTTTGGTACAGTTTCCCAGCCTTCTGTCTGGGTTTCCCCCTTCCTTGCCTGGACAGGTGCTGTGGTGACAATAAATTTCTGGCTCAACTGAGCATGCCATTTTTAGGCGCAATTCTGATTTGCAGATTCCTAGTAGCCCCAAGACCAGGTCCGGCGACCCTTGCCTGGATCACCAGGTATCATTAGATAACCTGCTTCAGTCAGGATGCAAAGGACTACAAAGGACTATATTTGTTCACTCTGATGCCAAGTAATGCACTTAACAACAAAAGAAAAACATTTGACCTTATTCCCTGTTGGTTACTTGCAGGGTGACAGCAAGAAGATGGAAGATGCTAGTATATACTCCAGGCTGCAGTCAACCCGCCAAGCTTCTGATTATAAGGGTGCCACACTCAGCCGCAGTAATACAAGTGCAGGGCTCTCCAACAGCTTCAGAGATACCTTCATCATTACCTCACTTGCCTGTTCCACCAAACTCACGCAGAACGGTAGGTGCATGCTAGAGCTTTGTGCCAATTAAAGTCGTACTTGGGTTTTACTGAGGCTTTGGGATGGGATGGTTAGCTGAGATGTGAAGCTCCCCACGATTTCTGATGGAAAAAAGAGATGGCAAGCATTGACTGGTTCTTGCGTTGCCAGGTATCCAAAGGGCTATAAAACGAATCGTAGGAACTACTTTCATTTATGGTTTCGGATGTCCTTGCAAGCAATTAATTGCCTCGTGAGGAAATGTTATTCCTTTGGGAGTGAATATCAGATGCTAAATGACAACAGTTTGAACAAAGCACACATTTTACAGACAAACCTCTAATTATTATGATTTAAATATTCTGAGCAGTCCTAAAACTGACAGCAGCAAGTTTGGCACATGGGTCTGGAGCTGTTGATGAGAAAGTGGTGGAGTGTACTGTCTAATGTGAAGTGAGTCAGTTGGAACAGTGAGGGATTGCATGAGAAGCTTCAAGAGCTCTGTTCACCCACCGCCCCCTCTGTTCACATGCTGCCCCATTTCTCACGCCTCTCCCTCTCTGTTCCCCTGCTGCCCCTCAGTTACTCCACTGAACCCTCTCTCTGTTCCCCGCCATTCCCCACTCCCCCACTTCTCCTCCCCTCAGTTCCTCTTCTGCCCCATTCAGTTCCCCAACACAACCCCTCTATTTCCCTGCTACCCCCCTGTGTTCCCCTGCCACCCCTTTGTTCCCCGCCATTACCCGTCAGTTCCCGGTCTGTTCACCCGCTGCCGTTTTCTCCCACCTACCCCTCTGTTCCCCACTGTGCCCCCTCAGTTTCACCACTAAACCCCCTTCATTTTGCCACCCCCCAGTTCCCCGCCATCGCCACCGTTCCTCCACTGCCCCACCCCTCAATTCCCCTGCTACCGCCCCATCCTCTGCAGCCATGCCCCTCAGTTCCCCGACCCACACCCCCTCTGTTCTCTTACTGACTGCCATTCTGTTCCCCCACCGGCCCCTTCTGTTACCCAACACCCCCCCCCCCCGTTCCTCCACCTGTCCCTTCTTTCCCTCACTGCCACTTCTGTTACTTGCCACCCCCCTCTGTTCACCTGCTACTCCCCTTTGTTCTCCTGCTCTTATTCTCCTTCCTCCACAGATGCTCTCTGACCCATTGATCTTTGCCAGTATTTCCTCCCTTTGCTCTGTGTTTTGCACCTGTCGGTATGCGGATGACAAATCTCAGATGCAGGAGGAAGAGAGTGAGAGGGTCAGGATCACCTGTGTGGCAGTGAGGCAATGAGGAGTTGAGCTGGGTGGTTTTTGGGAGTTGGTGAATGCAATGTTGTAGCTAGTGAATAATAAAAGAAAGTCAACTTCACAGCGTTCTGAAAGAAACGGGTGAGTGTATTCTTTATTTGTTTGTAAGCTGTGAAAATTAGTGCCACGAATGCACCATTTCTACTTCGACATTAGGTAAACCCTGTGACGAGCATGGTGTGGTGCACTCAGCAAGCAAGCACAAAACTCAAAAGACTGTACGACAGACTTTATTCCAGTAAAAGTCCGAACTCTAGTTCATGCCTTGGTGGCTCCCTGTGTGACTGGCTCAGGAGGGAGCCGGCTCAGGCCTATGTTCGGGTCGGCTGACTGACAGCCAGCAAGGTGGAGGTGCAGAGGAACAGAGATCGCCCCTTGCAGTCGGTTGGTGGTCATATCACCACACATGGATAATAATGGGCTGCTTTCTCTCACACAGTGGGTTTGCTGGGCCTCCTGAAATGGAGAATGAAACCAGAGCTCCTGCAAGAAAACCTGGAGAAACTGAAGATGGTGGATGGGGAAGAGATAGTTAAGGTACGGCCGTGTCCCACCCTCAATTAGAGTGCTAATCCTCACCTACTCCCCTCCCCCCCACCCCTGGGGTCTTGAAAACACCCCAGAATTTTCTTTTTTTCTCTTCTCAAATTTGTTTCTAAATCTCCATTTGACAGTTTGCCATAATTAAAGTTCAACAGCGCCAGATTTGAACCTACGTTGGGAGTGCTATAATAGCCTCGTGCTGACCACTAAACTATTTGTAGTATGCTAATTACAATAATTTTATAGATTGCCAAAATTTGCCTCCAAATTTATAGTCAGTGATTTCAGAATGAAAAAAATTAAAACAATAAAAGCTTGGCACTTGGTGCCAGAAGGTTGCACAGTCTAACATTTTTTCACTTAAAAAACACATTATAATTAAGATCATTTCTGCTCCTCAGGCAAACTCATTAACACATCATCATCTACACTGCAGACATACCTGGAGGCCTCCCTCTGTTAGATAATGCATTACTTCAATTGATTCGTCTTCAGAAAGGAGACTGAATAGAATGATAACAAATCTCTCCAACAACTGCACAAACAATTTAAGACTTTAATCTAACCTGCAAGGATTTTGAAAACCCAGCTTGGTAAATTGATTATCCTTCGTGTAATACTCCCATTGGAGCCTGATTCCTAGGATAAATTGCTCTCAAAGTGGTGACAGGCCTGAGAGTTACGTCAGAGCCAAGGCCAGTTGGAAGTTTCCAGTCAGGAAATTGTATCATTTGGAAGAAAACTAGTAAGGATAATGAGTCAGAATCAGAATTTATTGTCATGAACATTTCATGTAATTTGTAATTTTGCAGCAGGATTAATTAATAAATTACATTTTAAATAAATTAGTGCAAAAATAAAAGAAGGTGGGGTGGTGTCTGTGGTTCAATGCACAGTCAGAAATCTGATGGCCGAGGGGAAGAAGCTGTTTTTGTACCATTGAGTGTTTGTCTTCAAGCTCTTGTACACTACTCCTTCCTGATTTGAAGAGGACATGGCCTGAATGGTGAAGGTCCTTGAGGATAGATGCTGCTTTCTTTAGACACTGCCTCTTGTACATGTACTTGATTGAGTAAAGACTGATGGCACTGGCTGAGCTCACAACTCGAGTCTTTTTCTGTCCTGTGCATTGGCACCTCCATATCAGAGACCAGTCAAAATGCTCTCGCTGTAGAAATTTGCAATAGGTTTTGATGACGTACCAAATCTCCTCAGACTCAAAATGAGGAAAGTGTTTCCGATGCGAAAACCTCGTGTCCCAAAAGGAAGGTGGTAACTGATTAAATGGTAATTTTCCACAGCAGATTAAATGTACATTAAACAACGGAGGAGCAGCAAAGAGAACGACTAGCCCTGTCAAAGAGTGAGCATAAAGGCAATGAACCAAATTGCTCTGGTGGGGTGTGAGTTGGTGAATGCTGCATCTTTTCAATTTCTGGTAGAGTCTCTAAATTTTTTAACATTTTTCAATTTTTTTATTTAACATATTATAAGTAAACAATGCATGAGGAGAATAGAATAGAATCCAGAATTGAACAATAAAAACAGAAACATCAATATATTGCAAAACCCCGTCTAACCTACCAAAGTAAACAAAAAAGAAACAACAACAAAAATGTTTTAAAAAAAAAAGAAAGGCTGGGCAGTTCACTGCAACAGATCTATACAAACTGTTTATCTGGTCCTTGCCAATAAAAAAAACAACAAAAATCCAAAAGAGTCTGGAAGGTGAAGTCAAGATACAAAATTAACTCGTACAAAACGAGTTTATAAAGGGACACCAAGTTTCTTCAAACTTAACAGAGGTATTAAAAGTACAATTCCTAGTTTCTTCTAAACTTAAACATAGCATAACTTGACAGAGCCATTGCATCAAAGTAGGTGAATGTGGATCTTTCCATTAAAATAGAGAATGCCTCTTATGGCCAATCTAAGCTTGAGGACTCATATAGCCAATGTGGTCATTTGCCTGAATTTTTTCTGCATATGCTTTTAATGTGAGTTCAACTTTGTCGAAAGTAAAGTTGGAATACTGAACTCTCAGATTAATTTACTGTCAGATGGAGCATGCTGCCAGGCTGCTTTCAATACACTTACAGGTTTTCCCAGTATGGAAGTATAAGGGGGAAAGTGGAGGGTTTCTGCTGTGAAGATCAGTGAGGGCATCAGAGACTAGGACTCCCAACCCTAGTGCAGAACAGTAGACAAAAGTGCAAGAGAATCTCAGCAGGTCTTGCACCATTCAGAGCAAGCAAAAGGCAATTGACGTTACCTGCCTTAGTCGCTCTTCAGGAATGCTAAAAATCTAGCAGGTACCTGAATAATAAGGTTGAGGGGAAGGTGGGAGTGAGAAGGGAAGTGGGGGGGAGAGTGAGGAGCACAGGCTAGGAGGTGATAGGTGAATGTAGGTGGGAGGGAGAAGAAGTGAAAGAAGCTGAGAGGTGACGGGGGAGAGAGCAAAGGTGGTTCTCTGTTAGCAGAAGGAATAGGGTGGGGACCTGGAACAAGGGAGAAGGGGATGAAGGAAAGAGAAAGACTGGGGGTGGGGATTGATAGATATTGAAGGTCTATATTGATACCACCTGTTTGGAGATGGTTGAGATGGAATATGACATGTTTCTCCAATTTGCATGTGGTCTCCTGGCAGTGCATGAAGTGGTAGTCCACTGGGAGGTCCATTTAATTGCAAGAAATAAAACAAAAGTGGCAACAAAGCAATTTACCCAGTCTGCATCTTGCCGCCATAATGTAGAGGAGGCCACAATGGGGGCACCAGATGCAGTAGATGATCCCTGTAGATTCACGAGTGAAGTGTTCATTCACTTAGAAGGACTATTTAGGGCCCAAAATGGTGGTCAGAGAGATGTGGGTGCAAGTATTGTGCTTCTTGCGGTCACTGGGGTAGGTACTGAGGGGGTGAGGGAGTCCCAAAGAGGGCGATCCCTATGGAAAGTGGAGAAGGGAGGAGAGAGAAAGATGTGTCCGGTGGTGGGATCCTGCTGTCGATGGCAGAAATTATAGAGAATAATATGTCTGATGCGGAGGCCGATGTGGTGATAGATGAGGACAAGGGGAATCTTGTCCTTTATTAGCCTGGAAGAGACCAGGGTAAATGTACAAGAAATAGAGGAGTTGCGGTGAGGGTTGAATTTTGGCAGAAACCATGTTTTCTGAAGTTATGAAGGAGGACATTTCAGATGTCCTGGAATGGAAAGCCTCATCCTGAGAACAGATGTGATGGAGACGGAGGAGATGATTTAAGATTATTTTATTGTCATGTAATAAAGCAGAAAATTTGGTATTACACAAAATTTCCTTTAGTTTACCATAAGGTGGACAGAGATTTGCTATCAGCAGAAACTGTCTGTTGTCTCCTACAGTCAAAAAAAGAGAAGCCAAAGAGAGGCACCCAGAGGCTTTGCCTCCACAGCCTCCAGTCCAAACCATCAGCAACCTGAGTTCCAGGTGAAAACCTCTGACTCGATCAGGAAGCCTCCAGTACCCTCGGCTTCCTCTCACATTTCTGTCTGATACCTGGGTACTTAATCAGCCAGTCTCGAGCCAATCTCTAGCAGTCCGCAGCCTGCTGCAAGTTTCTTGACCGCAATCACCAGCCGCATGCAGCCTACATGGGCTCCTCTCCTTGAGTCACCAACAGCCTCCCGTGGGTCACCTCCTCTAATTCTCCTTCACAAACGGAGGTGGTTGTCTCCATTTTCTAGTGCCCTGCGCCATTCCTCTGTTTTCCAGAGTCTGCTACTGCTTGTGGCCACGGCTGATCATAGGCACTGCCGCCTTGGGCCTGGACCCCACTGTCACAAATTTTTTTAATAAACCACCATCAGCCCCTTTAAAAGGCCATTTAAAGTCTGAACAGAGCCAGTGGCAGATGGACTGGGCTGTTGAATTCTGCAGGGGAGCTCTGTGTCTTTGTTCCCTGCTATCTGCTGGTCTACAACTGTACTCCTGTTACAGCAGCTCTGGCAGAAGCGTCATTTTTCTTTTGAGGGAATGGAATAGAATTCTTAAAGCTGTGATTCTCAACCTTTTTCTTTCCACTCACATGCCACTTTAATTATGCCATCGGTGCTCTGTGATTAGTAAGGAATTGCTTAAGGTGATATGTGAGTGGGAAGGGAAGGCTGAGAATCACTTCACTAGACCCATTGTACTGAAATATTTTGGTTGAGAAAATTTGTCATTGGCCCATTTCCTTTGGAGTTATGATACCGTGCACAAAAAGAGTCAATTAGGGACAATTAAAACAGTGGTTTTCAACCTTTTTCTTTCCACCCACATGCCCTTAGGGAATCCCTTACTGATCACAGGGCACTTAAGGCATAGGGATTACTTGAAGTGGCATGTGAGTGGAAAGAATATGGTTGAGAACCACTGCCTTAAAGGAAACAGAGTGGGATGAGATGTGGTCATGGTAACTGTGGATTTAAAGAAAACATCAGTATCGAATGTGTCTCTCGAAATGGAGACAGAGAGATCGAGAAATGGGAAAGTGTTACTGGAGATGGACCAGGCGAATTTGAGGTCAGGGTGGAAAGTTGCCAGCAAAGATGAACTCCTCATGGGTGCAGGAGGCAGCACTGATGAAGTTGTCAATGTAATATTGAAGAGTTGAGGAGCTTTGACTGTGGACTTGCAGCGTGGTTTGCTCCATACATTTAGCTGGACAAATGGGGAAGGAATAATTGGGACATAAAAGCAGGGACAGGCTAATTAATCTCTCAAGGTTTTACCACCAATAAATGAAATCATGAATGATCTGTGAACTCTACAATACCTTTAGTTATTAAATGCTTAATAATCATAGATCTAAAATTTATAGTTCATTTGGGAACAACTCTCCGTTGTGAAAGAGCCAAATGGGAAATGTTTCCAAATTTCACTTCTTGGCTTTAATATATTGCCACCTCCTCAAGAATCCAATGGAACCAGCTGCCCAGATATTCTATCAGTTACTCTTTCTTTGGCTTGGCTTTGCGGACGAAGATTTATGGAGGGGTATGTCGACGTCTGCTGCAGGCTCGTTGGTGACTGACAAGTCCTATGCGGGACAGGCAGGCATGGTTGCAGCGGTTGCAAGGGAAAATTGTTTGGTTGGGTTTGGGTGTTGGGTTTTTCCTCCTTTGTCTTTTGTCAGTGAGGTGGGCTCTGCGGTCTTCTTCAAAGGAGTTTGCTGCCCGCCTAACTGTGAGGCACCAAGATACACTGTTGGAGGCGATATCAGCCCACTGGCAGTGGTCAATGTGGCAGGCACCAAGAGATTTCTTTAAGCAGTCCTTGTACCTCTTCTTTGGTGCACCTTTGTCTCGGAGGCCAGTGGAGAGCTCGCCATAGAACACGATCTTGGGAAAGCGATGGTCTACCATTCTGGAGACGTGACCCACCCAGCGCAGTTGGGTCTTCAGCAGCATGGATTCGATGCTTGCAGACTCTGCCAGCTCGAGTACTTCGATGTTGGTGATGAAGTAATTCCAATGAATGTTGAGGATGGAGCGGAGACAGCGCTGATGGAAGCGTTCTAGGAGCCGTAGGTGATGCCGGTAGAGGACCCATGATTCGGAGCCGAACAGGAGTGTGGGTATGACAACGGCTCTGTACACGCTGATCTTTGTGTGTTTCTTCAGGTGGTTGTTTTTCCAGACTCTTTTGTGTAGTCTTCCAAAGGCCCTATTTGCTACTCTTTACTGTCTTGAAAATGACAATAAAACCAGTTGTCTAACTGGAACAGAAGTTTGCGTGATATCTCCTCATATTTTTTGCATAAATTGCATTGTATTTTCTCCTAAATACCTTGCCTGAACTAGTCAGCTTGCAGCTCTCTCTCTAACATGGTTCAACCAGGGTATTGACAATGACTTAACGATAATTGTTCTGCTTATTGTTCCATCCTTTGTATGATGCTTTAATGACTCCCCCACTTCCCTGTACATTCTCTACTAGTTTTGTGCCATTTAGACAGAAGCCTAGTCTGGGTAAACTAGGTGACCTTGCATTTCCCAGGAAACATTATTTTGTGATGAGGGGTGTGGAAATCTCAGTGCTTTCTATGTTGACACCCCATAGATAAAGGAATGAGTAACTGCAGCCAAGGCAAGTATGAGGCAGCCTTGTAAATAACGAGGGAAGCAAAATTGGCTATCAGTTTATTCCGATCCCAAATATTTCAGCGCATATTTGCTATTGGTGTAGGCAATGAGAAGCCTGTGAGTAATGTTCTTCTTAATTCGGGGAGATGGGCATGAACGAAATAGAGTGTTCACAATTGGTAGGTGGAGTTCAAAGCTTCAATTTTTTGTTTTCAAGTTAAAGTGGTGTGCAAAGATTTGGGAATGCTTTAGTACTTGATGTGTGATGAATAAAAACTATTCATGGTTTTAAAAAAAAGTAAATGGCTCACCCTTTCTTGTGTGTTATTGAAGTTCCTTCAGGACACTCTGGATGCACTCTTCAACATCATGATGGAGCATTCCCACACGGAGAAATACGACATTCTCGTCTTTGATGCTTTGGTAGGTCACTTTAATTTCAAAATGCAACTCTGGTCCTTTCCTTATGTCTATTTTTTTAGTTGAGAAATAGTGAATGGGGTTAAAGAGTTCTTATATCTGGATACGCTGCTCCATCCAGTTCAATATCCATCCTTCTATATTATAATACCAGATGATATTAACATCAACCTCTTCAATTTCTGTTAACCACTTCCTTCCTGAATCTCTCTCTTTCCCTATCTATTCCTTTTGGCTCCTCACCCTCTTCCCTTCCTTCTCTCAGAGAGTTACCCTCAACCCTCTCCCTCACTTTTCAACTTTTTTTCTCTTCTATTCTCCCACCTGTATCCACCTATGACATCTTGTCTGTTATCCAGTGTTCATCCTCCCTCCTCTCCTCCCCTTCCCCCCTACCCCAACCTGTTTATTCAGTCACATGTGTGTTTTTGCTTGTACCTGAGAGGGTCCAGTCCAAAAAACTTGGTCACCCTTTTCTTCCTTAACACATCCCCAAAGACCCTGCAATGACCAACGACACACTCTCAAGGACTGTGCCAAGAGGGAACTGTCTCCCCCACGGACAGCGCCAAGAGGGAACTGTCTCCCTCACAGAATGCGCCGAAGGATTCTCCAACAAAAACTTTGCCAAGATCAACTTTACTCCTATTGACTATCTGAATACAACAACTGATGTTTGGTCCTCTTCAAATCCTCACACCCTAGCAGGGAATTTGCCTCAAATGCTGAGGTGCTCTCAGGAACACCATGAATGTAATGAGTTCTCCCTCAGCCCATGTCCATGGGCCCTGATCAAATTTGCTGTGTGCAGACTGAGAAGTCTTAGATGTACTCATTCTTTGTGAGTACTGATACCCTCTCAGGGAATAGTAGCTCTCCTGCTAGGACCCATGCCTACACCTATTTAGCTCTTTCCAGTCCTAACTTCAAAAAATTGTGTTTTATATTCTTATCACAGCCTGTCATAAGTGATTGAAATGTAGTTTTTCATTACTTGCCTGCTAACGTGGTCTTTCTAGCTACTCATGGAAGCTGTCCCAACTTCAGTGGTTGGTTGTTGACAAAGGTGTGATCTTTATATGATATATAATGAGTTTATTGTAACGTACATACGCAATGAAATGCTGCAGCCAAACAAGTATTTGTAAAAAAAAATCGGTAATAGTAAACTAATTAAATTAAATTATATAGGACAACACATACACAAGTTGGATGGATAATAAATATTCACAATAATCCTTGTACAAATGATTTGCAATAGAGCAGACAGTCTTTTCGTGCTGTTGAAGCAGTCTCTGGTTAGTGTCACAAGGGGAGGTTCAACACTGATGGTTGTTGGAAAGAAACCGTTCGTGAACATCAAGGTGCTGGTTGTGATCAGGGTGCTGGGTGACCTTTAAAACGTTGGGTGCCTTTTTAAAAAAATTTGAATATTTTTATTTTAGACCATACTTGCAGTCAAATACAAAATTATAAAATATGAATACAGAAGTAGACAAATTTATGCTGCATGATGGTTATAACCCAAACTCTCCAACCCCACCCCCCACCCACCCACCCAAAAGACTCCGAAAAAATGCGTGAGAAAGAGAAAGAAGAAAGAAAGATAGAGTAGAAAAAAGATAGGTTTCTGGAAAATGCAGTTCACTCCATGGATTTCAATTGATTGTTTAACTGGTCTCTTCTTTGGAGAAGGTTAATGTGGACTCGAGGACTGGAAGAAACTCGACTAAAGATTTACACCTGAGACCTGTAAATAGGGTCTCCATATTTGCAGAAATATGACTTGGGTTATGTAATTTTATTGAGCGGATGCCTTTCTGGATTCTAGCGGGCCAAACCTAGATGGGAGTCAGATTTCCATGTAACTGCAATACACTTCCTGTTGCCAATATAATTTTAACAAATTCAACTTGATATTTTGATCATTTCAATTTTGGTCTTATCCCCATTATATTTCCCAGTAAAACAATTCTGGGTTTTATGGAAATGGAATTCCAATAATCTGTTCTAAAAATTTTCCTAAATCACCCAAAAAGGTCTCACTTTGAAACATGACCAAGTTGAGTGTAAGAAAGTTCCTATCTCCTGGCCACATCTAAAATATCTGTTAAGTCTGACTTTAGCTTATTTAATTTCTGTGGTGTGAGATACAACTGATGAAAACAATTGTATTATATACTAATCTATACATTACATTTATTGTATTTGTTATACTGTCCTTTCATAAATTGGACCAGTTTTGCTCATCAATACTTACATTTAAGTTGGCTGCCTTCTTGAGACAGTGCCTCACATCAATGGAAGCTGGAGGATGCCTACAAAAGCTGATACAGTCTCAAGGACACCTGCAAAGCAATAATGAACTCCTAGGGACTCCTGCAAGCACTGAAATATTTCCTAGTGACGGTTTACACTCCTGAGGATCATCACTCTCAAGTTTGGAAGGAAAACACATCTGTCCTTGCACTGCCACAGAAATAGAATGCCATCAAATCATTTTGAGAATGAGCTCATTGTACCTTGTAAAGTATCATATTCTCAATGGGTAGTACCCAAGGGGAGTGATGAATCATCAACATCCCTGTGCAACATTTGTCTGAGTCTCTCCAACTCATACACCAATGGGTCTTGGGGCCCCAGTTCACAGAACAGAGGGACGAGGGGAAGAGGTGAAAAACTTCCACACCGAGCAAGAGGTATGGCCACAGGAGTTGGCAGCATGAGGCATGTTGTTGGCATGACAGGAGCTAATTTGCTACCAATGTGAGCTATGGTGTACTAGAGTAGTTTTGTTGTGAAGTTTGCATTAGCCTGTATATTAGAAAGAGTGTTATAAACCAGATCACTTTTGTACACCAGAAGTGTGAAGAGTAGGAAGATTTCGATAGCAGTCAGAATGCACAGTTGGTGTGATATCAGGATTTGAACCCCTGTCAAACATCTAAAAGGTTGTGAACTAAATTTCCATGGAATTCTGCATCTGCAGTTTGGAAAAGGATCATTAATTACGTGAAACACTGTTGCTGATCGATTTGTAAAGACTGTTAATTGCATTACAATTACGTTGTGATTTTCCCAGATGAACTCTGAAATCTCAAATCTGACTCCCATCTAGGTCTGGCCTGCTAGAATCAAGAGTTGTTTCTTGCCATTAGGACCCTATCAAGCTTCATATACAGTCACCATGCTTGTACCCAGTCATCCATTACCCTTGACTGAATTTCTAGAGAAGCTGGGAGAGGCAGTAAACTGTGAGTCAAAGACAAAGACCAGGGGGTAGTGACTCAGACTGATGCACCGGGGAGACTGGGGCAGGAACTCAGACCCATGGACCAGGAGAGACTAGGTCAAGGACTTAGACTCGTGGATCAGGAGAGACTGGGGCAGTGACTCAGACCCATGGACCAAGGAGAGACTGAGGCAGGGACTCCGACATGCAGACCAGGAGAGATTGAGTTATATGGAGAGTTCAACAAGCACAGCAAAGCCCTGCTGTACCAATGCTAGGCAGGTCAGGAGGTAGACAGACCTGTCCCCTTGTGTTAATCTTGATAAAAGAAACCAGGTAGTACTAGTTGGAGGGGCTGACAGCCACACTGGATGATCCATATCCCTCCAAACATTTCATATTGCTCACTGGTGCTCCCATTGACTCATTGGATTTGTTTACAGCTTATCCCCATGGTCACCCTGGCTTTTCTGTATCAGGGAGGACTGACACCCCCACACTCCCTGTGACTTGTTGATCTCCATTTGCCCACCATCCCATTTCTGGGGTGGGGTCTTCCACCTGAAACACCAACTCTGTTTTATTTCCTGCAAATGCAGCCGGATCTGCTTGAGTACTTCCCACATATTCTGTTTTGGATTTCCAGTATCTGCAGTTCCTTTAATTTTCATTTGTTTAACAGAAAGATGCAGGCTGAATTATATAAGGTCTTTTTGAATTCGATTTTGTATTTCTCGAAAATCTGTAAAGACATGCATGTTTGGCAGGAAGCCTACAACTCTTGAGGATGTGGGGAAAGAAAATCCCACCAGATTGGAGGTCTTGTTTTTTTTATGCAGTAGAAGCTGAAAATCATTGGTGTAACAGTCTGGAGGAAGCTTTCTCTGTTTAGCCCTTAATGCATGTAACAGAGATGGAGTTGGAATAGGACCACGAGACCTCTGCCCAATTGGGAAAATCTCTTAGAAGCAAAAACTGCTGATACTGGAATTGCGAGCAAAAATTGAGAAGCTGGAGGGACACAGAGGGTTTGGCAGCATCCATGGGCAGAAATGGTCAGTCAATGATTCAGGTTGAGACCCTGTGCCTTGAGGTAGAGAATCCTGACGTAAAATGTTGACTGGCCTTTTCTACCCATGGATGTTGACCCATGGATGTTGGCCTTGTTGACTACCCATGGATTGTTGAATGGCCTTATTGACTACCCATGGATTGTTGACTGATCTTGGAAATGTTGACTGGCCTTTTCTACCCATGGATGTTGACCCATGGATGTTGGCCTTGTTGACTACCCATGGATTGTTGAATGGCCTTATTGACTAGCCTTGTTGACTACCCATGGATTGTTGACTGATCTTGGAAATGTTGACTGGCCTTTTCTACCCATGGATGTTGACCCATGGATGTTGGCCTTGTTGACTACCCATGGATTGTTGAATGGCCTTATTGACTGGCCTTGTTGACTACCCATGGATTGTTGACTGATCTTGGAAATGTTGACTGGCCTTTTCTACCCATGGATGCCACCTAAACATCTGAGATTCTCCAGCAGCTCATGTTTGCTGGGCTAAAACTCTTGTTTGGGTGATTACTGCTTTCAGTTGTATGAGGGGAGCCAAGTCGTAGAGCTTGATAAAAGTTAGGTGCTTATATTAATTAAATTTCTAAACCTTTAAAGCAGGATAAAATTAAAAAAAAAACTCTGCTGGGGGCTGGTCTTGGCTCCAAAACACAACCCTATTAATGAAAATGGATTCTCACCCATTGTCCATTTGATGGACTCTTTCGGTTCAGCTCTTGTTTTAGTGGCTATCACAGCTTTTATTTTCTAGCATACTTCTGGGGCTAAGCTGGTGGAGTAAATTCTTAACCTTTCTGCTCATAATTCCTCCATGGATCAGGACAGAAAGATGATGGGATTATTGCCTTGAGCTTGCCTGTATAACCTGGCCATGGGGAATGCAAATATCTTCTTCAATGTGTAATGTGAAGATCTCATCTAGGGCACTGCTGTTGTAATGCAGAACTTCTGCACAGCAGCAGGCTATATTTACTTCAGCAACCTAGTCTCAGGAGTGACAGTGATTATAATGAAGGCTCTCTCAGGTTCTTCACTTCCAGCCAACGTTTTTGATGTGATGCAGCTTAATTTCAAGATCCCTGTGATCGCTTCCACCCAGAGCACGAGAAGCAAGGAGAGAGTGCAGTATGCAGAAGTGATGGAGAAACTCAGCAGGCCATGCAGCATCCGTAGGATTAAAACGTAATCAACATTTCAGGCCTGAGCCCTTCTTTAGGAGTGTTGGAAGCAGGCAGTCACCTGAATAAAAAAGCTGGGAGGAGGGGGGATGGAGAAGGGGGAGGAGCACAGACTAACTTGTAAGAGGTAAAAGGTAGATACAGATGGGAGGGAGTGATGGAAATTGGAGTTGATGTTAATGTTGCCTGCCTGGAGACTGCCAAGATGGAATATAAGGTGTGGTTCTGCACTAGATCCCAGTATCTGCAGAGTTTCTTGTCTGCATGCAAGGGGATCAGCATGGCAATATAGCAATTATGAAACGGGACTTGTTAATGCAGAGGTTCACCCCAGCAACTGGAGAGCAGGAGTTCAAATCCCATCATAATTGTGACAACTTGAATGAAGTCAAGTCCTCAGTGGGTCAAACTCGGACCTTTGTCCAATGAAAGTGGGCACTTTTGCTTAGTTTGGCCTATATAGAATACTAGCTTCACTGATGAGGGTAAATCATAATTGACTTAACAAGATGCACAGGACAACAATAGATGGATGGTAAATGTTAGTCAATTTGTTCCACAATCTACAAGTGAACACCAATGACTAATTAAGAACAAATGCAATCACAAAGTATTCTCCAAGTTCTGCACCGCCCCCCCACTCCCCACCCACCTCCGTGATTTGGACATTGATCACTGCTCCAACATTATCAGATGGTAAGATTTTGGAAATGCAAACCAACATAACAAAAAGAGTGTCAGTGTGAGAACTGCAGCGTTTCAGGGAGTAACACGAGCTACATCCTCCCAGATGGCGTGGTAAAGGCATTTAAAGATGTGTTAAGTGGCCTTAGCCATGCTTGTGAGATCATGAGCATTCCATAACCATGATTGCACACTTGACATTGACTTTGACAGCTCTCCTTTAAGTGGTTTGATCATCCACTGGTGGAGGTTCTCTTCCCTTTCCCTATCTCATCCCCACTTCACCTGTCAGGACTGTTGGCGGTTTAGTCCAAAGGTCTGGATCCTGATTGTGGTACCCATGGTTTCCATGCACTGGGTTTCTGCGAAGATCTCATGTTCCAGTCCCTGACACAAGCACCACTTCTGCCCCCACCCCCCACATCTCCCAAAGCTCTAAGCACCATTCCGAGTTCCAATGCTGAAGCTGGCAGAGTGTACCCTTGCTTTTAACTGGATTATCCAACACTGTTACATGATGAAAATTTAACAAGTCACAGCCTACAGTTATATCAACCAGTTAGTTAAATATAGAGGAAAGCATTTACCTCCTGTTAGCAGAGCACTGCCAATAAAAGCATCTGTTATGGAACATATGTGATCATTGTGAGAGGACAATCGCCCTGTATCTTTATCTGGACACCCACTGATCATTCATGAAACTGGACCCCCACACTCTTCTTAGAGCTGAGACAATAATCATACTGTAAATACCAGCCAGTCGCAGAAATCAAAGTGACATTTAACAGATACTTGGATTTTGCACAAATGGTCTTGATGCCAAAGCATTCACTGAGCAGGTGAAGAGACTCAACATGAACTGTTGGCTATCTGTTTCCCTCCACAGATGTGCCTGAGTTTTCCAGCAGTTTGGTTTTTTTTTTGCTCAAGAATCTAGTATCTGCGGTCTCCTGTATCTCCTTTGGGAGTTCATCCAATGGCTTGGCCTGGATGAATGATGACTAATTCCAGTCCCTTGCAGAAATGTATAATGTTATGAAAGGAATAGATAAAATAGAAGTGGAGAGGTTGTTTCCACTGGCAGGTGATGCTGGAACCATGGGGCATAGCCTCATGATTTGGGGAACTAGATAATGAGCAACTGCTTCTTCCAGAGAGCAGTAAATCTGTGGAATTCTCTGCCCACAGGCTGCCTCATTAAATATATTTAAGGCACAGAAATATTTTTGAATAATAGTGGAATTAAGATTGATGGGGAATGGATGGGTTGGTAGAGCCGGGTCCATGGCTGGATCAGCCATGATCTTATTGAATGGTGGAGCAGGCTCAATGGACCTGATGGCTTACACCTGGTCCTATTTCTTGTGTTGTTTCTCTAGCTTAGCACCAATGAAATATGCTGTTCAAAATGAAACAAAGCTGTTCCTGCAAGAGATTGTAGATTAAAAAGAAATGAATGTACAGGCTGACTCTGATATCTCTGGTGGTTGTTACACTATCCTTTTTGTTTTGCAGATCTACATTATAGGATTGATTGCAGACAGGAAGTTCCAGCATTTCAATGCTGTCCTTGAAGCCTACATCAAGCAACATTTCAGTGCTACCTTGGCCTACAAGTAAGTTCCATTGCTGAAGATGGCAGTTATAACATTGGTTTTAACTGGATCATACAGGATGAAGATGTGACAATTCACAGCCTGCAGTTAGACCAACCAGATGCAGAAATATAGCGAGAGGAACACGATAGGCTGCAGGCGCTGTGATTGCAGTAAACACACCGAAATGCTGGTGGAACTCAGCTGGTCTTTTCAGCATTTATAGGAACAAAGATATATTGCCAACGCTTGGGGGATGAGCCCTTCATCAAGGAAAAATGAGGAAAGGCAGAAGCAGGATATATCATTCAAACAATGGGGAGGAATCTAGACCAACAAAAGGTATTAATTGGATGTGGTAAGGGACTAGGTGGAATTTATTATGTCTGTGTGAAAGGAAATAGGGAATGGAGAGACAACAGAAGAAACTGGGGGTTGGGTGGGAAAAGTCGATATTAATGCCATCCGGTGGGAGGGTACCCAGTCAGAAGATGAAGAAAGAATGTCATTAGTTAATAAGATTTTAAAAATTGATAGATTATACTCAGTAGCTCTTAATTCTGACTTTTATAAGGAGAGAGTCGAACTCCAAAGGCAACATGATCTGCTTTTAACACCCAATTGAAAAGAAAAGACAGTTTTACATACATGGGGAGAAATCGGGTAAGCTATTGGCTAGTCAATTGAAAGCTGATTTGGTTAAAAGACAGATGACAAAAATTCATGAGAAGTTTTAGAGAAATTTAATTTTGGCCCTGGTTTTATTTCTTGGATTAGAATGATATATCACACTTCCTCTGTATCTGTCGATACTAACAATCAAAGTTCCTCCCTGTTTAGGCTCCAGTGTGAAACAGACAGGGCTGCTCTCTTAGCCCTTTACTGTTTGATTTAGCTTTGGAACACTTAGCAATTCCGTTTCAAGATTCTAATGTTAATGATACTTACGAGGGGAGATAGCACTCATAAAGTATCTTTATCTGTGGATGATTTGTTGCTATGATTTGTTTCAGACCCTGAGAAATCCATTCCTTCTAAGTTATCTTTGCTGTTGCAATTTAGTTTTTTTTCTCCAGTTATAAATTAAATCTTCACAAGAGGGAATTGCTTTCCCTGAATATTCAGGTACCCATTTATGAGCATATACCATTTAAGGTTGTGAAGGATCATTTTACTTGTGTAGGTGTTAAAATTCCTAAAAAATTTAAAGATTTATATGTTAAATTTTCTTCCTCTGATTGATCTGTAATAGGTATAATTTGCAAGTGACTTCATTGACCCATATGTTTTGGTCCTGTCCAGTTTTACACTTTCAGTAATTCTTGCAATTGATTTACAAACAAATCCCTTAACTTAGTTGTTCTCAACCTTTTTCTTTCCACTCACATGCCACTTTAAGTTATCCCTATGCCGTAGGTGCTCTGTGATTATTAATGAATTGCTTAAGATAGTATGTGGGTGGAAAGAAAAAGTTTGAAAACCACTGTTTTAATCATAAGTAATTGACTCGTTATGTGCACGGTTTCACAACTCCAAAGGAAATGGGCCAATGACAATTTTTCACAAGCAAAGTATTTCAGTAACAATTGGGTCTAGAGCAGTGGTTCTCAACCTTCCTTTTCCACTCACATACCATGTTAATTAATCCCTTACTAATCACAGAGCACAGATGGCACAGGGATTACTTAAGGTGGTATGTGAGTTAAAGAAAAAAAGGTTGAGGACCATTTTCTTAGCTGCTCTTTTTGGTGATTTAGGAGCAGATGGAGGTCACTTGTCCGGCTTCTGCTCATTGGATGATAGCTTTTGCCTGATGGCTAGGAGAGCAATTCTTCTTAAATGGAAGGAACCCACTCCACCTCGTGTGGTTCAATGGTTTTCTCAAACCAGGGCCTGTTTGAACTTAAAGAAAATCAGAAGTGCTACATTTGATCCTTCTGTTAAATTTGAAGAAATTTGGCAGTCATTCACACAATATTTTTGTATGATATAATTTAATAATATTTTCTTTGGTTTATTGCCCTTCCTGATACCATTGTTTCTCTTTTGGATGAGGACCAGGGTTCTTATGTTTGATGAACACTGATCCAAGGCTTTCCAGTTTTTTTGTTTTCTTCATTAGATTAGTACAAGGGTTTTACTATAATATGATTATTTTCTTTGCTTTTTTTCTGTTTGATTGAGTATGGGAAGATGAAGATACTACTATTATGTATTGATGGTTGTATATTGTAATCTTTTTAATTACTGTTTATTTTGGCATATAAGATGACCAGTGGGTAGGTGGACTCACCTTTTTTGCCTCATTTTAATGGTTTTATGATATATCTGGCATATAATTTGACCTCCATTTTCTGGTTGTCTGGGCCTCCCAGCAACAACCCAAAGTTTTTTTAAAACACCCCAATCGTTAAGTTGCAAACTTGTAAATTACCATAATCAAATAAAAAGAAACCACAGCAGGAGCAGCGACCTCGTTCTCCTGGCGGGAACGGGAACCTCCTGCAGGAGCAGGAACCTCCTGCCGGGAGGACAAGGTCACCACTCCTACCCACTGCTCCTGCCGGGAGAACGAGGTCACCACTCCTGCTCAAGAGAATGAGGTCGCCACTTTGCCTGTGTGGCAGAAGCGGGAAGCTCAGCTTACTGGGCAGGAGTGGTGACCTCAGGCTCCCAAGTAGGAGCTGGGACCTCAAGCTCTATAATTGTAAATGTCTTGCTGGGTTATTGTGGTGTCCTGCAGTGGGGAGATATTGGGGAACGGAGGGGGAAAGTGCTTCCAGGATCGACTAATATGCCAAGTCGGTGATTTGAGGGTTGACTTATGCGCCAAATTGGCATCAAACAGTTTTTGACCTGATTTAAGGTCTCAAAAGTATATCTGGCAAATGTCGACCTCCATTTTTGAGTGATTTTTGAGGTTTTTACTCCTTGACATACATAAAAATATAATGTATCCTTATTCTCTCCATCCATTTTTTATTTATATTGATATTAATAAAAAGATTGAAAAAGAAAAGAAATGAAAACCACAGGTGTATGATCCAGTGATCATAGGGGAGTCAGAGGTGGAGAGGGTGAACAAATTAAGTTGTTGGGAGTCACTATCTTGGAGGATCATTCTTAAACCCAAAACAATGGCACCGTGAAGAAAGCACATCAGTGTCTCTACTTCCTCAGGAGTTTGTGGAGGTTTGTTATGACACCAGAAACCCTGGCAAATATTCACAGATGTGTGGTGAATAGTGTGCTGACCAGCTGCATCATGGTATGGGGACACCAATACTCCCAAGCATAAAACCCGACAAAAGGTAGTGCACACAGCCTAGGACATCACTGGCAAAACCCTCCTCACTCTTAAGAACACCTAAGGGGAACTCTGCCATCGAAGATCAGCAACCATCAAGAATCCACACCACCCAGCACGTGCTCTGTTCTCGCTGCTGCCATCAGGAAAGAGGTGCCACAAGACTCACACCAGCAAGTTCAGGAAGAGCTGCCACCCCTCTACCATCAGGCTCCTCAACAACATACTCAATCAAGGACTCATTTAAGGACTCTTACTTTTGCACTTTATTTTTCTTCTCTGAACTGTACAGTCAGTTTGTTTTCATTTTTTAATTTTTTTATGTGTTTATTTTTTGCACTAGCAATAAGTGATAATTCTGCCTCACCCACAGGACAAAGAATCTCATGGCTATATGTGATGTCATGTATATACTCTGACAATAAATCTGAAATTCCTATCTGAGTACAGATG
Source organism: Narcine bancroftii (assembly GCF_036971445.1). Classification (NCBI taxonomy): domain Eukaryota; kingdom Metazoa; phylum Chordata; class Chondrichthyes; order Torpediniformes; family Narcinidae; genus Narcine; species Narcine bancroftii. The sequence continues at coordinate 49,739,680 of NC_091477.1, forward strand.
TTGATGACTGAGATAAACCAATGTACAACTTTGCTGCTATCCTGCAAGTTAAATTATAGTCAAGTACAACAGGTACTGCAAAAGTATAGACTTTCTACTGAGGGGAGGTCCATTTATGAGTCTGATAACAACAGTAAAGAAATCTAGTGATGTGTACCTTCTGCTTGACAGCAGTAGTAGAAGAGATGGTGACCAGGAGTGTGTGTGTGTGTGTGTGTGTGTGTGTGTGTGTGTGCGCGCGCCACCACACAGGCAGTCTAAAAAGGAATGTGCAGGAATTTTGAATCAGTTCCTGCTCCGTAACTTATCTTACAATTTTTTGGAGGAATCCTGCAGGGTAAATTGTACCAGAAAAATTTGTTGACAGTCATCCTCTCTACTGTATGTCCAATTACTGGGACTGTTGCACTCGGGTATTTGCTTCTAAAAAGGCGCCCAGTGTGAGCGACCACACGGGCAGTAATTACGTTAATTTTTTCTGCAATTTTCCTAACTTTGCAGTCTAAAAACCATAATAGGGTTGCGATGGGAGGGAAGCAGTTGATGTGAAGAATGAACATTATCATTGACTAATTGAATCAAATGACCAATTCTGTGTTAATTTATGCCATTGAAGTTGCTTATCCAGAAAAATTGTCTCCTGTAACTGACAAGAGTCAATGCCTTTTTTACCCACTTCCCCTGTAGTGCTGCATTGTGAAGGATCCTCTCTCAGGGCTTGTGCAATGATCAATTTCATGAACCTTTTCCCATGCCAACCAATAGCAAAACTGTGGTGATTTATTCTCTTTGGTGGGAGTGAATCTCAAGAATTCTTTGCTCCCAAGGGTGGAGGAGGCAAATTCATTCGATTTAATCAAGTGGGAGAGAACAAAATATTTGAAAACTGGAGGGATTGAAAGTTATGTGGAATGGGCAGAGGCGAAGAGTTGGGGTCAGCAGAGATCCGCCATGATGTGGGCAGACTCAAGGGGTGTGCATGCCTACTCCTGCTCCTTTAGTTCTTGGATTCATCCATGGGTATTAAAACTATTTCTGGAACAGTTTTGGGAGTGAGTGGCATCCAAAGAGACACACCCTAGCAGGGAGAAAGAGAAAACATTGCGAACATGGAGCAACCATGAGCGAAAGTGAAAACTGCAGATGCTGGCATCCGCAGCAAAAACACAATCTGCCGGAGGAATTCAGTAGGTTGAGCGGTAGTTGTGGGAAAAAAATAATGCTCTGTAGTGTACATGCTATATGAGTGCGGAGAAGAATGACACACACACCAAAACCTTGAAAAATGAGACTGATTTATTCCTCTGGCTGTCGTGCTTTTATCGCCCCCTCGCCCTGACATCAGGGCCCAGGTCATCGGAGCACTGGCCTCAGATTGGCTAGCATTCTTGACAAAGTTCCCCATCTTCCTGCCATGCGGAGGTCACCTGGGACTCTGTGTCAACCCCATGTCCATGCGGTCACCCCATCCATCGGCCATTTTGCAGGCTGGTTTGTGTCTCTGCATGTGGGCCGCTACAGCTCAACAATTTGGATCAGAATCCTTCATTCAGATTATTATCAGAAGACCATAATCTGATGGTTGCAAGCAAAACTTTGCAAATGTTTACACCCAGAGCAGAAAAGTTATTGTGTCTGCTCTTCTGAGGTTAACCACTGTTGTATGTATTTGTCTGGTCGGGCACACCCATTGACTGGCTGTACTTTGGCCCTTCCCACAGGCTCTTGTATAAAGGTGACTGTTCCACAACCCCCTCCTCAGTGCAGGACAGTCAAGCAGAATGGATATACCTTTGTTCTTTAGTAAATAAAAGGCTATTGGTCTCTCAACCTCAGTCTTTAAGTAACTAATAGTTGATTGTCAATGTTTCTTACGGTAGAGGGTTTGGGTGAATCGTTGACAATCCAAGTCACAGGAGTGTCTTTACCCCGACCTTGCATCATCTATTTATGGCCTACTATGAGTACAATTACCCCCATTAGTCTGAGTGACATTGCTGAAATAGGGTGTGACAAATCCTATAGATGACATCTGATGTGGAATTGATAGAAATTTAAAGAATTGAGAATGAATGGCAGTGAAAGACACAGAAATGAAGGGAAAGGCTTTGGAGGGGCAAAAGGAATTGGCGGCATGGATTGGGGAGAATTTTGGGAAGCGGAAAATCAAGCTCAATGGCACTAACTTGTAGAAGAAAGTCTGGAGGATTGGAAGCAGAAAATTGAAGGAAAAGGCCAAATAAACGAACAGAAACCAAACCTGCTCCAACATTCAGTAAGGACGTGGTTGACCTGGCAAGTTAAATGTACTTCCCTGTCTCATCCCCAGAATTCTTTGATGCCTTTGATTTTCAGATACCTTTTGATTTCAGCTTTGAAAACACGTAGTGATTGAACATTCATCTCACTCTAGGTTAGAGATTAAAGCAATTCCACCTCATCTCAGTCCGAAGAGGCTAACCCTTTTTCCAAAGAAAGAAATCTTTCATTTCTAAATCAGAAATATGAAAATAAAGGAGGTACATTTCTGAAAAGAATTTCTTTGGTGCTCTCCATACTTATTTTTAATTTACCCCTTTAATACAAGGGGAGGATATTGTGCATGGTTACACCTAGGCTGGGTTGCGTAGAAACTTTGAAATTAGGGGCAGGAGAAGGTCATTTAGACCTTCGAGCTTACTTCACCATTCAAGATGGCCATAACTGATTATATGACCTCGGTTCCCTGTTTCAGCTTCTCTTCATAACCCTTGATCCCTATATCCAAGAGGGCCACAATAGCCTTTTGAGTATATCTAATGAACTGGCCTCAACAATTTTCTGTGGTCGGGATTTCCTCAAATTCACACCTCTGAGTGAACATGTTTCTTCTCATCTCAGTTCTAATCAGACTGTAGCTGTTCGTTCTGCACTTTCCCAGGATTGGGACCATTCTTCCTTCATCTAACCAGTCTGGTCTTTACGTCTCATGATATCCCCTCTCACTCTTTTAAATCCCAATGAGTATAACCCTGATCTATTCAGTCTTTCTTCTTACTTCTGGCGCCCCAGGAATCAGTGTGTTGAACCTTTACTGTGCTCCCACAGCAGCAAGAAAGTGCTTACTGAGATTAGGAGAATAAAACTGCATGTGTGTGGCCTCATCATGTCTTACTTACTATGGCACTATACTACTCCAGAAACACCTCCCTGCTTCCATATTCAAAGCCACCTGCAGTCAAGGTCAATATCCAATTTGATTTCTTTATCACCTACTCTAACTGTATTCTAAGTTTCAACCAATGCATCATGACCTCAGGTTTCATTGCACCTCCCCATTTTCTGCTTTATCACTCTACAGATGATGATCTCCCTTCCTGTTATTGCCACCAAAGTTGATCCTCTCACATGAACCGACTTTAAACTGCATTTTTCCAGTTTCCTAATCTGTCCAAGTCATGAAAGCCTCTTGAAATCTTCCTCACAGCTCCCACTGCCATCTAGCTCAGAGATATTACATTCAATTCCTTTGGCTACATCATTAATTCAGTGGTTTCCCCACCACTCCACCCCCACCCTTATCCGCAGTTTTGGTTTTCACTATTTCAGTTACCCACTGTCAACTTGATCTAGACTACCAATTCTACACAGAACCCAAACCTGCTAGGAACAGACAAGGGTACACAACCCAATTTGTAGAGCCATCTTCCAAGACAGATGTGTACAGCAATTCATTCTTCCCCATACAATTAAAGCACGGAATAATCTTCTCCTGACCACACTCACACAACCAGACCCAATTAAATTTAAAACAGCGCTTCTTCAAACATCTCCTCCTTAAGCACACCCTCTCCCACCTCCAGTTTAAATTCCATACGGAATAAGTTTTAAGTTACGCACCATTCTGAGCAGCGTGATAAAATCTCGCACTGTCCTGCCCAGGACGTGAATCACCTCCTTTGTCCAGTATATCCAGGCTGTGTACACTGTTCCCCCGTTAGTCACTTCGTCACTGTCTTGGTTATATTAGATTGACAGAGTATGTATAGGGTTCCGTGCTATCATTGGTTTCAGGCATCTGTTAGGGGTCTTGAAATATATCCCCCGCAGATAAGGGAATACTGCATATATGGTAAATAGCTGGGGTCGTAGCTATCTGAAAAGTATGAATTTTATTACCACTCAGCTTCCTGCCTGCTAACTTGTTTTCTACCTATGTTTAAACACTATCCTTCCATATCATGTTCTCTAATTTTGCACACCAATCTCTTGTGCATGTTTAGATTGTTCTTGAAATATTAATTGTAAGGACTTTATATAAGAATTTATTCTCATATACACAAGTACAATGTACAGAGGCACTGGAATTCCTGCTTGCCATTTCCACCCCGGTATGTAAGTTATGCCAATAATATATTAAAAAACAAATTAACGCACTATACCATGACACTGAATAAAAGGCAATAAATATAAAAGGATCTATAAATAAATATTCACACTTGTTTTTTTACCTGAAATTGAGATTTTTAAAAAATAATTTTCTCAGTTATGTTATATGTTATTCTTCTGCATTAATAAAACATCTCAATATAAATTATTGCCACTTTCAAGATCCCAGTGCTATTTCAGCCTTTTGTAGAAGTTGATCACGGACATTTTCTTCATCTGGAACTTGGTGACCTGTATTATTAAAATCAAGCAGAGTTAATTATTACTTTATTCCACTAAGTAATTTGTATTGTCCTGGATTTCTGTAATAAATTGAACAATGCCATCAGATATTCCTGGAGTTCAGTGAAATTGTTTGTTCCAAAAATCTGCGTGTCAATTTTTAAATAGTGGTGGATTCCCATGTGTATAATAATGAGCTGCAGGAGCTCTAATTTGATTGGATCGAATCGCCCTGTTCAATCTTTATCAAAATCTCTATCTCTTTGAAAGTAAGATAAATAGAGGCTGGAAGAGGCAGTACTCAGTTAAACCAAAATCTACTTTAATGCACAGTAGAACAATTGATAAAAGTAATAATAACCAGTCATCTAATTAAATCCATGCAATCTAATCAGTTAATGTTATACTGTAGCAGCATGTGTGCGGAGATACAAAATGGCTGACGAATGCGGCAAACGCACGGACCTGGGGGTGACAATGGCCGGAAGATGAAGAACACTGGGGAGAATGTTGGCCACTCCTCGCCTGGCGCTCCAATGATACCCGGCCCTGACGTCAGCACCAGGGGCCCATATAAGCGCGACGGCCAGAGCAAGAAACCAGTCACGTTTTCCAAGGCTTTATGGGCGTGTTCTTATTCTGCATGCTTGCGTAGTGCGTACAATGAATAATATACCAGGCGAGTCCACAATTTGCAGAATATTTACTCTTTGTCGTGCCCTGTCGCCTTACACAAGCTTGTCATCCTTCATTGTTCTAAAGTCTTCCACTGCTTGAAGGATGTGGTGATACATCCACCAGCTGACTGCAGGGGGCAATCTCTGTACCTGCAGGAAGACCACCTAAGGGGCTGACTCTGCCTGGCTGGCTGTCAATCAGTTGACTTGACTATAAACCTGAGCTGGCCCCTCCTGAGCCAGTCACCAAGGCATGAACTGGTGTTCAGACTTTTACTGTTGTACAGTCTTTTCTGAGTTTGTGCTTGCTTGCTACTACCTCAGCGCACCACAAAGGATGAAACAAATTTCTGGAGGAACTCAGTGGGTTAGGCAGTGTTTGCGAGGGAAGGAAATGGGTGGTGTTATTGGTTGAGACCTTGCACCATGACTGATTCCTTTCCTGCCACATGACTACCTGACCTGCTAAGTTATGAAGTCATGAGGTCATGCAGTGTAGAATCAGGCCCTTTGGCCCAACTTGCTTATCCTGACTAAAATATCTCGTACTAATCCAACCTGTCTAAGTTTGGCCTAAACTCATTTTATCTGTCGATTTTTTTTTTAACCCCAAATTCCAGCATCCGCAGTTTATTGTGTCTCTCACTACACTGATGGTCTTATAAAACATCCTTTTGGCCAATGTATGTCATGTTTTTAGCAACCTTCCTCATATCAAAGAGAATGAAAGAACTTATCCAAACCACGTTAAGAGGCATGTTCTGGTTACCGGTATAGCTGGTTGTTCACTCGGTCGAAATAATTCTTCGCTTAACTCATTTCATTTCAAAAGACTAAAGTTTTTCTGTTCCTCCACCTTGCTTTTGAAACATCGTTGCTCTTTCTCTGGAACAGCAAGTCCAGGAAAGAGACAAAAATCAAAGAGTAAACTTGAAAGAAACATCACACAGCAAATAAAGAAATCTAACATCTGCTTTGTTTAGCAATGCCTAGAGACCTGTTCATCCTATAGGGTGCAGGAGTTATCATCCAGACGTACATGTCAATCTTTCTGTACAAAGAATTCCTCTGTTCATCTGACATTTAACATTTTGTGCGTTAGAAATGTGCTCAGCTTACAGTTTTAGGTTCACTGCTTTTACACAAGGTACAAGTTATTTTACCAAGCATTTGTTTTCATGATCTATCGGCCAATTAGCTTGACGTCTGTAGTTGGAAAAATGCTTGAAGCCGTCATTAAAGATGAAATAGTGAAACTTTTGGAATGTAAGGGTTCAATCAGGCAGACACAGCATGGTTTTAGAAAGGGGAGATCTTGTTTGACAAACTTGTTAGGATTCTTTGAGGATATAATGGGTGCGGTGGATAGAGGGGAACAGGTTGATGTTTATTTGGATTTCCAGAAAGCGTTTGATAAGGTGCCGCACAAGAGACTTATCAGTAAGTTACAGGAAAGTGGAGTCCGGGGAAGTATATTGGCCTGGATTGAAAATTGGTTGTCTGATAGGAGGCAGAGAGTCGGGATAAATGGGAGTTTTTCAGGTTGGCAGAGAGTGGTAAGTGGGGTGCCGCAGGGGTCGGTGTTAGGCCCACAACTGTTCATCATTTACATTGATGACCTGGAGGAGGGGACAAAATGTGGTCTAGCCAAGTTTGCGGATGACACCAAATTGAGTGGAAGAGCAAATTGTAATGAAGATGTGGAGAGTCTGCAGAGGGATATAGTTAAGCTGGATGAGTGGGCAAAGGTCTGGCAGATGGAATACAATGTTTTTGTGTGAGGTTATCCATTTTGGCAAGAAAAATAAAAGAGCTGAATATTATTTAAAGGGTGAAAAACTACAGCATGCTGTTGTGCAGAGGGACTTGGGAGTGCTTGTGCATGAATCGCAAAAAGTTAGGTTGCAGGTGCAGCAGGTTATTAAGAAGGCAAATGGAATTTTGGCCTTCATCGCTAGAGGAATTGAATTCAGGAGTAGGGAGGTAATGTTGCAATTGTATAAGGTACTGGTGAGACCGCACCTGGAGTACTGTGTCCAGTTCTGGTCTCCATATTTGAGGAAGGATATACTGGCTTTGGAGATGGTCCAGAGGAGGTTTACTAGGTTGATCCCTGGGATGAAGGGGTTGACTTATGATGAAAGATTAAATCGTTTAGGATTGTATTCGCTCGAGTTCAGAAGAATGAGAGGAGATCTTATAGAAACATATAGGATTATGAAGGGTATGGATAGGATAGATGTAGGAAGGTTTTTTGAGCTGGCTGGGGAAACTAAAACGAGAGGACACAGTCTCAAGATTCGGGGGAGTAGATTTAGGACAGAGATGAGGAAAAATAGTTTTTCCCAGAGAGTAGTGAATGTTTGGAATTCTCTAACCAGGGAAGTGGTTGAGGCTGCTTCATTAAACATATTTAAAATTTGGTTAGATAAATTTTTACATGATAGAGGAATTAGGGGATATGGGGAGAAGGCAGGTAGATGGAGTTAGGTCATAAATTAGATCAGCCATGATCGTATTGAATGGCGGAGCATGCTCGATGGGCCATTTTTGGCCTACTCCTGTTCCTACTTCCTATGTTCCTAGATTCCTCATACAATGGTTCATACTTTAGCGCCTCTCTGTGACACTTTGTGGACTTCAGTGCCTTCCTTGGCTTTCAGTAACTCAAGATGAACATACTCTGAAGGTACGATTCAACTTGCACTCTCCCGTTTCTTGTGTGGCTCTGGCTCAGTCACAGCACTTCTGCTTATGAGTCAGAAGGTTGATAGATTTGAGAGACCTGACTGACTGAAATGTTGATAATGAGAGCTTATTGTCACATAAGTAAGTGCAATGTACAGATGTTCCAAAATTCTTGCTTCCTGCAGCCAAGCAGGTACATATGACATACTAACTATGTTGAATGACCACCATATGGCAAGATAGAAAAAGAGGTGATAAATAGAAAAGTGGGGGTTGGGGGTGGGGGATAGATGAATATTCACCGTTGCAGCTGTGAAGAAAAATTAGTTCTGGGGGAATTTTGTACCATTGAAAGTGCTATCTCGTGGATGGATTTTAAAAGGAAGCATTGAGTTTCTCCCAGCTGGTTCTGGAACAGATTAGAGTTCACTTTTAACATTCTCACTGGTGCCCTGGATAATGTTTATTTCTCAATCAACCCTTAAACTGATTTTCTAGTTTTAATCGCACTTTTGTGTGGCATCCTTGCTTTGTACAAATTGATTGTTTCCTCTAATACCGTATTCCAAAAGGATTTAATCATCTGCAAAGAGTTTTTAATAAAAAAAAAAAGACATACAGCATGGTTACAGGCCATTTCGTCCCACAAGTCTGTGCCGCTCAATTGACACCCCATTAACCTATACCCCTGGGTTGTTTCGAGTGATAGTAGGAAACCCCGGGGGAAACCCACGCAGACAAGGTGAGAATGTACACACAGACAGCATGGGATTTGAACCCATGTCCCGATGACTGGTGCTGTACAGGCTTGGCGCTAACCGCTACGCCAACAGTTATGAGTATATTGATTGTCAATTTTACATTAGAATTTTATTTTCTATGCAAGAGCTCCTTTACTATTTTCTGGACACCATTCCCACAAATTCTCTTGTTTCTTTCAGTCTGCCAGTAGTTTATTGTGACATCAGCTATTTTGTTTGCAGATTTCAAGGTTTTCTGTACACTTAAAATGAAATTACTGACAAATGTATGTATCCTTTTACAAATGATCTTTCGATATTTTGTTCCATTGATGCCATTCTAGAAAACTGATGACTGTGTTGAAGGACTACCTGGATATGTGTTGTGAAGGCAAACAGTGCGAACCAATCTTACGAACTTTGAAAGCTTTGGAGTATATCTTCAAGTTCATTGTGAGGTCACGATCATTATTTGCACAGTAAGTTCCAGATAGTGATTTAATTAATTTAGTAATTGATAATTTAATGTCGTTCTTTTAGACAGGCTGCCTGTTTAAAAGTATTGTTTCCAGCTTGTTTTTTTATGAAATAATAGATGTTTGAAAAAGATCTATAAGCTGTCAGTATTTTTTTAAATCAGTATTTAATAAAGAAAATACTTTGGATGTCAGTCAGTTGGAATACCACTATCATTTAACAAGTATTTGGAAGGGTGTATGGGTGTTTCAGGGAATCTCGAATCAAACAGTAGTTGGAAGAGTTATTGACTTGTCCTCAATAATGACCCTTTAAACGATAAACAATGAGGGTGATATCTCGGCACCCTTAAAAACCAAAAGGTGCAAAAATATTTCCAGCAGTGGGTGAGATGAGAGGTCACATTCTCAGAATAAAAAGTACATCTCTTTAAGACAGAGATGAGGAGAAATTTCTTCAGTCAGACGGTGGCGAATTTGTTGTCACAGATGGCTGTGGAGGCTGTCACTGGGCAGGTTGATAAATTCTTGATGGGTAAGTGTGTCAAAGGTTATGGGGGAGAGGCAGAAGAATGCGGTGGAGAGGAAAATCACATCAGCCATGATTTGAATGGCAGAGCAGACTCATTGGGCCAAATGGCCTTATTCGACTCTTAAGTCTTATAGACCTTAATGACATCTTTTTGATGGAGAATCATTGAGGAAATTATTATGCACGATACATAAAAAGATGTGGAGATGCTGCTTCATGATTGCAGAGTTGCTGACCTCCAATGCTCTCCATGGGTAGTTGGCCCATTCTCCCTGTGATCATGTGGGTTTCTTCCAGACTCTCCAGTTTCCTTGTACATTCAAATGGCGTGTGGGTTAGTAGGTTAATTGACTCCTGTAAGTTGCCATAACCATGTAAGTGATTTGAAGAATATTAGGGGAGGTGGGGGTAATTGATGAGAATGCGACGAGCATAAAATTAGACAAATTAATGATCATGCCAAGGTGTTATGTGTTGAGGAACAACACATATTCTCCCTGGACACCCCAATGACATGAGCATTGTTTTCTAATTTTAGAAATCCCCACTGCTTTTACAGTTTCCATCACTTTACCTATCCCAAAACTTAAAATATTTTCTCCCTTTAACTTGTCTCCGCCCCCCCCCCACCCCACCCCTACCACCACCACATTCCTAATAGTTTTTATTTCTTCACTTCTCATACTTTCTATCCATTCATCTCTGGGCTACTTGCCCAAATTCTTTTCCCCTCTCCCTCATTATATATGTAATTTTACCTTTTTCTATTTCAATCTCAACAAAAGGTGCTGAAATGTTGACCGACCACTTTTGCCTGACCTGCTGAGTCCCTCCAGCAACATTTTGCCTGCTCAACAGCCTGGCAAACTGCTTCTTCACCTTCTCTAAAGCCTCCCTGTCCTTCCTATAATGTGGGTGACCAGAACATCAGGCAAAACTCCTAAATGTGGCCCACCCAAATTTTTATGTAGCTGCAACGTGACTTCCCAGCCTTTACATTCAATGTCCAACTGATGATTGAAAACATGCATCTTTACCATTCTACCCATTTGTGAGCCATCTTCAGGGCTTGCACCCCAGCATCCCTCTGTATCAATGTTCCCGAGAGCCCTGTCATACATTGTATACATTTGACCCCATTCCTTCCAAAGTGCATCACTTTACACTTGTCTGGATTAAACTCCATCTGCCATTTCTCCACCAATTTTTCCAACTGACCTGTATATTTTGGCAACCTTTCTGGTTATCCACACCACTAATTTTTATGTAGGCATGTGACTCCAGATGCTGGAATCTGGAGCAAAAACTTGTTGGATGAACTCAGTGTGTTGGGTAGTATCTGCGGAGGAAAGGAATTGTTGGCATATTGGGTCAAAACCCTGTCTCTGGACAGAGAGTGGGGAGGGGAGACAGCTGGGTATAAAGGGTGGGGTTAAGACCAGAGCTTGTAGGTGATAGGTAGGTGGGAGAGGGTGGCTGAAGGGTAGGTGGGAAAGGGAACAAAAAATGGAAGGGCAGAAAGGGAAGGGATGCAGGACGAAGGGGACCACCTGAAATTGGAGAATTCAGTCTTTGTACCATTAATTTGTGGACTATCCAGGAGGAATTTGAAGTGCTACTATTGTGTCATCGGATCTAAGCCATAGAGCACCTTACTGCTCAGTTTTTAACCATGAGAAGCCAATATTTTCATCACTTTCTTGCTCTTTCTAGCCAACATCTACTTTACACCATTTCTCACTGATGGGTTTTCCTCCAGTGGGTAGGCCCATAGAGAAATAATCCCATGAAATGCAACCTCATTGGGCGGCAACATTTTGGGAATAAGTTGGATCAGGAAATTGGGAACAAACAGTGGGGAAAACACCCACAAGGTCCAGCTTTATTTCAATATCTACCAGCTGAGTAGATTCAGTAGTACAGTAGTTTTGGACAGAGCCCTTAGTGAGAAGGCAAAAGAATATCTGAGAAGTAGCATAGCTGAGTGGGACATGAACTTGGGCTGCATGGTGGAGCAGCTGGCCTCACAGGTCCAATGAATCTGGTTCTGATGCAACCTAGACCTGCAGCAGCAATAAAAATTCACCAAGACAATGGTATACTCAAAAGAGTAATTTTTTTGAAAATTATTAAAATAATATAACACTTCTTACATAGCTCTAAATTAAACCCACTATGCACAAATGTATGTGTGTGCGTGTGTGTGTGTGTGTGTATGTGTAGCAGTCCAAAACCATTACAGTTTAGGAACAATTGTAAAATGAATGAATTTTTAAAGATCAATCAGTTTTGTGTTGAAACTCAGATTCTTTAAATTGTTACTCAAAAGTAATTATGGAGGCATCAGATTTCTCAAAACTCACGAGATTCTTGTAAAGTTCCTTTCAGAGAATTTTTTCCTCATACGAACAATTTCTCTATCTTGCATGGAGGTTTCAGAGCTTGTGTTTTCTTCCACGACGATTTCACAAAACCCCAGCAAGGGTTACATGAAGTGGCCATATGAAAATGGACATGGTGAAACCATCCTTTTTTCAAAGAGACAGCTGAAGTGTCTTTTCCATACCACTGATGTTGCGTATCTCCCATGTTAAAGAGAATGCAGCGTGAACAGAACCTTTCTGACTTCAGATGTTTCTTGGTGCAATATTAAAATGCAGCTTTTCAAATGTCTTTAATTACATGACATGACATCACTCCTGCTTTTGAAGTAAGAATCATGAGCAAAGGACTCCGGCCTGTCTGCGCACGTCATTCAAGCAAGAACTTACTTGTTTGAACAGATGCCATCTCTCAACAAACACTATTGTCTTAGTTTCAATGAAGAATCACTTCAGTTTTTATGGCTCTTTATACACCTTCATCCAATAATGAACCAGTAGATATTTTGTCTCTCAAAATGTTTTCTGTGTATAAGGATCTGTGTTGTCTGTGTGTGATGCAGTCCACTCACAAAATAACTTTACTAAGAAATATTATATAATTTTCCTAAAGATTAATAATAACAATTCCATTACAGGTTAAATCCCCTCCTCAATTGCTGTCTGTGTGGAGTATGCAGGCTTTCCCTGGGACTACATGGGGTTGCTCTGTATACTTTCCAATGTCCATCTCCCCTCTCTTCTCCTGTGGCCTGCCAACACATCAGCATGTTGGCTGCCTTCCCTTGGCAACAGTTGATGATGATAAAGTGAAAGGGGAAGGAAGTTTGTGTTAAGTTCTGAGCTGAATTCACAACTTTCTGTAGTTCCACAAATGTCCAAAATGGTGAGAGCTGCATTTGAGTATGAACAGAATAAGGGATTTGAAGCATAAGTCCAACAAAGGTGACATGGTTAGCGTAATGATTAACCCAATATTATCACAGCACCAGCGAGCTGGGTTCAAATCTGGCACTGTCTGTAAGGAGTTTGTATATTTGCTCCCTATCTGTGTGCATTCGTCTGGGTTCTGCAGTTTCCCCCTACCCTCTAAAAACTTAGGGGGATTGTAGGTTAATTGATGTATTTGCGGGGCATAGGCTTGTGGGTCGGAAAGGCTGTATGTCTAAATTTGTATATAAAATCCTCAGGAGGGTATGACAGATGTTTCTTCTAGAGGGAGAGTCTCAAATGAGGTGACATCATCACAAGAGAAAGTGGAGTCATTTAAAATAAAAGTGCATGGCAATTTCCTCATCCAAGAGCTTGGTGAATTTCTGGACCTCATCCCCAGAGGGTTGTGGGGACTGTTATAATCTAGGCCGTTTAATGAGGATGCAGATGCATTTTTGAATAATCGGGGGATTGAAGGTTACAGGGATCTAGACCAGTTTGAAACCTGGGGTAGATCAGCTGTGTGCTCATCTGGATTTGTAGTATAAATGATGGAATATGGGAAGAGTTCATGGGATTGTGGGGAAGATAAAAATGGGATTAGTAGAAATGGGTGGTTTTTTGGCTAGCTGAGGATTCTGTTTCTATTTTGTGTATCTCCATGACTCAAACATAACACTGTAGATGCAAAAATACTGCATAGTATGAATATTATTTAGATCTGCAAGTGACCTGCACATTCTCTTCTCAAAAAAGCTCCTACCTATAAGCATTCACAAATCATTTGCCATTTTTTGAAGATCGTATCTTGTACTTTAACAAAATGATTTTTGGTACCCTATACACAAAACGTTTCTCTTTGTCTCAGATTGTACGAGGACAAGGAACAAGCAGAGTTTGAAGAATCACTGAAGAAGCTGTTTGAATCCATCAACAACCTGATGAAGAGTCAGCAAGTGACGATAATCCTGCTGCAGGTCAGTTATAGCCACTTCACAAGTGACAGACCAACTTCTCAGGAAGCCTTTTCTTGTTGAGCAATTGGCCTCCACATCAGCTGTGGCAAAACAATCCATGTTCATGTCTATTGTCTTGGACTCACTAAAAGAGACCACAGAGGTTATCGCCTCTCTAAGAACTAACCATTTAACCACACTCTGATTTTTTTTCTCTCTAACCTTAAAGTCTATTCCATTTAATGTCTGTATCTATTTTTATTAAAATTGTCAATGTGAAATACATGGTCTAAAACAGCCATTCTCAACGGTGGCCCTACAGCATCCCCCACCCCCATCCTGAGGCCACAGCACATTTAAATAAAAGTCTTGTTTTCTTTTCACCTCGCATAACATGATTTTTACATAACTGGTAGGAGAGAAGTATTAAAGAAGCCAAAACTTGACTACTTCAAAGGGAAGGAGGCCTATAAACTTTGAGCAGAGACTTAATGGGGCCATAGGCAAAAGAAAAAGGTTGAGAATGGCTGGCCCAAAAGGATGCTGCAGTCAACACAAATCTAACAGAGGACTTGAATCCAGGAGTTGGGTAAATTCTGGAAGGAAAGAGACATTCTGGTCTCTCAAGAGAGAGGAGGAGAATGGGATAAGTTTCTCAAGGAGTCAGTGCAAACCCAGTGAGGGGCTTTGGCCCAGACCTTGGAGCCTTCTTTTTCTCCCACTGGTATTGCCCAACCTGCTGAGTTCCTCCAGCAAGATCGTTTATTGCTCTAGATTCCAGCAGCTACAGTCTCCTTCCTGTGCGATCCCCAACAACACAATGAACTGATTGACATTCTTCCTTCTGCTATCATTTCTGATGACATAAATGCTAATTTGAGTGATTTGTTTTAATGATTAGTCTCTCCTCCAACTTTCCAGCTGTGACATTGTGTATAGAGCGAGTTTCATCAAGTGGTACATGGGCCAGTGAACTGTTAAATTATATGGAGGTGAGGAGTAAGGTGACTAGAAAAGATGACCTTGTGTGATCGATTGCTCTCTTTCCTATATCTATGCTCAACATACTCCCAATTTTGCCAAATACAATTGAACATGTCCTTTCTTGCACCCTACTTTACCCTTTATGTTATTCCTTATATTATTCCAATGTCTCCCCTTCCACCTCTCCACACATTCAATATTCCTCTTCATTAATCATGAGAGGCAGGAATGAAAGAACTAAGGATGGAGAGGGAATAATGAAAGGAAACAAATTCTTTGACATATTTCAAAGAACCTCACACCACAGGTAATTTTTTTCATGTTCTCGAATCAAGGATAGTAAAGCTTAGATATCTGAAATAGCATTTTTGAGTGGAAAAGTAAGCAATTCGATGAAATCAGCAAGTCAAGTAGCCTTTCTGGATGCAAAGGGATGGTCAGAGTTATGGTTTGAGATCCTGAAAAATTGCCTGTTTGGAATGAATCAGCTGTGTGAAGAAAACCTGAGCAGAACTGAGAAATTGAAACTCTTGGGCACTGTCCAAGCATTGTGGTGGGCATGGGAACCTCTATCTCCCATCCTCCATCAAGTCCGAACATCGTGGTGGGCGTGGGAACCCCTATCTCCCTCCCTCTACCAAGTCCGAATGTTGTGGTGGGCACGGGAACTTCTATCTTGCATCCTCCACCAAGTTTGAATGTTATGGTGGACGTGGGAACCTCTATCTCAATCCTCCACTAAGTCTGAATGTTGTGGTGGGCATGGGAACCTCTATCTCCCATCCTCCACCAAGTCCGAACATTCTGGTGGGCATGGGAACCTCTATCTCCCTCCCTCTATTAAGGTAAAAATCAGTTTCCTTTAAAGTAGAGGGGAAATCAGAAGCAGAAATTAACTGTAGCCTGTTCTGTCCTCCTATTGAAAAGGCGTGCATGTGTGAAATGCTGCAAGGATAATTTGTAACCTTGAATGAAGAATATTAGATGCCTGCTGAGGTGTGAAGAATGCTCCAGAACCAGGCGAAACATTGAGAGCTTCAGTACACATGTTGTTGTCATCCCATCAGATCTCAAGCTGTGAGGACAATTGATGCGTGTAAACTGCAGAGGTTTAAGGTTTCTCTAATTCATTTTTTCCACCCCTCCCCCCCCCACCCAATCTTAGGTGGCCTCTTTGAAGTACTTGCCCTCAGTGCTACATGATGTAGAGACCGTTTTCGATGTCAAGTTACTGAGGTAAGCTGCAGCAAGCACAGGAGGTGGTGACTTTCCTCACCCTCTCGCACTCTTGTGTCAGGAACAGCAGGTGGGACACAAGAAATAACTGATTAACCATAGACAGGTAGAGCATTTCAGTCTATGGAGCCTGTACTGACCATGAACAATCCATTCAGTTCAATCCTATCTTCATCTTTTTTAAATCTCCCCACATTCTTAGCAACTTCCCCCATTTTCTATCACTCGCCTGCACATAATTCACGGCAGCCAATTAATCCACCAACCCGCATGTCTCAGGGGCGAGCAAAAATAAACCAGATCCCCATGTGGCCACAGGGAGAAAGTGCGAACTCCGCACAGAGAGCCCCATAAGTCAAAATTGAAGATGGGATTCTGGCGTGGTGAGACAGTGACTTTTTACGAGCCATGTGTCAATGGTTCATCACCCAAAACACCGGGGATATCCCAAATGAACGTAGTTAGAGCAAGAAATTATCAATGCAGGGTTTCTTGGATTAATCCTGAGAGTTATTACAATGCCAGCAATTGGGACTGGGGTTCGAATCCTATGCTATCTATAAGGAGTTTGTATGTTCTCCCTGTGTCTGCGTGTGTTTTTCCTGGGAGTTCCAGTTTCACTCCCAACGTTCAAAAGCGTACGGTGGTTGTAGGTTAATTGGGTGTAATTGGACAGTACAGGCTCCTAAAGGGCCTGTTACTGTGCTGTGTGTCTAAAGAAAATCAGAAGCACGTATTCGCCACCCTCTGTGTCAAAATACTTCCCCTTCAGATCCGGCTTTAAATCTTTCCCCTTTCACCTTAAACCTATGTCCTCTAGTTTTAGATTCCCTTCACTGGAAAAAAGACAGTGACTGTCCACAGATCGCTGCTCCTCCTAAGTTTATAAACATCGGTAAGGTCACTCCTCAGCCTCCTTTGCTCCAGCCCATGCCATCTCTTCTTGTAAGCCAGAACCTCTAGTCCAGGCAGTATTCCAGTGAACTTTCCTGCACTCTCTCTAATGTAATCACATCCTTCCAATAATGTGGCAGCCACAACTGCAGACAATACTCCATAAGTGGTGGAGTGAACGGTATGTTCAGCTGTAACATGACATCCCAACTCCTTCACTCAGAACTTATTCCACATTTATTCATGACTCCGTCTTCACATGTTGCTCTTTTCATGAAACTATGAACCCATATCCCTAAGTGTCTCTGACCACACATTCCATGGTCCTACTATATAGAGTGTAAACAATGTCCTTGTCTAACCTAGCAAATTGCATCTCCTCATACTTTTCTGAGTTAAGACCCATCAACATTTCCTATTCTCACATTCCCAGTTTATTTGGATCTCATTATAACCTTAGGACAACTTTTCTTCACTATCTACTATAACACCAATTATCATTCACAAACTTACTGATCAATGCCCACCTACTCTATATTCTCTTCCAAATTATTAATATATATGATGTACCCAACACCAATCCCTGCAGCACTCCACTGGACTCTCCAATCTGCAAAAGCCACACTCCACTACCACCCTCTAACTTCTACAACCAAAGCAATTTTATAGTTAATTTGCTATCTCAACCTGAATCCCATCCCTTCTCACATAATGAACCAGATAACCGGATGGGACCTTGTCAAAGGCCTTGCTAAAGTCTATCATTTACACCAGTGGTTCTCAACTTTTTTCTTTCCACTCACATACCTCTTTAAGTCATCCCTTTGCTATCAGTGCTCTGTGATTAGTAAGGAATTGCTTAAGGTGATATGTGAGTGGGAAGAGAAAGTTGAGGACCACTGCTCTAGACCCAATTGTTACTGAAATATTTTGCTTGAGAAAAATTGTCATTGGCCCATTTCCTTTGGAGGTATGAAACTGTACACATAACAAGTGAATTAGGTACGATTACAACAGTGGTTTTCAAACTTTTTCTTCTCACCCACATACCACCTTAAGCAATCCCTTACAGAGCACCTATGGCATATGGGAATACTTGATGTGGCATGTGAGTGGAAAGAAAAAGGTTAAGAACCACTGATTTACAACATTTGTCAATCCTCTTGGTCATCAACTGGACCATGAGTGTGTAATTGACCCAATGTGTAGTAAAGTTTAACTTTATTTGTTGCATTATACCGGGTACAATGCAAGGGTTCTTCTGCAAGCAATCTGACACCTCAATTCTAACATGCATACAGCCAGAAAAAGTAGAATGGCAAGGGAATAATTACCCAGCATAAAATTACAATGGAATGAAAATATCAACTAGTATAAATCAAAACCAGCATGAGGCATTGCTGCGGAATTTGAGCTCACAAGGAGTAAACTGCCTTTAAACCTGTTAGTGAATGATTTTGCACCCTGACGAGAAGAGGCAGAAAAAAGTACGTCCAGAGTGTGACGGGACTTTCAGTACATTGGCTGCCTTTCTTCAGCAGCGGGAAGTGTCAAAGAAGTCATCAAACCAGTCAACCTTGGAACGCTGCAGCACAGAAGCTTGCCCTTTGGCCCATCTAGTATGGGCTGAACCATTATTTTTCCACATCCCATTGAACTGTACCTGGACCATAGCCATGGACCTGTCCAAATTTTTGTTCAATGTGAAAATTGAGCCTGCATTCGCCACTTCAGGTGGCAGCTCATTCCACACTTTCACCAATCTCTGCGTGAAGAAGTTCCCCCTAATGTTCCCTTTAAATAATTCACCTTTCACCCTGAACTCATGCCCTCTGGTTATTTTCTCAGTGAACAAGCACCTCCTTGTATTTATCTATAGCCCTCCTAACTTTGTATACCTCTTATCAATCTCCCCTCATTCTCCTACACTCCAGGAAATAAAGTCCCTGTAACTCAGTTCCTCAAGTCCTGCCAACATCCTTGTAAATTTTGTGAGTCTATGGAGGGGGGAGGGAAGTTTGCATGATGTTCTGGGCTGAGTTCACCACCTTCTGTAGCTTCTTTTGATTGTGAGTAGAGCAACTCCCATACTATGCTGCGATGCACCCAGCAAAAATGCTTTCAATTATGCATCTGTAAAAGTTTTTGAGTGACGGGGGGGGGGGGGGGGTGGGGGGAGGGAGGAGGTGGGGGGCATGCTGAACCTCCTTGTAGTTTAGCCAACTTTGTTCTGAACTTTCTTTATTTTACAGCAGAAAAAAACACATATGATGGCTTGATTGGGGCAATCCTCTCTTTGATTGTGGGTCTTGTCTGTTGGTTGTGAGCCTGTGGAATGGTTCTTCCTTGTGTAATTTTCTGACGGCCAAGCTTAACTGAATTATGAAGATAAATACCACCAACTTGATTTGTTGCCCCCTAAACACCTGCTGTTTCTTTCTTTGGAATGTGTTTTGATAGGAATTTTGGGCTCATCAAGGTGAGAGACATTATTGTATCAAAATGTCAGATGTGCATTGTCAGAACCAGCTTCTGAAATTAAGCAGAGTTAAGAGGCTGAAAGATTCTCCTTTTTTTTTTATTTTTCACACCATAAATCACATTAGCCATGATATACACTTTTTCTTTTTCACACATTTACAGTGATTTTTTTCTCCCCCCCCTTCCTCCTCCCAAGCCACCCCCCACCCCCCCCCCCCCTCTCATCCATTTTAGGTATACAATCTAGGTTGCATTAATTCAGTCAGACAATGTTGTCATTCAACAAAAATACACCAGAAATTCTACAGAGTCCATTCTTTTCTTTCCTTCTCCTTCCATCAACTTAGGTAATGTTTGTCCCCGGTAGGTTTTCGCTATTGTATTTAATGTAAGGCTTTACCCTAAGCAGCACCAACATAGGGATCATCCACACCCAACTGACTTGGAAGAGGGGAAAGCAAATAGAGTTGCTAACTCATACCAGTCACCCCAGTTCTAGAGTGACCTCTGGCACTGTGGCTTTAGAGTTTCTTTATTCTTCCTGAGACCATGTGGAATTTTAACCTTAAAGTTGATTTTAATGATGTAGCACAGTAAAAGCCAATTCTGCCCAATGAAACCCGTGCTGTCCAACTACACCCAATTTACCAACCCCATGCATTTTGCAGGGAGGGAGGGAATTGGAGCACCTGGGGTAAACCCATACAGGTCACAGGGAATTAAAATGTGAAAATCTGCTGTGGTTGAAATAAAAACACAATGCTTGAGAAAATCAGCAGGTCAGTGTCCTTTATATAGCGAAGCTAAAATTACATAGCTGATATTTCGGGTTTGAACTGTTCATCAAGCCATACCTTGATGAAGGGCTAATGCCCAAACATTAGTTACATATTTTTACCTTTGCTATATAAAGCGAGCTCTCCACTGGCCACTGAGACAGAGGTGCACCAAAGAAGAGGTACAAGGACTGCCTAAAGAAAGCTCTTGGTGCCTGCCACATTGACCATCACCAGTGGGCTGATATCGCCTCAAACCGTGCATCTTGGCGCCTCACAGTTCGGCGGGCAGCAACCTCCTTTGAAGAAGACCGCAGAGCCCACCTCACTGACAAAAGACAAAGGAGGAAAAACCCAACATCCAACCCCAACCAACCAATTTTCCCTTGCAACTGCTGCAACCGTGTCTGCCTGTCCCCCATCGAACGTCAGCCACAAACGAGCCTGCAGCTGACGTGGACATTACCCCTCCATAAATCTTCATCCGCGAAGCCAAGCCAAAGAAAAAGAAAAAGTATATAAAGGACACTGTTTGACCTGCTGAGTTTCTCCAACATCATTTTTTTACAAGTCACAGGGAGAATGAACAAACTCCTTGCCGACACCATTGGATTTGAACCTGTGTCGCTGGCACTGTAAAAACGTGGCTCTAAATTGCACCTCGTGTGTAGGTGAGGGTTGGGAACTAGGAATAATGATGTTGCTATGGAAAGAATAAAATAGGATGAGTGTAAATGGATTCTTGATGGTCAGCACAATTTCAGTGGGCTACAGGGTCTGATTCTGTCCTGTAATCCTCTGTAATATTTCCATTTCTCAGCTCGACTTTCACAGAGGTCATGTTAGAGGCAGATTTTAAAAAAAAAACTCCAGTTTCTTTGAGACTTATTTCATTTTTTCAGCCGACATCGGAGGGGTTTTCATTTTATTGTTCTGTGCTGGTTTTCAACTTGTGTCCCAGTGGTAGATGCCAAGTGAGGGCAATTCAGAGCAAATAGCCCGTTTTAAATTTTGCTCATCAGCTGCTTTTTTTCTGAGCAGACTCAATAACTTTTAAATTGGAATTGAAGAAATACTCAAGTGGTGCATCTTTCAAATATTCTAAAAGCATTCCCAGAATTAACAATACATGAAATGTACACTTAGGATGAGTATTTCTCTTCTGTAAATGTTTTATGGCTTGAAAATATTCTCTTAAGGCTTACAGAGCAGAATAAAACAGAATAGTTTTCAAGTTGTAATTAAGAATGAGTGAAGACTACAGATGAAATAATACAAATGCAAGCACCTCAAGGCATTGCAAGAAGATTAGATAAAGTGTTACACAATGCACTGCTCTTGTAAAACATGCCACCACTGTGTTGGGACTATTCAATTTTGCTCTAGCACAATTGTCAAATCACTACCCAAAAATTTGAGAAATTAAAAGAAATTCACTCATGGAATTAATGTGGGCAAACAATAAACAACACAGCTTTTTTTTCATTCAACTCACGTTTCTTGACGTGCGCCTATAACGTGGTTTTGTGTTATGGAAAATCACAATAGGGACTGTTTTCTATGAATCCAGCCCTCCCCTACTGCAACACAGTGGTTGCCAGTATTTTGGTGACTCCTCCAACCCTCCCTCCTGTCATCCTGGCTATCTCCCCGCTGCATTCTCAGTCTTGATAAATGGTTCCGACCTGAAATGTTAGCCATTATTTTTCACCCACTGATGAAGCTTGACCTGCTGTTTTTGTTTCAGATTCCAGCGTCTGCAGTCTTTTGGCTTTTTAAAACACTGAATACATATCTATCATTTTATTTTTGTCTTTTTACCTTCTTGTGGTAAATACTTATTATTTTCTATATCTATCCAGCTCCAGCAAGTGAGATTTCAGTGCAACTATGCATTGTACTGATGTGCTGCAGATGACAAACTCATCATCAACTCATATGCTTGTCTTTTATCTGAGCACAACTTATTCTCACAAAGAAATCTGCACTGACTCCTCATTTTATAATGCAAAGACTGAATCTATGACAATTTGATTGATGCAACCCTCCAATCTTTCCGTTTGCCATGCCAGTGTTATCTTCTCTAAAGATGGTCATCCTGTTTGATGTTTAGATTGTTGTCATACAGAGATGTCCTTTTGTGAGAAATTCTGGAATTTATCATCATTTTGCAGCTGAAAAAGATGGCTTGCATCTGGAATTATTTGAGAATTAACCTCTCCAGGGGTTTATGGGGGAGCTATGATTGTTTTTTCTCTGTGGGTTTGAATGTTTTGTTGATGACCAAATCACAGGGGTTCAGTGAAGGAATTTCACAGCCTGTTTTTTTAAAAATCATCACAGAGCCCTGTGGTTCCTTGCAATGCACTGTCAGTTTTAGTTAGTAAAGGCCAGTCTACTTTAAGTTAAATATACTGAAGGTGGGTTTGGCTATATGAAAATAAAACAGAATTGCCTGATGTGGTATGAGTTTATGCTGCAATTTGACATGACCAATATCAAATGAGTAACTAACCAGAAATGATCATATTCTAACCTGACTAAATGTTCCCCGATTTGAGTCAAAAAGGGGTCCTTTCTCACTTCTTTTGAGGTGACATTGTCAGTTGTACCTGTAGACTTAAGTCAGGTATTAAACCAACACAGACCACTTTTATTTTGAATCTATTTGATGACTGAATATATTAAAAAAAAACCTGCAATGCCCTGCAATACTTTTTAATCAGCTTGATGAAGCAGTACGTTTGGGTGTTTTCCCCATCCCAATGCAGAAACTAAGAGCCAACGCATTCCAAGATCCATTAAGCAATAAAGCAGTGAATGAAAAATTCTATTTTCCACATTTCCTTTGAACATAGAAAGAAGGTAGTCATCCCACTGGTTTTTATCCTGGTTCAATGAGCAATCCCATCCCTCACTAATTTGTTCTACAGCCTCTTGTTTCCACATTCCTATCAAATCCCACCAGATTCTATGGCTCATACTTGAGTAGCCAGGTAACCAATATATTTGGGAAGCAGGAGCAGTGGATGGAAAACTTGTAGTCACAGGGAGAATGTGCAGATGCCATACAAACAGAACCAGAGATCAGGATTATACCTAGATGTGATGGTATCGTGTTATTATTAATCTTTAGTTATAAAATATATTTTTTAGTAAAAGTTATTTTGTGGGTTGGACAGGGACACACACAAAGACACACAGAGACATTTCACAAATGATTTAAGATTTGAAAAAGTACATTTTAAGTATTCAACTAGATTTTTCTGGAGTCTGAAAATGCAGAGACATACTCAGGAGAGGTTCTCCTATGATGTGCTCCTTATCATGGGAGATGCAAAAAAATCAGAAAAAAGAGTCACTTCACTATCTCTTTGTCAAAAGAGGGCAGTTCTTCCATATTCAATTTTAAATGGTCATTTCATGTAACCCTTGTCTGGGTTTGTTGAAATCAATGTGTAAAACAAGTTCTGGAACCTCCATGTAAGAGAGAGGGGCTTGTGTAAAATCATTCATATGAAGAAACAATTCTTAGAAAACAACTCTACAAGAAGTTGTGAGTTTTCAACACAAAATCATCTCTTTAGAATTAGGACTGAACTATAGTGGTTTTAGATTCACCCCCCCCCCCCCCACACACACACTCACATAAAGTGGGGTTAAAAGAGTTAGGTAAGATATATTATTAATAGTTAACAATAAAAATTATTATAGTTTTTAAAATACCATTGTTATGGTGAATTTATATTGCTGGCCATCTAAGCTGTAACACTGGGTTACTGGGACTGTGAGGCACTGATGTTGATTGAAGTTTGTATGCCTATAAGGGGACCAGCAAAACTCTCATGTGGTATGAGATCTTTTGGATTCAGTTCTGATGGCAGTCAGAATTTCAGTTTAACCAGTTACTATTGTACCAGCAAATCTGTGTTAGTTCTGTTTATAATTATATCCTGTAGTCCACTGATGGAGATAAACAGTCTCTTGTCTCTTTCTCTGCAGCCAGCTTCTTCTGGAGTTTTACAATGGTATTCCCCCCAATAAGCTGCAAAAACAGAAGATCCAGTCCTTGACGGATATTGTACATAGTGAGCTCTTCAAGAAAAAAGGTTAGTTGTTCACCATAGGGTGCTGAGGATGTGGGATGCAGGAGAAGAAGTGAAATAACAAAATATCTTTGAGTGAAGTTTCCCTGTTCTTTTTAAAATGCTTTCATAGCTATTGCTTCCATCTCACGGGCAATGGCCTACATTGAGTTTATGGGACACTTGAACAGAAGAAATGAAAAACAACTAAAGCTTGGAAATACTCAGTAAATCAGGCATCATCTGTGGTGAGATAAAAATGGTGTTGGCATTTTAGTTCAATGGCTGGAAAAAGCTAGAACTCAAGTAGATTTGAAATTGCAATGAGAGAGAGGTGGAGAGAACGAAAGGGATTTCTGTGACAGGGTGGAGGTGAAGAGGATGGCATCAGCTGAGAGAGAGTGAAGTTACAGATTACTAATTGCAGCTGATGTGACTGAAGGAGATATAAATGGAAGGAAATGAATGAGAACACAGGAGGGAACAAAAATCTTGGAACTCTGAGATACAAACCTAAGGTGTTCGACCCTTTGAGGGTGTTTCTGTATTCAACACAATCCTAGCTGGTCCTCCATATCAGTATCATCTGCCTGCCTCTCTTTGTCTATTGCTCTCCATTCTATTTGTGTCAAGAAATCTATCTGCCTCATTGGTAAGTATTTTGATCAACCATGCCTATACAGTTTTTGAGGTAGAGAATTCTCCATGTTTTCTACCTTTGAGTAAACAGTTTAGATATCTTGTTTCATCTCCCAAGTTCATGAACTTTGGTTCCAGATGAGCTGGCCAGAGAATTGTCATCCCTATATGCAGCCTGTGGAGCAGGTAAAGGATAAAACCTTGTGTTTTGATTCTTAGTTAATTTTGTGTCTGCCTCTTTAAGAGAACTATTGTTTGTAGTGTTACCATAGTGACTGGTGCAATATTTCATAATATCCACCCAGGCTAACAGCTTGCTCATTCTACAAGATGTGAAGGAAACGTGAGCACGAGAAATTTTTCTTTGAAATATGTATTTCTTTAATGTTTGTGTATCTCTTGAAAAGCTTTTATATCTTTTGATATACTTTTTATATCTCTATTATAGAGTAAATGCTTTGTGGTTCATCGTTATGAAAGTCTTAATGCAAGGCTATACAAAATGTTTATTTGTTTTATCAACAAACTACATAGAATAGCCACAGAGTTTGATTTGTTGGATTAAAGAGATCTAAATTTGGGATATTGCAGCTCATGCTTTGGAAGATGATACTCTGAAATTAGGATATATTAGAATAAGGAAGGTGTCATTTATAGAGCTCTGTGGGAATTTTGTCTGTTTCACTGAGATTTTATTCATAGAATCACTTGTGAATTCTAATCTTCCCCCTTGTATGAATGTCCCACAATTCTAGACCCTAGATATTCATCTGTCTGATAAATCTTTGTGATGCTCCCTCTATATCTCAGCCAAGGAATGGTGCAAAGTACTCGAGATGTAGTCACACCAAGACCCTGAATAATTTGCGTTCCTCTCCTCAAAGCTTCAGAGTGATGACCCAATTTATCATTTGCTTTTTTAATTGCCTTCCTTCACCTTTCAGGTACAAGTGTACAAAGGTATTTCAATCACTCATCATTACTTTCTCTGTCACCATTTAAGTTTTACTCTGACTTTCTATGTTTTTGTACCAAAGTGGTTGGCTATATACTTGTCCCCATAACTTATCTGATTTGTCCGAGTCACTGTGTAACCACTTTGCATCTGGCGCAAAACACAAAGTCCCACCTGTTTTTTTGCTGTTGTCAGCAAATCATACCGCATTTGGTTCCCACTTCCAAATAATCAACATTTATTCTGACAAATCTAGGCCCAAGCAGCACCCCTTGTGGTAATCCATTAGTCTCTGCTTTCAACCTGAAAAAGAAGCAGAGTGGAGGAGGTGTGGTGAAGAGAGTTAAGGGAGTCTGTGAAAGCTGTTAGCTAATACTGAAGAAACGATGTTGTTAGTTGCAAATGTGGAAGCTCCCCAGAGAGTACCAAGTTTTCTGTTCACTGTAATTTAAAGGACTGTCACAAATGGAAAATCCTCTATCTGCATGCAGTTCACTGATGAAATTGACTTTCATACTGAATCCCATTTAACAATTATGTATGAGACCAGATTCCCATAACATTTGGGATATATCTAAAGGTTCAATACAGTCCTCTAATTGTAACTCGTGTTTACTTGTAGTTCACTACAGTTCCATATACTCATATAAGTTTTTAGTCCAGTTTTTAACCATCTACAGAGACTGA
This sequence comes from Narcine bancroftii, assembly GCF_036971445.1. Lineage (NCBI taxonomy): Eukaryota > Metazoa > Chordata > Chondrichthyes > Torpediniformes > Narcinidae > Narcine > Narcine bancroftii. Next base: position 49,766,450 of record NC_091477.1, read on the forward strand.
TTAATGTGACAGTCGCGACTAGCAGAGATTTTCTTTCACTGCTGCTTGTTGCTTTTCAATCTTGAATAATACCAGGAGCAGTTACATCCTGTAAATACTCTGTTTTCTACCGATTATCAGCTTCAATAACACTTCTACTTAGTGAAATCAACACCTGCTGAGAACAGTGTGTATCTCGGAGCGCAGAGGTGAAGTTTGTTTACGTACTAGTTTTGAAGGATATTTGTCCAACAGATGAGTTTGGGGCTGCTCAGTTATGTACCAATATAACCATAATTCAGAGCTAATTTATCTGTTTTGACCAGCAGGGCAGATGGAGGAGCATTACATCATTTGGAAGAAGGAATATTTTCTTCATCATTGATGATTATTTTGGCTTGAGCAATGGGAATGCTTCACAGGGATTTAACTCCCAGTGCCCCCCCATTGGGCATAAATTTCATAAGCAGTCTGCTATCAGCAGAGAAGCCATTGTGGTTGCAAAGGAGAGGGGGTTGGGGGAGATGCTTCAGTTTAGAGAAGTTATCCAGAGTTTATAGCATCAGCAACATTTCCACCATTCCCTCCCATCAGGTCGAACCCTTTGTCAAACATTAGCAAAGCAGTTTATACAATCACCATGATTGTCTTCAGGACTAAGCCAGAGGGCATACTGAATTCATTTCTTGAGTCATAGCTCAGTACGATGTGACCAATGAAATAACGTGGCATCTGAAAGTGTTCCGGAGATAACTCAAGTTTGTATGTATTATCTCTTCCTCTCCCTATGCTTGTGGATTGTCATGACAAGATAACCCTGTGGCATCACTCACAGAATAAATATAAGGCTCTGTACAATTTGACCATCACTCACAATGTAATCAACAATCTACAATTGTGGATGAAGGGACAGCAAATAATTAAGAGAGTGAGCAGAACATTATTGTTATTGCCAGTGAAACTGAATGCAGAATTTAGGGAGATTATGATTCAACAAAATAGACCAGTGTTTCTCAATCTTCTTTAACCATGGACCTCCCGAAGTATGGCTTGGCAACTTTTAACAAATCCATGGGCCACCAGCGGGAATGAGAGGGAAGGTGCTGGAGAGCTCGAGTCTCTTCCCAGGCCACTGACAAGTGTTATTTTCTTGAGAAAATGTGTTGAGAACTTTTGCTTTTCTCCATCATCAAGATGGCAACCTTATTTTGCACATCATGTTTACTTTGTCAGTAATAGTTTTTTCCACGGGCCACCTGTAACAAATCCTATGAGAACCACCAGCATCCACGGACCACAAGTTGGGAAAACCCGCTCTGCAAGATTGGCGAGACCACTATTTAGCACAGCATCCATTTAAGGATGAATTGAAAGCAGTTTAGAGACTAATACCTGAAAAGCTGTGTAGTTTTGGATGGAAAGGCTAGGCAAGTTGGATTTGTATCAGTTGGAGTAAGCAATGAACCCCGGAGGGATTTGGAGGCTCTGGCAGTTTTTGTGGGTAGAACCAATCGGTCACTGTTTTGGATAGAGGATCTTCTCCGTAATAAGAAAAGGTGATATCAATGGGGAGACTAAAGATTGGGTGTGTAAGAGACTGAGGTTGTGGTCGCGAGTCATGATGAGATTGTGGCAGTGGCAAGTACAGGAGGGGAGTTGGGTGAGAGAGCTGTACACAACTCCCTTTGGAGAGTTTCTGCCAGAGCCTCGCGGAGCCTCAACAGGTCGGATGCTTCCTCTGGTGGGGTAATCCAGAGTAAAGGGATCACTGTTCAAGAGTTGTCGAGGACATTCTTTCCCTAGGGGTTACTAATAATTGGAGTACTCTTTCTCAAAGACCTGTGGACATGGATAGTTTTAATAATATTTTTCTGGCAGAGGCAGATAGATTCTTGTTAAGTAGTGGGGTTAAAGGTTACTGTGGATAGATAGAAATGTCAAGTCGAAGTTCCAGTCAGATCAGCTGTGATCTGATTAAATGGTAAAGTAGGCTTCAGGGACCAACTCCTGCTCTTAAATCAAATATTTGCATGTGTAGATTTATTCCCATTGGATGAATCTGTTCCACTGCCTCATCGGCTGTGCATTAATTCCATCCTCTCAGTTGAAAACTGATTGGTGTTACTTCCCAACAATTAATTTAGTATTGAATTAGAGGCAGCTAATATTGACCTGCTACTAATTATCCTAAGATGATGGCAGTCTCAAGAATATGAAGTTTAAATAAATTTGGAAATAAATTAGTTGAGTGAGCTTGAAGCCGTGGAATTTTTGTAAATAGGCCTTCAAGCTGACTGAGGTCAGCTTTTGCAGAGGAAACTCACTGTCCCACTGAGGACTCAGGTCCTACAGTGGTAAGGGCTACCAGTTTGCTGACACAATGACATCGTTAGTGGAGCTGGTCCCTCACAACTCCAGCAACCTGGGTTCAATCCTGACCTTGGTTGCTCCCTGTAGGCGACTAGCAACCCAGGATCAAATTGGGTACTATCTGTAAGGAGTTTGTACTTTCTCTCTGTGTCCTGTGTGGGTTTTTAGTGGATGCTCTAGTTTGCTTCCACCTTCTACAATGAACAGTGTTTGCAAGTAAATTGGATGAAATTGGGCGCCAAAGGTTTCATGGGTCAGAAGTCTCTTCTACAATGATATATCATTAACATTTTAAAAAATCCAGAATTTGCATGTTAACTTCATAATCACGTGGGGTTCCTCTGGGTACTAGTCATAGTAGAAACAGACCCTTCAGCCCGTCATCTATACTGACTATTGATCACCTATTTACAACATTAATTCTATTTTTAAAATTCTCTCCAATCCTGATCAACTCACTCCAGAATGTACCACTCACTTGCACACCAGACGCAGTTTACAGTAAATAGTTAATCATGTAACATGCATGAGTTTGGGATTTGGCAGGGAACTGGAGCACCAGGGGGTTACCCATGTATTCACAGGGAGATTGCAGAGAGTGATTAAAATCACCTAGCTATCACCCAAAGTCAGGCCTCTGGCTAAGAGGCAGTGGCTACACAAATGCCCCGCTGTGCCATTCCATGTCTCAGTAACCCATGAATTGATGACCACTGTAAATTTTTAGTGTCAATGAGTGATCGGTCTGTTTCTGTGCATTATGCTCCATGACTGTTCATCTTACAATCCTTTTTAAAAGCCACATAGTTCAAGGGGTGGACCCATAGGTACATATGCACCTGCCAAAAGGAAAGCTAAATATAATGCTCACTAGTATTAGATGTGGAGAAGCTTTTTCCAGTAGTGCGAGAGTCCAGGACCAGAGGACATGGCCTCAGAATTGAAGGACTTCCATTTAGACCAGAGATGAGGAGAAATTCCTTCAGCCAGAGGATGGTGAATTTGCTGCCACAGGTGGCTGTGGAGATCAAGCCATTGGGTAAAGCAAAAGCTGATATGTTCTTGGGTCATTCAGGATTGTCAAAGGTAATGGGGAAAAGGCAGGAAAAATACATCAGTCATAATTCGAATAGTGGAGCAAACATGATTGGCTGAAAGGCCTCATTCTGGTCTGATGTCTTCTAGTATTGCAGTAATATGCACATCCCAATTATTTATATCATATTTGTATAAACTAAATGGGCCATTTTGTGCCATTTACCATGTATAAATCCTAATTAAGCATTGGTACCATTGTTCTGATGACACCAGACAAACTTTTCCAATGAATGAATATAATTGAGCTAAACAAGGAAGACAGCTTCAAAACCATTGGACTCTGTTCATAGTGTGGAGTCTCGTCAGCAGCCTGGCTGCAAAGTGGTATGGCAGATTCACACCAAGCTGAATTTTATGGCAATTGATTTTAATTACTCGTCATGGGAGTGACACTAACGAAGTGCATTAACCTTGGAGTTGTACCCTTCATAGATTGATACATTGCATTCAGGAATGAACCTTGCAATTCTGTGGAGCTGTGAAAGCACCATCTGCTTTCCAAAGCTGGCAGCGAAATGCAGGTGATTAAGCCAGGTCGCACTCCCACCATCGAACGGTTTTGACCATTTCTGTCTCCATTCATCATTGCAACCATCAGCAGATCTTGACTCATAAGAATGTTGGTTTGCAAACTGTTTCAGAACCTGGAACACATGACCTTGGCTACATTCCATGCAATAATGAGGCATGCACAGGATTTTGGATGAGATGTTAAGCTAAGACCCATCTGCCCTTTTGAGTAGATTAAGAAGATTACTGGTGACCTGCCAAACAGGAGCCGATGTCAGAGCTAATTTTTTTTGTGCAGAGTGTAGCAGGTACCTGGAATGCATTGCTGGGGTTGGTGGTGGAGGCTGGTACAAGAGGGACATTTATAAGACTCTAAGTCTAGTGCATGGGTGAAAGAAAAATAGAAATTTGTGGAGGTGAGGTAGGGAAGGATGATATAGGTTAAACAGGTTAGGACTTTATTCCTTGGAGCATAGAAGAATGAGGGGTCATTTGATAGAGGTATTTAAAATTATGAGGGGGATAGACAGAGTAAATGTAGATAGGGTTTTTCTATTGAGGGTGAATTAGATTCAAACAAGAGGACATAGGTTAAGAGTGAAAAGGGAAAAATTTAGGGGAACTTCTTCACACAGAGTGTGTTGGGATTGTGGAATGAGCTTTGCACTGAAGTGATAGATGCAGACTCGATTTTAACATTTAAGGGAAATTTGGACATATGGATGGGAGAGGTATGGAGGGCTATGGACTGCGTGTAGGTCAGTCAGACAAGGCAAGAAAAAGTGGTTCGGCTCAATCTAGAGGGGTCGAAGTGGCCTATTTACTGGGCTGTAATTGTTCTATGGTTTTAGTTGTGGAGTAGTTTTACAAAACTTTGCACAACATCATGGGCCATAGGGCCTGCTCTGAGCTATAATGTTCTGTGTTCATTTTCTTCTCTCAACACCAATTAGACAAGTACTTCAGATATTTTTGCTCTGTTCTTTGTGGAACCTTGCACCATTCAACGTGACTTCTGCACTTCCTGCATTGCCACAAAAATACTACACTATTCAGGAACTGCTTTAGGAGATTGAGTTCAATTACAAAACTTTCTTTCAGCTTGTCCCATTTCTTATCATGCAGAATAAAAACAGGAGATGATGGAAATGCTGACCAGGTCACTTGGCTAAAGACCTTTGAATAAAACTGGGATACGTCAGGTTAATCATGAGTTAACCAGGAAAATGAGATTGTGCTCCAATGTAAAAAAAGTGCTAGAGAAACTCCACAGGTCAGGCAGTTTCAATAGGAAACAAAGGGTCACTAAAATTTTGGGCCTGAGGCTTTATTAAAGTATGAGCAAAAAGCAGACAGGAGCCTGAAAAAAAAGGGTAGAGGGGAGGAGAGGAGGGTAGAAGGGGCAGTGGGAGAAGTACAGGGTATCTGGTAAGAGGGCATCTGTAAATATGGGTGGGAGGGTAGAAGGGAAATGAGCAGGTGATAGGTGGAGGGGGAAGCACTCTAAATGGGGAGGGAAGGAGGAAAGGAGTCGGATGGATAGGGAAAGAATGAGAGATAGGGAGGAGCTGAATCAAAACTGGAGGAGTTGATGTTAATGCCAACTGATTGGAGGCTCCCATTAGAACATTAGATGTGGTTCCTCCAATTTATAGGTAGTCTTGGTTTGGGAGTACATGAGGCTATGGATAGACATTTTATTGTGGAATTAAAATGCTTGGCCACTAGGAGGTCCCTGTTATTGCAGTCTCTCCAATGTAGAGGAGGCCACAACGGATGCAGTAGATGATCCTTGCAGATTCCCAAGTGAGGCATTGCTTCACTTCGAAGAGCTGTTTCGGGCCCTAAATGGTAGTGAGGGAGGAGGTGTGGGCACAAATGTAACATTCCTTGTGGTCACATAGGTAGATACAGAGGTGGTTAGTGCCAAGGGGTGAATGGATGTGGGAGTCCTGAGTAGTTCCTGCAGAAAGCAGAGAGTGAAGGAGAGGGTTGGATCACATTGCATGTGGTGGAAATTGCCAAGGATAATATGTTGGATGCACAGGCTGGTGGGGTGGTAGGCGAGGACAAAGTGAGGCATTGTGGAGAAGAGAGTGCCAGGGCAGGTGTGTGGGGAAAGAGAGGAAATTCATGTAAGGGATGAGTTGATGATAGCAGAGGGGAAGTTGTATGCTTTGAAGAAGGACATCTTGGATGTTCTAGAATGGAAGACCTCATCCAGGGAGCAGATGTGACAGAGGCAGAAGAACTGAGAGAAAAGAATAGAATCCATACAGGAGACAGGGTATGAAGAGGTGTAGTTGAGGTTTCTGTGGGAGTTGGTAGGTTTGTGGAAAATATCTATAGTGAGTTGGTTTCCCAAGATGGCAACAGAGAGATCAAGAAAGGGGAAAGAAAGATGAAATACTTGTCCTGCATATGTATTGTTAGTCTGTATGTGTGTTATGTCTGTGTTACCTGCCTGCATGTTTTGCACCGACGACCGGAGAACACTGTTTCGTCACGTTGTATTTGTGCAATCAGATGACAATAAACTTGACTTGGACTTGAACAATTACATCATGCAGCAGGACATTTGAACAGGTATATAGTTGCAAAGGGCTTCAAAGAATATGGACCAACTGCGGACAAATAGGACCAGCCTGAATTCCAGTTTGGTCAGCATGGATGATTGGGCATGAGGACGTGTTCCATACGTATGTCTTTAAGATGAAGCAATCTTTCTTGTGCTTACATTGAGCTTTGTTAGACAATGATAGAGGTCAGAGTGGGAATGGGATGAAAACCCTGAATTTGATTCTCCAAAGGCCTTGTGGGCATTAAATACAGTGCCCTTCAATGGAGGAATTGCAAGGGTATTGCTGCTCCAGTCGAAAAAAAAGGGATAAATGGGCAGGTGTTGCAGCATCTGAGGTTGCAAAGGATAATGCCTTGACAAAGATAGTGGCATTGGTGGTGGTGAGAAGGAGGGGAGAGGAAGAAACCAGGTGCTGATTTCCTTTTGGAGGGGACAGAAATTGCAGAGGCAATTGGGGTTGAATGTGAGGACAAGGAGAATGCTTAACGTGCTGGATGGGAGGAGAAGATATGAGAGCAAAAATGCAGGTATATCATAGATAGCCCTGTGAAATTTGGATAAGGGTAAAAGGAAGCTGTACTGGAAGTGCCAATAGGAAAAGTGACATCATCTGTGCAGTTTCAATGCAGATACTGGGAAAATGGAAGCTAGTGCTTTGAGGAAGCAGGATGAGCCAGGGAGTCCATGGTAATCTCTGTGCTTGTCAGTGGATCGTGGATGCAAATATCTGCTCTCAATTGGAATATCTGAGGAAGCAAGAATCAAATATGGACTGTGCGAACTAAGAGCAGTTGGCAACAAAGCTGGTAAAACCTCCCGATTCTGTGCAAGCAGCACCAACGTGGTTCTCAATTTACTGGCAGAAGAGGTGACAGGGTGGACTGTGCTGTTGCTCGGCCAATACTGAAACAGGAGAGTTCAACATATTTCATTCAAAGACGTGTGTGCTCAGACACTGTCCTGGTTAAATGAGTTATACAATATTGGAAGGAATCACTAATGCGTCATTTTTGTGACCTTAAAAACAGAATATAAAATGCAATATGTTGAAGCTAATCTGTAATAGTTCAAGCAAGGTTCTAAACCTTTCAAAAGTAACTGAATCTCATTGACGTACGATGCCAGTTGTATCCTCGGGCAGTTTCCACATTTGGAACTATTACTCCTTGCCAAGCAGATCATTCTGTTCAAGCCCTCCATCCATTCAGTTTGAGACCATTGGTGCTTTCTGATCAGGTTCTAGTACAGTCAGGTAATGATCACACTGCAACATTGAAAGCAGCAATGTTACATAATGATAAAACTATCAATCAAATTTTTGAACAAAAAGGTTCAGTCAGTTGTGTTTAGAGATTGATAGTGAGATTGAGGTTTTCATCCATTTCCTCCCTTTGTTCTTTCCTTCTGACAAAGGGTCCCAGAGCTGAATTATTAAATGTGTCTCTATCCACCAAAATACTTGACCTCCTGAAAGTTTCTGACGTTTTCTGTATTTATTTCAGATTTCCAGTGTCTACAATTATTGTTATTCTTTCAAGATTTTTCATTGAGACGAGACAGTGAATGACCAGTTACATGAATTGCTCTGATTTTTAAACTTGATTAATATATAAAGTTTGCAGCCCACTTTGCGGATGATTAAAATTAGTGACATTAGAGTCACAGATACGCCAGTCTGGGTGAACAGTTTCCTTCCCCAAGGACTTGATGGTTATTTGAGTTTAAGGACATTCCGCCACTTTGGAAATCACTTTATTGTAGATCAGCTTCAGAATTATTCAAATTACCAGTGTTTTCTGAATTATAGAGCTCATGTTTTCTGAATTATTACTTTGATCTTTTAACTAGAAGTCTCTGAAGTTTCATACTGCATTGAAACAAAGTTGAGGTAGAACTGGCAAACATAAATGTGAATCAGAGTATTATAGAGATTGAGAGACTTAATCAATACCTTCAATGTGCAACAAGACAGAGGTCAGTGCTGGCTTTTAATAGGTAATGAGGCAGACCAGACAGGGGATGAGTCCCTTAGTGATGCCAATGAAGCAAGTTTCAAGGTTAAGACTAATGGTTACAGGGGTAGGACCATGATTCACAATATAAGAAAACACAACTGGATCTAAAGTATTGGAGTGTGGACGTCGGGCTCCTGGGCAGGTTCAGCGATGCTGGTGGGAGGTATTGGGGATCGGAGCGGGGACCTCGGGCTCCCCAGGCAGGTTTGGCGACGATGGTGGGTGGGGGGGGGGGGGGGGGCGGAGTCGGGGATTGACGATGGCCGATACGTATTCTGCTGATGCTACAGGGCTGCTTATCCGAAAAAAATGCAGTTAACCATTACACGTTCAATCGGGAGCATTTGGATAATCGGAAATGTACTGTATATGTCTACTTCAGCTAATTTGTGCATATATAAAAATTTGTATTGTAATGTGAATGAGTGCATTCTTAAAATGGTATTTCAAAATCCAAAACCATGGTCCCATGCATTTTAGATCATTAGACAGGGGTACTCGACCTATGTGTATTTACACACACCCACACACACGCACACACACGCACACACACGCACACACGCACACACACACACACACACACACACACACACACACACACACACACACACACACACACACACACACACACACACACACACACACACACACACACAACTGCAGTTAGGTAGATATTTATGTATGGAATAGTTTCAGAAGCATTCCAGGTGAGAACCAAATCAGAAATAACTTGGATTTATGCAAAGCTTTTCAGGAGCTCAGATATAACAAAGTGATTTATAGGCAATAAAAAAGTTTGTGGACTATTACAATATGGAAAAGTTGGCAGAAAACTTGGTCTCAGCAAACTCCCACCAAAAAATGAGTGGGGGAAAAAGCAGAAATTCAGTTTCAGGTTAGTTGATTTGCTGTGGTGAAGTTGTGGCTAAATCTTGGCCAGCAGTTCTGTGCTCTGACTAAAAACGATGCTTGGGAATTTCCATACATAGTGAAGCATTAAGATCTGCAGATGCTGTGATTGTAGTAAAAAAACAAAAATGCTGGTTGAACTCAACAGATCAAGTTTGTTATCATCTGATTGCACAAATACAACCCGCAAAACACTGTTCTTCAGTCCTCGGTGCAAAACATGCAGACAAGCTACCAGACATAACACACGTACAGACAATAATATATATGCAGAACATATTCATATGTACAAGTAAATAAATAAATATTGTTTCATAAAAATGAGATGGTTAGTGTGAGCAGTTCCTTTGATCATTCAGCATTCTCACAGTCTGTGGGAAGAACTGTTTCTCAGCTTGGTATCTCTTTCCAGATGGGAGCAGTTGAAAGATGCTATGGGCAGGGTGGGAGGGATCCTCAATGATTTTGCACACCACCTTCAGACAACAATCTGGGTAAATCATGTCACTTGGGGAAGAAGACTCTCGTAATCCTCTCTGCCATTCTTATGGTACTGTGGATTAATCTCCGATCCATTCTGCAGTAACCGTACCACCGTATTATTGGAGCCGGCCAGGATGCTCTCACTAATGCTGCTTGAGAAGGTTGACATCATGGTGGCTGGTAGCCTTGCCCACTTCAGTCTTGTCAGGAAGTGCAGTCGCTGTTGTACCTTCCTGACAAATGAGGAGATGTTGAGTGCCCACAATAGGTTACTTGCTAAGTGAACTCCAAGGAACTTGATGCTCTCCACTCTCTCTACTACTGAGTATTGGTGTGTAGTGGAGAGTGGGCATTCCTGGTCCTCCAGAAGTGCACAGTCATCTCCTTCCTCTTGTCTATGTTGACCCTCGGGTTGTTTCTCTCGCACCATTTCAGGAGATTTTCCACCTCTTCTCTGTTGTGCGACACCTTGTTGTTGCAGATGTGGCCAAAGACACGATCTTCAAGGTCAAGCCCAAAACATTGGTTATATATCTTTTCCTCCTCTAGACAGCACGTGACCTGCTGAGTTCCTCCACCACTTTTGTGTGCTTTATGGAAGTCATTGAGAGTCTTGATTTAATATTTCATCCAAGAGACGACATTTTCAAAATTTACATCTTTGATCTTTGCAGCCAAGTGCCACCTGAGAATTTTGAACTAAAGTGTCTGAAACAGGACTGATGAATTTCTGACTGAGCTTGGAGTGCTACAAAGTGAGTTGTAACTGGCACCTAGAAAGGAAAGAGATGTTGAAAGGCTTTGATGAGGAAGGAAACTACTGGTAATGAGCAGTTTTGCTGAATGACCTGATTCTGAGCTCAAAGTTCCATATTATCAGACCCAACATTGTTAAATGATCGATAGTACTCAGATACTTGTGTGGAGTACAAACGCGCTTTTATTAGCTTGCAACTAATGGCCGGTATCTACAATGGTCTTCAGGTAACTCAGAGGTAAGGTGGGAAAACAAGGTTTCTATCAGGACTGACAGGGAATGTGCCAAGAGGAGGGGTCGACCATTTAATATACACACACAGACAGTGAATTCCAGTTCACTGCATTCACCCCTTCCTTCAGAAAAGAACCTGTGGGCGAAAACAGAGACAATGTTCAGCAACACAAATTTTTACAATTATTTACAAGTTGAGTCTTTCAGGGGACCTGGTTATTCTGCTTGAGCACCTTAATACTGGTGGACTTGGCTCTTCCAGAGCTTCCTGAGCCTCCTGTGGTTCTTGGAAAGTGGGTCACAAAGGTGGACTCGAGGGTCCCGGATCTGATGGTAGCTTTGTTGGAACCACATGGTCCAGAAATCTGTGTGGGGTCTTTGGAGGTTCCAGGCCTATTGTGGGCATTGGGACCTCAGTTGTTGAAGGTGCCAGACCTCTGATTGAGAATGTATCCTCTCTGCCATCTGGATATGCCACATACGCATACATCGGATTTTCATGCAGTAGATGCACTTTCTCAACCAGTTTAGCAGTTTTGCTTCTCCTCGCGTGCTTTTTCAGCAGGACCGGGCCTGGTGTCATTAGCCATGCTGGAAGAGTGAACCCCGATGTGGATTTCCTTAGGAATGCAAACATTAGCTCATGAGGAATCACATTGGTTGTGGTGCAGAGAAGCGATGTTATTGAGTGGAACGTGGTGGGCAGAACCTCTTGCCAGCGCAGGTCTAGAAGGTGTTTAGACTGGAGAGCCAGTTTTACAGCCTTCCAACTGTTGTATTCTCTTTTTAATCTTGTCCATTCCCCTGAGGGGTTGTAGCTAGTCGTCCTGCTTGAGGCAATGCCTCTTACGAGCAGGTATCGGTGTAGTTCTTCGGTCATAAACGATGAGCCTTGGTTGCTATGAATATAGCTGGGAGACCCAAACATGGTGAAAATGGAGTGCAGAGGTCTGATGACTGTGGCGGTGGAGGTGTCTGGGCAGGGGATGGCGAATGGAAAACATTAAGAAATCAATGCTAAGTAATTTGAAGCTTTAATCAGGTGCCCTTTGTCAGGGTGGTAGAAATGTAGTTTGCACTCAACGCAGACCTGGCATAACCCGATCATTTCCCTGATGTCTTCTTCAAAAGAGACGGGCAGGTTGTGTGCCTTGACGAAGTGGGCCATGCGGGTGATGCCCCGGGTGGCAGAGCTCGTTGTGAAGTGACCCCAACTGGCTGGTGTGTGCAGCAGCACAACTTCCTCGGGATAGGGCAGCTGGAGGCTCATTGAGTGGACCTGGTCTATACACTATCTCCTAGTTCTAGGTGGCGAGTTCGATCCCCCATCTGACCATCTTGTCATTCTTTATTTTACCCTTGTTTCTGTTATTGAACATGAATGCTACAGATTGCTGATCAGTGAGCAGAGTGAATTTCCTGCTGGCCAGGTAGTGCCTCCAGTGCCTGATGGCCTCCAAAATGGATTGACCCTCCTTCTCCACAGATGGGTTTTGGACCTCATGGCTTTACAAGGTGGGGGAAAAGAAAGCTACCGGCCTGTCCACCTGGTTAAGGGGCACGGCCAGAGCTACGTCAGAGGGATTGCTCTCCACCTGGAATGGTGCGTTTTGTCCACCACATACATGGTGGCTTTCACGATATAGTTCCTGACATTGTTAAAAGTCACCTGGGCTTTGGCTGATAATGGAAAGGAGGTGGATTTTAGGAGGGGAGGACTTTGTCAGTGTAACATGAGAAGAAGTCCAGGCACCTCCTTAGTGCCTTTGTGGTCCTTGGGATAGGGAGGTCTAAGAGGGGGCACATGCCCTCGGGGTCTGGGTCAATGACACTGTTCTCCACCATATAACCCAGGATAGCTAGACGTGTGTGGACAAACTTCTGGAGATTGGCATCATGCTCCTCCAGGTTGTGTCTGTAAAGTGTGATGTTGTTGAGATAGGGGAAAGTAGCCCAAAGCCCATACTTATCTACCATTTCATCCATCTGTCTCAGGAAGACTGAGATCCCATTGTAATACCAAAAGGGACTCTCTGGAACTGATAAAGCTGCCCATCTGCCTCAAATGTGGTGTAGGGACAATCCTCAGAACAGATTGGTAACTGGTGATATGCAGCTTTCAGATCAATGGTCGAATAGACCCAATGCTGTGCAATTTCATTCACTATGTCCAAGATTCGGGGGAGGGGATATGTGTCCAGGAGAGTGAAGCGATGGATAGTTTGGCTATAGTCAATCATTAGCCTGGGCTTTTCTCCCCCTCTCACGACTACTGTCTGGACTCTCCATGGGCTGTTGCTGGGTTCAATTATCTTTTTCCTTAAGCAGCCGCTGTGTTTCGGCTCTAGTAAATTTTTAGCCCCCTGTGCTGCATTGCCTGTTGGTGGCTATTGACTTACAGTCTGAAACAAGGGGGGGGGGGGGGGGAGATATTCGATGTTCAGCATGGAGAGACTGCATGTAGTGCCTGGGGCCTCATGTAATGGGCCTTCAGGCCTTCGATGGCTGTCTTGTAACATGCACAATCTCTGATGACTGCATATAACTTGGGGCTGACTCGAGAGAGGAGGGCTGATCTCCAGAGGCTGTCGGAGTGGAAGACTTCTTGGGTGGCTGCTATGTAGGGCTGGAAGTACTCCAACCAGTAGGCGAATTCTTCCGGGGCCTCTCGGGACAGAGGGTCAACCTTAAGTATGCCTGGCTTCAATAGGGCTTCCATCCCATCTTCAAAAATAAATTAATAAAATTGTAATGTGATTGATAGTACTCAGAGACTTTCATGGAGCACAAGCATGTTTTTATTAGCTTACAACTAACGGCCGCTAGTCTTTGGGTAACTTGGAGGTAAGGCAGGAAAACAGGGTTTATGTCAGGACCGATGGGGGCAGAGCAGAGAGGGAGGGGGGGGTCGGCCATTTAATCTGCACATAGACAGTGAATTCCAGTTCACTGCAAACATATAACCATATAGCCATTTACAGCACAGAAACAGGCCAGTTTGGCCCGTCTAGTCCTTGCCGAAAAATTTCTCCCAAGGGATTAAATCGCTCCTGATGCATAGGTGAGTGGTGGAAGCTGGGGGGAGCTGATGAGAGTGAGGAGTGGATAAAATAGGTCTGATGCTAGATTAATGTGGTCATAGTCATTGTGGACTGTATCGGACTGATGAGCCTATTTCCATGCTGTGACACAATGAACCTAATTATTTAAAATAGATTTCCAGTTAATTAGCAAGCCATTATGTTATTTAGTTTACACGACCTCAAAGAGGAATCAGCACTGAGAGAGAGAGTTCAGTTGCTGGAATCAATTCTCCCATGATAAACAACTGGAGAATGAGGCATGGCTAAGTCTCACAATCTGAGCTCCATCAGTGTCTGCAAGGGGAAAATAATTTTTCATGAGCACGGAAGATAGGATAAGTGTAAGCTGCCAAGCAAACCGTTTCATTTCACTGATCCACTGAACCAGGCTTTAATTTTGAGCTTACCATTAATCTTCATACACAGAGTGCTGACATCAAGAAATAAAGTCAGCCAGACACGTCATGGAGGCTGCGCTGTGGAGCCTTGCCATCAGGTGTTCGAGATGCCAGTTTGCTTCTGCGATAAATCATGTGTGGAGCATCCATATTTAGAATGACGTGGTACTTAGCAAATTTGGGAAGAAGATAGTGCCTTCCCACTTGTGATAGTACAGATCTATCACCAATGTATATAGTTACAGTATCTAGAGTATGTAATGACTGTGCTTCCAGCAATTGGCTGAGACCTTAGCCACGCCTACTGTCTGGGCCTTAAAGGGTTGTGTCCCAGCCAGGTCGGATCATTCTGGACTGGTCGGCCACCTGTGAAGAGCTCCTGTATTTTGCTAATAAAAGCCTTAGTTTGGATCAACAAGTCTTTGGTTCTTTCGACGAGCACTACACCACTAACATTTTCACCAGAAGTATTTTCTAACATGGGATTAAATCGCTCCTGTTGCGTAGGTGAGTGGTGGAATCTGGGGGGGAGCTGCTCAGAGTGAAGGGTGAATAAAATTGGACTGACACAAGATTAAGGTTCAATAGGTGGTGATAGTCATTGTGGACAGCATCGAGCTGATGAGCCTATTTCCATGTTGTAACACAATCTAAAGCAGTACCTATAAACCAATAAAAAAGATAAAGATAATACATATTACTCTTGAGTATCTGCTTGATGTCTGCTTTCTGAATCCTTTAGCTTTTTGACTGTTCCTATGCAGTGTATTCCCCATGTTTATAATTTAAATTTTAACAATACAGCAAGCTGAAAGGCCATTTCAGCCCATGAAACGTGCCGCCCAATTACACCCTATTAACCTTTGAACCCTGTACATTTTTGGAGCATGCAAGGAAAGTCATCATCTGATTGGTCAAGTACAACCTGATGAAACAGCTTTCTCCGGTCCTCAGTGGAAAACATGCAAGCACACAACCAGACACAAACATTGTAGCGCAATTAACAACTACAAGCAGGCATGAAGCACGCGGTCAAAGGCTTTAAATGTCCATAAATATCCAGCACATGACTTCATGCTTCTGGACCGGATCCAAGGCTGGAATTGAGGGAGAAATGTGGTGGAATGTGGCTAGCCTGAGCAGTCCAGTGAGGCCATCACCTGCATTACCGTGTTCCACCACATTCACTCCTTTTGGATAAAGTCTTGCGGGGCGAAGTGGTACAGCATCCATTATCTCTGGTTATGCAGTCTATACCAGTTCATAGATTCAGCCGATATGGTGGCTTTAACTGCTACTGCGATTGCCGCAGCACGGGTGGTCTCATCATCAGCTCCTGTGGTGCAGCAACCTGTCTAGCGGGCTGAGTATCCGGGGGCTGAGCTGTGGCAGTGTGGAACGGTTCCGAGGGGGGGGTGGGAACATCGGTTTTAGGGGTGTTGGGGGTGGGGGCCTGAGGTGTTGTGATGGTGATGAGATTACTTACCTGGATGATACCCGGGACTGGCTGATCACTGATGAGAGCTTTTGGGTGCATCTCCCTGTTCGAACGAGGTCCTGGACAGACACTGTGACTTCCTGCCTGTCCGGGTACTGTACATGGGTGTACTTGGAGTTGGCATGCAAGAGGTGCACTTCCTAGACCAGCGGGTCTGCCTTCTGGGCCCTAACGTGTCAGACCATTAGCATGGTTTCTGACGCCAACCTCCTAAGGAAGGAGAACAGTTTCTCGTATAGAGTAGGACCTGGTGGCATGCAGTGCTTCTGGAAGGATCTATTACCACTGGGAGATGGACATTCCTTTTGACTTGAGGGCCAAGAGGATTGCCTTCCAGATTGTGCCATTCTCCCTTTCCACCTCCCCATTCCCTCTGGGGTTGTAGCTGGTGGTTCTGATTGTGGTTATACCCTTGGACAGGAAGTAGTGATGCAACTCCTCACTCATGAATGAAGACCCTCGGGCACTGTGAATTTAACTGGGGTTTCCAAACAAGGTGAAGAGGTTGTGGAGGGCTTTAATGACTGTGAGCATGGTCATATCTGGGCAGGGGATTGCAAATGGGAAGCATTTGAACTCGTGAATTCGTCCATGATATTAAGGAAGAGCACATTCCTCTTTGTGGTCAGGAGGGGACCCTTGAAGTCCATACTGAGCCATTCAAAGGAACCAGTGGCCTTGATCAGCTGAGGTCTCTTGGGCCGGTAGAAGTGCTCCTTGCTCTCTGCGCAGACCGAACAGTTACGGGTCAGCTCTACCAAACAGTGGAGGTTGTGGGCCCTCACGAAGTGGTAGAGCCTGATGATCCCAGGGTAGCAGAGGCTACTGTGGAGGGCTAGAAGATGATCTACTTGTGCTCTTGCACACAATCCCCTGGACAGAGCATCAGGTGGCTCATTGAGCTTCCCCGACCGCCACAAGATCTCATAATTTAAAGTGAACAGCTCAATTCTCCGCCTCATGATCTTGTCACTTTCGATATTTCCCCACTGTTCATTGTTAAACATAAAAGCGGCAGCTCTCTGGTCTGTCAGCAGGGTGAAGGGTCTGCCAGCCAAGTAGTGCCTCCAGTGGCGCATCACCTCCACTATAGCCTGTGCCTCCTTCTCTTTTTTT
Organism: Narcine bancroftii; assembly: GCF_036971445.1. Lineage (NCBI taxonomy): Eukaryota > Metazoa > Chordata > Chondrichthyes > Torpediniformes > Narcinidae > Narcine > Narcine bancroftii. The sequence continues at coordinate 49,783,481 of NC_091477.1, forward strand.
TTTTTTTTTTTAAATTTTTTATTTTTCACACCATAAATCACAATAGCCATGATATACACTTTTTCTTTTCCACACATTTACAGTGACTTTTTCTCCCTTCCCCCTCCCTCCTCCCAAGCCACCCCCCATCCCCCCCCCTCTCATCCATTTTAGTTATACAATCTAGGTTGCATTAATTCAGTTAGACAATGTTGTCATTCAACAAAAATACACCAGAAATTCTACTGAGTCCATTCTTTTCTTTTCTTCTCCTTCCATCAACTTAGGTAATGTTTGTTCCCGGTAGGTTTTCGCTATTGTATTTAATGTAAGGCTCCCATACTTGTTCGAATATTTCAATATTATTTCTTAAACTATATGTTATTTTTTCTAATGGAATACATTTATTCATTTCTATATACCATTGTTGTATTTTCAAATTATCTTCCAATTTCCAGGTTGACATAATACATTTTTTTGCTACAGCTAGGGCTATCTTAACAAATCTTTTTTGTGCATCCTCCAAGTCAATTCCAAATTCTTTATTTTTTATGTTACTTAGGAGAAAGATCTCTGGATTCTTTGGTATATTGTTTTCTGTTATTTTATTTAATATCTGATTGAGATCATCCCAAAATTTTTCTACTCTCTCACATGTCCAGATTGCATGAATTGATGTTCCCCTTTCTTTTTTACATCGAAAACATCTATCAGATACTGTTGGGTCCCATTTATTTAACTTTTGCGGTGTAATGTATAGTCTGTGTAACCAATTATATTGTATCATACGCAGCCTCGTATTTATTGTATTTCTCATCGTTCCAGAGCATAACTTCTCCCATGTTTCCTTTTTTATCTTTATATTTAAATCTTGTTCCCATTTTTGTTTAGTTTTACCATTTGTTTCCTCATTTTCCTTTTCTTGCAGTTTAATATACATATTTTTTATAAATCTTTTGATTAACATTGTATCTGTAATCACATATTCAAGGTTACTTCCCTCTGGTAAACTCAAGTTGCTTCCTAATTTATCTTTCAAGTAGGATCTCAGTTGGTAATATGCCAGCGCTGTATCTCCCGTTATATTGTACTTATCTCTCATTTGTTCAAAGGATAAGAATCTACTTCCTGAAAAACAATTTTCTATTCTTTTAATCCCTTTTTTTCCCCATTTTCTAAAGGCAAGGTTGTCTATTGTAAAAGGGAGTAGCTTATTTTGCGTCAATATTAGTTTTGGTATTTGGTAATTTATTTTATTTCTTTCTACATGAATCTTCTTCCATATATTGAGGAGATGGTGTAATACTGGAGAAGTTCTATGTTGTACCAATTTTTCGTCCCATTTATATAATATGTGTTCAGTTATCTTTTCCCCTATTTTATCTAATTCTAGTCTCGTCCAGTCTGGTTTTTCCCTTGTTTGATAAAAATCTGATAGGTACCTTAATTGTGCGGCTCTATAATAATTTTTGAAGTTTGGCAATTGTAAGCCTCCTTGTTTATACCATTCTGTTAATTTGTCTAGTGCTATCCTCGGTTTCCCCCCTCTCCATAAAAATCTCCTTATTATTTTCTTTAACTCTTTGAAGAATTTTTCTGTCAGTTGTATTGGCAATGCCTGAAATAAGTATAGTATCCTTGGAAAAATGTTCATTTTAATACAGTTTATCCTTCCTATCAGTGTTAGTGGTAGCTCTTTCCAATGCTCTAAATCGTCCTGTAATTTTTTCATTAGTGGATTGTAATTGAGTTTATATAATTGGCCTAGATTTTTGTTTATTTGCACACCTAGGTATCTTATTGCCTGCGTTTGCCATCTGAATGGGGATTCCTCCTTAAATTTTGAGAAATCCGCGTTATTCATAGGCATTGCTTCACTTTTATTTACGTTTATCTTGTATCCCGACACTTCTCCATATTCCTTCAATTTCTTATATAGTTCTTTTATTGATAGTTCTGGTTCTGTTAAGTACACTATCACATCATCCGCAAACAGACTGATTTTATATTCCCTGTCTTTTATTTTTATTCCTTTTATATTATTATCTCTTCTTATCGATTCTGCTAGTGGTTCTATAGCTAGCGCAAACAATAATGGTGATAGTGGGCATCCCTGCCGCGTTGACCTGCTTAAGTTAAATTGCTTTGATACATGTCCATTTACTGTCACTTTCGCTAACGGTCCCTTATATAATGCTTTAATCCAATTAATATACTTCTCCGGTAAACTGAATTTTTGCAATACTTTGAACAAGTAATTCCATTCTACTCTGTCGAAGGCCTTCTCTGCGTCTAAAGCAACTGCTACTGCCGGTGCTTTATTTCCTTCTACTGCATGAATTAAGTTAATAAATTTACAAATATTGTCTGTTGTGCGTCTTTTTTTGATAAATCCAGTTTGGTCTAAATTTACCATTTTCGGTACCTGTTCTGCTAATCTGTTCGCTAATAGTTTAGCTATTATCTTATAATCTGTGTTTAGCAGAGATATTGGTCTATATGACGCTGGTGAGAGTGGATCTTTCCCTTGTTTTAGTATCACTGTAATTATTGCTGTTTTACATGAATCTGGTAAGTTTTGTGTCTCATCAATCTGGTTGATTACATCCAGGAGGGGCGGTATTATTAGGTCTTTAAATGTTTTGTAGAATTCTATTGGGAGTCCATCCTCTCCTGGTGTCTTATTATTTGGTAAATTTTTTTATTATCTCTTGTATTTCTACTGTTCCAAATGGTTCTGTTAATTTATTTTGTTCCTCTATTTGTAGTTTTGGTAGTTCAATTTTAGTCAAAAATTCATCTATTTTCCCTTCTTTCCCTTCGTTTTCGGTTCGGTATAATTGTTCATAGAATTCTCTGAAGTTTTCCTTAATTTCTTTTGGATTATATGTAATTTGTTTGTCTTTTTTCCTTGTTGCCAATACCATTTTCTTAGTTTGCTCTGTCTTAAGCTGCCATGCTAGGATTTTGTGTGTTTTTTCCCCTAGTTCATAATATTTCTGTTTTGTCTTCATTATATTCTTCTCCACCTTATATGTTTGTAATGTTTCATATTTTATTTTTTTATCCACCAATTCTCTTCTTTTGGTTGTATCTTCCTTTATTGCTAATTTTTTTTCTATGTTTATTATTTCCCTTTCCAACTGCTCTGTTTCCTGATTATAGTCCTTCTTCATCTTGGTTGCATAACTTATTATTTGCCCTCTAATGAATGCTTTCATTGCGTCCCATAGTATAAACTTATCTTCCACTGATTCCGTATTTACTTCAAAGTACATTTTTAATTGTTTTTCAATAAATTCTCTAAAATCCTGTCTTTTAAGTAGCATGGGGTTTAATCTCCATCTATACATTCTTGGAGGGATGTCTTCTAGCTCTATTGCCAATAACAGGGGTGAGTGGTCCGATAATAGTCTAGCTTTATATTCCGTTTTCCTAACTCTCCCTTGTATGTGGGCTGATAACAGGAATAGGTCTATCCTTGAGTATGTTTTATGTCTAGTCGAGTAGTATGAGTATTCCTTTTCTTTTGGGTTTTGTTTCCTCCATATGTCCACAAGTTTCATTTCTTGCATTGATTTAATTATAAATTTGGTTACTTTGTTCTTCCTGTTAATTTTTTTCCCCGTTTTATCCATATTTGGATCCAAATTCAGATTGAAATCCCCTCCTATTAGTATGTTCCCTTGCGTATTAGCTACCTTCAAAAAGATATCTTGCATAAACTTTTGATCTTCTTCGTTAGGTGAATATATATTAAGTAGATTCCAAAACTCTGAATATATCTGACATTTTATAACATATCTCCCTGCTGGATCTATTATTTCCTCTTCTATTTTAAATGGCACATTTTTGCTAATTAATATAGCCACTCCTCTTGCTTTTGAATTATACGATGCTGCTGTTACATGTCCTACCCAATCTCTCTTTAATTTCTTGTGCTCCAATTCAGTTAAGTGTGTTTCTTGGACAAATGCTATATCTATTTTTTCCTTTTTCAGTAAATTTAGTAGTTTCTTCCTTTTAATTTGGTTATGTATTCCATTAATATTTAGAGTCATATAGTTCAGCGTAGCCATTTTATATTTTGTTTATCTTCTCTTTCCGTTTTTCCATCATTACCTTTCCTCCTTTTCCATTTCTGTTTTCTTATTTTCAACTCTTTACCAGACAACATTCCTACAACATCCAACATTTTCCTTATTCTCCTATTTCTATCTTCTTTATCCCCAATCTCCCCTTCCCCTCCTGAGTTGCCCTTTATCCCTTGTCGGACAACCACATCTCCCCTCTCCATTTGGATTTGCGAATCCACTCGCAAGCGTCAACTGATTTTGCAGTGACCGCTCTTTTCCCCCACCCAGCCCCCCCCAGAAAAGATTTCGTTTTTTATATGTCACAAAGGTCACTCTTTTAGTTCCCTCCTTATTCTCTCTATTCCATTACCTTCCCTTATTAATTCTTGTCTATACTCTCTATGTTTTCCTCTAATTACAGATACTTTCACATATGCCCATTGTCTCTATTCACTCTTATACCTCTTTACCCGCATACATTGCCTCCTTCTCAATGTCCGAGTGCCGGAGTTCGGGAAACCTGGAGGGTTCGGGAAAAGAATGCTACAGGTCAGCGTGTGGGCCAGGGCAAATTCAGAACCATCGTTCTCTACTTGGAAAGGGATGGATTCATTGATGGCATACATCACCCCCTTGGCCACCTCACTCTTAAAGCCTCACAGGCTTCTGCTGACAGAGGAAAGGTGGTTGTTTTCACTAGGGGGTGGGTTTTCTCTGTGTAGTTGGGTATCCATTGGAAATAGTATGAGAAGAACCCCAGGCACCTTTTTAAAGCCTTGGGGTTCTGGGTCAGTGTAAATTCCAGCAGGGGGCACATGCGCTTGGGGTCAGGGCAATGACACCATGCTCCACCACGTACCTCAGTATTGCCAACCACGTGGTACTAAACACACTTTTTCTGATTGTATGTTAAGTTCAAGGTTTTAGTAGTGACCATGAACTTCTGCAGGTTCTCATTGTGTTCCTCATGGGTACAGCCACAGATGGTCACATTATCTAAATAGGAAAATGTGGCTTTTAATTTATTGTCATCCACCATGCATTCCATTTCCCTTTGGAACATTGACACTCTCTAAGGCCGAATAGGACCTATAGGAAATGGTAGAATGCCATGTACGCCCGGTCTTCTGGGCAGATCAGGATCTGGTGGTTCACTCACTTGAGGTCTATGGTGGAGAAGACCCGGGACTGAATGATCTCATTCACCATGTCAGCTATGTGGGGAGGGGGTTGACATCCAATAAGGTGAACCTATTGATGGACTGACTATAATCAATGACCATCCAGATCTTCTCTCCACTTTTAACCACCTGTGCCCACCTGAGGCTGTTATTGGGTTCTATAATGCCCTCTGCTAGTAGCTGCCCCACTTCGGCTTTTATGAACTCGCTGTCCCCGGGGCTGTATTGCCTGCTTTTCCAGGTGACAGGTTTGCAGTTGGGGTTAGGTTCTGGAACAAAGGGGATGGAGGGATCCATAGGGTGGCCAGCCCACAGATCAGTTGCCCTGGACAGCGTTCTGGTGTGTGATTGGTCGCACTCAGAGGTTAGGATGGACCCTCCAAGAATTGGTTATTTCAAATGGTGAGTGGGGGGTGGGGCCCATCAAACTGCATTAACACACTCTTCTGACAATGGAAATCTAGCCCCAGTATGACTGGCGGGCAGAGATTGGGCATTTCTAACAGTTTAAATTTTTTATACTTTGTGCCCCTAATAGTTCGGGTCACAGTGCAGCACCCACAGAATTCTGTGGAGTGGAACTTGGATGCTATCGTTACCCTACATTTGGCTGGGGACACCACAAGGGAATAATGTTAAACCATGCCCGGGTGTATAAAGCTCTCAGTACTCCCCATGTTGAATAGGCAGCCCATTTGACAAATGAGGCAATGTTGTGTGTCCACAATAGGCCACTAGTTAAGTGAACTACAAGGAACTTGGTCCTCTCTTCTCTCTCTAGTACAGAATTACTGATGAGCAGTAGAAAGTGGTCATTCCAGATCTTCTTGAAGTCCACGATCATTTAACACAAACACATATACAGACAAATATTACGTATGCAGATCAAGTATTTCATCTATAAAAATAAATAAATATTGTTTCAGACAAGTGAGAGTCTCAGATGGTTAGTGTGAGCAGTTCCTTTGGTCATTCATCATTCTCACTGTCTGTGGGAAGACGCTGTTCCTCAGCCTGGTGGTTCTGGCCCTGATACTCCTGTATACCTTCCCTGATGGGAGCAGCTGAAAGAAGCTATGTGCAAAGTGGAAGGGGGTCCCCAATGATTGTGGAGATATGTTAAAGCAGTGGATAATCCAGCTGATATGGCTTCACGAGGATCATTTCTGAAAAGAGCCAACACCTCGGTTTCTTTTGCAATCTTCAGATAGCCAACTGATTGATAATGTCAGCAGGGATGGGCAGGGAGGGAGACACTCTGCCACTCTTATGGTCCTATGGATTGACCCCTTCATCCAGTTCTGTGCAGCAACCGTGCCACACTGTGATGTTGCTGACCAGAACGCTCTCGATAGAGCTCCTATTAAAGGTTGACATGAAGGTGGCCTGTAGCCTTGCCCGCTTCAGTCTTTTCAGGAAGTGCAATCTCTGTTGCTCCTTCCTGACAAATGAGGCAATGTTGTGTGTCCACAATAGGCCACTAGTTAAGTGAACTACAAGGAACTTGGTCCTCTCTTCTCTCTCTAGTACAGAATTACTGATGAGCAGTAGAAAGTGGTCATTCCAGATCTTCTTGAAGTCCACGATCATCTCCTTCATCTTGTCCACATTGAGGATCAGGTTGTTACTCTTGCACCATTTGACCAAATTTTCCACCTCCTCTCTGTAGTGCGACTCATCATTGTTGCTGATGAGGCCAATGACTGTTGTGACACCTGCAAACTTGATGACACTGGTGGAGCTGGATCTGGTAATGCAGCTGTGGGTCAGTAGCGTGAACAGGAGGTGAGGTGCACCAGTGCTCAGCGTGATGATGCTCAATATTCTTCTACTGACCTGGACAGATTGTGGTTTTTCCATAAGGATGTCCAGGATCCAATTACAGAGAGGGATGTTGAGTCCCAGTGAGGACAGCTTCTCCACCAGCCTCTGGGGAATAATCATATTAAACGCCAAACTGATGTCAATGAACAGAAGCCTGGCGTATGAGATGCCATTCTCCAGCTGGGCAAGGATGGAGTGAAGGAATTAGGCTATGGCATCGTTAGTGGAACGGTTTCTTCTCTAGGTGAAATGAGATGGGTCCAGTGTCTCTGGGAGGTGTGCTTTGATGCGTTCCATCACCAGACACTCGAATCATTTCATAATGGTGGAGATCAGTGCCACGGGGCATTGAGGCCTGTCATTGTCACCCTCTTGAACATTGGGATGATGGTGCTGTCTTGAACCCTGCAGGAATGATGGACTGCTGCAACTAGTTTCCTTTGACAGCGGTCTCCATGCCAGATTTAGCAAGACAGATACATAATCCGAGTAACCAAGGTGGGGGTGAAGTGCAGCCTTGTACGCACTAGGGCCATCGGTGTACACCTGATACAAGTTGTTCTCTCCTCTGGTGGCAAAGTTCACGTGCTGTTGAAACCACGGTAAGACTGTTTTCAGCTTGGCACGATTGAAGTCGCCAGCAACAATCATGGCACCGTCAGGATGGGAAGTCTGGGCTTCACAGATGGCACCATAAAGCTCCTTCTTGACTCCACCCTCATTAGCCGAAGGTAGGATGTAGACTGCGGCCATCAGCGTGATCGAGAATTCCCTGAGCAGGTAGAAAGGTCTGCATTTCACCAGGAGGTACTCTATCTTTGTTGTGCAGAGGGTCTTCACAACAGAGGCATTGGTGCACCAGTTCTCACTGATGTTAATGCAGAATCCCTCTCCTCAAGTCTTTCTGGAAGCAGCAGCATCTGTCTTTGCCCTGAAGGAGATAAAGCCATCCAACTGGATCACTGAATCAGGAATGGTGTCCTGGAGCCACGTTTCTGTCATCACCAGAGCACTGCAATCCTACAGTTCTCTTTGATTCAGATAATCCATTTTCTTCTCCAATGATCTTATATTTGAGAGTAAGATCGTTGGGAGCACAGACCTGAAGAGCTTAACTCTTAATCTAACCCTGATTTTCCACATTTTTACCTTCTCCAGCAGTGCTTTTGATGGCCTCCCGTGTGTCTCCTGCAATTCCTTTGTTCCCTGCTTCAATAGGTTTACCAGAATCTTACCGATCCGATCTGCTGATTTGTAAGTCCAGTTCACGTTTTGTATTTTGATGAGAGTTTCCCAATCATAGACACAAAGCAGTGGGCTGGGGATTTCACCGTTTTGAGGAGATGAAATGGCCGCTGCAACCTCGTGCGCCTCCATCTTGAAAAATAAACGGGAAGATGCAGGAAAGCCCACAGAGGACACGGGAAGAATGTACAGCGGCAGATTTGAACCTTGGTCACTGGCATTGTAGTAGTGTTTTTCTAGCCATGCACTGCTGGAGGAAGGATGCCTAATGGTGGAGGAGGAGGCAGCAGGCAGACATGGAGGATGTCCCCTGGGCCTGCCTGCCCTGGTTCATACTTCTTTAATTCCCCACGCACGCTGACTGAATTGACCTCAAGTGAAAGGAAGGGAAATGGCTGTGGTGGCACCGTGAATGCTGCCACTTGGGATAGGATGGCCAAGGCCCGCTTCAAAGGGCTGCCTTGGCTTAACATTCACTCCGGAAGCACCAGTAGTCTGTTGGCACAGGGGTGCTGGATTATCACCCTGCTCTCCAAGGATCTTTACACTTTGATTGGCTTCAGTCAGACATGGGGAGACTTTAAACTGTGGAGTGATGGTAACCAAAACCTCTGCTTGAGAACAAAAAGTTGGCCATCCAGCCTGTTGAGCCTACTCCACAATTCATGCTTAACAATGCAATTGGAGCAATGCTGTTACAGCACCAGCGATCGGGACCAAGGTTAAAATCCTGTGCTGTCTTTAAGGAGTTGGTACGTTCTCCTCGTGTCCGCATGGGTTTCCTCTAGGTGCTCCAGTTTTATCCCACCATTGGAAACTTACCGGGGTGGGGGTGGGAGGGGGTGTAGGTTAATCGGAAATCCCTGGCTCATGGGCCAAAATGGCCTGTTACTGTGCTGTATGTTTAAATTTAAAAATAAATAAATAAATACCATGGGTAATCAGGCTGTGCCTCAGCTTCACTTAGCCGCCTGCTCCCATAACCTCTAATTCCTCTGCGATTCAAAAATATATCAATCTGTGTCTTAAAAACATTTAATGAGGCAGAGAATTCCACAGATTCACCACTCTCTGGAAGAAGTGGTTCGTCCTTATCTATCTTATTTCTATTCCCTCCAAATCTCGAGGCTATGTACCCTCATTCTAGTCAATCAGACGCTATCATCGTTGGATCTGCAGGTGTAAAATTGCTGGAAAGAAATAATGCCAATGCTACATTAGTATCTGTGCAAGTCAGAAGCTGGTCTCTCTCTGACTTGACCTCTGGCACTTCATGCAAGTTTCCAGGTGTTAAATGTCCCATCATACTTCCAAAGCAGGCTGACACACCAAGAGTCCTCTGAAGGAAGCTTATGTGTAACCTCCTGGAGACTGTCCTTGTCTGCCTGTTCTCACCACTTGCCTGGTGATTAGCCAAGCCTCAGGACTCGGTTTATGTTGCGGGTGTCTGATTGAGTCACGGTGTGACCTTTCCTTGGCTCATCTGGCTGACAGGGGCAAGCACCGGGGATGTTGATGGCGAGAGGATATTCGATGCAGGAGGAACCTGTTAATGCCATTCTTATCAAGTCGATGGGATGTGAGGAGGAGAGTTAAATGTGAGCATGCTGGCATCTTTGAAAGAGCCATGAAGATACATGGAATGGAACCAGGCCCTTCAGCCCATCGAGTTCATACTGAATATCACCAACCATTTACACTCATCCCACATCAATCCCAGTTTTTATAAAATACTTACGTTCCCATTAACTTCTGAATTCCACCACTCACTGACACAGTGGAGACAATTTATCAAGTCCACTTAACATAACAATCCACACGGCCTTGGATGTGGCAGGAAAGAGATAATTTCTTCTTCCACCTCAGATCAAATGTGAATTCCAAGATGTCGGAGTTGAACAACGCTCAATGAGGCCTGAGAAGCAGCCACCCATTCAGCAAAGTCCTGTGATAATTAATAAAAATGCTGTTTTAATACGAAATCAGCTGTTAATTTCTGAGCAAGGGCATGCTGTTTTATTTTCTCTGACTGATTGGGACCAGTGGTTGAGTACATAAGGAAAATAATAGAGCTTTTGCTAAACGGTGTAGAAATGTTAATTTCCCACAGGATTCCAAAAGCTCAACAAGGCCAACAAATGTAAGCATGATAAATAAAAAGGAGAATGAACTTAGAATAGAAGATTGGCCCCAATGTAACACAGCGTTACAAGAGAGTGTTTTTCGAGATGCTTGTTATCATCCTTACTTCCTGTGTCTCCATTGAATGAGAAGAGTTGGTGGAGTGTACATTCACGTAAACACGCTGTCACTATAATGTAGTAAAAACACAGAAATGCTGGAGGAACTCAACCTGTCTCCCAGTGTTCATAGGAGGTGAAGATATATTTATTACTGATGTTTTGGGCCTGAGCCCTTCCTCATTGAGTGTACACTGAGGCAAAGGGGCATGATGAGGTATAGAACTTTAGTTAAGCAACAGAGTTATATAAGTCCTCCCCGACTTAACGTAAGTAATTCGGACCAAAGGATTGGTCACATCTCGGAATAGACGCATGTCAGAATTGTGTACTTACCTTGTTAGTTGGCATCCCGGGGTCTGCAGGCTGGCACGGCCATCTTGATTCCTGTGCGCATGCGCGAGTTTTTGGTTGGCACGTGCATGGTGAGTTCACGCATTTGAGCTTGATTGGTGCAAGCACGAGAGTTAGGCTCCTTAGTGACATTTAATCTGCGCCCTTAACTCACACGCATGTGTCAACCGAACTCCAATAAGCAAACCGTGCATGTGCCAACAGAAGACTCGCACAAACGCACAGGAATCAAAGTGGCCAGACCCCGGGATACCGGCTAAGAAGGTAAGTACACATGCATATTTTGGCTCTTACAACATAGACCATGTAAATTTTATATTTTTTCTTTATAATCTGTTCAGCAAATTTTCAGTTGTATGAGCGGATGGATGTAGGTCGCAAGTTGGGGAGTACTTGTAGTATTAAATGAAACAAATGTTTTTTAAAGTCCTATCATAACTGTCTGGAGAATGTGAAGGTGACTGTCATTGGTTCACCCTCTGAAACATCCAAGTTGAATTTTACAAGTGTTCTTTTTTTAAAGACAAAAGTGCCTGCTGTGGCACTGAAATGAAATGGTATTTTATGTTAATTTAATAAAAAGGCTTATTTTGAACCAATTAAGTTTAGACATCAGAAAATTTATTTTTGAATTTGATAATGATAACAAGCTTGTCATTTTGTACTATTTAGATATGCACTGAAATTATTGCTGCAGCCAAACAGGTACTTGTTTAAATCTATAATAGTGAACTAATTGAATTAAAAAAAAAATGAATATATAAATTACATGATAAATTTTCACAGTCAATTGAGTGCAAAAAAATAAGTGGTTTGCAAGGGTGCAGACATTCCTTTTGTAGTGTTGGAGCAGTCCCTGATTAGTGCAATAAGGGAAGGTTCAAGAGCCTGACAGCTGTTGGAAAGAAACTGTTCTCAAACCTAGAGGTGCTGATCTTGCGGCTTAATCAATCAAAGGAGAATTTGAAAAAAACACCTGAAGGATATAGGAAATAAAAACTAAAAGTGCTGGAAACAGTTGGGCAGGTCACATTTCTGGAAAGAGAGCAACTCTGATGAAGGATCATAGACCTGAAACATTAACTTTCTTTCTCCCCACACAAGAGCGAGACGTATCTTGTTCTGTATTTCTGTGAATCAGAGAACAATGCATTGCAATTATTAGTCAGCACTTCCCAACTTTGGTTTCAGGTGTGTGGAATACATCAACCCCAGAAAGGAGAGTTAAAGGAAAGCAATTTGTGACCCAATAAGATGGTTTCACTGTTATTCAAACTGTAGCACCAACCAAACGACTTGCAAAACCATTGCAGTTCAATGTAACCCAAAGCGAGTGATCAAACAGTTTTAAACATCATCAAATGCTATTCTTCCTTATGTATCTTTAGCCAAACAATTAATGGCTTTCCTTGTTTATTGTAAATACTCAATGCATTTAATGCTATAAACTGTCTCTTGTGTCTCTATCCATTTGTAGAATAATTAACATTCTTGTTCAGCAGCACTCCCCAGGCCTTACTGTAAATTGTGACATTCTTAACCTGGTTTGACTTCACATTTATCCAATTTAACCCCCATCTGCCAAATTTCTGGCTCACGAGTTGCTCAAGATCAAGATCCTGTTGTAACCTTCGATAATTGAGGACATGCAACAAATGATTTGCCAATGCACGGTGTTCTACTAAAGGCATTCTTCTTCTTTTAATTAATTTCATCAGATAACCTGCAGACAGTTTTGAATGAGATACATTTAGCTTGATTTGGACATCATGTTCAGTACAGACAAATGGCTCAAAGAGTTTGTTCCTGAGTTTTAATGTTCTACATGAGAAAAACTGAAGATTCCTTATGTTCAGATGGAGCAAGGTGAATGTAACCCATGTACAGAAGCACTTGTCTCACCTAACCTCAGCAGAAAAAGCCTGAGTTTGTTTAGTCCATCTCCTCATTGTCATTGTCCATCTCCTCATTGTATACCTCATTTAGTCCATCTCCTCATTGTATACCTCATTTAGTCCATCTCCTCATTGTATACCTCATTTAGTCCATCTCCTCATTGTATACCTCATTTAGTTCATCTCATTATATACCTCATTTAGTTCATCTCCTCACTGTCATTGTTCATCTCCTCATTGTATACCTCATTTAGTCCATCTCCTCATTGTATACCTCATTTAGTCCATCTCCTCATTGTATACCTCATTTAGTTCATCTCATTATATACCTCATTTAGTTCATCTCCTCACTGTCATTGTTCATCTCCTCATTGTATACCTCATTTAGTCCATCTCCTCATTATATACCTCATTTGTTTAGTCCACCTCCTCATTGTATACCTCTGTCATATCTCCCCTCATTCTCTGCTCCAGGGAATAAAATCCCAACCATTCCCTGTAACTCAGTTCGTCAAGCCATGTGAACAGCAATGGTTGCTGTTAGCACATCACCTTTTGCTGTGCCAGCATTCATGACGGGAATTCAAATCCCACGCTGTCTTTGAGGAGTTTGTACATTCTCCCCGTGTCTGCATGGGTTTTCCCTGGGGAGTCCGGTTTCCTCCTACCATTCAAAAACATACCAGGGGTGTAGGTTAATTGGGTGTAAATTGGGCAGCACGGACTCATGGATTGAAATGGCCTGTTACCGTACTGTATGTCTAAATTTAAAAAAAAATAGTCAACTACATTCTTATAAATCTCTGCACTCTTTCAATCGTATTCCCTGGAACTTCCTCCCAATTCACCGGTGACCGATACACTAAAGGTATTTTACAATGGTCAACTAACTGCAATCAGCACCTCTTAAAGAAACCAGAGCACCAGGGAAAGGCTATGGTGTCAAAAGGCAGACCACACAGTCAGCATCCGAGGAAAGGACTGAATCCTGAGGCCATTTCATGTCAGGGGTTTGCCTGGAGGCTGACTGCAGGAGCAGATGGAAAACTAAGAACTTACCTTTTAGACAGCAGCCCTAAAAGGCTGCTCCAGTGTCCCATTCATATCCAGACTCATCTCATAATGCCCTCCGGATCTGACGGATGCAGGGCAACTGGTGCCATAGCGCCACCTGTCATAAAAATGTGGTTGAGCAATGGCCATCTTCCCTACCCATAATCCCCCAGGCAGCTGGAACCGCTTTGTGGTTCCCAGAACAGTTCCTGCTGCGTGGGGGATTATGGGTAGGGAACATGGCCATTGCTCTGCCGTGTTTTGAGCCGCAGAGAGTGGCCCTGAAGGCCAAAGCGGCCCAGTGTGGCTGTCCCTGCCTGCTCCGGCTGCCCCCAAAAGCTCCCAATGCCTTTCTGGCCCCCCCGACAACTCCCACTGCTCTGATGGCCCCCACTGACAGCTTCCACTGCCCCGCTGATCCCCACTGCCCCAAAAGTCCCCACTGACAGCTCCCGCTGCCCCACTGGCCCCAGCTGACAGCTCCTGCCAGCCCCCTCTGACAGCTTCTGCTGCACCGATGGTCTTCACTGTCCCGACGGATCCCACTGCCCTGCCGGCTCCCGCTGCCCTGACTACCCCTGCTGAAACTCCCACTGTTCCTGACTTGGAGGGAGAGGGATGAGTGGGGAGATGGGTCGCGGGCTGACGGCATCATCAGCCCACCCCTAAACAGGCCACTTAGTGCGATGGTTGCTGTAGTGGTTAGCACATCGCCTTTTGCTGTGCCAGCATTCATGACGGGAGTTCAGATCGATCACTGGAGCGCAGCGCTCCAGCAATGATCCATCTCTGAGAGGAGGGATTGGATTGTATGGCTCGGAGACCACCTCCGCACATTCAGAGAGGTACGTGGTTATGCTTTTTGGTGGAAGTTCTCCGCCTTTACATTTGGACTTTTGCCCTATCTGTAGTTACCGCTGCAGAGGGTTAGCAGCTTCACCAACTGCTGTTACTGTCCAACGAGGGAACCTGAGTCAAGAATCTAACTGCAAGGACCTGTAACACCAAAGCTATATTATAAGACAAAAAAAGTATAAATTATTGCATTAAGTCATTGAGAAATCATGCATTAACCTGCATAATTTCTTTCCAACAGTTGTCCGACTTGAACCTCCCCTTGTTACCCTAACCATACTGTTAGTCAAAGGGAGACTAACTCTGTCAGTCAAAGGGAGAGAGAGGCCACAGATAAAAGGGGGTTACAAACAGCATGTGGTGGTAGATGCCGAGAGGGAACAGTGACAAAGAGGGTTACATATACTGTAGATAAAGTTTTACATAAGGATAAGGTAACATCCTTTGGAGTGGCACAGTTGGCGTAGCAGTTAGCACCTTTACAGCGCCATCAATCGGGATAGGATCGTGGTTCGAATGCCACGTTATCTGTAAGGAGTTTGTACGTTCTCTCCGTATTTGCATGGCCTTTCTCTGAGAGCTCTAGGGGTGCAGATTAATGGGGTGTAAATTGGGTGGCACAGACTCATGGGCCGAAATGGCCTGTTACCGTGTTATATGTCTAAAATTGAATTAACATCCAAAATAGGAACAAGAAGCCATCTGGCTTGTTGAGTCTGCCACACCATTCAGTAAGATCATGGCTGATCTGGCAATGGGCTTGCCTGCCTGTTATCTTGATTTTAAAAATCTATCTACATGTACCTTGCAGGCATTTAATTTTCCTTGGGCAGAGAATTCCACAGATTCACTCCTCTCATGTTATTAACATGAATTGTGCGCATATTGGGTCATGTTCTCAGGTTTGGAAAATTTCTTGGTTCCACTGCGCTTGAAGTGGTGACTGTTGACAATTTAGGTGTGACCTTCAGTGTTCTTGGTTTCCACCCACAGGTTGTGACCCCTGTAAATTCTCTAAATGTCCAGACATGTGTTGAATTTGGGGACTGTGTAAGAAAATGTGGGGACCCACAGTTTCTGCCAGAGGCGAGACATAAATGGGGAGTTGATTTGGATAATAGCACACTCCTGCTTTTATCTGCACTTTAAAATTCATAAATTAAAAAAATGTAGACACAGCCTGGTTACAGGACCTTTCAGCTCACGTGCCCGTGTTCTCCAAATGCACCAATTAACCTACACCCCCCGATATGTTTCATAAGGTAGGAGGAAATCGACAAGGCCACAGGAGTATAAACTGCTTACAGACAGTGCTGGATTTGAAGCTGGGTCACGGGCATGGTAATACTCTTGTGGTAACCACTACGTTAACCGTGCTGGCCTTTGAACTTGTCCTTATGCTCAAAGTTCTGTTTCTTCCTGGATTCTCCACATGTTTGTGACATCCTCAGGGCTCCATGGAATTCAGGAAAAAGCAACATTGGTCTTGGGATGATTTTAAGATTTCTCGAAGAATCTTTCTTCCTATTGATCTGCTCCCATAGTGGAGCTCACAGTGCGATTCTTGGGAATATAGCACATGGATGATGTTGTCTAGTTATGTGGAGTTGATTTAGAATAGTATGTCCAGTTTCAGAGGATGCTGGGTGGGAAAGGACCTGACAGTAATTGGCATCTTCTGCAACAACAAGTCGCTCGACAGAGAAGAGGTGGAAAATCTCATGAAACGGTGCAAGAATGACAACCTGAATCTCAACATGGATAAGAAGATGATTGTGGTCATCAAGAAGAGAAGGAATGACCATCCTCTATTAGACATTAATAGCTCAGTAGTGAAAGGAGTGCTAAGATGGTGTCGTACAGAGGCGACTCTGGGAGCAGCCTTGACTGGAATTACATGTTCCCATTCAGAACTATTAAAACATAAATCTATAAACATAGAAAAGAACTTACTTGTGAATGATGATGCCCTAAGATCGCTAGCAGACCTCGCAATTGACTCAATCGGACCACAGCAGCTTTAAACAAGCATCGCACAGACAAGTTAAACACCGCAGGAATTTTAAACAGCCAGCGAACAGGCTTTTTAAACAGCCAACGAACAGGCTTTTTAAGCACCTTGGCAGTTACCAGCAGCCAACCCACAGACCATTTAAAGAAGACCTGATCATGTGGAAATAAAGTAGAGGCTGCAGGTTAAGCTACGATGCTGGGCCCTGAGTCTTCCACTGCTGACTATCTTCCTGTCCAACGTACAATCCTTGGGGGAAAAAAAACTCGAACTCCAAACCAGATCACAGCATCAGGGAGTGGTGAGTGATGTGATTCACCGAAGCATGGCTAAATGAGGACATTCCAGATATTGCGTTACAGCCTTAGGACTACAACCTCCATCATGCTGATCTAACACTGATGTCATAAAAAAACAGGGGAGATGGCATCTATGTCATCTTCAATTCATCATGGTGCATTATCGCCCAGTAGCACTAGCATTTACCGTGATGGAATACTTTGAGAGGTTGGTCAAGACCAGAATTAACAGGTGCCTAAGCAAAGGACTGGACTCACTGCAACTCGCCTGTCATCACAATCGCTCCATAGCAGATGCAATATCACGGACTTTCGACTCAGTTCGGATCATCTAGAAAACAGCAACTCATGCATGTGACTGCTCTTCATTAACTACAGCTCATCCTTCAACACCCTCAATGCTGATCAACAAGCTCCAGACCTTGGGTCTCTGCACCCTACTCTGCAACTGGATCTTTGACTTCCTCATTGGAAGACCACAGTTGATACGAGTTGGAAACAGCATCTGCTTGATGATCAGCACTGACACACCACAAGGATGCTTGCTTAGCCCACTTCTCTACTCATTAAGCACCCATGACTGTGTAGCTAGCACAATTTCAATGCTATATGCAAATTTGCCGATGGCACCACAGTTGTCATCAGAATCACAAATGGCAATGAGGAAGCTCGTTCAGGAGGGAGATAGATCAGCTCATTGAGTGGTGTCACACCAATAACCTTGCACTCAATGTTAGCAAAACAAAGGAGATGATTGTGGACTTCAGGAGAAAGTTAGTAGAATATGAACCAGTCCTCATCGAGGGCTCAGTAGTGGAGAAGATCAACAAATTTTTGGGTGTTAAAATCTCTGAGGATCTGTCCTGGAGCCTCCAATACTGATGCAACAGAGGCTATATTTTGTGAGGAGTTTGAGGAGATTCAGTATGTCACTGAAGACACTCAAAAACATCTATAGGTGCACCGTAGCTGGTTGTGTCACTGTCTGGTATGGAGTTGCCAACACTTAGGACAGGAAAAAACTCCAGAGGGTTGTTAGTTTGGCCTGAGACATCACGAGCACCAGTCTTCACTCCTTAGAGGACATCTGCAAGAGGCCTTTATCCACAAGGATGCCCACCACTCTGGCCATGCCCTTTTCATTCCGCTACACCAGAGAAAAAAATACAGGGGCCTGAAGATGAATACTCAATGGCACAAGGTCAGCTTCATCCCCTCTGCCATCAGATTCCTGAATGAGCCACAAACACAGCCTGACTTTGATGTTTACTTGCACTATTTTTTATTTATTTTGTAGGGAGGTTTGCACTGTGATGCTTCTGCAAAACAACAAATTTCATGCCAGGTACATCACAATAAATTCTGATTCTGACACTGATCCTGAGTGGAGAGTATCAAGTTCCTTAGACTCCAGTTAAGAAGTGACCTATCCTGGGCACTCATCTCCTCACTTGTCAGGAAGATGGAAGAGCGACAGCATTTTTCTGAGAAGGCTGAGGTGGGCAAGGCTACCAGTCACCATTCTGCCAACTTTCTATCGAGAATGTCCTTGCCGGCTGCATCAAAATTGGATGGTTGTTGTAGAGCATTAGATTGGAGGTCAATCCACTGGAATAGAAAAGTGGCAAAGAGGATCACTGGGGTCTCCCTCTCTCCCATCGATGTGATTTACTGGGATCATTGTTTAAAGATGGCCTGCAAAATCAAGGAGGACCCCTATCACCCGGCACACAGCATTTTCCATCTACTCCTGTCATGAAAGGAATTCAGAGGTATCAGGGCCAGACCACCAGCTTTTTCCCATAGGCAGTGAGACTGCTAAATGAATGTTGAACCGCTAAACCAACTTTCTGAGACACTACTATTAATTAATATTTATTTTAATATCTGTATATTTGTAACCTTATTATTGTCTGCACCGTAGGTGATGCCGGTAGAGGACCCATGATTCGGAGCCGAACAGGAGTGTGGGTATGACAACGGCTCTGTATACGCTTATCTTTGTGAGGTTTTTCAGTTGGTTGTTTATCCAGACTCTTTTGTGTAGTCTTCCAAAGGCGCTATTTGCCTTGGCGAGTCTGTTGTCTATCTCATTGTCGATCCTTGCATCTGATGAAATAGTGCAGCCGAGATAGGTAAACTGGTTGACCGTTTTGAGTTTTGTGTGCCCGATGGAGATGTTGGGGGGGCTGGTAGTCATGGTGGGGAGCTGGCTGATGGAGGACCTCAGTTTTCTTCAGACTGACTTCCAGGCCAAACATTTTGGCAGTTTCCGCAAAGCAGGACGTCAAGCGCTGAAGAGCTGGCTCTGAATGGGCAACTAAAGCGGCATCGTCTGCAAAGAGTAGTTCACAGACAAGTTTCTCTTGTGTCTTGTTGTGAGCTTGCAGGCGCCTCAGATTGAAGAGACTGCCATCCGTGCGGTACCGGATGTAAACAGCGTCTTCATTGTTGGGGTCTTTCATGGCTTGGTTCAGCATCATGCTGAAGAAGATTGAAAAGAGGGTTGGTGCGAGAACACAGCCTTGCTTCACGCCATTGTTAATGGAGAAGGGTCCATCCTCAACATCCATTGGAGCGCTTTCATCCCTAACGTCGAAGTACTCGAGATGGCAGAGGTCGACAGCATCGAGTCTACGCTGCTGAAGATCCAGCTGCGCTGGATGGGTCACGTCTCCAGAATGGAGGACCATCGCCTTCCCAAGATCGTGTTATATGGCGAGCTCTCCACTGGCCACCGTGACAGAGGTGCACCAAAGAAAAGATACAAGGACTGCCTAAAGAAATCTCTTGGTGCCTGCCACATTGACCACCGCCAGTGGGCTGATATCGCCTCAAACCATGCATCTTGGCACCTCACAGTTTGGCGGGCAACAACCTCCTTTGAAGAAGACCGCGGAGCCCACCTCACTGACAAAAGGCAAAGGAGGAAAAACCCAATACCCAACCCCAACCAACCAATTTTCCCCTGCAGCCGCTGCAACCGTGTCTGCCTGTCCCGCATCGGACTTGTCAGCCACAAACGAGCCTGCAGCTGACGTGGACTTTTACCCCCTCCATAAATCTTCATCCGCGAAGCCAAGCCAAAGAAAAGATTGTCTGCACATGTGTTATGACTGTATGTACATTTGCACTGTGGACCAGAGAATGCTGTTTCATCAGGTTGTACTTGTATAATCAGATGATCAAATAAACTTGAACACCGATTTTTATCATATTAGATTTGAGAAATATTGTGGGGGGGAAAAAAACATCAAGGCTGCTTCCTTAGTACTTTCTGTGGTCTCCTGTAAAGTTTCTAAGCTGCCTGGTAGGCCAAGAGCATCATGTCAAATTTGAAGATCTGGCCTTTGCATAGTCTGATCCACAGGGACTTCATCACCAATGTCTGTCCTCATGGGCAGATCGTGAGATATTGGAAGTTGAAAATGTCCCTGAGCACTCCAACTTGAAGGACATTCTGACGTTAGTCTCTGAAACAGCTATCACAGGTCTGCCAGCTTCTGTAGGGATACTCACTGGTACAGTTGAACTCTCCTTTTCAAATCGAGCATAAGAGGTTGCTCAGCTCATTGAGGAATGAACCATTGCAGCCATTCCTGATGTTAGATTTTGCCTTGGATGATGCAATGGCCTGCAAGCCCTGCAATCACATGCGCATCTGATGCTGTTTCTAATTTCTCTTGGAATTGCTTCTTTGCTGTTAATTTTTTGAAAATTTAGACGTACAGCATGGTACAGACGATTTCAGCCCATGAGTCTGCGCCGCCCAATTTTACACCCCTGGTACGTTTTGAATGGTGGGAGGAAACTGGAGCCCTTGGGAAAAACTCACGCAGGCACAGGGAGAATGTAAAAACTCCTTACAGGATTCAAACCTCCATCCCGATCACTGGTGCTGTAAAGGCGTTGCGCTAACTCCTACACAAAATGTGTTGCCTCAAAGATAGCCTTCCATAGGTTGTACCTGGTCTTCCTATATAGTTCTGGATCACCAATCTTAAACATCAGCAGGCTCCATGAGTTCATGAAATCTAAATCCTGAATCAATAAAGGTTTGTTGTTGGATATTGATTTGGGAATGGATAGATGGCATGCAGGAGACCCGAGTTGTATTCCACTTGAGAAAATTACTTATAATTTAAGAGATAAATATCATATTTTTTGTGAAATATGGAGCCCATATTTACAAACTGTCGGTATTAAAATTTAAATGAACATTCCCTTCCTCCTATTGGTCTCTATGACTATGTATACAAGTTTAAAAGTATCGGAGAGTGAAGTGACCTGTTGTGGTTTTCTTGTCCCTTTCCTTTTTCTTTTTCTCTTTTATTAGTTTGTAGGGGGCTGGGAGGAGGAGGTGGGGGATTGAGTGGAGGTTTTTCTTTTTTTTGCTTTTTTGTTATATATAAAATATCACATTTATTTGGATTAAGTTTGAAATATTGTGATATGTTTGTTAACATATTGTGATATGTTTTATATTAAATAAAATAAAGGTTTGTTGTAGGGTTAAACATAATTCAGATTTCAGGTTATCGTCAGATTACATGCATGACATCAAATACAACTCTGAGATTCCTTTTTCCTGCGGGCACAGCAGAATTATCACAAATTGGTAGCGCAAAGAATAAACTGTACACAGTCTAAACATATAAACAGTTAAAAGTACTGTAAACAGATAATGAATGTAAACAAACTGTCCAATACAGGGAGAGCAAAGAATGTCAATAAAATGCACAAGAAAGAGTCCGTAAATAAGTCCCTGGTTGAGTTTGTTGTTGAGGAGTCTGATGGTGGAGGGGGAGCAACTGTTCCTGAAACTGATGGTGCGAGTCTTGTAGTACCTATACCTCTTTCTTGATGGCAGCAGCGAGAACAGAGCATGTGCTGGGTGGTGAGAGTCTGTGATGATTGCTGCTGCCCTCCAATGGCAGCATTCCCTGTAAATGAACTCCATAGTGGGGAGGGTTTTGCCTGTAATATTCTGGGCTGTGTCCACTACCTTATGAAGAGCTTTACACTCAGGGAAATTGGTGTTCACCTCTGATCCCCAATGATCACTGGGTTGAATACCTCTGGCTTTCTTTTCCTTAGTTTTTATGATATTGTTATTGGTCCACGATTCAGCCAAGTTTTCATTCTCCATCCTGTATGCTATCTCATGCCCTTCCTTTATACAACCCTATCGTTGGCAAATTTGTAGATGGTATTATTGTCATACTAAGTTACACAGTTGTGGGTGTAAATTGAGCAGAGCAGGTGGCTAAGAACATAGCTCGTCCAGTACTGAAGGAGATTGGAGGCGAAGTTCTTAACAATCCATACTGATTGTAGTCTAGAGGTGAGGAAATCGATGATCCAAGTACACAATTGAAGTAGGTGTTGAAATTTTCAACTCAAATCTCAAGCATCTATTTAAGCAAATTCTCTGTGATCATTTTTACCCATGGTTCCTGTGTGACCTTTCCTCCAGCAATTCTTTGTCCGCTCAAAGTTCCAACATCTGCAGTTTTTGTACTTCTCAACATGAATCTCTGTTTTCCCCAAATTCCCTTTGGATTTTACCATTCCCCATATCCCCCAGATTATAAATCCCTCACCCCCCCCCCCCCCCCAGGTTGTACCACTCAATGGCATAGTCGGGCTGATTTACAGACCTTTTCAACTTGTCACCTTTAGATGTGGGAGCAAACCAGAGCATCCAAGGGGAAATCAGGCAGTCAGAGGGAGAAGTGCAGTCTTGGCACAGTCACCACTGGAGGTTGGGATCAAACCCCGGTCACTGGAACTGTAAGGCAGAAACTCTACTATCTGCATTGCTGACCCACCCTGGAATGCTTTCCTCTTCCTAGAGTGGGATGGGATGCTATGAACTTGTTTTGAATGTGTAGCACGGATGTATTCTGCTCCAGAGTCTCATGATATGTGTCAAGCTAGCATCCCACCAAAGTTGTCTTAGGTTCCATGTTGTGGAATGGACTTGAGACATTGAGACATCACAGATTATTAGTTGAGGAGATCTTTAAAGTGCTTAAAAATATGACATCATTCTCTCTTCAGTGAAACACTGAAATGAAACTCCTACTTCCTTCTAACAGGAACATCCTGCACTTTTAACAATTCTCTGTGGAAAACTAAAGAGATGAGTTTGGAAATTTGGTGCAAATAATCTCTAACTGCATTAGCACTTATAATTTAATTATATCACCAGGAAGAGCAACACTTTATATTCCATCTTGGCCATCTCTAGCCAGACTGCATTGCTATTGATTCAATTTCCTTTAACTCCTTTCTCCGGTCTCTCTCTTCCCCTACCCTCTGTCTTCCTTCTTCTAGTTCCCCAACATCTTCCCTTCCTTCCTTCTCCTAGCAGAGATCTATCCTCCTTCTCTCTCCTCTGCTGCTTCTCAGTTTCTTTCTCCTACCCTCCCACCTGAATCCATCTACTGCCTCTTATCTGTTAACCTGTGTTCCCCCCTCCCCCCACCACCACTACCCCTTCCTCCCTCCTCCCACCTCTCCGGACCTTTTACTGCAGGCCTCCACCTGTTGCTCCACATTCTCAATGAAGGGCTCAGGCCCAAAACTTTGGCTGCCCTTTACTTTCTGTGAATGCTGTGTGGCCTGCTGAAATTCTCCAGTGCAGTTGTGTATTGCACTTGATCCCAGCATCTGCAGACTTCCCTGTTCAACTCAGATTAAAATTATAGCCCCTGCCTTGTATTTTCAGCCTGCTACTTAGATTTTGTCCTTTTTTCCCCTCACACACACCCTCTTTCGCACTCACTTCCTTAGAAGTTGAGAAATCAGGAGCACATTAGGCTTCAAACTCGATGTCTGCATGTCTCTAGACAAGCTTTATATTTGCCTGTTTTGGATTAGCAGGCATACGTGTCCTGAAATGCATTAGGGAAACCTGTGGAATGCACCCATTCACAAGATTGCTTTATACAAGATTGCTTGATCCAGAGGAGAGGTATAGAACTGCTCAACTCTTCAAACTTAATAATGTGCTTGCTGAACTTGTTCAGAGGGAAATCTAGGATGAAAACCTGGCACCTTGAAGCATCTGTTGAGTATGTGATTAGCAGAAATATCCAAGTGGCAGCCCAGTTCTTGGTCAAGGTCAGGGTCAGTAGCTTCTGGGGAGAAATGCTATTTTGATTACAGAGTTACAATGCTTTTCTTATTTGAAGTTATTCTTGCCGATGGCTTGCTGGTATTTAATGCCTCCTGGTATCTCTTGTGATTTGACCAACTCATAATGCAGTAAATATCAAAAGGTTGTTTCACCCTCGAGGACCTCACAGCTAATCCCATCCATGTCTGTAGTCTGACAGACTTACAATAGAATGCATTTCTTATATGAGGAAACCAAACCCTGATGTGATAAGGATATCGGAAATAAGTGGTCCCCTCCCAAAGGTTTGAGGAAGACAAAAAGAAAGTAGAGCAGTTTATCCATGAAATTATTAGAATTAGAAGAGTGAGTACACACATAATTTAAAAAAAGTATCAAGCAAAAGAATAAGATGAATTAAATGTGCCCACCCACCCTCTTAAACCAGATTAACCAATTCACCATAAACTGGGAATGGATGTGAGCTTTGATGTCGCTTCACTGAATACAGAAAAGCAGATCGTTTTGTTTTGGAAAGGACTAATTGAACGACAGAGCACTACAGCACAGACACAGGCCCTTTGGCCCCTCTTATCTGTGCAGAAATATTTATTCTGTTGTTACAAGATCAAACCAGCAACCACAAAGAAGGCATATCACACAGGGGTAAAGATGAATAATTACTTTATCAACAAAAAAATTTACCTTCAAACTTTAATTCAGAAACCCCCCTTTTATAACAATGCCCACTGGTTACTATGCAAATATCTAAGTGTAAAACTAATAAATTCCCCAGCCTTAATATAACATATGTAATTAAAGTCTAGGTTATATTTCCAACCAGCCCACAGAAAAACTTAGACACAAAACAAACACTAAAGACACAAGACTCACAAAACTTCAATCTCAGACCTTTAAATGACCTTTAACTTCAGAAACGCTTCCTGGCATGCATCTGAATAGATAATTTTTTCTTTAACAGCTTTCTTATTACCGGGGATAGGGAACACAGTGATAGCCAACACTTTTTGCTCAAACCGGTGCCACCTGTCCCTGTCCTACCACATAACTAGATAAATTACAGTGGCATGTCCAAACTCACTCTTGTGCAAATTCACTATGAGGTGTGTTTCCACCAGTCTCTGAAATAACTGCTCTAATTCAAGCATGTGTTCTTCCCATGTATCCGTACTAATTACTAAATCAGCGATATAGGCTCCTGTGTGCTCTAAACCCTGAATTACTGAATTAAACATTCTCTGAAATGTGCCAGGTACATTTTTCATCCCGAAACGCATAACATTTTACTCATACAATCCCAAAGGTGTAACAAATGTAGAAATCCCACTGCCTTTCTCTGTCAAAGGAACACACCAGTCTTCTTTTAAGAGAGTAATCTTTGTAAGAAACTTAGCCTTTCCCACCTTATCTATACAATCATTTATTCTGGGAATAGAGAACATATCAGTCTTTGTCACCATGTTTACCTTTTGATAATCTGTACAAAACTTAATTGAGCCATCTGGCTTAGGCACCAGAACAAAGAATAAACTCCAATTTAAACTTGATTTTTGGATGATGTCATTTTTGAGCATATAATCCACTTCTTGATCCAACAATCTGCTCTTTTCCAGATTAACTCGGTAAGGATGCTGCTTAATAGTCTTAGCATTACTGACCTCCACATCATGACAAGCCACAGTAGTTCTTCTTGGAATATCTGGAAATATATCCTTAAATTTCATAAGTAATGTTTTCATTTCTTCCCTTTCTGATTTAGTAAAATGCATTAACTTGGTTTCTAAGTTTTGCAAAACTATGGAATTTTCCACCCTGGGGCTTATTACTTTCTGTGCTCCATGACCTTCCATGAACCTTATCTCCTCCTTACTTTCCTCTATAACTAACTCCTTGGTTGGAATCCTAGTCTCCTCCTCAGTCATTTTCTCAAAACAAGGTTTAAGAATGTTCATGTGACAGACCTGTGTCTCTCTTCGACGATCAGGCATCTCAATGACATAGGTGACCTGGTTAAATTTTGATTTCACCTTATATGGTCCTGAAAATTGAGCTCTCAAAGGGTTTTTCTGCATTGGAAACAAAACCAATACTTTGTCGCCAGGTTTAATGTCCATAATTTTTGCTTTTTGATCATACCGAATTTTCATTTTTCCCTGAGCAGTTTTTAAATTTTTCCTTGCCATCTCGCAAGCCTGATGTAATCTGTTTTTAAATTTGAAAACATAATCCAACAGATTTGATTGTACATCATTATGTATCCACTGTTCCTTCAACAATAGTAATGGACCCCTGACTTCATGACCAAACACCAAATCAAATGGATTAAAGCCAAGAGACTCCGGAGTTGCCTCTCTAACAGCAAACAATAGCAAATGGATTCCTTCATTCCAATCCTTATTATTTTTCATGCAATAAGCCCTCATCATATTTTTCACAGTTAAATGGAACTTTTCCAAGGCCCCTTGACTTTCAGAATGATAGGCAGACGACACAATTTAATGGGCTCCCAATTCATACACCACCTGTTGAAATATCCCAGACATAAAATTACTCCCTTGGTTCGATTGAATTTACCTTGGTAGGCCAAACAGTGTGAAAACTTTTAGCATAGCCTTCATAATCGTCTTTGCTTTAATGTTTTTCAGGGGAATAACCTCTGGAAACCTTGAAGCCGTGCACATGAGTGTTAACAAATATTAATTTCCTGTTTTGGTTTTTGGCAATGGGCCAACACAATCCACTATCACTTTTGAGAAGGGCTCCCCAAAAGCAGGGATGGGTTGTGAAGGTGCCACTGGTGGTCCTTGATTAAGCTTGCCCACCAGTTGACAAGTGTGCCAGGTTATACAAAAGTTCACAACATCCTTTCTTAATTTCGGCCAATAAAACTGTTTCCTTATCTTTTCTACCATCATCTTCACTCCAAGATGACCTCCTAAAAGTGTACTATGAGTCAACTTTAATATTTCATTCCTGTAAGTTTTGGGAATTACAAATTGCCTTACTGCCACCCAGTTTTCACTGGCAGGTATCATTTGTGGTCTCCACTTTCTCATCAATATTCCATCTTGAACAAAGTAACCTACTGGCACAGTTTCAATTTCCTGATTAGACAGAATCTTATCTCTTATCCCAGGAAGATCAGGATCATGCTTTTGTCTGGCTATTAATTCTCCTCTTGACAACAGTAAATGCTTAGGTTTGTCCTCAATGCTTGCCTCTACAACAGGATCATCACAGACTTTTCCTACCTCTATCTTTTTTCTAGACATGGCTCTGGTAATGGCACATGCAGGGTAGATTTCCAAATCCTGTTCGGACTCATAAACCAATGGCTTACTTGTGAGTTTCACCGCAGGTATGACTTTACCCTCTGCTAAATAATTTCCTAACAAATTAGAAACTCCATCCACCAGCAGACTTGATCTTATCCCTATCGTAACCGGGCCATTAACTAAGTCTGATTTCATCACTATTCTATGCAAAGGAATAAGCTCTGCTTCGCCAACAATACCTTTAATTAAATTCATATCTTCAGTATCGGTCTCCTCACCAAAATTCAAAACGTTGCTAAATACAAGTGTTTGGGCTGCTCCAGTATTCCTCAGGATTTTAATTGACACTTGATTGAATCCTTCTTTAACAAAATTAAACCTTCAGTCATGAATGGTTTAAAAATATTCCTAACCTTCTCACTCTGAACACAGGCAGTTGGTACCACCCCTTTCTCTTTCTTCCCTTTCAGTACAGGACAATTTGCTATTATGTGCCTTGGCTTCTTACAATAGTGGCAAATAACACTTGAAAATTTTTCCTTCACCCATTTCTCTTCCTCTCTTCCTTTGACCTCACTTCTAGATTTTCTTTCTACTCTACTTAGATTATCAGCAGTATTCCTTTGAAAGGTTTTCCCTGGTGTCCACTTAGACTCGTGGGTTAAGGCATATTCCTCTGCGTATTTAGCCAATTTTTGCCAAGTTTTTATATTTTTCTCTGCCAAGTACACTTGAATATCACCAGAAGCATAATTTTTAATCTCCTCAATCAGAATGATTTCCCTCAATAAATCAAAGTTATTTACTACCTTCATTGCGGCACACCACCGATCAAAACACACAACCTTCATATAAGCAAAATTCAGGTAAGATTGGGTTGCTGTTTTTTTAAAACTCCTGAACTTTTGTCTATAAACCTCTGGAACTAGTTCATAAGATCGGAGTATAGCCTGCTTTATGAATTCTTAATCAGCTGCTTGTTGTACAGTGAGACACGAGTACACATGTTGGGCTTTCCCTTTAAGAACACTTTGTAGCAGGAGAGACCACTGGTCTGGTGGCCATTTTAAATTTACAGCTACTTTCACAAAATGCTGGAAATACTGGTCTATTTCAGCTTCCTCAAATAGAGGAACTAACTTCACTTCTCTACTGACCAGAAACCTCTCCTCCTGACCAACACGTGGGTTTTGGGCTTCTCCCTCTCCTTGCATTAGGGTCAGCTTTAATTTAGCTAGTTCTAGCTCATGTCTCTATTTTTTCACTCTCTCTTCCCTTGCGGCTGCCCTTTCCTCCATTTCTGCCTGCCTTACTGGTTCCCGTTTGGCTTTCCTTTCTGCCTCTCTTTTTTCCTCTAGCTGTAGTTTTCTCAAAGCCAATTTTACTTCCTCTGAAGTTTTCTCTTTGGAAACTGTTCTAATGCAGCTTCTTTAAATACCTCCTTTCCTACATAATGCTTAACAATCTTTCAGGCAATTTCCTTTTTGTTCATCCCAGTTCTTACTGTAAGAAGTTTTAAATTGCCAACTATAACCATCAGTTCTGACTTTTTAGCCATTTTTAAATTAACCACTGGTTAATTACTGGTTTTTCTGCTGGTGATTTATAAACTCACCGTTTATTTTTAATTTCAAGCTGGAGGTTGAGTCAAACTCAGATGACTGATAACTAAGTACAAGTCAATCTCCCCTAAAGCTTCCAAATTGGTTCAATCCTGGACGATGCCCCAAAATTATGTTACAAGATCAAACCAGCAACCACAATGAAGGCATATCACACAGGGGAACAACAATTACTTTATTTACAAAAATTCACCTTCAAACTTTAATTCAAAATCCCCCCTTTTATAACAATGACCACTGGTTACTATGCAAACTTCTATAACAGTGTAAAACTAATAAATTCCCCAGCCTTAATATAACATGTGCAATTAAAGTCTAAGTTATATTTCCAACCAGCCCACAGAAAAACTTAGACACAAAACAAACACAAAACACACAAGACTCACAAAACTTCGATCTCAACTGAAGCAAAGATCATAAATAAAATTCAGTTTGTCTGGTAAACTGAAGCCAACAGATCTTTGAGAGAGAGAGAGAGAGCACAAAATTCAAAGTTGTCTTGTGTTGCTTGCAGAGAGAGGAACCACGGGCTTGGTCCGGATCCTTCTGGCTGCCTTCGGAATGTTCATCCCTTTTTGAAATCCCAACATTCTAAACTGTCCTCCAGATCATGACTCTTGCTCTGGGACTCCTTCCACTCCACAGCACCACTCAGTGGTGGTTTATTGTCCTAGTCCAGAAAATTTTAGATAATTTTCTGCACATGCTCAGTCCGTCTCCCACTCTCTCAGCAGTCCACCTTCACCTTGGCTCTCTAAGGCCAACTGTCACTTTTTTAACATAAAACCACACAACACATAGGCCAATACACAACACAGAACTCTGTAACACTGTCCAGACCTGGACCCCTCTCAAACAACAGAAAAAAAAACTAGATAGCACAGCAGTAAATTTAAACTGTTAAAATGTTGGAAAAAAAAGAGAGCTGTCCCATATTGAATCAGATTTATCTTTGAACCAAAGCAACTGATATATTATTAAATGATTTATCACCTGTCTTTGCAAACTTAAGCATACAAATTAGTCTTTATTGTTTTGTCAACATTGCAGCAGTGTCTTTGCAATAGTCTATTCAGTTTGAATTGGAATATAAATAGATTGGAATTATGCTCTAGTGATATGAATCTTTGGCTTGGCTTCGCGGACGAAGATTTATGGAGGGGGTAAAAAGTCCACGTCAGCTGCAGGCTCGTTTGTGGCTGACCAGTCCGATGCGGGACAGGCAGACACGATTGCAGCGGTTGCAAGGGAAAATTGGTTGGTTGGGGTTGGGTGTTGGGTTTTTCCTCCTTTGCCTTTTGTCAGTGAGGTGGGCTCTGCGGTCTTCTTCAAAGGAGGCTGCTGCCCGCCAAACTGTGAGGCGCCAAGATGCACGGTTTGAGGCGTTATCAGCCCACTGGCGGTGGTCAATGTGGCAGGCACCAAGAGATGAATATAAAGCTGGTAATGTCAAAGGTGCAATACTTTGAATAGTTAGGAGTTCTGTGCTTTAGGTAGGATATAAATGCACAAAAGGAAATGTTGTGTCGAGATGCAAGGATTTACTTGGACACCAAGGTTTCGTTTGCTTGCATCATAGAAATATTGGAAGCAGGAGTAGGCCAACAGTCCATAGCCTCTTTCCCTCTTTCAATATTCAATATGAAATTATCAGGGTACAGATAGCGTAAATTTATATAGGATTTTTCCACAGAGGTAAAGTAAGTCAAGATCGAGAGGACACAGGTTGAAGGGTGAAATGTTTAAAGGGAATATTAGGGGGAACTTCTTCATGCACAGAGTGTGGAACGAGCTGCCTGCTGAAGTAGTGAATGCAGGCTCAATTTTGACATTTCAGAAAAATTTGGGCAGGTACACAGATGGGAGGGCTCTGGCAGGCTACGGTCTGGATGCAGGTCAATGGACCAGCCAGAATAATAGTTTGGCATCAACTAGATGGGCTGAAAGACCTGTTTCTGTATAGAAGTGATCAGTTTCTTCTATGGCTCTATACGATCATGGCAGAACCGATGCTTGTCATCAATACCATTTTCCTGTCTGATTCCCACATCTGTAGAATCCCCAGTTCTCTGAGGTCGAGCATTCCAAAGCCTCAGCCCCGTGAAAGAAAAAAAAACAACCACATCCACCACTTTAGCACTTGACCCTATACCCTGTGACTGCACCCCTGTTTCTGGTTTTCTCCCCCAGAGGAAACCTCACAACATTTACCCTGTCAAGCCCTTTGCATCTCTTAAATATTTCAATCAGCTCATCTCTTATTCTTCTAACTCCAGAGAGTACAGATCCATTCTGATTGACCACCCCCCTCCCCATTGGTAACCCCCACAAGCCAATGAGCCTTGCTGTATTTAAATAGAGATAGAGGACATTGGGCCCAAACAAATCAATGAAGCTCTTGGTTCAGCATTCAAATTCGCATGTGTTGGGTAAGTGTGAACAAATACCATCTGTGTGCCACTTCTCAATGGGTGAGCATGGAGTTGACCTTGATTCTGCGAAGAAGCATGACAGATTGAATAGTTTTCCCTTCATTTATTGGGGAGAGGGGAAGGTTTGTTGGGTGTTGGGTCTAGCATTGTGGTGAGAAAGGCTGAGCAAAGGCCAGTCACTCTGTCTTGCTTGACTCTACTTTGCATGGGGAGGATGTCTTGCTGGACTCATTGGTTAGAATCACAAATTGCATCATAACGTGAAGCAGAATTTCTGGGAGTAGGCAAATTTGAGATACTCCACAAAGCCTCTCAGTTGCCATGGTGAAAAGGGCAGTGCATTTCATGTTCCTGGAATTGACACACGATGAAGACAGGTCCATTGTGTGTTTTCAATGGTCAGAATCCATGCTGTGATTTGCAGAGGAATTCAGCTGCTGCAAGGAAGAGAATCTTGACAATGAGCAGGGAGGATCCTCTTTGTTACCACTGGCGGACGTCAGTCCTTTGAAGGTGGCTCTAAGCATGAGTTCTTTGAAATTCTTTCCTCTTCCCACACAAGGGAGATAAGAAAGAAAATTTGAATCTGAGGGTTATAGAACTTACCTTGATAGCCTTAAACCTCCTCCTCAGCATAAAAGATTTTGGGTCACTGTGCAGGCAGTTGTGGATTGTCAGGCCACTTCCCTTACGGTCAGTTCCATCTTTCTGGGCAGCACACAGGGAGGGTGAATGACTGGAATGCCCAAAGACAAATCCTGGGGAGCCAGGGCTTCCTTCTACCTCTCTGGCTCCTCATACCAATTTGATGTTCCCTCGCAATTGCTGGGCAGGGCTGCAGTGAGAGCTACGCAAGCATCAGTTCAGCTAAGATCAGATATCGTATCTGGTTGGTTTGACTCCCAAGATAATTAAGAATAGTGAAGTAACTTAAAGAATGAAACATTGTCCAGTTTTTTTTTAGTTTCAAGCTTATTGTAAAATTTGAAGTTTTAATAAAATCTGCAATTTGAAATATCAGTTCAATGAATGTATCTAACCTCAGGCAGTGAAAAAAATTACATTATGAGTTCTTTAAGATTGTAGATATTTAAAATCCAATCATTATTTTAGTGTTGATCCTTATGAGGGTTCAGGGGAGATATTCATAAGTCGGCAAGTTCACATATGGATCTAGATTCAGTCATCAATGCCACTCAAAAGTGGTTGTAATGCACCTGTACATCAAGATTAATTGACAAGTTGTCAGTCTGGCTGGTAATTTGGGCTGAATCTGCTGTCAACCTCACCCTAATTTATTCTTTTTATATTATTCCCTCCTGGGCTGAGTATGTCACTGATAAGAGTGACATGTAATGTTCTGGTGAAGTTTTAACAGCATGTCTTCTACTTGAACTGCAGCAGACAGAAGTTTAATGTAGTTACCTGGACCTTTCTGCTGGGAGTGGGAGATCAAGTGTGGCTAATAGCATTTCTTCTTGAAAAGACAGTCTTCAAACAGATGGATTTTAACAGCAATCTTTATGTACTTATGACACAGGAGGCCATTTTGTCCTTCAGGTTTATACTTCTTTCATGTAAGAGAAATCCTATCACTACCATTTCCATTACTTCTTTGTGTCCTTGTTTTTGATTCTTTACCTACACCAAAGGGTGATTTATAGTGGCTAACAAACCAACTTGGCAACGACAATGCATTGGAGAGGCTACAGAAGAGTCAGTGTTATGGAGTAGTGCAGACTGGAAATGGCCCAATCAGATGCTCAGATCATCATGCTTCCACCTAACCACATTCTAATTTCATTCTTCCCATGTTACCTCCACTCTCCCCACACTCAACTGTTCACCTACCTACTGAGGGAATTAGAGTGGCCAATTAGCTTACTGGACCTTGTTGAATTGTTCATTGTCATGCATACCAAAGTACAGTCAAAAGCTTTGTTGGGAATGCTATCCAGGGAAGTCACTCCATTCTTAAATAAAGCAGGTAGTGCACTAATCAAACATTGTCATAGTGTGACAATGTCAAAGAATGTAGGGTGCAGTGTTACAAAGACAAAGTGAGGGTAGAAAGAAAAGTATAGCTAAAACCCTTGCAAGGGAATCATCTCTTGCCAGTCAGAAGTATTTTAAGAGTCTGATAGCAGCAGGAAAGAAACGGTCCTTCAATCTGGAGTTCAGGTTCTCCAGCTCATTCATCTTCTGCCTGTACAGAAGAATGGAAAAGATGTGCCAGGAAACCACAGCACCTGTGGTCACAAGGAAAATGAGTAAACCCTACACAACCAGCACCCAAGATTTGAAAGAATCTGGGTCACTGGAGATGTGATGATTATACACTAACTACTGCACCACCCTGCTAACCAATAAATAGATTTGTTGGCAGAAGAATATTTCTGAGTGATGTAAAAAAAATTAAAGTCAATTTGGTTGGATTTAATAATTGCATTCTCTTAATTACTTCTTCAGTAACATAAGCCCTTCCTAAATCTGTAGTGGTAGCAGAAGGATTAAAGACATTTTAAAAGTTGACACTGTTAAACAGGAGTTAACTAAAAGTCTCAACCATGAATCTGAATGTTTTTTTTTACACACTCATAACACTGCAGTGTAAGTGTGTTGTGGGTTTTGGTTATTAGTTATCTTTGGTTAAGTTCACAGGGCTGAAGTACCGCAAGGATATCATCTTCACAATGTGCCTGTGTCACTCGTTCACATAAGGTCTGTGTGCATGACTTTTTTAGTTCTCAAGCTAAATTCTAAATGTAGTTCTCTTCTAAATTCTGACACATTTCGCCCATCTATGTGATGTGATACATCTGTAACTTCAGTTGGGCTGTTCTTGAAGATCTCACTTCACACCCTCAATCCAGAAACACCACCCCCACCCCACAATCTACCTTTTGTCCATTCTCCAGTCTTCCCTATGATAAGTGACATGGGACCAATCGCTTGAGCTTGATATTTATTGAAGTGGGTAATTGATAATGGCAATGAATTTATTGTCATATGCATTGAACAATGTATATATGCACTGAAATTCTTACTGAAAAGTACATTAATAATAAGAACTCATTGAATTAAAAAAGACAATAAGTTCATAAGATAGACAGATAATAAATATTCATGGAAAAATCCATGATTTTCAATCATCCAGAGAAATGGTTAGTCAACGTTTTGGGTTGTGACTCTTTCGTTAACATTCAGGTGCCTTACCATTCGGCATGGGCAACCATGTCTCTCCATCCATCACAATCTCTAACCCTCCAAATTGTATTTGTTGCCTCCCTTGTTTTCCTTCAGTGAAGGTTCCATCTTTGAGCTAACACCATAGTTGATGTTAAGTTCATGATTATGCAAGGGAAAAATACTGAAGTGGTTTCCTGTTGCCTTCTTCAGTTGCAGTGTCCGTACTGGACGGGTAACCCTGGCCATTGATCAGTAGAACTTGCTTGTAGAAACCATCCACCATCTGTAATCCATGGCTTCATATGAGCTTGATTGGGAAGCTTAACAGATATTACACCTTGCCCAAGGGTGACCTATAGGCTATCAGACAGAAGGAGCACCTTACATCTCCTTTTGGTGTGTAGCACCAACACCAACTGGGACACTTTACCGAGTAGGAAGAAGCGATATCAAGAGGAAGAAAAAGAGGCTGGGGGGGGTAAGAAATGATGGGATATTGGACAGAGGGTGGGAGAGGTGGAGGGACAGGCAGAAGGGGAGACTATTGAGGGATGAATGGTGAAGAGAATAAACTCAGAACAGGCATAGGGAAGGAGGGATGGAAATTCTAGAACCGGATAGAGCTGGGGTGTATCTAAAATTAGAAATCACTGTCAGTACTGCTGGGTTTAAAGCTATCCAGGATAAATATGACATGTTGTCCTCAAGTTTACATTAGGCCTTACCTTGGCAATGAATGAAGTGGAGAGCAGACATTTTTTTGTGTGGGAATGGTAAGGGGAATTATAGTGGTTAGTAATCACAAATTCCAGCAGGGACCCACACTCATGTGCTTGACCAACCCTTTTCTATGGCATGCAATTAAATATGAGATCACAAGATGTATTTCTCCATGGAAGTCACCGTCTGTGTTGGGCTGACTGAATGACAGTGGGGAGTGCTCTGGAGTGGTTGATGGTATCAGTTCTGTTTGATCCACAGCACAGGTGAAAGATGGTTGGCCTGGTTGTGGAGTAAGCAGGGAGATGTGAAGGAACAAGGATGGAGAGGGAGTACGACGATGGACTATTCAGTCGTTTAGGGGTGCAGACCTGTTGCTTGACCTACAGCAGTACTCCTTCCTCACAGGTTGTCCTTGCAGGCTCCCCAGTAATTGGGGTCCTCATCAATCCAGATGCTTCTAACACATTTAAATAATATGCCACACGTCAGAGAGTGGGTTGGCTTCCTGCGCTCAGTCTGACCTCAGTGAGATACACAGTGAATGAGAATCCACTTTATGACAGGTTTGCATTCTTAGCTTCAAACGAGCAAATGGATCAAAATGTTTATCAATCTAACTTTACCACTGGCCTTTGCCACGAATTATATTAATCTTGACTGTCAGTGAAATTTTTGCTACTAACTTAACTCCAATATTTGTACACTTTATAGAACATGGGATACAGCACAGTGCAGTCCCTTCATCCCATGATGTTGTGCTGACCTATGCAAATCTACTCCATAATCATCTAGCCCAGTGGTTCCCAACCTTTTACTTTCCACTCACATCCCACTTTAAGTAATCCCTATGCCATAAGTGCTCTGTGATTAGTAAAGGATTGCTTAAGGTGGGATGTGAGTGGGAAGGGAAAGTTGAGAATCACTGTTCTAGATCCAATTGTTACTGAAATATTTGGCTTGAGAAAAATTGTCATTGGCCCATGTCCTTTGGAATTATGAAACCGTGTACATAACGAATCAATTTGGAATAATTAAAACAGTGGTTTTCAAACTTTTTCTTTCCACCCACATACCACCTTAAGCAATCCCTTATTAATCACAGAACATATGACATTGGGATTACTTAACGTGGTATGTGAGTGGAAAGAAAAAGGTTGGGAACCACTGATTTAATCCTTCCCTACCTCGCATTCATAACCCTCTATTTTTCTCACAGCCACATATCTATCTAAGAGACTTTTAGGTGTTGCTACTGTATCAGTCTCCACCATCATCCCTGTCAATGCATTCCAGGCACCCACCACTCTCAGTGCAAAATCCATACCTCTGACAAGTTCCCTAAACTTTACTCCATGTTTTGAAATGTTCAAAGTTATGGGGAAACATTTGTATAATGCTCCCTGGTTTTGCTTTAGCATTCTTGCAGTGGTGTCCTGGAGGTTAACCAGTTGCTGAAGATTCAACACTGACCTACATTAAGATGCATACTGGCTATTGCTGGAATGAAGCTCCTGGTCACTCAGTCCCAGCTGTGTACTGTCACCCAAAATCACTAAAACATTGCCCTCGAAAGTTTGTTTCAATTTCTGCCCCAGACATGTTGAGATCAGCAGTGTGTTTTTATCCTCAAGGGTTGAAGTTCCTCATGCAGTAAGCTAGGCAGCAATCTTTTGTCACCACTCTGACATTGGATCCTTTCTCCATGTGGCACAGTTCACTTTGTGGATAGTGCAACATTAGTACAGAGTCAGTGACCCAGATTCAAATCCGCTGCTGTCTGTAAGGGGGTTGCATGTTTGCCCCATGACCTGCTTTTCTTCCCAGAAGAAAGGGCAGTTTCTTCTGGGAACTCCAGTTTTCTCCAACATTCCAAAGATGTAATTGGTAACATGAGTGGCACAGCCTTGAAGTCCAGAAGAGCTTGTTACTGTGCTGTATCTCTAAATTAAAATTAAATTCAAAAGTAAGCTGTTACTTTGAAGAAATTCTCAGGATGCTTGGCTGCTGGCCACTGTGCCCCATTCCTGCTAAGAAGCTGATGCTGGTCTTACTCAGAACAACTATTTGATACCCCTTCATGGTTGCTTCACTGGACATCAAGGAGTCCACATCATGAGTGTGTGACTGCGACTGGAGCTAGATGTAGGTCAAGCAGGGTGAGGAGAGGTGTGTTTGGTTTCCTGAAGAACATTGCTTTGATTGTTTGAGAGAACAACATTGATTAGGCTCGTAATCCAAAAGTCTGTAGGTAACAGTCCAGTGATTGATCTGAAATCTCCCTTACCTTCAGTGATTGTGAAAGTTAAATTCACTTAATAATCTGAGTATTATAAAAGTTAAGTGAAGAGTAATTGAAGATAAACATAATCTTCTGGAGGAACTTAGCAGATCAAGCAGCATCAGTGGGAGAGCCCAAAACCTTTATCGAAACTGGGGAAATGTAGAGTCCAGCAGCCAGTACTTTAGCAAAGCCACAACTTCACACTGGTTTCTCTCCTACAGTATATTTAACCAATCTCGATAAAAGGTTTGGGCTCTAAATGGCGATGATTCTTTTTCTCCAACTCATGTTGCTCGACCCACTGGGTTCCTCCCATGATTGTATGAGTTTCAGATTCCAACATTTGCAGTCTCCAGGTCATGAGGAATGGTTGTCATAAATCACTGGATTGTTGTTGAACCATATCTGGTTCACTGAGATAATTCAAGGAAGGAAATTTTTCATCCTTATCTGGCCTGGCCAATATGTGACTCCCAATGCCCCAAAGTGTTCCTCCTATATATAAATGATTTGGAAAAGAAAGTAGCTGGGATAATTAGAAAGTTTGCAGATAGCAACAGCATTACTACCATAATGGACAGTGAAGGTTGCCTAAGTTTGCAGCAGGATTCAGATCAGCTGAGGAAGTTGGCAAAGGAAGAACATACGGAAGTTTTTTTCGGACAAGTACAAAGTGATGCATTTCAAGAAGTTAAAGCAGGCCAGAGCATGCAGAATGAATGGCAGGGCCATGGGGAGTGTTATTCACAGCAGCACCCTGGAGTGAAAGTACATAGTTTCCTGAAAATGTGGCGACAGGTAGATAGATGAGTGGTGGAGAAGGACTGTGATGTACTTGTCTTCATTGGCTGAGGCATTGAGGGTTGTAGTTAGGAAGTTGTGGCAAATGTATAAATTGTGGTCACCATTGATCTACAGAAGATGTGTTTTAACTGGTGAGGGTGTCAAAATGTTTTACAGGATTGTTCCCTTGACTGGAGGGCTTGAGTTGTAAAGAGTTTCCCCAGAGTGAGGGAGGTTGAGAGGTGATCTTATTGAGGTTTATAAAATTATGGAAGTGATAGAGAATCACTATCATTTCCCAGGGTAGTCATAACGAGAAGCATAGATTTAAAGTAAGGGGGTAAGATTTAAAGGGGATCTGAGAGGTAGGTTTTTCACACAGAAGGTGGTGGGTATGTGGAAAGTACTGCCAGAGCATGTGGGAGATCGTGTACAATTACAACATTTAGCCAGTATATGGGTCAAATGCAGGCAAATGGGAATAGTATTCATAGGTGTCTTGGTCAGCATGAGTGAGTTGGGCCAAAGGGTCTGTTTCTGTGCTGTACAACTCCATGACTCTGAATGCCCTCATAAATTACGCAGTCAATTAATGAAGGGCAGTAAATTCTGGCCTTGCTCGTGGTGACCAGATATTGAAAGCTGCATTATAAATTGATCCCCTGCAACCCGTTTGGTTCAGTTGCACTAATTATCAGATTTTATTTCCAGTGGTGTATCCAGATTATCAAACAGTTGGGCCAACTCGCATTGTCAGTGCTCGGTGTATGCATCTCATTCCTCTTTTGCAGAATGCCGGGACATACTGCTTCCCATGATGACCAACGAGCTCAAAGTCCTGATACAGCAGAAGGATGAGCAGCATCAAGAGCTGAAGTACTGCATCGAATTACTCAACAGCATTCTGGAGGTGCTGAGTCTACCCAGTGAGGTAGGTGATTCGAGCAACAGTCCATTACCATTGTACAATCATGGTCCTGTAGCTTGCTGCTACAAGCTATGGCTCTATGGAGCCTATTGTGCAGGAAAGATTATAGCTGAATGCAGGTTAGCTCAGAAAGAACACGCTGTTCCCAGAAAGAACGACACAAACCCCAATTGAGTGTAGTTAACACTGAGCTTTATTAGGCTCACAGCCCTGCTTTTATTCTCAAACTGAGGAGCGTGGTCAAAGCCCCCTCAGCGCTGATTGGTGCACTTGTGATCCACTTTCCTTGATAGGCCACTTAGGCTCCTTTAGTTGTGGCCATTTGGAGGGCAGCCTGTTGGATCGTCGTGTTCGTCCTTCATTTTGTGAGGCACTGCGAGGGGCGGCCACAGACCGACCCATTTTTCTTCCTCCATCCATCTATGAAATGAAGTCTCTGAATGTTGTGCCAACAAAATAATTCTGGGTGGAACATTCATCAATTAAAGCTGGACGGTTCAACTCCTGTTGCTGTACCTCTGAACGTGAGAGTAAAAACTCACAAAGCTGGAGGAGCTCAGCAGGTCAAAGAGTGTCCTTTATGGAGCAAATGTAAAGATGTGTCACCAACCTTTCGGGCTTGAGCCCTTCATCAAGGTATAGGCCTCCAAACAAAAGAGTAGGGGTGGGGGAGAAGGGAAGGCAAAGGCAGGAGATGATAGCAGCAGTGAGGGGGAGGAAGGATGGCCAGGTGGGTGGAGGAACTGGAAAGACAAGAACAGGGGAGGGGGAAGTAATGCAAGCAGGTTTAGTGGAAGGCAGTCAAGTCAATGTTAATGCTATCTGGCTGGAGGGTGCCCAGACGGAAAATATTATTTATCTAAACGTTGATTCTGTATTTTTCCCTTTGCTACATAAAGGACACTGTTTGACCTGCTGAGTTTCTCCAACATTTTGTGGGTTTTTTTACTTCAATCATGATGCCTACAAAATTTTGTGATTTAATTCTAAACATGAAAGTTGTTTGAAACTCTAGTAGGAATATTGAGTCTGCAAGCAGTGGAATAATTAGTGATAGAATCATACAGCATAGAACGGGCCCTTTGTCCTAACCATTCTGACTAATATTTTATTCTAGGTTCATTCCATTTGTGTACACTTGGTCCATATCACTCCAACCCCGACTCTCCAAATGCCTTTTGCTCTATGGTACTGTGCCCACCTATGCAGGTTTCCCTAGCCGCTTGATGCAGATAAGGATCGCCTTCTGAGTGAAAAGGTTGCCCTTCCAGCCCCTCCTAAAAATCTCTCTCCCCGCCCCAAATTCTAGTTCATTATTATTGAACCTTACAACCCAACAGAACAATGCGTCTCCAGACCGTGGCATACACATATACAGACACAATGCACAGTACATTATAATCTCATAAAGATATAATTTAAAATAAGTATGTTTTTGGATGATTTACTTGCTTGCTGGATACTGTTCATCAATCTCACAGCTGGTAGGAAGAAGCTATTTCCCAGTCTGGCAGTCCTGATTTTTGATTCTGTGCCTCCTCCTTAATGGCCGTGGGTCAAAGATTCTGTGTGTTGGATGGCAAGGGCCTTCTACAATCCTTTGAGCCCTATTTAAGTTCTATAATTATCTACACGGGGAAAAAAAGAGACTGAGCATTCACTTTATCATGATTTTGTAATCCTTATAAGATGACTCCTCACCCTCCATTGCTCATGGAATAAAGACCCAACCTGTCCCCACTTTATCCATAACTCAGTTCCTCCAGCCCTGCAAAATCTTTATGAATTTTCTCTGCTCCTCTTCAAATTTATTGATGTCCTTTCAGTACCTGCATGACTAGAATTGGACACAATGCTCCTTTTCACTTTTTCACTTTACACTTGTAAAGCTGAATATCGACTCCCAATCTTTGGGCTCTCTACGCGCCCCCCCCCCCCAATCCCCATGAAGGCCAGGATGCCAAATGCCATTTTATCCACCTGAATTGACACTTGGATTGAACTATGTGCCTGCCCCCCTCAGTCTGTCTGTTCCCTAACATTCTCCTTGGCTCTACCACTTACAATGGTTTTACTTAACAAAGTGCAGCGCCTCACATTTGTCAGAGTTAAATTCCATTTGACACTCCTTGACCCAACTTTCCAACTGATTGAGATCCTGTTGTAAATGTTCCACATTGTCCAGTTCACCTTAAATTTTGGTGTCATCCGTACATGTATTAATCAACATCACTACATTGCCATCCAAATTGTTAATACAGATGACAAACTGCAGTTGACTCAATACCAACCCCTGAGGCAGGATGCCTATTCATAAAACATCCCTCCAATACCACCCTCTCTCTCTTTCCACTAAGCCTGTTTTGAATCTAACAGGCTAGCTCACCTTGGATCCCATGTAATTTAGCATTCCAGACTAACCTGCTTTGTGGGACCATGTCAAAGGCTTTGCTAAAGTCCATTAAACAAAGTCCACTGCCTTGCCCATATCTAACCTTATGGTTACTTCTTCAAAACGCTATCAGATTTATGAAACATGACCTGCCATACACAAATCCATGCGGTCAGTCAATTCCTGACTACCCTAAAGTCAGTAGATCATGTCTATCAGAATCGCTTCCAGCAATTTTCCAAGCACTCATGTCAAGCCCATTGGCCTGTAAGTTGCCTGGTTTGTCCTTGCTGCCCAGTTTAAATAACGGCACAACACTAGCCACCCATCAGTCTTCCAGCTAATGATGATAGAAATAATTCAACCAGGGCCTCTGCAATCTCTTCCCTATCTTCCCACAAGGTGCAATTCACCCACAACTTGTCTCATGATATTGCAAGCCTGGCTTGACAATTTTGTATCATGAATGAAAACAGCTTGCAGATGCTGGAATCTGGGGCACAAAATAAACTGCTGAAAGAATACATCAAGTCAAGAACCACCTGTGGAGGGGGAAAGTGAAGGGTTTTGACTCAAAACATCGACAATTCCTTTGATCCTCACAGATGCTGGAATTCTCCAGCAGATTGATTTTTGAACATCCATTGGAAATGTGTACAACAATCTACTAGGCAAGACAGAGTTAAAACTCATTTAGGAATGTGGAGCTATCGGGGGATACAATCCCGCAAAATTAAAGCTTGATACCTTCCTTCATCCTACTTTTAAGTGAGTCTGAACATCTTGGATGTGAGTTTCTGGAAACAACTAATTGTGCGTGAAGGATTGAATTAGCTTCAGATACTTGTTTTTTTTGCCTTTGCTATTGTTGGGCAGACAGTCCCCCCTGACTCTGCAGTGCCCAATTTGTGTATTTTCTCAATTGTTAGGCCTTTGCAATAGGCACCCCCACCACCATCATTCTGCCCCACCCATGTTGCCTGCAGTATGTTGAAAATCATGTGTCTCTGAATTTGTGAGATGTTGAAGGTATTGTTGGACTCAGAATTTTCTTGCAATGACTAACCTTCACAACCAGGTACAATGGTTGCTTCTTTCCTTCTGTTATCAGACTCCTAGATGAACCTCACTCAAGTAAAACAATGAATGAATGAGATATTGTCATATAGCTAAGCACTAAAATTCTTGCTTTCAGCAACAAAGGTAAATATTAAATGAACAAGCAAAAGAAAAGTTAAAAAAATTACTATGAGATTAAAAAAAGATAATAAGTACAAAAGGATAGTAAATTTATTCCGTTGTATTAGTGCAAACAAATTGTGATTTTACAATAGTGCAGACAGATCTTTAGATCTGGAGTAGAGCTAGGATGAGGGTAATTCAAGAGCTGTTGGGAAAAAAAACTATTATTGAACAAAGAGATGCTGGACTTCAAGCTTCTGTTCTCTCTGTGAGAAGAAGTTGTGACCAGGGTGGTGGGGGTCCTTTAGGATGTTGGTTACCTTCTTAATGCAGCACTTCACATAGATGTATTCACTAGGTGGGAAGGTGGTGCCTATAATGGAATTGGCTAGGTTTGCCTCTTTATGCAGCCTTCTGCATTAATGGGCACTTGAGTTTCCGAACTAATCTCTGATGCAGCCAGTCATTACACCTGTGGAAGCTTGTTAGAGCATTCAATGGCATGTTGAATCTCTTCAGATTCTAGAAAGTATAGACAGTGGTGTGCCTTCTTCATGGTTGCCTCTAGGAAAGTTCTTCTAATACACGAACACCCAGGAAGTTGAAGGTAGCAACCCTCTCCATCACCACCCTGTCAATGAAGTCAGTTTGGCCTCCCCTTCCTAAAGTCCACAAGAAGCCTCATTGATCTAGCTGATGCTGGGAGCAAGATTGTTGTTTCGCACCACACAACTACCATAAATTCTCGATCTTCATTCCTGACTCCTCATTTCCTGTTATTCTGTTAACAATGGTGGTGATATCAGTGAAGTTATAGATTGTGATGAAGCCAAACTTGGTTCCTTTGCTCTGATCTAACTGATCTCTCTCTACCTTTGCACTCCGTGCTGTTTTCTTACTGCTGTACTGTGCATGTATTAACTCACTGTACTGCTTTCTCACTCTACCTTGGTGTATGTGACCATAAGCTTGAACAATGAAGTAGATGTCCCAAGGAATATGGGACATAATTAAATTGCTGATAGGACCAGTGTTGATCATTCAGCATACACTGGAGAGATAAAGCTATAAAATAAAATGGACAAACTGAGTGAACAGAAGAAGGAACCACGCGAGGCCACAACTGGCGATATAAAAACCAATTTTACTTGTGATGAAATGGATATAAGTAGGTTGGTCTCCTGTGCATTTTTCAGATGAAGGTTAACTTGACTACATCACTCCAAGTTCAAGGCCACCACTGCCATTAACACTCATTAGAAAAACCTGTCAGACACAAAGGTATTTTCAGCCACATCTGATATGTATACTGGTGTGAATTTTAGTAAAAAAATA
This sequence comes from Narcine bancroftii, assembly GCF_036971445.1. Classification (NCBI taxonomy): domain Eukaryota; kingdom Metazoa; phylum Chordata; class Chondrichthyes; order Torpediniformes; family Narcinidae; genus Narcine; species Narcine bancroftii. The sequence goes on from NC_091477.1 coordinate 49,827,779, forward strand.
TTTTTAATCAATCCAAATACAATTGACCAGCATGACTGCAACCAAGAGACTTAAAAAAAAATCAGGATTCTCTCAGACTGTGGGAGATGTAATGAAGCCCTTATCATGCATTGAAACAGTGAGGAGATGGCGGGGGGTGAGGGGGGGGGTGGGGGGGGGAGGGGTGGACGGCAAGAACGTCTTTGGCTTTTCTTTTAATGCATCGCTAATGGATGAAAAAAATGATCCACTTGAACATGTTGAGAAAAGTGCCAGGAGTGATACCTCCACTTGGTGAGGTGCAGAAGCTCAGAACTGCGGAGAATGCAGGGAGCTCCATTCTGGGCCATTATCAATTGTGAAGTATTCTTTGAGAAGGTAGCACATTTCTCCATTTACTGTTGGACCTTGGGTTAAGATGAAATCCTGAGTCAAAGACCTTGTATGAATTTTCTCAGATTTCTTCCAACAAGCTCTGCCTTATCTGTTGGGTGTTCTGGGTGTTTTCTATTTTCATTTCAGATTTCCAACATCTGCAATTTTTTAAATTAATTGCAAGAGTGGAGTTCTGCTTGGCTGCACTGCCTTCTTGAGTGAGATCTCCTTGCAGTGTATTTTCCTGTGTCAACAATGGGGTAGGGTCTAGCTTTATTGCTGCTTCTCACTGATCCTTCATCAGAGCCAGAAACCAAGTGATTAGTTGGGGCTCACCGCTGATCTTTTATTAATTAGCAGGAGAAGCTGAGAGTTAAAGTCACTCAGCGGAGGCAACCATGCAATTCCTGATTTTCCATCTTTTTCTCAAGACCCAGTCAGCCCTCTCAATTTACTGTCAAATCTCACTTGGTGACTTTTGAAGCAGAGCTATGAATTGTTCCCTGTGTTTTTTAAATTTTAATTAATTGAGAGATGCAGTATGATAACAGATGCTAACAAAGTAGCCAAGTGTAGTGGGAAACTGAAGGATTGGGAAAACTTTAAAAGGCAAAAAAGGAGAACTAAACGAGAGATAAAGAAGGGAGGAAGGATTATGACGGGAAATTAGCACAAAATATAAAAACATAGCAAAAAGATTTATAAATATATAAAATGGAAAAGAATGGCTAGAGTCAACATAGGCCCCTTGGAAGATTGATATTGAGTAATTGAGAACAATATTTTGTGTCAGTCTTCATGGGGAAAGACACATTCAGCATGCCAAAGAGTGGTGATGGGGATGTGAAGGGAGGTGAGGGCTTCGATAAAATAATTGTTACAAATGAGATAGTGATGAGCAAACTAGTGGAACTGAAAGCGGAAAAATCCCCTGGGTACTGAGGGAAATGGTGGGAGTTATAGTCAATGCGTTGATAGTCATTTACCGAAATTCTCTGGACTCTGGGCAGGTACCAGCAGATTGGAAGACAGCAAATGTCATGCCATTTTTAAAAAGGGATGTAGGCAGAAGACGGGTAACTATTGGCCAGTTAGCTGAATGTCTGTGGTCATGAAAATGCTTGAAGCTATCATTAAGATTGAAATAGCAAGCATTTAGAATGAAGGGGTTTCATCAGGCAGACACAGCATGGATTCAGAATGAGCAGGTCTTGTCTGACAAATGTGCCGGAGTTCCTTAACAACATAATGGGTGCGGTTGATAGAGGGGAACGGGTTGATGTTGTATATTTGGATTTCCTGAAGGTGTTTGATAAGGTGTCGTGCAGGAGACTATCAATAAAATACAGATAAATGGACTTGAGGGAAGTATATTGGCATGGACTGAGGATTGGTTAACTGACAGAAGGCAGAGAGTTGGGAATAAATGGGTGTTTTTCTGATTAGCAGACAGTGGTAAGTGGGGGGCCTCAAGGATCGGGGCTGGACCCGCAGCAATTCACCATTTACATTGGTGATTTGAAAGAGGAGACAGTGTAATGTAGCCAAGTTTGTGGAAAGACTTGGGAGAGATTGTGCATGAATTGCAAAAGGTTGGGTTGCAGGTACAACAGGTTATTAAGAAGGCAAATGGATTGTTGGCCTTCATCGCTAGAGGAATTGAATTCAAGAGCTGGGATGTCATGCTGCATCTATATAAGGTACTGGTGAGGTTGCACCTGGAGAACTGTGTGCACGTCTGGTCTCCATGCTTGAGGAAGCCTACATTGGCCTCGGAGGCAGCCCAGAAGAAGTTCACCAGGTTGATCCCAGAGATGAGGGGGTTGACCTATGAGGAGAGACTAAATTGCCTGGGATTATACTTAAATTCAGAAGAATGAGAGGAGATCTTATCGAAACATATAGAATGATGAAAGGGATAGATATGACAGAGGCAGGAAAATTGTTTTCACCAGTAGGGAGACCAGGACTAGAGGATACAGCTCGAGATTCAGGGAGTAGATTTAAGACAGAGATGAGGAAAAACTGTTTTTCCTAAAGAGTAGTGTATCTGTGGAATTCTCTGCCCAGGAAAGCAGTTGAGACTGTTTAATCATTTATTCGTATGTGTGAGTTCTTAGACAACACATGAATGAAGGAAAAGGTTCTTTACTTTAAACAGCACCATGATGCATGCCATAAGGCTGCAAGCCTCCATTACAGATCTAACATCTGTGTCTCCTTCTCAGTGTCAGTCCCTGCTGGCAGCCAAGTATAATCAAATGGGAGCTATAATCCTTAAGGCATTGCTAGTTGCATTGCACCCGTGATCACTATCATTACAGATTAAACATTAAACATATTTTAGGTTCAGTTAGATAGATCTTTTACATAAAAAAAGGAATTAACGGATATGGAGAAAAGGTAGGTAGATGGAGTTGAGTCAATGGTCAGATTAGCCATGATCTTATTGAATGGCAGAGCAGGCTTGACGGGCCAGATGGCATACTCCTGCTCCTATTTCTTATGTTCTTTTGCTACTACATTATGAGCCTGGCCACCCATTTATACCCATGTGACTAATTCACCAAATGACCCCATGTGTCTGTAGAATGGGGAGGAACCCATTGCACCCAAAGGAACCCTATGTGGATATGTGGAGTACATGCAAATGTACTTGCAAACAGTGGAGGGTTCAAACCTGTGTCACTGTCATAGTGTTGCATTAATTGCCACGCTGACCATGTCAACTAATTGTACCAATATTATCTCTCAACAGAGGTTACCAAGGCAGATTGATTATAATTGGATGGCTACATTTGTTTGCCAATTGGCTGCGTTTACAGCCTCACAGTAATAACTCACATGAGAAGTATTTCATTGGGAAAGAAGTGCTTTCACACAAGAGCAGAAACTAGGAGCAGGGGTAAGTCAGTTGGCCCTACAAGCCAGCCCTGGCCTTCAATAAGATCATGGTTAACCTACCTCCTACTTATGGAGAACCCCAAGGTGTTCTATGCATATATGAAAAACAGAAGGATGTTGAGAATGAAGGTGGGGCCACTTAAGGATAAAGAAAGCAACATGTACCTGGAGGTGGAAGAGGTTGGAGATGTCCTAACTGAGTACTTTGCTTCACTATTCAGCAGAGAAAAGGACCTTGGTCAGGATGTCGGAAAAGAACAGGTTTGTGTGCTGGATGATGTTGAGATTAGGGAAGTGTTGAATCTTCTTAAAAACATCAAGATTGATAAGACCCTGAGGCCAGATGCAATATATTCCAGGTGGCTATGAGAGGAGAGGAAAGAGATATCTGAGGTGTTGGCTATGATCTTTGCATCCTCCCTGGCTACAGGAGAGGTACCGGAGAAATAAATGAGGCAAATGTGGTCCCCTTGTTTAAAAAAGGCAATAGGGAGACTGTAGGCTGGTGAGTCTTATGTCAGTGGTGTGGAAACCATTGGAGAGGATTCTTAAGAACAGGATTTATGAGCATTTATAGAAGTACTGTCTACTTTGAGATAATCAGCATGGCTTTGTGAGGAGAAGGTCATGCCTTATGAGCTTAATTGAGTTTTTTGAGGAGGTTAAAAAAAAAGAAATTGATGAAGGTAGGGCAGTAGATATGGTGTTTATGAATTTAAATAAGGAATTTAACAAGGCCCCCCATTAGATACTTGTTCAGAATGTCATGAAGCATGGGATCCATGTAAACTTCTCCGTGTGAATTAAAATTTGGCTTGCATGTAGAAAGAGTAGTAGTAGTGGTTGGCGGAGCTAAGTGACTAGTGGAGTTCCACCAGAATCTATTCTGGGACCTCTGTTCTATTTGATTTTTATCATTTGTCTAGATAAAGAAGTTGAAAGATGGGTCAGTAGGTTTGCAGATTACAACAGGTAAAAGACAGGATTCAGAGTTTGGCAGAAAGATGGCAGATGGAGTTCAATCCGGAAAATTATGAAGTGAGGTCAAACTTAAAAGCAGAGTCATGGGTAATGGGAGGATATTTAACAGTGTGGAAGAACAGACGTAGTTTATATGAATGTTTCCACGATGATGCTCCCTCAAAACAACAAATTTCATGACTTATTCGTCACAATAATTTCTGATTCTGATTTTAAGAATCAAAAGGTCATGTTGTAACTTTACAAATCTCTGTTTAGACCACACTTTGAGTATTGAGTTCAGTTCTGATCGCCTCATTATAGCAAGGATTTGGAAGCTACACAGAGGAGATTTACCAGGATGTTGGAATGTTACCTGGAATGGAAAATAAATCCAAGGAGGCAAAGTTGGCAGAGCAAGGGCTTTTCTCTTTAGAGCAAGGAGGGATAAGTGGTGACTTAATAGAGATCTATATCGTTCTGAGAGGCATAGACAACCAGCACCTTTTTCCCAGGACAGGAATAGCAAACACCAGAGAACATCTGAAAAAAGTGAAGGGAGGCATCAGGGGTAAGTTTTCCAAGAAGAAATTTTAACATACCTTTTATCTGGAACCCATGGGCCTACATTTGAGACACTTGTTCTATTTAAAAACATCCCATGTCACACATATTAAGGATACAAATTATCCTCTTCAAATAGATCCTTACTTTTTTCTATTTTAAAAAAAATTAAAATAATTTTATTGCACATCCTAACATTTGTGAGTATTCTGTGGCTAGATATTTGATTACTGAAAGCAATGAGGGAAGTTTATGTTACTTCCCCAGAGTCCTGCATGCATGTTATCCCAATAATTGGACACAGGAAGTGAGTATGTGTGATGCATGGCAGCACTTGCAGAAAATTTTGCTGCAATTGTGCAATCCAGGCTGCACACACAAGCATAAATCTCACAGTGAAAGTGAGGCCTGATTGGGACCAGGTCAGAATCATGGAGCCCACCACTTTGGAACCACTGGTAAGTAGGCCTGTGCCCTTGATGCAAGTATTCCTCCACGCAACCCCAGAGTGACAGAGCAGGAACTGGGTGATGAATGTCCAAAGCCCAATTCACATTGGGGCTGGTTGGCTGCAGCATCTGCCCCTGCTCTACCCTCTCTCAAAGTGCCCAATGCTGTACTGCTGATGTAAACAAGACCGACATAATGACCTTTCCTGCCTCCCGATTTCCAAGCACAGATTAAATAAAGCTCCTGTTATCATTATTGGTGAAATATAGACTGCAGATTCATATTAACCAACACAAGTTCTTGCTATACTCAATCATTAAATAATATTCTGGAATGATTTAATGTCCCTAAAATTACACAATAGATGAATCAGTTAATTTTGCTAACTCCACACACACACCCTAAAATCCCAGGTACATCTTGAACAGTGGGAGGAAACCTGAGCACCTGGAGGAAACCCATGCAGGCACAGGAGGAATGTACAATCTCCTTACAGACAACGTGGGATTCAAACCCACGCTATAATAGCATTGCGCTAACGTGTGTGTGTGACTAATTGTGATTCCAAGTTGTGGACTTCATGATCTCTGACCTGGTCCCTCCTATGTAATGCCAATCAGGCCTCACTTTCACTGTGAGATTTAAGTATCCTACCATTAATCATGATTCTGCCTTCAGGTTGATCTTCCAAAATGCATCTCCTCACACTTATCTGGATTGAACTCTATCTGCCACTTTTCTGCCCCACTCTGGATTCATTCTAAATCCCTGTGGTAATCTACAAGATCCTTCAACACTATCCACAACACTTCCAACCCAACCCTCTATTTCTTCATCTTGGTCATTTATAAAATCACAAAGAGCAGGGGTCCCAGGATGTATCCCTATGGAACTTCACTAGTCACTGCGTTCCAGGCAGTATACTTTGCATCATCTAAAAAACTCTGCTTCCTACAGACAAGCAAATTCTGAAACCACACAGCCAAGGTTCCATAAATTCCATGCCTCATTACTTTCTGAATGAGTCTGCCAAGGAGGACCTTGCCAAATGCCCCACTTGGAGCCCTCATTCAGTCGAACTGACCATTTCTACTTCTGATCTTTACATTTGTGTCTTCTATCGTAATACTCCCCAACAATAAGAGATACACTTTGCAAACATGTAATTTTCATTTTGTGTAAAATACTCCTTCTTCCTTTGCAAACTCAAATGTGCAGGAGAAACCCAACAGTTCACGTTGTAACTGTAGGAAGTAAAGTGTCACCTTCATTTCTGGTCTGATCAGGTCAAAGCAAAAGCAGCCATGCATCTGAATAAAGATGCAGGGAGTAGAGAGGAAGGGGGAGGAGGAAGACCACAGCTAACAGGTAAGAAAGAGGTCAGTCAATAATGGTGGAAGAGAAAAATGCTGAGAAGTGATAGGTGGAGAGAGGGGAGCTCTGATTGGTGAGGGAAGGGAAGAGTACGGGAAGCTGGAAGACATGAGACAGAGTGGAAGGGAAAGAGAGAGACTCCAGCGAGGGGCGAATTATAGAAAGTGGAGGTCAATGTTAATGCCATCTGATTGGAGAGTGCCCAAATGGAAACAAGATGTTTTTCCTCCAATTTGTGAGTGCATGCAAACTGCAAGGGAACATTGTATTAACACGGACTATTTTTCACACAGTGCATCTTTGTCTCAACCATTGCCAGTATAAATCATAACCTCAGCAAGGAAATTCTTGGTGCTTCTTTTTCCAAAATGATTTGCTTCATTTTATTTCTATTATTCAGCATCAACTCCTGTTTCATTTTGCAAAGACCCTCCATTTATTTCTTTGAAAATGATTCCTGCATCAAGGTCTTTGAGCCAGTGTTAGCAGAGGTAATTCTTACTGTGATTAGAGATTGCAGTTCTGAAAGTCAGGTTCTAAATTATGAGACGATTTTGCAAAGGAGGCTGATCACAGAATGTACACTGTGTTTTAAATCTTAGCAGGCAACTGTTATGCCCTATGTGTGTTTACACTTCAGTCGTCTGTGCCCTGGCTAAATTGCATGCAGATATTGTTAGAATAGATTGATTCATCAAAACACAGTGATTGAGATACAAAAAGCACATCAAGTCTGAGTCAGACAAATGGTTCTGCCTTTCATATTTATTTAAGTTAATTGAATTTGTTAAACAAACATACAAATGAGCCACTATTGGGTTGTGATTCTGACTAAACCTTGCCCTGACGGTGAGGTATTGGGAAGCCAACAAATCCAGTTTTTGACTTTTGAGCACAGCCAAAGAAATGACTGGACAGTTTTTCGGCTGGACCAAGGTAATTCTCTTGACTCTCTGTGATCAGGAATCATTATTTGAGCTACATGGGCAAAAGGCATGCAGTAGAATTGATTGCAAGGAAAGAGTAGGGAAGACTTTGGCAAGTCCCTCATTTGATAAAACGCTTGGAGAATGGTTTTGTGTGATCGAGCACCCTTTATTGTCAATGGTACAAACACAAGATATCATGGCAAAATATCCAAGCACTGGCAAGTACTCCATTGTCTGGAGAAAGTGATTGCAATGATGTCCTCATGGCATGGACTGAAATAGGCATGGATGATGACTTGATTGACTACTGCCTCATCTGTTTGGTTATCTCCATCCTCCAGTCCTCAAAGCATCAGCATCAGTGAAAGCATTCTTTCAAGAAGAATCATGCTGAAGCTCTCGAGGACTCTGCGATGGCTGGTCTAATCAATAACCTGGACACTCTCAGCATGCATGACCTATGGCATGCCCACTGCTATGGCACCATAATTGGCACCTGAGGAGTGTCTCTTGTTCCTCCACCAAATAGAACCAATGCTGGTTTGATGAAAGTGACGGAGAGATTGAGGTGGTATTTAAATGCAAATGACAGGCATTCCTAAAATGGATACTTGCCCATTCCTCAAAGGAAAATAATCAGCTCCACATGCACCTGAACTGAGAGCTCCATCACAAAACCAAGTCCTAAAGAATACGTGGTGAGTAGAAAAAGTGACGGAGGCTCAGCAACTCATTGTCAGTGGTTATGTCCATGGATTCTTCAACACTTGTCAAAGAGATTTACAGCCCAAAGACCTAATACATGAAGTAATCATGGCAGAGAGGCAACCAGTGAACACTGGAAGAAAGACTTTGATGATCCCAGAATGGTAACTGTCATTGACATAAGTGCCCTTCATTCTACATCACAGTTTGACCAGAAAGTCTATAGATGCTGGGGTCAAGTGCATACACAAACCTGCTGGAGGAACTCAGCAGGGCATGCAGCATCCTCGGGAAGTAAAGGGTAACCAACATTTTGGCCTGAGCTCTTTGTCAGGTCTATAAAAAGGATGGAGGGGGGTGGGAAGGAGAGAAGCAGAGGGAAGAAGGGTCAGGGGTAGGAGCACAGGCTCACAGGTCACAGGTGGGAGGGTAGAAGAGAAAAATGGTTTGAAGTGATAGGAGAGGACAGTTTTCTGATAGGTGAGGGCAGGGAAGGTGATACTTTTCATGTCACAGGGCACCTTTCAGGCCACCTTAACGCTTGATTTTCAGGAATTCCTCCTTTGTGAATTTACCCGCTGAATGTGGAATGGTTAAGGTTTTTAAATGTAAAATGTAAGCTGCAAACAAAGGAAGTAAAGGATAAACAACGGTTCAGGCCTGGGCCCTTTGTCAGATTTGAGGAGAATTTCAGGGTAAGGATCTCTCAAAGAGACTTTGGAGTGCAGCAGCCGACTGGAGTTAAACAGGAAAGGGTGCAGATGCACATACACAAATGTGCTGGAAAAACTCAGCAGATCATGCAACATCCATAGGAGGTGAAGGGTGCTGAACATTTTGGTACAAAATATTGGTGACTCTACTGAGCTTGTCCAGCACATTTGTGTTTTGCACTGAACCCCAGCACCTGAAGACTTTCATGATTAACTCCCCTTTGGTTATGATTGGCTGAATTGTTGACAACCTGTACATGGAAGGCCAACAGGATGCCTGAGGGTGCATTAATTGGTATCTGCAGGCCTCACTTGCTGAGTGGGGGGGGGAAGCTATTCAAATGTCTCACAGCTGCCATGGGAGCCAAGTGGAGCCAGGTGCAGAGGCTCAGTCATCGCATTGGTGTCGCCGCTGGTGGCCACATTTTCCATGCCCACTTGATCTCTCGTAGCTTTCTCTCTGGTCCTCTATCACACATGGCTCTTGATAGTTTCCAACTATAGTGCAGGTCTCAAGCGATTCTCATGGGGAATCCTGGGGACTTAAGGTTATTTTATTGTCACGTACATCAAAGCACAAACTTTGTTTACTTTTATTTAAATAAAAGACCTGTCCAGCCACCGGTGAACCCAAGCTCCAACATTCAAGTCACCTTCCTTCGTCCCTAGTTCTGAATCCCTGATATGATCAGAAAGCTGTCAGTCGTTGAGGCCCTTCGGGAGCCCTGTTTGCCGGGCCACCCTCACAGATCCTGGTCCTGATACCTGGTTCCCATGAGCTGGAGTCCAGCAGCCCGCAGCCTGGTATGCATCCTTCAACCCCTGAGCCCCTCACTGAAACTGTTCACCTGCAGAGGAACCATATGAACTCAATAACACATTCCAATTAGATGCTGTTGGCAATGTGAGAAGATGGGAGAGATGAGCTTCCAGACATATCGTGACTGAGATTCTGTGTACTTTTACAAGTGCTGGTCTTCAATATTTTCCTTTAACCAAAGGGCTACTCCCAGCATGTGCCCCGGTCATCTGTGATCACAGATAATTAAGTCACAAGTTACCATTACAGTCAGGTTGATCCTATCCTCAGTAACATCTCACACCTGAAACCAATCTCAGAAGCTACAAGAATCACTGTTCCATTTCCCCACCTGATCCAGGGTGCTAAGAGACCATTGCAGCACCTTAATTTCTGTGCTTGCTAATTTAGCAAGAACCAGGGGAATTGAACACAAATTCTTTGCAATGGCTTGTTTCAAAAGAACTGCAGTGATTTTTGTTCAGGAGGTAATTGAAATAGTAATAAAGATTGGTTGACTGTGCATTCACAAACAAGGGTGATGATGTTCATTGTTAAACTGCAGAGTCCAATTGGTGGACAGAGCACATCCCACCTGGGCAAGGATGTTGAGCTGTTTTCAGTTGAGAGGAGAATTGGAGGCGATGAGATTCCCATGCTCCTCTTCTTCACCCTTGTAGTTGATGAAGCTCCCAGGTTTTGGAAGGGCTGTCAAGAAAACCTGGTCATGTTGTTCCATTGCACCTTTTATCCACATCCTTTGGCATTTACTTTCCAAGTAGGACCATGTACACTCTAAATGCTTCTGGCCCAGATGATTTTGAATACATGTTAACCACATGAATATTGAAGACCATTTTGTGGAATGTTGGCAAAACCAACTCTTGTTTTTCTTAATCTCTTTTTTTACACTTTAATGGACTAAATGTGCCTATTTCTCTGTTAAAATAGACCTCACAAATCTCCAAAAGTACTGAGACTGGTTAACAAGGCCATAAAGAAAGGTTAATCGGACACCAGGAGTCATTTAAGAAGAAAAAATCTGAAAAACATAGAGAGTATTTTCAACTGGTTAGATCATAATTGGAGTGTTTTTGCTATTATGAAGAGAAATAGAAAGACCAAGGAGGGGGTGGAACAGGATGGACCCCAGAAATGAGAAATTGTATAAACTCTAATTTCACCCCATCGGAACGCTCTGCCTTCCACTCTCTCTGCTCTAATCCCAACCTCATGGTCAAACCCTCATACAAGAGTGGTGCAATTGTGGTCTGATGACAGCTTACCCCTTGAACAGGATCCTACCAAAAAAAATCTCATGAACCATCTATGACCTCATCACTTCCAGTCATCTCCTTCCCATGGCCATAAACTTCACTGTTTCCCAATTGCTGCCCATTCTAACTGGTACATAACATACATAAATTGAATTCTCTCATTAGCTCTATTGTTTCCAAATGTTCCTGCCCCACCAAACTGGTATCTGCCTACCTCGACTCCATTTCCCCACCTGCCCCTAGTCCAGTCCCTTTCTACCTACATCTGCGATACCTCACATGCCCTCCATTACTTCAACATCTTTCAATTTCTTGAACTCGACTGCCTCATTTTCACTATAGACATCCAATCTCCATATACCTCCATCTCTCATAATGAATGTCCCTTTATTTCTTCTCAACAGATCCAACCAGTCCCCCCATCACCATACTCAGTAATATTCCCTTTGACTCAACCCACTTCCTCCAAGTCAAAGGGGTAGCCATGGTTACCCGCATGGGTCCCAGCTATACCTGTCTTTTTGTTGGCTACGTGGAGTAATCCATGTTACAAGCCTACTCAGACAAAACTCTTCAACTCTTCCTCCACTACACTGAAAAGTACATTGGTGTTGCCTCATGCTCCTATGATGAGCTCATCAACTTTGTTCGCTTGGGGGTATGGCAAGATGGCGTAGAGTCTAGACGTGCAATCTCGACCTCTCTGGCCAGACTTTTAAATACTCATTTTTTTAACCCTTTGTTTCCAAGTTTAAACTTTTTAAATTTTAGTTTAAAGTATTAAGGAATTATTATGGCCACTAATGGTAAAAAGACTAAATCTCAAGTTCAAAAGAAAATACATTTTTGAAGTGCTGAAGATTTGGGGCCTAGACAACTTGAAACAGTCCCAGGTTCAATTTCTTCATTGCCTAAATCCCAAGGATCGCCTGTGGAGGCTGAAAAGGAAATGCATCAGGCAGCATTACAATCTGAAGAAATCGTTTTTCTTCATGAATGGATGAGAAGACAACAAGATGCGGGGGGAGACCAGCAGCAACTCCCTGAAGAAGTCGGGATGCCGTCGCTGGGAGTCCAGACCCACAGTAAATCTTTTAAAATGCCTTCTGTTGAATTGCAGCAGGAGCTGCAGTTACCTTGTTCTGCCACCATGTCAGAGAGAGCAGAGCTGAGATTTACGGATTCACAATATATGCAATTAAATGCAGTTATTCAACCAATGTTAACATCTCTAATGAATGAGATGGTTCAGATGAATGCTGGTATAAGTTTAGAATTAAATATGGTTAAGACACGTGCATCTTATGAAGAATTTAAAAAATTCAGACTGCTTTTTTGGACTGTAAACAACAAGTGACTTCTAACACAGAAAAAGTGTTGAAGGTGGAAAAATCAGTCATAGAATTAAGAGATCGTGAGAAGGAGCTAGAAAGAAAAATAGATTATTTGGAAAATCAAAAAAAGAATAATGTGAAAATTGTTGGTTTGCCAGAAGGTATAGAAGGACAAGACCCTCTTCGTTTTTTTAAAGACTGGATTCCGCAAATATTAGGGCAAGAATTTTTTTCTGGGGGATTGGCACTGGAAAGAGCCCATAGAGCTTTAAGAAGAATATCCTCAGCTGGTCAACCCCCAAGATTGGTAATAATTTGATGTCTGAGTTATTTGGATAGAGAAACAATACTTCGACTTGCAGTATAAAATCCGAGACAACGACAAACCCCGTTATTGATTCAGAATAGCAGAGTCTTTTTTTATCCTGATCTGATTCAAGAGGTCATTCAATGTCGACGTTGATTCAATCCAATTAAAGAAGTTTTGTGGTGCAAAGGTTATAAGTCTACTTTTCATTACCATGCAGTGTTGAGGGTCTTTTACGGAGACTATCAATTTCGGTTTTTTGAAACTGATTGTGAAGCAATGATTTTTGCTGACTCATTGCCGGATATAAGAGGACAAAGATGTAGCCCACCATTATCTCCTAAAGAAAAACTTGGTAGTTCTGGAAACAGAAGAAATGGCAGAAATGGGAAAAATGGGAATGGAAAGAGTCCACCTCCTTCTGAAATGGGATCTTCGAGATTGGAGTCTTTTGGATGAAAAGAAGAATTTTCTTATGTTATTTTTTCTTTTGTTATTATGATACTTGGATGTTACTAACTGTTTGGCTGGGGAGGGGGAGATTTGCACTAAGTTCTTTACTAGTCATCAGCCACTGGTGGGTGATCCACACCCAATTTTTGTTTAGGGGATTACTACCTTTCGGTAGATTTTTTGGGGGGGGGGGGTTATTGTTTTTTTAAATTTTTTAAACTTTTTTCTTAGTTTTTAATTTGTTATTTTTTTATTGGAGGCTCTATATACGTTGATTTGAATTTTTATATAAAGATATTATTGGTATTTAGTAATAATAGTAGATATGTCAAAGTTGAAGTTTGCTACTTTTAATGTTCGAGTTTTAAATAGTCTGATTAAACGTAAGTGAGTCTTGGCGTATATTAAGATAATGAAAATTGATATTGCCTTTTTACAAGAAATACATTTGAATGTGAAAGAAAGTGTGAAATTAAAAAGGGATTGGGTTGGGCATGTATATTTTTCTTCATTTAATTCTGATACATAAAAATTATCTTTTGAATTACAATCAATGGAGGAAAAGGCAGGATATATTCTTAAATTGAATTGTAAGATTTTTAGTGAATTTTGGACTTTACTTAATATTTATGCTCCAAATGCAGATGATGAAGTATTTATTTCAGATGCATTTTTATGTTTGGGTCAAGTTAATGATAATATTTTAGTTGATGGTGATTTTAATTGTGTTTTGGAAACTTTATTAGATAAATCTCTGAAGAAAGTTAAAAAATCCAAGATGGCAATCCAGGTCCAAGTGTTGATGAAAGATCTTAATTTAGTAGATATTTAGAGACGTCTTAATCCGACAGAGAAAGATTTTTCCTTTTATTCATCCAGACATGAATTGTTTTCAAGGATTGACTTCTTTTTAGTATCAGCACATTTACAAGGGAAAATACAACAAGTGGAATATAAAAGTAGGGTGATTTCAGATTATTCTCTGTTATATTTTACATATGAAACTTCCTAGAAAATTCAAATAGCTTATCGTTGGAGATTTAATACAATGTTGTTAAAAATATGGAACTTATTGATTTTTTGAAAGAAAACTCTAAATCTGTTCAAAGTAAGTTTGTATTATGGGATGCTATGAAAGCCTATTTGAGAGGACAAATAATTAGTTATACTTCTAAAATAAAAAAAAGAATCAATTAAATCAGTCTTGAATTAGAGAAACAGATCGATCAGTTAGAAAAGGAATTTCAGAAAGATGCTACAGAAGATCAGAAAATAGAATTATCTAGGCTGAAATTGAAATATAATACCTTGCAATCTTATAAATTTGAATGTGTGATTAATAGGACTAAACAACTGTATTACGAATGGGGAGAGAAAGCACACAAGGTATTGGCATGGCAATTAAAGAAAGAACAGATATTGAGGACTATTAATGCTGTTAGATGGAATTCTCTTATTACTTATAAACCTCATGAGATTAATGATGAATTTTATAAAAAGTTATATACATCTGAAGGAAAACAGGAAACTGAATCGATTGATTTTTAAAAAATCACAGTTGAATTTACCGATATTAGAGGATGGAGATATAGAGGAGTTAGAAGAACCATTTACTGATTCAGAAATTAAAATGGCTATGCTGGAAATGCTAAATGGTAAATCGCCTGGTGATGATGGATTTTCAGTTGAATTTTATAAATTTTTTTATGATGATTTTTCTAGTGTTTGGGGATGTATTACGTCAAGCTGGAAAATATTATGATTTACCTGAGTCTTGTTCTAGTGCTTTAATTACATTAATTCCTAAAAAAAAGATAGAGCTCCTTTGAAGTTATCTTCATATAGACCAATTTCATTGTTAAATGTAGATTATAAAATAATAGCTAAAGTAATAACGAATAGATTGGCTAAATTTTTATCAAAGTTGATACATATTGATCAAACAGGTTTTATACAGAATAGATATGCTTCAGATAATATTTTGCGAGTGATTAGTTTGATTAATAGATTTTGTCAATCTTTAGATCATCGGATGGTGATATCCTTAGATGCAGAAAAGGCATTTGATAGAGTTGAATGGAATTTTTTGTTTAAAGTTTTGGAGAAATTTAAGTTTGGTCCTTCTTTTATTGGTTGGATTAGGGCTCTATATAGTAAACCAGTAGCTAGAGTATTGACGGATGGTTTGATTTCAGAATCTTTTAAGTTAACTCGATCAACTTGTCAAGGTTGTCCTTTATCACCAGCTTTGTTTGCATTAGTGATTGAACCTTTAGCACAGTTGATAAGACAAAATACACAGATACAAGGTATGAAAGTTTTAGATGAGGAATATAAAATTAATTTATTTGCTGATGACTTATTGGTGTATTTAACAAATCCAGCTCAGTCACTTTTGCATTTGAAGGAATGTTTAATACAATATGGATGTTTTTCTGGATATAAAGTTAATTGGGAAAAAAGTGAAATATTACCAGTAAGTGAAGGAGATTATTCAGTTTATAAGAATGTTATTAATTTGAAGTGGACTGATTGAATTAAATATCTGGGTATAATTTTGAATGTCAATTATCAATCTTTATAGAAATTAAATTATGCTCCGTTAATGAAAAAAATTAAAACTGATTTGATGATATGGAAAGATTTACTTATTAATTTACTGGGAAGGATAAATACAATTAAGATGAATATCTTTCCACGTATACAATATTTGTTTCAATCTATTCCGTATTTACTTGATAAATTTTTTTTTGAGGTTTAAATAAAATGGTTAGGGAGTTTTTATGGAGGGTAAATTTTCAAGAGTAGCTTTGAATAAATTATCTTGGAAATATGAGTTAGGGGGACTACGTTAACCACATTTTCAAAATTATTATGAGGCAGCCCAACTTAAATTTATTAATTCATTGATGGATTTGGTACGGCCTCCTAATTGGGCTAAAATTGAGATGGCAAGTATTTCTGAATTTGAAATACATCAATTTTTGTTTAGGTGGAATAGAATTTGTTACAACAATATAATGTGCCTATACTAAAACATTTAATGAAGTTATGGATAAAGAAAATAAAATGATAGATTCTAGGGATAAATTATTGGCTTTGACTCTGTTGTATAATAATCAACTTATTCCTTTTTCAATACATAATCAAAGTTTATTGCATTGGAGATGTAAAGGTGTGAAAAATTTGGGAGATTGTTTTAAAGAGGGTAAGTTTTTATCTTTTAATCAGATGAGGAAAGATTTTGGTATTGATAAGAATTCTTTATTTCTTTATTATTAAATTTGATCTTTGGTAAAATGTATGTTTGGTAAAGATATGATTTTACCTAAAATGACTAAATTTGATTATTCTCTTATGAAGGTACCAGAGAAGGGTTATATTTAATTTATGTATCAAATATTACAGGATGGTATGGATAAAAAGGTTTGGGATAGATCTAAAATTAAATGGGAAGCGGATATTGGTTTTACTTTTTCTGAAGAGGATTGGTTAGGTATTTGTTATGATAGTGTAACTAGATTGATAAATGCACGTTATGGAATGATTAATTACAATTTTTACTTCAATTATATTTGACACCTGGAAAATTTAAAAAATATGGTTTAATGAATCAGATTTGTGTTTTAGATGTGGTGATACGGTTGGAACTTTTTTTCATGCTGTTTGGTTATGTATACATATACAATCTTTCTGGAAGAAAATTCAATCATTTTTAGAATATCTGTATAAGATTAAAATAGTTTTAGATCCAACAGTATTTTTATTGGGTAGTTTGCAACCCCTGAAAGGCTTGGGATTAGATAATTTTCAGCTTGCTTTTGTATATTTAGCTTTATCCGTAGATAAAAAAATGTATTGCTAGTACGTGGAAAGATACGTGGAAAGATACAAATATGATTGATATTAATAGATGCCATAATGAGATGAAATATTGTTTAATTATGGAAAAAATACATATGTTTCACATGATAATTATAACTTTTTTATTAATAAGTGGTTGCTATATTTGGAATATTTACATTTCAATTTATATTGATTAGATTTTAATACGTATATTTAACTTTTTTTTATATTCTTTCTTTTTTTATGGCTGAAGGGGGATCTTTTTTTATTAAAAAATGTTCATGTTTAATTGCAATA
The DNA here is from genome assembly GCF_036971445.1 of Narcine bancroftii. Taxonomy (NCBI): domain Eukaryota; kingdom Metazoa; phylum Chordata; class Chondrichthyes; order Torpediniformes; family Narcinidae; genus Narcine; species Narcine bancroftii. Next base: position 49,845,045 of record NC_091477.1, read on the forward strand.
TATGTCATATATTATATATTTTTTTGAATGAATAAATAAAGTTTTAAAAAATCCTTTGTTCGCTTTACTGCTAACTTTAACCCCAAACTCAAATTCACCTGAGCCTTCTCTGGAAATACTTTACACTTTCTCAATCTCTCTATCTTCAACTCAGGAGTCAAATTCTCTGCAGATATTTTCTGTAAACCCACTGACTCCCACAGTTACCTCAATACACCTCTTCACATCCTGTCCCCTGTAAGGATTCTATTTCTCTCTATCAATTTCTCCGTCTCTGTTGCATCTGTTCCCAGGATGAGGTCTACCATTCCAGATCATCCTCATGATGTCCTCCTTCAAATGACGTTGCTTCCCCTCTACAACCATCAACTACGGCAGCATGGTTAGCATAGCGGTTAGTGCAACGTCTTTAGATTGGGACCAGGGTTCAAATCCTTATGTCTGTGTGGGTTTTCCCTGGGGCCTCCGGTTTCCTCCCACCATTCAAAACTTACCTTACTGGGGGTATAAAATGGGTGGCATGGATTCGTGGGCTGAAATGGCCTGTTACTGTGCTGTATGTCTAAAATTAAAAACTTAAAATTAATAAAAAAACAAACACAGCCCTTATTCACGTCTCCTCTATGCCCTGTGCATGTGTCCTGGCCCACTGCACCTCTAGACACAACAAGGACAGGATTCCCCTTGTCCTCACCTAACATCCCGTCAGGCTCCGAAGCCAACATATTATCCTCTGCAATTTCTGCCACCTAAGATGTGATCTCATCAACAGACACATCTTCCCCTCTCCACCTTCCACAAAGACCACTCCCTCCATGATTCGCAGGTCCATTAATCCCTTCACACTAATTGCTCCTGTGACCAAAAGAGGTTCTCCACCTGCTCCCTCACCCCCATTCGGGGCCCCAAACATCTTTAGTGAATAGATTGCCATAATGAGTAATGCAGGAGAATAATCTAGATCAGTGGTTTTCAGTCTCCACCCCCCCTCTCCCTACCCCTCCCCACACACACCTACCACCTTAAACAATCCCGTAAGGGATGACATGGTGGTAGATGAGTGGTTGAGAACCACTGATCTAAAATGCTTTAATGGGAAGCTTGATACAAGGATTAATGGAGAAAATTCTTAGAGATAGTACTTATAAACATCTGGATAGACAGGGTCTGATCAGGAGCACTCAACATGGATTTGTGGGAGGAAGGTCATGTTTGACCAATCTGATTGAATTTTTTGAAGAGGTGACTAGGAATGTGGATGAGGGTAGCGCAGTGGATGTTGTCTATATGGACTTCAGTAAGGCCTTCGATAAGGTACCACATGGAAGGTTAGTTAGGAAGGTGCAGTCTTTAGGTATAAATTTTGAGATAGTCAAATGGATTGAACATTGGCTGAAAGGGAGAGGCCAGAGAGTGGTAGTGGATAATTGTCTGTCAGGTTGGAGGCCGGTGACCAGTGGTGTGCCTCAAGGATCTGTATTGGGCCCATTGTTGTTCGTTATATACATTAATGATCTAGATGATGGGGTGGTGAATTGGATTAGTAAATATGCAGACGATACTAAGATAGGTGGAATAGTGGATAATGAAGAAGGTTTTCAAGGATTGCAGAGGGATTTGGGCTGCTTAGAAAAGTGGGCTGAAAAATGGCAGATGGAATTTAATGCTGATAAGTGTGAGGTGTTTCATTTTGGTAAGAAGAATCAGAATAGGACATATGTGGTAAATGGGAGAGCATTGAGAAATACAGAAGAGCAGAAAGATTTAGGAGTGACGGTACATCGTTCCCTGAAGGTAGAAACTCACGTGAATAGGGTGGTGAAGAAGGCTTTTAGTATGCTGGCCTTTATCAATCATTGCAAGGAATATAGGAGTTGGGAGGTGATGTTGAGATTGTATAAGACGTTGGTGCGGCCTAATTTGGAGTTCTGTGTGCAGTTCTGGTCACCTAATTATAGGAAGGATATAAACAGAGTGGAGAGAGTGCAGAGAAGGTTTACCAGAATGTTGCCTGGGTTTAAGCATCTGGAGTATGGGGAGAGATTGGACAGATTGGGTCTTTATTCTTTGGAGCGTAGAAGGTTGAGAGGGGATTTGATAGAAGTATTTAAGATTATGAAAGGGATAGACAGAATGGATGTGGATAGACTATTTCCGTTAAGAGGAGGAAAGTTTAAAACAAGAGGACATGAGTTAAGAATTAAGGGGCAGAGGTTTAGAGGTAACATGAGGGGGAACTTCTTTACTCAGAGAGTGGTAGGTGTGTGGAATGATCTTCCGGGAGAAATAGTGGCGGCGGAGTCAATTGTATTATTTAAGAAAAGGTTGGACAGGTACATGGATGAGAAGAAGATGGAGGGTTATGGGCATTGTGCAGGGAGGTGGGATTAGAAAGGGGTGTTTGGTTCGGTGCGGACTAGAAGGGCCTAATGGCCTGTTTCCGTGCTGTAATTGTTATGTTATTATGTTATGTTATGAAAGAGAGAGTATGCTAATGGAGATGGTTGAAGGAAGGAGGTCACAGCCTTTTTGTACAAAATCACAGCTAAAGACCAGAGGACATAGTGACTGTGTGGTACATTTTATGGCTGACTTTCGACCAAACTCATGAGGCTGTGTAACATTATGAAAATAAACTTTTAATTGTCTGTCTCACCATTCAAATGCATTCAACAGCAAGTTTGCTGCTTCTGTTAGTCATATAGCTCTACAGAGGAGAAGCAGCTCCTTCAGAACAATTCACCCATTCCAACCAGGAACTTTCTCTGAGTTAATCCCAATTGCCTTCATTTGGCCCCGAGTTCCCATCCAAGTAGAATGCATTGCCGGGGGTGGTGGCGGAGGCAAGTAGGGTAGTCAAAAAACAACTTTTAGACAGGCAAATTGAAGTATGAAAAACAGAGGGTTGTGGGGGTAAGGTTGGAAAGGGTTAGATTCTTGTGGAGTAGGTTTACTTAAGTTGGCACCACATTGTGGGCTGAATGGCCTGTACAATACTGCATTATTCTATATATTCCTATCTAAATGTTTTTTTAAAAAGTCACAATTTTACCTGGCACTGCAGCTGCCTCTAAGTGGAAAAAGTTGCCTCACAAAGCCCTTTTATGTCTCACCACTCTCACTTTTGCCCTATCCGCCCTACCCAGAAAAAACATCTGTGATCATCCACTTTATCAACCTTCATGATTTTAGATTCTCCAATAAGGCCATCTTTACTCATTTTTATGATAGACAACCAATCTCTATGCACTTCCATCTCCCATAATGAATGTCCCTTTGTTTATTCACAACAACAGATCCAATCAGTCAGTCCCCACCCCCTCTCCCCCCCCCCCATCACCATACTCAGTAATATTTCCTTTGGCTCATCCCACTTTCTATAAGTCAAAGGGGTAGCCATGGATACCCACATGGGTCCCAGATATGCCTGTCTTTTTGTTGGTTACGTGGAGTAATCCATGTTACAAGCCTACTCAGAGCCCCCAGCCTCTCCTTAGAACATAAAAACACAAGAAATAGGAGCAGGTGTAGGCCATAAGGCCTGTCAAGACTTCTCCGCCATTCAATGAGATCATGGCTGATCCAATGGGAGGCACATCTCGACCTATCTGCCTTTTCTCCATCTCCCTTTATTCCCCAGCTATGTAAATATCTATCCAACCTTGTCTTAAATATATTCACAGAGGTAGCTTCCACTGCTTCATTGGGAAGAGAATTCCATAGATTCACTACCCACTGGGTAAAGGAATTCCTTCTCATCTCTGTCCGAAATCTGCTACCCCGAATGATGACACTATGTCCCTTAGTTCTAGTCTCCCCCACCAATGGAAGCAACTTACCTACCTCTATCTCATTTATGCCTTTCATAATTTTATGCATTTCTATAAGATCCCCCTCTCATTTCAGTGAGTACAGCCCCAGACGATGCAATCTCTCCTTGCAGCTCAAGTCCTCTCATTCTCACAATGTTCTCATGAATCCTTTCTGCACTCTCTCTAGCTGGTGCAATGTATTGCAATTAAACTTACCACTGAAAATTATATCTCACTGCTTCCTACCTAGATAGCCTTGAACAAAATGAGAAGTTTTTAATTATTGTCAAATAGCCTCCCTGGAGCTGAAACTTAGTTGTCTGACATGTGGAACCACATTCCTTCAGGCATTAAATTATTGATCATCAGATTGTTTTAACTGTGTGGTTTGAGAACTGAGCACGATGCTGCTCTCCCTTTACTTTCATGGGCTTTAGGATTTTCAAAGTATCCTTGTGCTTAAAATGGAATGCTTATTTTTAGTTAGCCCACAAATGCTAGCGCTGTTTTTAATGACCATTGGCTCTTGCTGGGGCTGGGCCCACTGACACCATTTTCTACCTGTATCTCAGTAGTGTCCTGCCCTGACCATCCACAGATTAGAGGAGCAACACCTTATTTTCCAGCTGGGCACCCTCCAGCCATGAGGCATGAACATTGACTTTATTGCTTCCCATTAAACCTGCTCACCTTTTCTTTCCTCTCCCCCTTTTCCTGTCCTTCTAGCTCTTTCACCCACACAGCCCTACCATCCCCCCCCCATCATTGGTGCTGTCCCCACCTCCCTTCACCACCTATCATCTCCTGCCTTGTCACCCCTCCTCCCCTCCACCCCGACTCTTTTGTTTGAACGCTTGCTGGCATTTTCTCATACTTTGATGAAGGGCTCAAGCCCGAAACGTCGGTTATGTATCTCTGCCTTTGCTACATAGAGGACACTGTTAGACCTTTTGAGTTTCTCCAATATTTTGTGTTTTTACTTCAACCACGGTGTCTACATAATTTTGTGATTTACTTCAGTAAAGTAACCAGTCATTATATATGTACGACACTTAATAATTTATCCCGATTCCATCTTGATTGAAGGGTTCTGGTCTGAAGCGTCGACCACCCTTTTTCTCCCACTGATGCCGCTCAACCTGTTAAGTTCTGCCAGTCGATTGCTTGATGCAGGGAAAAGTCAGCCATTATTGCCGCTGGATGTGGATCAGGAACTGGTCCCTTCTCCATTGCTGGGACAACTTTAGAGCACAAGTTCTTGGCTTGATGTTCTCCCTTTCGTAATAGCTTTACAACCTCTGAACGATGTTACCCAGAGAGGCTTCCAATGAAAGAAACAAGGATGTTGCCAAATCTGGGGAGTGATAGATAAGTGGATAAATTGGTCAGGCTGAGTTTGTTTTCTCTGCAACAGAGGAGGATGACAGAAGATTTAATGGAGACATTTTACATTATCCAAAGCCTGGAGTAGCTCTGCTCCCCCTTGTCACTCAAAAACTGTGACAGGTGCACGATTGAAAGCTAAGTGCATCATAGCATGATACAGGAGCTGATCTGCTCAAGATTAGAGGAAGTCTCAGGAGGTACAGAAATTAACACAAACTTCCCTCCCATCCATGGACTCCATCTACATCCCCCGCTGCTTAGGAAAGGCAGCCGATATGCTGAAGGACCTATCACATGCCGGACACACTCGATTCTCCCTCCTCCCATCAAGGAGGGGGCTCAAGAGTGTTAAAGTGCACACCAACAGGCTAAAAGCCTGCTCAATTTCTGCCTCCCCTTGCCCCGGTTAAGATGCCACAGCTCAGCTGCCAGCTTCACACTCGCACCTCACAGATCAACGGTTAAATTGTCTCAAGCTTCTACTCAAGAGGAGGCCAGTCTGGTACTTCTCTGATATGCTGACAACTGGATCCAACACTGATGCCCCATTTGGATGGAACAGATTTTGAAGAGCTGTCAGGGAACTCTTTGTGATATCCTGGTCAATATTTGCTCCTTAGCCATCTAGAACAGTGATGCTAGTTCATCCAGTGTATCCTGGATTCCACTGAGCTCCCAAGCGTCATCCAGTTTAGGTTTTAAAGAATGTCAGGTAATGGTCATTGCCAATTATTTTTTTTTCTATCTGATCTCATTGTTGATATTAGGAGCTTATTGTGCATGACTACAGCGATCAGATCAGGCTCCTGAATGAACCCTACAATGGTGCTATGTCACACTTGCTGGGAACTAATTGATTTTTCCTTTTATTCTAATCCTATATTTTGCAAATAAAATTAAAATTAAAATTTCCCTTGACAGAGAAGGCAATATTTAAAGGACAAAGAGTTGTTAATTGGCAGAAGGATGAATGGGCTTTGAGGAAAAAGCAGAAAGAATGATGAGGGCAGACACAATTAAATGCTTGGATCAGCATGGAAGCACCGTTCCCTCTAAGTTGTGTGCGAACACGTGCACATATGACCTCCAACCAGCGCCCAAAGGAAATCAATGTGCGCACAAAAGGGCAGAATAAAATCTGAACTGAATATGTTACTTCATAGAATGCAGTCATACTTGTATTATGTTAAAACATGCTGATACAGTTTTATTAGCCATGAGAGATAGGCTGTGCCAAAATTATCTTGAAACAATTTCAAATTTTCAATTGCACGAGCATTCAGTGCGCACATACTTGTGTCACAGAAAAAAAATCACACAACGTAAGATTTTTGCACACACTGACTACTAAAAATTCGAGGGAGCATTGCACAGAGGTGCTTAACCTGCAAGTTTGCATAATTTTCTTGGATAGCATCAATATCATGGGATGAATGGTCTCCCTCCATGTTGTTTGATGAGAATTGCACATTGCCAGATTTAAGCAGCATTAGTATGTATTTTGATCAATATGGTTTATTGTGTAAAAACTATATAAAAAAAAAGAATGATCCCTATGTAGCCAAGGGGAATTATTCTTTGTTGTAGATCACTGTCACTGCCCCAGTACTCACCACACAGGTTAATAGTTCTGGAACTGTTGCCCTTCTGCCTGAACAGAGAGCTTGCACTGTTCCATATTTGTTGTTCGTTGCAGTTCTAACGGATTAAACCTCGTCATAAGACCCTTTTACAAGCTTAAGACCTTCTGCGTGCTTCTTAGCCAATCAACTTATTTTGAGGGATAGACTTCATTGAAACACTGAGTCATGCACAATAAGCTCCTAAAATCAACAATGAGATCAGATAGAAAAAAAAAATTGGCAATGACCATTACCTGACATTCTTTAAAACCTAAACTGGATCACGCTTGGAAGCTCAGTGGAATCCAGGATAGACTGGATGAACTAGCCTCACTGTTCTAGATGGCTAAGGAGCAAATATTGACCAGGATATCACAAAGAGTTCCCTGACAGCTCTTCAAAATCTGTTCCGTCCAAATGGGACATCAGTGTTGGATTCAGTTGTCAGCATATCAGAGAAGTATCAGACTGGCCTCCTCTTGAGTAGAAGCTTGAGACAATTTAACCGTTGATCTGTGAGGTGCGAGTGTGAAGCTGGGAGCTGAGCCGTGGCATCTTAACCCGGGCAAGGGGAGGCAGAAATTGAGCAGATACAACATGCAGCAAGAGAGTGGAGAGAAAAGCTGGAAGTGTTGTCAGTGTATCAATGTCATTAATAAATATACTTGATTTTCCACCCATAATTGTGTTTGGATCTTGTCCTGAAGTTGATGATTGTTTGATCAGATGCCTTTTCCTCCACACTGAACTAAAAAAAAATCAACAGCCATCAACCATCCTCCTTAACAACACTGATCTTTTCTTTTCTCTAGGACTCAACTCACCATCATCTTCAGGGGATCATCAATAATTTGCTTCGAACTGTGAACCAGACAGTTATTAAGATGGGAGACCACAAGTTGGTTGTAAGTAATTTCACTGGACCCAAGGCTGAGGCAATTATTTTCCTTTTGGTTTTGCGTGAGTGATCTCTGTTCAAGCTGCGTCTGGATCAAAGGGCTCTGTGGCTGTCACTGAGATGCAGGATGACTGGTGATCTGTAGGAGGTTCATAAGCTGCAGCCGACTCTTCCCATTAGCTTTGGAGAAGCCCGCTTTCTGTACTAGCTCCACGAGCACTCGGTCTGAGCTACATCCTTTGGAAGATTGGAGGTGATAGGTGTGATGTCGTTGCTGCTTTTATGTCATCATGTCAATAATGAAGCAATATTATATTGAGTAATTAATATGCACACACAGATTAGAATGAGAGACTTCAACATTCCCTAAAAAATGTGAATAAATGTTTCTTTCATCTTCTTGTGCAGCTGCATCAACATTGTGATACTCATAAGGCTAGTATCTGAAGGGGACAATCTGTCAATAATTGGTAAATAAACAAAATGGAAGCTTTATGGTTACACACGACAAGTTTCCATAGGAACAGCAAACGTAAAAGTATTCCTTTGTTCTTGCTCTTTATCAAAGCACAGACTCAGGTGTGGGGAGAAGGTTGGAACTACAAATTTTATCTGATGTTGTTTCCAGGAAGAAAATTGTTCCATTTCTTTTTACAAAAATGTTTTTCTCACACAAATCTTTGCTACAGTCTTGTGTATGATTCACTGATGCTTATGACTTCGTCTGCTACTCATGTTTTTACCCTGAGAGCTGGAAAGTTATTCAGTTAATTGTATCATGTAATCTGACCCAGAAACTGGACCATTGGTGGCAATTGTGCCTTCCAATCTGTCATAGTATCTGGTTATTGCTGGGACCATCAGTTGCTAAGGTGGGACTTTATTTAACGTGCACTCGAAGGCTAGTGTTCCGAATCATGTTGGCACCTCTAGCCCCTGAGCTAAATTCAGACCCAGTCTCTTCTTCCTCAGGGTATTGCATTGACCTAGTGCTGAAGAAGAATCTTGAAATTATATTGAAATACCACAGGAGAGTTAGCCACAAAGTTTTGTCAGAAATAATAAATGTCTGCCCAAGTAAGGTGGTTGGTGAAAGAAAATTTAAAAGCAATTGCTTTGTGTTTCTATTTCAAAGCCTTCTCTGGTAATCACTGGTTTGACCATTCAATGGCTAACCAATGAGCATGGGAAACACTAGAGTCTTGCAGCTTGCCAGTTATCATTTTGCTGATAAGATTTATGAACCTTTGATGAGACTGGAAGTATGGGCAGCAATGTGACAAGGAAAGTTGGATCCACAACTTGGGATTGGTATGGTTACAATGATAAACCAAATTAATAAATTTCTCCTATAATTAGACTGAGGCCATTTGAACAGTTGACTAAGACTCGACAGGATTAACTACCTGAACTATAGGTTGATTAACAAGGGTAGGCTGAAACTTATGAGAATTAATTTGCTTTCTGAAGCTTGACATGTAGCCAAAAGTAAGAGCCATTCAGGATTCATGGTCTGATAGTTCATTCAGGGTTGCTTCATACATTCAGCAAGAGCACTGGCTTTCAACACAGCAAGCAGATGTACACAACCAAAAGGAGTGTATCTTTAAAGGAAGTGGCTGTGCAAAACAGAGCTAAAGCGATACGTGCACTGCCCACAATGAAGGTCACGGTGCCAGATTCCTGGAATATACTCACTTGCGTCATTGTGTGGTTAAAGTTCACTGTCACTTTTCAACAGCAAATGGCAATGAGATGTAAATGCCAGCACTGCCAGTAATGCACGCATCTGAAGATTTCACACTGAATGTTGATCTTTTTAATGTGCATTCATTTCACAAGATGCAGGCAATGTTTATAACTTGTCCCTAATACCCCTCAATCCAATGTCTTGCCTGGTCATTTTATAGTCACATATTAGAGACCAGAATATGTAAAGGTGGCCGATCTTCCCCTCAGAAGAAATCAGTGCGCCAGGTTAAAATCCAATATATTTGTGGTAATCATCAGTAAGACCACTGTTTCTGTTTTCAATTGTAGTTTATAAACAGAATTTAAAAGGACAACATTGCTCGAGCTTATTCCGCTAAATGATGCTGGGTTTGGTGTGAAAGAGATGGTTATTCATTTTCTTTTTAAATTATTTTTATTGATATTTTACAATGAAAGCAATTCATTTATGAAGTATGCTACAAGGTCAGAAAAAAATTACAATAATGATCATATGTAAAAGTTCTAAAGTGTACTCAAGACACTAAAATGGTACGTAGCAAAAAAGAAACAAAAGAAAGAAAAAAAGTTCAAAACCCCTCCCCCTAAGCAAGATTGAAGATTAACATTAATAAATCCAGGTGGCACAGTCTTAGAGGGGGACAACACAATGCCAAGATTCCAGTTTAACACAAAACCTTAAAATTATGTTCATAGACCAAGAATGAATCCCATAACATTTGGAATTTAATATTTGATTTATTAACTGCATATCTATTTTTTTTCCATTTAAACAAGACATAATATCCTTTCACCATTGTGTATATGTAGGTGGAGTATTATCTTTCCATTTAATCAAAATTACACATCTGGGTATCGACAAAATAAAAGATAAAAAATGCAACATTGAATTGAAGTTAGTAATACACCATCTTCTTGGAATGTTCCAAAAAGAGCAATTAATGGTCTAGGTTCCAATTTTAAATTTAAAATCGTTGATAATGTTTGAAAAATTTGCTTCCAAAATGTTTTAAAGCTAGTTGCAGATCTAAAGCATATGAATTAAGGAAACATCACCTGTTATTCATTTTCAAATGAGAAAAGAAAAAGTTTCCACTTTGTTTTTCTCTAAAACTGTAATCTTTAATGCTTTATCGGTTATGCGCAATACGTATGTGGAACTGGAAGAGGAGCAACATGTGCTTCAGTGCCAGAGCCCATTTGAATGTATCCTGCAACTGCGCAACTATAAAAGTACTTCAGATTTTAGGCTTTTCAGAGTCTGCACGTTCTCCCGGTGAGTGTGTTGGTTCCCTCTGGGCGCTCTGGTTTCCTCCCACATCCCAAAGATGCATGGTGGTTAGGTCACATGGCCATCAATTAGCCGTAGTGTGTGAGTGTGGTGGAATCTGGGTAGTAGCTAATGGGAATGTATGGAGAATAAGAAATGGGATTAGTGTTGGATTTGTGTAAATATAGCTAGCATGGACTCAGAGGGCAGAATGGTCTTTTTCTTTGCAATATGATACTATGAATTCTATAGCCATGTTGAGGTGAAGCAGAGAAACATACTCGAATGGGGTTAATAAAAAGTTTGAGAGCTGAAACATTATTATTGATCCATAATCTTGGAAGTGGCCACGCAAGTAGATAGAAGGGTAAGAAGGTGTGCAGTGTGCTTGCCGTCATCGGGTGGGGCACTGAGTATAAAATGAACGAAGTCATGTTGCCATTAGATAACTCTTGAGTTAGGCTATACGGACTATCGTGTGCAATTCTGGTCGCCAGGAACAGAGAGGAAGTGGAGGCTTTGGAAAAGGGACAGTAAAGATTGGCTGGTTTAGAGGGTACGGACAAACTTGGATTGTTCTTTCTGGAATGTCGGAGGCTGAGGGCAGACCTGATGGAAGTTTCCACAATAATGAGTGGTGTTGATAGGGTGGACAGTCAGAATAAAGTATTTAAAGATGGGAGGGGGGGGGAGGGAGATTTCAAAGGAGATATGCTTGGCAAATTCTTTTCATAGGTGCCTGGAACAGGCTTCACGTAGTCATGGTGGAAGCAGATACAACAATAGTGTTGAAGAACCTCTGATAGATGCATTAGTAAGCAGGGAAGAGAAAAGTATGCATCAAGTGCAAGTTTTAGTTTGATTTGGACACCATGTTTGGCACAGACACATAGGTTTTAGGGTCTGTTCCTATGCTGTTCTCCTTTCTATCTCCACTTCAACATGCACGAAAATGAAAGAAACCCATAATAATCAAGACAATGGTAATCACACTGGGGTGCCTGTAAGAAATGACATGGGAAAATTTGGCAAACCTCGATTGATATTATAGTGGAAAGTGTGTTGACCACTTGTATCATGGTCTGGTATGCGGCCACCAGTCAAGCTGAGTTGAAAGCCTGGAAAAAGGTGATGGATACCATCACCATTACTCTCCCCATCATTAAGAAAATCTACATGGAATACTGCTGTCACCCAGGACATGCTCTATTCTAACTGCTGCCATCACAAGGCTCGTTCAGGAACCGTTGCTATCCCTCCACCCTCAGACTCAACCAGATACTCACTTAAGCACCTCTTACTTTGCACATTAATTATGACAGAGCATTGTTTTTTGTTTTGCACAATTTGTTTACATTTCTCTCTTTGGTTTATGCACTTTTTTTCTGGGGTACAGTTTACAGTTACCGAAAAGTAGAAATTCTGCCTTGAAAAGAATCTCAGGGTTGTATGTGATGTCATGTATGCACTCTGACAATAAATCTGAAGTTTGAAATTTACACTTAAGTATCATATTGTTGTAACTTGAGGATAAAGATACAATGAAGAATAGTTTCAAGTGACAATAAACCTAATATGGATTTCACTCTTCAGTTCTGAGAGTGACTGGGCCAGAATTCTGAGCATGGTGCCATTGAAGTGAATGTTTGTTTAATCTTCACTGGTCATCATGAGGATCTGGACCAGTTTTATTCCTCAGTCTCTTAACCTGTCTTAAATTGCTCAAACTCTGGTTTAAAAGGTTCAGGGAAAGGGGCTGGATTCACCAAAGGAAAAAAAATCTGGTTGCCTGGGGAATTAATCCTTGGAAAACAATCACAAGTTATGTGGTGGGGTAGTGAGCTGCACATGCTTGTTCAGGGAAAGAACTGCAGAAAGAGTATTCTTCTTTTGATCCATAAAACGAAGTCAACATGAAATAGCTTACTTTTTAGGTACTCATCAGAATTGCTTCTCCTTCCACCTCAGGGCTAGTCAGAGTTTGAAAGATATAATTCTTGTTGGAAGACAATGAATCAAATTAGCTCACCTTGTAATTGTGACAACTCAGTTGCAAAGAGGACTGCTGACCTTCCACACATGCATGCACTTACACACGCACACGCATACACACACACACACAATTTCTCCTCTCTTCGCTCTTTCTCTCTCTCGCCCCTGTTTTCCCTTACTCCCCCTCTCTCTCATTTTCTCTGCCTTCCCCTCTTTTCTCTCTCCCTCTGTTTTGCTCTTGCCCTCCCACCTTCTTTCCACCTCCCTCCCTCTATGTGACATAGAGCCACAAAACTGAAATGTCCCAAGACTATTCTACAGTGTGCTAGACTTTGATGATCTCAGTAAAATCAGGTCAAAGGTTAAGGTTTTCCAGGTTATCAGTGATTGTCACCAATGGTAGTTCAAGTTGTGGCTTGAAGATACCAGATGTAAGAAATTTCTGTTAATCAACAAGAAGTAAGCATTTAGCAGGACTTCTGTGGAGCTTGGAAAAATACTTCCCTGGCAGTACTTGGTTCTGGGGCTAGTCTTCTGACCTGAACACCAGCAGCCAGCATAGCCAGGCCTATACGTTGTTCTCCATGTCTCCTGAGAGTTGTGGCCCAGTAACGCAATATGCCTTTTGGACACCATGGAATTGGGGAAATATAGTAACAACACAGTTCCATAGAGAAGCAAAGGAGTTTTCTTGGAGCCCTTCAATCATCAGGTTGGCGGACACACCAGTTTGATGCGCTATAACGACCATACAGTTTGTAAACCTCTCATCAGTCGAGAGCAGAGATTCTACAAGTCCCTGCCACCAGAAATGAAAGAATTTACTCCAGAGTACAAAGGTGAGACATCAACAATCCTTTTGACAAAAAAAAAATTATTGTCAGTTTCTACATGACATCACATACTACCCTGAGATTCTTTTTTCCTGTGGGTGAGGCAGAATTACCACTTATTGTAAAAACTGCACAGTATACATATGTAAACAAAGAGAACTGAAAACAGATAACAAATGTAAACAAACTGCAATACGGAGAGAATAAAAAAATTAAAGTGCAAAAGTAAAAAAAAACAAGGACACAGAGGTGCAACTGACAGAGGTGTTGTTTGATCTTTATCAATGCTATGGAGTTTGCACGTTTTCTAAAGGTGGTCCAATTTTCTCACACATCCCAAAGACATAAACTGTTAAGTTGCCCCAAATGTGCGGATGAATGGTGGGATCAAGAGGAAATTGTGGGAGCATGTGGAGAGTGAAAAAGGAATGGAGTAGAATCAGTGCAAGTACGTTCGTGGTGGGTGTGTGGTCTTGTTGGGGCAAGGGGCTTGTTTACACGTGTGGCATCTCTCTTCGGCTAAGACAGGATAGCAGAGTTGGTGAAAATTGCTTTTAGGGCAGTGGATAAAGCCTATGTTAAATGAAGAACAAAGAAATCCAATTCCATTTCACACAGTTGCAAGAAAAGTTCCAAGATCAAATTTATTGTCAGAGTACATACATGACATTACATAGCCCTGAGTTTCTGTTTCCTGTGGGCCAGGCAGAATTCCTACTAATTTGTAGTGCAAACTTTACTCAAGAAAAGATACCTTTACTAAAGAGAGAAGATAAACAAAGAAAGAGATGTAAACAAACTGACTGTGCAAATACCAAACAGAAAAATAAATATTCAGTAATAAAAAATATGCAACAAAAGGTCCTTAAGTGAGTCCCTGATTGAGTTTGTCATTGAGGAATCCAGTGGTGAAGGGGTAGCAACTGTTCCTGAACCTGGTGGTGCAAGGCTTGTGACACCTCTATATTTTTCCTGATGGCAGTAGTGAACAAATTGTATGCCCTGGATGGTGTTGATCCATGATGATTGCTGCTGCTCTCTGTCAACAGTGTTTCATTTAAGTTTTCTTAATGATGGGATTTGTTTTACCTGTAATGTACTGGGCTGTGTCTACTACATTCTGCAGGGCTTTTCACTCAGTGGTATTGGTGTCCCCTATGAGGCCAAGATGCAGCCAGTCAGCAGACATTCCACTACACATCTTTAGAAGTTAAGTAAGTTTTCTGATGTCATACTAAAGCTGTGCAAACTCTTGAGGAAGTAGAGAAATTAACCAGCTTTCTTCACAATGACAATCCAGGAAAGGTCCTCCGAGGTAGTGACTCCCAAGAATTTAAATTTGCTCACTCTCTCCACCTCTGATCCCCCAATGATCACTGAATTACATACCTCTGGTTTTCTCTTCCTAAAGCCTACAATTAACCCCTTGATTTTGGTGAAATTGTTGTTCGTGCACCCTTCTGCCAAGTTTTCAATCTCCCTCCTTTATGCTGACTCATTGCCCTTTTTTTAGACACCCCACTACTGTGGTATCATCAACAAATATGTAAATGGTGTTGTCGAACTGAGCCACACAGTCATAGGTGTAAAGTGAGTCGAGTAGGGAGCTAAGTTCGCAGCCATGATGTCCAGTACTGATAGAGAAGGTGGAAGAGATGTTCTTACTAATCCTCACTGATTGGGGTCTGGAGGTGAGAAAATCCAGGATCCAATTACACAGTGGGGTATTGAGACCCAAGCCTTATTTTCTCATCAGTTTTGAGGGAATGATGGAGTTGAATGTCGAACTGCAGTCAATGAAGAGCATCCTGATGTATACATCTGCTATCTACAAGAGTACAAAGAAGTCCAGAGGAAGAACATTTTCCAAGTACTGAGAGCAGAGGTGTCATAACTGTTTGAACGATGAGTGAGATGGAATCTTTAACACTGAGAGTGGGCAGGCTTCCAGTTTCTAATCACAATTCAACACGTCTCTGCCGATGATGACAGCTCTTGTCGAGGCAATGATGTGCCTATACTGAATGAGAATTTCTATTTGCAGCTGAACACAAAATGTTTTGTACATTAGGCAGTGGAGAAGTTAAGTTCAGTGCTCTTTTACAAGTCAACTGTGCAGTGGCCCATCTCTCAGAGATGGCTGTCATTACATTGTCCCCACTTCTTACCATTTGCGGGATTTATGAATTTATCACTGACAAATGTTGGCAGAAAATTTACAGAGACAGAAGAATTTTGGAAAAATATGATCATGGAGGATAGATTCCTTTATGTGGAGTTGGATAAAATATTGTTCTAATTTAGCTGAGGGAACTTCTTTAGAGCTCACCAGAGAAGCCATTGCTGGAGTTGGTAGACTCATGGTAGAAATCGGTCAGCAACAACTGAGATTTGCACATGTCAATGAACATTCAGAGACTGCCATCAGTGATAACTTGCTCTTCCAAGGGGAGAATGTTTTTTTTCAGCCTTCTCCTATCTGCAGAACATTGAAGGTGATGAGAACTTTACAAGCTATCATTTCTGTCAACAATCTGGAAAATGTTTCACTGAATTTTTAACAATTCAGGACCAGTGGAGGTTTAGGACACTGTTTGAAAAGATGGCAGAAGCAGAAACATTCAGTACATTTAATTGGTATTTGTATATGTACTGTGGTGTCCAGGGCTATGGACTGAGAGCTGAAACGTGGATTGGTCAACCAACGTCAGGCATCTTGGGAACAATGGAATGAATGGCATCTTTCCATCCTGCAAACTTCTCTGACCTACTCTCAAGTCCCATAGAACTGATTTTGTAATGCACTATTTCATTCTCTCAGGTAATTATTTCAGAACTTGGTATTAAAATTTAATTTGTATTTTAATTTTAAGAAATTTATGAGGCTTCAGCTTTTCCCATCATCCCAAATATGTGGCCAAATTTATTTCCAAACTTTGCAAATTGTTTTTAAAAAGTGTTCAAAGTTAGGATTTTCTAATTCATGCTTGACTACCGTTGAGACTTCTTCAGCTTGATTAGCTTCTGTGCCTTCTGCATGACCTCCCCGATGCTCTCTCCTAAGGGTCCCGTGGAGCTGATGCCTGACAACTAATGTCGGCAATGCAAAATCCGTTCCTTCAAGATCATTAACCCTCCATGCCAAGCTCCACTGGATTTGTGCCACAAAATCTTTCCATCCTTTTTCTCAGCTCAAACTTGCTATTTGTATCGAAAGTATTTTTTTAATAGCCACCAAAATTATCGACACCTGCTTTTAAATTCAAGTTTATTGTATACCCTGGGATTACAGTGAGAAATGTTCGTGAGAAGGCCAGCAGGTCAACTCTAAAATGTATACAGCAGAACAAAGTAGAAGAGCAAGAGGACATTACCTTGTTACAGTGAGAGATCAGTTAATATATAGCCGGGCAGCATGAATATCTGTTGAGAGGTTAATTCAGGAGCCTGACGGCTGTGGTGAAGAAACCATCTTTGTACCTGTTGGTGAGCAACCTCACACTCTTGAGACTTTTCCATGATAGAAGGTGGAGGAGGAGAGTGTGGCTGGGCTATGGTGTGTCCTTCAGAGGATTGGCTGGCTCCAGGCAGTGGGAGGTGTAAATGATGTTCTGTGTGATGTTCTGAGCAGTGTTAACCACCTACTGCAGCTTCCTCTGACCTTGGCTGGAGCATTTCCCTTTCAATGCTGTCACGCATCAGGTCAGATGCTTCCCAACTAATCCACAACCCTGAATAAACAACAAAGTGTTTTTTTATTCAGTGGACAATTGTCATGAAGACTTTTCAGACTGCAGGCATGTAATGGCAAATCAACAGAATTTGCTGCTACACGAGCAATCTAAAAAGGAAAGTGCAGGAATTTTTAGTCAAATCCTGCACTGTGATTTATCCTGCAGGACCCCGACTACTTTTTTGGGGAAGCCTGCAGTTTAAATCGCACCGCAAAACTCACCTCATGAATTTGACGTCCAGGTGATGACTCAGGGCATGTTGTTCCACATAAAAGCACCGGGACTAACGTCACAGGAACGTGCACAGGGGTGCAGTGTAAATGATCAAGAGGTGAGTAATTGTGTTAATACATGTTAAATTTTTCACAGATTTTTCCAACATTCCTGTCTTAAAAAACACTAAGGTGTCACAAAGGCAAGCTGTCGATTTTGTGCTCTGAAGGTTTCATGTATCAGTTTGTCTTAACTAAGCACCTCTGAATCTAGAGGTGATAAATTTCACTCCATTAACTTTAAATCAGTTAAGATAGTTAACCAAAGTAATTAATCAAGTTAAACAGCCCTTCACACTACCCTTCCACCCCAACCATGAAGCAGCCCGATGTTAGTCTCCTCACATCCCAAACTTCCTCTCAGAGTCCACCAACAGCCGAGGAGGAATTCTCAGTCCTTAACTAACCCTCTAACCTGCACATATTTTGGATGTGGGTTGAAGCCACAGTAGAAAACTCACATGGTCATGGAAAGAACTGGTATACTGCACTCACACAGCACCTGAGGTCAGGATTGAAACTGCCAGCATGGCTGATGCTCCCATTGGAACTGTGAATGACAGCTGCCTTGTTGGGGATGTTTTACAGATGGACATAACAGAGCAGGTGCCATTGATTGAAAAAATAACTTTTTTAGTGGGTCTTTTTATAATCCATCTTTCTAGCCACATTTGAGGCCAGCTCTTTTGATTCCATAACTTCATTTGGGTTTGACCCAGAACTGTAAAACATTGAGATTGTTCATTACAATACTAGCATCTTACACCCCTGGTAATGTTGCTGAATGGTGAGCTGGTACCTTGTCTGCATTCTTTAATGGGCTATGGAAAACAGGCAGGGAGGTGGAGCTGAGTCCACGCCAGATCAGCCATGAGCTTATTTCTGAATGGCAGAGCAGGTTTGTCAGGCTGGATGCCAACTCCTGCTCCTATGTTCTTATGTATCGCTAGGAACATTAATTTAATGAGCTCAAGGCTGATTATGTGGACATGATGCTTCACTGCAACTCTCAGTATAAAAGCCAGACCAAAAACAAAATCATGGCACCCTAAGAAATTGATACAGAACGGCTCTTGCTCTGATCAGATATTTATATGTATGTTGATCAGCAGAAATGACAGACTGATCTGTGAGCAATTGAGAGGCAAATTAAAAGTGACACATTTTAGAAATCTAATTTCACAATTGTATTCAATGCCACACAAAGAGAACTTTTACTCTTATACAGATAGTGTATAAATTCAACTGTGCCCCATGTGTCTTCTGCACAAGGGCTGCTCTCAGTTACTGAGGTAAGACACATATCTTACAGGATCACATGCAGCTCTCTTATTTGTGCGGTTTCACTCTCTTTCATACTTCTCAGACATTAACATCTTCATCTTCAACAGAGGGTAAAATGAATACATTTTCCCCCTTTCCTTGGCCAATCTCATCCCCATCTTAATTGTTGGTCCACTGGTATCTCGCTCAATTACCCAGACTTCATGTGTGAGTTTTGATCTGTGGATATGAGTGAAGGGAGAGTAGGTGTCACTGACCAACTCCACTGTGATGTCCACAAACAATACATTTTGCAGCAAGAATAACTGGCAAGAGTTTTGGAGCAGCATCTCAGCTGATTTGAATACTCCACATCACTTTGATTGGAGTTTCTTTACAACCAAACCGATAGATGAGTAAGAATAACTGGCAAGAGCTTAGGAGCTGTATCTATGCTGATTTGAACACTCCACATCACCTTGACTGGAGTTTGTTTACAACCAACCCAATAGGTAGCACCTGACCTTGTATTGATTGAGGATGAAGTGCTAAGATTCTTCAACTAAGTTCCAGTTTTACATAATGCAGTGTGTACATTTCTCTTGTAGGTTAGGTGCATAATATACCAGCCCATGATCTACGGCATCTATACTGCTGTGAAATCTTCTCCAGTCTGAGTCTGTTTGGGTCATAGTGAGAGAACTCCACAGCAATGAAGCAGATTCTTCAGCAAAACTTGTCCATGCTAATTAAAATGTTAATTAATAATAATTCCACTGTCCAATTAACCCTTTCCTATCCAGTTTATTTTAATGACATCATTATACTCATCCCTACCATTTCCCCTGGCAGTTCATTCCACATACCCATCACCATCTGTGTAAAAATGTTGTACCTTGGGTCCATTTTAAATCTCCCCCCTCCCTGCCCCCAAATTAATCCTCTAGTTTTAGACCTCCTATTCCTGGGAAAAGACTGTGGCTATTCACTTTAGCTATACCCCTCATGATCTTGAATACCTCTGTAAGGTCGCCTCCCAACTTTCTATGCTGCTGGGAAAGAGTCTCCGCCTTACCACCCTCTCCTTTTAACTCTAGCCCTCCAAGGCTGGTACAAATCCTCATGAATCTTTTTCACATCCTTTCCATTTTAGTGACATCCTTTCTCTAGCGAGCTGACCAGAACTGCATACAGTATTCCAAATGTTGCCTCAGCAATGACTTGCAGAGGTGCCCTGACCAGTGAAGGCAAGTGTGCCAAATTACTTCTTGACCTCCCTGTGCCTACATTTTCAGGGAAGAATGTACTCTTGAGGTTAGTCCAAGGTTTCACTAATTTTGAGAAACACAAGATTGTATTTTTTAATCTTCCTTAGATTTGACAAGAAGCCAGGTCAAATTCACATCTAAAGAGCAACTTTGACTTTTAAAAAAATTAATTTTAAGACACTGGGTAAAATTCACATCTAAAGAGCAACTTTGACTTTATTTTTTTTTACATAATTTTTTAAAATGTATTTAGACATACAGCATGGTAACCAGCCATTTCGTCCCATGAATTCGTGCCCCCCAATTTACATCCAATTAACCTGCACCTCTGGCACATTTCAAGTGGTGGGAGGAAATCAGAGCCTTTAGGGAAAAACCCCACAGACATGGGGAGAATGTACAAATTCCTTACAGACAGCACAGGATTCAAATCCCGGTCCCGATCGCTGGGGCTGTAAAAGCGTTGTACTAACCGCTATGCCAACTGTGTCTTCTGATTGCACCTTACTTTCTTCAAGACCTAAATCTATCCACAACTTCAAAAACACTGCCATTTTTAGGATAATTCTTCCAAGATTTTATTTTCACAAATCTGGGAGGTCACAGTTAAAAACTTAACTGCATAATTTTATTCCTCTCTAAATGTTCTCATTTTCTTGCTTAAATATTTTTATTTAGAATTACTGTATATATTCATGTAAAAGTCAACCTCATGCAAAAGTTGACACCCTGTTTTTGGTCAAAAAATCTGGAATTTTCCATATACAGGTGGTCCCCTACTTATGTCCAATGCAATTTACATACAACCGAACAAAAAATACTGTATAAATTTTTTTAAATAAAGAAAGATATATGTAAATATAAAAATTACATGTCACAATTAAGGATTACGGATCCAGGTGCTGTTTATTTTAACAGACCAACATGGCAGTGGCCGGGAGGGCATTGAGACTCCGCTGCTGCCAAATGTGTTATATTTTCAGGACATGAAGGCGGTGGCAGACCCAATGTTCGAGGTGGGGGAGGTGAGCCAAAGCCAGGTGCCGGTGGTGGTGGACAACATGTCTTACCAGTGCTGGGCAGGCTGGTTAGTGGACAAAATGCCGCAACACCAGATTAAGAAGATGTCAGACTAGGGTAACATACATCTGGCTTGCGTCCATTTCAAAATCCGACTGGTCGGTAAGAACAGAACTCGGACATATGTATCTCATGTAAAAATTGACCCTAGTCTCTCACTTCTGTCCTGACCACCCGTAGGCTGGAGCTCCCGACCTTTCAGTCATGAACTCTCACCTTAGCCCCTGGCCTCCTGCAGGCAGGATGCGTTCTGTGACACAGATACCTACCTTGGTCTCGACTACCTCCTTTTTGTGTCCATGCTGACTCCCTCGCTCGTTCCCGCACCAACCTCATCCTCCACAATGCTGAGATCTTGGAATACCTCCACTGCTGGATCCCACAGGCTAATTCCCCCACCATCCACCACTCCTTACCCTTCCCTACCCCCTCCCACCTCTCCCTACTCAACCTCCATCTCGCCCTTTGAGCTCCCCCTTTCATCCCCTGCCTCCCAACCCTTTGTGTTTTTACTTCAATTGCAGTGTCTGCAGACTTTCTTATGGTTTTTGTTACTCGGTAGGATGTTTGTGTTTAATGTGCAGACCCAGGATTATAATTTTAATTCATTGTGTTTTACTTTGTTTTGAGATCATTTAGACTCCCGCTGCTGATAATATATTTTTGGATTCTAGTGCGAATTTCAGCCCCTTAAAAGTAATAATCAACCCCATCAATTTAACATTAAAAAATGGTTGAGGAAAGGGAGAGTGTTGCTGGAGATGGACCAAGTGAATTTGAGGTCACGGTGAAATTTGGAAGGAAAGTGGATGAAGTCAATGAGCTCATTATGGGTACATGAGACAGCTCCAGTCATCAATGTAGCAGACCAAGAGTTGAAGGGCTTGCCTGTGTAGGCTTGTAGCATATTCTCCATCCAGGACTAACCCACTTATTCTCTCATTGCGACTAACCAGTTTACGTAGTACCAAAATTAAAGCAAATTTACAGAAGAACCTTTAATATTATGACACAATACTGAACTTTCCTGAAAATTTTCAAGAACAGATAAAAGGAAAAACCAACATGAGAAGATTTTCAGCACATGAATTGGAAAAAGTAGGGTAATGTGTCAGTAACCAAGTTCAGGTGCATTTTTTTGTTGGTGCTGTTTATTGTCAAGAATGTCAAAGTGATGGCCCTTTTTTAAAATCGTTGCAGTTTTTCCCCAAAGTTATCAAGCTTATTAATTGTAAATATGTGTTCTACTTTAGTTGGAGTATGGATGTATGGGTCCATTGTGTAGTGTACACTTGCGGACAATACAGAGGAGATTAATAGGAGTAATTTGGATACATGGAACATCTGAAGAAAATGAACTGGTTTCCTTTGTAGCAGGGAATTTCACGTCAGTCTCCAAGATTGTGAGAAATTTTTATATTGCACCTTGAGAAAGATTGTTGCCACTGGTTCGCGGTAAGTAATTCAGGATTTATATTATTGCCAAGATAGTAAGTGAGGAAAAATTTATTCTTGTAGAATGTTATTTTGATCTGGAATATAGTGCCTGGAGTGCTGTGGTGGTGGTGGAAGAAGGCTCAGTAGTCACTTTGATAAAGAAATGTGTTCATAAACAATAGAGAAGGAACAGGGAGTGGGGAATCAATGTACAACTCTTTCAAGGAGCAAAACTTGGGCTCTCTGGTGTCCGATTCTATGCAGCTCGATGAATCCAGTGGGTCAGCTGGAGATATAACATGCAGGTGGATGAAGAAATACCAGGGCTGTTGAGGCTTCCTGCTACTTTGTGGCCATAGAAATGGGAAGAAAGCTCAACTCCGCTTGCCCCTTTGCAGCACAAAAGCACGACAGCAAGAATCAAATTGAAGATCAAACTGCAGATAACTGATTGCATCGCAGGTTAGTTTGGCAACACAAGTGTCCAGGAATGTAGAAGGTAGCAAACATAGTCTGGTCCATCACCGGCTCTGACCTCCCATCCGTTGCAGGCATCTGTGTGAGATATTGCCTCCAGAAGGCAGCCAGCATTATAAAGGGCCACAATTACTCTGGCCACAATTTCTTCTCCCTGTTACTTTTGGGCAGAAGGTACAGAAGCTTCAAAACCAGCGCCTCAGGTTTCAAGAACGGTTTCTCTCCAGCAGCTATAAGTCTCTTGGACTTCTCCTTGCTGCACTAATTGTGGACTGTCAGAACTATTGCAAGTCATTTTTTTGCATCAGGATTAATGTGAATATTTATAATCTATCTTATACATTTGTTGTCTCTTTTAATTTAATTCAACTAGTTTACCATTATAGTTTTTCTTTGCAAGTACCTGTTTGGCTGTAGCAAGTAAGAATTTTGGACATTTGTACATTGTGCAATTGGTATGACAGTAAACTGATTATCATAGCTTGTTCTCTTCAGAGCCAAGGTTTGAGGCTCCTTTATTGTCATATACATAAACACAAAATTTGTTTAGTTTTATTTGCCCATCAAGGGACACAGAGAGGCACCACTAGTCCAGCACCTCAACCAAAAAGATTCTGGGAAACAAAATTCCCCTTAGAGATACCGAGTATCTATGAGACCTGCCAGCTCTTCTGATGCCACTGACTCCTGTACTCTTCCTGTCCTGTCCAGTGATGCACCTGAACTCCAGGCACCAGACTCCCCCTCCACAGCCCCTAGTCCAAGCCCCAAAGTGATTAAGATGCTGTCAAAACCAAAGGCTCTGGACACCCTTATAAATCCCAATCTTGATACCTGGTTCCCACAAGCCGATTTCCAGCAGCCCGCAGCCTGGGTGCGAGTCCTTCAGTTGCTGAGCCTTTCAGTTGCTGAGCCGCTTCATGGTCCATTGCTGTAGTCTCCTGCCCTCTAGGGCCCTCTCCCTGGGCTTTCCCTTCTTAACAGGGAGGGGACGATGCTCTCCCACACAGGTGTCCAGCACCTGTGACTCATGTCCAGGTGACTCACGTTCTTTCATGAGTCTGCAAACCTCACAGTTTGGCAAAAGGTAAGTACAATCGGGCTTCATTATCTAATAGCTCGAATACATTGGAAGAAGGTAGGCTTAACTCACAAAGAGGCAATTTTGAAATCAAATTTTGTGTTACAGTTCCCAAAAATAGAATTGTGACATTGAGATGGTTGGACTGTCAATGAAGTTCATCGGGTTTGGTAATCACTTTGAATCTTTCATTAATTTGTGAGTTCCAGTCCACACCAATGTGGTTGATTATTAACTGCCTTCTGAGATGGCATATCAAATCATGACTCCTTGCCGAAGTGTCACTAAGAATTGATAAAAGCGACCGACCTTGCCGTCATAGCACATGTTCCTTGAATGAATGCAAAAAAAAAGGTTTTAATTCAGTTCCAGAATTTCACCAGCTACATGTGAAAATGTGTCAAAGTCTTTAGAATTTTATCCACTGAATTTAAAAACAAATCTCTCTTCTGGTACTGATCCTGTGTTCGCATCTCTTGTTAATGTTTTGGTAAATCATCAGAAATAATTGAGCTCTTTCCTTCTTAAATCTTTTCCAAATTTTCTCTCATCTCCTTGAACAGAGTATTTTTCCAGTGTCCTGCTATAATATTACCCCATTCTCTCAATCGTAATATTGGATTGGATCATTGCCTGTCAGAGTTTCCATGGTTTGGCATGCCATATGTCCTTGTGTATCATGAAAGTGAATTTTAAATAAAAGTAGACATGGTGCTGCAGAGTGTAAGTCAACTCTGCCAGGTTCACGGTGAGAAGGTCTCTTTAAATGTAGGCATTCACCATGGCATTGGCACTGTAATGCACAGCACAGCACAGTGCCTCTCAATCTAAGAGACGGGGTTCAATCCTAATCTCTGCGCTGACTGTGGAGTGTGTATGTTCTCTCTGTGACCCTGTGGGTTTCCTCTAGGTGCTCCTCTTTCCACCAAAGGTGCGCAGGTTGTCAGGTTAAGCGGCCACTGTAAATTGGCCTTGGTGTGTCGGTGATCTGGAGAGTTGATGGGAATGTGAACATAGACCAGTATAGCAGAGGAACATCTTGTCTGTGCCACCCATGATCCCAGTCTAAACTAATCCCACCTGGCCACACAAGACGCCTATCTCTCTTGTCTATCTATCTGTCTGTCTAAATGCCTGTTAAACATTGCTATCTTATCTACTTCTTTAACTTCCTGTGGCAGTATATTCAAGGCACCCTCCATACCATTACCCTATGTAAAATAAAAGCTTGCTTCATAAATCTCCTGTAAACATTTCTCCCTAACCTTAAATCTATGCCCTCTCGTATTTGACATTTTCACTATGGGAAGAATTTTAATCGGTGGGATTAGTCTCTGCTGCGAGACTCCATCACTCCAGTTTAGTGGCTCCAGTCTGATTTGCAATCCACTTGGAAGATGACCCTGCAAGCAAAGCACTTGTGGGCTCATCTGCGTTTTATACAAAATCACCTTCTGTTTTGTGCAGTCAGTGTGGGTCCGTGTTTAAATCCAGGAATCCTAGCCGCACTCTTGGATGGCTGTGTCATTTCACATTGATGAGGGAATTGAGTGTGAGTACAAGTATCTCTCTCCTTTTGATTTCAGTCTTTGTTTAGGTCTATATTAAATGATGAAATTCTGTTAAATGTTTCTTTAAGCTTGTTATGCAGCAACAGTTTGGAGGAATGTCTCTGTGATAAATAGTACTGCAGCTCTCAGACCAGTGTCTCTGCCTGTCCCCACTTTCTGAAGGAAGCACCTTTACACCAACCCTGCCTGCAGATTAGAGTTGGTGAAGGATCTTACATCTTTAATCTCTCCCCTTTGTGTGCTCTCTCTCTCTCTCTCTCTCTCTCTCTCTCTCTCTCTCTTCCTTTCACTATTTATGCATTTCTGAGCATGTTTGCTCTAATCTTTGCAGTTTTGCTGAACTACAGCCACACGTGGGTGAGTAAAAACACAAACTGCTGGAGAATCTCAGCAGGTCAAACAGTGTCAAAAACACATAAAGACACTGTTTGACCTGCTGAGTTTCTCCAGCATTTTTGTGCTTTTACTTCAACCTTGGTGTCCACAGAATTTTGCGTTTTACTTCCACACGAAGCTGAGTGTTGGATTTATGGGACACCATCGAAATAACCTGTACATTTTAGCTGAGGACAGGAGGGCGTCCAACATTGAATGTACTGATGTGAGACCTCTCTTCGTCAATGGTGATGCACCCATTAACCTGTTTATTTGGGTCATCATTAGACAGATTGTTAAAACAATGTGCTCCTGCAGGAGATTATTTTTAGGCTTAACATGCCATTTCCTTGGATTCAACATGAACAGTTATGTCATATCAAATTAAGCTTCGAAACAATTGTGACTGATGAAATGCAGAGCTCGTCGCCACATGTGGTGGATGAGGTGATAGCAAAATTCAAAAAGAATCTTTGAAGGGGAAAGGAGAGAGTGCGGAAGGAGAAAGCATACGTGGTATAGATCTGTTTAGCCACATGACCTGTTTCTTTGCTGGGTATTTCATGTTAAGGCAGAGCTTGTTGGACAGGAGGGTTAGGTTTTGGATGGGATATCACGAAATTTCAACCAGGGATCTGAACCTTAGCAGTGCCCTCTGATTTCGGTTCTGCAGCCAACACGAGCAGATTCTTTCTCTGTGTCGACAAGGGGCACTCCAAGATTTCTGGGAGCGAGAGGGAACTGCAATGCTAAATCTGACACCAAAAAGCCGAAAGATAATGACCAGGACAAATGTTACCTATTTTGTTAAGAATGAATGAGACTGCAATCATTATTGGGCTGAATCGATTTTGCCTGCTTACTTGGAAGCTTAAATGCTCCATTGCATCCATTATTGCTGTGTTCTCTTCTGTTCATTAATCAAAAATAAACATTACCAGACAGAGTGCTGCATTAACCAAATATAATTCTAAAATGTTCCATCGCTGTGTAAAGTGGCCTTAATTCATCAGATGATATGGGTCACCTACACTGCTCAGGTGTTGCTTCACTGCGCAGACCCACAGTGCTCCAGCAGTAAAAAGGGTCTGAGTGCGAATTTCCTTACCTCCATACCTCAGCATTTTCGCTTTTGCATATAACAGGGGTAACTGGGGTTACCTGCCTGGACCAAAGCAATTGGCTGCATCTCTCCTAAAATGTAGAAGAGATCACTCAACAGCCCTTGATTTCCGAAAGTCACACGTGACAAACGAGCACTATTTTGTTTATGGCAGTTATTTTGACATTGTTTGCTCACAGACACCAAAAACAGGTTTTCTTAGGCTTGCGTGGCTTACTCTTCAGCTCCTGTTTCTGGCTAGACTGGTTGTCAGCATTCCCTCTGGATGGGTGCTGTTGCTGTGAACTTTCATCTTCTCTTTCCAGGGCACGGAGAACATGATGGAATCTGCCTTCCTGCTGTCTAAAGTCATATTCTACACTGGGGAAAAAAATACAGATAGATCAAATAGAACTGTGTCGATTAAAAAATATATATAACAGTACCTTAGGTTAAGGTGACCAGTGTACTACAATCCCTTTATTTTATGCCAACTTCCGTTTAATCAGTAACATGAGATAGACCCTGGAACCTGAGCCCAAATGCTTTCTCTTGGCAAATGGGATGAAACCTCTTGGATCTGTTACGACCGTGTGCAGTTTTTAGTGGCAACAGACAATTCTCCACTGATTGGCTATCTCGCACAGGGCGACATGAAGCAAGGCCTGTTAGGAAAGGAAGAGTTGTAGCATTTTTTTGCGACAAGAGTGTTCGACTTCATTTGAGACTATGCGTGCTTGACCCAGATGCTGTTAGCATATGAATGCTTGAAAATTCTTGTGCCTTCATGAGGGCAAAATCCCTTGTCAAGTTACATTAATCATATGACTGATATTTAATGCTGCATTATATTCTTTATGGAAGGAAAATGTTGAAATCTATCTTTATCTCCTCTCTGTAATTCTTTAGGAATCCAAATCCAACCTTCTCCTTCATTGATAAAATACAGGGACCTAGGAAATATCTTTGATAGATCCAATTTCACACAATTACTAAAGTTAAGAGTTTTCTACTGCAACCCAATGCTGGAAGAGTTGGAGTAATTCCAAGCATTGTCCTGTTTGTTGGTATTATTGGTACTATTGGTAGTGAGAATACATCCATGTGAAGTTGGTTAGCTCGTCGGCATCCACAAATATTTTAAATTTGATGACCAGGGTTAGTTCTAAAAAGGCAATGCTATCAGTTTATTTGAAGGACAATACAACAAATCTCTGGTAACTCTTCCTTGCACATAAAGGAAAGCCAAATATTGATCTGGAGACTGAAATAATCAATCACAAAAAGCAATAAGTATCTCATTTTGTTAAACAAAAGCATTTTCCCCTATTGGGGTTAGTTGATCATTAGTCTTCTGAAAGACAGGCAACGATAGCATCCAAATATCAGAAGCTCTCAGCTTAGCCCAACTTAACATTAAGAAGCAGTATGTGAGATCATCTAAACTGAGTACATCAACAATTGCTAGCTATAGAGTCATAATGGCATGGAAACTTGACCACACTGACCAAAATGTTCAACCTGCACTCGCCTCACCTGCCTGTATTTGGCCCATATCCTAGGCATGTATCCATCTAATGTTTTTCTTAAACGTTGCAATAGTACCTGCCTCAAACACCTCCTCCAGTAGCCCATTCCATACAATCACAATCCTACGTAAAGAAAAAGTTACCCCTCAGGTTTCTGTTAAATCCACTGCCACCTCACTTTAAGCTAAATTTTATATACAAGTAGCAAGATTCAGAAAAGCCCAAAACTAGCCTCCCAATGCAGACCAACTGATATCTCCACAAAAAGGAAACCAGCAACACAATGTTTGGTGAATAGATTTGGATGAAGAAAGGACTTGGCTCCTTTCATCTCATTAATGAAAATTTCAAATTCCAATTACAGAATCATTGAATTATACTGCTTAGATATAGGCTATTCAGCCCAGAGTTCCTGCGCTATTGCTGAGAAAGAGGTACTCTAGCTTCCCATTTCCTTTTGCTCCATCATAAACTTTCACATTTGTCTTTTTTCAGCTCCTTTTAGAGAAATATTATTGAATCTACTGTAGTGATCGAGAGCTACCACAACGAAGAGTTGGAGATGCTGTGTGTGTAGCCTCTTGGGAATATTGCATCTTGGGAATGTTGTTGCATCTTTAGTAGATCCAAGATGGATGCCTTCCCATGTGTATGTTCTGTTTTTAGAGCTGGTTGTTTAGTTAGTAAATCTAGTTGTTTTACAAAGAACCCAAGTTTCTTTATTGTAAAAAAAGAAACATCACATGGTACCAGGAGAGGAAGAAACAGCCAAGTTCTGCTATGCACAGGAGGGAAAGCAAAAAAGAAACACACAGTGTGGATAGTGAGTAACAGTCGATGTCAGCAGAGAAAATATGGAGGGTTTAAGAGCTCCTAACACTATAAATTGGACTGGAAATATCGACCATGAATGGAGGCTGTTTAAACAAATGTGTATGCTTTACCTGCAAGCAATTGGGATTGAATGCCAACTGGATACACACAAGATTGCAATACTATTTACCGTGATGCGACCTCAAGCTCTAGAGGTTTTCAACGCATTTGTTTTTTGCCGAGGTAGAAGACCAGAACAAATTTGACAAGGTTATCAAGATGGTTGATGAACAGTGTTCAGCAAAGAAAAATGAAATGTTCAAGAGGTATGCGTTTTGCTCGTGCACGCAGCTGCAGGGAGAGAGATTTGATAATTTTTTAACAGACCTAAAACTAAAAGCAAGAACATGTAATTTTGGACCATTGCAAGATTCAATGATCAGTGATAAAACTGCATTTGGGATTATCGATAAGAAGGTGAGAGAGTGTGTGCTGCGAGAGACAGAGCTTACTTAGGTGGGAACTGTGAAGCTACGCCATTCCAGTGAACTAGCTCTGCAGCACACGAGGATGTTCAATGATAGTGTGAAAGCCAGTGAAATTGAAGGCAGAGTGATAACCACAGTGTATGGTCACACACACAAAAAAAAGAGATATAGGGGCCAACAAAAAGTTGGAGAGACATTCAATTGTAAACTATGTGGCATTAATCATGCGCCAAAGCAATGCTCAGTTTATGGGAAAGTCTATAACAAGTGCAAAGGATGGAATCACTATGCAAATCAACATTTTTCCAAATGGAAACTAAACAGAAGTAAAAGTGTACAAACTAGAGAAGACACTGTACACTCTATAGAAGAAACTGCTCTCAGTGATACAATTTTTGTGGGCATGGTGGTGCAGGAAGTGAACAGTGTTAAATAGGATAATGAACTGTATCATTGCATACAAATGGAATAAATATTCCTTTCAAGTTGGATACAGGGGATAAGGTCAATTTGATCTGTGAGTGTGACATCAGGGCAATGAAGATAAAGCCATACATCCATGCAAATCCTGTACCGCCCAAAGCATATAATGGACAGAGTATCAACTAAAGATGACTAAAGTATAAACTAAAGATGAAAGATAAAGATCACCACCTCAGGTCTGCTGTAGTCCCAGATGGACATTATAAAATGCTTGGTGACAAAACATGTGAAAACTTAAAGCTAGTCAAGAGGGTGTTCCACATTAACAGCGACCATTCACAGAACAGTGTAGAGGAAATACTGGATCAATTTCCCAACATCTTCAAGGGGTTTGGAGATTTATCATTCACCTATAAGATATAGTTAAAAGAGGACGCATAGCCAGTAGTGCATGCCCCGAGGCAGGTTCCAGCTCAAGCAGGAACTCGACCAAATGTTGGCACTGAGGTTATAACGAAAGTGGTGGAGCCCACAATATGGGTGAATTCAATGGTGTGTGTCAAAAAGAAGAATGGTGACCATCGTGTGTGTATGGACCCAAAAGACTTGAATGCCAACATTATCATATTAATATACTGTTTGGCCAATACTCCAGTCCGAGGAAACCTTTTGAAATTTCCTCAGCTCCAGAAATGCTTCACAGCACAATGGAGCCGATCATAGAAGGCATAAATGGGGTATGTTTGCACATGGATGACATGATCCTATGGGGATCCACACAAAACTATCACAATGAAATGCTCATCAAAGTGCTACAACACATCTAGATGTTTGGATTAAAGTTAAACAGAGAAAAATGCCATTTTGGTGTGAAGAAAATAACCTTTCTGGGAGATGAACTGTCAGAGCCAAACAAAAGCAAGGTGAAAGCAATTTTAAAAATGCCCAGACCCACTGACAAAAAAAGATATATTGAGAGTGCTGGGAATGATTAATTGCATTGGTAAATTCATATCAAACCTGTCTTCCAAAACAATGTACACAAGGAAGATGTTACAGGACAAATGTGAATTCAAGTGGACAGACACCATGAGGAAGAATGGGGACAACTGAAGACCATTCTAATTACAGAACCAGGATTTTTGATGTTCTTTGACACATCCAGAAAAACAAAAAAATATCTATGGATGATTCAAAAGATAGAACAGGTGCTGTACTAATTCAGGCCGTAGGAGAAGATTGGAAGCCAGTAGCATACACATTAAGGGTGATGACAACATCTGAATGTCGCTATGCACAGATCGAGAAAGAGTGTCTAGGTCTGGTCAGTGGACTCGAGAAATTACACAGCTATGTGTATGGTCGACCAACATTCACGGCAGAGACCGACCACAAGCCATTAAGTATCAAGAAAAATCTCAGTGAAATGTTGCCACGAATCCAAAGCCTGATGATGAAGCTACAATGTTATGACTTTGAATTGGTGTACACACCAGGGAAACTTATTGTGCTGGCTGATGCGTTATCCAGGGCAACGATGCAGAGAAAATCACACAATGAGAGTTCCACAGAGACAGATGTGAATGTCCATGTGAATCTGATCACTGAATCTCTTCCCGTATCTAACATGAAATCCAAGCAGATTGCAGCTGAAACAGAGAAGGACATAGTTCTACAGAAGGTCATCAAGAACCTGAATG
Organism: Narcine bancroftii; assembly: GCF_036971445.1. Taxonomy (NCBI): domain Eukaryota; kingdom Metazoa; phylum Chordata; class Chondrichthyes; order Torpediniformes; family Narcinidae; genus Narcine; species Narcine bancroftii. The sequence continues at coordinate 49,877,202 of NC_091477.1, forward strand.
AAAAATGGCCTCAAGGTGAATGTCAGCCATACTACAACATCAGAGCTGTATGGGCTATGGGCCATACTCAGACAGAGCAGAATTGACAATCCTCAATCACTGAGACAAGAGATGCTGAAAAGGAAGCATGAGGGGCTCCTTGGAATGGAACAATGCAAGAGGAGGGCCAGAACTGCTGTTTATTGGCCAGGGATAAATGCTGACATTGCCAGAATGGTTTCCAGCTGTGAGACTTGTTAAAAACAAACTCCACACTTAAAAGTTTGTGCTGCTGATGTTCATGTTATGTTTGTGTTGAACTTTAAATTGAAAGAATACTGTATTAATGTGCCATGTCAAGGAAAAGAGATGAGGTGCTAGACAGCTGCCACCAGGAGGAGTCAGAGACGGAGTATATATTACCTGGGGAATGTTCCATCTTGCAAATTATGTTGCATCTTTAGTAGATTCAAGATGGATGCTTTCCCATGAGGACTGCATGCATGTGTTCTGTTTTTAGTGTTGGTTGTTAAGTTAATAAATCTAAAAGTTTTACAAAGAACCCAAGTTATAAAAGAAACGTATCACCACCTTTTCAGGAACCACCTTCCAAATGATAACAATTCCGTGTCTGAAACATATTTCCTCATCTGTCCAACAAATGTAAGTCTTTCTTAAATTACTACAATGCTTCCAACCAATTATTCTTTTTTTGGTACATGATTCCAGGTGTTTGCTAATGTAATGATTCCTGGTATTATTCCTGGGGTGTGGAACAGCTGTGTCTGTGTATTGATGAGCAATCTTTCAAAGTGTTTGCTTTCCTTATCCTGTATCTCACATGTAATTTTGGCTCTCTTTCACTTCATAATATTGGAAAATAGCTTCTATTTTTTTAATGGTTCTTTAGTTTGTTTTAATCTGCACCACATTTATCCCAAACATCTCCATCACCTTGTGGTTAAAATTCCTCATTAAAACTATCTCAGGAAGTGTATTTTAATAATAATTTTTTAAAATTTTCTTCTTCATTATTCTTATTCAGTGATCTCCACATTTCTATTAAGGCTCCAATGACTCTAGCAGAATTGCTCACTTTTAATAAAGGAGTTAACCACTACTTTCATGTAATTGCCAACATAATGTACAACTAACACATTAATCAATTCATTTAAATGGGACACAGAGGGAACTTAACAGCAAACTAATTTTCATTATTATTGTTGCTTTATTGTATGTACATTGACATTATTCATTATGACGACCTAAAATGTTTTTGGGCCTATTGAATCTTATAGCTCCACCAGACTTCAGAATGGAATTTCTGACATTTCCTTATAATAACCAAAAGTAGTTATGCAATGACTCCAAAAATTGATCTCAATCAATTGTCTTTATCAGATGGTGTTCATTGAAATCTAAATGAAGTACAAAATTCCAATTAAACTCTGTCATTCATATGCCATAGTCTTGAGTGCAGAGGCTCATTTTAAACTGATTTTGCATATCATTGTCCAAGATTAGACTGGGGTTAAGCATCATGTTTGTGGCATTTGCATCTTGAAGGTCAATTCTATGGAAGATTAATGGAGGCTTGAGGATTCCCTGTGGGAAATGTGCTCTGAATATGGCCAATCTGGGTAATTGACTGTTGAGGCCATTTGTATATTTGAAGCTCCTGACCATTCTTTGGTTTTTCTTTTGTACTTAACAAAGTGAACATGAAATATTCTAATCAAGATTTATTGCATTGGGCTTAAAATAAATCAAAGGCTTCTGCATTTTCATAACTAACCATGGCAACCATATTTAAAATAACACATTTTGATGCAGACCTTTAGATTCGGGGAATTAAGTATGAACATAAATGCAATAGTTTTCAAGGTTTCGGCCAAAGGGTGAAGGACTGGAATATATTTTATGGATCTGTCCAATAGCCAATAGATGTACTGCAGACCAAATTACCTTTTTCTGTGTTATAAGGTTCTCAAAAGAATTTTTAAAATGCATAAACGAAGAAACTATCTTCTGAATGAACTCTATGGGTCAAACAGCATGAGTGGGAGAAGAAGGAATGGTTGATGTATCAGGTTGGAACCCTTCATCCTGATTGAGAATGCATTTTGGAGGTGACCAACATAGTAAGGACAAGGGAGCAGAGCTTGGATAGGGACTAGTAGAGAGCTTTGTTGGATGAGAGATCGAAGAAGGATGAACTGATGGGGAGGCAGAGGTAGTTGATTGGGCGTTCCAGACAATGAGAGAAAGTGTCAGGGGAAGGAAAGGGTCATGTGGATGATGGTGAGTTTTACGGGTTGAAGATGGAGATGTGGGGGGAGGAGGGAAGTGGAAATGAAGGCTACCTCTCCTGGAATCCGATAAGTGGACAAAATGTTACTGGTGATATAATGGAAAATGCATTCAATTCCCTTTTGGGGAAAAAAAATGATCAAAGTCAAAACTCAGACAAGTTTTGGTTTATTTATCTAATGCAGGTACTAGTCTATAGATGTGAAACATCACTATTGAGGATTCCAAAACAGTACATTTGTAAATAGTAAAGCAATAATGATCGAATTAAAGCAATGGAGTAAAAAAGAGGCATGTTTATCCAAAGAATCAGTAGGGGGGAGATTTGGGGATTATGCACATAAATTATATACTCATCATTATGTATAAATGTGTTTGAAATGGTGAGTTGGAATGTTGGTCTTTATCTCCAAGGAATTTCCAATGTTTCAAATTATATAGTAATATAACACCTTGAGCTAAAGTCATAGAGTTAATCAGGCCCTTCAACGCCTCTCATCTGTGCAGACTAGATCTGCATTCATTTTTAAATGTTGCAAATATTGATTAAAGAGGGACTAGCAAAATGGAACCGAGTCGAAAATATTACATTGCAAATGAGCCTTGCAATTTTCCTGTGCTTAGAAAAAAAATGTTGATCTGGGCTTTCAGGATGATTGGAGGATTGAGTTCAATTCTGCTCTCAAACAAATACTCGGCCAGTTCTGGAGTGAGCCAAGAGAAGCTGGAGGAACTCAACAGGTCAGACAATAACAATGAGTAGAAGTGGTCAAATCCCATGCTGTCATGCACTCCCATAATCTGCTCCCATAATACATAATCCCTGATTAAAGGTGATAATTGGTTAAAGGTAAACACCCAGCCAATCATTCATAATTCATAGTACATGAAGTATTGGAGCAAGTCAGCAAGTATTTAGCACAGGGCCCTTGAAAACGTGGGGCCTGTAGCATTTGCTACTTCATTAATCCGGGCCTGGATGTGCAGATAGTAGAAACTGGCTATCGTGCTCCCTCACTGACTCCAACTCTGTTTTTCAATTGGTTTATTTCAACAATTGTGAGCTATAAATGAATGCTGTGTTTTTATTTACAGCGGCTGGGCACCTTGTTGAACTTTGGGCACTGCCACTTCTGAGCAAACATACATGTGAGGATGAACCTTTGCATAACTGTAGTTCAGTGTTATTTTGTGAAATCTGATTCCTTGCCAGAAGAGTGAGTTAACTGTATTTGCATCCTGGAGAAGCAGTGCCAGTATGTGGGGACCTCAAGTCTTCTGTTTTATTATTTCATCTTGGTTTTTTTTTAAGATATCTTATGTTTTTGATATTTTCATGGACCTTTGAGTAAACTTCAAATAATTTACACCGACATACAGAAAATTTCCAATATTTTTATAATCAGTCTTCTTGAGAAATCAGCTGCAGTTTGTAGGATTTGTTTGCATTAAGTTTATTAGCCTTGCACACTGCCCTTAATCTAACATTCTTCGGATTGCAGATTTTCTTACCTATTGATCAACACCCAATATCCTTTAATTTTTTTTTTACTGATTATAAAGTTGTACTGTACAATAAATTTTACATTGGCAGCAGGAAATATACAAGCACTCTAGATCTCGGCTCCAGTCTGAACTTAATCCGTGTTCCTGACCTCTGTTGTTCCTAAACTTGATTCCAGTTTAACACTCAATCCATAGTCTGGCCCCTGGTCCTAGCTGTACTCAAGACTATTCACTGGCTGGATGCCCCACCTGCAATCTGGATCCCTGGCCCAATGGGTGAGCAAGTTTTCAAACTATATGGATTTCAGAGCAGACATTTACTTTTTTTAATGATGGCACTTCCGGCCCATGAAACACATGCCGCCCAAATGCACCCAATGGATCTCCCAATGCCTGGAGGGTGGAAGGAAATGAAAGCACCAAGGGAAAACCCACGCAGGTTACAGGGAGAGATTGTGACATGCTTGAACCCAGCTTGCTGGCACCGTAATAGTGCTGTGCTATCTGCTAGACTAACTGTGCCAGTTTATCAGAATTTTATGTTTATTATTAATAATTCAGCCTTCAACTTGAGTTCCAAATACACTGTCTTTCCAAAATAGTGGTAATTCCTCAAAAGGTCGCATGCCAGACTTAATCTTAGTCTTTACTGCATTGCTGGTGACCTGGCAGTGTGAAGCCCTGCTCATCATTGATTAGAATTCCATGGATTGAAATTTCATGATTTTCTATAAAAACAATGAAATATGCTCGACAAATTACTATCCATGATAGGGTTCGACAAGAGCCAAACTGTTTAGCACCTGATTAAATCTGAATAGGCATCCAACAATAACAATATTTCAGTTTCAGAACCCCTTGATGTTGATCAATCTTAGGTTATCTATACATTTAATTCTATTTATTGACCTTATGCTAACTAGACTGATTAGACCTAACTTTCAACACCATGACTTCTCACTTTGATTTAAAATAGCTTTGTCAGATATAAAACAAGAGCTTCCTTTATCACACTCTCAAATTTTATTCAGAAAGTAGCAGAGTAGATGCCAAAAAAGACTTCAATAATAGGTTCCTTTCCATACATGACCAGTGACTGAATGTCATTGCAAGGGCAGCTTTGTTTTTCATGCTTCAACATTTTGTGCCTGTTTCTGGTAAGTTTAACATGAAATTCAAAGCTTTGTGGAATTTGGCTTCTCAATGTACGAGGAAATGCAATTGTTGTGCACCGACATCCAATTTGCCTGGGATTAGATTTTTTTTCCATAATAAATTTTCCCTGATAGTCAGCAAAATCTTAACTGATGACCCCATCAGCAAACAATGACACCTGAAGGAGCTTACCAGTTCAGGTAGTGTCCATGGAGATATTGTGGTAAAAGTGAACCAACCCGAAATGTTGAGTGACCATCTCTCTCCATGGTTGCTGTCTGATACGTTGAGGCCCTTCACCTTCTAATTGCTCATAGATTCCAGATTCTTGTGTTTCTTGAGATGGCTCAATCAAGTCTCCTTTCATGATCTGTGAATGCAGTCTATCACGTTGACCTGCCGAAACCAACTTGTGGAGCTTAACCGGTGTTTTGCTGCATTTACCTGCTCCTGTTTAAATTTTGGCAATTAAGTAGCCCAATTCAATTCAAGAGTGGTCTGCCTTATCTTGAGTTGCACTGAATAGGCCTCATTATGCTGCTGTGGAGAATTTTTCATTGTAATTAGAAGAAACATTTATTAGGAACATTGAAGTGCTGTCCTCAGCTACATTTACATGACAAAAGTTTTCAAGAGCAGCAGAGCTAATGTTCAGCAAGGCTGGAGATTGAATTATGGATGGATTCAATTTTCCTTCCGCCTCCATTCTTTGCTCCTTTCCTTTATCCTTTTAAATCATGATTATGTTCACTGAATGATTGCAAAGTCAAGTGTGTCCCTGGATTATAAATTAGACTTGTCAATTAACCCACTCCACCAGGCAGATTTCATGAACTTGAGATTCTTCAGGAAGTCATTAAGATCTGTCTCTCCTGAAGGCTTGTCTGAACCAGTAAATTATTAGCTCTGTTTCAATTTTAAAATGGGCTGGAATCATATTCAAATAAAAAAACATATAGTATCAACACGAATCTGAATGAATGGCTTTTTCTTGCTTTGAGGCAGATTCGTCTTGCTATATGTGCAACCATGATTACAGGAATTCAGTTTTAAGACTAATCTATGTGCATTTATGCAAACATAACCTGCAATCTCAAAAAACAATTAGAGAGAGATGAGAGACCATTAGCCAGACATCAGTGATTGAGAATCTGTGATAGTAGGGCACCTAGAAAATATCATCAAATTTGTATCAAGTCAGTGTGGATTCATGAAAGCGATACCATGTTTGTTTTGAAATGAAACTTGTAGAATCTATAAAGGAAAATCAGTGGATGTTGCATATTTAGTTTTTCAGAAGGACTTTGGTGAAGTGCCATTTAAGAAGTGAGTTGAAAAAATTAAAGGACTTCTGCTTGGATGGAATCTATTGCTACAGATTGAAAAGGGTTGACAGAAGTAAAACAGAGGAGGAATAATAGCTTTTCCAGGTGAACAGGAGTGACTAGTGGGATTCTGTAGGGATCAGTGCTTGGAGGTTTCTGCTATTCATAGTATATGTGAACAATTTTGATGAAGGATCTATTTAATTTAAAAAAAATTAGACGTATAGCTCGGTAATAGGCCATTTTTGCCCACGAGTCCATGCCACCCAATTTATACCTAATTAACCTATACCCCCGGGTACGTTTCGAACAATTGAAGGAAACTGGAGCCCCTGGAAAAAGCCCACGCAGACATGGGGAGAACATACAGACTCCTTGCAGACAGCGTGGGATTCAAACCCCGGTCCTGATCGCTGGTGATAAAAAGGTGTTGCTTTAACTGCTACATCAACCGTTCCGCCCACGGATAACAACTAAATGTGCTATTTCAAAGCAAAAGATGTATGGTGAAAGAAATCACCAGCTCAGGCAACATCTATGATAGAAATGGTCAGTCACCATTTGGGCTGGGACGCTTTATGAGACTTTATGAAGGATCAGGTTTGCTTTTCAGAAATGAGCAGTTTGGAGAATTTAGAGGAGTGAAACACAAAAGTCTGCAGAAACTATGATTGTAGTTAAAGACATTTTAAGCCTGAAATCTTCTTCAAGATATGAGCGCAAAATAACAGACAGGTGACGTAAAAGGGTGGAGGAGAAGAGAAAAAAGGGCATGGGGAGGAGCATAGGCCAACAGTCAAAAGGTGATCATTGAACATGGATTGGAGGTCAGGAGAAGAAAGGTGAGAATTGATTGGGGAGGGAGTGGCTCGATTAATGCAGAGCTAAGAGGAAAGATGAGGTAAAGAGAGAGAAAGAGATGGAGCAAGAGGAAAGGAGAAATAGGGAGAGGAAAAGTGGAAGGGGGTTGTGGCCAGGGTGGATATCAGAAACCTGATAATTTGGCATTAATGCCATCTGGTTGGATGGTGCCAGATGGAAAACGAATTGTTGTTACTCCAATTCACAGGTGGCCTCAGTCTGGCAGTGCATGAGACCATGGACTGCCATGTCGACATGGGAATGAAAAGGGCTGTTACTGGGAGATTCAACAATCTTCTCTTGAAATCCATCAACAGTGAGTGAAAAGCAGAATGGCAGGAATTTGAGGATCAGATGGAAGAATTGGGAAGTCTCAAAATCAGCAGCTTTCCTTCCAAGTTTCTAAAGATGCATAGGCACTGCAAGCATTGAAGTTGATACTTGGTCTTGGTTATTTGGAAAATGTACTGCAGATGTTCTTGAGTTTTAACAATGAAAGAAAATGTGTAATAACAGTCTGGGTACTTGCTAGCAAAATCTTCATTGAGCAATTGGTTTGCATTATCATTATGAATCCATTTTTTTCCCCATTAATGGTTACTTTGGGCTGCCACAGAAGAGTGAGGAGCTTCCCTCCTTAAACCTCTCTGAATGCCGTGGTCACATTAAACAAGCCAATCAGTTCTTTAAACTCCAACAAATACAAAGGGTCAGACAGCATCTGTGGAGAGAAATGGTCAGTCATTTATTTTGTTTTATCTGGAACTTGTGTGATTTCTTTCCATTCTGAAGTGTCTCCCTACCTTCACACAGGAACGACCCAAACTCCAAATATCCGTATCACCCTGCCAGTTTAGCCAGAATACATGAAGTGCGCTCTTTAAGGGGGCTGGATGTCCTATTCGTTAGCTTGTAGTTCACGGATCACCCGAAGTTCAGTTTAAAGCTGCAGTCGATACATGAGAATTACTAGGGGTTGAGGATGTAAACTTCTGGAACCAAGATGAGTCCTTATTCCCATTCCGATGTTTTTTTTACACAGACTACATTCTGAAAAATTGGGAATTATTTCCTGAAGCACAACAGCGATGTTAAAAAAAAAAAAAAAAATCAAATCTGGTTGGAACTAAGTCTTCATAAAACAACCCGACATGAAATGTTGACTGATCATTTCTCTCCATGGATGCTGCCTGGCCCACTGAATCTCTACAGCTTCTCCCTGTTCTGATTCCAGTATGCATTTCTTGTGTTTTTCCAGCAAATACAAGCCAGGTTTATGAAACCTGACTTGACAATTTAACCCAATGAACTCTGAAAGCCCTTGGGCAAATTGGTGGTTTAATAATTCAAAACCAGCAATGTGTGTCACCCAGAAACCAGGCTCCATGTAGCTGAAACTAACTTCCTCCCCTGAGTAATTTAGCCAACTTGAGATAAAGGTTAACATTCTATTAGTCTCTTTGATCAATATTTGTGTGCACGTTCTAGCATTTCTGCAGTTATCACTCTCACAAATACTTTCCAATGAAGGTTAATGGATACCATTAAAGGGAAGATGTGATTGCCCTGGAGAGGGTGCAGCTGGGATTCACCAGATTGTTGTCGGGATTGGAGTATTTCATTTTTAAGGAAAGCTTCCATGAAGTGGGTTTATTTTTCCTAGAACAGAGGATGTTGAAGAATGGCCTGAAAGAGGAATACAAATTTATAAGGTGAGATACGTAAACTAGATAGTAAGAATCTTTTACCCTATGGCTATTGAGTAGTGAGTTTATTGTGAAATATGTTGTAAAATGTATATATGTACTGAAGTTCTCACTTACTGCAGCTTAAAAGGTACCTTGTTTTAAAAAAACAACCCTACAATACTATAGTAATAGTATCATAAGTTTGAGTTTATTGTCACATTACCAAGGTGCAGTGAGAAAGTGAGCAGTCCAATTAGACATCCGGCATGATTGATGTAGCAGTTACTGCGATGGCTTTACAGCACCAGCGATTGGGGTTTGAGTCCCATGCTGTCTACAAGGAGTGCGTCGGTTTTCCGCCAGGGGTTTCAGTTTACTCTTCCCATTCAAAATGTAGTGGGGATGTAGGCTAATTGGGTGTAAATTGGGCGGCACTGTCTTGTGGGCTGAAATGGCCTATTACTGTGCTGTATGTCATTTAAATTTATCCCATGTATAGTACAGCAAGTAAAACAGTGCAAATTTACAGAGAGAGATGAGTTAGTACAGAGCAAAGGCAATTTTTTTTAGTGTGGGGTTCATTCAGAAGTCTGATGTCAGTGGGAAAGAAATTGTTCTTGAATCTGTTTGTGTGTGATCTCACACTCATGAATCTTCCTTCTCATAGGGTTGGGGGGGGGGGCAGGTTGAAGTGAATGTGGCTAGGATCGGATGTGTTGGCTTCTTCTCCAAGGAAAGCAGGAGGTGTAAATGGAGTTGATAGAGAGGATGAGGGACTTGTATGATGGCCTGAGCATTATTCACAATTCTCTACAGTTTCTTGGCTTAGGTGTAATGGGAGCTGGAGATTTAGAGGAGATCTGACAGGGATTATTTCAGAAATGTTTGGAATCTGGATTGCTCTAATTGTAGGAGAGGTTACCCTCACAACAGTTGAGCAGTATTTGAATCACTAAAGCATTTAATGTTATAGACCAAATGCAGATAAATGCCATTACAATTGTCAGAGTAGATAACCTGGTCCAAAGGGATTGTGTCAGTGTTGTATAATTTGATGACTCTTTAATAAGCCCAAGCTGCTCCCACTACATAGGGAATGAAAAAAAAACGCAAAGCTCAGCTGGTCAATGTACTTTATGCAGCAAAGATAAAGATACATAATCAACGTTCATCAAAGTAGTGAATGGGTCGGGGTGTGATCAAACCACAGAGTAATCTGATCAAAATATGGACATGCCTGAATCTCAGGCTGAGCAGTGGATTTTGCACTAGATTTTCTGCAAGATATGGGAACCATTCAGCCCATCGAGTCTGTTCTGTCACAGCAATAAATGATGATGTATTTTTCCCCTCAACCTCAATCTTCTGCCTTCTCCGTATAACTTTTGACACCCTTACTAATCAAGAACCGACCAACCTCTGCTTTAAATATACCCAATGAGTTGGCCACCAGAGTGGTTGGCGGCAACATATCCCACGGATTTACCACATTCTGGCTGATGAAAATTGTCCTCATCTCTGTTCCTAAAGTTTTTCTTTTTGTTCGGAGACTGTGCCTTCTGGTCTTTTACTGTATATCTCTACTGGTCCAAACTTTCAGACAGCAGCACTGAAGAAACTATGGGTTCACAGTGCAGCGGCTTCAGTGGAGGAGGGGTATTGGATGGCGAGGGGAAAAAAATGGAATGAGGTGAGAAAAGCAAATTAATCTATTCAGATTGGATTATTTCCCAGCGGGACTGGAAAAGTTCAAGAAGGTGGGTCAACCAACACTCTGTCCAGGGTAATTAGGGATGGCCAATCAACGTTGGCTTTGCCAATGTATCCCAGATCCCGAAAATGCAAATGAACAGGAAAAAGCGAAGGTCCTTTACATATGCAATGGTTCCAAAGTGTCCTTTTTCAAATCCAAAAGCCATTTCGTGTCAGGCCCCCGCCTGGAGGTCAGTTACAGAGGCAAATTGAATACTTAAAACTTACCTTCAGACAGAAGCCCTAAAAGGCTGCTCCAGCATCCCATTCATACCGAGAGGCACCTCAGCACCAGGTAGAGGCGAAACAATGGTGCCATAGTGCTGACTGTCATAAATACGTGGCTTCCTGATGACTCCCGCTGCCCTGACATCTCCCATTACGCTGACAGCTCCTGCCTGCCGCCCCTGCCTTGAGAAGATCATGGAGGGAGAGGGGTGGGAGGGGAGATGGGTTATGGGCTGACGACATCATCAACCCACCCCCAACCAGCCTCTTGCAGGTCCCCAAGAAGGGTTGGAATCGGCGCCTCAGAGCCGGCCACTGTGCATTCAGAAAGGTAAGTCTTTAGCCATAAGGGTAAAGAACCTCACTTTACAGACGGGTGTTTTTTAGACTGCAATTTAGACACATCTTATTGCAGCACATTTTGACCAACAATGAGACCACAATGTTAAACTTCATTGTGAAATTCTTTAAACAGGAATTCTATCAGAGGTTAATTACCTCAAAGAAATATCTATTTAAACAACTTCTTGTTAAAAATCCAGCTTTGGAGTCAATACCATAGAGATGACTGTGCCCAGCACACCAAATTCTTTATTGACTAAAACTATTTGTTTTCCCATCTGGTTTTCTGATTGTGCTTAGAATTGTTCATGCAAGTAAAATTGCGTGAAATTAATGTTTGTTACGTTCTTTTAAAATTGTAGTGGAAGGTGAAATAAGAATAATGGCAAAATTAAAGCCACTTCCACTCAATAATTAATTTCTTCATAGTTATAAAACTATCCATCAAATGCAAAAACAGGTCATGACAAAAAAAAATCAAGTGTTTTTAGTTCCCTAGAGAAATAAAAACATTTGAAAAGTTCTGTTGTATAGCAAAATAGGACAGGCTATTAATGAGAGGAATTAATGTTGAAGGTCATGCTATATTTTACACATTGCCTGGCTAATCCTTATTGAGAGGACTTTATTTCACTATTCTGAAAATATTTTATCGAGAGAAACAGTCATCAAATTTTAATGTTGAGGTGCTAAGAGCAAAAAGAATGAAATCTTCAGGCACATTTAGAGGACATTAATTATGTCCTTTCAGTAATGATATCAGATTTATAGTCAGAGTACATACATGACTGACATAATGTCCTATTTAGAGACGATTAGATATAATATCAAAGATAGAAAGTTTCAATTTATGAAATTGTGGGGCCCATTCTTAGAATTGTTTTTATAATTGGAAGAATTAACAATTATTGTATGTTTCCGGTCATTCGTTGCCTGTTCTCCACGGATCGCCAGTGGTTCCACGTTATTGAATTTTCTTTTATTAATTCAAAATGTGACCTCGATTAGAGGGAGCGGTTAGGATAGAGTTAGCTTTACTTTTTAGTATTTTTGTTCCTTTATTTTATACATTATTTCAATAAATGGATTTAACATGGTTGCATGGATCATTTCAATTAAATGTTTTTGAGGTAGTACAAGCAATTAATGTAATTTTATCTACTTTTTCATTGGCTTTTTTTCGTGCGGGTTTACTTGTACACAAATTAATTATTATGTAATTGTCAATTCTGTATTTATGCTTGTATGTTAAGCTCAATAAAAATATTGTAAAAAGAAATACTACATACATGACACCACATACAACTCTGAGATTCTTTATCGGGGTGTCGCAGAATTACCACTTATTGGTAGTGAATAAAACTGTACACGTAAAGAAATGTAAACCAAATCAATACAACGGGGAAAAAAAATGAAGCGCACAAGTAAGAGTCCCTGGTTGAGTTTGTCGTTGAGGAGTCTGATGGTGGAGGGGTAGTAGCTGTTCCTGAACCTGATGGTGTGAGTCCTGTGGCACCGATACCTCTTTCCTGATGGCAGCAGAGAGAGAACAGAGAGTGTGCTGGGTGGTGTGGATCCTAGATGATTGCTGCTGCTCTCCGAAAACATCATTCCACTGAGATGTTCTCAATGGTGGAGAGGGTTTTGCCTGTGATGTCCTGGGCTGCATCCACTATGTTTTGCAAGGCTTTACGCTCAGGGGTATAGGTGTCTCCATGCCAGACCGTGATGCAGCCAGTCAGCACACTTTCCACCACACCTCTGTAGAAATTTGCCAGAGTTTCTGATGTCATACCAAACCTCCGCAAACACTTGAGGAAGTGGAGGCACTGACATGCTTTCTTCACGATGCCTTTAGTGTGTTTTGGTCCAGAAAAGTTCCTCCGAGATGGTGACTCCCAAGAACTTAAATTTGCTCACCCTCTCCACCTCTGCTTCCCAATGATCACTGGATTGTACACCTCTAGTTTTCTTGCTATATTGATGTACCAATGGATGGTGTTTGGGGAAATAAATTTAAGCTCACAGGGAGCAGTTGTAGGGGAAAAAGAGTGTCTTCTTCCATTGATGGCTTTGAGTAGAACAAGCAGTTGGAGCTGATAAGAAGAGGGTACCAAGCTCTGGACTGAGATGTAGAAGGAATTTTGAGATTTATAAGATCTTGCGTGTGGCTGTGTTGGCAACACTCTATCTGTCAGGCTGATGTGGATTCCAAGACACAGCCGGGAGTGCACCCAGATTCTCCAATTCAAACTTGAGACAATTGGCCTTTACAGTCACTAGCAGGCAAAAGTTTGAGATGAAGGTGGAAGCCCTGAAATGAACGACCATTCAATAATCTAGGGAAGGGGTCGGTAAAGTGGTCTATGTTGACCCCTGGGGGTCGATGGGACTATCCAAGGGGCTGCTAAAATGTCTAGGCTATAGAGAAATTTATCATTGATAATATTTATTTATTTACATGCTTGGGGGTCAATGAGAGATCAAAGATTCCATGAAGAGGTCGATGGTTTAAAAAGCTTGCCGACCCCTGTAACTATACTTCAATATAAGACTCAAGCCAGTTAGTCCAAACTGTAGATAGATACCATGCCATTAACCTTTTATTGATTTAATTGCATTAATTGTACTTAATTGCTTTAAATGATTTTTAAAATTGTTTTAATTTCATCCTTAATTTTAAATTGTTTGTAGTTATTTAATGCTCTTGTTTTAATGGCACTTTTTAAAAATATTGTGAGGACTTTTGATAACAGATATTTAATGATGACTGTGAAGCCAGTACACCAGTGAGAGGGGCTTAGACAGTTCTCAAAACAACTATGGTGTTGGGTGCTGTCAGTTTAACTTGGAAATACCTTGAGTTGGGTTAGACGTCACCAGTCAGGTGGGAGCCACCTTAGTAATGGAAGCCAGCACCCAAAGATTCCCCTCATCGGAAGAGAGGTAAGCGTTTTGGGAGGTGAATGATTCATGCCAGTGTTATGTTGAGTGAACTGTGATTGCAGCATTGCAGAGTGACCTTCCACTCTGGGAGAGTCATCGATTTTTACCAGTGAATTAAATTGTTTGGCATTAGAACTTAGCAGGTCAACTGGATATGAGTGGAATTAGGAGTCATCAATTGCAGTTGTCTTCCAAAGATTTAGATCTGATGGGCATGATGTGCAGTTTCTTCCTAAAGAGTTTCCATGTTTTTAAAATTTATTTTACTGCTTCTCCTAGAACGTTGTGCTCTCACATTCTCACTCTATTTTTAATGTAAACATGTTATAATATAGATAGATGAGAGAGGAATTTAGGCTGAAGTGGCACTGTAGTACATTATTTAACTTGCGTAGGAGAAGGTTACTTTCCATTGTAACCAAAGGTGGCCATACCTGAGTTGACACTGCAAGACCTGCTTTGAGCTGCTGGATCATAGATACACATATACAGTATACACATACAGCGCAATAACAGGTCCTTTTGGCTCAAGGGCCCGTTACACCCAATTAACCTACACCTCCCCCCCCCCCGGAACATTTTGAATGGTGGGAGGAAACCAGAGCCCCTGGGGAAAATAAACACAAATGCAGAGAGAATGTACAAACTCCTTACAAACAACACAGGATTCAAATCCCAGTCCTGTCCTGATGGCTGGCACTCTAAAGGTGTTGCACTAACCGCTATGCTGTTAGTGTAACACTGATTTCAGTGAACATCACACAATAGAGGGTGTCTTCCACTGGGATTTGGGGTTGGATAGTGCCATGTCATTTATGAATTGAAATTGGGTCATATTTCCATGAGGACTGTGACTTCTATCAGTGCCATCGTGGATTGCTCTATATGCCACAGATAGATCAGGATGAAATGACATCATATGATCTCTCATTACCTGGTACATTTCCCAGGTTGTTAGTTCGCTAAGTGTACCACCAAGATACTCTTGGTGATTGGTATTGTAAACTACAAAGTACAATGCTCTATTGGTTCAGTAGGTGTAGAATAATTTATTGAAACGAGCTTCATGGTTTTAGAGTCAGGTCTACAGATGTACCATGAAATATTCAGAGGGAGTCAATCAGTGCAAAATGATAGGGAGGAGAAAAGTCCAGTGAACTGTGTGCAAATATAAGAGAGTTTCTTAGATCTATCCACCGCAATAGCGGTGATCTCCTAGTGCCCACCCCATCTCAGATCCCCATCCCATTCCCTTGTCAACATGTCTGCCCATGGTCTATAAACTGCCAGACTGAGACCACCTGCAAACTGCAGGAACAACAGATCATCTTCTGACTCAGCACCCTCCAACCAGATGGCATTAACACCGACTTCGATCAACCCAATACCCCCACTCGATCTAGCCCGGTCTCCTTTCCCCCAGCTCTACATTCACAGAGTCAAACATACTCCCCATTCACCTTTCCTCTCTCCTGGCCTCCTGTTGGTTTATACTCACCCCCTGAGCTTTCTTTTAATTCAGGGATCTTCCTGTTTGTTACTCGTATCTTGAAGAAGGGCTCAGGCCTGAAACATCAGTGATATGTATTTACCCCCTATGGACACTGCAAGACCTGCTGAGTTCCTGCAGCATTTCTGTGCTTTTACTACATATAAAGAGAGCCCAATAGGTATAGAATGGGTCATTGAAAAGATATAGAATGTTAGAACTGTGGCTACCTGACCTGAGTGGTGCTGGGATTAGTTTTAGATGCATTTGGATCAGATTGAACCGAATACATATCATGACATGGCATTGGGTTGGTTTGTGCATTGTTCTTTCTGTTGATCAACATGAGCTTTTTTTGGCATTGTTGCAACATTTTTGATTAAATTTTGCAGGTTTGCATTCCAACAAATCAATAATGGGTCAGATGTCATCATAATTACAATGATGATTGGCTTAGATATGAAAATAATTATTAGTGCCCAGCACTTTTCAGTTCGGGTTGACTTTGGTCAGTTTTGAGTTGATTCAATTTTATATTCATGGAGATCAGTCGTAATTTATGATTTGAGAATTAAAGATTAGAAAAGGGGTTCACCCCGTTCAGAGAGAGGATGATTACATACTCTGTAATTTCCATTCCTAAATCACCGCACAGTGCAGGTAGCATTCGAAGGAGATTCAGTTATAGTTGAGATTGGATTGGCTGGGCTTGTTCTCCCTGGAGCGAAGGAAGCGGAGGTTTGACCTGATGTAAGATTATGAGGCACAGACAGGGTAGATAGTCAAAATATCCCCCCCCCCCCACAGTATGGGTGCCAAAAACAAGAGGGCATGGGTCTGAGGTGAGAGGGAAGACTTTTTGACAGGATTCAACCTAAAATTTTTCAAGCAGGGAATGGCCAGAGGAGGCAATGGAATCAGATACAATACCTGCATTGAAGAGATATTTTGAACAATCTTCAAATATGCAAGGCCGGGAACGATATGGTCCTATTGCAGGCAAATGGATTGGTAGATTTGGGTAATGGTCAGCATAGTCATGTGATACAACTCTAGGATGATGACTCTCTATCTTGTCTTCTCCCTTGCCTCCTTAATGACTCCACTAAGACTAAGGTAAAAAGTCTGAACCCAAAACATTAATTGACCCGTTCTCTCCGTGGAAGCTGCTTGACCTGTTTGTTCCCTCCAGGAGCTCATTGTTTGCTCACGATTCTAGCATCACCCATCTGTCTTTCTCTTGTGATTTTTCTTAATTATTTCCTTTTTTGGTTAAGGAACAAAATTTCAGAATCAGAATTAGAATTTATTGTCATGGCATTCAGTGTTTTGCGCCAGTATCTTAGTGCAAACATTAATCTTATAACCATCTTACAACATTACTACAAAAACATTAAAATAATAGTACACAAAAAGTAAGGCAGTGTCTTGGGTTCATTGATTATTCAGGAATCTGATGGCAGCGGGGAAGAAGCTGTCCTTGTGCCGCTGAGTGCTTGAAGTTTAGGCTCCTGGACCTTTTCCCGATGGTAGCAGAGTGAAGAGGGCGTGGCCTAGGTGGTGGGGGTCTTTCAAGATAGAGGTTGCTTTAATAAGGCACGGCCTCATGTAGATGTCCTCGATGGAGCAAATTCTGGTGCCTGTGATGTCGTAGGCCGAGTTACAACTCTCTGGAGTTTATTCTTTTCCTGAAAGTTGGTGGCTCCATTTCTATGGCTTGGCTTCGCAGACGAAGATTAATGGAGGGGTAATGTCCACGTCAGCTGCAGGCTCGTTTGTGGCTGACAAGTCCGATGCGGGACAGGCAGACACGGTTGCAGTGGTTGCAAGGCAAAATTGGTGGGTTGGGGTTGGGTGTTGGGTCTTTCCTCCTTTGTCTTTTGTCAATGAGGTGGGCTCTGCGGTCTTCTTCAAAGGAGGTTGCTGCCCACCGAACTGTGAGGTGCCAAGATGCACGGTTTGAGGCGATATCAGCCCACTGTCGGTGGTCAATGTGGCAGGCACCAAGAGATTTCTTTAGGCAGTCCTTGTACCTCTTCTTTGGTGCACCTCTGTCTCGGTGGCCCGTGGAGAGCTCGCCGTATAACACGATCTTGGGAAGGCGATGGTCCTCCATTCTGGAGATGTGACCTACCCAGCGCAGTTTGATCTTCAGCAGCGTGGATTCGATGATGTCGGCCTCTGCCATCTCGAGTACTTTGATGTTGGAGATGAAGTCACTCCAATGAATGTTGAGGATGGAGCAGAGACAACGCTGGTGGAAGGGTTCTAGGAGCCGTAGGTGATGCCGGTAGAGGACCCATGATTCAGAGCCGAACAGGAGTGTGGGTATGACAACGGCTCTGTATACGCTAATCTTTGTGAGGTTTTTCAATTGGTTGTTTTTCCAGACTCTTTTGTGTAGTCTTCCAAAGGCGCTATTTGCCTTGGCGAGTCTGTTGTCAATCTTGTTGTTGATCCTTGCATCCGATGAAATGGTGCAGCCGAGATAGGTAAACTGGTTGACCTTTTTGAGTTTTGTGTGCCCGATGGAGATGTGGGGGGGCTGGTAGTCATAGTGGGGAGCTGGCTGATGGAGGACCTCTGTTTTCTTCAGGCTGACTTCCAGGCCAAACATTTTGGCAGTTTCCGCAAAACAGGACGCCAAGCGCTGAAGAGCTGGCTCTGAATGGGCAACTAAAGCGGCATCATCTGCAAAGAGTAGTTCACGGACAAGTTGCTCTTGTGTCTTGGTGTGAGCTTGCAGGCGCCTCAGATTGAAGAGACTGCCATCCGTGCGGTACCGGATGTAAACAGCGTCTTCATTGTTGAGGACTTTCATGGTTTGTTTCAGCATCATGCTGAAGAAGATTGAAAAGAGGGTTGGTGCGAGAACGCAGCCTTGCTTCACGCCATTGTTAATGGAGAACGGTTCAGAGAGCTCATTGCTGTATCTGACCTGACCTTGTTGGTTTTCGTGCGGTTGGATAACCATGTTGAGGAACTATGGGGGGGCATCCGAGGCGCTCTAGTATTTGCCAAAGCCCTTTCCTACTCAAGGTGTCGAAGGTTTTGGTGAGGTCAACAAAGGTGATGTAGAGTCCTTTGTTTTGTTCTCTGCACTTTTCTTGGAGCTGTCTGAGGGCAAAGACCACGTCAGTAGTTCCTCTGTTTGCGCGAAAGCCGCACTGTGTTTCTGGCAGAACATTTTCGGCGACACTAGGTATTATTATATTTAGGAGAATCCTAGTGAAGATTTTGCCTGTAATGGAGAGCCGCGTGATTCCCTGTAGTTTGAGCAGTCTGATTTCTTGCCTTTGTTTTTGTACAGGGTGATGATGACAGCATCACGAAGGTCCTGAGGCAGCTTTCCTTGGTCACAGCAGAGCTTGAAAAACTCGTGCAATTTGGCATGCAGTGTTTTGCCACCAGCCTTCCAGACCTCTGGGGGGATTCCATCCATACCTGCTGCTTTGCCACTTTTCAGTTGTTCAATTGCCTTGTATGTCTCTTCCCGGGTGAGGACCTCATCCATCTCTAGCCTTAAGGGCTGTTGAGTGAGCTGGAGCAGGGCAGACTCTTGGACTGAGCGGTTGGCACTGAAAAGAGATTGGAAGTGTTCTGACCATCGGTTGAGGATGGAGATCTTGTCTCTGAGGAGGACTTTGCCGTCTGAGCTGCGCAGCGGGCTTTGGACTTGGGGTGAGGGTCTGTACAGAGCCTTTAGAGCCTCGTAAAAACCCCTGAAGTCGCCAATGTCCGCACTGAGCTGGGCTCGTTTGGCGAGGCTAGTCCACCACTCATTTTGGATCTCCTGGAGTTTGCGCTGAAGATGGCTGCATGCGCGACGGAAGGCTCATTTCTTCTCTGGCCAGGACGGCTTTGCAAGGTGAGCCTGGTGGGCAGCTCGCTTATTACCAGGCAGTGATATAACCAGCCTGAATGCTCTCCAAGGTACACCTGTAGATGTTTACAAGAGTCTTCGGTGTGACATACAAGGTCTGACTCCTCAGACACCTCATGCACACCTTGAAAGGTTATGCACAAGTGAAGCTCATTGGGACTACTTCTCCATGACCAAAGCACCCCATATGTGTGACCAGCTGTTGTATTCTGCGATAAGATGGTTATGATTGTGTAGATATGAGCCTATCACTATCAACATGGGAGGTTTGTGTTGTGTAACTGCTGCTACAGCTGTATTATTACCAGGCAACTGTGTGAACCAACATTAAATCATGCTCCTTGAATAAATGACATTGGTCACTAATCACAAAAGATTATTAATGCTGTGATTAGTGTGATGCACTAGTCAATGTCTCCTCGACCTTTTCAATGGACGCCAGATCTTCCCTGTGTCTTATCAGTGAGGTGTGTGCACTGGTTAGTTCCTGGACCAGTGATTCTTATTAGTCCGCGGGTCTGTCAGTGGGCCCATCTGAGTACTTTGCAGAGAAATACGATTACTTCCAATCATGACTTTGCAGAACAAATGTAGGACATGAGACGCAATGTTAATTTAAAATGGTCAGGCTCGAAGCAGGGTTCTTCGTCAGCCTCTGCATTGGAATGCGATGCCATTAAAGATCATGTGCTCTAGAATTCCATTCATCTGGGTTATTCCTATCATTCTCACATATCTTGAATGAGGAGCAGGAATAGGTCAAATATCTCTTCAAGCCTGCCCAATCTCTCAATACGCTCATGACTGATTCTGCTGCACAATCCTTATGTTCTCCGATCCTCTAGCCATCTCACCATGTATATCCTCGAACTATATCCACTTCTCTTGTGAATTCCTCAGTGTAGAATCCCCTTTTCTCATTTCTACATGCGCAACCTCTTGCCCAGAAAATGTTCTCCCCATCCCAGAAACACCATCTGATAGAAATAGCCCCACAGTTTCTATGGTATCACTATCTTGATAGCTTCATTGCCCCAAATGCCACTGCCTTTGAGGGCCACAGTTCCAGTAGGTTAGCTGATGTTAAGTTTGGATGCGGACCAAGAGTTGTGTGAGAACCATCAATGTTTTGAGCTTTAGTCCTTCATCATTGATTATCTTTTATTTCCACGGATGCTGTGTGTCCTGCTGAATTTCTCCAGCATGTTTGTGTGCTGCACTAGATTCCAGCATCGGCAGATTTTCTTGTTCACTTCCTGGTGTGCGAACAACTCGAAGGTGGGGAAGAACTCATCTTTTTAAAATCATGGCAGGGATTAAGGATACTTACAAAAGGGAAGGTATCCTTTCGAGAGAAAAGATAGATAAGAAAGGACTATTAAGGACATATCTAGAAGGAGAAGCATGGGATAGAACCCTACAGGGAAGGAGACCTCCACAACAGCCAGAACTGGTCTCAGTGGATGAAGGACTCATAAATGGCCGTGGACTGGCGGAGACAAGATTTAGGGAACCAGGTATCAGGATGGGGATCTATAAGAGCTCCCGAAGTGTCTCAGGCACTGACAGTTTGTGATCATATCAGGAATTCAGAACTAGGGTCCAAGGAGGGCGACTTTGATGATCCAAACTCGCATACATCACTGGACTGGACAGGATGTTCAGCATAGAACTTAGCAGCTCAAATCTGTTGCCGTCTGGAAAGAGTTTGTATGTTCTCCCCATTACCACGTGGGTTTTGCCCTGATACTCTCCAAAATATATAGGGTTGGGGGCAGTGGGCGAAAGTGGTCAGTTAATTGGGTGCAATTGAGCAGCACAGGTTTCAGTGGCTGTGTGGTTGTGGAGGAGGTGGCAGGATCCAGACACTCAGTATCTTTGAAGGGCCTCTCTTTTGCTTGTCTTACTTTGCAAGAATGCTGTATTGTTTACAAGGCAAACTAAGAAAAACTTTTTTGTGTATGTAACAAAAAACAGAATTTTGAATCTTAAATATGGTTAACAGGAAAACAAGAAGTAAAGTTGAAACCCTATCGTATGTTTCAGTTAATTAAGGGCACCACTGTGCCTCAAAAACATTTCTGAAATGCAAGCCCCTGTCATTTGATTTGCAAGTAATTGCCATCATTGCTGTCCGCAGATATTTTTATGTTCACCAATTTCATGACAAACGGTGTGAAAAATGAGGCTTGGGTGGCAGTAGTCGTTGTGTCTACGTCAAAAGCTTTGGTGTGGAAATCCATTCCAGAAACTCATGCATAATAACCTTGGCTGATCCTCCAGTTAGTCTAGTGAGGAGAAGTGCACTGTCAAAAATGGAGACATTAAGTTGAGACTCTATCTGTTCATGTGTGGATGTAGTGATATCACTTGTGGGCTAAATATTGGCCTGAGAGTGGGGAATTAGAACAAGTGTCCTCGCCAATGATCAGCTCACAAGCAGCATCACTGTAAGAGATTTGTGTAGAAGTTCAGTTGTGCCTTGACGTTTTATTTTTAGTATCGAATAATTTAAAAGAGTTTAGCTTGCAGCGCAATGGGATAGCGACCATTTCCGAAAACTGTAACACAAATCAGCATTTGCTGCTATCAATCATTCGCGTCGGGGTCACGGACCATGCCTTGATCATTCTACGTTCTGGTTATTACCTCAGTTTCTACCCTTGCTATAGTTCAAGTGAGATTGCTGGGACTCCTTGTTTTATCGTTGAGGACCCAGGCCTTGACTTGGTAAACATCAGGGCAAAGAGATGGGAGGTGCCATTTCTGTCCCATTGTTTGAGCTGACTAGAGCTGAATAGAAAGTGTGTCTATTAGAAGCACGCTGATAGGATTTACACTTAGGATCATTAACAGACCAATGAGAACAATCAGCACTAGGTACAAATTAATCTGGAAGCTTGTCTATACTTTCGCACTCTCTATCCTCCATTTAACCCTATCTCACCGGTCCCACCTCAGCCATCAAGACATTAGATCATCAAAACATCACCCCAGAATTAGGCAATTTGTCATAAGTATGAGAGCAAATATTATAGATCTCACATTGATGTGTAAAGAAGAACTTCAATCCCCTGTTCACTATGACAGGGATTGTGTTAGACAATGCACACTGGGCATCGAGCAATAATTCTCCGCTTCATTAAAAATGGGCAGTTCCTGAAAAATCACACAAGAAGAAACTATCATACATTGGTCAAATGTTGAGGCAAACAAGTTATTTTTATTGCAATTTAAATTAATAGAATTGAAAATCAGGTGGATTTTGTGACATCCATCCAACCGTTCACGTCAATTTACAGGAAGGTTTAGACATCCATCCAAAAATTGAATTAAAAGCAATAAGATACTTTGTACTTAAGCTCTTTCCTCATGGTTAATTTTGTACTATGCGTTAAGCTACTCAAAGGCAAAATGGGACTGGCGCTTGGGATAATCTGAGGCTCTTCTTTTGCTCCGGTTTTCTTTTGATCTTGCTGTGCTCAAGATGGGATCCAGTGGATTTTGGTATATTACAAATGGAATGTGCGATGGAGAAGAGGAGATGACTGGCCACTGAGGCATCGCTGTAAAG
The DNA here is from genome assembly GCF_036971445.1 of Narcine bancroftii. Taxonomy (NCBI): domain Eukaryota; kingdom Metazoa; phylum Chordata; class Chondrichthyes; order Torpediniformes; family Narcinidae; genus Narcine; species Narcine bancroftii. The sequence continues at coordinate 49,900,240 of NC_091477.1, forward strand.
CAATTTGTATTCAGCAATTCTGAGCACCAGGGCACACAGTACGAATGAAATTTAGACCCTGATAATTTTAGATACTTGGAATGTTACTTTATATAACAGATGTATAGAGGGCTTTACACTGAATGTCTTTTAATCCTGGATGATGTTGATCATGGTCTCTCAAATTAATGTTATGTATAATCGGGAAGGTGGGGTGTGACATGTTAGCTTTCATATCTATTTTTAAGTCACTCCCTCAGCTATGTTTCTGGCTCTGTTTTAAATATTCACATAGTTTGATCTCCATAGATATGGTAACAAGGTACGTTGATGTTTCCTCTATGACGTAGTGGTTAGTGCAACACCTTTATAGCACCAGTGATTTGGACTGGAGTTGGAATCCCGCACTGTCTGTAAGGAGTTTGTACATCCTCCCCGTGTCTGTGTGGGTTTTCCCCAGTGCTCTGGTTTCATCCCACCATTTGAAACATACCAGAGGTGCAGGTTAATTGGGTGTAAGTTGGGCGGCATGGACTCATGGGCTGAAATGGCCTGTTATCGTGCTGTATGTCTAAATTAAAAATTCAATTAAAATTTTTTAAATCTCTTAATGGTAATGTCAATCCTTTGTCCAGTTCTGATGCAGAAATCTCAAGGTTGAAATTCCATGCCAAAGTCTTAAGTGCATAACGAGCTGAGCATACTGTTGGAGAGCTGAACCTGTCAGAAGTCTTCTCTTCCAAATTAGACATTAACCAATGTTACCAGGGATCCTAAATAGGCAAGAGACTCAGCAGATCAGACAACATCTGTGTATCAAGACTAAAGTTGAAAAAAAGGGGGTGATGTCATGTATGTGAAGAGGTGAAGAAGCTGAGGAGTGGGAAAGATGGGATAGAATGTTGGGCAGAGGATGGAAGAAATGGAGAGACAGACAGACAGAGAGATCACTGAAAGAGGGGGAGTGATGTTAAAGAGGAAAATAAGTGCTGGAGTTGGTGAAGAAGAGATGGAAAGAGTGAATCTAGATAGAAGTGGGGATTACCTAAAATTAGATTTAAGGCTGTCCAGAAGGAATGTGACGTGAGGAAATGCTGAAGATCCTCACTGTCTAAATTGGAATCATTTAAAGAAGGAGAAAGAGGGTATCCATACCTATATTTATCTATCAGTAGAAACATCAAAAATATCACCCTGCTGGTGGCAAGACCTTGTTGTATACAAACTGCACGAGACAACAGCTGATATTCTTTCTTGGAATGTTAATTGGTCTTTGGGGCAGTATCTGATATTCTCCTCTCATTCTCCCAAATCACCTTTATCTTCCTCCCTATATTTAAACTTTTCAGTTTTTTAAAAATCTATTAAGTTTCCTCTTCGATTACCTGCACTAGTGGAAATAATTTCTCAATACAAATTCCTCAAACTACAGTATTATTGATTACAGCCTCATCTTTGTGTCCTGACAAAAGACTGTCGTGGTGACATGTAACAAGGCTTAATGTTTTTCATTGCAGAGAATTGTTCTTTCTATAGGAAAATGTCGGTTTTATTTTCCCTGAAATGGAGTTAGTCATTTGATTTCAGGCAGTAAGTATTTTTTAAATTCTTTAGCATTTTCCTTGGAGTGTTGATGATTTGAACATTGTAAAGGAGTGTTCTTTTGAGTATTGTACCAATTCCTGCAGCAGACACCAGGACATTGATCAAACACAAGGAGAAACTTGGCGGGATCTCCCCAAATGATTGCCTCTCCCAACTCCTTCCCCATACCCATTCCCAACAGACACCAGGCTCTTCCGTGCAATGAGAAAGCCTAATGGTAAAGGCGGAGAATCTCTGCCTTTACAGCTTGGGAAACTTACCTTCTTGAATGCTCCAAGGTGCCGACTGCAATCCCTCTTGGAGAAGGGTAATCTGCAGAGCACAACGTTCTGTCGCCTCGCATGAATGTAATGCCACTGTTGTGGTTGGTTAGATCCAGGCTGATGACATTACAGTGACGTTGTCAGCATGAGACAGAGGTGTGGGGCGTTAATGGCCTTACTGAGGGTGTGCTGGATCTCTGCCTCGATACTTAGGCTGAAAACATCACCAGCATCTGTCTTGCCTGCTCCGCAGCCGCCACGATCCACTCTTGGGCTCTTTCTGCATTAGCGTGTATGAATGACGTCAACTTGGCAGACTGTGCTACAGCATCAGTTGCCCCACCTCCATCGGCTCCAGAGGGCGCTACAAGGTGCCACTCGACATGTGATGCAGGAGCATCCTTTTAGTGCTGCTTCATGAAAGGTAATGTTTTCTCTCCATGCTTATAACCGGCCTCCAGGTGGAGGCCTGGCATGAAAGTGCCTTCCAACTCAGAATTTAGAGCCTGTTATTTTGGGTTCACTCCCTGCACCTTCCAATACAAGGCAATAACTTCCATTGAAGATGGTGAAACTTGATCAATGAGTAAATCTCTAAAGCTTGAACCTGCTATATTTCCTTTCCTATTGCCCTGCCTTCTCCCCATAAACTTTGATGTCTTTACTAATCAACCACCACTCTAAATACACCCGATGATGACTTCCACAACCATCTTTGGCCATGAATTCCACAGATTTGCCACCCTCTGGCTAAAGAAACATTGTCTGTGTTCTAAAGGGACATCATTTTATTCTGAGGCTGTTCCCTTTTGTTTGAGACTCTCCCACATCTGTTACATTTTGTGTTTAACATTTTTCACTTCATAAACACAAATGATCAATGAACAATTTACTTCCTCTGTAGAAAAGCATAGCTGAATATTAATAACAGATTTGTGAATTAATTGACAGGAGTGCTGTGAGCAACAATTGAAAATGAAAATAAAGATAGCAGGTGTAAGAAATCCTCGCCCAAAAAACATGAAATGCTATAAATATTCAGTGTTGAGCACCAATTCTAGAAGCAGCTCATGTTTTAGGTTGGTGAATTTAATCTTATCAACATTGAGAATAGAACATAGGTCAACACAGGACAGAGACAGACCTTTTGGTGTATAATGTCTTCACTGCCAAATAAAGTTACTTTTCTGTTGTTTGTACATGATTCATATTCCTCTATTCCATGTGTTTGTCTAGAAGCTTCTGAAATGCTTCTTGGAACCTACAACTGACCACAAGAAGTCTTACACCTGCAACCATCCCTCTTCCCTCACCAATTTTCAGGGCCACAAGGAGTTCTTTCTGGTGAAGCAAGACTTCCCCTGTGAATCTGTAGGGGTCATTTACAGTATCCAGTGCTCCCGATGTGGCCTGCTCAACATCAGGGAGATTGGACGTAGAGTGGGAGATCATTAGTCTGGACACCTTCACTCTGTTCACTGCAACAAGGAACTCCCAGTGGCCAACCATTTTAGTTTCACACCCTATTGCCACACCAACATGTCTGTCTATGGCCTCATGTACTGCTAAATCGAGGTCATCCACAAATTTGAGGAACAACACCTTATCTTCTGTCTCACAGTCTCCAGCCAGATGGCATGAATATAGACTTCTTCTACTTCCATTAACTTCCCTCTATTTTGTGTCTCTCTCTCACTCCTCATCTCCTTTCCTCCAGATCCCCACCCCCTTCCCTTCCTTCTCCAATCAGAGAGCTACCTTGCTTAGTTCGCTGCCCTCTCCTCGTCACTTCTTGGCTTCTATCTTCCACCTATATCGATCTATACTTTTTATCTATTAGATCCACCCCCTTCCTCTTCCCGCCACTTTTTTTATTCGAGTCTGCCTGATTGTTTTTTAACGACTCCTGAAGAAGGCCTCATGTCCTCTATGTTGACTGCCTTTTAGTCCCGATGAATGCCATGCAACCTGCTGAGGTTCTCCAATCAATTTAGGGTACTGCTCTGGACCACATCTGTAGATTTACTTCTTGAATTATATCTTCTTCCACCACTGTCCTGGAAGCCTATTCCAAGCACCCACCTCTCTCAAAGTAAGCAAGGCGCCTTGCACTTCTTCTCTAAACTCTTGAAATGAATGTCTCTAGTGTGGGGAAAAAAAATTATACCGTCTTTTCAATGGTCTGTTCTCAGCCTCTACAGCTCCAGTGAAAACAATGAAAGTTTGCCAACATTTTATACTCACACTTCAGCTCACCTTGCCCACGGCAACCAAAATGTCCCAGCCACACTAGTCCCGTGCCTGCATTTGGCCCATATCCCTCTAAACTCATCATGCCTCCAAATCCATGCAATATGTTGGTATTTCACTAATGTACCCTTTCTAAAGCCTCCACATCCTTCCTGCAGCAGGAGGACCAAAATAGCACACTATATTCCCAAGTGTGGCTGAACCAATATTCGAGAGATGAACAGGTTTTACAATGCAGAGAAAGGGTATCTTAAAACTTGCTTCATTTCTAACTATTCCCAATTCGGTTATAAGGTTATCAATTTTAAAAGTGAACCATGTTTCATTTTCTAGAGATGGCCCTTGATGTGTTGTATGAATTTTATTGGTGGAGTTCGTGCCTGGTAGTTAATCAGCTCATGTAATGAAGTGGTGGGCAGTCAGATGGCTATGTGTGCCATTATTTTCTCAAGGATTTATGCATCTTATGCCAAGGAATCATGAACTGATGGTGACAATCCCTTTCCTTTGGGTATTATTGCCAATGTAGAATACACAAGGGAAACCAAGCGAGCCCAGGGCTAGAGTGGGAAGGAAGGGGAGTAGTGGTCAATAAGAAACTGCAGAGAGTTATGAAGGCCACCATGCAAAATTTCCTTTCTTATCTGTACCTCCTGTCTCAGGAAACATTCCAACATACCAAAATATACATCCTAACCTGGACACACTCTCTTCTCCCTACTTCTCTCGTGCAAGGAGATTCACTTGGTTCAAAATACCAACCTCCTGATTTAAGGACAATTTATCTTTTGCTGTTATTAGGCTCTTAAATGGATTACTCTTTTGCAAAAGGCAATGTGAATCATACTTTTCTCTCTACCCTGCGCTTCACCCTGGACATTTTAGCTGAGCATCAGAGTCATACAGCTGGAAGCAGGCCCTTTGGCCTAACTGACCAGCACTAACCAAAATGACCTATCCACTAGTCATCTGTGGTTTGGTTACTGGTTCCCCTAATCTTGAGTGCTTTCACCTGGTCTATTCCTCTTATGATTTGTACACCTGATGATATTTATTTTGGTGCCATTTAAAAAAAAATGAGTAAAAGAGAGGAAAGAAAGAGGGAAAGGGGAAAAAAAAGTCTGTCCACCCACACCTTCCTCCAATAGTAATCCCATATCCATAGCATCCCTTCAACCACCAGCCCTGATTCCCAGAAGGATGTTATAAGGAGTGTTTGACAGATCTTGGCCTGTATTCAGTGGAATTTAGGAGATGAGGGTGGATTTCATTGAAGCATTTTAAATGTTGAAAGGCATGGACGGAGTAGATGTAGAAAGGTTGTTTCCCATGGGACAGTCTAGGACAAGAGGGCTCAACTTCAGAATTGAATGGCATCCATATGGAACTGAGATGTGGAGGAATCTTTTCAGCCAGAGGGTGGTGAATCTATGGTATGTGTTGCCACAAGCGATTGTGGAGGACATCATTAGGCATATTTAAGGCAGAGATTGATAGATAAAAATTAAAAACTCAATGCTGGAGAAAGGTTTGACCTGTTGAGTTTCTCCAGCATTGTGCTTTTACTTCAATCATGATCTCTGCAGACTTCTGTGTTTTACTAGAGATTGATGGGTTCCTGATTAGCCAGGGCATCAAAGGTTATGGGGAGAAGGCCAGGCTAAGTGTAAAAATAAATCAGCTGCTGATTAAATGGCAGGGCAGACTTGATGGGCTGAATAGCCTGTTTCTGCTCCTATGTCTCATGGTATTGTGGTCTCTTAACAGGATCCAATTTGCCTTGGATGCCTTGATGTTTCTTTTCTTCCATTACTCAGCCCTCATGACTGAGCAGACCAGTGTAACTAAGGGTTGAGCACAGCACGTGGGGGACCAATGCACTCTCATCATGATATTCCATAGCAACCACACAATATTCCGCAGCACCCATGACTGTTGAAGCTAAAACTCACTCACACAAGAATAATCAGCACATACAAGGTGAAGTTTGAGGAAGCATATCTGTGACTGAGATAGAGAGCCTCACCCAGTAGGACAAACTTGGTTTCCTGTTATAGGCAATAAGTAAACTCAACATGGTTGGAGATAGTTTGAGTGTGGATTGGTTTTGACATCATACTTTAATTCAGTGTGCTTTGTAATCTGAATGCAGATTGTATTTGGGAACAAATTCAATTAACTGAGCACAAGTTACTGGCCCCAATGTCTTACTTTTGGCATAGATATCTAAGCCCATGTCATACCCACCCCACCCCAGGATAGCATGTGGGCTCTTTGCATCTTCATTGAATGGAGACCTCTTCCATCAAAAGCTTTCTTTACCTGAACTTGTTCTTGCATTTGATAAACATTCCCTAAGACTGCACTTGATTTCTCTAAACAGTGGAGATCATATGGATCTGTCCAAGCCATGCAGGATGCTTGTTCTATTTGTGTTACCACTCAGGCTACTTCCCTCATCTCTTCCTCCAGTGTATTTACATAGAGGCACTCTCGAACAGAGTGGTGAAAGTTGAGGAGCTGACACCATTTCAGAAGGGTTGAGAAGAGCATATGACGGCTATCGCCAAGTACAAGAACATGGGATTAAAATGGATGTGTGCCCACTAGTTGGCATGGAATATCTGGAATGCTTCTTGTTTTAAATATTTATATAGTTTGATCTCCCGAGATACTATTCCCTGTAATAAAGTATGCTGCATTGAAATTTCCTCTTCATTCCTCTGTTGGTGTAATGGTTGAGCAACACCTTTACAGTGTCAGAGATTGGGACCGGGGTTTGAATCTCATACTGTTCTGTAAGGAGTTTATACGTTCTCCCCATGGGTTTCCCCCGGGGGTACTGGTTTCCTCCCACTTTTCCAAACATGCAAGAGGTGTAGGTTAATTAGGTGTAAATTGGGCGGCATGGGCTCGTTGGCCAAAATGGCTGGTTCGCGTGCTGTATGTTTAAATATTTTTTAAAATAAATTTAAATTTAACATTTTTAATAAAACATTAGAGGGGATTTAATAGAGATTTTAAAAATAATGAGGAATGCCGTTTGAGATGGGAAAACTGCTCACACTGCCAGTTGGGATAGAGGCCAAAATTAAGAATTTCAACAGTTACCAAAGGAACCCAGAGAGGACATGAGGAAAAATATTATTTTTTACTTAATGAGATGCTGTGGTCAGGAATGCATAGATGAAAAGCTGATGCAGGCAAATTAACTATTGACTTTCAACAGTGATTTTGATCATTACATAAAAATTGTCTTAAAATTCATCTATGTGAAGATAAAGGTTGTTGCATGTACAGCAAGTTTGGGCTGTTGTAGCAATTGGGGATAACCAAGCTTTCACCTGACACTAAGTGCCTGTTACTTGTTATCTTGCATGTCCTGTAGTTATGAAATAAAGAGCATCAAGGTAGACCTAAGGCTGGAAGTCTAGGTAGGGGATCCTGGGGGTTTATAGCCTGGGGGTGCAGGAGACTCTGGAGATCGTGGCCTTGGAGGTAGTGAGGCAACCAAAATCGTGTGTGGGATGGAGCATGGGAGGCTTGATATTAAGTGGTCCAGAAATTGAATCATTAAGGGGGAGGTGTTTGGAGATTTGGATGTTCCTAAAGTTTATGGATAGCCTGCATCTGGAGATTGGGACTTATCCAGTAGGGGAGATGGGGTTGGAGGAGAGATGCAGAGTCCAAAGATTTGGGCCCTTGGCCTGGGTGTTGGGTGACCTGAGACTGGAACCCATGTCTGATGCAGGGGGCCTGGAGTGTTTGGGGAAGCAGAGATTGGGAGGTCATCAGGAGGTAATCAAGAAGATCTCAGTAAAATGTGGGGGAAAGATTTGGAGAGAAAAGCAAGGAAAGTAGATCAGATGTAAGTGAATATGAAAGGTCAAGGAATATCTTATTAAATATAGTTTTGCTGTAATTGACATATCATTGCAATCACAGGGTGGTGTTAGGAGCATTTATCTTTGCACATTTATTGGAGTGAGCTAATTTCCCAGTTGAGATTGAAATGATCCCATTTACAAATGATGCAGAAATCATGTCATCAGTGTCAGAGGGTCTACATGTCAGAAATTCCCAGGTGATTTTCTCGTGTTGTTTGACTCATCCTGCGAAAGATTGTAATCAATTTCTTCTCCCAGAAGGTGACTTCCGGTTACATTGGGCTGTAAAATATATCACGTAATCGAGTAACATATGCTCTATCTAGATCAAAATGTCTTACAAAAGGTAAGTCCTGAGTTCACAGAATTTGGATATGAAACTTGGGTCAAATGGCCTCCTCCTGTGTTATTTAATTCTGTGAATCCTTCTTGGTAATGGTGTACTTGTTTTTCAGAAATGTATGGACAAGGTTAAACAACAACAAAAAAAAACAAATGCCAGAAATCTGAGATAAGATGCTAGAAACTCTCAGCAGGCCAGGCAAGGTTTGCAGTAAAAACACAGAAATGCTGAAGGAATTCAGCTGGTCTCATGGTGCCGATAGGAGATAAAGGTATATTACCGACGTTTCAGGTTTGAGCCCTTCCTCGAAGGATGAGCAAAAAAGCAGGCAGGCATCTGAATAAAAACTGGGAAAGAAAAGGGGAAGAATGGGAGGGGGGAGGAGTACAGACAAACAAACAAAAGGAGTTAATTGGATATGATAAGAGGTAAGGTGAGTGTTGATTTTGGCTCGGTCAAAGGAGACGGAGGGAAAATGGAAGAGAGACCTGAACCGGAGAAAAGGGGAGGGGAATGAAGATGGGGGGAGGGTTTGACGGTTTGTAGAGAGAGAAGCAGGATTTAACTCCTGATGCAAGGTCTTTGAGCTGTTACATTGATTTTGTTTCTCTCTACAGATGTTGTCTTTCTTTTTATTTCGGAATGATTGAAGCTTTTGCTACCTTTAGAATGGTAATGTTAGCATTCATTGTGAGAAGACTAGTATATAAAAGCAAAGGTCTAATGTGAGGCTTTATCAGGCATTGGTCAGATCACATTTGGAGTATTATGAGCAGTTTTGGGCACCATATCTAAGGAAGGATGTGATGGCATTGGAGGTGACCAGTGGAGGTTTACAAGAATGATCCTGAGGATGAGGAGGCTAACATAGGAGAGCATTTGAATTCACTGGGCCTATATGTGCTAGAGTTTTTAAAAATGAGGGTGGATCTCTTTGAAAGGGCTGGATAGAATGGACTTGGACAAAATGTTTCCAGATGTGGAAGTGTTGAAGACCAAAGGGAACAGCCTCGGAATAAAAGGACGTCCCTTTAGAACATAAATGAGGAGACATTTCCTCAACTAGAGGGAGGTGAATCTTTGGAATTTTCTTTTTGCCACAAACAGCTGTGGAGGCCAGATCATTGGGTAGATTTAAAGCAGAGGTTGATAGTTTGTTGATTAGTAAGTGAGTCAAAGATCATGGGGTGAAGGCAGGAAAATGGGATGGAAAGGAAAAATACATCAGCCGTGCTTTGGCTTGATGGCCTAATTCTGCTCCTATTTTTTATGGTCTTGTGGTCCATAAACACTGATCCCCTGTACCAGATCAGTGGTTTTAAAAGATTTAATGATCATAAAATTAAATAATATTTTGCTATCTCTAAATAGTTTCTCCTTGTCTATTTAGAGTGTTTGACATTAAACCAAACCAAATTGCTGCATTCTATTTGATTATATTTGCACTGGCATGAGTTTTATAGTTGAGAGATATACATATCTGTTCATAAAACAGGGGAATTCTTCCAGAATCTATGCTAAATTTATTCACATCTTATAAATGCATCAAAACTCAGGACTTTATTCACACCTTATAAATGCATCAAAACCTCTGTGTAAATATGAGGGTTCGTCCACAAATGATCTACCTCAGACAAAGTAGTTCTTGCCGGGCCTCAGTGGGTTTCATTATATTTGGGGGAAAGGTGGAGATCCAGTGTGATGTTTGGAAAGAGAGCTCCCAGCTACTACATTACATCGAGACTTTGCATGTCTACTCATGATGTAGTATATTTCGCAGAACATCAGTGGAGTGAGTCTTGACTTCACCATAAAGTGACGTATCATTGATTCTCTTGACATTTCTGTCACCTTGATGGATCCAGACTATACTTCATTGCTTGCAGAACTTTTTTCAGCTGTCCAGTGGAAATGATGGGTGGCCATATAAAAGCAAAAGCTTTCTCAGACCAAGCTTTGCTGTGGTCAGATTGGATTCTGTGTTTCCAAATGTGGTGCAGTAATCATGAGCAAGTCATCTGGTTTACTGTTTGGAAACTGTACTGTGAACAAGCTGTTCATGACAGCAAATAATTAGGTCACAGTCAAGTCCGTTGTTAGTGTTTACAGTCCTGTATCATTGGAATTGAGCCAGACACTTTGCAATCAGGAATAAGAGCAAGTACAATTCCTGCCTTGGGCATGAAAACTTTCAGATACCAGTTGGATAATGACATGGAACACAAGAAAAAGGAGCATCTGTGCCATTTTGTCTGCTCCACCATTCAGTAAGGTCATGGGTGATCTGGCCATAGACTCAACTTCACTTACCCGCCTGTTCGCCATAACTCTTTATTCCCCTCCTATTCAAACTCTATCTATGTGTATTTTACATACATTAACTGAAGTAAGCTCCACTGCTTCATTGGGCAGAGGATTCCACAGATTCACGACTCTCTGGTAGAAGCAATTGGCCTGCTCGTATCTTGGGGCCATGTCTCCAAATTCTGATCTTACCTGCCAGTGGAAACAACCTCTCTGCCTCCATCTTATCTATTCCTTTCACAATTTTATACTTCTCTGTAAAATTCCTCTTCCCCCCCTCCCCACCCACCAATCCTTCTTCTAAACTCCAATAATACAGACCCAGGCTACACAATGTCTCTTTATAACTTAACCTTTTCTGAATCAATCTGGTGAAACCCCTCTGCCCCACCTCCAGTGCCAGTACATTCGTGATTCATGGACAAGCACTCCCAGGTCTATCTTTCCAACAGCATGCTATAATTATTTTTCCATTTAAGTAATAGTGTAATCTACTATTTTACTTTCCAAAGTAGATGACTTGTGTTCCATCTGCTAGACCCTTGCCGACTCACATATCCTATCTCTCGGCTGTCTGTGTACACACTCACACTCTCTCTCTCTTTCTCACACACACACACACACACACACACACACACACACACACACACACACACACACACACACACACACACACACACACACACTCTCTCTCGTTAGGTGAATATTGAAGTGGTAAAATGGATTCAACAGTAGCTGGGTGGGGAACATCAGAGAGTGATGAATAACTGTCAGGTTGGAGGCCGGTGACTAGTGGTGTGCCTCAAGGATTTGTAATGGGTCCATTGTTGTTTGTTATATACATTAATTATCTGGATGATAGAGCTGTAAATTGGATGAGTAAGTATGCAGATGATACTTAGATAGGTGGTGTTGTGGATAATGAAGAAGCTTTTCAAAGCTTGCAGAGAGATTTGGGCAAGTGAGAAAAGTGGGCTGAAAGTTGGCAAATGGAATTTAATGCTAACAAATGTAAGGTGCTATATTTTGGTAGGACTAATCAAAATAGGACATACATGGTGAATGGTAGGGTGTTAAAGAATCCAATTGAACAGAGAGATCGAGGAATAATGGCCCACAGTTCCCTGAAGGTGGAATCTTAGGTGGATAGGGTAGAGAAGAAGACCTTTGGAATTCTGGCCTTTATAAACAGAGCATAGATTACAAAAGTTGGGAGGTAATGTTAAAATTGTACAAGGCATTGGTGAGGCCAAATTTGGTCAACAAATAATGAACACAATTGAGAAAGTACAGAGAAGATTCTCTAGAATCTAAGTTATAGAGAAGGATTAAACAAGTTAGGTCTTTAGTCCTTGGAGTGTAGAAGGCTAAGGAGCGATTTGAAGGAAGTTTTTAAAATGTTGAGGGGGATAGATAGAGTAGATGTGAATAGACTTTTTTCATTGAGGATAGAAGAGATTCAAACAAAAGGACATGAGCTGAGAGTTAGGGGGAAAAAGTTTAGGTGTAACACGAGAGAGTTTCTTTCCTCAGAAAGCAGTGTCTGTGTGGAATGAACTTCCAGTGGAAGTAGTGGAGACCGGCACAATATTATCTTTTAAGAAAAAGTTGGATAGCTATATGGATGGAAAGGCATGGAGGGTTAGTGGGAGTGGGAGAGTGGAAGAGTTTCAGCATGGACTAGAAGGGCTGTAATGACCTGTTTCCATGCTGTAATGGTTATTATAGGTCTCGTGAAAATTTTGTGGCTCTTTCACACTTTTCCATTCATTTTTTTTAGATGTGGGTTTGTTGGCAATATCAGTACTTACTGCCTATCCACAACTGCCCTTAAGAAAATTATGATCAATCTTCAGCAATCACTGTATCTCTTTCTGATGAGGATCGTCCAGAATACTATTGGGACCCAGAGTTGCAGGATTTGTACCGTTACAGGAAGGTCAGTGAAGCGAGAGCTAATCAAGGGGTTGCTTTGTCCTGGATAGGTCAAGTCTTGAATGCTTTTGGGGTGTGCACATCCAGGCAAATTAAGATTATTCCATTATCAAGTTTACTCTACTTTTGTGGATGGTAAAAAGGTTTTGGGATGTCAGGAGATAGAACCTTGGAATGCTCCAGCACAAAACAGGCCCTTCAACCCATTTAGTCTGTGCCAAACTATTATTCTGCCTAACCCCATTGACCTGCACCCGGACCATAGCCCTCCACCCCCTCCCATCCATGTACTCGTCCAGATTTTCTTAAATGACAAAACTGAGCCCGCACTCACCACTTCAACTGGCTGCCCATTCCACACTCCTACCACGCTATGTGTGAAGTCCCCCCTCATGTTTAACACTTCCTCTTTCACTTTAACCATGACCTCTAGTTATTGTCTCAGCTAACCTCAGTGGGGAAAAAAAGCCTGCCTCCATTTACTTTATACCCCTCTTAGTTTTAAATGCCTCTATCAAATCTCCCTTCATTCTCTGATACTCCAGTGAGACGAATGAATCTCCACAGCTTAGCCAGTGTCTGACTGCTCTTGTAATCATAGTACTAATGTAGCTGGTCAATTCAGTTTTGGGTTGATGGCCAAGTTTGTACAGAAATGTAGTGATGGAGGTTGTTTTTCGAGCAGTCCAGGGGACATCTCATATTTTGTACATTAGGCACAGTTGCAGGAGTGCAGAGTTAGAGAGACAGATCAGGTAATATGGAGCAAAGGCAACACAAGTCTGTCATTTTGGGGTATGATAACAGCAGGAAAGAGATTACCCTTGAATCTGGTGTTGTGTGAACCCATACTTTTGAATCTTCTTCTGATCGGTGGGGGGAGGGAGAGATGGGGGTGGTTAAAGAGTGTATCTGGGGTGGGATGAGCCTCCTTTTACTACCTTGGCTGCTTTTTCAAGGCAACAGGATTTAGGTATGGAGTCAATGGAGGGAGGTGGGTTTGTATGATGGTCTGAGGTTCAGTCACCACCGTCTGAGTGAGTTCCCATCCCCATTCTCACCCCTCAGATGTTAATGATAGGATCTCAGCAATTGTAATGCCATTGAATATTAAAGCTAGGCTCCACTTTGTTGGAGATGGTCATTGATGCAGTGTGACTTATTTGCCACATATTACCCCTTGTCTAAACGGTATCTCACTCCTGTTGTAATCAGAGGTGGCCTGCTTCATTTGCACAAAAATTGAGAATTGGGAAAATGAACATTATGCACTCGTCAGCAAACATTCCCATTTACTCCAAACTATCTCACCTTTATCCCTTTTTCCCCCCTTATCAAGTGTCTCCCAATTGTCATCTGAAAGTTATATCAAGTTGCTATGATGAAATTGAATGCATTGCATTGAAGGTCATCATAACCTCCTCTGTATGACATCTCTCAGTACTTTCTCCTAAGGATTTTAATATGCTTTCTTTGGTTTTACAGATACCTGCCAATGGAAATATTTTCCCACTATCTTTGATGTTTCAGTTCTACAGCACATTCCACTGCCCAACTTGTCTGTCTTGACTAACCCACCTCTATTTGCCAATGTCCCTCCAAACCTTTCCCAACTGTGTAACTGTCAAAATGTCTTTTGAACATAATAATTGATTCTGCTTCTGTAAACTTCATTTGGCAGTGCGTTCCATCGACCCTCCTATTCATTGTTTAAGTCCTGTCCTGGCTTAATCAACCAAGGTGCATTTATCCCAAGCTAAATTTCATCTGCTGTTAATTCCTGGGCCCACTTCCCCAGTTCATCTAGTCCCTGTTGTAATCACCAATATTTTTAAGTAACTCCACTAATTTGCTCTGCAAACATAATATTTCAAGTCATTTTATGGAGCTGAACCACCTCATGCCTGGTGTTATTCAATAGTTCTTCTCCTCCAGATTTTGCTACCCTTCTTAGCGTGATGTCCGGAATCAGATGCAGAGCATTGAGTGCAATTTAACTAAGATATTGAAAGGTTTAGCTTGGCCATGAAGATGCGATTCCTGTGAATGTTTCATAGAAGGAATAGTTTGTAATACAGACAGTCCCCGGGTTATGAACAAGATCTGTTCCTAAGTCTGTCTTTAAGTCGAATTCGTAGTTAAGTCGAATTCGTAGTTAAGTCGGAACAGGTGCATACAGATCTTATTTAGCGCCTGTTAGTCAGATATTTGTCTTAGTGTATAGCATATATTTGATCTTTCAATGCATATGAAACAACTGGAGTCAATTTCTTGAAGTAGGTATCAAGGGAGGCTATGTGATCCGACTTACAATGGCGAATGGTGTTCTTTCTCCAGCTGACGAATCACTTAGTCTTTTCATAAGTATGAGTTTTCCATAAGTCAGATGTTCATAACCTAGGGACTGCCTGTCTATGTATCTCCATTTTATGCCAAAGTTTACTTATTGTACCTTTGAAAGCAGTCTTACATTCGACTCAGGACTTGAACAGGAGGTGAATGTATGCTGCCCACACTTGAATATATTTACATGTCAATGGGTAGAGCAGTGAGAAGCGGAGATGTTTTAGTCCATCTATCTTTAATTAACGAGATAATGTGACCTTAAAATCCATGGTGGATAAATGCTGACACACTTCATGAAATGATTTAAAATGCACTATCTATATACATGCAATTATTTTGCAATTCTCATTGGACTAATTACTTATATGCTGATGAGTACACAATCTCCAGTTGTTCAGCTTATACAGAATTCATTTATATCTTAGGGACCTCATGAAAAACTTAGGCAGCCTAAATATTTCACACAAAGAGCTTCAAGATTCAATTTACTGTCATTATAGTAAAACAGAGTCATATTACATGAAATTGCTTTTGCCTGCTGTAAGGCAGACAGATTCGCCATTAGCAGAAATTGCCTGGTGCCTCCTTTCAGTCAGAGAAAGAGAAACAAGAGAGAGATTCTCCCCCCCCACCCACCTTTCCAGGGTCACTGACTGTCCATACATTAGCCTCCAGCACTCCCGCAGTCTCTGTAGCCACACAGAGTTCAGTCCAAACCATTGGCAACCTGAGCTCCAGATCTGAACCTCCAACATGGTCAAGAACCCTTCTGCATCTTTGACACCCCCTCTCATCGCATTTCTGATACCTGGCACCCCTTTAGCCAGTTTTGATCCAGTCTTCAGCAGTCCGCAGCCCAGCATGAGTCTCCCAACAGCAGTCTCCCGATGGCAGCCCACAGCCTTTGTGGGCTCCTCACAATTGTGGCCAACAACCCACTGAAATACATTGATCTTTCAGTTACAGAGCCCCCTCACTCTTCTGCCACCATGGTCACCATCCTGTGGGTCATATCCTCTGCTTCTCCTTCTCAGATGGGGATGGTCTCTCCATTTTCTGGTGCCCTGCACCAGTCCTCGACTCCCCTGGAGTCTGAAAGCCCTCGTGGCTGCTGCCAGTCAGATGTGCTGCCATCTTGGGTGCAGACCTGCGGTCACAGGATTTTAAATAAAACTACCTTTGGCTCATTTAATGGACCATTCAAAGCCTGTGCGGAGCTGATGGCAGTTGACTGGGTGGTTGGACCCCACAGGAGTGCTATATCTTTGCTCCCATTTTCTGTCATTTTACTCAATCCCTTCATTTCCTTGACATTAATCCACATCTCTTTGTGTGAAATATTAAGGCTGCCCAAGTTCTTCATGTGTCAGAAGTAGGATGGAAATTGGGACCCACAATTTGCTCTGGATATCAGCAAGACCAAGGAGCTTATTGTGGAGTTTCAGAAGGGGAGACCAAAGGACCACACATCTGTCTTCATTGATGGAACAACAATGGACAGGATCAGTACCTTCAGGTTCACACTTTGTGTTAAGTATGAACGAGCCCCACCAGTGCCTCCATTTTATGAATCAATAGAACATGTTGTCTAATACTCAATAGACCTCTACAGTTGTACCGTGGAAAGCATGCTGACTGGTTCATCCTGGCCTGGTTTGATCACTTGAATGCAACCAGATGTTGAGGGTTTCAGGAGACAAAGAAGCAGATGATTGGCGCAGGGGACGAAGCATGCAGACTTGAGTATCCCCCATGTTGTGGGTCAGCGAGGAGTGGGTGATGTTAGCAATCCACACTGACTGAACTAAAAATCTCATAAATATGAACTTAAGAGAGAGGATGCATCCTGTTCAGCTCAAAGAGACTTTCTTGTATGTTTAGTTAATTTCTTGCCATTAAAATAGCAAATAAAACAGAACATCATAGATCATCTGAGCCTGTTCCTCTTGTCAAAGCCAACCTTGACTTTATAACCTCATCCCAACTATTTTTAGTTTTGTCAAGGGAAGAATGCTGAGCCATTGAAGAACATATTTTCTTTTAGAGACACTTTGTTCTTGTTAGAAGAGCCCTTTGTACCTGAATCTAAAACTCAACCACACTGACCTACTTCTGTAGCCTCAGATCACCATTTGATTCAATCCACTTCCTTGACATAGTTCACATCAGGCAATCAGTGAAGCTGAAAACCATTTGTATTGTTGCATTGCTGCATCCCCCAGGAAGCGGCCTGAGATGGTTTGAATTGATAGAATATTGGCTTGTAGTTATTGTCATGTGGGTTGTGGGGTTGGGTGTTTGAATGACAACATTCTTTTGGCAGTTAAAATTTAAAGTAATGCTTTCTCAAAAAAAAAATTGGATTCCAAACTTTTTAAAGTTACCTAATATTGGCACAATTGGTTTTTTTTTTGCAGTCAGTTTGATTGTTCACAGAGTTCAGCATAGAAACTGATCCTTTAGCACATATCATTTAAACTACTCCCATTTTCCTGCTTTAGATTTCAGATTTATTGTCAGAGTACATACATGACATCATTTACAACCCTGAGATTACTTTTCCTGTGGGCTGGCAGAATTACCACTAATTGGTAGTGCAAAAATAAACTGTACACAGCGTATACAAGTAAACAAATAAAAGAACTGTAAACAGATAATTAATGTAAACAAACTGACTGAAATACAGAGAGAACAAAAATAAATAAAGTGTACAAGTTAGAGTCCTGATGGAGTTTGTTGTTGAGGAGTCTGATGGTGGAGGGGGAGGAGCTGTTCCTAAACCTGGTGGTTTGAGTTTTGTGGCCCCTACACCTCTTTCCTGATGCCAATAGCGAGAACAGAGTGTGTCATGAATAGTGTGTGTCCTTGATGATTGCTGCTGCTCTCTGACAGCAGAGTTCCCTGTTGATAATCGATTCTCAAGGTGGGGTGTGGGACTATTTTGTTGGGGCATGGGTTTTAAGAATATTTTAGTGGGGTGTAAGAATATTTTGGGAAATAATTAAAAATTTGGTTGAAAAAATAAACTTTTTATGTTGGTGTGAAAGATGTGACTTGACAACACTGTCAGTACCACACAATCGTGGTAACTTCCAAGTAAAATCACTTTGTTCTTTTTTTTATTTTCATAACGTGTGTTTTTGCCCTTCTGATGTTTCTCTGTTTTTTTCTCTTAACAGTTGGTATTCTTGGTTAACATAATTACATTTTTTCTGACCGGTCTGATTATCATCCATTTCAAATTATCTCATTGGTGATGAGAATTCCAAATTATCTCAACAATCATGTCTCCATCCATACCTCTTTACTTTTTCAGTTCAGTAGTGAATGATGCCTGGTTCTGTATGTATCTTTGTGCACTAGCGTATTGACGGAGGAGGGGGGGGGGGGGCGAAATCTGCCCCAGGCGCCAGCCTGAGGGGATATGCCAAAATCAGAAAAAAATAGAGAGCCCAGAAAATAAAGCACGAGGCCAGTGCAGTTTTGATGCCCTCTCTGCAAGGAAAAATGTCAGAAACTACGCTAGTATTTAAAAAAAAAAAGTTTTTATGGTCAGTATTCTTCCTTTGAATCGATTATTGGTTTTATTACATTTTTCAATGCTAACATGTAATAAAATATGGATAAATCTGTTTCAGGGAACTCGTGCTGTTGTATTAATCTGTTTCAGCGAGCTCGCACTGTTGTATTAATCTGTTTCAGGGAGCTTGCGCTGTTGTATTAATCTGTTTCAGTGAGCTCGCGCTGTTGTACATTCAAAATTGAGCAGATCAAGCAAGTAAAATGTTTGTCAATATTCAGTGGAGTTCTTGAAGTTTGGGTTTATACCTGCTGTACACGATGAATGTACACCTTTTTGCCTATTATGCCAACAGACTTTGACAAATGAATCAATGAAAGCTGGCCATCTTGAAGTTCATTTGAGGGTAAAACATCCTAACCATGTCAATTCGAAATTGGAATATTTTAAATCACTGAAAGAGAAGTTTGAAAATAGATCAAAAATCATTTCTGAGAAACTAAGTACATTGAACAAGCAACTCCAAGTAGCAAATATGATGCTCATTGATGTAAAAACAAAGATATTTAGATTCATGACACTTCTAGAATTATGCCAAAGGAATATTGCTTCAAGAAATATCAGTCAATTTTGTTGGTTGAATAAGTGTGAGGTAACTAATGCTGCTACAAATGTCATTGTCGACCATTTTAAAATGTTGGTTAACAACTTCAGTGATACATTTTGTGATTTTAAAGGCAATGAATTTTCCCTCTTGGTTAACTCAGCCACTGCTGGTGGACTTATCTGAAGTCCCATTGCAATACTGAGAGGAGTTATCTGAGTTGCAAGATGATGAATCTGTCAAAACATTGTTCAAAGGGAAAGGAACCATGATATTGGTGTCTAACGAGATTGAAAAGAAAGATCCAAACTCAACTACTTTAGCAAGGGAACTATAGATACATTTTCAATTTACTTATTTAGTAGAATATGACTTCAGAGCTGTTAGTGATTTGCTACAAGCTAAGAGGCACTGACTGGGAGTGCTTTATGCTATCCTCATACCAGACTGTGATGCAGCAGGTCAGCACACTTTCCACTGCACAATCTCTAGAAATTGGCCAGGGTTTCTAGTGTCACACCAAACCTCCTGGTCTGTATCCTTCTGTGCACTGTGAATTCAACTGCCTATATAAATGCTTTGTAAATGTAGTGAGTGTATCTAACTCCACCACCACCTCTGGCAACGTGTTCTAGACAGCAATTCCCTTTGCATCTCCTCCCACTTATTTTAAACCAGCACTCTCCTGCTTTTAACAAAGGAAAAAGATTTTGAAGGGTATCAGCTTAGAACGGGAATTTCTTCAACCAGATGATAATATATTTGTGGAATTTGTTGCCACATGTGGTTGTGGAGGCTAGGTCATTAGGGGTATTTAAGGCAGAGATTGATAGGTTCTTGATTAGCCAAGGCATTAAAGGTTATTGGGAGAAGGCTGGTCAGTGCTGCTAAGTGTGAAAATGGATCATCTCATGATTAAATGGGGGGGAAGACTTGATCGGCTGAATAGCCTATTTCTGCTCCTATGTCTTTTGGTCTCATGATTTTATATCTCTCAATCTTCCCCTTTTTTCTCTCTTCATCTGTTTCTGCCTATCACCCTCCCAACTCTATCCCTACCCTACAAGGCTCTGATATCCTCACCCAGGTTCCTCCAATCACAGACCAGCCCCTGGTTCACCCTTCCCTCTCACCTTATTATAGTAGTTATCTCCGCTCGACACTCAATCTTCATGAGGAGTTACAATCTGAAACCCTTTGCTTCCACAGATGCTGTCAGAACCTTTGACTTCCTCCAGCAGTTTATTTTATGACTCCAGTTTTCCAAGTGCTTGAGCTTGAAAGGGGATCTCACTGAGGTCCATAAAGTCATGAGGGGCATTGATAAGGCGAATAGTTACCATCTTTTTCCTTGAATGAGAAAATCTAAGACAAGGGGGTATAATTCTAATCTGTGCTGGAGTGAGATTAAGAAGGGATGTGTGGGGACTGTTCTTCACTCAGAGGGTGGTGGACACATGAAAAGATGGAGACAGGTATATTAGCTTTCTTGAAGAAACTCTTAGATAATAACATGAATGGGGGGATTGGAAGGGTATGAGCATAATGCAGGCAAGTGGGACTAAAGCAAGAGGGCACACTGTTTGGTGTGGACATGTTGGGTCTATGGACTTGTTTCTGTGCCCTCTCTCTCTCTCTCTCTCTCTCTGACATCAACTGCAGTCTCTTTGAGTCTCCTCCAATCCATGCAACAGCCTGGTAAATCTCCTCTGCACCTTCTCCAGTCTCAATAAATCCTCCCTTGCTCCCTGTTTCCTAAAACTGGTAGTGCCAGCCAATGACAGAGGACATGAAAGCCCAACCTTATAAGGAGACGTCGCTTAAATTCAGGATCACTAAACTGTGCATGCAAAACCCTCAAATCACTGGGCAGTGAGAAACAGGAATAGTCAATCTGCACAGTCATTGGTTATCCCTTTGGACTCCATATCAAGGCTTTCAGGGACTACCAGCAAGTTTCCCAGTTTTCCGGGACTGGTTTTATACCCAACAAGCTGGTTTGTACTGGTGTTTGAACTGTAAAGGTTTACCCATGGATCCAATCTGGAGTATTAAATTTATTAAATTTAAATCTAGTCGTACAGCACCGTAACAGGCCCATCCAATTCACAAGCCTGTACCGCCCAATTAACCTATAATCCCTGGAATATTTCAAATGACAGGAAGAAACTGGAGCTCCTGGGGAAAACCCACACAGACATGGGAAGAATGTATAAACTCCTTAAAGACAGTGTGGAATTCGAACCCCATCCCAATTGCTGGCACTGTAACAGCATTGCGCTCACTGTTACGCCAACTGTGCCACCCTCAAAGTATATATTATGAAAGGTTAAAAATGCCCAGAGTGCAAAGGGTTAATGAGCGACTGATCTGATTTTGTACAGAGAAACACAGAAACTTCAGGTGTTTGAACCTGGAGTAAGCTAATGAAAACTGGAGGAGCCCAACAGGTCAGCTGGTATCCATGGAGAGAAATGGTCAGTCAGCGTTTTGGGTCGGTACCCCTTATCATTACTGATTTTTGAGGTGTTGGTTGTGATAAATATTACAGATGTTGTAAGATGCAATCAAACCTTTGCTCCTTTTTCCTGTGGCAGGGCATTGCAGTTAAATGTTAAGTACTCCCTGTTGCTCTCTCTTCCCATTGTTATAATGCACTCGATAATGTGGGCTGACGGAACTTTGGTTTAATGTTTCATGAAGGTAAAAGATCTATATTTATTAAGTCCGCATATTCTCTGGATGTCAAGAAGTGCTTTACACTCTGTGAAGTACTTTTGATACATCATCACTCTAAGAACTCAATACACAACCATCATTTTCCCTAGCATATTCCCATCAACAGAAATATTAGAATGATAAGATTGCTTGCTTTTAGTAATATCACTGGAGGACTTTGAGTACTTTATAATATTGTTTGACGTTGAAAAAGTTTGAATAATAAGGAGAGGATGGATCGGCTGGGGATTTTCTCGAAGTATGGAAAGGGGGGACTTTAGAGAGGTTTATAAAATCATGAGGGGCACAGATAAGGTAAACAGTCATAGCCTTTTCCCAGGGTTGGGGAATCCAAAGGTAAAGGGCAGAGGTTTAAACTGAGAGAGAAAGATTGAAAAGGGATCCAGAGACCACTTTCTCTGCCCAGACTTGGTGGGTGTATGGAACAAGCTGCCAAAGGAAGTGGTAGGTAGAGATAATTGTGATGGTCAAATGATATTTGGGGCATGGACAGCAAAGTGTTAGGAGGATATGGGACAAATATTGACAAATGGGACCACCTTGATCAGCCAAAGGACCTGCCTGTATGCTGTAGAATTCTATGACTTGGTTCAATGCTTTGGAGAGGAATCTTGGTCCAACTTGAGGGGAGAGATTTAAAAGGGGCCTGAGAGGGTATATTCTTTGCAAGGAGGGTGGTGGGAATATGGAGTGAGGAAGTGATGGGGCAATATCACATTTAAAAGACATTTAGATAGGTACATGATAGGAGAGGTCTGGAATAATTTGGGCCAAACCTTGGAAATAGGACTAGCTTGGTTGGCATATGCAAATGGGGCAGAAAGGCCCCTTTCCAGGCTGTAATGACTTTCCCACCATGTATCAAAATAATGACTTTGGGTTTTTCAGCTCCATGTTAGAGTGAATTCCCTACGTTCTACACCAGAAAGTTAGCCTGGAAATGTTGAGTCATGGCTTTGGAGGAGGACTTTATTCTGGACCATCGGCAAGGTGCCACTAACTGATCCACAGCTGATCTCTTTGTGAAAGCTAACCCATCCAGTGGTCTTTCCACTCACATACCACTTTAGGTAATTCCCATGCCATAGGTGTTCTGTGATGAGTAAGGGATTAGTTAAGGCGGTATATGAGTGGAAAGAAAAGTATGAAACACTCGTCTAGACAAAGACTAATCAGTGAAAGGAACATCCAAGCAATTGGAGAATGAATAGAAAATTAGGACAGGGAACAATGCTCGTGTCTTTAACTTTTAAAATGTTTTAAATTAAATTACATTTTTAAATAAATTAATTTTTTTATTTTTTTTTACATTTAGACATTGAGCATGGTAACAAGCCATTTTGGCTTTCGAGTCCATGCTGCCCAATTTACACCGCATTAACCTACACCCCCATTACGTTTTGAAGGGTGGGAGGAAACTGAAGCCCCCAGAGAAAACCCACACAGACACAGGGAGAACGCACAAAATCCTTACAGACAGCACAGGTTTCGAACCCTGGTCCTGTGCCGATTGCTGACGCTCTAAAGGCGTTATGCTAACCGCTACGCTAGCTGTGCCATGGTTAGGACATCGCCTTTCAGCACCAGCGACTGGGACTGGACCTGGGTTCGGTCCAATATTGCACTTCAGAATTACACAAAGTTACTGGAGAAATTCAGCAGGTCCCGTAGCATCCATTTTGGGCCTGAGCCCTTTATCATTCTTTACTTCCTATTGATGCTGCAGGACCAACCGAGTTTCTCCAGCAGTCACAGTGTCTGCGGACTTTCTTGTTACACTGCACTTCAAAATTAATCAGTTTCTATTGTAATTTCTTTGCATTTCAATGTAACTTTCCTGCAATTTGCCATTCAGAGTAAAATTCTAAATAATTTAATCAGCTATTCTTCCCCTTCAATATTTCCCCATCCACGGTTTAATTGTAGAGATCCATCTTACACTTCCGTTGATAGCAAGATCTTCTTTACACACTGGTATGCAGAGATCTTACATTTATCTAGTATTTTCACAACTTTAGTTCAAATGCAAGACATTCCTGATGCTGAAAATATGAAATACAAACAGGGAGCGCTGGAAATATCCAGCAAGTTGGGCAACATTTGGAAACTTCTTGAGCTGGTGACTTTTCCAGGATATTAGGCTTCTTAATTTTTAGATCTCCCAAGGCAGCTTATTATAGCTAATAAAGTACTGATGAAATGTCACATTTTAATGTGAAGAATCTGGGTGCCAATTTTTACAGGAGGGCTTACAAATAACTTTGACAATTGTATGTGATCATTCATGAACTGTTAAGACATCATTGGAGCAGGGCATTGATCAGACCATTAGGATGACT
The DNA here is from genome assembly GCF_036971445.1 of Narcine bancroftii. Taxonomy (NCBI): domain Eukaryota; kingdom Metazoa; phylum Chordata; class Chondrichthyes; order Torpediniformes; family Narcinidae; genus Narcine; species Narcine bancroftii. The sequence continues at coordinate 49,924,354 of NC_091477.1, forward strand.
CTTGTTTGACTTGTGGGATGCTTTTTTTTGCTCAGCTGTAAGAGTAGACAGTGTCTGTTTGATATTTTATTTTCAGGACTACAGGTCTGATAGCATGCACTCCCTTCCTTCAGCTGAGGAGTGTCAGCCTGGATTATGCACTCAACTCATTGGTGGAGAACCCAAGCCCTCATCCTTCCAGATATCAGTTAAATAAACCATTTAAATCAAACACTCTTCGAGGTATATATCGATCAAGTCCTGTGCACTCTGTAATGTGGGTATATCATGCACTAAAACACTGTAAAACTGAGCCAACGTGAGATGAGCAAAATCCTTGAATTCTTTTCCTCAACTTCCGAACAACTTTCTCCTCCTTTAGGATGTCCTTTAAAAACGTTCAACATTGACTGTTCACGGTTACCACTAATCCTTGTATGATTATCAAGTTGACTGAGAGCAAACCTGTGAAATGCTGTGGGATGTTTCACAACATTAAATAGACCATGTAAAATGCTAATTGTTGTAAAACAGACAAGTTAGGATAGTAATGAACTGCTGTACCTGTAGATGATACAGGCGGTGTTCTGACAAGTGCTGCAGTTACTGAGGTCCTGGCCAGTCCGATAGAAGTTCCTCCTTTAATGTAAACATGATTAATGTCAATAAAGGAAAACAGAATTGTGTACTAACTAATTGCACTCGGTGGGCAGTAACATAATGTGGATACAGTTACATTATTCAGTCAATACAATCTGCTTGCAAACATCAGTTTTAAGCAGTCACGATCCTACTTCAGGAATATTTAATACTTTACAGCTCCCTGGCTGACCTAAAGCATCTTTTACACTGTTAACCTCATTGTGATTTAAAAAAAATTATGCAGAAAGATGAAGAGTTTGTCAGGAAGTTCAAAAGAATCAAAGAAGTATGAATTGCCACGTTATTTCATAATAGAGCAGGAGGAGATGGATCAGGTGAATAATGAAATTACATCATTTAGACAACAAAGTCCTGGTTGGAATGATGATGATTTGGTTATTCCTGCCTCAGTGACATTCTGGGGTTAAATGACAGTAACTGATTTTTGCAGAGGAAATTTACACGATATACCTATCCTCTACTCACAGGAGAAAATACCTTAGCAATAGTTTTGGTTGTGACTTCTATTTGCTGAATAGGCACTTTCAAACAGGGAAAACACCCATCTGTAAAGGCAAAGGTTCTTTCTTTTTCTTTGGCTTGGCTTCGCGGACGAAGATTTATGGAGGGGGTAAAAGTCCACGTCAGCTGCAGGCTCGTTTGTGGCTGACAAGTCCGATGTGGGACAGGCAGACACGGTTGCAGCGGCTGCAGGGGAAAATTGGTTGGTTGGGGTTGGGTGTTGGGTTTTTCCTCCTTTGCCTTTTGTCAGTGAGGTGGGCTCTGCGGTCTTCTTCAAAGGAGGTTGCTGCCCGCCGAACTGTGAGGCACCAAGATGCATGGTTTGAGGCGATATCTTTACCCTTACGGCTAAAGGCGTATCTCTGAATTCAATGTCGCCGGCTCCGAGGTGCCAATTCCTACCCTTCTTTCGGGAAGGATAATCGCCGGAGCTCAGCGCCTGACCTGAATGTACAGCCACTGCAAGCAGCTGGTTAGGGTGGGCTGATGATACCGTCAGCCCGTGACCCATCTCCCCAGTCACTCCTCTCCCTCCATGACCCCTCAAGGCAGGAGTGGTGGGTGGGAGCTCTCAGGGCATTTGGGAGCTGGTGGGAACCATTAGGGAGTGGCCAATGCAGATTATGACAGCCTCACAGGTCTGCTTCAGCCTTTGGGGCTGCACTCTGTGGCTCAAAATGCGGCAGAGCAATGGCCATCTTCCCTACCCATGATCTCCCATGCAGCTGGAACTGCTCTGTGGTTCCGAGAACAATTGCAGGGGAATTATGGGTGGGGAAGATGGCCATTGCTCTGCCGTGTATTTATGAAGGGTGGCACTATGTCATCAATCGCCCAACCTCCATTGGCTCCGGACGGCGCTACGAGGCACGTCTCAATATGAATGGGATGCTGGAGCAGCCTTATAGAGCTGCTGTCTAAAGGTAAGTTTTAAGATTTCAATCCACTCTTGTAGCGGGCCTCCATGTGAGGCCTGACACGAAATGTCCTTAAGCCTGTTTAAATAGTCCCTGAATGGGTAGTTATAATACACTCAGACTTATCAGTAATTCAACCATTTGCTGCAGAAAGCAGTTCAAATACAAACTTTGATCAGTAAATAAATTCATTGACTTTGTCCTTAGATACAGTCACATTTGTGACATGTGCTGTGATGAGATGAAGGAGAACATTCAGGGATAATGAATCTGGGGATGTCGACACATTCAGGTAGTTTAAATAAAATTGAGGTTGAATGCCTAACTATCGATTTGAATAAAACGTTAAATCCCAACAAAAGGAAACCACAGAGTCATTAATTCAAAGCTTATTGAACCTAGAATTAAGCTACAATGTGATGAGTTTTCAGAGAATGGACAATTTAAGGAGTAATTAGGGCTGGACAGACGGAAGCAGAAACAAAGGGCAAACAGATTTTACAAAGAAGAGTTAAATCTAATATCTGAATTGTGATCGACTTGTCGATATGTGTAAAAGAGATGAAGATTAACCATGGGCCAAGGGAGATTGGGAATGATTAAGTGATAACCTGATGAAAGGGATTGCCAGTGTCTGTTTAAGTAGTTTGAGAACACTTTGGCACCTTTTCTCCTGCCTCCAGTTAAATATGAAATCTGAAGAATATCAATGCTGTCCAAACTGGAAAGGCTAACTTGCACCTTGCATCTGAAGGCATGCGATAGAGTGCATTCAAAGAAGAGTCACAGCAGCAGGGCACAGAAGCAGGACCTTCAGCCCATCCAATTATATGGACCGTCAACTACTCATTTACATCAATGATCCCATTTTATTTGTACTCCTCACTCTCCCGTGAACTCTTCTCAGGTTCCATCACTCATTCACATGCAAGGGGCACTATGCAGTTATTAATTAAGCTAGTGACCTGCTCTTCTTTAGGATGTGGACGGAAACTAGAGCACCTGCAGGAAAACAAGGTGTTTGGAGGAAGAGGGTGCAAACTCCATGCAAGCAACAACTGTGTTCTGACAGATATGTCAACAAGGCAAATGTTTTGGTTTAATTTCTTTGAGTACTTTTTCTCCTGAATCCTCAGGCAGTAAATTCAACAAGTCCCCTCTTACCTCAACATGTGATTTACCCCTGTACCAACCCCAATATGTGTTCCTATTGCCCAGCTAAGGCCATTTGGTGTCTGATATTTAAAAAAAAACATTCCCTCGCAGGTGAAGTCAGTAAATAATGTTTGGTGACCCTCCTGTAATTAAATGCATTTCATCAGTTGCCAAGACCCTGAAGAACGCGTTTAGATTTACTCGTGTGATATCAGTGATACAAGATTTCAGCTTAGCGAACAAATAGTTCTCTGTCGAGCAAAAAATATTAAGGACCCTCTGAGCTGGAGATTTGTACATTATTTAGATGGAGAAAAGAAGAACCAGTTTCCATTGGCAGTTGGACGGTGACCAGAGGACTCAACACAAAAGTTCATGATAAGATAAACATTTTGTGATTGGTTGATTTTGATAGCACTGCCTGTAAAGGCAATGACAGAAAAGTCAACAGTCACTTTAAAAAGTTTGCATACTTCATTAAACAAAGAAAAGCACAGGGCCATGAAGAAAGTGTGGAGAAATGAGTATAAGTGAACAGCTCTTTCAGTGATTCTTTCTGTTCATTAAGATTCTATAATTAACTGGGGGTTGCCAGTCTTTGCTGATTTCAGTTGGTTTGGCATTGAATGTGAAGAAACCTAGGTCCCTTGTGACCATAAGGCAAGCCTACCCTCTGATGCAGACACCCAGTCAAATGAGGAAGCTGTCTATCATCTGCATGAAAGAGCAAGGACACCCTGTGCAATGATCCAATTCAGCCTCTTTACACTACAGGGAAAGCAGATTATCTGGTGATTATTACACTGTTCTCTGTCAGATATAACTGTGCACAAATTGCCTGCCATGGTTCAACATTTGACAACATTCCAAAGGGGCTTCATTAACCTTTGGGGTGTTCCGACATCATGAAAGGTGCCCCAGAAATCCATGTTTCTTTTTCCTGGTGGTGAATGACATGTTATTAACTTTGAGGAGCTGCTGTGTCCTATAATTAATTAATCCACATAGATGAACTGACTCAGTGACAGGACTCTGGATTAATGATGATATCTATTGCCCCATTAATTCACCCATGTCACACTGCTACAAGTCAGCTCCCTGCTTCTTCGGTCGCCACTGCCTTCAGAAGAATGCCAGCAAAATGATGAGAAATAGTCTTGCAAATCATAGAAGCCCCAAGTAGGTTAAAGCAGCACTGTTTGCCTACCTGGCAAAATAGGATTCAATTGATTTTAAAATCTGCATTTTTAATAGCAAATTAAGAAAACAAGAGGAGAAGTAGGTTGCGTTTTACACGAGAAATCAACAATTTTTCCTGAACAGCCTGAAATCTTACTGATTCAACATTGATTTTTCTGATTTTTAGGAACCCCCCCCCACCCATCTAGTTCTACTGTTTCTATCTCTTCACCTATGCCTGCACATATCTCTCTCTCTCTCTCTCTCTCTCTCTCTCTCTCTCTCTCTCTCTCTCTATCTTCATAAAAGGTTCTGACCTGAAACATTGACTGAACATTTCTTTCCATGCCCTCTGACCCACTGAGTTCCTCCAGCAACTCTTTGTCTGCTACAAATTTCTTGCACCTCTTCTCTTATTCAATTAAATCATCAATCATCTGCTTTCTTTTCTGGGCTCCCTATCACTCTGTGCCATTACCTCAGGAAAAATGTGTCGATTTCAGTGTCTAAGGCCTCAATGAACTTTCAGCATGTAGATTGTTTTAGAAGAGAGTGTCTTCCAGATTTTCACTGACTCTTCAGGGAAAACTTCACTCCTTCACTCCTCTAGACCTGCCTTGATGTTAAGCTAATGGTCTCTTCTTGATTTCCCCCGGATAAACATTTACTGAATTGTCGTAAACTAACTTACACAACTTAAATGCTTCATTTTGATCATAGAGTCCACAGCAAGCAAATGAAGCCTTCAGTCCCTTGAGTCTGTGCTCATCATAAAGTGCACACTAATGTTAATCCTATTTTATTATCTCCACATTCAACAGCATCGGCTGTTGAGGAACTGCGACTCTGCCTTCAGAGCAGGCTACAGGCCAATGCAAGAACCAAGCTGTCCAAGGCCATCATGGTGTCAAAGAGGGCTCATGCCCAAAGGATTTAGAGACACTTCCGGGATAGTGGCGACACACTGCGCATGTGGGAGGACATCCATGCTATCACTAACCACAAACCCCCATCAGTTGCTTGTGCTGTGGATGACTCCCTCCCGGATACTTTGAATGACTTCTTTGTGCGTTTCAAGGCGAAAAATGAAGCAGAGGTGAGGAAATCCACACCTTCCCCATACGAACAGGCACTGCATCTCATGAAGGGTAAAGTTAGAAGGATGCTGCTCAAGGTCAACCCTCGTAAGGCTGCGGGACCAGATAACATCACTGGCAGGGTGCTCAGAGGCTGTGTGGACCAACTAGCTAACCTCACAGACATCTTCAACATCTCCCTAAGCAACGCTATCACCCCTGTGCCGAAAGAGGCCCTCAATGTCTTGTCTCAATGACTACCGTCCTGTCGCACTCACGTCCACCATCATGAAGTGCTTCGAGAGGCTAGTTATGGAGCACATCAAGGCTCAGCTGCCCCCCTCACTGGAGCCCCTGCAGTTTGCGTACCATCCCAACCGATCTACAGATGATGCCATTGCCACCACTCTCCACCTAGCCCTCACCCACCTGGAAAACTCGTATATTCGAATGTTGTTCATAGACTTCAGCTCAGCATTCAACACAATCATACCACAACACCTGATTAGGAAGTTGAACCAGTTGGGCCTAAACATCCTCCTCTGTAAATGGATCCTCAACTTCAAGGTAAATAAGCAGCTCCATGGTCCAGATAAATGGTCTCTCTTTTTCACTGTATGCTGCAATGGTTATGGTATGAATGACAAATAAACAGGACTTGTTGACATTCCCTTCATCTCCCCTCAGGTTCTACCACTCACCCACACACTGCAGGGAATTTAGAATGGCCAGTTGGTCCCCCACCCTTCATGTCTTGGTGGGGGGGGGGGGCGGGAATTAGTGCAATCAGAGGAAATCAACAAGGTCACTGGAAGACCATACAAACTCCACGAATACAGTATCAGAGATCAGGATTGAACCTAGGCCACGAGAGATTAGACAAAAGGTACACTAGCTTGTGCCATTGTGCCATCCAATCAACTCAAACCCAGAGAACACAATGGAATGAAGGCAATACATCCACAACTTATTCTTCTGACCATGTGATCATGACATCTCTAGTTAATTGAATAGAGAGAGTGGTCGTTTACAGATAGGAGAGCTCTGGCCACTGGTGTACCATGGCAATTGTTGTTATTTGCCATTCATATTAATGATTTAGATGAGAATGTGTTTGGTACATTGAAAAATCTTGTAGATGATTATTGATGGTATAGTGGGCAGTGAAGACTTTAAGGTTATCTTATGTCAGAGGATTTTGATCAACTCGGTAAATAAGCTGACTAACAGCCAGTAATTCAGATCACTTTGAGGTATCATTTTTTTTGATATCAAGGCAGGATCTACACTTAATGGTTGGATCCTGGAGGATGTTGCAGAACAGAGACTGGAGATAAAGATCCTGAGTTCCCTAAAAGTGGTGACACGGGTAACTACCTGGTGAGGGACCTATCTGGTATCTATCGGTCAGGAAATTGAGTGCAGGAGTTGAGATGTCATGTTACCACTGTACAAGAGATTGGTAAGGCCACATTTGGAGTATAGGTGCTCCCCTACTCACAATGATCCGACCTGATTTTTCGAAGTTATGATGGTTCGAATCTGTACTTCCAATGTCAAATTCCAATCTGTTCCCATGCTTGCGATATGTGGTACCATCCAGCAATTTTAGTTCAATGTTTCAAACATTCTTCATGCCCAGCGTGCTTTCAGCTGTGTATGTTAATGTTTATTTTTCTCAGTGTGGAATAAAGGTATTCAAAATTTAATTGTATAAAATCATAGGTCCGGTATTCTTTTTCGACTTGTGATGTATTTTACAAAATGTAACCTTATCGTAAGTTGAGGGGAGCCCCTGTATTGTGTGCAGTTCTGATCACCCTGGCAGGGTGTCATTAAACTGGAAAGGATTCAAAAAACACTCATGAAAATAATACTGGGACTGGAGCACTTGAATTGCAAGGAGAAACTGGATAGGCTTTTTTCCTGCTGTGTAAAATGTTTATAAAATCATGAGGGGTATAGACATTAAGGTAAAATAGTCATTGTCTTTTCCCCAGAGTAATGAAGTCTAAAATGAGATGGTATAGGTTTAAGTTGCAAGGGGAGATATTTAAAAGAGAGCTGAGGGGCAACTTTAATGTGCAAATCGTGGTATGGATATGGAATGAGATATCAAAATGCTGTGTTAGTGGCTCAGGCCATCACACAACTTTCCCCCTTCCCCCCCCCCCCATCTATTACCTCCCACTGCCCAGGAGTAGCCAAGAAAAGGATTCATCCCATCTCACCCAAGTTGTCCCATCCCCTCTTCTGTCAGGAAGAAGTTTTAGGTTCAAGGACAGTTTCTCTCCTTCCTTGCTGGAATGAACCCCTAAATAGAAAAATGATGCTGTCTTTCCTCCATATCAATTGATCTCTCTCTGTAACTCTGCACTTTGTAGTTCCTTCCCCCGCCTCACTTGTCTGGTGTCTACTGGTGTGCTCATGGAACTATCTTTATCACTACATCTTGCTACAAGTGGCCATGAAGTTGAATGAAGGAAGCGGGAAGAACTCCAACTTTTAAACGACACTTGAACAGGTATTTGTACACGCTATCTGTCAGGAGTTGGTACCTTCTCCCCATGCCTGTATGGGTTTTCTCAGGGGGCTCCAGTTTCCTCCCACCATTCAAAACGTAGCAGGGGTGTAGGTTAATGGTGTGTAACTTGGGTGGCGCGGACCTGTAAGCTGAAATTGCCTGTTACTATGTGGTATGTCTAATTTTTTTTTAAGTTAAAAATTTTTTAAGTTAAAAATTAGGAATTTGAATTTTTTTTTAAAAAGGTACAGTAAATGGGTTAAGAAGGTTTGGAGGGATATGGGCTGAATGCAGGCAGATGGGACAAGCTCAGATAGGTCACTGAGGACCTATTTAAGCAAAGGACCTGTTTCCATGCTGAAGAGCTTCAGGAGAGAGCTGTTTAAAATAATTTCAAGACTATCCTCTCTCCTAACATTAATACTTATCATATTAGTTAATGCATGAGCACATGATATTCTGTTTCAATAACTTATGGAGGTGCTTTTTTTAGGGGTGATGGAGGATGATAATTAAATCATCCTTTTGTTCAGGAGAACAAATAAATTGCCGTGAACTATGAATCTCTATCACAGTGTGAACGAAGGTTTGTTATGTACCTGCGATTTCAGTCTGAAAACATATTTCTAATGACACACCCAGATTAGGGGAGTCAATGACATAACAGAAAGTAATGGCAGCTGTGGCTGTTTCTCGATAATCAATGCGACTGTGTTCTGACCCAGATACTTTGTCGTGAGTCTGTGAATTATTGATGCTCTTCCTATCGAAACATTATGCCACAAAGGAAGGGAGGAAAAGAGAAGTGGAGGGGGGAATAAACCTAAAAAAAACTTCATTACATTAGCAATTCAACAGCCTCTCCTGTCTAGAGTTTCCTACTGAGCTGACTGACGCAACGTTCAAGGCCCACTTCACATGAGTGTCTGTATATTTAGGACAGACATCTCTGGAGCTTCCTCCATGCACTTGGCTGCAGCTCGAAATCCTCTCAGTGTCACAGCCAGACAAAAGACCTCAAATCCAAATGAATCAAAAATCCCACCTTAATTAGCTGGCCATTACTGAGACAGTTCAAAACCTAAAAATCCTGGAACCTTTCAGCAGGCCACACAGCAGACATAGAAAGCAAAACAGAGTAGTATTTCACCACATCAGGCAAAAAATCTTTACTATTCTTTCTCCACAGATGCTGCCTCACCTGCTGAGTGTTTCCAGAATTGTTTTATTTCAGATCTCCATCACGGGACAATCCCTTTGGTCCACATGTATGAGCCTAGTATGATGTCCAAAACAGGCTAAATCACGGATCGCCCTCCATCTCCTGCATATTCATGTGTTTAGGTAGAAGCCTCTTTAAAACAACTATAATAGTATCTGATTACAACACTACCCTAACAGTCCATTCCAGGCATCCACCACTCTGTAAAATATTTGCTCCACAATTCTTCCTTAAACTTTCTCCCCATCATGTTAAATGCATGTCCACTTGAGTGTGATGCTTTTACATATGGGAAAAGATTCCGATTGTTTACCATATCAATCTTATGATTTTATAAACTTCTATCAACCTCCTACATTGCAGAGAAAACAGCTCATGTTTGTCCAACTTCTCTCATAACTCATACCCTCTAACTCTCTTTTGTACCCTTTCTCAAAGTCTCCACACCGTTTCTGCAGTAAGGCACCCAGCCTTCCAAATGCAGCCTAACCAAAGTTTATTTTTATCGCTTCCTTACTTGCACTCACTGCCCCAGTCAATGAGTACCAAATGTCTTCTTTATCACTCTATCTACCTATGTGGCCACTTTCAAGTTAGTGGCACGGTTAATGTAACAGTTAAGTGCAATGCTATTACCTCTTTTCAATCTTCTTCAGCATGATGCTGAAACAAGCCATGAAAGACCTCAACAATGAAGACGCTGTTTACATCCGGTACTGCACGGATGGCAGTCTCTTCAATCTGAGGCACCTGCAAACTCACACCAAGACACAAGAGCAACTTGTCCATGAACTACTCTTTGCAGACGCCCATTCAGAGCCAGTTCTTCAGCGCTTGATGTCCTGTTTTGTGGAAACTGCCAAAATGTTTGGCCTGGAAGTCAGCCTGAAGAAAACTGAGGTCCTCCATCAGCCAGCTCCCCACCATGACTACCAGCCCCACCACATCTCCATCGGGCACACAAAACTCAAAACGGTCAACCAGTTTACCTATCTCGGATGCAAGGATCGACAACGAGATGGACAACAGACTCGCCAAGGCAAATAGCGCCTTTAGAAGACTACACAAAAGAGTCTGGAAAAATAACCAACTGAAAAACCTCACAAAGATTAGCTAATACAGAGCCGTTCTCATACCCACACTCCTATTCGGCTCCGAATCATGGGTCCTCTACCGGCATCGCCTACGGCTCCTAGAACGCTTCCACCAGCATTGTCTCCGCTCCATCCTCAACATTCATTGGAGCAACTTCATCTCCAACATCGAAGTACTCGAGATGGCAGAGGCCGACATCATCGAATCCACGCTGCTGAAGATCAAACTGCGCTGGGTAGGTCACAGCTCCAGAATGGAGGACCATCGCCTTCCCAAGATCGTGCTATATGGCGAGCTCTCCACTGGCCACCGAGACAGAGGTGAACCAAAGAAAAGGTACAAGGACTGCCTAAAGAAATCTCTTGGTGCCTGCCACATTGACCACCGACAGTGGGCTGATATCGCCTCAAACCGTGCATCTTGGCACCTCACAGTTCGGTGGGCGGCAACCTCCTTTGAAGAAGACCGCAGAGCCCACCTCACTGACAAAAGACAAAGGAGGAAAAACCCAACACCCATCCCCAACCCACCAATTTTCCCCTGCAACTGCTGCAACCGTGTCTGCCTGTCCCGCATCGGACTTGTCAGCCACAAACAAGCCTGCAGCTGACATGGACATTACCCCTCCATAAATTTTCGTCCGCGAAGCCAAGCCAAAGAAAAAAAATTACAGTGGCAGTGACCCAGAATCAAAATCACCACTGTCTCCAGAGAGTTTGTATGATCCCCTCATAACCTGTGTGAGTTTTCCATGGGGTCTCTGGTTTCCTCCCACTTTTCAAAGACATATGCTCTTTGAACAAATTTTGTGACATGTTCATGACAATAAATTCTGATTCTGAGTAAGTTAATTGGTTGTATGGGTGTATTTGGCCAGTGTGGGCTCAAGGGCCAGATGCCATGTTACCATGCTGGGTCCCTAAATTATTTTTTTAATAAATTAAATGTTAAAAATTACAAAGCTATGATCAGGACTCCCAAATTCCTTTGCACACATGATAAGCAATTTAAAGTGGCCACCTCATCTTCCACCTATACATATTTGGAGTCTGTAGTTGTTTATTATATTGTATTTTCATCCATGTGCTCGTGCAGAATTAATATTCACAGGAAATGACATTTTCCCAGAATCAAGGCACTGAACTCAGTTTCATTGGATGGAACTGTTTCACGAAGGATGTCAGTCGAAACTTGGTTTCAGCACTTATGTACCTTCTACTCTGACCCTTCTTTTTTGGGGACTCGTTTTATTGATTACTGGATCTCCAAATCAATCTGCTGCATTTGGTGAGATCACCTGTCCTCCACAATGTGAGAATGACATGGCGGGTACTGTGAAATTGGCTGATCACAACAATATTTATGCTTCACCCACCTCCTCTGTTACTCCAGGCTTATGTTCTATTCTTTTCTTCTCTCTGCAGGTTCCTAGCTTGTGTTAAAACAAATCACTGTTATGTTACTTAACACTGGTGTAGTTAATTGGGTGAGGAAATTTCTAACCAATGGTGAGGAAATTTCTCCCACATATACCTTCAGAACTAAGGGTTATTTATATATATTAAATATATTTATATATATTAAAATATATATATATAAATATGTATATATATATTTTTTTAAAATATATAAATGTGTGTGTATATATATATATATATATATATATATATATAAAAATGTGTATATATATATATAAAAATATATATATATAAAAATGTGTATATATATATATATATATAAATATATATATATATATATAAATGTGTATATATATATATATAAATATATATATATATAAAAATGTGTATATATATATATATATAAATATATATATATATATAAAAATGTGTATATATATATATAAATATATATATATAAAAATGTGTGTATATATATATAAATATATATATATATATACACACACACACACACATACACACACACACATATATATAAACACACACACACAAACACACACACACATATACACACGCACGCGCACGCACACACACATATATATATATATATATACACATCTCCAATATAGTTTTCATCTTGCCAGGTTGTCACATTTTCTCATTGTCAGCATAACCAAACTTCTATTTTCTACAAAATGTCCCTCATTTACTGACTTAGAATCACTCAAAAACTCAACCTATCGACCCTAGCTCCAAGGTGGTAGCAATAACGAGATGGCCCATAGGTTCCACTCCATTAAGCTATTCCTTTGTTACCTCTGGAACCTCTCACCCAAACCAACAGCCTTGAGCAAGAAGCAGTGGAAAAAGGAAGTGGTTCCTCACCAATTGGAAGAGGTTCATAAAACTCGAGGGCAATTAAGGCTGAGCAACATAACAGGTCACTGTTGGGCATTCTATTTTGGAAAAAAACAAGCCCCAAATCACCACCACTGCATTCTTTGGAGAGATCATCCACCTGAAATGTTAATTCTGCATTTCTCCCCACAGAAACTGCCTTACTTGTTACGTATTTGCAGCATTGACAGTTTTTATTTCAGCTTGTAATAATCTGCAGTATTTTGCTTTAGGAAGGACAATAATTATTGTTCTGCCCAACAATCCAACTGTTCCATCGACCATGCATTTACACATATTTCACAGTCAGTTTACAGTAGCCAGTTAATGTAGCAACCTTCACTCCTTTGGGAAACCGGAGGACATCTGCGTAGTCACAGGGAAAACATGCAAACTCCACACAGACAGCACCAGAGATCACTAGTCCTGCAAAGCAGTGGTTGCACGAGCTGCTCCACAGTGCCACCCAGACTGGAAATTAGTAAGTGAGAAAGCAAATTAATTTTAATTTACTTCCCTTACTCCATCTCCAGCTTTAAAAATATGTATTCTCTTTCTTTAACAGTTCTGTTGAAAGGCCTCCACAATCTGAAACATTATTTCTCTCTTCACAGAACCTGTGGAAAGTTTCTAGCACTTCCTGTTTATATTTTAGGATTCCAAAATCTACAGTTCTCTCTCTTGAGTGGTTATAGATGATTAGTCATGATTGTAACTTCTTTTCCAAAAATTCATACATCTGTAATGGTCAATCGAGCTTGGAAGATTGCATGTGTAGGAAGAATAATTGCAGGAGATAGATTGCAGATATGTATTTAAAATGGAGACTGATCTATTGTGGAGCACAAAAGTGCTGGAGAAACTTAGCAGGTCATGCAGCATCCAGAGGAAGTACAAGGCAGTTGACGTTTCGGACCTGAGCTTGGATGTTGAAAATCAGGCAGATTTTAAAATTTCATTTCATTTCACAACTTCGGCCCATGACTCCATGCCACCCAATTTACACCCAATTAACCTACAGCCACTGGTACATTTTGAACGGTGGGAGGAAACATGAGCCGCTGGGAGAAACCCACACAGACATGGGGAGAACCAACAAGCTCCTTAAAGAGAGTGTGGGATTTGAACCTATGAACTGATCGCTGGCGCTATAGACGTGTTGCGCTCAACCGTACTGCCTTTATGTCTAAATAAATTTTTTAAATTATTTGCAACATGGTAGAAGACGATTCTACCATTGTAATCCATGCCACTCAGTTACACTCAATTGACCTACCAAATCCATATGTTTCTTAGACAGGTTTTTATGCAGGTCATGGGGAGAATGTACAAACTCTTTACAGTGGTGGATTTGAACTCGGGTCACTGGTGCTGACATGGCGTAAATGGTTGGTTGGGTGGGGGGGGGGGGGAAGGAGAAGGTTGAGGGCAAGAGTAAGACTTTTGGCTGTGGAAGTGAGTCTGGCCGTAAAGCGTGAGAGCAGCGGGGCACAAGGAGAGACTCACAGAACTCCATTCGAAGTGCGGAGGAGAAATTCATCAGGCTGCTGATTTTATCCAGATATACTTCAGTCTATTTTACATACATATCTATTATTATTATTAAACTGCAGATAACCCCTCCACACTGTAATTGTAGCTTTCTGGCAGAGGTGGCTTCAAATGCAGCATGAAATGGTGTACATCGGAAAAGTAGGGCAGTGCAGCACTGTATCTGGTGGGTTTGTTGCTTCACGGCTCGTGTGACCCAGGTTCTATCCTGATTTGGTGCTCCCCGTTAATGTGCATGGATTTCCTCTATATGCTGTCTCATTAAAAAGATAACTGGATTATTCAAATTCAGGTCAAGTTCATTGCCATATGTACTGAGGTACGGAGAGAAATGCTGCTTTACAGCGGCCAAGCTGGTCAACCCCTACTTAGCAGTGGTTAAAAGCAGATCACAGAGTAACAAGTCACAGAGAGAGATCAGAGCTAAAGCTGGACTGACAATAGCCACAACAGCAGTGCGAGTATAAGACAGTTTTCTTTCTTTGGCTTGGCTTCGCGGATGAAGATTTATGGAGTGGGTAAATGTCCACGTCAGCTGCAGGCTCGTTTGTGGCTGACAAGTCCGATGCGGGACAGGCAGACACGGTTGCAGCGGTTGCAGGGGAAAATTGGTGGGTTGCGGTTGGGTGTTGGGTTTTTCCTCCTTTGCCTTTAGTCAGTGAGGTGGGCTCTGCAGTCTTCTTCAAAGGAGGTTGCTGCCCGCCAAACTGTGAGGCGCCAAGATGCACGGTTTGAGGCGATATCAGCCTACTGGCGGTGGTCAATGTGGCAGGCACCAAGAGATTTCTTTAGGCAGTCCTTGTACCTCTTCTTTGGTGCACCTCTGTCACGGTGGCCAGTGGAGAGCTCGCCATATAACACGATCTTGGGAAGGCGATGGTCCTCCATTCTGGAGACGTGACCCACCCAGTGCAGCTGGATCTTCAGCAGTGTGGACTCGATGCTGTCGGCCTCTGTTTTAATAAACTAATATATACACTAAGAGGTCTTGTCTCTGCAAGACAAAGCTGGAAGGCGAGACTGTAGCTCTGGACTGCTTTATATACAAGGTCACTGGGATGACCCCTGGTGACCTAGTACATATCACCACATTCACCCCACTGAGACAAACCTGGAAGTGTACATATTAATTTATTAAATTGTACTGACAATAACCACAACAGCAGTGCGAGTATAAGACAGCTTTAATAAACTACTATGTATACTAAGAGGTCTTGTCTCTCTGCAAGACGAACCTGGAAGGCTAGACTTTAGCTCTGGACTGCTTTATATACAAGGTCACCAGGTTGATCCCTGGTGACCTAGTGGTATAATTACATTTAACCGCAAAAGCCACCTTACATTATGAGCGTAAGGTTCATTTAGGAGTCATAACAGCAAGAAAGAAACTCTCCTGGGTTCACAGGTCAACCTTATTTCTGACACGAGGAGGATGAATGGAGTGTGGGATGAGTCTCGTAATACATTGCATTGGCAGGTTAATTGCTTCATGTGTGTAATGCAAGTGCTGGCTCGTTTGGGGAGATGGGTAGATGATAGGAATGTAGGAATGCTGTGAGGATAGGCGACAGTGGAAACTAGCTTGGGAATGTTATGATAGCCAACATTGACTTGATGGGCTGAATAACCACCTCTTTTGCTGAGAGGAGAAGTGTCTGATGACACTTATTAGATATCAATATTAAAAACACATCAAAAAAGATTGATCCAGATTACGAACTCAGAACTTTACATTGCGGCATGGTGGGAGAAGCAGTTAGCACAATGCCTTTACAATCAGGACTGGATGGGTTTCAAGTCCCACACTGCTGTAAGGAGTTCTCCCCGTGACTGCGTGGGTTTCCTCCAGAGACTCCGCTTTCCTCCCACCCTTTGAAATGCACTGGGATAGAGAATGATGGGATGTAAATTGGGTGACGCTGCCTCGTGGGCCAAAATGGCCTGTTATTGTGCTGCAGGTCTAAATAAAAAAAAATACATGCACTCAGGTGTTGATTTTCTCCAGAGGGTATTATGTTAGGCTGACTAGATGAGTATGCCAGCCCATTACCTAGAAGCATAGTGCAGAAGGGAGGCAATCGTTTTTCTGGGTCAGAGATGCAGGTGTGCGAGGAGCTATCAAATTAAGTTCAGGAATAATATCGGACCAAATCCAAGGAAACCTGGCGCTTGTGGAGGGTGAAGGTGGAGGAAAGGCTCAGTGACTCTTAAGGGTTTCTTGAGAAACGTTTTCATTGCTGTTCCCGAGAAAGATAGAAGGAGCTCACTGACACGATTCTCCGAGGCCAGTTTACTCCCAAAATACAAAATGGGTGACCAGGTTCATCAGAAGCCCAATTGAAAACTGCCTGGGAACCTCCCCAGCTCTTCTGCAGTAAACTCAGTGAATGTTACCATGGTAACAGAATGGCATTACATTACTAACTAGTTTGAATTGGAATAAAATGCTCCAACAATAAGAAGTTATTTCAAGCACATATTATAATGACAAAGAAGAAATAACTCAGTGAAAATACACTGTGCATCAGCGTATTTTTATTGGTAACTCCAAAATAATAATAATTATTTGTGTAATTTTAGGTTAGATGGTGAAAATGGGTGAGGAAAACACTTATTTTCCTTGAACTGTGCAACTAGCTGCAAGACACTTCTGCCCAGGAATTTTCATTATTGGTCTGAAGTATTGTGCTATATGTGTGGAATATCCAGCACAAAATTTTAAATGTTTTATGAGCTAATTTCTTTTTTCACATGAGAAAACAGTGTTAACTCGAATTGCTCATATACACAACGTTTATCAAAGCAGTCACCCATTTTCTGGGTTTCATAAAAATGGAAGAATTAAAACTGAACAAACATAAATAATCATAATAAAGGATATACAATTAGAATTTTAAAAAGAGAAAAAAAAACAGAAATACTTGATTTTGTTCCTTAGTAGAATGGTCAATTATTCAATTGTACCAGTCATGGGTTAAAAATACATTGCATTTTGGGATAAAATGCTGCAGGGTGAATTTATGAAGTTATTTTAAGCAAATAATTTATGTTTTTTGTACACAGTAACTGCATTCCATGAAATTATTGCCATATTTGTTAAAAAAAATGATTGGAACAGGAATAAGGACTCATTCCGGTTCCGGCATTTTACCTCCTCGACCCCTGGTAATTT
This sequence comes from Narcine bancroftii, assembly GCF_036971445.1. NCBI lineage: Eukaryota > Metazoa > Chordata > Chondrichthyes > Torpediniformes > Narcinidae > Narcine > Narcine bancroftii. The sequence continues at coordinate 49,941,703 of NC_091477.1, forward strand.
TCACGGATTGTCTGTCGTGTAATCTGAACTGCTAGCAATCCGTGAACAATGGAATAGAACAAGTGAATAGGATGTCCAGCCTGCGAAAATATCGCATGTCAGGTATTCTGCCTAAATTCGCGGTGTGATGTGGACATTTGGAGTTTTGTTCATTTCTGTGTGAATGGCCACTCCCTGATACATTTCAGAATGGAAAAAAATCACGTAAGTTCTATGTAAAAAAAAAAGGTTGTTTTTTTTATAATGGGGAGAAGCTCAGAGTAAATGATGGCCCCTGGTATGTGCTCTTGTTCAATGAAGGAAATAAGGATGAGTCTTGCAACTATAGACCATTCTGATAAAGCTTGATAATGGAAAGGCTATTTCCAAACATTGATTCAGAACTGGATTAATAATCATCAAGAGGAAAATGACTTAATTGAAGCATTAAAAGTCATAATAACACTTTTGATAGGGATTTTTTGGTAGGGGAACAGATAGAATGAGGATGATAAAGTCGATTCGATATACATGAACTTACTTTTCACTCATTTATTCCGAATACATCTTGCACTAACCAACTGCAAATAGTTTTATTTTTATTTTCTTTTGTTTCTCTTGTGTGGTAATTTAATTCATACTTTTTGTTTTTAACATGCATTTTACTTTGCTTGTGTGCCAGCAGCCTGCAAAAATTTCAGTGCATCTGTACTTAATCAGATGACAAACTCTTATCTCATGTCATAAGGCTTATCAGAACATGGCAGAAAGGGGATTGATAGCCTTAGAATAAACCACAAGGGTTTGTGGTGGAATGATTCTTTATCAGACTGGAGGAAAGTAAATCATGGGATCCTCCAGAGATTGGTGTTTGCCCCATTGTTTCCTTTTCTATACCAGTGATCCAGAGTTTTGAGGGAGAAAGTTGAAATTTTTAAATTTTCAGCTAGCAGAAATGTTGGTAGTATTGTGGACTGTGAATAGGATGGTGATATATACAGAGCCGTTGTCATACCCACACTCCTGTTCGGCTCCGAATCATGGGTCCTCTACCGGCACCACCTACGGCTCCTAGAACGCTTCCACCAGCGTTGTCTCCGCTCCATCCTCAACATCCATTGGAGCGCTTTCATCCCTAATGTCGAAGTACTCGAGATGGCAGAGGTCGACAGCATTGAGTCCACGCTGCTGAAGATCCAGCTGCGCTGGATGGGTCACATCTCCAGAATGGAGGACCATCGCCTTCCCAAGATCGTGTTATATGGCGAGCTCTCCACTGGCCACCGTGACAGAGGTGCACCAAAGAAAAGGTACAAGGACTGCCTAAAGAAATCTCTTGGTGCCTGCCACATTGACCACCGCCAGTGGGCTGATAACGCCTCAAACCGTGCATCTTGGCGCCTCACAGTTTGGCGGGCAGCAACCTCCTTTGAAGAAGACCGCAGAGCCCACCTCACTGACAAAAGGCAAAGGAGGAAAAACCCAACACCCAACCCCAACCAACCAATTTTCCCCTGCAACCGCTGCAACCGTGTCTGCCTGTCCCGCATCGGACTTGTCAGCCACAAACGAGCCTGCAGCTGACGTGGACTTTTTTACCCCCTCCATAAATCTTTGTCCGCGAAGCCAAGCCAAAGAATTTGCAGTAGATTCCAAATGATCTGGTTAAATTCAGCAAGGATATGTATTTTATTTTGGAGAATCAAGAGAGATATTATGGAATGAAGGATGCAGTTATATAAATTATGCAGGAGAGAGGAACTTGGGAATACAGTGTACACGCATAAACAAATGTAGCAGGGTAGAATGGCAAAGTGGTTAATAAGCCATACACAATTCTGAGTTTTATCAATAGAGGCATAAAATATAAAGTAGGAAAGTAATGGACCTTTGTAAAATACTGGCCTCATGATTCATTGTGTTGTGTTCTGATCACCTCATGATAAGAAGGATATGAAGGCATTGGAGAAGGTCCAGAAAAGATTTGCAAAAGTGTTTCCTCAGGTGATGTACCACAGTTCCAAGGATAGATTAGAGAGGCAAAGAAAAGGCCGAAGGGAGATTTGAAAGAAGTTGTATAATGATAGGAAGGGTTATGTGTTGGGCAGAGAAGAAGGCTCTTCCCATTGGTGGAGATGGTCATGGACTGGAGGTACCAGGGATACAATATAGGTAATACAATGGGGTGGCCCAGTTAGCAGAGCAGTTAGAGCAATGCAATTACAACCCCAGTGATCAGGTTCAAATCCCAAAAGGAGTTTGCACGCTCTCCCTGACTCTGCGTGGGTTTCTCCTGCTGTTCAAAATGTATCGGGGATTGTAGATAAATTGGGCGGCGCAGGCTTATGGGCCAAAAGGGACCGTTACTGTGCTGCATGTCTAATTTTTTTTAATAGGTGGAAGAAAATATAAAAATGTAGTAAAAAGAAAAAAAAAACACAATTTAGTGGATCGAGAGTTTCACATAATGGAGTAGTTTTTTTCTTTAGTTACCTATTTTAAAAACCACAGAGAATAACTATGTTACTTACTTAAAGAATCCGCTCAGAAATACAATAGAAACAAATTTCAGAAGTGAAGAACAGGAGGCGTACACCACTATATCATTCGATACATGAGAGCTAGGATGAAGGTACATCTGAGACTTATAAAATATAGCTGAAAATTATGGGAATTTTGACAGAACAAAAACAAAGCTGAGGAAGACTAAGAAGGAGTATGAAAATGTCAAAAAAAAACCCAACACAAGTAAAATAGCAAGAGGATTTACACAGCTATTAGAACACACAAAACATTCAGAAGGCATAGCATTCACTGCAGCCTTAATGGTGCCACCTTGCATATGAGAACAAGGAACTTGATTGACAAGGACTGTAAAGTGCTTTTGATAAAATAAGGTGCAAGTGGAACTGCAGGGAAGTTGTAAGATGGATCTGAAAGAGCTCTTACTAGAAACCAATACTGAGAAAGATGCTGCACTAAGGACCGACCTAATTGTATTCACCTCAGAAGAGTGAAAGAAGGAAGCAATAGAGGCACCGAATGTAATAATGTTTAATGAATGCTGTGGGAGAGCAGCACACATTAGGAGCCTTTGTCTTTGTGAAGATGAAGATTGGGCTATGTTCTAATGATAAAACTTCTGGCCCTTGGATATGTTGCAGTAAAACGGGTGCAGTAAACAAGCAGTAAAGATCTCCTTTACACCGGAGAGACTGGACGCAGACTGGGAGATTGCTTTGTTGAGCGCCTTGGCTCTGTCCACCGAAATAGCTTGGATCTCCCAGTGGCCACCTATTTCAATTCTCCACCCAATTCCCTGTCAACATGTCTGTCCATGGTCTCATGCACTGCCAGACTGAGACCACCCGCAAATCGAAGGAACAGCACCTCATCTTCCGATTGGGCTGCTTCCAACTGGATGGCATTAATAGCACCTTCTCTGGCTTTCATTAAACCCCTCCCCCATCCCTTCTTCCAACATTGTCTCTCCATTCCCTGTCTCCTTTCACACAGATATGATAAACTCCCTTATTATATCCAATTAACACTTTTTGTTGGTCTGGATTCCTCCCCCATTATTTGAATTCTGACACTTTCTGATATTTCCTCCTTCTACCTTTTCTGATTTTTTTTTCCCTGAAGAAGGGCTCAGGCCCAAAACGTCGGCAATATATCTTTGTCTCCTCTAGATGCTGAAAAGACCGGCTGAGTTCCTCCAGCATTTCAGAGGAATGCTGCCTTTTGTGTTTCACTCAGTAAAATACATCCCCCTGTTGTCAAAATTAAGTGACGCTGTGTATTGCTGAAAATTGCATTGTCATCTTTATATTCTGATCTTTCATGGCCTGGCTCCGATCTTTCTATCACAGCATATGCTTCGACCCCCACCGCACTCTGAGACTTTCAGATTTGGTTTATTCGCTTTGTAGCACTTCAGTTCACCATCGTTGCACAGCCAACAGTTCTATCCTGGGCCTCTCTGCCTTTTCCTTCCAAGAAGATGCTGAAAACTGAGGGAATTTAAGCGTTTGGTGAACAGACAGATTGGTGTAGCTGAGTCCATGGCCAGGTCATCTGTGGTCTCGCTGAATGGCCAAGCAGACTTGATGGGCCGAATGGCCGATAACTGCTCCTATTATGATCTTGCATTGTTCAAGCATTTGAGGGCCCTGCCCTTATGGTTTATCATGTGGCTCATTGCTAAATACAGACTGATTACATTCCTGTGAAGCCATTTTGGATATTTCATTACATTTAATAGGATAGATTGAAGATAAGATGTTGTTATGGCTGCACAACTTGGATGGTGTTGATGAGATGGGGAGAAGTTGAGTGGAATGTGTCTGGTTGAATTTTCTTTGGGTGGGTTGGAAGTGGCTGAATTCCCTGACATCACTGGTAGCTTCCATTTCCAGCATTGATCAACTAAGCATGGGGGAGAAGACCTCAAACCCTTAGATCCTAAAAACCTATATACCTGGGGGAGAAGGCAAGCATTCATTTTGAGTAAATGGGTAAAAGGTGGCACCAACATCAATCCTTTCCTGTCCCTGATGATTTCTTGCATCACAGGCCAATAATTAAATTGGTTGGGCCCATTCTGAGTTAGTTATTTGTTATATTTTCTTCTGACATGAGGGGAGACCATTTAGTCCTTCAAGCTTCTACTGGCTCTTTCGAGCAATCCTGTTAATCCCATTCCCCCACTTATTTCCCTGTAACCTTTTTTCTTGCAAGTGTTCATTGACTTCTGCCCCAAAACTCCTCACATCTATCTGCATACTGGGAGTTGTGCCAAGTGGCCAGTTAACCCTCAGATGGCAGATTTCCTAAAGGTCAGAGCAAACCGGGGCACGCAGAGGAAAGCCCAGAGAGAATGAAACACCATCCACACAGCATTGGTGATCAGAATCATATTTGGATCAGTGGAGCTGTGTGTCAGCTGCACTAACTACTGCAGCACGTGACAGCTGTACTGAACCCTTCTTTCAGTCTGTAAAATCCTGAAGGCCAGGTATGTGTTACTGCAAGGTTTGCAGGATTGTGGGGGGGAAGGAAGATGTGCAGACAATTTTGAAACAGTGTCAGGAAGCCAGGATATATAAATGAAATAGGCTGAATGACCTCCTTCGGCATTCAAAGATTCCTTGATCTCAATTATAATTGAGATGGGGTGTAGCTGCAAAGCATTCTTTCCAGAAGGGCAGAATTAAAAATCAGCCGGGCATCCTGTTCCATCCTTACACCAGGAATGTGCTTTATTGCGGGAGTTGGATCTTACATGGCGATCTCTTTTCCACCATTGTAAGTCAGCCTGCCAACTACCCATGGGTGAAGAATGCTTCTTGAGCACCTGACAGAGTACTGCAAAACCTTTCTGTTATATGGTGCCAAATAATCTTCAAATATCTCCCCCATCCTGAACACTCACAAATGGGAAGGGGAAGATCACGGGAACACTTCACGCAATTAACGGAGTCACCGTCCTCATCTGCATTCAGACCAATGATAATTCAATGAGGCTAGGTCGAATTCCTGAAGTTTCCTAACTTCAGCAGATGAGCTGCAACAGTTGAAGAAGGCTCCCTGTTAATTAGAAAATGCTTTTAGATTCATTCTGACTAGTGTTCGACACTTCCCTGGGACACATTTAAATCAAAAATGTAGGATCAATAAAGCAGGAATAGCCCAGCTGGGAAAACTAATTGGTTTATAGGCAAAAAAAAATATCTAATTTTTATAATTACAGTGTAATTATCACACTACACCCTACAATTTCCGGCACTGTCTTAATGTAAATTATTCGATTTTGCCAAATGCTTTTCAGTTGGCTACAATGGGATGAATGCTGATTTTGCGTGATAGTGTAAAACAAGTGTTAGCGGACCATCTCAAGACTCCTAATTATTTTTATTTGAAAAGAAGTTAGTGATGTAACACCAGTTGCTGAAACTTGTTCCTTGAGTTACCTCACAAGTCAAGATCTAACCCATTTCTCTGAATGTTGCATAACATTTCTTGTCAACAGATGGGGGTCTACTTTTAGAAGACTGTCAGTACATTGCAGTCATCTGCCACTATAGCATAAGTGAGAGCAAACAAGGATTATTCTGCTGCTGTTAAACTTTCTCTTTTGATTACAAACTCCAGCTTCCTGCTCCTAAATGCAACAATGTCTGCATAGCTCTGCAACTGAGGTATCAAGCATCATTTATTTATTGCAATTAACACTATACAGCAGGGGTGTCAAACTCAAATTCACAGAGGGCCAAAATTAAAAACTTGGACTAAGTCGAGGGCCGAACTAAATATTTATTGAAAATTTTCAACAACATCTGCATGTTTTCTCTCAACATATGTAATGTTAAACTTTTTCTTATTAAAATAAATGTTTAATAATAGTTTTGGTTAAACTCTTTCCATAAGAAGCATTCACAAATAAGAAATAAAATATTCAATAAATAATATTTCTCTCTAGCCTTTAAGCCAAGGATCGCACATTGCCGAGAAGCATGCCAGGAAGTGGAGGTCTGCATGGAGCCCTCCCCAGCCCAGCCAGCAAACCCGAGCGGCATCCCCCCCCGCCCCCTCTCCCTCCTCCGCCCCCGCCTCCGCCTGCCGCAACCGCCGCCAACAACCCAAGGAGTCCCCGCTGGTCTCACCATCTCACTGGGAATACCGTGAGAGGGGTGGAACTCGTCCGCGATCTCCACCCCAGCGGAAAGTCCGATGCCCAGCAGCACCCGCCCACAGATGAAACTCAAGGAGACGCGGAGGTGACCCACCACATCCAGCCACATGGAGCTAGGCGGCGGGTCCGTTGTAGCTAGGCGGCGGGTCCGCTGGAGCTAGGCGGCGGGTCCGCTGGAGCTAGGCGGCGGGTCCGCTGGAGCTAGGCGGCGGGTCCGCTGGAGCTAGGCGGCGGGTCCGCTGGAGCAAGGCGGCGAGTCCGCTGGAGCTAGGCGGCGGGTCCGCTGGAGCTAGGCGGCGGGTCCGCTGGAGCTAGGCGGCGGGTCCGCTGGAGCTAGGCGGCGGGTCCGCTGGAGCTAGGCGGCGGGTCCGCTGGAGCTAGGCGGCGGGTCCGCTGGAGCTAGGCGGCGGGTCCGCTGGAGCTAGGCGGCGGGTCCGCTGGAGCTAGGCGGCGGGTCCGCTGGAGCTAGGCGGCGGGTCCGCTGGAGCTAGGCGGCGGGTCCGCTGGAGCTAGGCGGCGGGTCCGCTGGAGCTAGGCGGCGGGTCCGCTGGAGCTAGGCGGCGGGTCCGCTGGAGCTAGGCGGCGGGTCCGCTGGAGCTAGGCGGCGGGTCCGCTGGAGCTAGGCGGCGGGTCCGCTGGAGCTAGGCGGCGGGTCCGCTGGAGCTAGGCGGCGGGTCCGCTGGAGCTAGGCGGCGGGTCCGCTGGAGCTAGGCGGCGGGTCCGCTGGAGCTAGGCGGCGGGTCCGCTGGAGCTAGGCGGCGGGTCCGCTGGAGCTAGGCGGCGGGTCCGCTGGAGCTAGGCGGCGGGTCCGCTGGAGCTAGGCGGCGGGTCCGCTGGAGCTAGGCGGCGGGTCCGCTGGAGCTAGGCGGCGGGTCCGCTGGAGCTAGGCGGCGGGCCCGCTGGAGCTAGGCGGCGGGTCTGTTGTATCGGCGCCACTGTGAATATCTAATTAACTTTCCCGTTAACTATATCGGTGTACTGCTGTGCCTGCTGTGGAAGTGCTAAAAACTACTATGGTGGTGCCTGCTGCTGTGCATGTGCTATACTTGCGCGGCGGCCAGCGGGCCAACTCTAATATATATTTAATATGATCTTGCGGGCCAAATTTGGCCCGCGGGCCAGAGTTTGACATGTGTGCTATACAGCATTAAAACTGAGATAGCGCTCCCTGACCCAGTACAAAAACTGCCTAACAATACAATGCCACATACGATCAATTTTCAGAAACCATACAATGAGATAGGTTACAGCTCAATGTTATAAAATGTTCGCCAGTTTCGGGTGAAGGAGAATGTTCCCTGCGCCTGAGGGGCTGCTACAGGCTCTGTTCGCACAGCCTTCAGCAGGTCCTCTCCACAGATGTTAAGTTTTCCAGCGGTAGGGAACCCAACTACCGCCCAGTCACGTTCACGCAGCCCATGCCCTCCCTCCCACGAGGCCCAGACATCGCAGCCTCAAGTCTTCCATTTATTCACGAGACCTAGGCACATCTCCCCTGATCTTCGCTACACTTTTCGCACTGGCCGCCGTCTCTGACTCCGCCTCTTGTCCTTTACACTCAGCCCGACAATAGTCACCTCTGACAATGTTCTTAAGAGATGAAGAACCGCTGGTCTCCAATGACGCAGGTGATTCGGCCTCTTCCATTTGGCCATGTCCGAAGCTCCATACCTCTGTTGGCTGAGTTCCCCAACTCTGCAGCATCTGCTCCCATTTGGTATGTTCCACTGGCAACACACAACTCCCCGCAGCCAATGCCCATTTTCATCCAATTAAAAGTTCTTCACGGTTCCAAACATCTAAGTCTTGCAGCAACCGTGATCAGGAGTAGCTCCTGCAGACACGTCCACACCACCATTTTCAGAGTCTATGAACCTGATCCTCCAAAATATTCCCACGACCATTAGGATACCCAGTAAAAAAAAAGAATGGGTGCAGTGGGTCAGCAGCAATGCCAAGCATTGCAAATGTGCCCGATGAGGATGCTGTTTCTGTGTCTACCTGGAATATGCAAGCAACTCTTGTTCACTGTGAATGGCTTGCATACATAACACATTCTATACTTGAATAATGATGTTCTTGATTTATTTTCTATATTAAAAGTATCCATCTTGTCACAAAGGAGACAGCCTCTCTGTCCTACCCTGACCATAACACCATTCCAAGATCACCAATCTGACTGCACTATTGAAACAGTACAATATTTTCCAACTGCTAATGTTTATCTATATTTATTGCAAAAGGTATTTATTACCTTTTTCTCTTGTGGTACGTTGTGTAAATTTGTACTTCTTGTTAGTGTGTTTTATGCACCCTATAAGGATGCAGCAAGAAAGAACTTCATTGCAGCTGTACATTGTACTTTAATTATCGTGTGAGTGAGAGAGATAAAATGTATATTTCACAATTCCACTGAAACTTGCAATCAGCCTCACACATGGGATCATAGAAATCTAGAACTTTTACCCTCAAGGTTTGTGACATGGAGTTAATTGAAGCTTATATGAGCAATACTTGGATCTTTATTAGCTCATTGAAGGATGGTAGCTCATTGAAGTTGATCTCTAAAGGTACAGGATCGAGTAGGTTAGGGGAAGAAGTCAGAAGGTTATATTTTCCCTCTCTCAATGTGCTGGGCTCACTTATCTCATTGCTCATATCACCTGTTCGACATCCAGATCTCAGCAAATTGAAGAATGTTCAATTCCACTGAACCTCTTAGTGTTAAAATTGGGTAAGAAGTGTGAGACAAACATTTCAAAAACACTGAAAATATAATAAAAGTCATCATACCCTTCATTAAGAGCTTTTGTTTTCTCCATGTCCTGAATTACATTCAGAAGGACTTTGATCTTGTGTTCATTGGACTGTAGGGTATCCTCAATGAACTGCATCCTGCCTTGTAGATCAAATAGGTCCCCTTGTGTCAAATGGATTTGATTAATTTCCTTAATCCTTTTGCTTGTTTGAGATTTTATTTCCATGTCACAGGAAGCTGTATGATTTTGAATGTTGTCTGAAGCAAGTTCTGTGTCTGAGATGACCGGCTTACTGTTAATTAGTGAGCATGACGTTGATTTTGAGACGTATATGTCCACTCGTTCACCATTGCTGACACACTCGGGAGAAAGGATTGAACACTCTGGCCACATGCTATCGCTGCAGTGGTCTTCCTGGCCAGGCTCGGTTGGAGCCGATGACTGTGTTAATGCCAGTTCTCCTTCATGAGAACAATTTTGATGTGATCGATTTCCATCCAGTGTACTTTCAGCCAAGGATGGACCTGAGTTGGAATGGGGATGGTCAGGGTCTGATGGGTGATCCAACATCAATAATGTCCCAGAACAGTGTCCATCTGCAGAAGTGTCCGGGCTGTGGCACAATGCAGACACCTTGACTGGGATCTCTTGTTCTCTGGACTCTGCTGATTCTGGCGGGGGCTTCTTCCTGATCCTGCTACAGGTGCCCAGCTGGGTAGATGCCCCTGCAGCCCCTTTCATTGCCGATGAACCCGGTTCACTCCGATCAACCTGTGTTGCAGCATCTGCAACTTCCAAAGCCAGGCCTTTCCTAGTGGGGGTAACCCCTGAAGCTTTAGCTGACTCCATTAGCACAGAGCCCTTAGCTGACTTGCTGGTGTTCTTCATTTTACCTTTGAACCTTGGAAGGTGTTTCCTCAGACTGGGTGAGGTCTGAATAGCAATGCTTTTGAGAACACTTTGCCTCTTTGGAATCACCAGCGAGCAGCTGGCCAGTCCCTGCGACCTTGGGCGTTGTGCTTTGCCTCTTGACACAGGCTTGCCTTTGGTCTTCTCCCTCATGCTCGCCGAGTGTTCCTCTTTGAAGTGCACTTGCTGAACTTTGCTCTTGTGCTCTTGCACCTGGCTGGCAGAGTCGCCCAAATTCTGGCCTTGTTTGAGCTCAAGGGAGCGTGTGTTTGAGTCTTGCAGTGGAGCACTATTACATCTGGGAGGTTGCAAGTAATTGCTCTCTTTACGACCCATTACAGTGCTCGATGACAAGAGGCAAAGTTATGGTTGAGCATGGGAACTGCAGGTGGAAATATCTCCCTGACCAAAACAGCGACAGTCAGTTTATCACACACTGATCCACAGCGCAAGGTCAACAGTTACAACTGTTCAAATTTTCAGCAAACTGAAGGATGCGTAGCAGCAGAAGACAGAATCTTTATGAACACCGTTGGTTCTCCTCAAGGTGGGCTGACAGACAGGAGGGCAGCCAAGAAAAAAAGCATTCCATGTAAAGTTGAGTGTGCCTTGAAAAAGAAAAGTCAAGACCTTGACATCTCTGGGGTTTAATCAAAACTGTACAAATTGTGCTTTGTGGCTTTGCAATGCAACTCAGCTCATTGTAAAATGATACAAAAGCTATTTTAAGGGCTGTCGCATGACCACAGAGCCAAAAATAATGTAACAATCAATCTCAAATGAAAGTTCAGATTTTCTCAAGTTTCTGGGGAGGCTTGGGCTGTGCACAGTGAGAGGCCACTACAGTTCCTGCAACAAGTTCCTTGGGTGAGCTCTCCTACTGGTGGTGACACGTTCAAGTGGAACCCACTGAGAACCGTCTCCATCCCACAGAGTCCTTTGCTCCTCAGCCTGCAAAGCCCAATCAGCTCCAAGTCGAGGGGAAGAGAGAGAGCAAAGCCGTACAATTAAATCAAAGCAGGTCCATTGGAATATATCCCATTGATTTCTGGTGTTTACAAGTTGGAGGCCGCTGAGCCAATCTTCAGTAGCTTTGACATTTGGACGCTGGCCTGAAAAACCAGGGCTGAAGACCTGAGAACACAGTGGACAATTGGCTATGAAAAATCATGGCCGTTTCTGGAAATAGAATACAAAAAGAAAACCACTCAGTGTTTTACTCTGAGTAACATTTCAAGGGGCAACCTGATAGAAGTTAATAAAATCATGTGACAGCCATGGACTGTCGGAATGTTTTCCCCAGGGGAAAAGTGTCAGACACCAGAGGATATGTTTAAGATGAAGGAGAGAAAGTTTAAAAGAGATGTGCTGGGCATGTATTTTACAGAGTAGATGCCTGGGACGGGCTGCCAGGAGTAGTGGCAGAAGCAGATACAATAGTAGTGTTTAAGAAGCTTTTTTGATAGATTTAAGTGGGATGGATATCAAGTGCAAGGAGTGGAGTTTTAGTTTGATTTGGGCATCAGGTTCAGCACAGACAGATGGGCCAAAGGGCCTGTTCCTGTGCTGTACTGTTCTGTGTTCTTTAAGAAAAAAGACAGTGATTTCCAGCTTGAAACTGCCTTCCATGCTGACTTTTAATTTCATTCAGAGCCAAGTCTCGAGCCCCAAATGCTCAGTTGTTGAAGGGTTTTCTCGCTAAATATTTCTAGCATCAGTTTATACCTTGTGGTAAATTATTCATCTCAGTCAGGATACTACAGCCAGTTGAAGATTTGTTAATCAGCAGGATTTATTTTCTAATGACCACCTGCTGGAAACATCTGTAGGTGCATGTCACTTTACCAAGCGGTCAGTCTAGAGGGAAGATTTGGGGACAATACTGGAGTAAAATGTTGCTGGCAAGACAACAGGTGCCTCAGAGAAAAGGAGTAAAAAAATCTTTGAAGCTGAAAGGGGAAAGAGCTAATGTGAATTTATTATTTTTTAAAAAATTTTATGTATACAGCATGGTAACAGGCCATATCAGCCCCTTGAGTCCGTGGTGTCCAATTTACACCAAATTAACCTACAACTCCCGGTATGTTTCAAATAGTGGGAGGAATCCATAGTCTCTGGGGAAAGCCCACGCAGACACGGAGAGAACGTGCAAACTCCTGACAGACAGCATGGGATCTGAACTGCAATGCCAACCGTGCCATCCCCTGACTTGTACAATGAGTGTTATATAAGAAAGTCTACATATGCTGGGGTGAAGTGCAACATGCTGGAGATGCTGTATGACCTGCTGAGTTTCTCCAACACAGTGGTATATTGTACTGTTTACTGTTACTTTTTATCACGATTCCAGGTTGGAGAATGAAGAATGAACTTGCAAGAATGTTGAACATTTCACATTTTCCCAGAGGGCTCACATTCCAAAGACTTCAGCGCATTCTTTTCTAGTTATAGCAAATGCAGAGTAATGCAGTAAAATTATTGACTCAATGGTGAGAACATTGACAGGAGGAGGTTCACTGGACAAGAGTTGCTGACCCTCCAGTTTTATCTGCAGGGTTTGGAACAATTCCTCAGAAAATAAAGGATTCGAGTCAAAAAGGCCATTAATATTAAAAGAGTTCCATTCCTTGGAATTTTTAATTTCATGATGATCTCTCTCTCGTTGGACTGGTGGGATGATTAGAGGCTGGTAACGATGTGGTATAACCTTCATTAATCCTACCACAGCTGGCTTCTCTCAATATACAGTTTAGTAATACATTGTAGCTGATACTGATGCAAGCCCCAAACAAGCTTTCATCTTTATTGCACTGATTGAATCAACGTTTCACACTATTCTAGGCAGATAACCAAGCACTGACACCAGAATTGTGGTTCTGTTCTCAGTTACTCTGCATAGAAGGCACTGAATGGACCATGTTCAGTAAAGACAAGGGGAGATATTAACTTTTTTTTAATTGCAGTTGATACAGGTGAATTGAGTGCCTTTCTTTTTTTTTGCCTATTTAGAACAGCATAGGAACTTGGGTACGAAAAAATAGTTTATAGAGAAAATAATACTGAATTTACATAGTGCATCAGTAACACTTTTGGAAATGACACTGTGTATGTCAATTATTAAATGATATTTTGTTTTTTTAAAGATTTGTAATGTATATTTTCAATAAAAGCAGGAATTGAAAACTAGCTCCTCACCTGACCTGAGGGCAGTCTTGGGATTAATGGCCAAGTGTTAAGCAAATAGAAGTTCCTGATCATTGCCTTCTGACCCCTGTTGGTGTAAGGGTATCAGGATAAAGATAGAATGGGACTGGGCCATTGCCACTGCTTGTTGTCCAGACTTGGAAGGAAAGAAGGAGAGAGTTAAAACGCTTATGGGAGAAATCGCCCTCGATTGCCAGGACTAATTTCACGTGAGAGCAATGGCCATGGGTTTGACTCACTGCGGAAGTTGCCTATTGCTGCACATTTACTAAAGTTGAATTTTTACCCCTTGATTTCCCTGGAGCCCAGTCCATAGAACCATACAGCATAGAAACAGACATTTCAATCCATTAAGTATGTGCTGAACTATTATTCTACTTAGTCGCATGGACTTGCATCCAAACCATAGCCCTCCTTACCCCTCACTGAGGTGAGTGGAGCTGAGGAACAAAACAACAGGATAAATTCACTGTGGTGAATAAAAATAAATAAAAAGAGATATAAGGGTTGTTTGAAACTCAGAGATCTGGCAGCATCCTTTGTAATACTCACATGCTCTGAGGTAATAAAGCCTCCTTAAATTACCATTTTAAAGGAAAATTATGTAACATGTCCTTAACCTTTTATCAGCAGGTGTTTACTGGGGATGAAACCTAGCACTAGAAATCTCTAAGATTAAGGTTATCTCACAGGAGGATCATGATACTGGAGACCATTTGGCCCTTCTGACTGCTCGGTGCTGTATTTTCTATCTCGCACCCTTCTTCCTCCATATCACTTCTGGTTGCTTCCTGAAAGTTTCTAGAGCATTTGATGGTGGTTCTCCTAGAACAAGAGAGACGTGTGGAATCAGGAAAGGTAGAGTAGATAAGGTGTGACACTTTTTTTTAAGGGTTTCTGCTGCTGCTTCCTGGTTACCGACCCCCACATCCCTTCATTTTAGGTTGGGAGTCAACAGGGTAAAGTCTTCACCACAACTACATCACACTTGCAACGATTTGCAACATTTCAGAGTGAGGCATGAGTGACTGAAATCAGGTTAAAATGCACATTATGCAGGGCATTATTTGTGCTTGCAGTAATCTACACTCCTGTTTCAAAACACCTTTCGAGGTGACTGTCTTTTCACAAGTGGGGACAGGGAGTTATATCAACTTTAATTACCCCTCAATTCTTTCTCCAAGTAGCTGCAGAATACCATCTACCAATTGTTCAGGGGAGACAATGATACTAGGCTCTCTTGATCCAACACCACAGTCTCCCTTTCTCCCTCTTTAAATTTCATCCCAACTTTCTCTCTCTCTCTCCCCCCCTCTTTTTCCTTTCTTTTGCCCTCTCTCCCTGCCTCTTTCTTTCTCATTCTCTCTCTCCCTCTCCACGCCTCAACACTCAGTGTTCCCGGCACCAGTTCCCTGGAGCTCTTCCCTTTTCTGGGTGTGGATCATGGGTGCATGAAGTACCTTGCCATTTCTACAGATAGAGCTGAAAGACTAAGGTGAAACTGAGAGAGAAAGCAGGCGGAGGAGATGAAACTTAACAACCTTGATTGGATTAGATCAAGTACCAGAATAACTCAGCAGATATGGAGCAGGAAGCAGATGTGAAGATGAAGCGATTAATACGCAGAGCCTCTCTGAAGGCATACCTGCCACCTCATAGCTCATTAAATCTGTAGGTTTAACACTGATGTAAGATACAGATTTAACTTGTACAGTGGGGTTAATGCACATTGAAAAGCTGATTAAAAGCACACAATGAGCTATCCCCTTTTATAAGCAATATGCTATAGAAATACATGGTAAGTTCCTCTGACAAATAATGTTACTGAAATGCTCCTCACCTGCTATTTCCCCTGTGTTGTGCGATATCCATGACGAGCACTGAGAGCGAACCCAGGAGTCCATTTTCAACTCTTCTCTTGAGGAGATCCCTGAAGTTAGCAACCTGACGGAACCAGCAAAAGCTTTCGTGAGACCAGTTTCTCAGCTGACCCCTTCATATTCCCATCTATCATTCCACCCCCCCCTTCCCCACCCAGCACGGAGTAATCCAGTCAAGTCATGACTTCTTGTCCTGATGAAGCACGAAGCAGGGGGATAAAACCTCGACAGTTCACTGATACTGTACCATGCCACCAAGAATCAGCTTCAGAATATCTACAATCAGAGCTGCAGCGCTGGTTGCAAATAAAGCAAAGGCAAACTCACAGTGCTGTCGCTGTGTGTCTCTCTCTCTCTCCTTTTTCTCTCTCTCTCTCTCTCATACACATTCCACGTGAGAACTCTACGCCACACTCAGACCAGAGGGGTTCCGGGTTAGGAACAGAGGTGGGATTTGGGTAAATAATTATCAGTCAGGCAGTCCACAAACCTGCTGTGGTAAATACTGTTTCCTCAATCCCGTCTCAGTCTGTTCCACAGTCTGCCTATCAGTGCAATCTGTTCATTCCTGTACATCATTAAAAGGGCAATGGAGCTGTGCACTTGTTTCTGTTGATTCAGTGATTAGATCAGATCACGATTTCCCTGCCTTGCCCTCCTTGTTTCCCTCAGTGCATCACGAGGACAATCTATCATTAAACACGTTGCAATGCAATCATTCATACAGGAGAGAGCCTTTGACTCATGGGTCTCATTGATATCATGTGATCACACCATATAGTGGGTTTATCATCTCCAACTACTGGGTTGATGTCTGGTGGGGGTTTAGTATCATCTCCTTGCCGGTGTGCTCAGCTGTGAAAGGGAAAAGTCAGGTTTGTGCCAAACTTCAGACGTCTCCCAGAAAGATGTCAGACTAGTGATATTGAATACCAAAATGAATGCCAAATGGGATTTTGTCCAGGGGGTATAGGTAGACTGCCTTCCTGGTGAAAGGAAGGTAGACTTCTTTAGTCAAGCTCACCACAGAGAAGGAGCCCTGTAAATTGTGAAGGTGATGTGAACCAACATCCTCTTTTGATTCCGATGATTGTCTCCAGCATTTCACTCACCATCTTGGAGAGTTAAAACTTATGCCATTGTTGCCTCCTTCTTATCCCTTCAAATTTAATTTTAAATTTTAAATTCAATTTTAATTTAATTTAATTTAAAGGTCTTTGGCTTGGCTTCGCAGACGAAGAATTTAAAGGTACAGCACTGTAAAAGGCCCTTCCTGCCCATGAGTTGGCATCACAAAAATACACCCATGTGAGATTGAATGAATGTCGCTGAATGAAGTGACTGAGACAGAGTTCAATGGACCGTCTCTCTCCCATCTGCATCATCACGGGTGAGGGGTTGTGTTTATTTTGAGCTCAAGAGTTAAGACTCACACAGCACTTTTCCATTTGGGGTGGCAACGCCTCTACAGCGCCAGCAGTCGGGACCAGGGTTCGAATCCCGGATCATTCCGGACTGGTCGGCCACCTGTGAAGAGCTCCTGTCTTTTGCTAATAAAAGCCTTGGTTTGGATCAACAAGTCTTTGGTTCTTTCGACGAGCTCTACAGTCACCTCCTCAAAAAAAAAACCACACATATCCATGCTGACAATGTCCAATCATTCCTTGCCTATCCAAATGTTGGCAGAATCCTGGCCCTCAGCATCCCCTCCAGATATTTTCTAACCACTGACGTCAAACTCACTGGCTTGTTGTTGCCTGGCTTGTCCTTGCTGCCCTTTTAAAAAAATAGTGCAACAGTAACCACTCTCCAGTCTTCTGGCTCTTCGCCTAAGGACATAAATTAGGAAAATATCCCAGCAAGGGCCTCTCCAATGTCTTCTTTAGCCTCTCACAATGTGCAAGGATGCGCTTCGTCAGGCCCTGGTGACTTGTCTACTTTAATACACTCTGAGGCTGCCAAAGAACATCTCCCCAGTGATCCCAATATGGTCTCGGACATAGCCGCTCATTTCCTTCCGTTCCTTGGGACCCACGATCTTCACCACTTGTGAAGACTCACGAAAAATAATCATGGCTTCCTCTGAAAAACCAGAAATGCCAACAAATCCCCACTTTTAAAAATATACAGGAACTATAGGTTAATTGGGGTATTTGGGTGACATGGGCACATGGGCTGAAATGTCCTGTTACCATGCTGGATGATTAACTTTAAAATTTAAAGTGAATCTCATCACCAGGGTGAAAGACAGTTCTCCTAGTTTTTACTCTAACTCAGTGGTTTTAAAACTTTTTCTTTCCACTCACATGCCACCTTAAGTCATCCCTATGCTATTGGGTGCTCTGTGATTAGTAAGGGATGGCTTAAGGTGGGATGTGAGTGGAAAGAAAAAGTTTGAAAACCACTGTTTTAATCGTCCCTAATTGACTCGTTATGTGCATGGTTTCAAAACTCCGAAGGAAATGGACCAATGACAATTTTTCTCAAGCAAAGTACTTAAGTAACAATTGGATTTAGTGCAGTGATTTTCAACCTTCCCTTCCCACCCACATCCCACCTTAAGCCAGCCCTTACTAATCACAGAGCACGGATGGCACAGGAATTACTTAAAGTGGGATGTGAGTGGAAAGGAAAAGGTTGAGAACCACTGTTCTAAATTAATCTAGCATTAATTGCTATTAAGCTGGTAATCTCACTTTTCTAGGTCATGGCATGACTTTAGTAGGGAAGATGAATGATAGGCTGGTCAATTAGATGTTATTTGTCTGAGGTTTGATGACTTCTAATGCATTTTCAGACTGACATATCAGGCAGTGCAGCCACAAAGGCATATGTGCTTGCACAAATGCCATGACAAATCCTTGTACACATCCTCAGAGGACCACACACTCAGATATTCACCTCCACAGATGCACACACAAGTACACACCCAAAAATAAATATACAACCATACAAGCACACTCAAACATTCTTACTAGAGCAGACACACCAACAGAGACATGTGAATCATGGAAATACAGACGCAAGCACCGTGCCCACCACCCCACCCCCACCCCCTCACTCATAAACATTTCTCGTGCACACCTGCAATTTTTCATATCTGCTGGAAGATGTTTTTCTGAGTATCTGCATTAAATAATTCCTTTGTGATTTCTCAAAAGAAGCCATTTGCCTCTATTAACTCACCTGTTTTATTTATATATGAAAGTGGCTTTGGATTTTTTGATTATTATACAAAAATGCTGGAGAATCTCAGCAGCTTCCTTTGTGTCACAAAGATAAAGTGTAACCAATGTTTAAGGCCTGAGCCCTTCATCAAGGTATGAGCATAAAGTAGGCAGGTGGCTGAATAAAATGCTGGGGGGAGGGCAGGAGAAGAGCACAGGCCCACAGGCAAGAGGTCATAGTGGATATGAGTGGGAGGGCGCTGTGATAGTACAGATTCTATCACCAATGTGTATATGTACAGATTGTAGTGTAGGATGACTGTGATTGGCTGAGACTGTAGCCACACCTACTGACAGGTCTTAAAGGATTTCTCCTAGCCAGACCAGGTCATTCTGGACTGGTCGACCTACTTGTAATATGCTCCAGTCTTTTAGTTAATAAAAGCCTTGGTTTGGATCAACAAGTCTTCGGTTCTTTCGACACGCTCTACAGGCACAAAAGAAAAAAAGCTGACAAGTGATAGGAGGAGGAGACAGTTCTCTTAATGAGGAGGGAAGGGGTGGAGAACTGGAGGAAAGGAGACAGGGGTGGGGATGAAAAGGAGACCAATAGAAATTGATGATAATAGCGTGCAGATGGAAATTTATTGGTGTTAGAGCCTGGGTTGTCAGGTCGATTCCATTTCATACCATTCACTCTTTGTTTTTGCTAATTATTTGGCCTATTCCTGTCCTGACGTAAATGATCTCTCTAGAGCTGACTCCACAGAACTGTCCTTTCCTTTTTTCTCATGGAACTCCAGTCAGTGAATGTTGTCCACCTCTCAATCACCATGGGCATCTCAGCCAAGCACACAGAAACTCTTGTAGGGTGGACTGAAGAAATCAGAAGCAGGGGATCTCAGTATTGCCTTCTGACATATTCCCAGCTCTCTGCACCGTGGTTACGATTCTCTCATCTCTAAGTCAGGTGGTATTCCAACTAAGATTAGGCAGCTCATGGCTGAATAAATACCAAATTTAATCTGTGAGATTCAATCCACGTTTTGTAATACATTGACTCACTCAATACTTGGGGAAGTGGAGGTTGGATAGAAAATTGACATATGGTAGGATGCTTAATTAAGAATTTGAACTGAGGAGGAGGTTCATGTACATATAAAGTCATTGAATTTTCAGCACAGAAACAGACCCTTTGGCTCAACTTCCCATGCTGCCTGGTTCTCTACCCAAGCTAATCCCATTTGGAAGGCATTGGGGCGATGAAGGCTGTTACAATAGGGACACTAAAAAGACTTAGATGGCTACATGGATATAAGAATAATGAAGGTTAAGGGTGTGAGGTAGGGAATGACTTGATTGTTGTGGAATAGATTTACATAGGTTGGCACAACATCATGGACTGTAGGGCCGGTACTGTGCAGTAATGTTCTATATGCTCTGTGCCTGCATTCAGTTCATATCCCTCTGTAGAATCATGTTAAATGGAGATGCACTTTACCCTCGCCTGTTGATGGGAAAACTGCAGAGCTCAGGGCTTCTCCCTAGTATAGGCAGCCTGTTGACCTCATTTTAACTGACACTATTTCAAGGCAATGAACAGATCAAACATTTCCCAATTCTGCGTGTGGGATTTGACTTTGTTCTGATTGGCTGTTGAATTTCCCCTTACTAAATGTAATACATCACACTAAATATAGTTTGAGATGTTTGCCAGAAAAGAGATTTAAGCTGTTTAAAAAAAAACAAAATTTGTTTCTTTCAAACTTGCAAGAGTCAGTTCTAACAAGTATTTTGGCTATTTGGATTGCGTTTTGTCAGTTGATCTGCAGTGGAGTTTCTAATCAACCACAGAGACAGATTTATAATAACATACTTAAAAAGTGTTCAATTAATAATTCAGCTTGAAGTGTCATCATTAATTATAGTGGGGAACCCGCAAATCATAAAATGCATTCAAGATGTGGATTGTTTAAATTATTAAAGGCAGCTGATAATTTAATTCTGCAGGTGACCCACAATGGCACACTCACCACTGAATCTAGAATTCCAATGTTCAGGACATACACCAGGGGTTTGGACACAGAATGTGGGTTGACAGCTCAATGTTGTGCCAGTGCTAAATATGTTAGATGTGCTGATCAAACCAATCTGACGTGCTTATAGAATCTACCACTGTACAAGCTGCTTCTTGGTTTGTCCACACAAGCTCATTGTTGACTTTCCCTGTGATGTCAAGCTTGCCTGGGATATGCTAAGAAGTCACATAAATACAATTCTAAACATATTTTACTGGAGCCATTAAATGGAAATGTTGCTGCATGTACAGTGCTCTCACATTCCCATCTATAATGCAGGAGTTTTGTATCCAGGTTTGGAGCCACATTTCTCAAGACTGTGATGTTCTTTTAACTGGAAACAAGCACAACTCATTACATTGCAGTGTGTTTGACAAGTACATACCGTGTGACAACTGATCTCACGAACCGCAGGTACATTCCCGCTCAACTATGCGATAATTTGTTTTCCTCAGAGCTGTGGTTAGCTGACGTAATGGAACTTTAATTAGAGGGACTAGAGAAGAAATGGAAAGTTATTCTTCAACATTGTTAAACCTCCATAATCTTCATCTTCTCCAGAGCTTTAGTGTCACTTTGCTGACTTGCACCAACATTCTTTAACCGATCGATATGGGCTCCATTCTTATCTGCCTCCATTTTACATTTCTCATCCTTTTCTGGGTCTCTCAGTTCTCATCTCTGCAATATCCAATGGAGCTAGCAGACTTCCAGGGTCTTTGTTTTCCTCCAACTCTCACCCATTCTTCATTTGCTCTGAACTTCTGTGGCTGCCAGCATCCTCTGCTCAAGCATTCTTTTCCAGAGGACTCAATCTCTTCACTTCTCCCACCTCTGTCCAAACAATCTTAAAGTCACTTTTAGCTTTGTCATTTTGCAATGTGCAAGGAGAAAATGGTGGAAAGGTTCTTAGTTTTGCAAAAGCAGTGGCGATCCATCTGAACTGCTTTCTGTATGGAATTCATGCAATGTTGAGGCCAATGAGTGCCAGATTAACCACCACCTGGGCCCATAGGATGAGCTTTAGCAAGGCCCTCTCCTGTCTAACCCCACCAGGTGATGCCCTCCCCTCACATATTTTAAATTTATCTGCTGAGTATGTATTCAGGGTATGCTTGTGTATGCTGTGCTCAGAAATGCTAGATAGAATTGATGGGCTGGGTGGCAATAGCCCGGAGGAGAGGGGTGCATGAGGAGGGGTGCATGAGGAGGGGAGGGGTTGCGTCGGTGGTGGGGTCCCTTGATGCTGGTCGATGGTGGGGACCTCATTGCCAAGCTCTGGGGCCAAGATGGTGGTGCCTGTGTTCAGTAGCGGCCTTGAGGAAGAAGTAATGGACCGGTGCAGGGCACCAGAAAATGGAGAGAACAGCCCCCATTTGAGAAGGAGTAGCAGAGGAGACAACCTTATGGGTCAGTGATCATGGTGACTGACCAGTGAGAGGTTCTGTGGCTAAAGAACATACAGGCAATGGGGTGCTGGTGATCCGAGGTGAGCAAATCATGCAAGCCATGGGCTGCTGGTGACTTGTGGTCAAAGGGACTCATCCCAGGATGCAGACTGTTGGAGACTGGCTGGAAACTGGCTGAAGGGATACCAGATATCGGAACAAGGATGTGAGAGGGGGCCTCAGGCGGGAGGAGCTCGTGAAGTTCCTCGGGCACTGAAGGCTTCTTGATCATGTCGGAGGTTTGGTTCTGTAGCACGTGTCGGCGATGGTTTTGGCTGATGGCTGAGCAGCTGCAGAGGCTACAGGAACGATCAATGCAAATCCGTGGACACCCCGTGTCCCTGAAGGGACTCTAATTTATTTATTTTTCTCTGATTGTAAGGGGCGCTGGCAATTTCTGCTGATGGCAAATCTTCATCTGATTGACTGCAGACTAAATGCAATTTTGTGTAATATTACATGGCAATAAAAGAATCATGAATATTTATTTTATATTTATTATCTTTTGTTTCTCTTGTGTGGCAAATTGATTTGTACTCATTGTTTGTGTATTTTACAAACCTGTTTGGCAGCAGCAACTAAGAATTTTGATGTTTCTGTACGTTGTACTTATGCATTTGATGACAAATTTTCATTCTCATCGTAAGATGGCTCATTGATGTTTCCATCTGTATCACCCATGACTAATCACCCCTCCGTGGTTTGGGGGAATAGAAATGAACATGGAAGATGATAACATCCACTTCATAAGATCGCCAGATATAAGAGCAGAAGTAGACCAATCGGCCCATTGGGTTGACTCTGCCATTTCATCATGAGCTGATCCTTATCCTTCAGCCCCACTCCCCGTAACCCTTGATGCCCACACTAATCAAATACCTGTCAATTTCTGTCTTAGATACACCCAACGACCTCGCTTCCACTGCTGCCTGTGGCAACAAGTTCCACAGACTCATGACCCTCTGACTAAAGAGGGTTAACAAAGGGTCATTTTATGTGCAGCTTCAGACCAATTACTTTATAATTGCCATTGGCCTACTATGGATGGCACAGTTAGCATAGCGGTTAGCTCAGTGCTTTTACGGTGCTAGCGACACAGGTTTGTATCTGACGCTGTTTGTAAGGAGTTTGTATGTTCTCACCCTGTCTGCGTGCATCCAGTTTCTTTCAAAAATGTAGGGGTTTATAGATTAATTGGTGTATTTGGGTGGCATGGCCTCATGGGCTGGAAGGTCCTGTTACCATGCTGTATGTCTAAAGTTAAGGTAAAATCCTGCTTGTAGAGGTCGTGGAGCTCACTTGTTGAAGTGACCAGTGGTGGTGGACGGAATGAGAGAGCAAATGTACCAAATGATTGTCAAACCTGAGTCACATGACCTGTGTGGCAACAGTACGAACTGCTGCACCATGGCGCTGTACACTGAGGCAAGGTGGTCCTCATCAATGACCCCCCCAGAAGCTGAGCCACACAGGGGGCCCACAAATGAGGCAAAGCTTCTTTAAACGTGAAGTCTTAAGCTTGCCTTTGACATATTCTGGCACGCCATACAAGTCCTGATTGCAGAGTTTTGGACTGAACCAGGTTCAGTCTTGCCCATTTTCTTTTTCTGAAACTTGCCTGGAGAGAGCTTATTGGGTGAAGCCACAATGTGATTCCTCACTCACCACGAGAAAGTGAAGAGTAATTCTGAATGAAATTTTACAACTGAACCAAAGTTGTTCCTCTGAACATCCAGTTAATATATCCCCTCTCTCTCTCACACACACACACACACACACACACACACACACACACACACACACACACACACACACACACAAATGTTATGTCAGATTTCCTTTCTAACTTACTGCATGGTGATGATTCTATACGTGCAGAAGCCAGTATGATAATCAGTAGACAGATGTCTGCCAAATGGAAATGATTGCATTGGCCAGCTCATTCCAGTCAACACATCAACTGACAAACATAAGAGAAAGAGAAAATTGGGCCTATTTGCACTTGTCTGAATTTAAAATAATGACAAGACAGACTGAGTAGGAGCCACGGGTGATAGAATGCAGGGTGTTTCATTCAATGTATCTTGACAGCAGCGTAAGTGCTTTGAGAGGCTTTAGTCAAGATGCCAAGCACCAGCTTTCTCTATCATTTGGCAATGTCGCTTTGCTTTATGTTGACGCAACTTGGGAGATCTGGAAGAATAATTTAATTCCACAGACGTGGTTTGCTGTGGAAAGGTTTGTTTAAGACTCTGAGAAATCCAGCATGTTACCTTTTGTTTAATTCCATTTCCTTTGCCTGGGCCCCTCCTGATTTATATCCTCAGCACTCGTTCCTTCTGGAAAATGGGTGGGGCTGTTTTCAACACAAAAGAAACCACCTTTTTGGGACACCCGTTTCCTTGTAAAGTCTAAGAATTTTAAGATGGGGGTGATGAGAATGGGAAATGAAGGCAATTTAGAAAAATCACTTTTCAGAGCTTGTTCATAGTAGAGAAGTGAGGAAATATTGTTTTTTTCCACTGAACTCATCCTCTCCTTGTGTTTATGAATTTTAAACTTGAAATTTAGACCAATCACAATGTGAGGCTTTATCACTAAAAAGGACACTCGTGCTTGTCCTCCTCTGCTTCTGTGTCAGACGCGTCGAGTTCTGACTGCTGTTTGCAGGACTTTTCTCTGGCTCCTTCATTGTTCATTGGCTCCTTCATTACACCTTTCAAAAGTATTTCATTGACCAGAATATGAAGAGGGAAGTAACGATTCCGTGAAGGTAAACAAGAAACTCGACGGATCTTGGGGTCTAGTGCCATGCACAAAAGAGCTGGAGAAACTTAGGAGGCCACACAGCTTCCATAGGAAGTCAAAGGCAGTTGGTTTCAGGGCTGACCCTTTCTTCATCAATGCCCAAATCAGGTAAACACCTGAGTAAGAAGGTGGAGGGAGGGAGGAAGGGAAAGGCAGATGAACATATTCAAAGTTGAAAGTTCAGATTTATTGTCAGAGGACACACATGGCATCACATACAACCTTGAGATTTTTTTACCTGCAGGTCAGGCAGAATTTCTACTTATTGGTAATGCATAAAACTGAATTCAAGAATAGATATGCATACAAATGAGATAAATGTAAACAGACTGACTGTGCAATGCAGAAACTAAATATCAATGATAATTGATTTAAGAGCCCTTAAATAATTCTATGATTGAGTGTGTTGTTGAGGAGTCTGATGATGGAGGGGTAACTACTGTTTCTGAATCTGATGGTACGAGACTTGTGGCACCTATATCTCTTCCCTGAAGGAAGCAGCAAGAACAAAGGATATGCTGGGTTGTGTGGATCCTTGATGATTGCTGCTGCTTTCTGATGGTTGTATTCCATGTAGATTTTGTTGATGGTGGTGAAAGTTTTGCCTGTGATGTACTGGGCTGTGTCCACTACCTTCTGCAGGGGATTCTGTTTGGAGATACTAGCAGCCCCATACCAGGCTGTGATGCAGTCGGTCAGCACACTCTTCACTGCTCATCTCCAGACGTTTGCCAAGATTTTCTATGCCATATCAAACCTGAGGAAGTAGAGGTGTTGATGTGCTTTATTCATGATGGCATTAATGACATCCTCCGTCAATGATCACTGGATAGTACACGTTGGAATTCTCTTCCTGAAGTCCATAATCAGCTCCTTTGGTGAGGTTGTTGTTAGTATTTGTAATGGAATATATATTTGGAAGATAATTGGTAAAATTAGAGGTTACATACATAAACACACGCATTTTAAAACAGATCTTATTTGAAATACTGAGGAATTCATATTCAGTGGACTTTACAGAAACCACGGAGAATGATATGCACATTTTACAAGTAGGTGCTAATTGAAATGATGTCATAAAAT
This sequence comes from Narcine bancroftii, assembly GCF_036971445.1. Taxonomy (NCBI): domain Eukaryota; kingdom Metazoa; phylum Chordata; class Chondrichthyes; order Torpediniformes; family Narcinidae; genus Narcine; species Narcine bancroftii. The sequence goes on from NC_091477.1 coordinate 49,967,712, forward strand.
GAATAGACCATTGTTTTGGACTGGAGACACTCTGGCTGTTTGCAAGTATCTACAAAGTGCTCATAGAAAGGTCAACCTGGGTTTTGTTTACCTAAAGCAACAGATGGGAGCAGAAGGATAACTCCTGTGGTTTGCTGAAGAAGGTGGGAGGTTTTGTAAGTGATTCACCTCTCTCTCTCTCCAACTGAGAATGCTAGAAAACCCATGTGACTCTCTCACTTACAAAAATCCCCCACCTTCTTCAGCAACATTAAACGCTGTATCTCTTCTTTCTCCCTGAAATGGCAATTGTTTATTGTCAGTCATGGATGTTGCCTGACCTGCTAAGTTCCTCCAGTATTTTGTGTGTGGCATGAGTTGTCCAGCATCTCTCTTGTTTCACCTCAATTTTGCTGCTACCATGTCTATTCACGGTGCACCAGCCCTGAAGAGGTTCTCCTCTCATTGATGAGTTCTGTGCTCACCTTCTCTGATCGCCACTGCTCTCTAGTTTGACAACCATGTGATCACCCAGACTGAATCACCTACCAACCTGTGCTCTTTCTTCCATTCCCACCCGCCTCCCCCCACCACACTAATACACTCTTTTATTCTGGTTCTGCCCTTCTCCCTCCTATTGCTGATGTTTTGGCCTGAAACACTGACTCTCTGTTGCCTTCTGTAGATGCTCCCTGATTCCCTGAGTAGTTCCAATATTTTGAATGCAAGACAACCCTGTTATTCCATGTTGAGAAGTTAGACAGAGCCTCAAGAGTTTGCAGATGTTGGAATCTGGACCAGATCCCGTTGAGTTCCTCTGGCAGATTGTGTTTTGCTTGAGAAGAGTGTCTTTGTGGAGCAACTCACCAAAACCCTGCAAGCAGACTTCTATCAATAGAATAAAAAGACACTTGTCATTCCTCTGAGCAGGTTAAGTTGGCAGCTTTTCACAAATCCACTTACTTTTATGTAAGTTAGAAAATTAATTCCAATATCCCAGCTGGATGAGGAGGTGATTTTTTAAAATCATTTTGGATTTTTTTTTGTGTTATTCTAATTTCAATCGAACATGTAGTTTCTGATCTGTTTTTAGGAGAACTTTCCTGGCCTGTAAAGGACTTTCACAGCAGGCAGGATTTGATGACTTTTGCAGTATGCTGTAGGTCAGGCAGCTCACCAGAAGCAAGCATGTTCGATCCAGTCAGGATGAGTGAGAGCGAAAGAAGGGAGGAATAGATGTGAGCAAAGGAGGGATGGTTGGGGGCAGTGGGGTGAGAGCAAAATGGGGGAGGGGTGGAAAAGAGGAGAGATCAAGTCAACTTTATTTATCGTTTATACCATGCTCGCACGGTAAAGACGAGATGGCGTTTCTCCAGGACCACAGAGCATAGTTACATAGATGTAAATTAGGATAGTAGAGTTTACACTATCCCCATCTATACTGGGAGTTCAGGAGCCTGATGGCTGTCTCTGAAAGTAAAGGCCTGAGTACTACGCTGTGATGACAGCACAAATGAGTGCATGGAAGTGGTGCGAGCCTTGTTATGTGGGTCAATATTGATAATGAAGTATCTGCATATGAAGGACTCATCATTTTTAATTGACACAATCTGAACGCGAGTTTCAGATTTCCACCACAGCTGCGGGAATGATTTCTGGACATGCTGTAGGGAGCAGAAAGAGATAACCTGAATACATAGGTGCATTTTGGTGCGTCGAGCTGGGTTACAGTTCACTCTGTGTTTGGAAAATGTTTTGGAAATGGTTAAAATTATGGAACATATTTAGATCTGCATTGACACTCATTTAAAGGCTCACATGTGTTAGGTCTGCTTTGTTCATGAATGAGTGAGACAAACACCAGGCTGAGTCGAAATCAGGGTTCTTTGTTCTTTATTACCGGATTGTAACACTTGCGACTAACAAAGTTAGCCGGAGAATGCATTCTGCCGTTATCAGCAAAATGGTGATTTTTTATACCCTTGGATACATGTTTAGAACATCATCATATCATTACTTGTCCAATGACTAAAACTGTTGCTATCCTTTCCCTGCTAGCTTCCTGCCTCTCAATCCATCAATGTCTCTCTTATCTTGTAAGTACAAGGATGCATTCTGTTACTCCTTAGTACTGGGTGACTCCTTCTCCGGTCCCATCTCATGATGTTTTACCTAACAGGAGTACAAGGACACCTCCCCTTCTTGTTACTGCCCTGTACAGGGTAACTCCCTACACATTCCCATCTCATGATGTTTTACCTTACAATCCCTCCTTTGTCCTCTTTAGAGGACAATCTCGCCCTGACTATGCTACCACCGCGTTACATTATTTCGCCTATTATTGCCAAGCTCTATACGGGTTCTGTTCACAGGGTAGTTCGGCTGGTGGGCGAGGGCTCCCCCAACCCTCCTTTGCGTACACCCCCCATCGTCACCCCGATCCCATTGCCCGTTTACAAGTTTCATCCCATTTGCCCCCAAGCAAAAAACTAGCTAACCCCCCGTACATTAGTAAATTCCCAAGTTAACATATGGTCTACAATCTAATTCATAATACTTGTTCTACAATCTGATTAATAATGTTTGTGTTACAATCAATGTTATAATATTTGGGTTACAAGCAAGGTTAAAATTATATGTGTAACAATCTAATTCACAATCCCTCCTTCCCATCACATTCCCCTTCAGACTCCAGATCGATCTCAGCAACTTTCTCCGTCTCCTGTAATGTGAGATAGTCTTGCTCCACAGCCTGCACAGCTTGATATTTCGGAGGCAGTTCATCACGGTCAGCAAAGGCTTTCTCTATGGTCCTCGTGACCAGCGTTCGAATGCATGGAATACAACAACAGCCACAAGTGATAAAAATTGATACAGAAATGAACAAACCCAGCAAAAGTTGTCCTAACAATGTGCTCCATCTCCCAAACACTCCCTGTAACCAGGATAAAACAGGATTGGAGACTCCAGACTGGGCTTTTAATTCTTTCGCCAATGCCCTAAGTTTCGTTAACCCCTTAGTGAGTGATCCATCTGGCCCTGTGTTATTAGAGATAGAAGTGCAGCATAGATCTCCAAACATAGCACACACTCCACCTTTCTCTGCCAGGACCATATCAATCGCTATCCTATTCTGAAGTGTCATAAGGGAAGTTTCTGACAGTTGTTGATGTATTGCCTCAACAACGTCCCTGGTCAAATTTGCAAGGCGCTGGACATTATAGTGAATAAGGTTGATCCTATTAACATTCTTATTTACAGTGATGGGAAAAATTGCACTAAAAACAGGAAAGCTTTCAAACCCAGCTGCAATCTCATCGGCTAATTTAAATTCGTCCGGAATATTCCGGGCTTGGCCAATGGCATCAATCCATACCCCATCAGGGTTCCTTCCTCCCAGCCCCAAGAGTCCAACACTCCTCCTTTTTCTCCACAGCCAACTCTCTGTGTGGCGCAATTCTAGGGAATCCTCGTCTCCCTCCTGCCTTTTGACAATCAGCACTGGTGCATTAAGGGTTACTAGAGCACACCGACCATCCCAGTTAGCGGGGAGCCAGTTGTACAGCACTCTTCCTCCACAAAACTCATCTGTGTAGTCATTCAATCTGCTACAAGTCTCCTTAGTTTCAGATTCATTTTTTTGTTATGGGACCTCAAAATCATCCCCTGTATATGTTCATGATAACCAGTAACCTGTTTGGCTGCCCTGTCAGGCACCCATGTGGCGTTTTCCCTGCTAATAGTAGGTCGTCTACATACTGAATCAGTGTAACATCTTCCGGGAGCTTTAATTTCATTAGGATTTCGCTAAGGGCCTGATTGAACAGTCCTGGACTGTCCTTATAACCCTGAGGTAATCTAGTGTATGTGTACCGATGTGCTTGGTAAGTGAAAGTGAACCAGTCTTGCCATTCCTCAGCTAAATTCAAGCAGAAGAATGCGTTTGCCAGATCAATGACAGTATAGTATTTGTGCTCCGGACTCAGAGCCCTAAGTGCTACATATGGGTCTGGGACTGGTCTCCCGATGGTCTTGGTAGCCAAGTTAATCTCCCGGAGGTCGTGTACCATCCTCCAGTCTTTTCTACCCGGTTTGGGAACAGGCATGATGGGCGTGTACCACATACTGTCAGGTGCCGCCCTTAAAACCCCTGACTCCATTAACCCTTCTATCGTTCCTTTAATACCCTCCTCCTGACTGGGCGACAAGCGGTATTGTTTTCTCCATATTGGTTTCTGCCCGGGGTTGGCCAATTCTAGAAATACCTCTCCTTTTATTACTCCCACATCATAGGGCCCCGTTGTCCATATATGTGGACTCAGATTAGAAAGATATTTGTCTGAGTCTCTGTGATCAATATTTTCTCCTTCTATGGCTCGGTCTCTTTCTACTTTCTCATTCACTACCTGGTCCCATGCTTCAATATTCAGTCTGACAAATTTTCCTCCCTCCGAGGTGGAATATCCCGGGATTTCTGTCTGCCTGTATTCACACCCTATCGCTTCCTTTACCATCGGACCCAGCTGTCGAGCGTGATGATCTTTGTCAATACCCAAGGTCACATGAGGCACACTTTCTACTCCTAAGCAGAACCACTCCATTTGTTCTTCTGTCATGACAACCATAGCAGCTATTCCCTCCTTACCTACAAAGATAAATGGACAATGTATCGTTTCTGTCTTCCCTTCTTTTAGAGAGTCCCACCTCTCCTCATATTCCTGGTCCGGGTGGATGGTGTAGTTTAATGTAACATGCATAGGATCTAGTGGATAATGGTAATCCCCATACCGAGGAATACTGGCCCTCCACTCAAAAAACTGTTTAATCAGCCCTGGGCCTGGTTCATCATACAGTAGCCGACTCCAGAAAATACTTCTGAAGCGTTAGATGGGGTCATTACTATAAACTGTCCTCCCCTTCTTATTGTATCCCCTGGGTATGTTAACCGAAGGCCCTTCTCAGAACATTGTATGGTTATTCCTAGTTTGGTAAGAATGTCCCTTGCTAATAAATTAATGGGGCAACTTGGCACAACCAGGACAGGCGTTTTAACCCTTTGTCGTCCAAATGTCATGTCGATGTTATCTGTATAGGGCTGTGTTTCCCTTATCCCGGAGAATCCTATTGTAGATAATGTTTTGCCCGAAAATGTGCTCCCTGGGGGTTTTTTAATCACTGTCGTAACTGCTGCCCCTGTGTCAACCATAAATTCAATTTTTTCTCCATTTACCGTCCCCCAAACTTTTGGTGGCTCCCAGGGAGGCGTGATTTTTGATTCTCCAGGGCACCTTCGATAATCAAATTCAGCACCTTCCTCAATATAGTCATTACACTGAGGTGCCTGGACTTGTTGATCACTCTGCCACCCCCCGATTCTCTGGGGCCCATCAATGTGTCCACCCCTACCCCTTGCTTGTCCTCTTAAGTTTCCTCCTCTTCCCCGATAGCCTCTCATAGAGGGTAATCTTTTTCCCCTTGCTCTCCCAGCCTCCGGACAGTTCCGCTGGTAGTGTCCAGGATTTTGGCAGTACCAGCATACTGCATGTTCCCCTCTATACATTGTACCTAGCTGTCTTTCCCAACCATTTCTTACTTGGGGTCCCGGATTTATCACTGGCCCCATGACCTGTGGGACTATCTGTTGGGCCGCTAATTTAACCCCTATATGTTCTATGGCTCTCACCAATTTATCGGTTGTTTTGTCCACCTCCTTCTGGGACGCACTTTCTGACTTAGCATGCTCTGATTGACGATGTCGTTTGATTGCATGTGTCAGGTGTCTTTTCCACAAATCCTCTGACATTGTCTCTACTCCCACAATGTCCCTTAATTTTGCTTGAACCGTAGCAGGTAGTCCGTTTATTATCCCATTACGAAAGTGAGCCCTTCCTAAGGGGCTGTGGTCGGGTCTTTCTCCAGTCCCTGTTTCCCATAAGTCCCATGCTCGAGTGAAATACTCGTGTGCAGTCTCTCCTTCCTTTAGTTGAAGGGTTACCAAGGCATCCAAACTATAGGGTGTAGGAAATGTTTCTCTAAGTGCTTCCCAAAATTTATTCCAAAGTGGGTTAAATTCTATTTCATCCCCCAATTTACTGCTTCTTACAATTTTCTCTATTTGCTTCAGGGCCCCTTCTGCCTTTAATTTTATCATGATAGTTCTGACATCTGCGAGTGCTAATTGTTCTTGGCAGGTTTCTCGCTCAAAACAAGAAATCCATGGACTAGCCCCATTACTCAACGGAGGTAGTTTTTTCATTAAACTCTCTAAGTCCATTCGTGACCAGGGTACATATTTTTGAGTTCCCCGTCCCGTGATCAGTAATGGGCATTGATATCTCAATTTTGGGGATTTCTGCTCCTTCTTTACTCTTGGCATGCATTTATTTATCCCACCTTGTTCTGACTCTTCTTCGTCACTGTCACTGTCCCTATCAGCTTCCAATGTCTCAGGGTCAAAGGTATATTGGTCACGTTCATCTCTAAGATAATCTTTTCGGCCATAGTTTAGTTGTTTCACATCTTTCTCTTTTGTTCTAACTATGTCCAGGTAGGCATGTCTATTTTTCTCCCTCCCGAGTCTTTTCCTTCTACTTTCCTCCCATGGTGGATCGTATCTCGTTTCCTCTTCTGTACTACACTTTTCGTCCTTTACTCCTATTACCATTCCTTCAGCTTTAATTTCTCCTGACAGTGTTGTAGTTATCTTTTCCACTTCCTTCAATACACCTACCATTAAATCTTTTTGATCCTCACTGATCTGCCCCAGCACATTAATATCTCTGTTTAAGTTTTTAATGTTATCCTGAACCTTTTTCATGTTCCATTTCTGTATCTCTAACTCCTTTTCTATTTTCTTGGACTCCAGAGGGGTCTCTACATCTATTACTCCCCCTTCTATTTTTATTAAAGGGGCCTGTACCTCGTCTGATGTGTCCCTATTCCCGAGGTTCTTGTCACACCCCAGTGTCTCAATATCTGGATATAAGGGACGTGACTCCAGGATCCCATCTGGGGTGTCAGAGAGAGAAAGAGAGAGAGAGAGAGAGAGAGAGAGAGAGAGAGAGAGCATAGCGAGAGAAAGAGATAGAGAGGCAGATACACAGAGCACAAGAGATAGAGAGAGAAAATGCCTTGCACTGGCCCCACTGGGAGAAAAGTCTTCAGATTAACACTTTCGTTTCAAAGGTTTTAAAAGGTTCTCATCCTGTGATCACTGGTCTGGATCAGATTGGGTCTCCCACCACTGGGAACTATCACTCCTTCCTTCCCATCTCACCTCGAGTGAGCTACACGTCAGCCCACAATGTCTGCCCTGATCCCGCAATGGTGGGGGTGCGGGAAAAAGGGAGGGAGAGAGGATAAAACAGGATCCCATTTGATGCAGAGCTGGAATTGTGGGCACAAAATTAAAACCAAATTGTATTTCTCTGCCCTGCCCAACCTGGGGATTTCAGGGCAGCACCGCCACAGATTGGGATTGGGAGGGGGAGTGGGTGAGAGAGGAGGGGGGGGAGAAGAGAGAAGAGAGAGAGGGGGAGAGAAGAGAGAGGGGGGAGGGTGAAAGGAGGGAGGGAGAGAGCAAACCCGGACACTTCGTGGCTGGAAACTGGAAACAGGCACTTTTCCTTTCCCTTCTGTGTTTTGTTTCTTCCAGCTTATCTAAGCCTCTACGTTTTAAAATTTTTTTCCTCACCTGTCAGGAACATCTCAGTGCCCCCGGGTAACCAACCCCTCTTCCTCCAGCGGTCTACACATTTTCGGAGCATTTTTTGTTTTTCCAATGCCGCATTACTGGTATTTCGCTCCTCTAATTCCTGATTAATTTCCTTAATAACTTGGTCAAAAGTCTTAGCAGGCAACTGTACAGCCATAGCTGCGGGACCGCTTTCTAATGCCTGTTTTAATTTAGGTTCTTGTCCGTTTAGGGGATCTATGTCAACGAAAATTGCTTTTAAAAATGTCTCCTTGCAAGCTGGATGACTAATATCTTTTAAAAGAACAGTCTCTAAGTCTTGTCCTCCAATTGACTTCAGACTGTCCTGTATACTCTGATTGCTCGTTTTCCACTCTCTGTTTTCCCAAAGGGGTCTGAAAGTTAAATTACAACTAGAAAACCAAATATTTGGGCTATACTTTTGTCCTGTTTCCCTGTACCAATCTATGAATTTACGTAACTTTATCTCCTTGGTGATGTTGGGAATACCCTCATTTAACTTATCAAAAGTATTTCGAATAAACTGGGTGTCTCTTAGGAGTTTATCAACTTTTTCATTAATATCTCCTACCTGATCCGGACACAGCTGTCGCAGCCTTCTGTCGTCGTTCTTGTTCACCAGGCAGGCGTCCCTGAGTACTTTTTTTTGTTGTCTCAAGGTCTCTAGTGTCTGCTGTGGTATTCCACCACGGCGAATTGGGGAAATAAATTCTTAACTTCTCAAGTGTACAGACATTATCATACCTACCGGACATTTATAAGTCAGTCTCTCAGATACAATTGAGGCCAATAAGCCTGAACCTTTGTTTTCTTTCAAAGCCCAACCTTCACGTGGGAGATTTCTCCTCTTAATAACCAGTTTAGGGCAGAAAACTCAGGTCCTCAATTGTTTATAGACCACCTTCTCACTCTATTGGACTTTGCAACGACACAATAAAGACTTTTAAACTCTAGTAGTTTCTTGCGAAGCACTTAATAAATGTCATTCAAACACCTTAAGGACTTTTATCTTGTCTGTAATCACTTACGTGTTACAATCCTGGCATGCGACCTTCAATTGTGGTCGTCTAATTTGTCCGATCTCCAGTTCTTACTGACAATCATAAAGATTTAAAAAAAAAAAAGAGAATTTTGTTAAAACAGGCTTCTCTGGACCTTTTTATCAGCCGGCTGAGATGATTGTCAGAAAAAACAGAAACCGTCGTCCAGTGTTCACTCACCCATCACGTCGGGGTCACCAAATTGTTAGGTCTGCTTTGTTCATGAATGAGTGAGACAAACACCAGGCTGAGTCGAAATCAGGGTTCTTTGTTCTTTATTACCGGATTGTAACACTTGCGACTAACAAAGTTAGCCGGAGAATGCATTCTGCCGTTATCAGCAAAATGGTGATTTTTTATACCCTTGGATACATGTTTAGAACATCATCATATCATTACTTGTCCAATGACTAAAACTGTTGCTATCCTTTCCCTGCTAGCTTCCTGCCTCTCAATCCATCAATGTCTCTCTTATCTTGTAAGTACAAGGATGCATTCTGTTACTCCTTAGTACTGGGTGACTCCTTCTCCGGTCCCATCTCATGATGTTTTACCTAACAGGAGTACAAGGACACCTCCCCTTCTTGTTACTGCCCTGTACAGGGTAACTCCCTACACATTCCCATCTCATGATGTTTTACCTTACACATGATATGCTCTTAATCTACAAAAAATAGGGTCACGGAGTCTCATGAAACCATTCAACCCCTCTGCCACATAATATGCTCTTTAATATTCTAAAGCATTATCAAGTGTAAATGAACTCATTACAACATATACAATTCTAAAAGTTTATGACGCAAATGATTTCCATTGAAACTTACAAGCAGTGACAGGCTTTGAAATCACAAAGTACCTGTGCAGTTGCAGAAATAATGACAACCCTTTGTTCGGTCAGTGCACAGCAGGGGGAGCTACCAGACACAAGTGGTTCAGAAACTTTATATTCATACCCACTGTGATTGTTTCTTCAGCATTGGCACCTTGGGGTTCTAATGAGAACAGAAGGCAGATATGTTCCAAAAGGACTCATATGGTGATGGAATGTCATCCATTATCATGAACTGGTCTAGATGATAAATGATACTGGTGAACACTACCTGGAGTATCAGCCCTGTTTTGGACCCACTAATCAGAAAGGTTTCTAGAGCGATATAGAGCAGATTCTACAAGCCTTCAAGGTTAAGTTTTAAGGACTGTTTGCTTGTATTCCCATGAATGAAAATGATTTCATATTTAAATGTTAATTATAGACCTACAACATGGTAACTGGCCCATGAGCTCATGCCACCTAAATGGCCCATAAGCTGGCTGATTCTGCTTATTCCTTGAAGAAGGGCTTAGGCCCGAAACATCAGCAATATAACTTTGCCTTTTTTGGATGCTGAGTGTAGAACACCACTATATAATGAAGTTAGAGATTGGCCATTTGGGACAGAAATAAGCAAGTATTTAATCACTCCAAGGTGAGTGTGAGTGAACCTGATGGCAGCACAGATCTAGGTCAATGAAGTAAGTCTAGTTCTTCCAATGGACACCAGGATTCAAAGCATGTTCTGAACAGATTGGACTCTAGATTGTTTGTTTCTGCATGCAAGTGGCTTGAACCTTCTGCAATCAGGCAAATTAGCAATATCACACGAAAAGCCCTCTCCCAATGCGTTGTGTGACATCCCCTGTTTGCTTAACCACCGCAGACAAAAGCCGAGTTAACAAATGGCTCGGTTAATGCTGTAGAAGTGAATGTGCTGATTGGAAAAGGAATGGATTTCTCACTTATTAAGATTAATTAATGACTCATCCATCAGATTAATCTGGTATTAGTTATGTTTTGAAGGCATGCAGTCTGAATTCAACCAAAGCAGATTTAGCTCTAGTCTCAGAGAATCAAATACAATCCTTTATCCTATTATTCGTGCAGTCACTTGAGATTATTCTCACATCAATGCTATCAGTTTGTCAAAACAGGACATAAAAAAAAAATTACGCATGCAACTGTAGATGCTAGAATCTGGGGCAGAAAACAAACTACTGGAGGAGCAATGTATAAAAGTGCTGGAGAAACTCAGCAGGACGTGCATTATCTGTAGGAGGTAACTTGTAACCAATGTTTTGCAACTGAGCCCTTCGTCAAGGTATGAGCAAAAAGGACGCATGCACTTGAAAAAAAAAGGTGGGGGGAGGAAGTGGCATGGGATGGAGTGTAGCCGAACAGGTAAGAGGTGGATATGGATGAGAGGGTAGACGAGAAAAAAAGATGATGGCATCGGAGGAGGGGGTTGCTCTGAATGGGGAGGGAAGGGAAGGAGGTGGGTCTGGAGGTTAAGAGATAGAGGGATGGGGGAAAGAGAGAGACTTTTGGGAGGGGCCTAACAGAAACTGGAGGTTAATATTAATACAATCTAATTGGCGGGTGCAGAGACAGATATCAGCTAGTCCTCCAATTTGTGGGTACCCTTGGTTTGGCCATGGATAGACATGTCAATGGGGTGTTGAATTAAAATGGTTGGTAACTGGAAGGTCCCTTTTATTGCAGCAGACAGAGTGAAGATGTTCAATGGAAAGATCTCTCAGTCCTCCTCCAATCTCTCCGATGTAGAGGAGACCACATTGGGAGAACTGGATTTGATAGATGACTCCTGAAGATTCACAAATGAAGTGTGTTGCTTCATTTGTTGGAACTGTCTGGTTGCAAGTGTAGCATTTCTTGTGGTCACAGAGATAGATATTGAGGAGGTGATGAGTAGGAAAGTATGAGTGGACAAGAGAGTCCCAGAGGGTGTGATGCCTGCGGAAAGTGAAGAGAGGAGGAGGGGAAGATGTATTGGGTGGTGGAATCACATTGCAGGTGGTGTAAATTGCAGAGAATAATGTGTTGGACATGGTGGCTGGTGGGGGAGATAGATGAGGGCAAGGGGAATCCTGTCCTTGTTGCATCTGGGGGCAAAAGGGGGCAGGGCAGATGAGATGCAAGCAAGGGCTAAGTTAATTGCAATGGAAGGGAGCCACATTCTTTGAAGAAGGAGGACATCTCAGATGATCTGGAAGACCTCAATCTTTGGAACAGATGTGACAGAGATGGTGGAAGGAACTGAATCCTTCCAGGAGATATGCTATGAAGAGGCATAGTCGAGATAACTGTGGAGTTGGTAGATTTCCAGAAAATATCTGTCAAGAGTTTATCTCCCAAAATGAAGACAGAGAGATCGAGAAATAGGAGTATTGCCAGAGATGGACCAAAGGAATTTAAGATTGGAGTGAAAGTTAGGCACAATAAAATTGATAAGCTCATTGGTCTGAACTCCTCCCCATCCCTTTCTCCCACTTCTCCTCCCCCCATTCCCTCCCACCTTTTTAATTCAGACATCTCCCTGCTTTTTGCACATACCTTGACAAATGGCTCGAGCCTGGTTGCCCTTTACTTCCTCTAGATTCTGCGTGACCTGCTGAGTTTCCCCAGCATGTTTACTTATGCCCTACAATCACAGTATCTGCAAACTTTACTGTAAACTATTGGAGGGACCCGGGGTTGGAGACAGCATCTGCAGAGGGAGTCGACAGTCAATGTTTTGGATCAAGACTCTTCATCTGGACTGAAGGAGCATAGGGCAGATAGCCAGTGTAAAAGTTTGATCAAATGAGGATGGGTCCATTGGTAGATAGAGCCAGGGAGCTGAGGGTAGTGTGGAGATGGTGACAGAGACTGGGCTGTGATGAGTGGAGGCAACAAAAGGCTGATAATAAAAAGTTATGAGTGGATGGAGGATAGGAGAGTCAGTGGGAGGAACATAAGGGTCAAATGGAGTAGGTGGGGAAGGGGAAAGAATTTGGGTAATGATGGGGGGTGTTGTGATGAAGTCTGCCTATGAGAAGATCTGGGTCGAACTGAAGGTGAGAGGAATGGGTCACCTGAAACTGGAGAATTTAATGTTCATGCTGCAGTGCTGGAGATTATTTTCATACATCAGTATTCAGAGCATGGTTCAGATATGAAATTCCCCAGGAAAGGAATGTCTCAAGGGAAGGATTTCCCTAATCGCAGGACTCCTCAAATTGGATTACAATGGATGAAGCGGCTTTTAAGAGTATTCAATGTTGCCTTGTTGAAAAGTGGCTGCCAATTTGCACACAACAAAACCCAACAAACAGCAAAAACTTAATGATCAGTTGGATACTAACAAGCAACATGAAAGCAGAGAAGGACAGCACATCGGCAAAGTAAAAACCTGAATCATCTCTAAACCGACTAGAGTCTGAGAAGAATCCTTTAAAAGCAGCAGGTTGTTTTCATCTGGAATGAAGAGGCTAGTAAAAGTAGATTCAGAAATAACAGAGCAGTGTTAGATCTAGAAAGGCTGGTTTTAGATTCCTGGAAACATAGTGGGGAAGGTCATGTCAGTACAGGCCAGATAGATTTTAGCTCTACGGTACTGCAACAACTATTCCTACAGACAGATTTGTTAGTGGGGAGAATGTAAATGACATTAATGAGAATGGGAAGCTGGGCAGATTCTGAACTGGGAAAATCAATGAATTTATAAGGTAAAAGAAAAACAAAAAGAAGTGTGGTTAAAACTATCAGCAGATATATGACATGATGATATGTCTAACTTTGTAAAAAATCAGATGTTCCTCTAATGTAATGGATTTAAACTCTTCACGTTTACGGAGTCCTTTTCTTAATTTTGTTTTCGTAACCTATAAGATCATTTAGATCTTGTCTTGTGAGTTGGTGTTTTTTGTTAATGGTAGTGAAGTTGTAAGCATTTGCCAAATAACTTTGGAAGGGAAGTGGGTAGAATTTGTAGTGTAGTATCAGTTTTAAAAAACCCCATCATTTTCAATTAGCCGCGTTATAACTGATTAAATGATTACTTGATTGTTTTTGTTTGATTATTATGATATCTAGTTTATATGTAACAGCTTTCCTTACATCTTTTTTTTTGTATATTTCCTTTTCCATATTTTATCTCTTTATATTTAGATAAATGTGGCTTCTACTTTTCCTATTAATGTTTTAACTATTTAATAAAATATTGAAACAGGAAAACTGTATACCTAAGCCCCAAGGAATAGGCTTTCCAAAGCTGATTAGGCAAGATTAATGTTGGATAGGTGGAAGTATAACATTGCAGCATCTTAACATTCCTGCCAACAGAGTTCTCAGATGAGATAAAGAAAGATTTACAAAGAAGGGTGGCAATGGTTGACAGTATAATTGAAGGAACATTCACAGTTGTGTGAACATAGAACACTACAGTTCAGTACAGGCCCTTCGGCCCTTGATGTTATGCTGACCCATATATTCCTTTAAAAATCTACTAAACCCTCCCTACCCCATTACCATCTATTTTTCTTCCATCCATGTGCCTGCCTAAGAGTTTCTTAAATGCCTTTAATGTTTCAGCCTCCACCATCCTCCCTGGCAAGGCATTCCAGGCACCCACAACTCTCTGCGTATAAAACTTAATGCTAATTTCTTCCCAAAACTTTCCTCCCTTCACTTTGTTCAAATGCCCTCTAGTGTTTGCTGATCCTGCCCTGGGAAACAGGTGCTGGCTGTCCACCCTATCTTGTAGACTGCTATTAAGTCTCCATTCATCCTTTCACTCTCCAAAGGGAAAAGTCCCAGCTCCTGCTAATTTTGCCTCATAAGACATTTTCCAATTCAGGCAACATCCTGGTAAATATCCTCTGCACCCTCTCCATAGCCTCCACATCCTTCCTATAATAAGGTGACCAGAAGCAATGATATTATAGAAAGGTTCAAAATTTGATTTTATTATTATGTAATAATACATTAAAAATGTATATTCATGATATACTTCAACTTTTATCCACTGTAAGATGAATGATAAGTCGCCATGAACATTGCCTGGCACCCCAGCAATAGGATAAAAAGAAGCAAAAGAGAGTTCCTTCAGAGTTATTGGGTCAGAGTCCATGGATTAGCATCTAGTGTTCCCGTATTCTCTGCAGCCTCATTGGTCCAGTTCAGACCTTTGGGAGCCTGAGCTCCAGATCCAAACCTCCAATATGATCGGGAAGTCTTCAGTGCCCAAGGTCCTGTGGGACCTCCACACCCTCTCAACTGCCGGTTCCAACACCTGGTTCCCATGAGTCAGTCTCCTGTGCTAGACAGTGTACCACACGGGGTACATACTCCAGGGAAGCAGCGAACCAGCAAGGGCACCAAAAGTAAAGAGAACAATACCCCATTCAGAAGGAGAAGCATAAGGGACAAGCTGTGTTGGGATCCTCGACCGCAAGTCACAAGCAGCCCACAGCCTGTGTGAGTCCTTCGCTAGTCTGTAGCTGTGGTTAACATCTGTAGGGCCATCTCTTATGCTTCTCCTTCTCAACAGGGTGTTATTCTCATTTCTGGTGCCCTGTGCTGGTTCGCTTCCTCCCTGGAGTATTCACCCCTCATGGTATACTGTTCTTTACAGGTGCTGCCATTTTGCACACATTTGCCAAATGTTCCATGGTTGTAGGATTTTTACAATAAATACAGACGGTTCCTTTATCAGGCTGTGTAAAGCCTATACAGAGCCATTGGAATGAGATCCAGGTGGTAGGACCCTGCAGAGCAGCACTGTGTCTCTGCTCCCTGCTCTCCTGGGTCCACACCAGCAGCAGTGGTGTGGACCCAGCTACTCCCACAGTACCAACATTCTTTTTCTAATGAGGCTGAATTAGTTGTACAGGTACACAATCCTTTATCTGGAACCCTTGGGGGATAGTGTGCTCCGAATTTTTGATTTTTCCTGATTTCAGAAAGCCAGATTTAAGCCCACCCAAATTATGCTGCCAAATCCACCTCCCGCCCCCTTCCAGTTGCGCTGCCGGACTCTGCCCCCCTCCTCCCAACTCACGCTGCCGGTCTCTCCCCCTTTGCCCACCCGACTCTCCCTGCTGGTCTCTCACCCACCCGACTCAAGCTGCTGGTCTCTCCACCTCGCCTGCCCGACTCATGCTGCTGGTCTCTACCCCCTTGCCTGCTCGACTCTTGCTGCCGGTCTCTCGCCCACCCATCTCTTGCTGCCGGTCTCTCGCCCGCCCGACTCGTGCTGCCGGTCTCTCCACCTCGCCCACCTGACTTGTGCTGCCGGTTTCTCCTCCTTCGCCCGCCCGACTCTTGCTGCCGATCTCTCCACCTCGCCAGCCTGACTCGTGCTGCCGGTTTCTCCCCCCTCGCCCACCCGACTCTTGCTGCCGATCTCCCCCATCATGCCCGCCTGACTCACGCTGCCGGTCTCTTCCCCTTGGTCGCCCGATTCACACTGCCTTCTTTCTCTGCACTTGCCAGATTTTGGAGCTTTCCGGATTTTAGATGTCCAGATAAAGGATTGTGTATCTGTAGTAGATAACATGTTTCTATGCACCTCAGAATTCATTTGCTACTGCTATCAACAGGTACATCATCAATGAAGATAAGTGCGCCAGTACCTGTGGCAGCCACACATGCCCAGGCCACAACACCATGTTTCACAGATAAGGTAGTATGCTTTGGATCTTGGGCAGTTCCTTTCTGCCTCAACACTTTGCTCTTGCTATAAGTCTGAGGTAGGTTAATCTTGGTTGCATTTGTCCACAAGACTTTTTTTCAATAATTCGGCAGGTTCTTGCAAATACCTCTTGGCAAACTGTAATCTGGCCATCCTGTTTCTGTGGCTAACTAGTGACTTACATCTTGTAGTGTAGCCTTTGTATTTCTGTTCATGAAGTCTTCTGTGGACTGTGCATCTGCACCTAGCTCCTGAAGAGTGTTTCTGATCTGTCGGTCATATGTTTAGTGATTTTCTTCATTTAGATGAGAATTCTTCTGTTATCAGCTATAGAGGTCTTCCTTGGCCTACCAGTCCATTTGCAATTATTGATCCCACCAGAACGCTCTTAATGAAGTTCCAAACAGTTGGATTATGTCTCTTAATGTTTTATTCTTGTTCTTCAGCCTCATGATGGCTTATTTGACTTTTACTGGCACAACTCTGGTCCTCATGTTGAAAAATGGAAATAACAGACTCTAAAGGAGATCAAAATCTTCAAAGCAAGCCAAGCTCTCTTCTACCTACATTAATGAAACAATTAAACATACCTGAGTTCTCACAGTCACCTGTGAAGCCAAATGTTCCAAACATCATGGTGCCCTGAAATGAGGGGACAATGTTTAAAAAGTGCTGTAATTTCTACATGGTCAAACCAAAATGTATATAAATATAACCTTGAATTAAATCTGGGATGTGCACTTTAATTCCCTGTGAATTGACTACATATTTAAAATTGTAGAGTACAGGGGTTTGTCCCAAACATTTTGGAAGGTACTGTACTCCTATCTCAATTTTTTCTCTTTTTTTACCATTCCTTCCCTCCCACCATTCTTTTCCTAATGGTTTCTGTCCCAACCTGTTTCCACACATACCTCTCTCTCACACCTTCTGTCCTAGTTCTTCTTGGTTTATCCCCAGCCATTTCTCCCCTTTTCAATATGCAATTTTACCTTTTTATAATCTTAGTCTTGATAAAGGTCTCCAATGACCATTTTCACCCATGATGCCGTCTGACGAGCTGCAGTTCTTTGTCTTCTCAAATTAAGTTGAAGACGTCGGGGTAGTTCCTAAAGTAGACAAGGCAGTCAGTCCTCTTAGAATGCATCTTGGAATGTCAAAGAAAATAAGGACAGGAAGTTGCATTTGTCAGATTTCAAAGTCTGCCTGCATTGAAGAATTGTGTTAGAGGACAGAAAGTTTCCAATTATGATGGCCTTAGGATGAAAGAATCATTATCTGTTGGGTTACAAATTGATGGCATTAGACATGAAAAGAATGCATGGACAGTTCTTTTTAACTTTGTGTGCATCTTCCTCACTAAGAAAGGATATATTTTCATTTAGGAGAATAGAGTATTGGTGCACCAATTTATCTGTATGATGAGAAATCAGGCAGGATGTGCCTATTTTCTCCAGAGTTAGAAAAACAAGAGCTACGTTACGTGTAAAGTGCAACATTTTTAAAAGGATCAACAGGATATATGCAAAGACAGTATCATGGCCTATCATAATCCACGTAAATGATTGGGAAAGAGGATCAAACATAAAACATCCAAATCTGCCAGTAGTACAAGCTAGATGACCAGTGAACTATTAGAAGGATCCTGAGTATCGATTACAGTAATCAATGGGGGATCAGAGATGGAGTGGATGAGTAAATTTAGGTTCTTGGGAGACATTATCTTGGAGGATATTTCCTGGAACTAACACACCAATGGCATTGTGAAGAAAGCACTTCAGCGCATCTACTTCCTCAGGAGTTTGTGGAGGTTTGGTATGACACCAGAAACCCTGGCAAATTTCTATAGAGGTGTGGAGGAAAAAGATTGGCTGCTTCACGGTCTAGGATGGGAACACCAATACCCCTGAGCATAAAGCCCTCCAAAGGTAGTGGACACAGGCCAGGACTTCACAGGCAAAATCTTCCCCATGATTGAGTACACCTACAGGGAATGCTGTTGTTGGAGGGAAGCAGCAATCACTAAAGACGCCAGGGTCAGTGCCAAATGTATGTTAGGGGGGGGTGTTAGCGAGTTAGAGGGGAGCATGGACCAACCTGTGATGAGTGGGGGAGAATGCTGGCAGGATCCATCCTGTCGATGTAGGGAGGGGCATTGCTGGCAGGGCCATAGCACTCTGACGTGGCACAGGAGGGCACTCTTTTTATTGTGTCAAACATCGCTTAAATGCTACTGACACAACGCATGCTAGTGATGTAACCGGGGGTGGGTGAAGAATCACTAGCATCTGTCAACCTAGATGCAACTGACGCGGAAAGGAATGGGGTGGGTCTGACAGCCAGACAGTGTCTGCACAGCACCTCATTTGGGGGACAATGCCTGCAGATGGCCACCCCCAGGCGCTGACCCTGGCACACACTCTGTTCTCGCTGCTACCATCGGGAAAGAGATACCGATGCCACAAGACTCGCACCACCAGGTTCAGGAACAGCTGCTCCCCCTCCACCATCAGACTCCTCAACAACAAACACAACAGGGACTCGTTTAAGGACTCTTACTTGTGCACTTTATTGATTGATTTTCTTTGTTCTCTCTGTATTGCACAGTCAGTTTGTTTACATTTATTATCTGTTTACAGTTCTTTTATTTATTTACATGTTTATGCTGTATGCAGTTTATTTTTTGCACCACCCATTAGTGGTAATTCTGTCGCGCCCACAGGATAAAGGAATCTCAGGGTTGTTTGAGATGTCATGCATGTACTCTGACAATAAATCGGAAATCTGAGTGATCTCGAAGGATATTACATGAATGGGCAGAGATATAGCAGATGTGATATAATGTTTCTGTTTTGGTAGAAAAATAGAAAGGCAGTGCATTTATTTAATAGTGAGAGATTGGAAGTCATTGGCATTAAAAGAGGTTTGTTTGGCTGACAAACACAAACCTCTGAAAATTCATATGCAAATATAGTGAGCATTTATAAAGACAATTGGAAACTTCTGCACCTGGAAACTTCTCTTTAACTTTGTGTGTGTCTTCCTCACTAAGAAAGGATATATTTTCATTTAGGAGAATAGAGTATTGGTGCACCAATTTATCTGTATGAGGAGAAATCAGGCAGGATGTGTCTATTTTCTCCAGAGTTAGAAAAACAAGAGCTACGTTACGTGTAAAGTGCAACATTTTTAAAAGGATCAACAGGATATATGCAAAGACAGTATTTTCTTTGGCTGAAGTCTCTTGAGGCAGGAGTCACAGTCAATCATTTAGCCATTCAGAACAGGGATGAGAAAAAAAAATCTTCATCCAGGAGCTAGTGGTCATTTTGAATTCTCTACCCAAGAGAACAGCGTTTTAGAGTTTCAGAGTTTACTTGTAGGATTCAAGCAGGTAAATTGCACTAAGATTAAACATCAACCACGAATTGAATTATTTATTATCACGTGTACCTAAATACAGAGAAGAACTTTGTTTTGTGTGCTACCCAGGCAAGTCAACCTCTACATGGTTGCAGCAGGTAGTTCAAGAATAAAAACATATCTACAATAAAACAAAAGTGCAGGTTATCGTGTGAAAGAAAGAGTACAGTTAAATGGAGGAAGACATCATCTTAGACTGAAGGGTGATTAATTCAAGAGCCTGCTGACAGAAGGAGAGAAACTGGCCTTGCATATTTTCAAATTCATATACTGTACTTTGCCTGAAGGTGTGGGGAGAAATGTGTGACCAAGGTGGGATCTATCCTTCCACATGTTGACTTCTTTCCTGGGACTCTGGGAGGTGAAGATAAGTTGAAGGAGCAGGGGCTAGACAGTGCGATGGTCTGAACTACTTTGACAACTCTTTGCAGCTTCTTGTGGTCTTGGACAGTGCAGTTCTCAAAGCTGTGATACATCTGGGTACAATACTCAGGTGCATCTGAAATCCATGTAATTGAGCTTTTCACATTGATGTAAAAGATTTGCTAGGATCTTACTGAATGGTAAAGGGTGAAGTGGCCTTCTGTCTTGATTTGGTATATTTTCAGGGCTCTGGACTAGGTGTTCCAGACACAGAAATGAGCCACATATAATTTCAGATGCAGTTAGGATGGGAAAATATATATATTTGAAAAAACAACCAAAAAAAACTCACAATAATATTGTTCAAGAAGAAATAGAGAGAATATAAACTAATGACAGATAAAATACAGATACAGAAACAATAGCCCTGAGCATTAGTGCTCTGTAAGTAACGTTGGTGCTTCCCTTCAGTTGAAAGATTAATGAGGTGGAAAGAAGAATCACAAGGATTGGACAGCAGGAGAACAGTTCAAAGGCTTTCTTGATTATAGTTCTAATTTTAAATGCTGAATTAAACACAAATCTATTCCTTATCATAATGGGTGCACTCATGCAATGACATATTTGAGAGTAAGCTACTTCTCTACCCATGAAGTCCAGTAGCTCCAAGTCTCTGTTTGGCTTTGAATCGAATTTGCCCATAACCCTGGTGTTATATGTTATTTTTTGGTCCAACAACAATTATAATGTACAATTTTTGTGCTTGTTTTTAAATCCCACTTTGTCCTCATTCTCTCCAGTGGTAAGTTGACTTCCAATACCCCTGAGCGTAAAGCCCTCCAAAGGTAGTGGACACAGGCCAGGACTTCACAGGC
Source organism: Narcine bancroftii (assembly GCF_036971445.1). Taxonomy (NCBI): domain Eukaryota; kingdom Metazoa; phylum Chordata; class Chondrichthyes; order Torpediniformes; family Narcinidae; genus Narcine; species Narcine bancroftii. The sequence continues at coordinate 49,988,614 of NC_091477.1, forward strand.
AAAATCTGACAAGGGCCCTCTGAACTGTTGCAGGATTTTGGTGAGACCACATTTGGTTTTGCAGCTTTGGTCTAACGTGCTGACTTGGGGTGAAAGCAAAGCAGACGTACCTTGGATGAGGGGTTACTGATGAAAAGAAAGATGATTGTTCAACGCTTACTGACGCTTAGAATATCGGAGCTGATTTCATGGGGAAGGATTAACAAGGAAGGCACAGATAGATGATTTCCTTGGCTGACTTGAGTGCACAGACTCAGGACATTTAAGACCAAGTTGATAAATATATTTGTTTGTGGAGTTGTAATTTCTTCCTCAAGGATTTAATTTTCAATTGTTGAAGTCTATTGAGGAGTCAGACAAATTGGACAGCCATTTAAAAGAGACAACATGGGTATTATGGTTCTGCAAGTGCAATTTCAAAAATATATATTGCCTCCATTAGCTCTTTTCTCAAAACTTCTCTTTGGACTCTGCAGGTGTTTGCATAAGCAGAATGTTAGTGTCATATTGTCCCTGTTTAAAATTATGTTTAGATATGAATGCTTCATAGTTTAATGGGATCATGTTAATATGCGATTAGGAGCCGCAGCAGGCTTGCTAGTTGAATGTTTGTGTTCTCTGGAGGAGCAATTATTGTCCAGAGCCAAGGATCATGACTGAATTTATTCTAAAATCAAGAGAGTCTCAAATATCTGAGGCAGCATGTTTTTTTCACTTCAGGTAAGTGAGCCTTTGTTAGAACTGGGGAAGTGTGTAAGGCAGCATGTTTTCTGTTGAAGTGTAGGGTGGGAATGGAGAGAATAAAAGGGATGCTCATGATGGGGTGGAGACCAAGGCCGTTCCTGTGAGACAGTGCTGTCAGGAAAATGAATGTTTTTAAATCACAGCTGTCAGAAGGAGTGTAACTAGTGGGAGATGAGTGAGAGCAACAAGGAGAAAACAAAACATAGGTGGATATGGAGATATGAAGAACAATGCAATTGTTGACAACCTGAAATAAAAACAAATGCTGAAAATATCCAGCTGATCGGGAGGGAGAAGAACTGAGTTTTGTAGATGACTTACAACTGACAAATGTTAAATTCAATATGCTGCCATCAGGAAAGAGGTATCGGTGCCACAAGACTCACCACCAGGTTCAGGAACAGTTACTTCCCCTCCACCATCAGACTCCTCAACAACAAACTCAATCAAGAGGAGTTCATTTAAGGACTCTTACTTGTGTAGATTATGAATTTTCTTTTTGTTCTCTCAGTATTGCATAGTCAGTTTGTTTACATTTGTTATCTGTTTTCAGTTCTTCATTTACATGTTTACACTGTGTATAATTTATTTTTTGCACTACCAATTAATGGGAATTCTGCCGCGCCCACAGGAAAAAGGAATCTCAGGGTTGTATGTGATGTCATGTATGTAGTCTGACAATAAATATGAAATCTGAATCTGGACAGTTGAAGTGTGCACAGAGGGAGGATGAAGTAGCCTTCGAATTTATGTTGGGCTTCCTAGGAAAGGTGTAGGAGTCCAAAATAATGGAGGTCATAGTAGAACTGAGATAAAGACAAATCAGAGCTTGAGTGTCACTCTACAGGTGGAATGGAGGTGTTCTTCAAAGCACTCACCCGATCTGGACTTGGTCACTTCACTGTAAAAGGGAGCTACGCTCTGAGCACCAAAGGCAATCTACAAAAAGGGCAGGGGAGTTGTTCCTTGAACTGGGTACACCATTTACATCAGTGGATGGCAGGAAGTAGAAAGGCAAAAATGCTAATATTGCGGCCGCACTGGAAAGTTATGGGACAAGATGAATTGGAAGAATGAAGCAGAGATGTCGCAGAGGGAAACAGTTCCTTCAGAATGTTGAGAGGGGATGATATGCCTGGAATTTTCATTGCAGATGGCATTTCTTTCACTGTTGGCATCCCCGTCAGGCCCAGCATTTATTATCCCTTCTAATCGCCTCAAGAAAGGAACACAGGGCTTCTTTTGCCACCCTGTTCTATGCACTGATCATTCTTGCACTGGATCCCTTGGTAGCTAGTTCCAAAAATTAACTTGAGAACAATGAAAAGTGTGTCAATATATTTGCAAGACAGAATAGAGAGCAATTTAGAAAGGTGTATAGTATCCCAGTTGCCTGATCCACCCGTCTTCCACGTGATGAATTTTGCCTGGTTGGGAAGTCTTGCCAAATGAGCTATGTTGAATTAAGGAAATGCATCTTAAAGGTGATAAATACAGTGCAACAATGAGACTCTTGAGTGCATTGTAGATGTGCCAACGAGGCAGATTGTTGTGGATGGAGCTGATTTGTGGGATGGCCAGTGTAATAGGAGAATATTCAAACATGTCGAAGATGCAAAGGTGCGAGAGAAGTTTGCCCATGAAGTCATAACAATTTTGACTCGTTAAATATTTGGCAAGCACTATCTCCCTGGAACATTTGAATATCAACATTGGCTGCCACGGGTGCCGCATAGATCAGTTAAATCCACTTGTTGCCCGGGTTTTCCTGCATGCAAGCAAGTCCTGCTTTCCTATTGAGCGGTTACAAAATGATCAAGCTGCTCCATTTCTTAATAGGGACAGAAGGTAATTAATGAAATATTTAAGGATTGAGACTCAGACAATATCTGAAGCAGCCATTCTCAATTGAGTAAAAGTAAAAAGTAAAAGCCTCGATTTCTTTTCACCTCACTTAACATAAATGGTTTTTTTTAATGTAGTCAGTAGGAGAGAAGTATGGAAGAAACCAAAACTTGACTGTTTCAGAGTGAAGTGGGCCCATAAACCTTGAGCAAAGGGAGGCTCCATAGCTGAAAAAAGGCTGAGGAAGTTGAATCTGGAGGAATTCCTGCAGTGTTATCCAGAATCTGAGGTGACGAGGTTTCAATGACCACAGCCACATTTCTTCTCTCACACCCGGTGGAGAGCTTCCCTTGCCTTGGATTTTTCTTTTGCTTCTGGGTCAAATGTCCGATAAAATCAGGGTCATCCCTTCCTCGCACCAGTCCCACAGCCTATGAACTAATCAGCACAACGCATTATGTGGCAACAAGCAGACTCGTGAAGCCCACTCTTCTGAAAACTGTTTGAAGAGCGGAGGCAAATTTAAATAGATAGGTAGTAATTTAGAGAGTGAAACAGAAGATGAAATCTGAATAAAGAATATAATCAAGGATTAATGGCAGCACGGTGAGTGTAGTGGTTAACAACAATGCTATTACAGCAAATCTGGTGTTGGCTTAAATGAATGACCTGTGTGGGTTTCCTCCAGGTGCTCTGATTTCCTCCCACTTAGGGCGGAACGGGTTGGCGTGGCGGTTAGCGCCACACCTTTACAGCACCAATGATCCGTGCCAGGGTTCAAATCCCGTCCTGTCTATAAGGTGTTTGTACAGTCTCTCTATGTCTGCGTGGGTTTTCCCCGGGAGTTCTGGTTTCCTTCCACCGTTTGACAGGTGTAGGTTAATTGGGTGTAAATTGGGCAGCATGGACTCATGGGCTGAAATGGTCTGTGACTGTGCTGCATGTCTAAATTTTTTTTAAATTAAAAATTCCAAAGACATATGAAGTCACATGGGAGCATTTGGGTATCACAGGCTCATGGGCCAGAAGGGTTTGTTACCATCCTGTATATAATTTTTTTTTAAATCTTGCAATTTGATGAACAGTATTTTTTCCTCAACAAAATGAGGATGCAAATGAAAGGTTTAACTTTTTTTCATGATTGTGAAATATTAATTGAGAAACTTGCTTGAAAGTAATTTTTATCTTAGCAAAGCAATTCAAATTATTCAGCTGTAGTGAGTCAGTGTGGAAGTCTGATGGCAATACCAGTTCAGTATCCATTTCTCATAGAGTACACTCAGGTAATAGTCATGAGATGAATGACCTATTCACCTTTATTTGATGATTCAGTGGAAACGTGTTGGCCAAATATCGAAGGAAAGCTCCTTGTTGACATGAACCAATGGAACATCTCACTTGAAAATCAGCATCTCTCTCAGCAAAGCAAGCATTCTCTTAGTTATGATAGCCTCATTTGTACAATTACAGCCACAATTTCCCAATTTATAAGTGAGAATATTGCCATTGAATAACAATTGATCTTCACTAATATTTGATGAAAAGTTTCAATATTCAATTGCAATCTGTGCCATCTTCACTCTGAAGCAGGATAAAGCTCTGATAATCCGCTGTTTGAATAACATCTACGATTCAACATCTGGCTCAATGTTGACAATTCCCATTATCTGAAACTCAATGGGTACCCAGTTTCAGCATGCTGTTTAAACCAGGAAATGGTTAAATTGAAAAGAATGGAAATTTATTGTGCGTTGGAGTTCTAATACGGTATAACTGCCAATAGTCCAGATCATCTAATATCATCAAAGTTCCAGCTGTGTTAGGAGTTAAACAAGCAAGTCTGCAGGCACTGGGGTCAAGGGCAATGCACTAGTGCACTGGTGAAACTCAGCGCAAGAAGTTTGCAGATGTACCTTGACAAAGGGCTGACTGGAAATGCTGTTTACCCTTGACTTCCTATAGATGCTGCATGACCTGCTGAATTTCTCCAGCACATTTGTGTTTTGCCTCAGTTATGTCAGGTCATCAGAGTTTTACTTCACTCAGTTTGCAAAACCTTGAACGTGACAGACTTGATGGGAGGGAGAGAAAAAGTGTTGCTGATATCCTGAATGCATTGATTGCTTTTTTCGCTTGCATTGAAGTCTACAGGTCAGCTCATGAATTTAAAGAAGCTGGATGGACTCAGCAGGTCAGGCAGCATCGATGGGGAGAAGCGCTCAGTCAACATCTGAGGTTGGGGTGCTTTTAGACTGACTATTTCTCTTCATGGATGCTGCCTAATCCATTAAATTCACTCATGTTTCCTGCATCTGCAGTCTTTGTGTTTCTTCACCTTGAGATTTTGGACTTGTCCTACCACTGTTCATTGTGGAATGTTGATTATTGACATTGAAGTCATGAGTCGTGAACAAATTCACTTTGGAAATCCATTTTACATCCCACTGCCCTTATTTTACACTCTGTTGGCTTCAGTATAATGTTCCCACTGGATAGAGATTAAAAGAAAGACTCGTCTGACTTATGCCTTCACGTTGAAGACCAAATTGTTATTTTCTTTTGCCATGTTTGTCATGTATATTCCTTACTATGTTTTGTGTCTTTCATTTCCTATGCTCTCACAAACAAAAGCATTCCTCCTGGCAAGGAAATGGAGTCCATTTTTATTACATTTGACAATCAGGATGAAGGGCTCTGCAAATGGTCTTTGTGCAGAAGGGATTGATTCCCTTTGTTGGATTGCTTTTCAATTGTGGGTTTTATTGTGCGAGGTTTTTCCATTTCTCGAGTCTATTTGTCTGAAGACTGCACATCTATTAGAAAAGAGAGCTACTTAGGTTCTCAGGTACTTTAGGAAGGGGAAGCTGAGGAACTATACACCTGCACTCATTGACAGGATGGTCTTGGAGAGGGTTAGTTTCAGGGTGTCGACATATCAGAGGACTTCTCCTGGAGCCAGCGCATTGAGGTAACCATCAATAAAGCCTCCACTTTCTGAGAACTTCGAGGAGAGTCAGCAAATTACTGAATATTCTAGCAAACAGGCACAGGTGCTCTGTGTAAAGTACACTGACTGGTTGCATGATAGCGGGCTTTCACAACTCGTATGCCAAAGGCTGCAGAAAGAGGAAGACATAGCCAAGTTTATCGCAGGCACCGATCTCCCATCCATTGATGACATCATCGTGAGACTGCCTGAAGATGTCATCCAACATCATAAAAGACTCCCATTACCTAAAGGCTTAAAGTTTTTTTTTCCTGCAGCCATCAGGCTCCTGAATGAACCCTATAACAATGTTATCATGTTTTCCTTGCTTGATGAGAGTTTATCTTTGTTTTATTGCATTGTCTGATGAGGTAATTGTGACCTTTACATATGCATGTTAGAGATAATCTGTTATTCTGCTCGCTGATGAACTTTAATGAATATATGACATAAAGTTAAAAACAGCTTAGTAATAAGTTGACTCGAGATGACTTGGGATGGACTGGATGACTGAGGAGCTAGAGCATGCTGACGTTAAGAAAGAGAATGTGTTGGAGCTTTTGAAAATGAAGTTAGATAAGTCAGCAGAACCAGATGAGATTTATCCAAGGCTTCTGTGGGAAGTGAGGAAGGTGATTGCTGAGTCATTGGCAATGATCATTGCATCATCACTGGGAAGAGAAGAGGGACTGCAAAGGTTGGAGATGGAGGGTTTGAAATGTGGTTCCCCAGTTCAAAAAGGGAGCAGAGATAACCCAGGAAATTATAGACCAGTGAATCTTACTACAGTGGTGGGCAAGCTGTTGGAGAAGATCCTGAAAGACAGAAATTATGAACTTTTGGAGAGGCATAATCTGATTAAAGACAGTCAGCATCGGTTCACCAACGAAATGACCACCCTGCTGGAGCTGCTGTAACAGCAGCACTGCTGCTTGTTCTGACCTGGGAAAGTGAGACACAGGCCTGCTCCGCATGGTCCTATTGCTTGGTCCTAATGCCGATGGCTTTGTAAAAGAGCCAACAATGTTATTTTAAAAAAATCTTTCAACCTCAGGGTTTATGCCCAAGTTGGCACCACTTGCGTGGGATAGCATACCATGAAGGGTTGCAGACTCCGAGGAGCAGTGGACCAGTGCAGAAATCCAGAAATGGGGAGAAAACCCACTGTTGAGAAGAAACATAGGAGATGACCCTGCAGGATGGTGACCATGGTAGCGGACTAATGAGGGTCTCAGTGGTTGAAAGACCAATGCAGGCTGTGGGATGTTGGTGATGTGGATGAGGACCTATACAGGTTCTTGCTGCTGGAAACCGGTTCTTGGGAGCCATGCATTGGAACCAGGATTCAAGAGGATTCTGAGCTCCTGAAGGGCCTTGGGTGCTGAAGGTCTCCTGATTATATTTAGATTTGGATCAAGAGCTCGGATGCCAATGGTTTGAGTCTCTGAGGCTGCAGAATCTGTGGAGTGCTGGAGGTGAATCCAGAGACTCTCAGTAACTCTGAAAGGAATATCCTTTGCTTTTATTTCTCCTATTGTTAGGGGCTCCGGGCAATAACCTGGTGACTCTTTGTTTGCTTTACGGCTGGCAAAAGTTGAGGTCTATTATGTATATCACATATTTGTGTATTATAAAGTAACAATAAAAGGAACATTTGAACCTTTGAATCTTTGGGAGGTCATGTTTCATGAACCTGATTGAATAGCTTAAGGATGTAACAGAACCTTGAATGTAGAGCAGTGGATGTAGTCTACATGGATTTCAGTAAGGCAATTGATAAAGTTCCCCATGCAAGGCTCTTTTAGAAACTAAGGAGGCATGAATTCCAAGGTGGCCTTGCTTTGTGGATACAGAATTAGCTTGCCTACAGACAGTAGAGGTTAGTTGTAGATGGTTCACATTCTGCATGAATGTCGGTGATCAGTGACGTTCCACAGGGATCTGTTCTGGGACCCCCCCTCCTCTTGTGATTTTTATAAATGGCCTAGATGAGGAAGTCTAAGGGTGGGTTAGTAAGTTTGCAGGTAACACAAAAGTAGGTGGTGCTGTGGGTAGTTTGGAGGGTGGCCAGAGGTTACGGAGGGACATTGATAGGATGCAGAGATGGGCTGAGAAGTGACAGGTGGAGTTTAACCCAATACATGGAACAGAGAAAAATGGTGGGTTAACCTGTATGGAAATTCAGGCAGTTCTTCAAGTAGGTTATTATGTTGACACACAACCCTGTGGGGCAAAGGCTCTGTACTGTGCTCTAGATTTTTATATTCTAGGCATCAAATTCATAACTGGAAACAGGCCATTCAGCCCATAATTCTGTACTTTCCATTAACCATCCATTGACATTCCATTTTATTTTCCCTCCCCTGTACCCTTTAGCTCCACCTAGAATCTACCGCTGTACTGCACATTAGAGGCAATTCACTACACTCAATCAGCCTACCAACTAGCATTTCCCTGGTATAAGTCATGCAGTCCCAGGAAGAAATTGCAAAATCCACTCACAGTGGCTTTGTGGAGCAATCCATGCAACAAGCCTATACAGCCAAAGCCCCCTCAACTCTTCCTCTCCTACAAAGAAGACTACATTGGGGCTACTTCATGAACCCGTGATGAGCCCATCAACTTCATTAACTTCCACCCCAATCTCAAACTCACCTAGTTGATCTCTGACAACGCTCCCCTTTTTTGATCTCACTGTCTCCATCTTGGGAGACAAGCTTTCCACTGACATATTTTACAAACCTACTAAATCCTAAAACTACCTTGACCACACTTTCTGACACCCAATCCTCCTGCAAGGATTCTATCCCCTTCTTTAATTTCTCCATCTCCACCACATTGGTTCCCAAGATGACATCTTCCAATCAGATCATTTGAAATGTTTGCCTTCTTCCACAAATGTGTCTTTCCCTCTGCCACCATTAATTCAGCCCTCACCTACAACTTTTCCATTGCCTGCTCATCTGTCTGGTCCCCTCTGCCCCCAGATGCAACAAATTCAGTATTCCCCTTCTCCTTACCTAGCCATAGAATGATAGAATACTACAGAACAGAAGCAGGACCCTTCAGCCTTCCTAGTCTGTGCTGAATTATTTTTCTGCCTAATTCCATTGATCTGCACCCAGACCATTGTCCTCCATATGTGTCCCATCATGTACCTGTCCAAATTCTTTGTAAATGTTAAAATTGAGCCTGCATTCACCACCTCAGCTGGCAGGTAATTCCACACTTGCACTATCTTCCCCCTAAATTTTTCCCCTTTCACTCTTAACCCATGACCTCTGGTTTGTTTCACACCTACCCTCAGTGGAAAAAAGTCTATTTATATTTACACTGTTTATCTCCCTCACAATTTTAAGCATTTCTATCAAATCACCCCACATTCTTCTACCCTCCAGGGAATAAAGTCCTAACCTATTTAACTTTTCCCTGTAACTCAGTTTCTGAAGTCTGGGCAACATCCTGGTAAATTCAGCATCCTTTCTAACTTTATCTTTTCTGTAGGTGACCAACACTGCACACAATTTGGCCTCACCAATGTCTTATACTACTTTTCCATAATATCCCAGCTCCAATACACAATACTTTGATTAATGAAGGCCAATATGCCAAAACCTTTCTTTACAACCCTATACACCTCTGACACCACTTTCAGGGAATTATGAATCTGTATTCCCAGGTCCCTCTGTTCAACTGCACTCCTCAGTGCCCTACCATTCAATGTGTACGTCCTTTCTTGGTTTGTCCTTCCAATTGTCTGCATTAAATTCCAAATGCCATTCTTCAGCCCGTTTTTCCAACTGGTCCAGATCCCTTTGCAAGCTTTGAAAACATTCCCTGCTGTCCACAATGCCTCCAATCTTGGTGTCATCTGCAAACTTGCTGATCCAATTTACCACATTATCATCCAGATCATTGATATAGACAGCAAACATCAATGGTCCCAGCTCTGATCCCTGAGGCCCACCACTAGTCACAGGCCTCTAGTCTGAGAAGCAATCATCTCTGGCTTCTCCCATCCAGTTCACTACTTCACCATGAATACCTAGTGTCCAAACCTTCTTTACTAACCTCTCATGTGGGACCTTGTCAAAGGCCTTACTAAAGTCCCTGTAGACAACATCCTTAGCCTTTCCCTCATCAACTTCGTCCACCAGCCTTTGCATCCAACACATTATCCTTTGTAATTTCTGGCTCCTATGACATGCCTCCACTACCAGACATATCTTCCTCTCTGTTCCCCCCTCTGCCTTCCCTTGTGCACTCATCCCTCCCCATCAATCATGCTCCCTGGCACCTTCCCCTGTGACTGCAGTAAGTGCAACACATGTCCACACCACCTGCCTCACCACAATTCGGGGCTCCAAACAGGCCTTTCAAGCGAAGCAATACCTAACTTGTGTACCTGCGGGTGTTATCTCCTGCATCTAATACTCCCAATTGTGGCCTTCACTGAACACCTTCACTCTGTTCACATCAGTATCAGGGATCTCCCAATGGCCAGCCATTTCAATTCTGTGTCCCACTCTCTTAATGCATGTCCATGTCTACGTGTACGATCCCACCATCCCAAAATCAGCCATAAATTGGAGAAATCACACTTGATTTTCTGCCTGCACACTCTCCAACCTGATGACATTGACATGGACTTCTCTAGTTTCTGCTAACCTACTCTCCTTTCTCCCTCCCTTCCCTTTCCCTTTGTCTTCTTTCCCTTAGCTCTCCATCCCCTTCCCTCTCTATTCACCTAGCCATCCCTCCTCCTCCTGCTTGCTGCTCTGCCCATCCTCCCTTATCCCCCCCTATTACCCCCTGCTTTTGAGACCGTGCCATCCAACCCCTCCCACCAGCTTGTTCAGACACCTGTCAACATTTTCCATAGCTTAATGAAGGGCTCAAGCCCAGAACCTTGGTTATGTATCTTTGTCTTTACCATGTACAATGTTTGAACTCCTGAGTTCCTCCAGTATTGTGTTTTTTTTTTAATCACACACACAGTGGATGACCTAAAGACTTGTTCAAAGAGATAGGTTGGAAGATGCACATGAAGGAGTAGTGCAAAGAGAGAAACATGTTTAGTGAGGTAATTTCATATCTAAATAGTTGAAGCCAGATTAAGGACTATAGTTGAACAACCTCTTCATCTTTACACACAAGCATTTAGCAGGGGCTAGCAGCTATCCCTGAACAAATTTCATTTTCCTTTCCTCTAACTGCAGTAATTAATGGGGCAGCCATGACATGTCAGCATAAATTATCCTTACACTTTAAAAAAAAATGCTTTGATGGAGTTATCTTTCGCACCCACCCAGCTGATAATTTAGAAAGGATAATGAGAATGATTGGGAGCAGGGGGTTGTCACAAGGAGAAGGCAGATCAGAGCTTGATAGAAATGCTCTTTAGAATTAAGATTCCAAGCTAATTAAACTGCATCCATTCTTGTATACAGCATAAGATTCTCCCAGGGAAACCAGCTTTTGGAATGAAGAATATGATCCAAACCTATGTTGCTTGTAACTCTGAATGACCAGGAATTTTTATTTTTATTTAATTTAGAAATACAGCAGAGTAACAGGCCTTTCTGGCCCACAAGCCTGCTCGCCTAAATACACCCCTATGACCAATTAACCTACTAACCATGTTGGGCAGAACAGTTGGCATAGTGGTTAGCACAATGCTGTTATAGCGCCAGCAATCGGGATCTGGGTTCAGATCCCATGCCATCTGTAAGGAGTTTGAACATTCTGCTCTTATCTCTGTGGGTTTTCCCTGAGGGATTCAGTTTCCATTTAAAACGTACCAGGGGTGTAGGTTAATTGAATATAAATGGGTAGCATGCGCCCGTGCTGTACATATAATTTTTTTTTTAATTGAAAAATCTTTGGAATATGTGAAAAAACCGGAGCATCCAGAAGAATACCATGGCATCAAGGAGAGAATGCCCTAATATTCTGCTGGTTATCTCTCAGGAAATAGCCCGTGATCCTCTAATAATATTCTGCTGGTTATCTCTGAGGAAATAGCCCGTGCTCCCCTAATAATATTCTGCTGGCTATCTCTGAGGAAATAGCCCGTGCTCCCCTAATAATATTCTGCTGGTTATCTCTGAGGAAATAGCCCGTGCTCCCCTAATAATATTCTGCTGGTTATCTCTGAGGAAATAGCCCGTGCTCCCCTAATAATATTCTGCTGGTTATCTCTCAGGAAATAGCCCGTGCTCCCCTAATAATATTCTGCTGGTTATCTCTCAGGAAATAGCCCGTGCTCCCCTAATAATATTCTGCTGGTTATCTCTCAGGAAATAACCCGTGCTCCCCTAATAATATTCTGCTGGTTATCTCTCAGGAAATAGCCCGTGCTCCCCTAATAATATTCTGCTGGTTATCTCTCAGGAAATAGCCTATGCTCCCCTAATAATATTCTGCTGGTTATCTCTGAGGAAATAGCCCGTGCTCCCCTAATAATATTCTGCTGGTTATCTCTCAGGAAATAGCCCGTGCTCCCCTAATAATATTCTGCTGGCTATCTCTGAGGAAATAGCCCGTGCTCCCCTAATAATATTCTGCTGGTTATCTCTCAGGAAATAGCCTATGCTCCCCTAATAATATTCTGCTGGTTATCTCTCAGGAAATAGCCCGTGCTCCCCTAATAATATTCTGCTGGTTATCTCTGAGGAAATAGCCCGTGCTCCCCTAATAATATTCTGCTGGTTATCTCTCAGGAAATAGCCCGTGCTCCCCTAATAATATTCTGCTGGTTATCTCTCAGGAAATAGCCCGTGCTCCCCTAATAATATTCTGCTGGTTATCTCTGAGGAAATAGCCCATGCTCCCCTAATAATATTCTGCTGGTTATCTCTCAGGAAATAGCCCGTGCTCCCCTAATAATATTCTGCTGGTAATCTCTCAGGAAATAGCCTGTGCTCCCCTAATAATATTCTGTTGGTTATCTCTCGGGAAATAGCCCGTGCTCCCCTAATAATATTCTGCTGGTTATCTCTCAGGAAATAGCCTGTGCTCCCCTAATAATATTCTGCTGGTAATCTCTCAGGAAATAGCCCGTGCTCCCCTAATAATATTCTGCTGGTTATCTCTCAGGAAATAGCCTGTGCTCCCCTAATAATATTCTGCTGGTTATCTCTCGGGAAGCCAGTCTTAAGTTCTTGTCTCTTCTGCAAATTACAGATGTGTCAAAATAATTGAAGGTGAATAATGGATACACTCAATAAAACAGGTAAATCAGGGGCAATCTGCAGATACAATATTTCAGTGCACAAATGGCATGTCTTTCAAAAGAAAGTAAAAGCAGTTAGTATTGATGTATTCAAATCGAGATTAAATGATTTTCAAACAATACATTCTTACTATGAAATCCTTACACAATGTGAAACATTGGTAATATGCTTGGGGGCAATTGATAACTTAAAAATTATTGTTCCCAAAGTTCTCCTTTTATGTAGATCCTCAAACAATATTTGGCTGGGATTATTATATAACAGCAGAGAGAGTTTAAATTATAGACAGCTTGCTCACTGTTTAACATGTGCCTGTCTTCCACATGTTAGCTGACATACAAGACAGATAGTCTTCTATTGTTTAAAAATTATTAGGCTGGTTATTTTTCTCATTTATTTTAACTTGTAACAAGGTATCAATTCATGTCACTCCAATCAACATGGTTAGAGCTCTGTAAAAAAGCCGTAAAAACAATATGCAACTTGTGCACATTATACAATGTACTGTTATAGCCAAAATTAAGGGATTTTGGTACTAAAATGATATGTAAGGAGCCAAGAATTTTATTAGCTGAATTCAAAAAGTTAAGGATCCTTGGATTAAATATTGCCATTGACCTGATTTGGACCCTCTATTGTGTGTGGAGGAAATGTGGCCTCCCTGTCTGTCTGGAATGTGTGTATTGTGGGTGGCCACATGTCCTCCCCATCTGAAAATTACCTGGAGGTCACATCACATGTCAATAAATGTTGGACTCCAGCCTCCCCTCTGTGCATACCTTGCTGTTGGCTAATTTAAATCACCCTAGGGTCATTATTTGGCTAGAAGCACAGATTAGCACTGTATTTGGTACCAACGCACAGCACATTCTCTCGCTCTGCCTCGTGGTCCCAGCCCCGGACACTGCTCCATGCTAGTTGGCCACTGTGGACATCACTGGAAGGATAGTGGGTTAGGTGTGCACTACACTGAAGCTGAGCTGTAGTATTCCGATAGATCAATACTTGCAGGAGGGTTGCACCCCCATTGATCAAGGAACAAGGAGCGTGGTTAAGAGTCCCTGTTTATAGTGTGTGAGCGGGGTCGAATATAAGTTTACCATTGTCGGGATACAACTGATGTCTGAGGTCAACGTCTATATGGTCGCTTAAATTAAACTGTCTGTGTAATGTGAGAGCAGGGTCGAATATAGGTTTATCGTTGTCGGAGTCTAACTGATGTCTGAGGTGAATCTCTGTATCTTCACTTACATGAATTAGTAATTGTGTACCATTTAACGTTCTCCCCATTTGTTTCCCATGTGCTAATAATAGTTGTGTGATTGTAACACTTGTGTCCAGACTCATCTCTCTGTGAACACACTGAACTTGAAACTCTTCCCAACACAACACCAACCAAGTCGACACGACGGCCAAGAAGATACACTAATACCTTTACTTCCTCTGCTGCCTGATAACATTTGGCATGTCCCCAGCATCCCTCAACAAATTTTATAGATGCAACATAGAAAGTATTGTGTCAGAATGATTCACTCTGTGGTACAGGTGCTGATCTGCCCAAGCCCACAAGAAACTGCAGAGAACTTTATACATAGCTCAGATCGTCACACAAACACCCCTTCCCTCCACGAATGCCATCTACAGCTCCTGATGCTTTGGGGAAAAAAAAAACTAAAGGACCTGCCCTACTCACACTCTCCATGAGCAGGAGACTGTCCAAAAATATTTTGAATGTATTCAGGATAATCTTCTGTATGCAGAGAGGTGGGAAATCTGTCAGACTTCACAAAGCACAATTGTACTCTATAAGGGTATCTCTGAGTTCACATTCAAGTTTGCAGGTGACACCACAGAAATTGGCCTCATCTCCCATAATAATGAAGGGAAGAGGTGAAAATTCTGGTGAAATGGCACGAGAGTAACAACCTGAGTCTCAATGTGGTCAAGACAAAGGAAATGATCATGGACTTCAGAAGGACTAGGATCGACCACCCTCTAGAAGAGTGGACTGAAAGGTGGCAGATGGAGTTTAATGCTGAGAAGTGTTAAGTATTTCATTTTGGAAGGAATAATCAAAACAGGATATATGTAGTAAATGGGAGGGCAATGGAGCAGAAAGATCTAGGAATAATGGTTCATTGTTCCCTAAAGGTAGAATCTCATGTAGGTAGGGTGGTGAAGAAGGCTTTTGGTATGCTGGCCTTTATAAATCAAAGCATAGAATACAGGAGTTGGGAAGAAGATGTTGAAACTGTTCAAGGCATAGGTGAGGTCATATTTGGAATACTGTGTGCAGTTCTGGTCACCGAATTATAGGAAGGATATCAACAAGGTAGAGAAAGAGCAGATAAGATTTACGAAAATGTTACCTGGATTTCAGAACCTAGATTACAAAGAAAGATTGAGCAGATTAAGTCTTTATACCTTGGAGCGTAGAAGGTTGAGGGGGGATTGATAGAGGTATTTTAAGATTATGAGAGGGATAGATAGAGTTGATGTGGATAGGCTTTTTTCCCTTGAGGGTAGGAGAGATTGAAATAAGAGGTTAAGAGTTAAGGGGCAAATGTTTAGAAGTAACATGAGGGGGAACTTCTTCACTCAGAGAGTGGTGTCTGTGTGGAATGAGCATCCGGGAGAAGTAGTGGCGGCAGGGTCCTTCTTGTCATTTAAGGAAATATTGGTTAAGTATATGGATGGGAAGGGAATAGAGGGTTATGAACAGGGTGCAGGTAGGTGGGACTAGAGGAGAGTACTTGGTTTGGTGCAGACTAGAAGGGCCAAGATGGCCTGTTTCCATGCTGTAATTGTTATATGGTTTATATGGTTAATAACTCTGTAGTGGAGAGCACCAAGATCCTTGGAGTCCACGTAACTAATGACCGATCATGGACCCATAACATCTCTTCATTTGTCAGGAAGGCACAATAGTGATTGCACTTCCTGAGAAGACTGAAGCGGGCCAGGCTACCAGCCACCATCATGTCAATCTTCTACAAGATCTCTGTCAAGAGCGTCCTGGCCAGCTGTGTCACAGTATGGTATGGTTGCTGCAGAGAAACGGATCGGATGTCAATTTACTGGAGCCTTCCTTCCCCCATCGGCATGATCTACTGCGATTGTTGTCTGAAGAGGGTGTGCAAAATTGTGGAGAACCCCTTCCACCCAGCACCCAGTATCTTTCAGCTACTCACTTCAGGAAAGAAATACAGGAGTATCAAGGTCAGCATAACCAGGCTGAGAAACAGCTTCTTCCCATAGGCAGTGAGACTGCTAAACTGTTCACACTAAGCATCCAAGATTGTCATATTTACAAAACAGTATTTACTTATTTGTATAGGTGATTATTTGTTCATGACATGTAGTGTTTGTCTGTATGTGTGTATGTCTGGTTTTGTGTCAGCATGCTTTGCACCGAGCACCAGAGAATGGCATGGGAGTAATGGGAATCCAAAGGAGATGGGCAACAGGGATCTGGTAACAGCCAAGTAACATTATTGAAGAGCAACATATCGCCAGGCCTCGATGATTTCCATTCAAGGGTTTCGAAGTAAGTGTATGGAGATGTAGCAGTTGTTCTGCTGGACCACATTTGCATTTTATCAGTTCAGAATATATCCAAAAGACAAATGCATCATCTTTAAGATTGGAACAGAAGAGATAGTGTAGTTATACTGTTGTGTAATGTCATTGGTAGATTCGTAGTATACAGTTCTGAGCATCACACCTCAGGATGATTTGACCTTTTCAGCTCCTTAAATATAGCAGTGTCCTGTAGTTCAAGTGTTCAACTGAAAGAAGATGTTATTAAAACTATTAAACTGAGAAAGATAAGAGTGAATAGGTCAGTTTTCCAGATATTAAGCAAAACTGATAAGGCAGAAGTAGTTCAGGTCTACGTGAAGCACTGCCTCAAGAAGGCAGGCAACATCATAAAGGCCCTATCACCCTGATCACAATTTTTCTTCATTGGTCCATAGGGCAGAATCCTGAAGTCCAACATCTGTAGTTTCAAGAACAGTTGGTCAGCCTGTTGAACATCCCCATACTACCCTATCATAAACTACTCCATCACCATGAAAGGACCAGTCTGCACTTTTGACAAAGGGTGGTAGTATTAATCAGATTATAAATGGAATCCCAAACCTTGTCGGAAAATGAAAGATTCAAATCCTGCTCCCAATCACTCTTGATCCAAACTAAAGGGGCTGTTTTTAAATCAAGCAAATTTTATAAAATAAATCAAGAATATTTGCCTCAGGAATTTTCAGAAAATTGGGAATCTGAGATTGAACAAAATGTCTAAATTGTAAATATCTAAAGAAAAGTGCATTTGGTAAATTAAAATTTGCCACCAATTGTTCAAAAGATGCAAAACTATTATGAATAAAAAGGTATTTGAAACACTTTTTTTTTATTTTTTAAATTTTTTATTTTTCACACCATAAATCACAATAGCCATGATATACACTTTTTCTTTTCCACACATTTACAGTGACTTTTTCTCCCCCCCCCCCTCCTCCCAAGCCACCCCCCCACCCCCCCCCCTCTCATCCATTTTAGGTATACAATAATATCCAATCTGTGCCAATTATAAAAAACTGTGTCTTGCAAAGAAAGTTTAAAAAAATGGTAGTGATTAGATATAATGGGACTAGTAATGGAAAAATTCTGAAATCCAAAAATCATGGGTAGAAATGGAATTCAATTTCACAAAGAATACTTCTTTGTTAGCAATTTTAGATTCCTGTTTATCCTCCTCTTTATATAGGTAACTAATAATCTGGTAATTAAACATAGTTTGGGAATATGGACTCAATTTAAGAGCATACATTATAAATCTTGATGTGTCCCCCTTACTGGGGAAATCACCACATATCAATCTGCTATCCTTGGTTATCACTTCACCAGTTGTTGCCTGTCAATCAATGATCTCCTCCTCTGTTCTGGTTCATTAGTGAGATCAAACTCATGTTATCTCACTGCATTCCCATGTCATGTCCTAATCTTGCATCAGCATCCCTGTTACTTCCAGTTGAATCTCCAGTGGAAAGGCAGCTTCAAAAGATCAATTTAACTTTTATCCTCTTGTTTGCCCTGTGCTGTCAAACTCCAGGCCTTATGTCTCTATTGAGGAGCTAATAAAGTTATCAAATAAATAGACATTTATGGACATTTATTTTAATGTTAATGGACATTTTAAGTCTTTATACTGGATGGCTTTCAATTTAAGTCATGAAACTAAATGCAGAGAGGGCACAGAGTTACTGAAGTATTAGAAGGATATTTCGTTCCCAAACAAATTCAGTTTATTTAATAAGGAAGTTGTTGAACTGCTTTTTCAGACCTGTGTGAATATCCTAAGTCATCACACCCATCACTTTATTAATGCCTCCCAACCTGTATCTCTGCAATCTAGGAGGATGAAAGCTACAGGTAGGTGGGGACATAGACACTTCCATGTGATACACCATCTTGACTTCAGAAACATATCGCTGTTTGTTCATTATCACCAAGTCAGGTTCCCTGAACTTCAGATCCCACAGAAGTTTGGGGATTGTTCCACTACAGAATGCTTTCCAATTCAAGAAGATAGTTCACCACTACCTACTCTTTTTTAAAAAATCTTTATAATTTTAAAATACATATATATAAAAAACACAAAAAAAGAACAAAACCACCCTCCCCACCAATAATAGACCCCTCAAGGGGAGCAAAAAAAACATAGTTAATTATGTATGCTGTGTGATATGTCAAACTTACAATAAAATAATTAAGATATTTCCAAACCCATAAATTTCAAATAAGATGACCACATCTGAACAAAAAAAAATTGTTAACCAAATTATATGTTATTTTCTCCATATAAATACAGGATCTCAACTCATTATCCCAGCAGGCTCCATTTAATTCCACATTATCTTTCCATGTAATCGCAATACATTTCCTAATGCTAAACGAACAAACGCCATCTGAAACTTATCCAACCCTAAACCAGTAACTAAAGATACAGTATAACCCAACGAAAATAATGGATCCAATGGTAATTTAATCTTAAATAATTCTTCCAAAAAGTTTTAAATTTTTTTTTCCAAAAATGGTTGAACCTTATCACAAGACCAAACTGTGTGTGAAAATGTTCCAATATGAAGTCCACACCTAAAACATTAATCTAAATTACTAAAACCATACTTTTTTTAACTTCTAAGGACTCAAGTATAACTGATGTAAAAAATTATAATTAACTAAACTCTATCTTACATTAAGTAATTTAGTCAACTAACTTGACACATAACTTTCCATTCCTCCTGGGATATATCAAAAGATAAATCTTCTTCCCATTTAATTCTGGATTTACTTCAATCTGATTTGTTCATCTTATCCTGTAGCAAGACATACACCGCTACCTACTCTAAGCCAATTGGGGATACATGCTTAGTTTGTTAGTTTGTGATACACACATCTGAAATCAGATCATTTATAGATTGAACCCCCACTACCCATACTTTAATGAAGGGACAAACACTTCATGGGGGTTCAATCTATAAATGATCTGATTTCAGATCAGTGGAGGGTTGCTACTGGCTGCAGACCGTGGGTGGGGATCAGGATGACTTGAGCACTGATCTTTCACATTCACTCCTAGATGTTACATGTCAACAAACCGGACAGCTATGGAACAATTATGATCAAACACAATCCTCTGCTACACATTTTCAACACTACACTTATCAAATGAGCAGCAAGTCAGTAGTATCCTCTGACCAGAGGCTTATCAAGACTTTGAGATGATAATTTATTGTCAGACACACAGGTACAATGTACAGAGGCACTGAAATTCTTACTTGCTGCAACCAGACAGGTTCTTCAAATACACCATCTACACAGTAAAAATGCAATTACCACAATATGTCAAGACAGAAAAAGTGATTATTATATATATTCCTAGATCCAGTTAATTCAAGAAAAAAAAACATGGTTTCAATCATGCAGACAGATCTTGTGGTGGCCCCAGCATAGTTTAGAGTTAGGATTAGGGTATCATGGGAGGTTCAAGATCCTGATAGATGTTGGAAAGAAAATATTCTTGAACCTAGAGGTGCTAGCCTACAGGCTTCTGTACCTTCTGCTTAAAAATAACAGTGAGAAAAAATTGTGAGTGGAGTAATTGGGTCCTTTATAACCATATAACCACTTACAGCACAGAACAGGCCAGTTCGGCCCTACTAGTCTATGCCGTAACAAATCCCCACCCTCCTAGTCCCACTGACCAGCACCCGGTCCATACCCCTCTAGTCCCCTCCTATCCATGTAACTATCCAGTCTATCCTTAAATGTAACCAATGATCCCGCCTCGACCACGTCTGCCGGAAGGTTGACTACCTTGAGATAGCGTCTCACATAGATGACTTCAACAGATGGAAGATTTCAAGCTCAGTTTTGGTATCTTCTGAGTGTTGGATATCTTTCTTTCTTCTTCTTTGGCTTGGCTTCGCGGACGAAGATTTATGGAGGGGGTAAAAAGTCCACGTCAGCTGCAGGCTCGTTTGTGGCTGACAAGTCCGATGCGGGACAGGCAGACACGATTGCAGCGGTTGCAGGGGAAAATTGGTTGGTTGGGGTTGGGTGTTGGGTTTTTCCTCCTTTGCCTTTTGTCAGTGAGGTAGGCTCTGCGGTCTTCTTCAAAGGAGGTTGCTGCCCGCCAAACTGTGAGGCGCCAAGATGCACGGTTTGAGGCGATATCAGCCCACTGGCGGTGGTCAATGTGGCAGGCACCAAGAGATTTCTTTAGGCAGTCCTTGTACCTTTTCTTTGGTGCACCTCTGTCACGGTGGCCAGTGGAGAGCTCGCCATATAACACGATCTTGGGAAGGCGATGGTCCTCCATTCTGGAGACGTGACCCATCCAGCGCAGCTGGATCTTCAGCAGCGTGAACTCGATGCTGTCGACCTCTGCCATCTCGAGTACTTCGACGTTAGGGATGTAAGCGCTCCAATGGATGTTGAGGATGGAGCAGAGACAACGCTGGTGGAAGCGTTCTAGGAGCCGTAGGTGGTGCCGGTAGAGGACCCATGATTCGGAGCCGAACAGGAGTGTGGGTATGACAACGGCTCTGTATACGCTTATCTTTGTGAGGTTTTTCAGTTGGTTGTTTTTCCAGACTCTTTTGTGTAGTCTTCCAAAGGCGCTATTTGCCTTGGCGAGTCTGTTGTCTATCTCATTGTCGATCCTTGCATCTGATGAAATGGTGCAGCCGAGATAGGTAAACTGGTTGACCGTTTTGAGTTTTGTGTGCCCGATGGAGATGTGGGGGGGCTGGTAATCATGGTGGGGAGCTGGCTGATGGAGGACCTCAGTTTTCTTCAGGCTGACTTCCAGGCCAAACATTTTGGCAGTTTCCGCAAAGCAATCCACTGAAGAGGTACTGGGCTTCTCCTCCAGGAAAAACAAGGACTGGTTTGACGAAAACAGCCAGGAAATCCAGGAGCTGCTGGCAAAGAAGCGAGCTGCCCACCAGGCTCACCTTACAAAGCCGTCCTGTCCAGAGAAGAAACAAGCCTTCCGTCGCGCATGCAGCCATCTTCAGCGCAAACTCCGGGAGATCCAAAATGAGTGGTGGACTAGCCTCGCCAAACGAACCCAGCTCAGCGCGGACATTGGCGACTTCAGGGGTTTCTACGAGGCTCTAAAGGCTGTGTACGGCCCCTCACCCCAAGTCCAAAGCCCGCTGCGCAGCTCAGACGGCAAAGTCCTCCTCAGCGACAAGATCTCCATCCTCAACCGATGGTCAGAACACTTCCAATCTCTTTTCAATGCCAACCGCTCAGTCTAAGATTCCGCCCTGCTCCAGCTCCCTCAACAGCCCCTAAGGCTAGAGCTGGATGAGGTTCCCACCCTGGATGAGACATATAAGGCAATCGAACAACTGAAAAGTGGCAAAGCAGCAGGTATGGATGGAATCCCCCCAGAAGTCTGGAAGGCTGGCGGCAAAACTCTGCATGCCAAACTGCATGAGTTTTTCAAGCTTTGTTGGGACCAAGGTAAACTGCCTCAGGATCTTCGTGATGCCACCATCATCACCCTGTTCAAAAACAAAGGCGAGAAATCAGACTGCTCAAACTACAGGGGAATCACGTTGCTCTCCATTGCAGGCAAAATCTTCGCTAGGATTCTACTAAATAGAATAATACCTAGTGTCACCGAGAATATTCTCCCAGAATCACAGTGCGGCTTTCGCGCAAACAGAGGAACTACTGACATGGTCTTTGCCCTCAGACAGCTCCAAGAAAAATGCAGAGAACAAAACAAAGGACTCTACATCACCTTTGTTGACCTCACCAAAGCCTTCGACACCGTGAGCAGGAAAGGGCTTTGGCAAATACTAGAGCGCATCGGATGTCCCCCAAAGTTCCTCAACATGATTATCCAACTGCACGAAAACCAACAAGGTCGGGTCAGATACAGTAATGAGCTCTCGGAACCCTTCTCCATTAACAATGGCGTGAAGCAAGGCTGTGTTCTGGCACCAACCCTCTTTTCAATCTTCTTCAGCATGATGCTGAACCAAGCCATGAAAGACCCCAACAATGAAGACACTGTTTACATCCGGTACCGCACGGATGGCAGTCTCTTCAATCTGAGGCGCCTGCAAGCTCACACCAAGACACAAGAGAAACTTGTCCGTGAACTACTCTTTGCAGACGATGCCGCTTTAGTTGCCCATTCAGAGCCAGCTCTTCAGCGCTTGACGTGTTGGATATACAACTAGATGAAACAGAGTTTCTCTAGACCACCATGCACACACATATAATTAATTTCTCTCACAGTACAGAACAATTAAGACATACATCAAATATAATCTAAAACAAATATGTATCAATATTCTGGAATAATTTACTTACTTTCATTTATAGAAACCCAAGGTTGTAGGATACCATTCATCAATCTCATAGCCTGCAGGAAGGAGCTATTTTCCAGCCTGGCAGTCCTGATTCTGATGCTCCTGTACCTCCTTCCGGATGGTAGTGGGTCAAAGATTCTGTGTGATGGAGTTGTGTGTGTTCCCTCATCCTCCCCTTTCTAAAGTCCACACTAAGCTCCTTAATCTTGGTAAT
Source organism: Narcine bancroftii (assembly GCF_036971445.1). NCBI lineage: Eukaryota > Metazoa > Chordata > Chondrichthyes > Torpediniformes > Narcinidae > Narcine > Narcine bancroftii. The sequence continues at coordinate 50,011,537 of NC_091477.1, forward strand.
GTTGAGAAAAATATTGTTGATCTGGCACCATACAACCAGGTAATTGATCTCCATAGAACCACAGAATATTGCAGTACAAAAAACAGGTCCTTTGTCCCTTCTCGTCTGTGCCAAACTATTATTTTGCTTAGTCCCACTGACCTCCGCCCAGTCCATAGTCCTCCATCCTGTATTCTGACTCATCATTACCTATTATTTGACTATCAATGGTGACATCATCATGGATCATTTATCAATTGTGTTGGAACCAAATTTAGCTATGCAATTGGGAGTGTAGAGGGAGTGGAGCAGGCCTGAGGTGCCCTTGTTTTGATGGTCAGCGAGGAGGAGGTGGTTGCTGATCCGCAATTTAGAAAAGCCCCACATCCTTGAGTTTGTTTATTAGTGTTAAACATTGAGATGTAGTCAGTGCCTGATGTAGGTTACCTTGTGATCCAAGTGATCTAATGTAGACCGGAAAGCCAGCTGCTGTTGACCTATTTTAATGATAGATGCAATGAAATAGGTCCTGATCCTTGCTTGAACAGATTTGCTTTGCTCCATAACCAACTTCTGAAAGCACTTCATCTTGGTAGATGTAAGTGCCACCAGCTGTTATTGATTGAGGCAGGTTATCTTGCCATTCTTTGCCAGGTGCAGTCTTCAGACCACAGCAGTGAGACATTGAAGCTGTCTGCCAGATAGTCTGCACAGGCATTAAGGACATGGCCAGGTACACCGTCTGAGCTGGACACTTTCTGAGAATTCTCCTTCCTGTAGGTTATGTTCACGTCAGCCTTAGAAACTGAGCCATACTTCGTATAAAATGCAGACAGGAAATTCAAAACAAACCCTATCTGTTTTTTCTTTACATTCAGAATATTTAAATTTTACATTTTTAAATTTAGACATACAACATGGTGACAGACCATTTTGACCCACAAGTCCGTGCTGCCCAATTTACACCCAATTAACCTACACCCTGGGTACACTTCAAACAGTGGGAGGAAACTGAAGCCCCCAGGGAAAGCCAATGGAGACACTTGAAGAATGCATGAACTCCTTACAGCACGGAGTTTGAACCTGGATCCCGATCACTGGCGCTGTAATTCCCCACAAAGACTTTATGGAAATTTGCACTTCTCAGCACCAGCCCCCAATTTGTACATATTTTTTTGTTTTCAAAATGTTCAAGAGAAATGATGGTCATAGAGTACGGAAATAGGTCTTTCAGCTCTTCAAATCAGTTTTGACTATCAAACACCTACTTCAACTAATCTCAATTATTCTCCCACATTCCCCCTTCATCCTCCAATTCTATCACTCAGCATCATTTCACCCACCAACTCATTTCTGCAGTTTCAAGATATGGGAGGAGACTGGTGAAGACGAATATGCAAGAGAAAAGGAAGTGTAGAGAGTGTGTGTGTGTGAGTGAGAGAGAGAGACCAAGCAAGGAAATGAGACACAATTTATATTGCTTAAGGGGGTTTGCGATGAGGATTCAAGGTATAAATATAAAAGGTGTGCCTTTTGGAGGAGAAATAAAGAAAGTACAGATCGGAGAGAATTTGAATACCCTCAAGAGGCAGTAGTTGTTCAAAGTCTAAATTTATTGTCAGAGTACAAACAGACCATTGCATATAACCCTGAGGTTCATTTTCAACAGGTCAGAGAGAATTTCTACTTATTTGTATTTATAAACTATACTCAAGTGAAAGATACATATATAAATAAATAAATGCAAACAAAGAATGGTATATACATAAACTGACTGCAATACAGATAAAATAAATATTCAGCAATAAATAATGTGCAAAGTAAAAGTCCTTAAATGAGTCTCAGATTGAGTCTGATGGTGGAGGGGTAACAGCTGTTCCTGAACCTGGCGGTACAAATCTTGTGGTGCCCACATCTCTTTCCTGATGGCAGCAGCGAGAATGGAGCGTGTGCTGGGTGGTGTGGATCCTAGGTGCTGCTGCTTCTCTCTAACAGCAGAGATCCATGCAGATTTCCTTGATTGTGGGGAGTGTTTTGCCTGTGATGTACTGGGCTGTGTCCACTACCGTTTCCAGGGCTTTCCGTCCAGTGGTATTGTGTGATGCAACCAGTCAGCACACTTTCCAAGTGTGCTGACTGCCAAGGTTTCCGATGTCACACCGAACCTCTGAAAACTCCTGAGGAAGTAGAGGAGCTGACGTGCCTTCTTCATACTAACGTTAGTATGTTGGGTCTAGGAAAGATCCTCTGAGATAGTGACTTCCAAGAATTTAAATTTGCTCACTCTGTCCACGTCTGATCAGTGTTCACTGGATTGTACACCTCTGGCTTTCCCTTTCTAACGTCTACAATCAGCTCCTTGGTTTTGGTGACGTTGAATGTGAGATTATGGTTCATACACCATTCAGCTAAGTTTTCAATCTCCCTTCTGTCTGTTGACTCATTGTCCCTTTTTATACAGCCCACCATTGTGGATCAGCCTCTTGTTACTAGTAGCTTCTGAGATTTGTATGTTTCTGTAGTTCAAAACAGATGGGAAAAATAGTGGAGAAGTAGGGTTAGGTCATACATCAAATCACTAAATGGTGAAAAAGACTTGAAAATCTAAATTGTTTCTCAAAAACAACTGTATTAAAAATAAGATTTTTGATGAAATGTCAGTCAGTGAGTAAGGATATCAGCCTTAGGGTCCATTGGTATGTTAAGAGAAAATTACAGTATCAGGATATTGTTACATCACAGGAGGATCATTCAGCTCATTGACTTGTTGATAGGTGAGAAGTCTCTCACCAGTATTTCCCCTCTCGTTCTCCTTAGACTTACAGGTATAGAATTTTGAACAATAAGGCATTTGCACAGAAGACACGTTCCAACTTGGGATTAGTTATGGAGGTCAGCTAAATTGACTATCTTTGAAAAGATAGTCTAACATTTCCCCTTCTCTGTGTTAGCACATTAAACTCTTTGGAATACCCCTCTGCTCTGATGAGTATTCATCTCACAGTCCTCTCCCCAAGCCATCTTTGGCTTTGATGCTATCAACTTCTGTTCCTGTGGTGCCCTGAGATAGCAGTAAGCAAGCACAAAAACAGGCTTTATTCCAGTAAAAGTCAGAACACTAGTTCAAGCCTTGGTGGCTCCCCACGTGACTGGCTCAGGAGGGGCCGGCTCAGGTTTATATTCGGGTCGGCTGATTGACAGCCGGCCAGGTGGAGTCAGCCCCTTAGGTGGTCTTCCTGCAGGTACAGAGATCGCCCGCCCTGCAGTCAGCTGGTGGTCATATCACCACAGTTCCATTGACCCAAATTCTTTTCTGAGAATTATTTTCTTCTCCTCTCATGATTTGGTTTTAACCACTGTATTGGACCAGGGGACTTGGCTGCAAAATGAGCCATATAAAACTGAAGTGTGTCAAAATGTCATCTCTCAGAGGGCGATTAATTGGGGAATTGTCACAGAAAAAGGTTAGTGCTAGTCTGGATCAGCCATGATCATATTGAATGCTCAGGCAGGCTTGTCAGGCCTGGTGGGCTACTCCTGCACCTATCATGCTCTCATATATGTTTTCAACTCCACCATAACCAACTAATCATATCTTGTGGATCAATGCTCCTTTCAACTCCAAACTAGCAATGTAGCCCATCGTCTCATCATCGACGAATCAGTGGATGAATATAGAGAATGGCTTTGAGATTTCACAGTACATTATTACAACAGCTGGATTCCATCATAATACGATTCCCACTCCGGAAGTTTGGGGAATGTATTTCTGCCAATAATGTGAATCTATCAGTATGGTGATACAAAACCTGATGATATTTATGCTGTGTTCCTATAATTTCCTTCTAAATTTAAAGTGTAACTTGTATGTGTGCCATTGTCTTTCACATCGAGTGCAACTTGCATTAAAGATTAATTTTCTACAGCCCAGATGGATTGGTGGGCACGTAGTTTGCTTAGTGCAGACAGAGGAGGGGGCGTTGGGAGTTAAATGGTTCAACTTGGCAGCGAGGAGAAAGTGATTCTCATCTGACTTCCTTTTTCTTGTGTGGACTCACTTTATCTTTCTTTGAAGGCAGTGAAAATTCCAGGGAGTCAACATCAGTTTAATCCACACAGACAGAACAAGAGACATGGGTTTTAAAGGCCATTTAATGTCAGAAGTTCTTATGCATTTATCGAATGAAATTAGTGAAAAGGGAAAAGGTCTTAAAATGATATCAAATCTGTCATGATTGATTTTCTCTATCTTTCTATTACAGAGTAGTTTTGTGGCATGCATGACTGCAATACTCAAACAGATGAATAACGAACATTATTCCTGTTATCTGGAATCTTTTGAAACAAACCAAGATTTGGTCGTGAGTAAAGTTTTATTTAATTATGAGTGAACTATAATGCTAACATGTGTCCTTTCTGCATTAATCCATCTGATATTGCTATCTTGATTTTTTCTAAGCGAGGGCAGCCACCTTCATTTTAATATGTTATTGTTAAAGCTCCTGGGGAGGAGAGGAGAATTCTAATTTCACTTCCTTGTTTCCTATTTGCTGATGTCAGTCTGAGGTGAAAGCAGAAGGAGGAACATGAATTTGAGATCAACCCTTTTTTCCTGACTTTTGACACATTTGGGAGCTGCTGACATTGCATTCCATCTTTTCTGATAAAAGCTATTCATCCATTGAGTCTATCTGAGCTCACAGAGAATTCCATTCCCCCAATAATTTTGCCTGTAACCTGTTTGCCCCATATTCCCATCGATATCCCCTTCCCTCAGATGCTACAGCTCACCAATGGGGAAACATGCAGCGGCCAATTAAGCTACCATCGTAAAAATCTTTGTGTTGTCGGGAGGAAAGTGAGGGTCCACAGAAACCCATATGGCCAAGGGGAGAATGTGCAAACTCCACCCCATCAGCTCTGGAGTTCAGGGCTGAACCCGGCTCATTGGATCAGTGAGGCAGCAGGTCTCCTGCCTGAGCTGCTCAGAGCATAGTGCCTGTTTGAGAGAGGTGCTGCAAAGGCACCATTGTGGTGCTTGCTGGTGAATTGTGCATGGCATGGACTTCAACGCAATTGTACATATCATCACTCAATCTTAATGTAACCAAGGCTTTGCATAGTGACTGCATAGTAAACATAGTCATGTTATCGAATCCGAGACCATGCAAAGTATGCTGACTGCTTTCATTGTGGGCCTCCAATGCCAAGGAATATGGAAGGTTTTTCAAAGTAGCAAACACATCATGTGGATCAACACTCCTCTCAACTCCAAACTAGCAAGCTCATCCTGGTCACGTCCTCCCATCCACTGAAAATATCAAGAAGGAAAACAACATGGTAAAGGACCCCCATCACTCTGCTCAATATACAGGAGATAACGATCACATAAATAATAAAAATAAATATACAAACATATTTGGAATGATTTACACCAGTGGTTTTTAAGCTGCCCCCATAAGTGCTCTTAGGCTGCCCCATAAGTGTTCTGTGATTAGTAAGGGATGGCTTGAGGTGGTATGTGAGTGGGAAGGGAAGGTTGAGAACCACTGCTCTAGACTCAATGTTTACTGAAATGTTTTGCTTGAGAAAAATGGTCATTGGCCTTTTTCCTTTGGAGTTCTGTAACCATGCACATAATGAGTCAATTAGGTATGATTGCAAGTATGGTTTTCAAACCTTTAACTTTCCACTCACGTACCACCTTAAGCCATCCCTTAATAATCACAGAGCAATTATTGCATGGGGATTGCATGAGATGGAATATGAGTTTAGGGGGGCCATTTGAAAACCACTGATTTACATAGTTACAGGACACTGTACATCAATCTCACAGCCTGCAAGAAGAATCTATTCCCCAGCAAGGCAGGACTGATTTTGATGCTCCTGTACCTGGGTTGAAGATTCTGTGCACTCGATGGAAAGGGTCTTCTAGAATTCCTTGAACCCTATTTAGACAATGCGCCCGGTCAATAGAGGAAAGGGAGACCCCAGTGATCTTCTTAGTTGATCCTCTGTATTGACTTGTAGTCTGATACTTTGCAGCTACCATACGGGACTCTTTCAGTTGTGCTCCCATAAAAGGTTGTCAAGATGAGGTCCAGTAGCCTTACCCTCCTCCTCCTCCCCCTTACAAAGTTTAGGCACTCCTGCACCTTCCTGACTAATGAGAAGGTTTTGTAAGTCCAGGATGTTATCCCTTACATGCATGTTAAGGAACTTGGTGCTCTGTACTCCATCCATGACAGAACCATCGATTTACCAGTCCTTATCATTTATTATCTTTTTTTTCTCTTGGATGGCAATTTATACTTACTGCTTATGAGTGCATTTTATGTACTCATAAGAGCAAGCAAGAATTTCAGTGCATTTGTATAGTGTACTTAAATCTAATAATAAATTCTCATCATTATTGCAATAATGAAAGAATCTATGGCATAATGCAAAAATCTTTCAACATAAAATGCTGGCACCGGACAGGCTGTGTCTGCTTTGCCATTTTCAGCAAATGATAACTTAGAAGATCCTTCCAATTCACGTGGTTCAGTCCCTGGTCATGGAACAATGAACAGTACAGCAGAGGAACACCTTTGGCCCAGTCTCTGCTAAACATGATGTCCAAATCAAACTAAAACTCTAGTGTTTGGACCTCTGTCCCCTATATGTTCATGTGGCTCTTAAATGTTATTATTTAATCTGCTTCCACCACCATTCCTGGCACCTATCACCCTCTGTGTGAATTTTTTTGCCTGCACATCTCACTCTTCCTCTTCCTCATCTTAAACATGACCTCCAGCGTGTAATACTTTTGCCCCAGGGAAAAGAAAGCTGCGATTAAATGAATGTAAATTCCAAAGTTATTGCATAGGTCAGTGGACAAAATTGCAGCAGGCTGAGTACATCCTTTCGGAACCGATGAAGATAGATCAGTAATTGGAGAACTTTGGAAATGCAGAATAACTTAAGCCGGTCGCACAGGGATATCACTGGAAGCAAGTGAATAGACTCAAAAAATTGATTTAATAAAACTCTGCTGGCCTTTCTCTCAAAGAGATTGAAATCTAAATAAACGGAAGTTGATGTGAATTAATTAAACTGGTTGGGAACATTTTTGACTTAATCGTACCAGGATAAACATTTATTTAGCTTAAAACAGTTAAGTGTGTAGAGAATTAATGATGTAACCAAGGTGTTTAAAATGATGAAATGATTTCATAAGTTAGATAGAAATTATTTTCCCTGTTGACTGATTCAGAGAGCATCTGTAGATTTACAGCTGAACAAAAAGGATAAGATGCCCAAAAGTTCTTTGATTTAATAACTGTGGAGATCTCTCTCTTTCTCTCCCTCCCTATCCCTCTCTCCCTCCCCCTCAGTCTCTCACTCTCTACCCTCTCTCTCTTTCTCTCCCCCCCCCCCCCACCCTTTCTTCTTTCTTGTGCAACTTAATTGAAATGTGCAAAACTGAGAAACTGAGATCTCTGTCCACCAAGTGATCTGGGTTGAAGATACATTCAGCCAGGTATGGTTAAAATGCAGACACAACCTAATGGAACAGTGAAACAAAAGCTTGAGTACCTGAATAGCCCAGTTTCCTGAGTTTTCATGCATGTCTGCTCCCTCTGGTGGTTACAGAAGTCTGAGGTGAAAGTTGTTTGGAATTTCCCAATGTGCCCCAAATATTTTCCCCCCCAAAGAGACAAGGAAAGTGTGGATACCTGCAATGTGGGTAAAGGAGGAGTGGAGTGTAGATGTTGCTGGTTTGGAACCAAGTCAGAAGTAAAGTCAGTTTACTCTGAATTTGCTGCGCTGCATCTGGCCGAGGAGTGCCTACTGAATGGATTGAGCCTGCCAACTAGGACTGAATTTATTCTTCATGACTTGATTCAGTGGCTTGTTACTTCCCAACCCCCTCATCCACATCCTCAGATGATCGCCTGACACATCCATGATCTTGATTGTTGTACTTTTCCACAGCGATTCAAAAACCAATGTGTGGGCTTCCTCTGTGTGCTCCGTTTTCCTCCCACATCGCAAATACTGGTCATTTCATTAGCCACTGTAAGGAATGCCCTGTTTGTAGGTGAGTGGGAGAACATGGGAGGAACCTTATGAGAATGGAGGGAGAATTAAAACAAATGATTAATGAATTTTTTTTTAAATGGGTCCTGTGATCATAATGCCATTCAATTCAGCTAATTATGGATCAGGATAGGTTTGGTCTTCGGATGAATATTCTAAATTGGAGAAAAGCCAATTGTGAGCTAATTAGGATGGATCTGGAAAGCGTGGATTTGGCCAGGTTATTTTCTGGCAGAGGCGTGCTTGGTAAGTAGGAGGCTTTCAAAGGTGACATTTTGAGAGTGTATAGTTTGTATGTTTCAGGATTAAGGGGAAGGTTAACAGGCATAGGGAACCTTGTATTGGGTATATGTATTGGAGGTGTATGGTGAGCTATGGTACAGCTACAGATCAATGGGACAAGATGGAATACCGTAAATATTCGTGTATAATGCATTTTGTGTATAATGCGATCCCCCATTTTTGAGGTGGAAAAAGGCGGGGAAAATGTTACCCCCATGTATAATATGACCTCCCTCCCATTGCCTGCCCGATTCACGCTGGTGTCTCTCTCCTCCCCCACCTGCCCAATTCATGCTGCCGTCTCTCTCCCCCGCCCACCTGATTCATGCTGCCATCTCTCCCCCGCCCCCCCCCCCGTCGCACTGCCGACAATGTAGGCAACTACTGATAATCTTACTTATCGTTAAAATTGTTAAAGCTGGCAAAAAAAAATTAAATTATAGCCTCATGTATAATGTGACACCCCCCCCCCCCCCCCACTACTTTGGGCTCAAATTTTGGTACAAAATCTTTTGCATTATACTCGAATATTTATGGTAATTATATGGCCCAGACTAGATGGGCTGAAGGGCATGTTTCTGTGCTGATGTGTGCTATAGTTATATGGTAGGGTTAGTGTAAATGGGAAGCCGACGATCAGTAAACTGAAGGAGGCCTTGCTCAAAATACAATGTGCATTTCACAAGACCCCAGCACGTGAACATTTTCCTTCTCAGGAGACCCAGACTCGGCAGTTTTTCTTGTCACTAGATCTACAAATTTTCCTGATGCCAGTAGACCCCAGATTTCTTGTTCAGCAGCAAGCTGAAGGACCTGAGTCCCTGCTGTATCTCTCGATGACTCAATGAAGCAATTCCATGCCTAATTGGATGAACTGTTTCCCACCAGCACTCCTGTATTTCTTCAAATCCGTGCTGAATGTTGCAGTGGATTGCTTATGTTGGTGACTGGGAGATAAATGTTTAATTCATGAACACTTCAGTCCAATCGAGAGTGGTGAGCCCTTTCCAAAGCCACGATTAGAAAGCAAGTCACCTGGAGATACTTGCTGTAGTTTCAGGTCCTTGGCCAACTCACCCTGATTTCTTGCTTCCTCTTGGAAGAACACAGCTGTGTGTGACTGTGATTTAGATGAGAGGTGCCAGGAATTGCAAGGAAGCAGTGTCTATTAATTCTGTGCACATTTCAATGTTCTTGTTCCAACATGCAGTCTCTTATTTTTTATTCAATTTAATAACCATCTGGTATTCTTTTTGTATTGCAATCCACAATTTCATGAATAAAATGTTATGAGGTGGAAGAAAAAACTCTATTTGGCTTGAACGAAGAATGGTTCCATTCTCTTTCCTGCACTGAGTATCCCTCATTTGTGAGCTTGTGTTGCAATTAGTTAAGTTACGTCATAATGTCCCAATCACCAATTTTTGGACAATAAAGACACAAAGAATAGCAGATGGCTGTTAAAGTGGATAAAAATAAGAGACTGTTCTGTTGCGATGTGTGCAGAATTAAAAAGGCAATGTTTTCCTCACAGTTTGGGACTCCAGGCAGTTGTCTAAATACCAGCCAAACACAACTGTTTAGTCTCCATAATCAGAGAAGATCTCAGTGTGATTCATCTGTGGTCCTGAAGCTACAAATAGCTCCAGGTGGTCTGCCATTCAAACAGAGAATTTGTTTGGAACCAGAACCTTTATTTTTTTGGAATATTTTATTTAAATTGTTTAAACCACGATACATTTAATTAATAATGAATCGTGCATATAAAACAATACATGTGAGGCATAACCAACCGCTCCCTCCCTTACCCACCACCTCCCTCCATCCTCACCACCCATCTCCCTCCCAAATACCCCTAAGAAAGAAAGAAAGAAAGAAGAAAGGAGATTACCAATGAATATATAAATTCAAATCAACTACCATGGAACTGAGAACCACCTTCAGGACAAGCGATTGAGAGCTTAAATTTTCAAACCAACTTGTAAATATGGGCTCCATTTTTTCTAAAAGAAATGATAGTTAACATGTAAATTGTAAGTTATTTTTTTGGGAGGAATACAAGATCTCCTTTCAGTATGCCGTCTCTGCATCCCCAAATCTATATCAGACGTCCAAGAAATAGCTACACATTTACTTGAAACGGCTAAAGCCAGTTGTAAAAATTCAATTTGATACATAGTTAATCTTAATTTTAGACTAAATATTTTAATAAGTTTGGAGAATTTATGTAAAGATAATATGACTGAAATTATTAATATAAGATACAGATTAGTACAATATAATTTTTTACATCAGTTATATTTAACACCTCCAAAATTAAAAAGATTTAATTTCTTCAGAATTATGTTTTAGATGTCAAAAAGAAATAGGTATTTTTTTCACTCGTCTTGGCAGTGTATTAAAGTTGTCATTTGGGATACAAATTAAACTATTTTTAGAGAAAGTGTTAAAGATTAAACTTCTATTAGACCCAGAACCTTTATTGATGGAGTATCAGTATGTTTGATGTGTTCATTGCAGACATGGTCCAAATATGGGCCAAGAAGGTGAGATAAGAATGGCTACCCTTCTATGTGAGTGGGGCTCTAAAGAGTCCTTGTTAAACCTAACTGGATGGGCTTCAACGGAAAAAAAACTCCAGCAGTTGAAGTCACAGTTCATACAAAAGAAGATGGGAGTTGTGGTTCCATCATCACAGTCCTTGTGTCTCTCCACGGGAACTACAGAGGACATTGCCTTAGGCTCAGCCCCCTTCTCCTGCTGCATGAATAATCTTCCTGCATTAAGAATTCAATATTAGGGAAGATTGTGCAAACTTCAGTTTGATTTTGAACTCAACTAATGAACGTTTCAGTGTCTGTATCCAGCAAGTCCAAGTCAACATTTAGTCTTGGGCTGACAAAAGCCAAGAAACAATCATGCCACACAAGGCCGAGTACTGGGCATCCCCAACAATAGGTCACACATGCCTTGATGTTCATTGGCCTTGCCATCACCTCACCTCTAGCTGGCCAAAATTGACCAGAACCTTAATTGGACCATGCACCAAATATGGTCACAACAGCAGATCAGAAGTGGTGCATTTTGCAGCAAGTAACTCAATGATGGGTGCCTGGAACAGGCTGGAAGGAGTAGTGTCAGAAGCAAATGTAATAGTAGAGGTTTTGAGATAAGCATATTTATATGCATGGAACAGAGGAGCATGGAGCTTGTGCAAACTGCTCAGATTTAGTTTAATTTGGCCTCATGTGGTCCAGATATCTTTGCCCATTGGTGTGCTGTACTGTTCCATGTTTTATATTCCCAACCTTTTAGAATTTAATGGACATAAGTGACTAAGCTGAAGAAGTGGTTTCCTTTGCCTGGGTGTGGACAAGCAACTCTAGCAAAACACAAGATCAACAGCATCTCAGACAAAACAACCTTGTGCAATCTTCCTCCAAGACTCCTCCCTCTTGGAAGTCCTCTGGGCCAGGGTTTCAGACTTGGGGACAGGGGTAGAGAGCTGATGTGGATGTTCTTTACCAGAGCTGCTTGCAACCTATGCTGTACTCTGACCTGCAGTTTTCGCTGTTAATATTTCTGGTGTTGCAGAGTAAACCTGGAATGTAGAGGTACTTTTTCCAAATACAAACATCAACCCAACTCCCTTGTCTTCTCCACTTTTCCTCTGAACACAACTGTGGGCAGGTCACTGAGATTGAGACCATCTAATCAATGATTCCTTTTGCTTCACTCCCTCTTTTAAACCTACTGGATGAGACCTTTTTGAACAATACCCTACCCAACAGAAAAGGAGAATAGTTACCAGTACATGCCCATGCAGTATCAGTGAAATGTGGGAAAACACAAGATCCTAAGGAGGCTTGACAGGATAGTTGAAAAGATGTTTTCACTGGTGGAAAAGTCTGGAAATGAAGGAATATAGTTTCAGGATAAGAGGCTGGTCATTTAAGATGAAGCTAAAAACTTTTTTGTGCAGATGATTGGGGTTCTCTATTACCGAATTATGAAGGCTATTTCGAGACTGAGGTGGGAAGGGGAGATAGCTCCCTTCTTCTCTCCTTTTTAAGCTTGCCACCCTTTTCCACTTTAGTCTTGAAGGACCGTCCCAACCTGAAATGTTGACTGACCCATTGAGTGCCTCCAGCTTCTCAAGTTTTTAACATCTGCAATTCTTGTGTTTCTCTGGTATGAAGGGGAGGTCATTAAAGGTGTTTACAGTGGAGGTAGATGCATTTTTGCAAGATCATAGACTAGGAGGGGAGGGATTGACAGTGATGGGCATTTGGAATAGAGGAGGAAATGACATCAGAGGTGGATAACTCTGATCAGAGGTGTGCCAGCCTTGAGGGCCCACGTGGCCTACTCTTCCTCCACTTTTTTGTGTTCTTGTGACACACATACTGGTCGAGGGAAGTTCTGAGTGTAAGGGAGAGGAGAGGAGTGAGAAAGAGACAGAATGAGTGGCGGGGGGGAGAGAAAAAATAAAATGTGTGCAATCAGAAAGTGCAGAGAGGAAGTATTTCGAATGGAAATGATTGCAATCTTCCTTTAAAGAAAGGAAAGAGTATTGTGGGAATAATCCAAGCACTCTGGAGGGTATCGATCGGGTGAGATTCATCCAGGAGAATTGGCCACTTTTCCAGCATTGAGGAAGAACTCTGGTAATCCCAGAACAGCAGCAAGCAAGGGTCAATGTCTGATGGGGGAGGGGGTGGTGGGAGTGAGGAAAAGAAACAAAATCCAGAAGCTTGCTCATGAACGTCCTGCTTACTGCATTTTTTTAAATTTGAGATTGGTACTCTGCAGTTCACCAAACAGCCCAATCCAACCTCCACAATACACAGCCATCGCCTTGTGCAAGGGTTATTCATTCAAAAGGTCATGGTTGTCAACTACGGGACAGGTTCTAATAAGCACAGATATCGGGAACTCCTAATTTGACAGTAGGAGGTAATTGGTGGCAATTGCACTCTCAATTTTCATGCACAGATCAATATTTCTGAGCCAAAATTTATCGAGTTCATATCTAAGCTGCCAAAGAAAGTGATTTCAACTCACTGGACAAAAGGATCACAGAAATCTTTAAAACAAACTGATGAAGTGAGAGGTCCCTTCATGACAAGTGTGGTGACTGGTTTTGAACAGGCCAGCAGGGCAGGAATTAGACCATGTCAGGAGCATTTGTTTAACAGGATCTGCTTTGGTGTCCTGAAAATCTCCAGTGGTGCATGAATTTATATGGCACTGCATGAAAAGATCTGAATGCAATTTGATCTATAACTTCTCAGCAAACCGGGACTGTCACCAGATGGGAAAGTGGATGGTTTGTCTGTGTTCAGTCACACATAAACCAGCTGAATTTTCACACTGTACCACGTGACAATAAATTTGAACTTAAAGAATTTCTTACAATGTAATGGGTTGTATGTGCTGTCATCTGTGGACTCGGACAATAAATTTGAACTTTTTGAAATTTGAAAAGAAAGAGTCCTTAACGAGGAGATAAACGAGGAAAGTCTGCAGATGCTGGGGTTGAGTGCATTACATAAAAATGCTGGAGAAACTCAGCAGAAGTAAAACACGAAAGTCTGCAAACACTGTAGTTGAAATAAGGACACAATGCTGAGAAAGTCAGCAGGTCAAACAGCGTACTTTACATAGCAGAGGTAACGATACATAACCAATGATTTGGGTTTGAGCCCTTCATCGAGGTATGGAAAAATGTCAGCAGGCATCTGAACAAAATGGAGGGCAGGGGAAGGAGCATGGTTCCAAAGGCAGGAGGTAATAGATGGATGAGAGAGAGATGGCTCAGTGAATAGAAAGGGAAGGGGGTGGAGAGGTAAGGGAAAGAAGGCAAGGGGAAAGAGAAGGGAGGGAGAATAGAGATTAGGTAAGCAGAAACTGGAGGAGTCGATATTAATGCCTTCCATCTGGACCATGTCCAGATGGAAAATCAGGTGTTGATCCTCCAGTTCGCACATTGTGTTGGTGAGACAGTGTATGAGGCCAAGGACAGACATGAGATTATGGGAGTGGAGCACAGAATTGAAATGGTTGGCCACTGGGAGATCACTGTCACTGATACGGACAGAGCGAAGGTGCTCAGTAAACTGATCTCCCAATCTGCGCCAAATGTAGAGAACCCCACAAAGAGAAGACCAGATGCAGTACATAACTCCCGTGAATACACACTTCACTTGAAAGGCCTGTTTGGGGTCCTGAATTGTGGTGAGGGAGGAGGTGTGGGCAGATGTGTTGCCTTCCTGTAGCCACATGGGAAGGTTCCAGGAGAACGATTGGTTGGAAGGATGAGTACATGAATGAGTCACAGAGGGAGTGGTCCCTAAGAAAGTCAGACATTGAGAAGAGGGGAATAGATATCTGGTTGTAGGTGCCAGAAATTCCAGAGGATAATGTAGAGGCTGGTGGAGTGGTAGGTAAGGACAAGGGGAATCCTGTGTTTGTTGCATCTGGGGCCAGAGGGGGCCAGGTCTGATGAGTGGGAAATGGAAGAGATACACATTAGGGCTGAGTTGATGGTGGTGGAAGGGAAGCCACATTTGTGGAAGAAGGCAGATGATTTGGACTGGAAAATACCATTTTGGGAACATATGCAGCAGAGATGGAGAAATCACGAGAAGGGAATAGAACCCTTGCAGGAGGAATGGGTGTCAGGAAGTGTAGTTGAGGTAGTTGTGGGAGTTGGTGGGTCTGTAACATATGTCAGAGGAAAGCTTGTCTCAGAGATGGAGAAAGAGAGATCCAGAAAGGGGAAAGTGTTGTCGGAGATGGACCAGGTGAGTTTGAGATTGGTGTGGAAGTTGGCAGCAAAGTGAATGAAGTTGACATGTTCATCATGGGCACATTAGGCAACCCCAATTTTGTTATCAATATAGTGGAGGAAGAGTTGGGAAGTCTTGCCTGTGTAGGCTTGCAGCATGGACTGCTTCACAAAGCCCACAAACAAGCAGGCGTAACTTCAACATGAACGGACATTCATGGATACTCCTTTTGATTTGACGGAAATGAGATTAAAGAAGAAGTTGATTAGAGTGAAGTCAAATTCTGCCAGGCAGAGGAGGGTGGTGTTAGATGGTGACTGGTTGTCACCAGAATGGGGGTTGGAGGTGTAAAGGTGTTGGACATCCATATTGAAAATGAGGCATTCCAATTCTGGGAATTTAAATGCATTGTAGGGATGGAGGGCATGTGAGGTATCGTGAATGTAGACAAGCTCAGCAGGACAGGCAGCATCCATAGGAATTAAAAGGCAACCAATATTTTTGTGAGGGCCTCTCTCACAGCTTCCCTCAGTAATCCCTGCTGCTTTTAAACGATACAATCATGTGATCAACTAGACTCACTTCCACAGCCACATGTCCTACACAAGTTGGTTATCCTTTACTTTCCACGGATGCTACGTGACTAGTTGAGTTTATCCAGCACCTATGTGTATTGAAGTCCATGAAGAAGAACATCTAACATCTTAATTGGCAAAGTCTCCTACTCTGTGATGTTCTTTCATCGGAGCCAACAGCATCAGAGGAATATGTGAGCTCCAAGATGCAAAGAGCTCAAGGTTTGGTGAACTCACCTTCCACTTGCATGAAGCAGCAATAATATTGGAGTCCATTTCTCTCATTTGGTCAGCTGTGATTGCATATGAAGGAAATTTGCCAGCGTCAGTAATAATAGTGTCCTGGCCATCATTTCCTCTCCACCCTGCTTCGTGTCTTTCTGAGGCAGTCCTGTGGGATTGAAGCTGGCTTGCTACTTACTACTCCATTTTTGTTGAGATTCTGAGGTGATCTTTGAGACCCATGTGGGAACTACAGGCATTCTCAGTGCCCCCTGATACATGGATGGGTAGGAGGATGACCATGGGCGGTCATAGGCAAGAGATTTCCTTGAATCGGTAAGGATGCTGCACTTCTTCCAAGCAAGTATTGAATCATTTTTCTCCTGGGAACTCTTCCAATGGCAGATTCTTGGTATATTTCATGGTTTTGGAAGTTTTGTATCAGGAGGAAAATACTTTGGCCTGGTCCAGTGGAGCTGTTGTCTTTACTTTGGTGTTAAGAATGTGCTGTGGAAGTCTATCTAATGTGTATGTGAATTAATCTGTACAAACTGATTACATCTTGGAAGCATGTTTCAATGGTTGACAATTCATTTGGTGCAATAATCTACTTTGAATTTACATCTATTTAACAGCAGACTGCATTCTCTCATTCTGATGAAATAACTCAAGACACACAGCAGATGCTGAAATCTGTAGCACAAATCAGACCGCTGGAGGAACTCAGCAGGTCATACCGCATCACTGGGGCAAAAAGAATGGTCCATGTTTCAGGCCAGAACCCTTCTTCAGGACTGTGGGTGCAGAGGAGGATGGGCAGTACAGTGAGGACAGGATGGGAAGGGATGAACAGGGGCCACAGAGGATTTGTGAACCAGGAATAACTGGCCATGGGCTTAATTATCTTGCTCTTTTAGAATCCTGACAGAAAAAAAAAGAAATCACACAATACCCCTCAGTCTTCCCCTTTCACTGAGAACAGACCAGATTCCCTCAGTAATTACAGTGGCCATTCATCCTCCTTCAATATCCCATGTTTGATGCAACAATGTCCGCAATATTCTAAATGCATCGCATCAATGATTTATAAAACAGAAAGGTTGTATTAATGTTTTGGATCAATATTGGCCATTAAGTGGAATCATGGAATTGTTGTAAGGCAAAAAGAAGCCTTTTAGCCTACCGAATCTAAGGTGGTTTCTGGCTCTGTCAGCCTCATTTCTCATTTCTTTCCCCAGAGCCTTGAACAATACTTTCTGGCAAGGGAGGGATTTTTAGATCCTAACTACTCTTCATTCAACCAAGCCTTTTATATATTAAGACCAAAATTTTAACCCTCTGTTCCCCTTGACCACAAGCCATCCAATGTTAAGTATCTCAACTTAAACCTGTCATCATCTTTTATACTTAATTTAAAGCCCTTTCGAACCTTTTCTTTTTGGATTATAACTCCATCTGTGCATATCTATGAGCTGAGGACCTTTCTTGTCGGTCTTTTCTGCAACTCATTCAGGACTTCCAAATACTTCCCCATGAGTGATTGATGGCCTCAATTGGATGCACTCCCTCAGTTGTGGGCTCACCAGCATTTCAGACAGAAATATAGGCATGCCCACAACGTCTTTAGTATATTTATTTGTCTGCATGTGAATCACAGGATTCCTTGTGCTTTCATAACCTATTTTAAGGTGGCCTGTGAACTACAAAAATTAAAGGCAAACCAGTCTCCTTACATTCCCTTTATCATTGCTGTTGATTGAATGAATGAATGTACAGTTTATTGTCATATGCATAAATACAGTGTACAGATGCCATGACAGACTTACTAGTCACAGTTTCCCAAGAACATAAAACACATTAACAACAATTTAAGTTTACTTACCTCATAAGAAGAGAAAAAGATAAGAAATATAAAAGAAATAAATGTTCACGGTTGGTCATGTAAAAAATGTACAGAATCAATGGAGCAGACCAATTTTAAGTGGTCCTGGTGTAATGTTATGCTTAGGGTAGTAGAGGGAAGTTCAACAATCTGATAATTCATTCAAGTGCCCTGCTCTTCAGTGGGAGTGATAAATATCTCTCCATCCATCATGGTCTCTGACCCTCCGAATTGTAGTTGTTGCCCCCCCCTTTGTTTCTAACCATTATGTTAATCCATCGATCATTTTCATTCTCTGTCGGCCTCTGCTTCTTTTAACTTCCAGCTTTCCAGTTGGAAGTAAATGTTCTAATGTATCTCTTCACATGATGTGTGCAAAGAATTTTGATTTCTGTTTTATGATTCTTTTAAGTAATGTACATTTTGCTTTTGTTTTTTTGTGGAACTTCTTTGTTTGTTGTCCTGTCCATATATGATATGCATAGCATTCTTCTGAGAAACCACATCCCTGCTGCATTGATTCTTTCCTCCATTACATTTGTGATGGTCCACGACTTGCAGTCGTATATCAATGTAAGAAGAATGTAGCAGCTGACAGTTCTAAGGTGGACATCAATTTCTGTTTTATTGTTCATTAGGATGTTTCCCATTTCTATAAATGCTGTTCTTGCTTTTATGTCTATCCCAC
Source organism: Narcine bancroftii (assembly GCF_036971445.1). Taxonomy (NCBI): domain Eukaryota; kingdom Metazoa; phylum Chordata; class Chondrichthyes; order Torpediniformes; family Narcinidae; genus Narcine; species Narcine bancroftii. The sequence continues at coordinate 50,030,038 of NC_091477.1, forward strand.
ATTTGCCATCAAATGTTCCCCATGATCCAAGGTACTTGAAGTTGTGAACTTGTTTCAGGATTTCATTTCTCAATCTGATCCTACGTTTTGAAAAATCAGGTTTCTTTGATATTACCATCACTTCAGTTTTATTTTTGTTTAAAGTTAGACCAACTTTTTTGCTCTCTGGGTTGATGGTAGATACTAATTTCTGTAAACTACTTCATTATTTGCCTAGCTTGTCCTCCTATACTTATTCCATGTAGGTCATGTTTCATTCTCATGATGTTTTCACTGTACAGGGAGAACAGGAACTGGAGATAGAACACAACCCTGTCTGACTCCTCACTTTATTGGCTGATATTCACCAATCTCGCTGTCTATCCGTATGGCTCCTCTTTGTTGCCAGTAGAAAATCCTGATTATTCTTAATATTAATTAAGCATTTTCATGATGACTTGGTGTTTCACTGTGTCAAAAACTTTTGTGTCGTCAGTGAAACAGAAGTATAGGTCTTGCTGTACTTCTTTTGACCTCTCAATAGTATTCCTGAGAATATAAGTGGTATTTGATGTTCCCTTGCCTTCGCAAAGTTCTTCACTAATCTCTGGTTTAATTTTGTTTCTTATTCTGAACATGATGATAGTGCTTTTCTGAGGTGGGTCATTAAAATAATCGTCCTGTGTTGTCCACACTCTGTTGCACCTGGTTTCTTTGGCAGTGCAATGAATACCTTCTTTAAAAAGATCTTCTAGTACTTTGCCACTGTTATATATTCTATTCAAGAGCCAGCTCTTCAGCGCTTGACGTCCTGTTTTGCGGAAACTGCCAAAGTGTTTGGCCTGGAAGTCAGCCTGAAGAAAACTGAGGTCCTCCATCAGCCAGCTCCCCAGCATGACTACCAGCCCCCCCACATCTCCATCGGGCACACAAAACTCAAAACGGTCAACCAGTTTACCTATCTCGGCTGCACCATTTCATCAGATGCAAGGATCGACAATGAGATAGACAACAGACTCGCCAAGGCAAATAGCGCCTTTGGAAGTCTGCACAAAAGAGTATGGAAAAACAACCAACTGAAAAACCTCACAAAGATAAGCGTATACAGAGCCGTTGTCATACCCACACTCCTGTTCGGCTCCGAATCATGGGTCCTCTACCGGCATCACCTACGGCTCCTAGAACGCTTCCACCAGCGTTGTCTCCGCTCCATCCTCAACATCCATTGGAGCGCTTTCATCCCTAACGTCGAAGTACTCGAGATGGCAGAGGTCGACAGCATCGAGTCCACGCTGCTGAAGATCCAGCTGCGCTGGGTGGGTCATGTCTCCAGAATGGAGGACCATCGCCTTCCCAAGATCGTGTTATATGGCGAGCTCTCCACTGGCCACCGTGACAGAGGTGCACCAAAGAAAAGGTGCAAGGACTGCCTAAAGAAATCTCTTGGTGCCTGCCACATTGACCACCGCCAGTGGGCTGATATCGCCTCAAACCGTGCATCTTGGCGCCTCACAGTTTGGCGGGCAGCAACCTCCTTTGAAGAAGACCGCAGAGCCCACCTCACTGACAAAAGGCAAAGGAGGAAAAACCCAACACCCAACCCCAACCAACCATTTTTCCCCTGCAGCCGCTGCAACCGTGTCTGCCTGTCCCGCATCGGACTTGTCAGCCACAAACGAGCCTGCAGCTGACTTGGACTTTTACCCCCTCCATAAATCTTCGTCCGCGAAGCCAAGCCAAAGATATTCTATTCAATATGATTACTAATTCCTCTGCACCAAAATCTTCTACAGTTCAATCGGAATGCTATCTGATCCTGATAATCTCCCCTTTTGCATTTTCTTCATAGCATATCCCACTTCTTTCATTATTTCTGGGTCCTCGTCCCTCTTGCCAATATCAAAGGTGTCCTCTCATTCTTTGTCGTCGTATAGATCTTTGATGCATTCCTTTTTCCATACTTGTAGAGCCGCCTGATAGCTATTGGTAAAAAAAAATTACTGTTCATAAACCTAGATGTGCTGGACTTCTGGCTTCAGACCATTCTACCCAAAGGTAACAGTGAGAAGAGAGCATGGCAAGGGTCCTGGGTTTCTTTTATGATGTTGGCTCTCTTCTTGAGGCAGCGCCTCAAGTAGGTGATTTCACTGTACAGGTCAGTGCCTGTGATGGACTTACCTGGGTTTGACACTTTCTGCAGCCACCTGTGCACTCAAGTTTCCAAACCAGGCTGTGATGCGACACACCAGCATACCTTCCACAGTGTACATGCAGAAATACAATTGAGTATTCGACGGCATGACAAATCACCTCAGACCCTTGAGAACGTTGATGTGCCTACTTCACAGTTGCATTGTCTTTTCGTGTTCTTCTGCCCAAGTGGATCATCTCGCACTTCTCTGTGTTTCATTTCACCTGCTATTTGTCTGCTCCATTCAGTCAGCTTGACATATATTACAATCCTCCATATACGGTAGAATACCCATTTTCTGGAATTCAATCAACGGGAAGCCCAAACAACTGGCAAAAAAAAAAATGAGGAAAGAAATGAATACATAAAACTTAATGTAAACAAGAATAAAAATTTAAATTAATATTTAAAATGGCAGAAGTAATTGTTGTCTGAAACAACACACAACCCCTTGGTGAAGATGGGAGTAAACATTCAGCCAACAGAGTGCTCCAATTGTATCCTTCCCACAGCAGCAAGTTGAATAAAGTTTGAATAAAGTGGTGTTTGAATGAAATAGCAGCTCCCAGGATAAAGAGCCGGTCAATGCCACTTGCCTATTGGGACGACTCTGCCAAAGCATCTCCCTATCTTTGCCTAGTAAGAATCTTTACTGTTATTTGATTTGGATATATTAGTAATGCTTTATCTGTAAACTTGGGGGAGGGCAGGTTAATTATGATGATGGCAGGGTAGCGGGTAGCGAGTAGCACAAAACTGTTACAGCAACAGCAAACAGGGGTCGAATTTAAATTTTGTACGTTACAGAAATTACCTGATTAAAGTAAACTTTATATAATTAATAATACTATACTGATTTTTTTTTCAAATTACTTTACTTTTTACATTGTCTTTTGTCTTTTAAACTGTGTATTCTTAATGCAGGTGTCTTAGTTAGGCATTGTAGCTCAGTCAACCGGAAAATTTGGATGTGAGGTATCATGATCCCCGTAGGTGCTGGATAATGGCGATTCTAGTGTACAATACAATTGCTACATTCAAAATGGTCGGGATCGGGCCTATTTTGGATAAATGTTTTTATCGTAGAACCAGTCTTTTTTTAAAAATGGCCCTGTAGCCACAGCAAATTACTTGTAATGGCATTTAAACAACAAGGTAAGGCTGTTTAAGCATTAAAATAATGTTTAATTCTCACCAAAAAAAATTGCTGCCCACTGCCAATCACTGACATCTCCCCACTGAGGCCCAGTTCGAGCCAGGAGCTTGAGGGCTCCACTCTGGCCTGGGAGCTTGAGGTCCCCACTGAGGTCCGCTGCTGCCGGGTGCCAGGAGCCCTACATCCACGATCAGTTCATCTCTGAAAATGTTTTAGATAAATAAGGATTTTTGATATCCTTATTTCTTAATTTTGGATAACTGAGAAAAATCCAATTTTGGATAATCGGAACTTTGTACACTTTGTGATATCTCTAAACTTTGAAATAAAACCCACATACTCAAATCCAAGTCATTAATATATGATCAAAAATGGCACTGACATCCCTCCCTCCCAGAAGAGAACATCACCATCTACCATCCTTCAGTCTGATAAGCAAGAATTTAGCACTCCAGAGAAACTACAAGATGCAGATGACTGAAATCTGAAATAAAAGCAGAAAATGTAGGGAAAAATAAGCAAGTCAGGCAACATTCATGGAAAGTGTGAATAATAATCTTTCAGGTTGCATCTCCTTTGTCAGAATTGGGGAAAAGAGAAAAACTATGTTAGATCTTTGTGGAGAAGGTGAGTGAAGTGGTGTGGGAGTATTGTTGTAGGAGAAAGGGAATTTCACATATTTGGTAAAGCTGGGGTTATCTTGGCAATAAGTTGCAAAAACAGAGCAGTAAATTGGTAAAATGGAAGTAGTAATAGTGAAAAAAAGGAACTAAATCTCTGAACTAAAGAAAGTTAGAGGATGAGAATACAAATGTATGAAAGAAAAGTGGTGGTGGCTCATTCCCAGAAGATTCAGACTGAGCTAATGTCGAGAAAAATAAGTCTTTCAATTGCACAGATGGATTATTTATAGCAGAAATTACTGGTTCTGATCAAAATCAGTGAGTCAACCGAAGATTGCAAAATTTGACACCGAGTCCAGAAGGACTATGTGCTACACACTCTGACAGAAGATGAGCTATTGTTCCTCAAGTTTACACTGGGCTTCACTATAAGAGAACAGGAAAGGCCACAGAAAGAGAAGGATGGAGAGGTAAAATTACTGGCCCTGAGTTGCCTCTATGTTCTGAGTGCAGGTGCTCCATAAAGAGGTTCACCTATCACCAATAAGATGGGACCACTGTTCAACAGGCTGGAAGGAGATCTCTGCTCAGTCCTAATGAAGGATGTTGCCCCAAAATGTTGATCATTCCTTTTCCTCTGCAGAGGCTGCTCAACCCATTGAGTTCCTCCAGCTGATTGTCTTTGGTTCAGTTTCCAACAACCATGGTCTCATATGTTTACTATTCTACCGTGAGGTCCTTTCAAAGCATGTTGACTTTGAAGAAGTTTCCCTTTTTTCCCACTGCAGTATTGTGGAAGGATTTCAATCGGAAATGCTGACAAGTTCTTTTCCTCTCACCAATGCTGCTCGAACCCATAGATTTGTTCCTGCCATTCATTATTTGTTCCAAATTCTTGTGCCCTTTTGAAGATTGTTGGCCATCAGGGTGGTGGGAAGAAAAGAGGTGAAAGAACCGATGTTGGACTTCCAGGGATTTTAAAATGGGAAGTTGTCATTCATTGAACAGCGGAATGAAAATAAATTTCTTCACCCACCGATCAGGGCTGTGGAGGCTCAGTGGCAGCACATATTCAAAGTTGAAGTTGATAGAATTTTGGATTTTACAGCAAATGAGATATATGGGATAAAGCTGAGAAGAATTATTGAAATCCTAAACAGTTATGCTTTCATTAAATACAAGAGCAGCTCACAAGGTCCGAAGAGCCTATTCCTTGCTCTTATTTCTTGTGTAGTATTTTTCTATTACCTACATTGAATTTAAACTTCAGGTTGTTTCATCTGAGCTTCCCAGGGAATTGTTTTACTGTTGTAACTTGTAAACATCAATACTTTTATATTTTTTTCTGAATATTTAATCAAAAGTATTCAAAAGTTCTTTGATGCATGAACGGTATAAAATACACAAAGCAGCAAAACAAAGTAAAAACACTGGCATTATAACCAGCAGGAAGGTCACAAAGAATCAGGGTTTTAGAAAGCAAGGGGGGCACTTCAACAAGGGAACAAGTGTACTGACAGAATTCAGAGCAAATCCATTGTTCCTATGGTCCCAACAGGACGATGGATTTGCCCTATGATTTTACATAGTCACTGTAACTTCATTTCCCAAGCCAACGAACATGTTGGGCCTGCGGTGTGAATATACCTTCAGGGGGGAAAAAACATGACTGGGATGAAAATGAAAGTTCCAGAAGGACAGCAATAAGAAATTGTGCTTACATATTCATCATCTCAATGCACTTTGCAAAGGTGTCTTGAGGCAACATTTGACATTAAGAGAGCATGAGAAAAAAGGATAGTTTTTTTGGACCAAAAGTAAACTTTATTCACAAAAACTATTTACAAAAGGAAACCCCTTCAATGTCTCTTAGTTTGGTAGCCATACATTTCCATCACTATACATTCTTTCATTCATTTCTATTTATAAAATTATCACTACTGTGGCATCTTATCATTACTTCCCGCTCTGTTGTTTGAGGGGCTTCCTTTTGGTCTCAGCCCCTCAGTTCCTGGTAATGAAAGGACTCTAGACTACAATGCTTTGCCACAGTTCCCTCATGGCTGCACTAAACCTCAGTACATCCCTCAGCAGGTACTCCTGTAGCCTGGAATGCATAGGTTGGCAGCATTCCTGCACCAACATCTCCAAGGGCTGAAAGACCAATCAGTTTCAGGCAGGTCTAAGTGCACATTTAACCAAGTTGATGATCTTCCAGCAGTCCTCGATGTCTGACTATGTGTGCATCTCCAGGAACAGCCTGTATATCAGAGAATCCTCTGTCACACTGCTGCTGGGGATAAACTGTGACAAGGATCCTTGCTTTTTTCTCCATATCTCTTCGCAAAACTGTATTCTGCAAAGAAATAGGCAACTGTCTCCTCTCCACTTCAGTCATCTCAGGGACAATGTACATTGTGGATAATGTTCTGGATGTACATGAAGGATATGACTGGGAGGGCCCCTGTCACTGCCACTCAGGCCAAGTTCAATCCAAACTTGGTTGGAGAGACAGATATTAAGGTGCTATTCGATGATGATGATATTCCCATTGGTTTAGTTACAACCGACCTTTTAGTTTGCTGTTAGTGAGAATAGCAATGCCATTAACAATTGGCCTTTTAATTTCTCAAGTCTTTTATTTGTTACTTGGTCTCAGTCGTTTTTTCATTTGAGAAAATTCTCAATGTTTTGAAGGATATCAGAAGAAATTGCAACATGTGACATAAATCTGCTCCAAATTCTATAGGAGTACGTCATCCACGAGAAATCTGAACCCTCTTCTCTTGGTTTGATTCAGAGGGCAAGGGTTTTGAGAAACATGTTTGCAAGGGGAGCAGAAAATTTTGATGAGATTTACATTATATGCTCCAATATTTTCTTTAGGAGAGTGTGCATGAGTTGATTTTATTGGAATCAATTGATATCTTCTGTAGTTGAGTTATCTCTTGGGCAGGAGGGGTGATTCATTGTATCAAAGCCAGAGGTGCAAGCTACATTCCCCCAGCTCTGCCAGCAAGAGTTAGACAGATATCTTGCTGAGCGGTAGATCATCTCATGCAAAATGTGTGTCCTGTAAATAACAGCCAGAATTGTCTCTTAAATTTGTTTCAAACACCTCAGGGATTCGGACGGGATTTCCATATTCTCTTCCCTTATTTGTGCTGTTCTTGCCTTTTGTGTGATGTTAAAAGTTCTCCATGAGATCAATGGGGCCAGACAGTCTTAGTGTTATCCTTAAAACACTCTGACTGTGGGAAAGACTATTCACATCAAGGGCTGTCATTTTCATAGGCCTACTTGATTTTTCTCTGCAGCTAAACTGCATTCAAACTGCCTGAATGGGAGTTCTTGATGTTTGAGGAATGGTTTAAAGTTCTTAAACTTTATTTAAATTTCAAATTTAGACACAGGTCATTTTGACCCACAAGTCCGTGCCACCCAATTGACTTACAACCCTACTGTTTTGAACAGTAGGAAGAAACCGGAGCCCCCTGGGGAAAGCCCATGCAGACACGGGGAGAACATACAAACTCCTTACAGACAGCATGAGATTCGAACCCCGGTCCCGATCACTGATGCTATTAAGGCATTGTGATAACCACTATGCCAACTGTCTCCCATCTAACCGCTATGCCAACCATTCTGCCTCTTTTATTTGCTATTGATATGTGAGGATTGCTGTGTTTGTGACTGGGTTCCAGAGGCAGTATAAGAAACATGTACAGTGATGATGATGGCCTTGGTCAGGGACTGACATCATCACTAGGTCCTTTCAAATTGCAGCACCCAGGTCGCCCTCCTGGGACCCAGGTGAGATGACTGGGTCGTGTATGCACCTTTCAAATGGCAGCCTAACCTACAAGTTAAATCGCCAACCCGGCAGTTTAAGGAGGATCCTGCCCCTGCGATGATATGATGATTGACGCGTCACGCAGCCACAGGGAATCCACTGTTCCCTGTGTCCTTTCTGTTTAAAGTTCCAGAGTAATCGGGTGAGTCATTTCCCCTTTCAAATAGGCAGAGGAGGACACCCGAGAAAGTTTTACTGGGTTCCCTGACCACCTCTGAGGTCGGTCTTGGACCCAGGTAAATTTTGACTGGGCTTGCCCATTCTGACCATTCAAATAACCCTGTGCCTGGGTCTTCAACCTAGTAAGTTGCCAGTTTGACTCTATTTGACAAGCCAATTTGAAAGGGCATATTAGTACACTGAGCAAAAAGGCATAAAGGTCGGGACACTGACCATACAGATAGGCAGTTTCCAATGAGCCAAGACTGATGTCACAGTTGGCATTAATTATGGATATTCAATGATAGGATGTTTGCCCACAGTACGATCTTCTCAATACTAACATTACAGCTCAACTGCCAGGTCACCTACAAAGTCAAGGAATTTTCAGGCACAGCATAGTTTTATCGTCAGAGGAATGTAAAGTTCTCCAGTGTTCATTTTTGGTCTTCTTTGCCTCTTGAATATGAGATTATAGTCCATTTATATTATGAAAACATTGAACTCCCGGTTCAAAGGAAGATTACAATTGGGAAAATCACTGAGATGCAGCAATAATTAGATGAATTTCAACCAAGGTGACGGGTCATTTATTTCAGTACTTTATATAGTAGTCAATTTTGTAGATCACTGGTTTTGTCACATGTTCCTAACCAATGGATATTCCCTCAGGATTTCTTCATGGAAACTTTCATCTTGTTCATGGATCTGATAAAAAAGAATGTCTACCCTGCTGATTGGATGGCTATGAGCATGGTGCAAAACAGGTAGGAACTCCAATCTTCATTACCTGCCCCATGACATCAACTGTGGCAGCTCTTCTTGCCTCAGAGATAGAACGTTAAAGCCTCAAATTCAGGTCCAGCTAGAGTCTGTGTTGAAGTATGGGGTGGGGGTTGGTGGAATGTGACTGTCTAATGATGGCAGTGCCTGTTTTTGTAGATGCTGCTAATCTCCTCTCAAGTGAATGTAAACAAACTTGGGGTTTTAATTAAACAGAGAGTTTTGCTAAGTAGGTTTCTATGGGAAATTGTGAGGTGGTGCTCTAAAAGTATCATCCATTTCTTCAGCTAGATACAGAAAATGTAATTGAGATGAAAGAATGTAGGACCTTGTTTCAGAATGGGAATCTGACCTAAGTCTCTGCACATTGTTATCAGAAGTGTTCCCATTGTGTTCCATGTCTTAGATGGCTTAATTGAGTTGAAATTATGAATTAGATTAATATGAATTAATTAGAGTAGGAAACACAGAATTTCATGGCTCGTTCATGACAATAGAATATGATTGTCTTGAGTTGAAGCAGGAGACCGATGTTTATTAATAATGTTACTTCTCTTGAATAAAAACAGTTAAGCGGCAACTAATTTATGGTACAATTGATGAACCAAGGATTTAAGTGGAAAAATGTGTTGTAACACTGGGTTGTGAGATGACAGAAATGATATTTTCACTGAGGGAGGACATAAACCACAGTTTGCAACATGGAGTGAGTTTACTCACTCCGAAAAGATTCAGTACTGTTTGGTACTTGCGTGAGAACTTGCAGGGGAAACTTAGGGAACCGCGCCATTCATGCTAATCATATGAGGTTCATGATTCCTTTATTGTCGTGTCATGATACATGTAATATTACATGAAATTGCCTTCTACCTGCCATAAGGCAGAAATAGAGTCACCATTAGTGTTGCCTGGCACCTCTTACAGTATGAGAGAAAGAAGCAGAAGAGAGACCCTTCAGAGACACTGTTACCCTTCAGCAAATCAGTGAAAAATCTATCAGCCCAAAAGAAATAATGCGTCTTTCCAGAACATTAATTCCAAGGGAAAATTTGATCTTGAATTATGAAAAAGTCAAAAGCCCAGAAGGATGAATAAAGGAGAGATGGTATCCTGAAATTTCCCACTTTATGAACAAAATAAACCTGCCAAAGGAGATGTTTACTTGACAGTGGAGATGAACATGCTATCCCAAGCAGCTTGTGAAAACACTGCTGTGCCTCAGGGCTGCTGGAGTAACTCGGTGTGCCAGGCAGTATCCATGGATAGAGATGGTCAGTCAATGTCTTGGTTCGGTGTCCTTTATTGAGAATAAAGTAGGAAGAAGATGATCAAGGGGTAAGATGCTGGTGAGGAGCTGAGTTGATAGGATTTTGGACAGAATGTGGGAAAGGTGAAAAGACAGGACATGTGGGAGATGGCTGGGATGCATGGAGGGGGAGAGGGTTAGAGAGAAAAGTAAGAACAGGAGTGGGAAGGGTTGAAAACCAGGTGGAGGTGGGGATAATCAAAATTAAGAAAATTGAAGTTCATTGCATTGGGTTTAAGGCTGTACAGGAGACAAATAAGGTGGTGTCCCTCAAGATGATAACTGGCTTTATCCTGGTAATGGATAAGACTGAGGACAGACATGAAAGGAATTAAAATAGTTGACAACTAGGAGTTCAAGCATCAACCCAAAGACAGCTTCAAGGGCTTATCACTGAGGGAGGACATAAACCACAGTTTGCAACATGGAGTGAGTTTATTCACTCTGAAAAGATTTAGTACTGTTTGGTGCTTACGTAAGAACTTGCAGGGGAAACTTAGGGAACCGCGTCATTCATGCTAATCATATGAGGTTCATATGATAAACTACTCAGTTTATCTCAAATAGAATTTACATTCAGATTTCCTCACTGTATGTGATACATTTGTATGGTTTTATACAAATCTACCAGTATCATCTTCAACACTTTCCTAATGATAAATATACTGTATCAACATACTAAATTATGTCTCCAACATTTCTTTATTTTAAAATAAAATTAATCCCAGTGAGTATGGGCACCAGCCAAACTCTAAAGATTTGCTAAAGATGTTGTTCTCTTGCATGATCCTTACATGTGGGTCAATGTGTATCCATGGAAGGCATTAGGCAAATGATGTCTTGCCAAACTCCCTTGTCACAGGCTTTCTATGTCAAGTTTACCAATCAACATGCCCTCATCCAGCGTCACTTCTCACTGCCAACTGCATCCAATCTCAAAGATCCCATTCAAACTATCTTGTAAACAAGCGAAGCATTTAAAAAAAATGAAATGATACAACTAGAGAAAATGAAATTGAATAATGCTGATGGTTTACTGCTTTTTATTTCTAATCGCGACTTCATTGGCTTCTATGCTTTCTTTAATTTTTCATTTTAGTCAATTTTCAGGTTATAAGTTAAATTTACATAAAAGTGGACTTTTTTCTTTGAATAATTTGGCACCAATAAATACTAACCTTCCTTTTAAGATATTAAGAAATCAATTTACTTATTTGGGTGTATCAATTATTAAAAATTATAAACACTGAGTCAAAGAAAATTTTCTCACTTTAATAAAATGCATAAGAGGAGCATTATCAAGTTAGTCATCCCTTTCTTTATCGTTGGATGGTCAAATAATTTCTATTAAATTGAATATAATACCTAAATTTATTTATTTTTTCCAGCCTTTGCCTGTTTTATTCCTGTCTTTTTTTAAATTCCCTTGATTCAATCTCATATATGGAAGAATAAACACCCTCACCTAAATAAAGTCCTACAGAAACTTAAAAAGAATGGAGGTTTCGCCTTACCAAACATAGGTTCAATTATTGGACAGTCAATATACAAAATCTTTACATTTTGGTCATATTAAATTAACCTTGAAGACTCTCCAATATGGGTTTCTTTAGAATCTAATTCTGTTACAAAATTTTCTATTATTTTTCTTCTTGCATCTTCACTTCCCATATCTTTAAATAAAGTTACTGGCAATCCAGTGGTTAAACACACTTTGAGCATCTAAATACAATTTAGAAAACATTTTTGGTTTACTGAGATTTTTCTTTCTAGTCCTATTTTTTATCTAATTATTTCTTTAAACCTTCCATGATTGACATAAAATATGATAAGCATTAAATATTTTAAAGGTTAATTTATTGAGGGAATAATGCTTCATTTGCACAACTGTCAGTTAAATATAGCTTACCAAATACTCATTTTTTTGTTATTTACAGGTTAGAGATTTTTTTGCAATCTCAATTATACACATTTCCTAAGAACATTGATAAGAATTTAATAGATGTAATTTTTAATTTACAACCTTTTTATAATGACATTATAAAATATCTGACATTTATGATATGTTCTTGAGAATAAGAGAGGCTCCCTCAGATAAAATTAAAAAAGCTTGGGAACAGGACCAACGGTTTTTAATCTCTGAAGAAACTTTTAAATTAGATAACACCTCATCTTTATGTGCCCGCCACTCCCTCCTACAATTTAAAGTAGTTCATAGGGCTCACATGTCCAAAGTCAATCTATCTTGCTTCTATATGGATGTATCTCCTCGTTGTGATACATACCACAATGTAGGTGCTGTAAGTACCTGCTACAAGCTATGGCTCTGTGGAGCCTATCGTGGAGGAGGAGTTATAGCTGTATGCAGGTTAGCTCAAAAAGAACACACTGTTCCCAAAAAGAACGATACAAACCCCAGTTGAGTGTAGTTAATTGGACTCGCAGTACTGCTGTTATTCTCAAGCTGAGGGGCGTGGTCATTTGCGATCTGCGAGGGCAGTGCTGCTGGCCTCATACAGCCTGCTGGATTGTCGTGTTCTTCCTTCATTTTGTGAGGCACCCTGAGGGGGCTATGAAGGGCGGCCACAATGCTTCATTAATTCATATGTTTTGGACATGCAAGAGTCTTGGGAAATACTGGAATGAAGTATTTCAAACTTTATCTGTACCTTTAAAGTTAATTTTAAGCTTAATCCTTTAACTGCCTTGTTTGGTATTTTTGGAGCGAGTTGAATAATGGCATCTGATTTGCATACATTAGCCTTTATTTCTCTTATGGCTAGTTGCTTAAATGGAAGAATGTTGCCCCATGGTATTATGTCATGATTGCCCCATGGTATTATGTCATGATTAAATTTGGACAAGATTAGATGCTCAATTTCTGATATGAATTTCAATTTTCAAACACTGTGGGGACCCTTTTTGAATTACTTTCAAAATCTTTGATTTGGTATTGATGCAGAGGTCTTGACTCATAAGGTAATTCATTATTCCAATAAGGATTTTTTTTTGTTCCCCTCTTTGCCAAACAGCTTCATTTTTGGTAGTGGGTCTAGATTTTATTTTTATATTAAAATAATACTATAATAATTTGTTTGACGGAGAATGCAGGGTACCTTGGATGAACTGGTATGATATAAGTGTAATGTATTCCTTTTTTTTAAAACTTTTAATATGTTTTCTGCATTTTCTGATCCAGAGTTTCAATTGCAATAAAATATTGAAAAAGAATATGTTGCTCTTCTATCACAGAATATGATCTCATAAATAATTACAGTTTGCAAGGCCCAAGAGCAACTTCCCTTGAACTAGTAGACTAGGTGTGAGAGGGAACCTATAGTAAATTGTATTTCCTTACTACCCCCGAGAATATACCATTTAATGGAGCCTGGTCTGTAGTAGGAGGAGGGATATAAATAAATAAAAACAAACAGATTCTAGACACCTGATATGATAACACAAGAATCACTCGGCAGATCAGATAGCATCTATGGAAAGAGGAACAGTCGATGTTTCAATTCTGGAACATTTTATCAGACTGGGGAAGAGGGAAATACAAGAAGCTGAAAAGGTGGGAGGAGGTTTGTGGAGAGCAAAGGAAATATCTGATAGGGTTAATCAAAACGAGGGTCACACTGCAGATGCTGGAATCTGGAGCAACCACCCGTGGGCTGGAGGGCAAATATGCTGGAGAACCTCAGTCGGCCACTCAGAATCCAGAGGAAGCAAAGGGCAACCAACGTTTCAGGCCTGGGCCTTACATCAGCAATGTCAATCTGCTGGAAGATCTCAGCAGGTCAAGCAATCTCCGCCTTGATGAAAAGTTCCAATCCGAAGCATTGAGCACTTTTATCCCCCAATGCTGCTCGACTGCTGAGATCCTCCAGCAGATTGCTTGTTAGGGCTTCTTTCCACGGACAATGGGATTGCTGAATGACCAAAGGAACTGCTCACACTAGACATCCGAGACTCTCATGTTCATGAAACAATATTTATTTATTTAGTTGTATTTGTGAGTGCTCTTCCTACATAAGTATTATTTGTCTGTGTGCTTTGCACTGAGGACCAGAAAATGCTATTTCATCAGGTTGTACAATAAACTTGTCTTGACTTGACTAATGGGGGCAGCTGCCAACACATTAACCTACTATTGCACTCCCAATCAGCCACAATCAGACAGAGAATCATGATTAATAGGCTTTAATCACCTTAACATGTCACCACAGCTTGCATGTTGATATCCTATGGGGATATCTGGGAGGAAGCAGTCACAGGTTCAGGGTTCAGCCCATACAGCTGGACACACACACACCTAACAAAGTGTACAAGAAATGTTGAGGCAAAATAATGGCAGACTGACAGGGTAGTTCATATGTAGAAATAAAGAGAGACCTCCTCGAAATTGGAGAATTTGGTGTTGAGAGAAAAATAAAAAATGTGCAGATGCAGTTAAAACACAGAAATGCTGGAGGAGCTCAGCAGGTCTTGTAGTGTCCATAGGAGATAAAGATATATAACTGATGTTTCTAGCCTGAGTCCTGAATTACAAGGCTTGGGAGAAGGAAAGAATGGGGAGGGGAAGGAGTACAGATCAACAGTCAAATGGGTAGCTCATTTGGCATAGTGGTTAGCACAGTGCCATTACAGGACCAGCGATTGGGACCAGGGTTCAAATCACATGCTGTCTGTAAGGAATCTGTACGTTCTCCCTGTGTCTGCATGCACTTCATCCTTGTGCTCTGGTTTCCTCCCACCCTTCAAAATGCACTGGGAGTTGTAAGTTGATTGCGTTTAATTGGGCGGCACTGGCTTGTGGGCTGAAATGGCCTGTTACCGTCCTGCATGTCTAAATTTAATAATTTTTTTTAAATGGGGGGTGTGGGGGGGTGGTGTTAAGCTCAGAAGGCTACCCAGGCAGAAATTGAGGTGATGCTCTTGTATTGGGTAGGAATCAGAAAGAACGCTTGTATTTTACAAAAACTGCAGCCTCATGTCCTCTAGAAATGAAGGAATTCTTTTGGTGTTGATATTGTATTATTATGGAGACAGTTCTTGGCATCTACTGTATATGTGCACAGTATAAGTTGACAAACAGCAAATGAATGAATAGCTCAGGACGAATATCAGTTCAGACCCATGGCTCAGTTCAATAGCAGGCATTGCGTGTGTCAGCAACCCAATGGGACAAGGAGAAGGATAATTTAGTCATGATTAGACTAAGACTCACATTGCCTATCTCTGACCTTGACTGATGCATCTCAGTAACATTATCTTTAGAGCATTGCTTACTTGAAGGCAAAAGCAAAGAGTAATCTTGCGATTATTCTACATCACCAATCTTTCATTAATCATTGATGATCTGCTTTGCTTTGAACATACGTTATGATGATACCTAATGAAAGAGTTTGGTCCATGCTACTAGTGTGGAAATAGCAGTGCTGAGGTAAGTTGTTGTCTTCACATTGCTCCTTGGCCAAGCACTCAACCTTTTTTTTTTCCACTCACATCCCACTTTAAGTAATCCCTATGCCATCAGTGCTCTGTGATTAGAAAGGGATTGCTTAAGGTGGGATATGGGATGTGGGTGGGAAAGTGTGACAGAGAACTTAGAGGTGATTTGGGAGGAATTGCTAAGAGCAGCTTGCACACACATATTTTAAAACACAGAATATTTGCAGGACTTTTGCAGAGTGCTTTTTGCAAGAGGCAACAAAGTAGCAACATACAGTTTGCCTGGGAGAGCATGTAATCTTTGCAGGCAGAGGGAGAAGAGTTTTGCTCTTAGAGATGGAGTGTGTGAAACAGAGAGAGAAGGACAAAATTCCAGAAATCAGTTCCAGAAGGACAAAGCTAGCAAACTTTGGAAGGGTGCCTTGTCAAAGGAGAAGACTGGCGGTCTGAAAGGTGACCTGAAAGAAAGAGGATCATCTGCCGAACCCTGAAGGGGGAAAGTTTTGTCAACAAGACTGATTGAGAAGGAATCAGTTGCGGATGTCCTGGAAAAGGAATCTCTCTCTGAAAAACAGCAAGAACCCTCCTGAGTGGAAACCATTTGCCTGTTAAGCACTAAAGACTGGTGAACTTTGTTAATGCTAACTTCTGTGCACAGTACAAGAATTGCCTGCAACCAGTGAGATTGGACTGTGATCCAAAGAAATTTTCCAATCTTAAATAGACATTACACACACCTGCGCTTAGTATTAGAGGGGGGATTAAGTAGGTTAGGTAGATTAAGTAAGTAGGTTAAGTAATAAGTTAAAGTTTAATTCTGTTTTCTTTTTCAATTATAATTAAAAACTACTTTTGTTTAAGTAACCCTGTGTTGTGGTGAATATCTACTGCTGGTTTATAGGGTCCTCTCGACTCCGTAACAGAAGGGAAGGTTGAGAATCACTGCTCGAGACCCAATTGTTACTGAAATATTTTGCTTGAGAAAAATAGTCATTGGCCCATATCCTTTGGAGTTCTGAAACTGTGCGCATAACGAGTCCATTAGGCTCGATTAAAACAGTGGTTTTCAAAATTTTTTTCCAATTTGATAACAGGATGACATGAATCTTAATTGGGCTGCTTTATAATAGTTTTAACATTTGGTAATCTTAATCCTCCTTGTTCAAATTTCCAAGTCAGTCTTTATGATGGAATATTTATTTTCTGCATTGCACAGTTTGTTTACATTTTTTCTTTGTTTCCATTTCTCTCTTTTGTATGTGTATCTTTTCTTGAATACAGTTCTTTGCACTACCAATAAGTAGAAATTCTTCCTGGCCTGCAGGAAAAAGAATCTTAGGGTTGTATGTGATGTCATGACAATAATTTTGAATGTTGAATTCAACAGGCTTCACAGCATCTGTAGGAGATGGATAGATGCTTGAGGATTCTGGGCTTGATGGAGGGCTCAGGAGTAGAACATTGAATAGATATCTTTATGGTCACTGTGAGACCCGTTGAGTTCCTCCAGCATTTTCGTGTTTTACTTGTTTATGTGCTTTCAGTCTCTTCGAACTTCTTCTAGAAAGAAGAGAGTGCATCCAGGGTGTGACAGGTCCTTCAGTATGATGGTTGCATTTGCTCGGCAGAGGAAGTTGTAGATGGAGTCCATGGAGGGGAGGAAAATTTGTGTTATGCTCTGATCTACATTCTGTAACTTTTTCAGTTCTTGAGCTGAGCAGCTCCTGTACCAAGCTGCGATGCATCCAGTAAGTCATCTTTCAATGGTGCCTTTGTAGAAGCTGTTGAGGGTCAAGGGAGATATACCAAATTCCCTCAGTCTTCCAAGAAGGTAGAGTGGTGCACTATGGTGTACGACACTGCGACTCTTGTGAGGATGGTTGTGGGGTGTAGTCTGACAGTAAAGCAGCATGAAAAGAATTAAGTTGGCTGCAATCAAATGGATAGGAAAAGAGCATTTGATGGAAGCCATGACAGGGCCAGATATGAAGAGAATTGGGAGAAACTGATCTGTGATGGTGACGCCCACGATATTGGGGTTGGAGTTCCATTTGGGAAATCTGACAAAATGGGCAACCCTTTTGCCGTCTGCTGGTCTAGTGGGAGCCAAAGACAAGTGAATCATCCTACCAAACCCAGAAGCCCTGACACACACACGCACTGCTGGTTGCCTGAAATTACCATTCCAGTGTAGATTCAGCATTGACAATGTTGAGAATGGAAAGCCATGGAGTTCTCCGAGATATGTCGAGGAATGCCCCTCCGGCTGTCTCAGTGTGGAAGGTTGAGAAGGAAGAAGTATCGGGGCTGCCAATGGAGCTGCTGTGGGTATCCTCTGTGCGCCAATTGCCAAACAGACGTGCGAGTTGGGACATTGATTAGCTGCTGAAAGTTTCTCCCAACGTGTAGATGGAGAGTTAAGGAGAATATATGGAGGAGAACCTGAGTTAGGGGAGGATTAGCAAGGAGTTGGATACCTGCTGCAGGCTTAATAGGCCGGGTGCCTGTTCCATGCTGTTTCTCTCTGTGTTGAATTATAAAGAGAGAAATGATATAAATGTTAATACCACACTTGAAGACAAAGTAAAGGTGCTGGACCAAGCTAGAGGCTAACTTGCTCTGGTAGCACATGATAAATGAGTTTATGCTTAATTCCTTGCTGTATTGCTTTAACATAGTCATTAAAATGAAATTAACAGGCTGGCACCAATTCAGTCAGCCGCAGAAGGAACTGCACACAAACATGATAACCAAACACAGCACCTGGGGAAATTACACAGCAGAAAAATTATATCACCACTGATACCGCAGAGTGCCAGAGCCATAAAATGTGTGAGTGCCGTTATTAAGCATCAAACAAAGCTCAGGCCTCCAAGGCATGCAATTCAAACAATTGGGTTGAAGACAGATGCATTTTTATGTCAGAGGTTAGTTGGATAAGTGTCTAAAAGGAATGCATCTGCAGGGAAATGTGGAGAGGGTGGTGGTGGGGAGCATCTAGCTTGCTCTTAAGTGAACTTAGTGTATGGTCTGAACAGGCTGGGCAGCCTCATTCTGCAATTAGTTAACCATACATTGAACAGTTCAGCACAAGAACAGACCCATATTTCTGTGCCCAACCTGACGGCCAAATTAAACTGAAACTCTTGCTTTCATATGAAACATATCTCTCTGTTCCCTGCATATTTGTGTGGCCATTTAGAAGCCTCTTAAGCACTATTATTATATCTGCTTCCACCATTGTGCCAGGCACCTGTCACTCTCTGTGTAAGAAACAGGGTGGCATGGTTGGCATAGCGCTACAGTGCCAGTGATCGGGGCCAGGGTTGGAATCCCACACTGTAAGGAGTTTGTACATTCTCCCTGTGTCTGCATGGGTTTTCTTCAGGTGCTTCAGTTTCTTCCCACCCTTCGAAATGTACTGGAGCCTGTAGGTTAATTGGGCAGCATGAGCTGGAATGTCTGCTACATGTGTCCCATACATCTCCTTTAAACTTACCCTCCTGATCCAAAATGCATGTCCCTGAGTATGTGAAATTTTGAATCTGGAAAAGGAAATTCTGACTGTCTACCTTTCTGACGTCTCTATCACACCAGATAACAACTGATCTAATGGAAACAAAATTGAGTGTACACCACTGAAATTAACTAAGCTAAATATTAATAATTCAACTGGAGGAAGTATCAACTTTCTGATATTAGGTAATTGTCCAATATATGTTACTGAATCTATCTCAATTACTGCAGTGTAAGGTAGCAACTAATTAACACCGTTAAATTCATTATCAATATCTTGAACTGGGCAATTGTAAATGTAAATGACTTGTTGCCTTACTTGTATTCTCTCTTCAAATGTCCCAGTTCTTCCCACCCTCTCTCTTCCTCCCTCCCTTGCTTCCCAATATACTGAGTTTATGCCACTTGCCCAAGTCTCTCTGGTAATCTTTCTCCGACCAATGCTATCAAACTGAGCGTTAAGATGCTCCAAGGCCAAGTCTGACCTTTACAAATCTAAAACATATCTTGCTTAGGGTTGCACAGTTAATATAGAGATTAATGCTACACTATTACAGGGCTTGCGACCCTGGTTTCAAATGTAGCACTGTCTATATAGAATTTGTACATCCTCCCCATGTCCTCGTGGATTTCCTCCCGGGGCTCTGGATTCCTACTGTAACCCCTACACTCATCTATTCAGAAAACAATAGTTAGTAGTTGACGTGGAATTGTGAATCCTAAATTAATTCAATCGCACTCTATCTTCTCAGCTTTACAATCTCACTTTCGAGCTAAGGGGGAGAGATAACAGGCCAAGGATTAAAACCCTCTGGGTCAGATGCAGTGCTGCAATTAAATTATTGAATAACATTCTCAAATTCCAATCAGCAAAGCACAGATTCCCACGCAATGCTGTACAAGTTCAGTACAAAAGGAATTTTACATCATGACCAAGAGATAAATACATCCCCTCCTTCTAATCTCATCCAGAGAGATACTTCATTTAAATGACTACATTTATCACCTACTTCCAACTTGCATCCTCATTGCCCAAGAGAAGTGAAGACCTGATGGAAGTAAAATCACAAAATACACGAGGATGTAAAATTGTATTTGGTTCCGAATACTTAACAAACACTGTGGCATCACTGTCCATTTTACACCCAAAATTCAGTTCCATTACTTTACAATCACTTTGCTAAATACATTATGGGCAGATGTCAGAACATTTGTGCAGTAATGTTCATCTTAGTGTCTCAAAATTAACACATTCCAAATCAGATTTCTTAGAATTAAAAACCATGCTAAAATTTGAAGATCTAGCATGGTAACAGGTTCTTCCTGCCCTCGAGATCTCACTGCCTGATAACATCCATGGGACTAATTAACCAACCAGCCCCATAAGTCAGATTTGAAACCAGGGTCGCAAGCCCTGTAATAGTGTAGCATTAATTTCTGTTAACTATGCAACCCTAAGCAAGATATGTTTTGGATCTGTTAACCCAATGACTAGCTTTTCCTGAGCTGATATCAAGCCTGTCCTGAGGAAGTAGAATCTCTAACCTTGAATTGGGGTGGTTTTTCCTGATATTGTAGACTGTTCAATAAAAGGATGAGTGCATGACTTTATATATAGCTTTTTATATTACTCTCTCCCCTGTTGTTTTATGGGAAATATAATTTTGGCGTAGTGAGCTCATACAGAGGTGTGACAGTCAGACAATCAGTTTTGTGTGTTGAGTTATGAAAAAGGCATAGGGCAGAAAACAGAGGGTACATTCTCTGATCTTCTCTTCTGATTTAGCACCATTGAGACCTTCTGAGTAACTTAGACTGCATCCTAAATCTGATATCTCTACCAAACGTTGGCATCTTCAGCATTACCAACTTTCTGAAGTGTTACTGTGGTATTTCATACTTAAGTAATGAGAAGGGAAAGGGATGTGGGCAGGCTCAAGGGTCCTCCCAATAATCACTAATCATTTGTCTCATGCACCTGTTCAAAGTGAGCTCCTCGCTAAAAAGTCAAACTTGTACTTCTGTGATTTGAGCTTTTGAAGAGGGAGACTGTGGTTAAGATTCAAGACTGGGGAGTGTCTTAAGAACCATGAAAGTGCATTTTACAAGGAAAATCTGGACTTTTTCTATTTCCTGTAATTGATTTATTCTTAAACAGCTGGAAGGTCCACACCAGTCAGTTTGAATGGTGTAAGCAGAGCGATAAATCCTGATCGAAGTTTCATCAAAACTTCTGCCACTATTCAGCTAATACAATGAGATTTTTGATATCCAAATGTTCAGACAAAAATCAGCACCTCTAACTTAGTGTACTCTGATCCCAGACTTGTTTACGTTGACTGCAGCAACCTTTAGTTCATAGCCAAGAATGAAGCCCCCTGCCAAAGTGGCATTCATCAAAACAGAGCTCTACAATCATTTTCCTCTTATAGCATCTGATTATTCACAGTCTCATGCTACCATGTACGAGATTATGAATTAAGGTTGAATTGGGAGCAACACTGAATTGAATTCTGCAGGCCAGAACAGCAAAGGTATTAACTTTTCACCGAGATCACACATGTCAAATTCTGGCCCGCAGGCCAAATATTTAGCCCGCAAGATCATTTCAAAAATGTATTAGAGGTGGCCTGCCCTGCAGTGAGAGCCGATGCTGTTTTTTGGTAATGTCACCCCCACCATCCTCCCCCTTCATTGCACATCCTTCCCCATTGTAACATGAGAAATTGTAACACGAGAAGTCTGTCGATGTCATCAGCCGGCAAGCCAGTTGGAAGGCTCCCCGCACAACCAGTCACTTCTCCCACCTGTCGAGCGCCTGTGATTTCCTGTCGGCGCGACGGCCATGGCAGGCTGCGCATGGCCCCCGGGCAGCGCGAGCCCCACGCGACTGGCACCGGACGGCCCTTCCACAGCGCGAGCGCACTTCTCCCGGTCGCCATGGCCTTCAGCGCTTGCACCCTCGCGGACCCAAGGGACGGCTGGTTCGGCCCTGCACGTGAAGAGAGAGATGGTGGCTGTCCGCAAAGGCTGATTGGCAGCGCGCTGGGCCTGAGTGGGTGGGTAAGCAGGGGTGGGCAGAGGGTGTAGGTGAGGAGTAATGGGCAGGGGAAGTTATGGTGGTGCGATGGGCAGTTAGAGGGAGGGATGAGTAGAAGGAGGGGTGGATAGGGAAGAGGTAAAAGGGGAGGGGCAGGGCGAGTAGGGGAGGGGTGATTTGAGGGTGAGAGATGGGTAGAGGGAGGAACAGGTTGAGGGGAGAGGCAGTAGAGGAGCATGTATAGGATGGGGTGGGTAGAGGCAGAGCGAGTGGAGTGAGGGGTGAGTAGAGGTTGGGTAAAGGACTGGTCAGGTAGAGGGATGGTGGGTCGAGGGTGAATAGAGGCCTAGAGCCTGAGGAGTGAGCAGGAAATGCTGAGTCCTGATGCAGGCCAAAATGGACACAGCTTGTGAATGCTGACTACATCTCCACAGGGGCCAAATAGGTTTCCCTCAGGTCAAGCAAAGGGTGAACTTGAGCTACCTACTCCTGACCTGTAACATTATCCTCCTAAAGTTATATCCTAAAGTTTAACATTACATATGTTGAAAGAAGAGAAAACAAGCAGATGTTGAAAAATTTTCAATAAATATTTAGTTCGGCCCTCGACTTAGTCCAAGTTTTTAATTTTGGCCCTCCGTGAATTTGAGTTTGACACCCCTGACCTAGAGGATCATTGAAGCAAGATCACAAAATGCAAATCGAGTCTCCAATCAATGGAACCTTCTTGTCTGCTCATGGAAGTTGCCTCAAACCCCAATAGGGTCAAAGGGACAACTAATAATGATGAACATAAACCCTTGATCTGATCAGAATGAATGAATGAAGCCAAGGCAACAGTCCCTTTTATTCTGCCAGAGAAACACAGTTAAATGTTTCAAAAGATTACCTTATCTGCTTTGCAGTTATTCCACTTTTACTTTACTGCTTTTATTAATATTAGAACAACTATTTCAAGTGATTATTTGTAACTAGGTGAACATTGAGAACATGAGAAAGCATGGAATCAGGCAAAGGCCATTTGGCTTGTTCAATCAATAATCATTCAAGTGGGACTTCTCTGCCTCTTTTTTAGCTCTGAATAGCTAATGCATGACTAAACAGGTCAATTCTTCAAAGGGCAAAAAACAATCCACTGCAGGGACCTAGCAGGTTGAGCAGTATCCGTGGGTGGGAAGGGAATTGATGAATGTTTCTGGTCAAGACCCACATCAGAGCTGAGTTCCTCCAGTAGTTTTTCTTTGCTCCTGATTCCAGCATCTGCAGTCTCTTGCCTCTCCACGTCCACGTACAATTGGCTCAGTCCCTGTCTCATGTACCTATTTCCCATACTGCCAATGACTGAGGGTTACACATTGAGCCTACAACTCTATTCTGCAAACGCCTACATGTTCACCTCACATACCTGCATCTGGATACCAGTCTCTTGTTCTTTTTCTGTTCAATGAACCATTATCCATTTGCTTCCCTCTTCAGAAATGTGGGGGTCAAATCTCCATAAGCACTGTTAAATAAAATGATTGGAAGTCAAATTATTATTTTCAATTCATGTACAAATGCATTACTTTCCTGAGGAAAATACGTTTCACCATGACAGGTAAGGATGACATAAATCTGGTTTAACAATGCCCTAAGCCTCAGGCTTTTAAAAATAGGGACTGGTAGCGAGCGAATGTACAACTTAGTGGAAGAGAGAGAGAGGAAGTTAATGAAAGTAAACAAAGGGGAAATGAATATATCAAATCCCAACCAAATAATGCTGCTTTTCCCTTCCTGCAAGAAGAGCTGAAATTTTTGAAAATTGATAAAATTTAGGTATTAACGTGACATAGATAGTGTAGCTGGAAGCACATTGCAACCATAGTCCTGGGTTCGAGTCCGCCACCGTCCGTAAAGAGTTTCTCCCCTATCCATGTGGGTTTCCTCTGGGTGCCCTGGTTCCCTCCCACATTCCAAAGGCAAATGGAGTTAGTAGGTTAATTGGTCACATGGTTGTATTTGGGGCAGCACAGGCTCATGGGCGGAAAGGCCAGTTACAATCACCTCGAAATTAAATAAAGTTAAATTAAAAATGTAAAAAATTAATAACCAGGAAGCTTTAGTAATATAATCCACAAACACAGAGAGTTTTCCAGCTTGGAAGAATTCATTCGAGATGTATACTTGTATGGAGCATTTGGAAACATCATCCTGTTGACAATATTCCTCTATTTGTTCTGCACAATAATGATGCAACCACTTACATCAATTTTTGCCTGCTTCGTTTCAAAATCCAGGAATTACAAACAAAGCAGATTAAAATAAAGGATATTTTGGCTTAAAAAAAGATTTTATTCCATCTTCTTTGAGAGGTTGTTCATCCACCCTTCTCTGTTTGCACACCATCCACCCTTGCACCACCCACTGTCGCCATCCTCCACCCCTTCCCACACCAGTCACTCTTCCCTCCTCTCTCCAACCATCCACTCCACCCGTCACCAACCATCTTCATTCCTACCCCCGCCACCCACCCTTATCCTCCACCCATCATCCATTCTTCGGCATCATCCACCTCCAATGCCCACACCACTCAGGCTTCCCTCCTCCCTCACCATCCATCTTCACCCCTACCCCCCACTCATTCCCTCCATCCATTATCCAGCTCTGCATTCTCCCAACATTATCTCCAGCCTAAACTACACTCCCTTCCCTCCTTCCTCACTATTTGTACTTTTCCCCCACCACCTGCCTTCCCCTCCCATCCATCTGCCTCCTGACTCTGCACCATTCACAACCCACCCCCCTACTACAAACCACTCACCATTCACCCATTAACCCATGCCCAACATGATACTATGAAACTAGAAGTGGACAGGTTAAGGTTGGGGGCTTTGAAATTTAAACCAGCATCCTTTGACTCTGATGTACAGACCTCAGTCATCGCAGTAATTTCTATTCTATTTATAAAAAAAGAGACTTCCATTTCTACGACCTTCCTACAATTTGAAAAACACATTTATCAGTGTTTTTTTCCGTGTGTGTGTGTGTGTGTGTGTCTGTGTGTCTGTGTGAGTTTGTATATGAGTAAGGGTGTGAGTGAGTGGGTATGTGTATGTGTGTTTGTATGACTGTGTGTATATTTGTGTGTGTACTGTTAGGTCTGCTTTGTTCATGAATGAGTGAGTCAAACACCAGACTGAGTCGAAATCAAGGTTCTTTGTTCTTTATTGCCGGATTGTAACATTTGCAACTAACAGTGTTAGTTGGAGAAGGCGCATTCTGCCGTTATCAGCAAGTGGTGTTTTTTATATACCTTAGGATACGTACTTAGTAAATTATCATACCATGACATTGTCCAATGAATAAACTGTTGCTGTCCCTCTCTGCTAGCCTCCTGCACATCAATTTGTCATCCCCACTCTTATCTTGAGAGTACAAGGTCACAACTGCATCTTGTTACGGCCCAGCACTGGGTGACTCCCTCTACATTCCCAGCTCATGATGTTTTTACCTAACAGTACGCGCACAAGATCAGTTTCAGGCTACATTTCATTTTACATAAAGTGACAACAGGGGCACGTATAATTCTCCTGGAAATGGAACGTCAGAGAATGAGGGGAGATTTGATAGAATGATGCAATATTCTGAGGTGTATAGATGAGTAAATATAAGCAGGCTTTTTTTCACTGAGGTCATGTGAGAGAAGAACTGGAGAACATGGGTTAACAGTGAAAGGAGAGATGTTTAAAGAACATTAAGGAGAACTTCTTTCTTCAGAATGGTAAGGTGTGGAATGAGCTGCAAGCTGAAGCGATGAATAAGAGCCTGATTTTGACATTCAATAAATATTCGAATAGGTACCAGAATGGGAGGATATGGAGGGCTAAGTTCTGGGTTCAGTTCGGTGAGACTAGGCAGAATAATAACTGTGGCACAGGCTAGATGGGCCAAAAAGATGGTTTCTGTGCTGTAGTGTTCTATCCTAACTGGGCTGCTCTCCTCAATCAGAGCTGTTTCCCTGTCCTGTTAAATTCAGACTACCTGTAGCAATGTTTAATTACACAATTTGAGGAATGTGATATCATTTGATCATTCTGAATGAAAAGCTTTGAATTTAACTCTATTGAGACCAATTGTTTATCTCAAGATTGCTTAACTACTTTCTAGCATTTGTCTAATGTTCTAATTATGCTTGGCTTCAGTGTGGAGATGATCACTGAACAGTCCTCTGAGAATTCAGTCTGAATTCAGCCAAGACTGGTTGGGGGAGGGGTAAATTATTCCCTGAATTGTCATTTTGTAAGTTCTTGTATGAAATTAGTCTGCACAATTTCAGCTCAGTTCATAATAAGCACAAGCTTACTGTGCCAAATTGGCTAATTGCAGGGGTGTTAGTAGGCCATTTTGTTGGCATAAAAGTGAAAAGTAGGTAAGACAGCCAGCATGAGTCACAAGGTTCTCAGAGAACATTCAGGAATCTTTCCAGGCATTGACTTTCATTAATGGGTAAATATTAGTCAATACTAGTCATTTGTGTGTATCTCTCTCTCTCTATAAAAAAATGCATGCGCGCGCATACAGACACACACACACACACACATATTTATATATATATATATAATATATATATATATATATATATATACATACACACACACACACACACACACACACATATGTTGGTGTGTGTGAAGATAAAGGTTCCATTATTGTCACGTAATACAGCATTACATTTAGAATGTAACATACCTGAAATTCTTTAACTGTCTACCATAAGGCAGGTTGCAACTTTGTCAAAGGCCTCTCATGTACTGTATATGTGTGTGTATATTTCAACTATAATCTGAAATATACAGTATATACACACAGACACACATATATACACACACACATATGTGAATATATATTTGTGTGTATGTGTTTGAATTCTGTATATTTCAGCTTATAAGTTGAGTCATGAAACCCTAAAAAATCTCTCAAAAATGGGAGGTCAACTTATAATCCAGATATACTTTTGAGACCTTAAAATCAGCTTAAAAACTGCTCCTCACTGATTCAGCAAATAAACTGACCCTTGAAAAACCGATTAGGTTTATAAGTCGACCCTTGAAAATCCAAAAAAATGCCTGACCTACAGATTTTCATTGAAATTGTTATTGAAAACAACAACATATTTAGAACCCTTCACAATCACTCAAACATCATCTGAAGCAAAGATGGTGGCAACCACAATCAAACTCTCACAGTTTAAGCAGTCATCATATGGGTCCCAGTCTGTATCTGATGAGGTGGTTTCAGTGATGTAGCATGCAATGCCCCGCCTTTTTTGAACAATTTTTCTGCTCTCAACATCCATGATCTTTGAATGGCTAGTTCAAGCAGACATTGAGAGGTTGGAATAGAGATATCAAGCCACCTGAGATAACCACCATGTATTATGTAGTGCTAATCTACTTTTAGTGTTCTCAGTTAAATGGCTATGAAACATATCCCAGACCAGCAAACTCTGTTCTTTGTGTAAACTGCCTGGCTGCCTGTTCTACACATTGTCTATCCATAGTTTTACCCCATTTTCATCCATCCATCCTTTATCATGAAAATGTACAAAAATACCTGCAGGGAATTTCATTTTCAGTTTAATTTTGTGTTTGAAGATTACCATGGGTCTTCACTTTGTTCTATCGGCCATGCACGATAACACCACAGTAAACCTGGTCCTCTCATGGCCTGTATTTCTGGTTTGCACAGTTTTAACACCTTTCCCTTCCACTGTTCTATTGCCGATCATGTTGAAATACTTAGGGGTTTCATCCATGTTCCCAATATCTGCCAAAGCAAATTGGTGTTTCTGCCGGATCCATATAATAAACTGGTGAAAACTAACAACTTTATGATCAAGATCTTTTGGTAGTTTCTGAGCACTTTTTGTTATTTGGCATAATATCAGATTTTTTTTCCTGTTCATGAAATAATTGCATCAGCCTTAAAATCATCACTAAGGTCTCGGTCTGAAGCGCAAATGTTCATATTTCATTTTGGGTGACTATGTTGCAATCTTGCCTCTGTCCACCTACCCGTTCTGCAACACAATTCCTCTTCTTAAAGAACATCGCCTTTTTGGTATGTTTCTTAAAATCTCTTCTTTCTTCCTCCAATCTCTTACCAACTTCCCATTTACGTCAAATGTCCTTACAGAAGCCCAGTTGCTGGATTTCTTGGCCATTTCTATTACTTTTAACTTAAAACTCACTTCATGCTTTCATCATTTTGCTGGAGCCTCCATGATAACAGTCACCTCCAGCCAATGCCCAACAGCTATTTTTGGGAGGGTCCATTTATACGCCGACATATGCCCAACCTCTCAGGGATTGCAATTTTTGCGGTGGACTTATATGCCCAATATTTGATAAAAACCCTTGAAATTAGGCTGAAAAAAGGGGAGCCAAGTTATCTGCTGAAATATACAGGGGTGAGGATGGTGGTTATGTGAGTAAGTATATCTTCTGACTCTGGGATGAGTTGAGAAGCATTTTGAATGAATTTAGTGATGACTGGATCATAAGTGGTCTTCTTTTCTTTGGCTTGGCTTCGCGGATGAAGATTTATGGAGGGGTAATATCCACGTCAGCTGCAGGCTCGTTTGTGGCTGAAAAGTCCGATGCGAGACAGGCAGACACGGTTGCAGGGGAAAATTGGTGGGTTGCGGTTGGGTGTTGGGTTTTTCCTCCTTTGTCTCTTGTCAGTGAGGTGGGCTCTGCGGTCTTCTTCAAAGGAGGTTGCTGCCCGCCGAATTGTGAGGCACCAAGATGCATGGTTTTAGGTGATATCAGCCCACTGGCGGTGGTCAATGTGGCAGGCACCAAGAGATTTCTTTAGGCAGTCCTTGTACCTCTTCTTTGGTGCACTTCTGTCTCGGTGGCCAGTGGAGAGCTCCCCATATAACATGATCTTGGGAAAGCGATGGTTCTCCATTCTGGAGACGTGACCTATCCAGCGCAGTTGGATCTTCAGCAGCGTGGATTCGATGCTGTCGGCCTCTGCCATCTCGAGTACTTCAATGTTAGGGATGAAGTCGCTCCAATGAATGTTGAGGATGGAGCGGAGACAACGCTGGTGGAAGCGTTCTAGGAGCCGTAGGTGATGACGGTAGAGGACCCATGATTCGGAGCCGAACAGGAGTGTGGGTATGACAACGGCTCTGTATACGCTAATCTTTGTGAGATTTTTCAGTTGGTTGTTTTTCTCTTTTGTGTAGTCTTCCAAAGGCTCTATTTGCCTTGGCGAGTCTGTTGTCTATCCCGTTGTCGATCCTTGCATCTGATGAAATGGTGCAGCCGAGATAGGTAAACTGGTTGACCGTTTTGTGTTTTGTGTGCCCGATGGAGATGTTGTGGGGGCTGGTAGTCATGGTGGGGAGCTGGCTGATGAGGGACCTCAGTTTTCTTCAGGCTGACTTCCAGACCAAAATAAGTGGTATGTTTAAATAAAAAGGCTAAGTAAAAAATATACTAATTCAACCCTGCTTTGGTCAGAAATGGAGTGGGAGTAAAGCTGTCTTTAATTACCAAAACCTGGTCATTATGAGCTGAAAGGAACAGTTCCAATGGAGTTCAATTCCCAAGCTGCATCCTGGCTGGAGGTTTTGACAGATCTTGATTACCAATGGATAATAACAACACGAGTTTATTGCTATAAACATTGTACAATTTACATATACACTGAAAAATGTACTGCAGCAGTCATACAGATACTTGTAATGCTTTTATTCTAAACTAATTGAATTAAATTAAAAGAGATAATAAATAAAGAAATAGATAGATACTAAATATTCACTGTATCCTAGTGCAGTGTAACGGTGCAGATGGTCCTTTTGTACTATCAGAACAGTCCCTGATTATTGTATCAGGGGGACGTTCAAGAGCCTGATAGCTGTTGGAAAGATGCTGTTCAAGGGAGGTTTCAGGCTTCCTGAATCTTCTGCCTGAAAGTGGTAGTGAAAAGAGGTGATGGGGGTTCTTTATGATACTGGCTACCTTCTTGAAGCAGTGCCTCATGTAGATAACTGCAAGGCCAGAGCGCATGGTGACGTTTGTTACTTTCTGCAGGCCTTCTGCATTCTTGGGCACTTGAATTGCCAAACCAGGCTGTGATGCACAGTCAGTAAACTTTCTCGTTCCAGACACAAACCAGCAACTCTGCTTTACATATCACAGTCACTGTGATGTTGGGTGATTTAAATGCCATGAGACATATTCCTTAAGAACCTATTTTAGAATTCTTGGCCATGTTGCACTTAGGACAAATAAAGCAGTCCAGAGCTGAGGTTTTAATCCATTGAAGACTGGTTTTGCAGCTGAAATATCTCATAATGAGAAGATAACTGCAATTCACAAACTCCTTGTCTTAATAAATAATAAATAGTTTTAGAATGAGTAAACAGAATATAAAAAACACAGAAAAGTTTGATATGTAACTATTTAATATGTAAAATTTACATTTCTTACTTTCTCCGTGTCTTAAAAACTGTTTCAAACGATGGTCAAGGGTTTGGGTTAGTTTCATCAACTGTTCATTTTTTAATCATCCCCCCCCCCCCCACCCCACCCCTGACCATTGACATCTGCCCAAGATGTGAGCACAGTGCAGGCCATCATACAAGCCCACCTATCCAGTGCCGACTCCATCAACACTTCCCAATGACTTGGGAAAGCAGCCAAATTATTTTTAAAAAACACCCCTAGTCACACTTTTTTCTCTCCACCCCCACGCCTCTCATCAGGTGGAAGAGTTTGTAAACATGTATCATCAGATTCAAGGACAGTTTCTTTCTTGATGTTATCAGACTCATGAATAGACCTCCCATTAGAATCAGGTGAATCAGAATCAAAAATTATTGTCATGAACGTGACATGAATTTCATTGTTTTGTGCCTGCATTACACAGTGCAAATATTGCTATAAATTACATTTTAAAAACATAAATGCATTAATGCAAAGAATAGAAAATGAAGCAGCGTCTGTGGTTCATTGTCTATTTGGAAATCTGATGGCAGAGGGGAAGAAGCTGCTTTTGTACCATTGAGTGCTCGTCTTCAGGCTCCTGTTCCTCCTTCCTGATGGTAGCAGTGTGAAGAGGTCATGGCCTGGGTGGTGGGGGTCCTTGAGGATAGAGGCTGCTTTCTTGAGACAGTGCCTCTTGTAGATTTCCTTGATGGAATGAAGACTGATGCCCATGATAGCACTGCCAAGTTAACAGCTCTCTGTAGTCTTTTACTGTCCAGACAGCAATGCAGCCAGTAAGAATGCTCTGCACAGTACACCTATAGAAATTTGCAAGAATCTTTGGTGACATACCAGATCTCCTCAAACTCCTCACGAAGCATAGCTGCTGGTAACCCTTCATGGACAACTCTTTGAAGATGTTGACATCCAGGAATTTGAAGTTCTTAACCCTCATTATTAAAATGATGATTCCCTTCAGCACTGTTTTAAATGAATGTTCTTTCTGCACCACTACACTCTTTTATTCTGCATTATCTGCAGTAGAATTGCCTGGATCAGGTTTTTCACTTAATCTGCACTAAGATGAAGTGAGGCTGTTTTGTGAGCAGACCAGTACACATCTCTCTGTACAGATGTGAAGAGTTACAGAGGGGGATCAGTAGGTATGGAGCAAAAGGCAACATCATTTTACAATTTTGGGGTTCATTCAGGAGTCAAATAACAGCAGGAAAGAAACTGTCCTTGAATCTGATGGTGTGTAAATTGCATTCATGCATCTTCTTTTTGACAAGAAGGGGCTGCAGAGTATGGCTGGGGTGGGATGACTCTTTTGATATGATGGCTCCTTTTCAAAGCCAGCCGGTTTTATAAATAGTCAATGAAAGGGATGGAGTGGGGTTATGTGATGACCTGAACCACAAGTATGATTACACTGTCAAAAGACATTTGGACAGATGGACAGTTAGAAAGGTTTAGACCAGTGTTCTCATGATTTTCTTTCCATTTACATACTACTTTAAGTAATGCCTATGCCATTGGTACTCTGTAATTAGTAAGGGATTGCTTGAGGTGGTACATAAGTGGGAAGTGAAGGTGGAGAATCAGGACTCCAGACCCAAATGTTCCTGAAATATTTTGCTTGAGAAAAATAGTCATTGACCTGTTTCCTTTGGAGTTATGAGACTGTGCACATAATGAGTCAATTAGGTACGGTTAAAACAATGGTTTTCAAACTTTTTCTTTCTACCCCCATACCACCTTAAGCAATCCTTTACTAATCACTGAGCACTGATGGCATAGGGATTACTTAAAGTGGGATGTGAGTGGAAATAAAAAGGTTACAATGTATTCTGCAGGTTCGAGGGCTCATTCTTCAGCAGTCTTGTCTTCAATTTTTCAAAGGCTGTGCTGTGCATCAATGTGTCCCTTCACTGACAGGTTGTTCCTGAGATATGGGAAATGGCCAGTGTTTTTTTTTGCTGTGCACCATTTGTGGTTGAAGCATGTTTTTCATATGGTGTGCGAAATATGGTAAAGGATCTTGGATTTGTAGATCTTTCAGCTCGTCCTGTGTAAATTTCAGTGAATGAGTGCACAAGGACTTAAAATATACAGAAAACGCTGAGAATACTGTGTACATAAACTTTCAAACAGAGAAACAGTTCACAATCTGGGTTGGAAACCTTTGGCCAGAACTAGAAAATGTCTAGAATACTGATATTTTTACAGTCACAGAGGAGGGAGAAAGGATGAGAGAACAAAGCAGACATTTGGACATCGGGCAATGCCTGAAAGAGCTGCCCCTCAGGAACTAAAAGGCAGTCAACATTTTGAGCCTAAGCCCTTCACTGGAGATCTGGAAAAACAGGTAGACACCTGAATATAAGGGAACGGGAGGAAAGGGAAAGAGAGGACGGAAAGGGGAAGGAAAACAAGCTAATAGGAAAGAGGTAATAGGTGTTTACCAATTGAGATGAAGAACCATACAGTGCCTACTAGAATCCCTGAAAAGCCTGATGACCCTATGATATCTGTCTCTGAGACCGATGTCAGAACATCATTCAAGAGGGTGAACCCTAATAAGGCATTAGGCCCTGATGGCATACCTGGCATGGTTTTTAAAATCTGCACCAACCAACTACCTGGAGTGTTCATGAACATTTTCAACCTCTTATTGCTGCAGTCAGATGTTCCAACCTGCTGATGAAATACTTTGAGAAGTTGGTCATGGCCAGAATGAACATATGCCTAAGTAAAGATCTTGACCTGCTGCAATTTGTCTGCCGACACAGTCACTCCACGCCAGATGCAATATCACTGATTCTCCACTCAGCTCTGGATCACCTCAAAAACAGCAATTCATACATACAGCTGCTCTTCATCGACTACAGCTCAGTCTTCAATATGATTATTCCCTTAGAGCTGGTCAAAAAGCTACAAATTCTAGGGCTCTGTACCTCCCTCTGCAACTTGATCTTTGACTTTCTCATTAGAAGACCACTGTCAGTCCAACTTGAAAACAATTCCTCCCCCTCACTGATCATCAAAACAGCTCATCCCAAGGATGTGTGCTTAACCCACTGCTCCATTCATGACTGTGTGGCCAGGCACAGTTCCAATGCTATCTGCAAGTTTGCCGACGATACCACAGTTGTCAGCAGAATCACAAATAGCAATGAGGAAGCGTACAGGAGGGAGAGAGATCTTTGAGTGGTGTCATGCCAACAACCTTGAGCTCAACATTAGCAAACACAGGGAGATGATTATGGATTTCAAGAGGGACTCAGGGAACTTGACCCAGTCCTCATTGAGGGCTCAGCAGTGGAGAGGGTCGAGAACTTCAAATTCCTGGATGTCAACATCTGTGAGGATCTGTCTTGGAACCTCCATGTTGATGTAATCACAAAGGAGGCTCACCATCCTCTATACTTTGTGAGATGTCTGAGAAGATTTGCTATGTCACTGAAGACTCTTGAAAACTTCTACAAGTGTATGATGGAGAGCCTTCTGGCTGGTTGCATCACAATCTGGTATGGAGCCGCCAAATCTCAGGACATGAATAAATTCCAGAGGGTTGTTAACTTGGCCTGTGACATCGCAGGCACCAGACTTCACTCCTTGAAGCAGTGTCTTAAAAAAGCAGCGTCTATCCTCGAGGACCCTCACCACTCAGGCCATGCCCTCTTCACTCTGCTACCATTGGGAAAAAAGATACAGGAGCCTAAATACAAGCACTCAACAGGCACAAGGATGGCTTCTTCCCCGCTGTCATTAAATTCCTGAATAATCATTGAACCAAGGTCACTGCCTTACTTTTTGTGCACTATTATTTTTATTTATTTTATAGTAATGTTGTAAGATGGTTATAATGTGAATGTTTCACTCTGATGCTGCCGCCAAACACCGAATTTCATGACTTGTTCATGACAATAAATTCTGATACAGGTGAGAGAGTAGAAGAGAAAGAAGTGAGAAGGGATTGAGCTAGGGTTGAAGGCTATAAACTGGGTGATCAAGGGACAGACTAGTGCCCGCAAAGAGAGGAACATGAGCACTTGCGAAGGACAACTATTCCAAACCGAGATGATCTTCTTCCAACTCAATGCACTGAGCGCTAGCATCGCGGTCTTTGTTTGACAGAGTGTTTGAGATCATGGATGTTGGATTCACTTTTTAAAGCTTGATGGAAATAATGAGAAGGCTCTGGGTTTCAATGTTTGAGACTGATAAAAGAAGGTATGGGTGCCTTCTGATTTCGGAATGAATGTATTGTGAGGTTAATGGAATGGTTTGATTCCATGGGTGATTTTCTCACTGAAGTCTAATTCAATCAGTACTCAGCTGTAAGGATGGAAATTGTTTCTGTCAAGACACCTGCTCTGCCACAGGGGCAGAAACGGCATCTGATTAATCTCCTTCATCCAGCTGCCTCACAAGTCTGGGATTGAGAAAAATCAATTAATGCCAACAGCATTGGCGGAAAGAGGCATTTAAGGATACAATTCCCTCATTGGAGGACAGCCATGAAAATAGCTTGTCATGGAAAGAAAAAAGACAGACTTGCATTTCTATAGCAGCTTTTGTGACCTCAGAATGTCCCAAGACAATTTTATGATCGATCAGGAACTTCACAAATTGCTCTTATGTATTGTAATATTGTAACTTACCATTAGTCATGAGGCAAAGTAAGGTTATTAAAAACAAAATTATACTTGTAATGCAGCAGATTTGCAGTTAGCAAGAATCCATAAATGACAAATTGATAATGGCAATATGCTTCTCGTTATTGATACAATTCTGAAAGATAAATAATGATGAGGATGTTTTTTCTCTTTACAGTTATGCTGAGTAATATTTTCCATCAACCTGATAGGATAAACAGAGTTATAAATGACATCTCATCTTACCGAGAAGACTTCAAGTTGAAATTGAGTTGCTTTAAATGTTATTTACAAGGCAGTGCAGATGAAAGGCATAAGATATGAAATTGCTGCCTGATGAATTGTTTGACGATGGCAATGTGAAAATGTGCAAGGCTTGGCTTCATGGAACAACTATTAGCATCTGGCTGAAATGTATTTGCACCCACACAATGGACCTTACTCGAGTACTATGGCTGGTGCGGATTTGCAAGGAACCATCGGAGCCCACACGGTGGGCTTAAAAAGCAGTGAGGCTTGTCAGATGGGACGTGCATCTTTGCTTTAATGCTTCATGTTTCATGCCCTCTACTCCACCTCCTCAACTGTCCTCACGGAGAGGCTCCAGAGTTCAGCATGCCTTCGTTCCTTACCCAAATACATATCAGACTTCCAAGTTATGTCAACACATTTTCTTGCCATTGCTAAAGCAATTTGAACAAACATCTTTTGATAAATATTCAATTTCTATTTAGGTTTAACACCTCTAATATTACCCAATAAAAATAACATTGGATCCTGTGGGAAATTTACCCCCATTATTCGTTCTAATCTTCTTCTTCTTTGGCTTGGCTTCGCGGACGAAGATTTATGGAGGGGGTAAAAGTCCACGTCAGCTGCAGGCTCGTTTGTGGCTGACAAGTCCGATGCGGGACAGGCAGACACGGTTGCAGCGGCTGCAGGGGAAAATTGGTTGGTTGGGGTTGGGTGTTGGGCTTTTCCTCCTTTGCCTTTTGTCAGTGAGGTGGGCTCTGCGGTCTTCTCCAAAGGAGGTTGCTGCCCGCCAAACTGTGAGGCGCCAAGATGCACAGTTTGAGGCGATATCAGCCCACTGGCGGTGGTCAATGTGGCAGGCACCAAGAGATTTCTTTAGGCAGTCCTTGTACCTTTTCTTTGGTGCACCTCTGTCACGGTGCCCAGTGGAGAGCTCGCCATATAACACGATCTTGGGAAGGCGATGGTCCTCCATTCTGGAGACATGACCCACCCAGCGCAGCTGGATCTTCAGCAGCGTGGACTCGATGCTGTCAACCTCTGCCATCTCGAGTACTTCGACGTTAGGGATGAAAACGCTCCAA
The DNA here is from genome assembly GCF_036971445.1 of Narcine bancroftii. Taxonomy (NCBI): domain Eukaryota; kingdom Metazoa; phylum Chordata; class Chondrichthyes; order Torpediniformes; family Narcinidae; genus Narcine; species Narcine bancroftii. Next base: position 50,066,573 of record NC_091477.1, read on the forward strand.
TGGATGTTGAGGATGGAGCGGAGACAACGCTGGTGGAAGCGTTCTAGGAGCCGTAGGTGATGCCGGTAGAGGACCCATGATTCGGAGCCGAACAGGAGTGTGGGTATGACAACGGCTCTGTATACGCTTATCTTTGTGAGGTTTTTCAGTTGGTTGTTTTTCCAGACTCTTTTGTGTAGTCTTCCAATGGCGCTATTTGCCTTGGCGAGTCTGTTGTCTATCTCATTGTCGATCCTTGCATCTGATGAAATGGTGCAGCCGAGATAGGTAAACTGGTTGACCGTTTTGAGTTTTGTGTGCCCGATGGAGATGTGGGGGGGCTAGTAGTCATGGTGGGGAGCTGGCTGATGGAGGACCTCTGTTTTCTTCAGGCTGACTTCCAGGCCAAACATTTTGGCAGTTTCCGCAAAGCAGGACGTCAAGCGCTGAAGAGCTGGCTCTGAGTGGGCAACTAAAGCGGCATCGTCTGCAAAGAGTAGTTCACGGACAAGTTTCTCTTGTGTCTTGGTGTGAGCTTGCAGGCGCCTCAGATTGAAGAGACTGCCATCTGTGCGGTACCGGATGTTGACATGGTCTTTGCCCTCAGACAGCTCCAAGAAAAGTGCAGAGAACAAAACAAAGGACTCTACATCACCTTTGTTGACCTCACCAAAGCCTTCGACACCGTGAGCAGGAAAGGGCTTTGGCAAATACTAGAGCGCATCGGATGTCCCCCAAAGTTCCTCAACATGATTATCCAACTGCACGAAAACCAACAAGGTCGGGTCAGATACACCAATGAGCTCTCTGAACCCTTCTCCATTAACAATGGCGTGAAGCAAGGCTGTGTTCTCGCACCAACCCTCTTTTCAATCTTCTTCAGCATGATGCTGAACCAAGCCATGAAAGACCTCAACAATTCGTTCTAATAAATTACCTAAAAACCTACAATTGAGTTAAGAAGAGACAATAACTGCAATAGATAACTAATAAATATTCACAAGTAAATCACGAAAATCTGTAGACACCAAGGTTGAGGTAAAAATACACCATGCTAGAGAAACTTAGCTGGTCAAACAGTGATCTTTATGCAGCATTCTTCCATATCTTGATGAAGGGCTCAAGCCCGAAATGTCGGTGATGTAATTTTACCTTTGCGATATAAAGGATACTCTTTGACTGATAAATATTCTCAGTTATCTGAGTGCAAAAAAAGGTGACTTAGCAAGAGGGCAGACAGTCCTTTTATGCTGTCAGAGCAGTCGCTGATCAGTGCAACAAGGGAAGGTTCAAAAGACTGACACTGTAGATGTTGGAAAGAAACTGTTCTTTTTGAACCAAGAGGTGCTCGAATTCCAAATGCTCAAATGGTGTCGATACATGATACTTGAAATGAGCTTTCTGGGAGATATGAATATGCATTTATTGTCATACACGTAAGTATAATGTACAAGAGAACTGAAATTCTTCTTGCTTGGTGCAGTTACACAGATAAGGTAAAGGTTCCATTATTGTCGTGTAATACTACATTTAGAATGTAACGTACATGAAATTCTTTAACTTTGTCTACCGTAAGAAAAACAGAGTCACCACTTTGTCCAGCACTCCTCACGGAAATGAGGCCCTAGCAAGGAACAAGCTCACTAGGCCAGTGACCCATCAGAGCCTCATACAGTACACAAAAAATATGTGTAAATTAAATTGCCACATGAGAGAAACATTGTTTATAAAGAATAAATATTCACAGCTGCAGTTAATGGAAAGAAAATTATGTTCCTATAGTTCAGACAGATGTTTGGTAGTGTGTTGAATGATTCAAAGACTTGTTGATTCAAACCAAGGCTTTTATTAATAAAGACTGGAGTGTAGTATATTGAAGTCGACCAGTCCAGACTGACCTGGATCTGGTTAGTTGTAGTTCTTTATGACCTGGCCAGTAGGAGTGGCTAAGGCTCTCAGCCAATCATTATCATTATATGTAAATGTATATAAATATATATAGTGGTGATAAGATCTCATACTATCACAGTAGTCAAGTCAAATTTATTGTCATCTGATTGTATTAGTACAACCTGACAAAACAGCGTTCTTTGGTCCTCAGTGCAAAACATGCAGACACACAACCAGACATAAACAAACATACTGACAAACAATACACAAGCAGGACAAATATTCATATATATAAATAAATAAATGTTGTTTCATGAATATGAGAGTATCAGTTGGTTGGTGTGAACCGTTCCTTTGGTCGTTCAGCATTCTCACTGCCTGTGAGAAGAAGCTATTCCTCAGCCTCATCCTGTGAGTGCTGGCTCTCATCCTCCTGTATCTCTTCCCCAGTGGGAGCAGCTGAAAGATGCCGTGTACATCTCAATGATTTTGTGTGCCCTCTTCAGATAATAATTTTGGTAGATCAGGTCGAATGGGGGGTGGGAGGGGGTGGAGGGAGACTCCAGATCTCCAGTCCAGTTCTCTGTTACAACATTGCGATGCACCCAGCAAGGAAGCTCTCAATAGAGCTCCTATAGAAGGTTGAATAATGGTGGTCGGTAGCCATGCCTGGTTCAGTCTTCTCAGGAAGTGCAGTTGCTTTGTGCCTTCCTGACAAGTGAGGAGATGTTGAATGCCAACTGTAGGTCACTAGTTAAGTGAACTCCAAGGAACTTGGTGCTCTCCATTCTCTCTACTACATAGTTGTTGATGTGTAGTGGAGGGTGACTGCTCCTCGTCCTCTTGAAGTCCACGTTAAGAATCAACTTGTTACTCTTGCACCATTTCATGAGATTTTCCACCTCTTCTCTGACGTGCAACTAATTTTTGTCTCTTCATTCCATTCCCACAGCTTGTGCACTCATGGGCCTTGGAATACAGGGATACAACAGATTGGCCAGTGTCTGAGTTTGTGCATCAGAAAAAGACCCTAATATCCAGTTGCCCATCCACCAACCCTTTTCTAGGTACTGTTAGCAACCCTTCCAACAGATAGGACTATACCCCCTCTCATGAAATTTACATGATAAATTAAAATGAAGTCATGTGCATTTCATGCTTGCTGGACTTGGTTTCATAGTTAGTGTTAAAGTATGATAACTATCTCAAAATCATGTGAAATGTAATCATCCTGTCTAGTATGCAAAACCCTCAAAAGAGCTTTTATTTATTCTAGATTATACTGACATGGATAAGCTTTATTTACTTTCTCCAAGGTACAGCCTAAAGGGAATCTTGATTCTTTCTGTGGTGATTAAAGTCTTAATGGCATGCGTGCCTGTCAGAAACACCATATTTATGTTCTCTTACTCATGTAATTGAATATATATTTGCGAGATAATTGGTAAAATTAGAGTAGGTTACATATATACACACATTTTGAAACAGATCTTATCTGAAATATTGAAGAATTCATATTCAGTGAACTTTACAGAAACAATGGAGAATTTTATGCACATTTCAAGTAGGTGCTAATTGAAATGACATAATGAAATGAATAGACATTGTTTAAATTGGAGACAGGCTGGCTGGTTGAATAACTACAAGGCTTCTGACCTTTTTACAAAGTGCTCAGAGAAAGGTCACTCCTGTGTTTTGTTTACCTAAGACAACATCTTGACCAAGAAGAAGTCCTGTGGCTTGCTGAAGAAGGTGGGGGTTTTGCAAGAGAGGGAGTCACATGGACTTTCTAGCAATCTCAGTTGAAGAGAGAGAGAGGTGAGACCAAGCTCAACAAGCTCTGTCACCCAGTGTGCATGTGACACTGAAAGAGACTGAACAGTCACGGCTGAAACAAGCCAGGAAGAGATGGTTGGAAACATAAAGTTCCAGAGCAGTGGATGGCTGGAAGTGCTATCTGTCTGATGTTTCTCTTGGAATAAGGGGACACAAAGAAACTCTGTAGCAGCCTGAAAGAAAGGGGTTATCATCTTGAGAACCCTGATGGGGCAAGTTTGATCAGCAAGACATTGAGAAGTTAAAGTTTGATTCTATTTTCATGTTTAAAGATAATTAAAAACAATTTTTGTTTAAATAACTACTTGTCTTGGTGAATGTCTATTGCTGCTAGGTTTTGGGGTTCTTTGGGCTTGTAACACTCATTAATGCCGGCCTGCAGTGTCTAGTTTTGTTGAAGAAGTATCTGATTAATAGTTACATCTAATAATTTAGACAAGGCCATACATCTTGTATTAGGGCAGTGCAAATTCTCATTTGTCCTTCTTGCCTCTTCAGAGTGTTCTCAACATGCTGCAGTCAATGTATGCCAAATGGTTTCCTCCTTCTGATGCATTACCCTGGACCCCACTCGCTCCAGAGAACCTCATGATCCCAGATTTCCTACCAAGCCTCCAACAAGTTAGATTTGGTTTCTGTAAATTGATGAATGGGTGGCAGGAAGATCAGGGAGGAGTTAATGGGCATGGACTCTGATATATCCTGCTTCAGTCTTTTCTGATTTTTCCTTGAAGAAGGGCTCAGGCCCGAAACGTCAGCGATGTATCTTTGTCTACTTTAGATGCTGAAAAGACCAGTAAAGTTCCTCCAGCATTTTGTTGTGTTTATGTGCATACAAGGGTTACAAGGGAATAGGTAGGGCAATAGGATTGCTGTTGACTTGGTGTATACTCAATAGACCAAATTAATCCCTTTTTAGTTGTGGGAATATATAAAAATCATGATAATGTTGACCAGTCAGGAATGTATACTGTTCCTTCAAGCCCACTGTTTGGTGCCAGACATTTTTATGCCCACATTTAGGCTCCGGACATTTTGGCCTGTTGCTGCATTCATTCTCTGTTGGCCAAATCCGTCCTGCATCACTGGCAGAATTCCAGGGAAAGATTTGTACATGCACATTAGCATTGGAAATCTCCTGACACTGACTGTTGATAATGGAGTGGAAATTGTAAGACAAAGAACATCATAGCACAGAGGAGGCCCTTCAGCCCACAATATTGAACCTGAAATCGGAAGGAATAAGACAACACCGGGCAGCAGGATTGGCATAGTGGTTAGCTCAATGCCTTTACAGCGGCAGCAATCAGGATCGGGGTTCGAATGCACGATGACCGCAAGGAGTTTGTACGTTCTACTCATGTCTGCATGGGTTTTCCCTGAGGGCTCTGGTTTTCTCCCACCATTCATATCATACTGGGGGTTGTAGGTTAATTGGATTTAAATTGGGCAGCATGAACTCATGAGCCGAAATGGCCTGTTACTGTGTTGTATGTCTACATTTAAATTAAAAAAACATTACTAAAGATCTTGCAATTGGCTGTTTGTTCTAGGTTTTATTACTGAAAGAAGAAGTAACTCTTTGTCAAGGCAATAGATTTGCTGTGTATTTTTAGACCTGTCACTTAAATGACCACCAGTCACACTTCTTGATTCAGCAGGTGTGGCAACTCATGTTCATCCCCATATCTTGATGAAGGGCTCAAGCCAGAAACATTGGTTATGTATCTTTATTTTTGCTCTGTTTGACCTGCTGAGTTTCTCCAGCATTGTGTTTTTACTTCGATCACAGTGTCTGCAGACACCGGCTTTTTTACTTCATCCATAATAAAATCTGCTAAACTCTGGCTGACCTTGGTCACCTTCTTCCATTGTGAGGTAACCAATGTAGTTTCCCAGGTTGCCAAGTGTGGCTGCCTTGCAGCCACATCAATCCAGGCTTGGTCTGACACGCGCAGTGTTTGCTTTTTCTCTCTGCGACCCCAACGGGTTTCTTCCTGGTCCATCCACACCTCAAGGATGCGCACAAACCAATCTGACCACTAAGAATGGTAGGTGGTTAAAGAATCAAATGGAGGTCAATGGGTATCTCAGCGAGACAGGGAAGAAAAGGAACTGGTGAATAGGACTGATGGAATTGCAAAGATGGGCCGATTGGCCCCTTTCTGTGCTGTACTGTAAAGTCAAGTTATGCCATCTGAAAGTTTAATATTATCTAAAACAAGTCAATTATCTGTGGAGAAAAAAGCCTTGGAGGTTGCTTTGGTCACTGATCTCCTCCTTCCCAGTTGACTCTTCCTGGTATTCACTTTAACTATACTATTCATGCAAAACTTGTTGAAATACCTGTTCCAAGTCCATGTTCATCCATCCACCTCAGAGCACAGCTCAGTTATTCCATCAAAGAAAATCTCTATTAGGTTAACTAGAAGTACTCAACCTTTCACCAAACCCTGCTGGCTCTTCCTAATCAGTTTATACTTGCCAAGTGTTCACTTACTCCGATCCTGATGATGAATTCTTGCAATTTTCCCCACTACTGACGCTAGACTAATTGACCTGTAGTCATTTTGCTTTTTTTCCCCCCCTTTTTTCTTCTCTTTAAAATAATTGTTATTTTGATGAGCAATCCCGTGATTCACTTTTGTATCAGCAATGGCCATGGTCTGTGAATTCTATGGCTCGTTGAGTTGATGGAAGCTCTGGATAAGGCTGTTTTTTTTTGCCTTAGGTTTTGCAGTTTGGACTCAGTCAAAGAGGTCTTGGTGACATAATTCTTTTCAATAAAACTGACCACAAGCTGAAAGAGCTATCAGGATGGAGAATGCATCCTACAAATTCAAATTTCAGTTTTGGGAAAATCAAATTATTCATGTGGGATATATTAGCATAATTTGGTTTGCTGCAGTGTTTTATTAAAAGATGTTGTCAATGTACATGTTTATGAAAGGGAAACTAATTTTTGAACTATAGAGGTCCAAAGGGAATGGGTTTGCAGGCTCAGTTTTAAAAATATATTTTCAAATGTTTTACTGAATTTGGAATTAAGAGCTAACTAGCTGGTGAAGATGATAACCTGCCTGGCTGAAGACATAGAGGTTACCCCTCTACATTCTGGAACTGTTCAAAATGAAAGGAGGCTAGTAGCAACCTGTTCTAAGAACAACGTGACCTATAATTTAGTTTTAATAATCACAAGAATGGTAGAATATATTTTTTAAAACCTTTAAGATATGGATGTTTGACTGTAATTCAAAGTGTACTGCTTATTCCTGGTTACTCCAGGAATACAAACTAACCGTGTGTTGTGGTGATACTGTACCATAGTCACATATAATTAGGAAGTGTGTGGCTGCACCTTGCTTCAACGACATCAGTGAAACTGTGCAGTTTGCAACAATCTAGATAATCTTCTATGTTCTTTTATTCAGTACCAACCTACAGATTTAAGTCAATTAATTTTTCCAATATACTCTGGTAGATTTGGCATTGTTAGAAAACAGCCAGTTTTTCCAATCAGAGCAAGAGAATCCAATCTTGGAGGTTACAATAGGTTCAAGGAGAGAGGGGAAAAGGTTTAAAAGGGATCTGAGGGGCAACTTTTTCTACATAGCAGATGGTAAATATGTGGACCAAACTATCAGAGGAAGTTACAAGGTTTGTATAATTATGCCATTTAAAAGACATTTGGACAGTTATGTGAATAGGCAAGGTTTAGAGAAATATGGAAGCAAATGACACTAGTTCAGATAGACAACTTGGTTGTCATGGTCGAGTTGGATTGAAGGGCTTGTTTCATTACTGTTTAGCTCTATGACTATGAGTTCAGCAGCAAAATCTCAAAGATATATATTTTCAGCCACTATTAAAGGCTTAATGTAATAGGCACTGGAAAAATGCTGGGTTGAAGCTCCTCGAAGCCTACCCAACAATCTGTGTCTCATTTATTTGGAAATGCACCAAATATTTGCACATCATCCCCAGATTAAGCTCCCTTTTTTTTGAGACAGGCTGATAAAGCTGGGTGTTCACATGAAAATCTGACAATTGGACTATTTCCTTCCTCTTAATGCAAAGTCTCAACTAAAAATGCAAATCTCCCTCTGCCTGCACAGATGGTGCCTGGTCCACTGAATATCTCCTGTGGTTTGCTTTTGCTCCAAATGACAGCATTTGTAGTCTCTTGTGCCTCCATATAAAAATGTAGAACATTCAAGCAGAGTATGGGCCCTTCGACCTACCAGGTTGCTCTGACCTATAAAAACCTACTCCACCATCAATCTAACCCTTCCCAACTTCACAGACTATAACACCAATTTTTATTACATTAATGTCCTATGTAAGAGTGTTTTACGTGTCCCTATTGTACCAGCCTCCATCACCACCACCCCTGGCAATACATTCCAGGCACACACTCTTCTCTGTGTAAAGAAAATTTACCTTCAATATCTCCACTAAACTTCCCTCCACTCACCTTAAAGAGATGCCCTTTGATATTGGCCAATGCTACTCTGGGGGGACAAAAGATATTGGCTCTCCACCCCATCTATTCTTGAAATAATGTGATGCACTTCGGTTAAGTCACCTCTAATCTTCAGTGATGAAGGGAAAGACTTGATTTTCCTTTTCCAACTGTGCTCTGGAAAGGTTTAATTGTTGCAAATAATAGCTTCCTGAAAGTAAATGTCTCACTCACTTTGGAAACATTTAAGTTGTCATGCCACCTTTTGGGAAAGTGGCCATGGATTGTGCTGGATTGAATTAACTATTGTCCTTGATGAGTCTCACAAAGGAGATTTGGTTTTGCCAACAGCTAATTAAGATCCTCAGGAACAGGTAACACAAGGAACTCTGTAATTGCAATTTAGTGTTGCAGTCATACAACGTCCACATTAACTTTAATGGGCAATAAATAATTTAGAGGCTCAAGTTGCATTCTTAATATTCAAAGCCAGACTCCTATTTATTTTAGATCACTAATAGGTCCTACTTATATGCTGATAAAGTAAGAAAGGTGGTATAGATCAGCATTATAAATAAATAATGTTGAGAGCAGTGGCTTCAATTTGGCCAAAAAGATAAAAGGTCATTTATAGATCTTTACTTTTTCATTGTTAATTCATTGAAGGGTAATTGGTTTATAATTAGCTCCAATAAGTTAAGCAGATATGTGAAAGAGTACTGCAGGATGATGATAATCCAAACATACGCCATGTAGCCAAGTAAAGATGCAATCTATATTCACTTAGGACCTCGTACATCCTTAATACTCTAAAATTACAAAGCACTTTGGAACCGTAATCCCTCTTGTAAGATAATGAGGGGTCGCAATCCAGTCAGTCCCACCATCTACAGTGAGATTATTATTAAGATTTTAATAGAAGAATAAATGTTGCCATTGGTGTTATAAGATCCTGAAATATTCAAGTTGTAGTCAAGTGTTAAGTGCAGAATCTAAGTACTGACTACTCTTTGAAATAAGTACCAATGACGCTACTTTTAACAGAAGGGTATGCTATATTCCAAGAGTCAATATTTAACCTTCGTGATCCCTCATTAAAACATGATCTCTGGACATTTGCTCATTCTTTTCATGATGAGCCAGAATAAGATGAAGTCAAGCATAACAAATGTTGTTGCAACTGATGGAAGTTAGTCATTTTTGTTAATCAATATTTATGTGGAAGTATTGTTTTCAGTATTCATAACAGCTTCATTTAAACTGTTCTCAGTGGGTTGTTTGAGTTTCGATAATAGCAAATTGTCAAAAAATTAATATTAGCACTCACTTTGTCTTTGCATTAATTACATGGATTGCATAGGTGACCACAAAGCTACCAACTGCAAATGCTGGGAGTCTGAAATGGAACCAGCAAAGGGCAGGAAATACTCATGACATCAGGCAGCATCAATGAAAAGAGAAACAGGGTTGATGTTTCAAGTCAGTGACATCAGAACTGAAAGGTCATTGACCTGAAATATTGACTCAATGTCTAAGACCACTGATGTTGTCTGACCTGCAGAGAACTCCAGTAATTTCTGATTTTTTTTTATATTAAGGGTATCAGGGATGTTAGGTTCAGGCAAATACTGAGAAACAAGATCAGCTGTGAATGAATGAAACTGGCAAAAATGAGTGAAAGGCCTCCGTTAATTTCTTGTGTCGTTTCATCATTGTTGTATTATTGGACATCATCTATTGATTAGTGCATTTATTTTCACAAAGAACATTGACAGTCCAATGAATGTGATCCTTGGTCTGTGAATGAGAACCAATGCTGTTTTACCTCCTGTGCTCCTGTTCACAGCTCCAGAACATGGTTTGAGAGGCAAATGTATGGACCCTTTTCTGTAATCAATCTCCAGTTGCTATTTCTCCCAGCATTATCTAGTCAGCTGCATAACAGCTGGAACGAGAGGAAAGTGTAATGCTAGAGGCCTCCAAATAGCTAGCAAAAGATTGATGAGTAGACATTTTATGGAAACATCTAAAAGCAACAATGTGGTCGTCATTGGGGACATTAATTGTCTCAATATTAATTAGAACTCAGGCTTAGACAGGACAGAATTTGCTAGGGGTATCCAGGAGGGGTTTTGACTCAAAGTGTAGATATTCCCACAAGGAAAGAATCCAGCCTGGACCCTATAGTAACCTGGTCACATGACTGGGGTTTCAATGGGAGAACATTGAGGGAGGAGTAGCAGAAAAGGATTAGAATGGACCTTAGAGGAAAGTGCTAAATTGGGGAAAGGCTAATTACAACAATACTAGGCAAGAGCTGGGGAGACTGAATTGAGAGCAGCTGTTATTTGGTGTCCACATCTGAGCAAGAGGGAGTCATTCAAAAACCATCTAGTCATAGCCCAGGACCATTGTATTCCTGTGAGGAAGCAAGACAAGGATGGCAAGGCTTGGGAACTCAGAGCTATTAGACATGTTGCAAATTTAGTCAAAAAAGAAAGAGAAGCAAATGTCAAATTTCGGAAACTGAAAGCAGACCTTTGAAAAATATAAAGGAGGAAGGAAAGAACCTAGTCAGGGAATCACAAGGGCAAAAGTTCAAATTTAATGTCACATTTGACATGGTACAGTGAGAACGATTTATTTCATGAGGAGTCCAGCAAGTCAACTACGACATGCAAAAGCAGTATAAGAACAAGAGCAATTAGTGTGTAGTGTTCAATGAAAAGATTAATTAGAGCCAAACAAGGGCAGCACGAGGTCACTATTCCCAGATAACCTTCATAGAACATAGAACAAAACTGCACAGTGCAAGCCCTTCACCCCTCAATGTTGTGCCAACCCATATATTCCTTCCAGAAAAAAAGTTCTAAACCCTCTATTTTCCATTCATTCATGAATCTCCCAAATTCCCCCAATGTTTTGGCTTCCACTGCTATTCCTGGCAAAGCATTCCAGGCTCACACTACTCTCTGTGAAAAAATAACCGCCCCCTGATGTCTCCCCTAAACTTCCCTCCCTTAACCATGTACATATGTCCTCGGGCATTTGCTGATCCAGCCCTTTGAAACAGGTGCTGACTCTCCACCCTATCTATGTCTCTCATAATCTTGTAGACCTCTATCAAGTCTTCTCACATCGGCGGGGGGGGGGGGGGGGTGGGGGGGTGGGCGTGCCATGTGATTGACGTGGGGCTAAATTTTGAATCCCTTCTATCTCCGTAAAAGTTTCAAAAAAGAGTTAAAAAGAAAATAGGAAGAAAAGCTATTGGAAAGCCTACAGAACAACTCATAATGCCACCTAGGAAGCATAAAACAATTGCTATTCTTCAAGAACTTGAAAAAGAAAAGGAAGCAGATAAAGAAGAGAGGCCTACCTTGAAGAAGGATCCTGGAGCTGTCTGGAAGGTAGGAGCTCATGAGGATAAGCCTGGATCTTGGGAGACCTTAGACTTTGCTGTGCAAGGTCTCCCCTGACAATGGCCACCTGCCATGGGAGAAGAAGTGACTCAGCGCATGTACGACTCCTCACGCATGCGCAAAGCTCAGAAAAAGATGGAGGCAATTTTTAAAAAGGCTCAAGAAGCCTCCAACTCCAGTGTTCAGGAAGAACAGGAAGAAGAGGAAATCTATGAAGAACAAAGAGTCTTCACTAAAAAACAAGAGAAAATAAAAGAGACATATCTACCACAGAAATGAAGAAATATATGGATACTTTTCAGCAAGTCTCTGGTGCATTGACAATGGAAATTACAAAAAGGTAATAAAAGTATAATTGAAAATAAGGGTTATACAAAAAAGGTGGAAAAATATTGTCGCAAATGGATAAAAAAAATTGAAGTGGTGGAAGAAAAAATTAAAGGGAATGAATTAGAAATTCAAAATATTGAAAAACAAGTGAAAAAAGTTCAAGCAGAAGCAGCTGCAAGAAAAGATCAACTAACTGAGAAAATTGATGTTGGAAAATTTCAGTAGAAGAAATAATATAAAAATTGTTGGACTTAAAGAAGGTGACAAAGGACAAGATAGGAGAGATTTTTGCAACATCGGATCCCGCAATCCTCGGGGGTAACTGAATTTCAAGGAGATATTGAGATTGAAAGAGCTCATAGAGCATTATGACCAAAACCACAAAGTGAGGGAAAATATCCTGGAACTGGCAGCAAAGCAAACATAAGAGAGGCAATCACCATTAATTTATAATGCAAATAAGATCTTCTTTTACCCTGATATGTTTTGATTTGTTGAAAAAAAGAAAAGAATTCAATGCTATTAAAAGTGTGTTATGGAAAAAAAGGTTATACTTTTGTTTTAAGATAACGGACAGTACTGAAGATTTTTGTTCCTGAAGGAAAATATAGATTTTTTTTCAGAACCCAATGAAGCAAAAGAGTTTGCAGATTCATTGCCTGAGAAAGAGAGATGAGAACTGGGTGATACTTGAAATGAGAGAAGACGCAGTAAGATTTCATCTGAGGATATAAAGTAGAAAATATATATTTTGAGAAAGAGAGTATTAGAGAGGAAAGTTCTTACCCTGTAGATCTATGCAAAACTGAAATTGATAGTTGTAGAGATTGAATAGATTGGAGGCAGTAAAAGACAGTATAATATTTCAAGGGAGTTAGTGGGGAGCATGAGTCTGACCTCTGAGGAGTCATGCGAGTGGGTGTGTTTTTGATCACAACTCCTACAGATCAGGGAAGTAAGAACATATTACTAATAATGTACGCCTATGGTGTAGGGGGAGTGGGTTTTATCTTTTGCTGTTTTTCTTTCCTTTTTTCTTACTAATATACCTAAATATAATAGCTATATTATGAATTATATTGTTAGCATTTTGAATGAGAGAGGAATGGTGGTGGAGAGATAAATGGTTAGGAGATTATGTGGAAGACTAGATGGCTGATAAATTGAATTTTATTAGTATTAATATTAATTGGATACAAAATCAAATAAAGTATAAAAAATATTAGAATATATGAAAAAAACTTAAAGTGCACATAGCTTTTCTTCAAGAAACACATTTGACAGAAAAGGAACACGAAAAATTAAAAAGAGACTGGGTAGGGACCATAGTAGTATCACCATTTAATTCATTTAACAGCAATATTGATAAATTAAAAAAACTACCCTTTAAAATACTGGATACTAGTATAGATGTAGCTGGGAGGTGCGTTATGGTAAATTGTCAGATCTAGTCAGAACAATGGACCCTAATGAATGTATATGAACCAAATGTAGATGATGGTAAATTTATGTCAGATGTTTTTATTCATTTATCTAATGCTAATGAAAAAGTTATACTGGGGGAGATTTTAATCTTGCTTTAGGTCCTTAATTAGATAGGTCAGGAGATAAAGTGACAAAAAATAAAGTAGCAAAAATGGTAAGAGATTTAATGAAAGATATGGACACAGTGGATATTTGGAGGAAAATTAATCCAAATGAAAGAGATTATTCCTTTTACTCTTTTCAATATAAAACATATTCACAAATAGATATGTTTCTAATTTCTACACAATTTCAATATAGAGTACAAAAGGTGGAATATCAAGCATAATTTTTATCAGATTAATTTTGTGAATTTTGTTGGAAGAAGAGCAAAAGATAGGTTATAGATGAAGGTTAAATATAACTTGATTGGAGAAAAAAGAATTTTGTGATTATATGAGGCAACAGATTTTTTTTCTTGAAACCAACAAAGATTCAGTTATGAGCAAGTTTATACTATGGGACTCTATGAAGGCATATTTAAAAGGTCAAATAATAATCTATACTTCTAAAGTAAAGAAAGATTATATGAAAGAGGTAGATCAGTTGGATAAAGAAATAATGAAATTGGAGAAGGAAATTCAAGAGAAGAAGAGAAAATTGTTCGAATCAAATAAATTTAAATTTAATTCAAAATGGACTTATAGAGTGGAGAGGGATATAATGAGATCAAGACAAAAATACGATGAGTTGGGTGAGAGGGATCATAAGGTTTTAGCATGGCAATAAATGCAACTAAGAAATCTTCGGGTCATATTACTTATAAAACACAGGAAATAAATGATAATTTTAAGGAATTTTATGCTGAACTTTATAATTGAGAATCTATGAAAGATAATAAAATAAAAGATTATTTGAGACAAGCTAAACTGACTGTGTTAAAGGAAGATTAAAACTTAAAGTTGTCTGAAAATTCTCCTGAAATAGAAGTTTGTGAGTCCCTAATGTCTTTACAAACTAATAAGGCACCAGGTGAAGATGGTTTTCCACCAGAATTTTATAAAGAGTTTAAGGAGTTATTAATGCCTGTACTAATGGAGGTATTGGACCCAAATGAAAAAGGTACATGATTTATCAGAATCATTTGATACAACATTAATAACAGTGATTCCAAAGAAAGGGAAAGATTGTTTACAACCTTCTTCATATAGACCTATATCATTATTAAATACAGATTACAAAATTTTATCAATAGGTTAGCTAAATTTTTGCCAAAATTAATAAATATGGATCAAACTGGTTTTATTAGCAATAGAAGAGTGGCAGATAATATTGTTAAATTTTTAAGTTTGATAAATATAGCACAAAATAAAAGATGCCAGGGTGGCGGTAGCATTTGATAGATTGGAATGGGACATTTTACATGAAACGCTTAATGCTTTTGGCATCCCAAATACTTATATAAATTGGATAAAGGCATTATATGATCAGCCAAAAGCAAAAGTGATTACAAATAAACAAATATCAAAATCTTTTTTGTTAGAAAGGTCTTCTAGGCAAGGTTGCCAATCATGACCTTTTTTTATTTGCATATTCAATGGAGCCATTAGCAGAAATAATTAGAACTGATCAATAAATTAAAGGTTTTGAAGTAGGTCATAAAAATCATAAAATTAGTTTATTTGTAGATGATGTTATAGTAATTTTAATGAGACCAGAAATATCTTTAAATAAGTTGAATGAGATATTAAAATAATATGGACTAGTATCAGGTTATAAAGTCAATGTTGACAAAAGTGAGGTGATGCCTGTGGTGGATATGGATTATTCTCAGTGTAAAAGATGACAAAGTTTAAATGGCAAAATGATGCAATTAAATATTTGAGAATAAAAATTAATAGAAATATTAATAATTTGTTGTTTAATCATTTGCCATTATTTAAAAAGTTGAAAGAGGATTTGAGAAGATGGAAAGATTTACCAATAATATTAATAGGATGAGTAAATTGTATTAAAATGGATATTTTTCTGAGATTACAATATTTTTGAGTCATTAACTAGTCATGTACCAGAATCATTCTTTCGAGTTTGAATAAAATAATACGAGAGTTTATTTGGAAAGGCAAGATATCAAGAATTGGTTTGGAAAAATTAATGTGGAAGTTTGATCAGGGAGGACTGAGATTACCAAATTTTAAGAATTATTTCAAAGCAGCTCAATTGAGATTTTGGTCCTCCTGTTATCAATGGGGTGAAAAAGCAGATTGGGTTCAGATTGAAATGAATAAATTGTAAAATTTATCCCAGAGCAAATTCTGTATAAATGAAATAGTGAATTGTTCAAAGGAGCTAAGGAGACATTAGTTTTAAAGCATTTATTCAAAATATGGAATGAAATCATATTGAGAGAGGAATTAAAAATTATCCATTACTAAAAAATGTTGTTAAAACAAAATCAACTTCTTCCTTTTACTTTGAATAATTCTTTATTTGATAATTGGTCTAGTAAAGGAATATAGAGGATAAAAGATTGTCTTTTAGGATTTTTTTAAAAAATTGACCAATTAAAAGATAAATGCAGTATGCATAACAATATTTTTTTTCATATTATCAATTAAAAAGTATTTTAAAAAGAAATTTGGATTAGATTTGAGGCTTCCAAAATGGAGTCAATTTGAAGATATAATAATAGATACATTTATGGTCAAGAAATTTATTACTAATATGTATTTAAAATTACAAGAAACCACAAAGAAAAGATTTATATAAATCAAAAATGCGATGGAAGAAAGATTTAAATTTACAAGTTCAAGAGGAAATATGGTCAAAATTGTGTCAAGAAAGTGTTACGAATATAATTAATGCTGGATACCAAATGGTTCAATATAATTTTCTCCATCAGTTATATTATACTCCATATAAATTAAATGGACTTAACTCTAATTACTTTAATAAGTGCTTTTGATGCACAGAAGAAATAGGGATTTTTTTTTACATTCAGGGTGGTCTTGTGATAAAGTGGAACGGTTTTGGAATGATTTGAGTCTATTATGACAAATTATGAAGATAAGGATCCAAGAATTTTTCAACTTCGGGATATATATGAAAAGGATGTACAACTGAAATTGGATAAATGCCAAGAAAAAGTTTTAAGTAGAGCAATAGCGGTTGCAAAGAAATATATAACGATAACATGGAGTTGAAAATGAAGTGTTATTAAACTAGGTGGCACAGTGAAATGCAAAATGGTATTCCCTTAGAAAAAAAAAACATTTAGTTTAAGAAATTGAGTTGAAATTTTTTTATGGTATTTTTAAGCCATATATGGATTTTATGAATAAATTTCTGTCTACCTTATCCACTCCTCCCAATTAGAAATTAATACTAATAATGCTATTGTATATGTAGTAGTAGGTGTTTCTTTTCTCTCCTTTATTTCATACATTAGGGAGGGAGGGGGTTGTGCAGAAAATTTAAAAGATTTTTTTATACCACTATGTATGATCAAATGATTAATACTGTATTCATTGAATTTTTTTTGTTTGATCAATAAAATTTTCAAAGAAAATGGTCTTTTCTCATCCTTCTACGCTCCAAAGTGAAAAGTCCAAGCTCTGCTAACTTGTTTCCCAATGCAAGCAGCATGATGGTAAATTTCCTCTGCATCCTCTCCATAGCTTTATGATTTCCTGGAGTGTTGAAGGCTGAAGGGAGACTGAGACAAGTTTATGAAATTATCAAATGCACTGATTGGGTGGGTGGTCAGAGACCTTTTCTACAAGCTTAAAATATCTGATACTAGAGGACATAAATTTAAGGTGAGAAGGATAAACTTTGAAGGAAATTAGTAAGACAAGTTTTTCATACAGAGAATGGGAGAGGCCTGGACTGTAATGACAGTGGAATTGGCGGAAACAGATAAGACAGAAACGTTAACTGGTATTATGACAGAGACATGATCAGGCAAAGAATTGAGGGATGGATATAGGCAGGACGGACATCACGGATGAAGGGGCTTTTCCTATACTGCATCCTTCCACAACCTATGTACTTTTATTACCTCAAGATCATCTCTCCTCTTTTCATCTAAGAATAGCAAGAAAAATATGCTTTCATATTATCTGAACATGAAAGTTTGCAGATCCTGTAATTGGAGCTCAGGCCTGCAATGTTAGTTATACATCTGAACCTCCTATGGACTCTGCGAGACCAGCTGGGTTCCTCCAGCATTTCCATGTTTTATATTATATTGTCTACCTGGGTCACATCACACACCTTTCACAGAATGTAAAGAAAAATGCATTCACAACATTCCTTTAATACTTTGCAAATATGAACATTAATAAATTTGGATTAACTGATTTCATTCTTTTTTTGCAGAGTGTTTTTACGAGCCATTAACAAGTTTGCAGAAATAATGAACCAACGATTTTTGGAGAACATGAATTTTGAGCAACAGGTAAGAAAGAGCCTGTTGTAGCAAGTGCAAGCTCAGGAACCCAGTCTGAATTGACATTTGCAAAGCCATCCCTCATGTCATGGTGGCTCACTGCTGGGTGACCAGATGACAACACGGTGAACTTAATGTTAAAGAAAATGCCCTTCCATTTATGGATTTTAATGAAAAGCATTAAGCTGAATAGGATTAGCTAGGTTTGGTCAAAGAAGATGAAGTTAAGAATATGAGTTGATTTTTTTTTAATGCTCAAGGTAAATCACAAAATTCTGTAGAAATCGTGGTTGAAGTAGAAACACAAGATGCTGGAGAAGCTCAGCAGGTCGAACAGTGTCCTCTATGTAGCAAAGGCAAAGATACCGAACCGACATATCGGGCTGGAGCCCTTCAGAGCTGAGGGCCGTGAGAAATAGATTGTCCACTTCAGACCAAAATATTTACAATGATGTTAGTATTTGGTTAAGTTAGCGAGAAGAAACCCTCTTCAGTGGCAAGTGATCACGATTGAACCAAAACAGCAAGGAAAGAGTGTTACTTTGCAGCGTGAATTGTTGTACATGTTATGGCTTGAAAAATGGCTGGAATCAGATTCAGTCACAGCTTTTGAAATGAAATTGGCCACACAGAAATATTGGAGGTTGTATTGAAAGAGATTAGATACTATATTTCAAAATTGCCCAAAATTTAGATCAGAATAGCTTTCCCTGTTGTAATATTTAAAAAGTCAATGAATTATTTTCAGCCAAAACTGTCACTGCATTCTCAAAGAATCTAAATGTACAATAAAGTCCAAAGTAAGAATACCTCATTTAAAGAAAGAATAGCCAGCTTTCATTTACATAGCACCTTTAACAGACTCAGGTCCTCAAAACCGATTATTTACTCCTCAGAGTCTATTTGCATTTGGAGGGTAGAAAACATGGCAGTTAATTAATCAACTGAAAGTTCCAGCATCAAGCAATGGGGTAGTGACCAGATAAATTGTTTTAATATTGTTGGTTGATGTATAATTATTCTAAAACAGTGGTTTTCAAACTTTTTCTTTCCACTCACATGCCACCTTAAGCAATCCCTTACTAATCACAGAGCACTTATGGCAAAGGGAATACTTAAAGTGGGATGTGAGTGGAAAGAAAAAAGTCGAGAAGCACTGTTCTAGGAGAAACTCCCTGCTCACCTCAGAAGTAGTGCCACGGACTCTGCAACCAAGCAGACTTTGATTAGGAATCACAGCTCTCGGATATTCAGAGCTCACTGAGTACCATAATAAAGTGATGCAAAGATTATAAGCACACATGTCTGTAGCAGGTTCTGGGACCATTACCTGAGTGCTAATGACAAGGATTTGTGGCTGCTTTGTGAAACCTATAGTCGGTTAATCATGCTTTGAAAGGAAACTCTGATCTACTGAAGCAGTTTTCCATTTATCCCCAAGAGGTGGAAGAAGGCTGGGGTTACCTAGGCCATCTGGTTCTCTGAATTGCTCATCAAAAGACTGTAGATCACAATGGGACAGTGAGAGAGACTTCTCCCAGGCATCACTCACAGGGGATTTCCCTTGTGGAACTCTCAAAATCCTCTCATTCAAAATAATGAAGCATGTCATAATTGGATTAGACCAAATCATTTGAGAAGATTTCTTGAAAGAAAGTGACATCGGGAGGAGCATAACTTTACACATCAGGAGTGGTTATTCTGGTTGGTAGGTTAGTTGGGTGCTAAAAAAAGAGGCCAAGTGGAGGAGAATAGGAAGGGTGTGGTAATGAGCATGCAAAAGAGGATAGGTTACAAGGAAATGCATGGAATAGGATTGGTGGGATTGTTACGAGAGTCAGCATCAAGTTGATGGGCTAGATACCCCTTCTGTTGTAAGGAAAGACAGAAATATGTGTGAAATAGGGTGACACCACATCGAGGGGTAGATTAAAGGTAATGCAATGACATAATAGTCAGCATCAACTCAATGATACAAAAGGGAAGGAAAGGCAGGAATGTATAAGGGAAAGGAAGAGGAATAGATGGAAGGTGGTGATGTTTTCTGAGATTTGAAATCCTGCTTTGAATGAGAAGTGATGTGATAAACTCCGATTTCAATTCAGGAAGAATACAAGAAGGAAAATGTTTGTCTCAAGGAGAACTAGCAGAATGCCCTGGTATTTCCAGAGAGGAAAGTAGGACAGGTCAGGAGGAATGATGGCTAGAAATCCTGAGCTTCAGGTTCCTTGGAGAATCTGAATTAAAAAACAGAAAATCTTGAGATTATTCAACAAGCCAGACAGGTGGGGAGAGAAATGAAGCTTCAAGTTGATGCTCTTTAACCAAGGAACATTTGGACAGTGAATAAATTTTAAGTTACCAATAAAGTGGGGAAGGGGCAAAGGAGCACAAAAGGACAGAGTTGAGACCAGGAGAGATGGGACAAGGCAATGGTAATGATACCAACTGGGCAAGGGGAGAAAAGGATAGTAAACATAAAATGTGAAATTGGGGGAAAGCAAATAAATCAAATCTAAAATACAAGAAGAGGAGAGAAAGAAATAAATAAAATTCAGAATTATTAAATGTTTCTCAGACGACCTCTTGGTCTAAACTTAGGAAATCCTAAGATAAAACTTTATTCTGTTTCCCAACCAGATAGCTTCCAAATGAAAGACCGAGTAATCTTCCATTTAGTAAGCCTGTGGTGTTAGGAAAGACCATGACGGTGATGATGAGGCAGGGGACAACCTTAAGGGGTGAGTTGGAGAACAGCAGTGATAAATTAGGGAGAGGTTGGGGATAGATCATGGAGGATTGTTGGGAGGTGCTCCGTGTAGACCTAAGGGTCCAGATGGATATGCATAGATGTGTTGGAGGTGATCACAGTGGGGGAGAGAGGTGGGTGAGGGAATGTGGTTAGAGGGATCAAAAGTGGTGAAAAGCATTGACTAGTTGGCTGAGGAAAGTTTGCTGTGGTTACTTCAGGCTGGAGGAGGGTGAGCAGATGACAATTGACATGTGGGGAGATTACCATGAGGAGGTATCGCAAGTCGAAGGAGGGAACACAACACAAGTGAGATAAGAACAATCAAAAATGGGGTAACTTTCGACAAAATGAGGACTGACAAAGCATCAGGCCTTTATGGTTCCCGTGCTGTGGTATGAGAAAAAACTAGGGAGGAAATTGGAGATGCTGTAGTTACGATTTTCCAAATTGACTCATGATTCAGAATGGTCCCCTTGGACTGCACAGGGGAAGGGAAAAGAAGATAATGGATATCAGAGGATCATATATGTGGCACCCATTCTGGCAGCAGTATGACAAAGCCTTAAAATAGAAAGTGAAAACAGTGGCCACACTGACCAGGTTGGTCACATCTGTGGGGAGCAAAACAGAGTCAACGTTTCAGATCAAAGACCCTTGGATCTGAAACATAAACGCTGTTTCTCTTCCCACAAAATCGATCTGACAGGTTGAGTACTTTCAGTTTTGATTTTGGGTACACAGCATCCACTGATTATTTTAAATTTTCACAACAAACCTGATTAGATTTCCTCAGTAAGTCACTAACATGATTCAATGCAGTTTGATATCATTTGTATAGATTTTTAGAGGATATTCATTAAATCCCCAAACAAAAGACTGTCAAAAGAAATAAAAAATATTGTTATTAAAAAAAAACATAAAAAATTATGTTATCCCATTAACATAAGTAGAAAATTGGCTGGAAGCTCGAGATTAAAAAATGCTACCAAATTGCTAACATTGATTGACAGAGCATCTCTGGAACTTCAACTTTTCAATAAATGCACAATATTGCTGGAGAAACTCAGCAGGTCTCGCAACATCCATAGGAGGGAAAGATATGTGACCATTGTTTCAGGTCTGAGCCCTTCAGCAAGATATGAGCAAAAAGCAGGCATGCATCTGAATAAAAATGTCGTGGGGGGGGTGGTGAGGGAGACAGGTGGAGGAGAAAAGGCCAACAACCAAGATGTCTGATAGAAACTACCAGTAATCACAGAGACTGGGCAAAGGGAACGATAGGCTTTAATATACAAAAGAATCTTGCTGGCCTGGATCCAGGTATAAGAATGGAGGGAAGGGAGAGGTGGCTCGACCTTTATGGCCCAGGAGCAGGGTGGGGACATCATAGGGAATGAGTCACCAGTGGGTGGGCCAGCCCCATATATACAGTAGTCAACAATAGCCTCTACAATGGAGGAAACATAGCACCACAATGCCATATGTGGATGGGAAGGCAGTGGAGAAAAGCTGAGTGTCGGTCAGGGAACAGGGGTAACTCTGTGAATGCAGAGCCAGAAGAAAGGAGACCAAGGGATCGAGAAAGATAGGGACACAAGGGGATGGGAAGTGGAGGAAAACAGACAGAGGGATGTGGAGAGAAAAGATGGGGGTTGTAGAAACCGGAGCTTGATGTTAATACCATCCTGTTGGATGGTGTCCAGTCAGAATGCAGGGTTTTTTCCTCCAATTTGCAGGTAGTCTCAGTTTGGCAGTGCTGGAGATCATGGGCAGACATGTTGCCATTGAAATGAGGCATGGAATTGAAATGCCACTGGGATATTCCTGCTATTACAGTGGACAGAGTGGAAGTGCTTAATGATGTGATCTCCCAGTCTGCCTTCAGTCTATCCGACGAAGAAGGGCACAACGGGAACACTAGGTGCAGTAGATGACCTCTGCAGATTCACATGTGATGTGCCGCTTGACTCGGAAGGATTGTTTGGTTTTTTCTCACAGCTTAATGAAGGGTTGGTACTGTACAGAATTATTGCCTCCTCTGGATGCAGTTGGACCTGTTGAGTCTCTCCAGCAATTTTATGTATTTGTTAAACATCTGCAAACTCTCTTGTTTTAGTTAACATTTCAATCCAACAGTAGATAAAAGTAAAGGTAAAGGTTTCATTATTGTCATGTAATATTACATTTAGAATGTAATATACATGAAAATGTTTAACATTTGTCTATCAAAAGGCAGATGGGGTGGGGGTTGGTGGGGGGGGGGAGTCACTACTTTGTCCAGCGCTCCTCACAGAAACCAACAGCACCTGCTGTTCCTTTGCAGTCTTCCTTCCTTGTACTGCTTAGCTTCTTAGATCAGACAATCCCTCGCGTATTCAGGCTATGAGGTACACGTTTTAAACGAAAGAATAGAGAGAGATGAAGGAAGAGAGAGTCTGCTATTGATAACAATTTCAGAAGTGTAGTAGAAGCAGCCGGACAATAGGAATGAGAATCGATAGATTGAGGTACTTGTGGAAGGATCTGACTGCACTGAAGAGAATGGAGATATGATTCAATAGGATTGGATGACTTCAGTTATGGGGTGTGATTTGATAGGCTGGCTTGTTTTCCCAGGAGTGAAGGGGGCAGATCAAATTATGGAAGCTATGGACAAGGTTGATCGTCATAATCTTATTTTTTCTCACGATGGAGGATACCAAAAACAAGAGGGCATTGTTTAACATGAAAAAAAAAGATCTGAGGGGATCGAGTGGTTGATATCTGAAATGTGCTGCTGGAGGAGGTGGTAGAACCAGATACAATCACCATAGACACTTAAGGAGTCAAAGCATTGAAGGATACAGACTTTATGTGGGCTAATGGGGCATGCATCTAGGCAAAATAGTCAGATGGCCTGAAGAACCTGGTAGGCCTCTCTGAGTCTTTGACATGGAGGTGAGCAGAAATAAGAAATTCCTCCCACAAAATCTTTTAAAACCAGGTCAATTAAAAATTTCAAAACCAAAACAAATATTTGACAAGTAATAATATTAAAGATCCACTTTAAATGCCTAAGACACAGACACCCAACATATGATCATGGAGAACCCCAGTGTTTACACTACAGGTTCTCTCTAAGAAGCATGTCTCATTGAAAGTTGAATGGATCAGCACTGTTCCTGTGGTCTTCTTTGAATTCTGACTGAATTTCTTTGTCTTCTCATTATAAAAGAATAATTCTGACAGTGGTTCAAAATATAAAGATCTTAAATATAAAGCACATAAAATAGAAATAATGGCACGATTAGGTTGATGTGATCTTGAATATATTAAATGTTTTATTATATTGTTTAAAAATACCCACTTTTTTCTTAATAATTAAAATGCCAGGCTGGGCCATAACATTGAATTATTATTTAAGTCGTGATAGGCTTTGATGTATTATGACATTTTTATTAGTTTTATGTTTGATTTAAACTTTATTTTTCTCTGTAGCTGTGGAATAACTATTTTCTTCTGGCTGTGGTTTTCATTACCCAAGATTCGCTGCAGCTGGAACACTATTCCCAAGCTAAATGCGCCAAGATCTTGAACAAGTAAGAACTCTAATGGTTTGTTGTTTGCTCCTGGATAACTCCATTAATAATTAGAAAAGCCATGCAGTCTCAAATCTTATCACCCTAGAGCAACGGAGGTTAAGGAGTGACTGGATAGAGGTGTACAAAATGATGAGGGGCAGAGATTGTGTGAATGGCCAGTGGCTTTTTTCCAGGGCTGAAATAGCTAACATGAGGGGGAATCATTTTAATGAGTTTAGAAATACAGAGGAATGTAAGAGGTAAGTTTTACGCACAGAGAGTGATGGGTGCATGGAATGTGCTGCTGGCAATGGTGGTAGGGGCATGTACAATAAGATCGTTTAACGGACAATTAGATATCTATGTGCAACGGAGAAAATGGAGAGTTATGAAGTTGGGAAATTCTAGGTAGTGTAGCTTATTAGTAAGGCACAACACTGTTGGCCAAAGGGGCCTTCTGTGCTGTAGATTTCTATGTTCTGCATATAATGAAGAATACAAGATTCTCTAGACAATCATTGCTTCAGAAACCCAATTCCATCTACTTATGTAATCCTTAATTTACTAATTTATCCTATTTTAGTGTTTTATTCTATTGGTGGTTGAAAAGCATTGTCCTCTTTGTAACAGGCTATCACAATGAACTGTTAATCCACTCCCTCCCCTAGCTGCCTATTCTCATCCTCCACATTCTGTAATCCCAGCTCCTCCAAATCTCTGGTTGCTCTGCACTTTTGCTTTGATGAGCTAAATGGGCATTTTCTCCTCCTATATCTCCAATTTAACATTTTCATTCACTTTCAAATCCATTCATAGCCTTGGCCCCATAAATCTCTCCCACTCCTGCATCGCCCTCAAGCTCTCTTCTACTTGCATGTCCTTCGATCCAACACCACATCCACGGTGAGCTGTCGTCAGACACTTTGCCCCACATGTTGAAGTTCCTCACAAAACCACACTACTTCTTAATCCACTGTTCCTTCTTTGATAACCTTCTTTAAAGTGAAACATCAACTTCCTTTTTACTTCCTATAGATGCTGCATGACCTGCTGAATTTCTCCAGCAATTTTGTGTGCTACACTTTAAAGCCAGTTGTTCTCAGTTTTTAATCATGAGCCTTCTGAATTCCTTCCTCTTGGGATGTTTTGTTGTTTTCACCACTGTAAAGTTTCTTGGGTTTTTTTTCCCAAAGCATGTTCTTGTTAGCTCTAACAAAGAACACCAAGTTCCTTAACTTAGAGAACATTCGGTGTTTCTCATCAGCGAATCTCACTGGAAAACAACCGCATGAGTCTTGTGAAATCTCTACCACAAGGGTTGCAGAGGTGGGATCATGGGGTAGTTAAAGAGCAAGTATATTCATTTTGGAAAGATAGGTGAAAGAAGGGCAGTGGGGAATCAGTACAGGAGAGATGAATCCATGAGATCAGCCATAATCATATTCAGCCAGAGTGGGATACTCCTGCTCCAATTTTCATTTTATTATGAGTGATGGGGCATGGATTTGAACTTGTGCACCTGACCTACCAAGTATCAGACTAAGTTAAACTTAGAAAGCCTAGGCAGGGGCTCTATTTGGCGATGACTCTCCCCTGTCTATTCACTCTCCATTGGGAGAGCTTTTGAAAATATATTTTCTCACTTGGTGATTAAGCCAGACACTGCAGCATTCGTTTCTGCTCACATCAAGAATGTACACTCACTCCAGAGCTGATTCTAAGAAAATGTCACTTCAAAATAGTGTCTCCTCGGCAAGCAGTTATTTCATGGCACTCAGAAGGGACTTGCAAAAGTTGATTGGATGTAGCTGTGAGCAGATTAAGGGATGCGTTGGATGTGGGATCCATTTGAATGTGAGGTGGAGAAAATTCAGGGACAATATGTTCCTGTTAGAGTGTATTATGTGTTTTTGTGTGTATGCCATAGCCTGGAGGGATGCTGTTTAGTCGAGTTTTATATGTGCAATCAAATTATAATAAACTTGAATTCAGAGGCTTTAGTCAGGAAAAAAAGAGGAATACATCAGATGCAGACAGCCAAATTCTTTGAGGATTTTAGGGATGTAGAGGTAAGTATCCAAAATATTCCATAAATGTATGAAGAGCAAAGGGAAACTCACAAGAGAATTTGTCCCCTTGAGGATCAATATGGCTGTCTGTGTGTGGAGCAATGGGAGATAGGGAAGATCTTAAATCAAATTTCAAAGTTTAGATTTGAAATATGACATCACATACAACCCTGAGATTCTTTTTCATGCAGCCCAGGCAGAATTTCTACTTATCGAAAGTGCAAAAAATCTACTCAATAAAGATACGTGTACATAAGTGAGAAATGTAAACAAATTGACTACAATACAAAAAAAAAACAAATATTCAGTCATAAATAATGTGCAAATTCAGGAAGGCAATTGAAAACTTGGGTGAATGGTGCACCAACAACAACTTCACACTCAATGTTACCAAATCCAAGGAGCTGATTGTATGTTTCAGGAAGGGAAAACCAGATGTGTTTGATCCATGATCATTGGGGGATCAGAGGTGGAGAGGGTGAGCAAATTTAAGTTCTTGTGAGTCATGATCTCAGAAGATCTTTCCTGAACTGAACACACAAATGGTATCATGAAGAAAGCACGTCAGTGCCTCTACCTCCTCGGGAGTTTGTGGACATTTGGTATGACATCAGAAACCCTAGCAAATTTCTACAGATTTGTGACAGAAAATGTGCAGACTGGCTGCATCACGCTCTGGTGTGGGGACACCAATACGCTTGAACATAAATCCTGGAAATGTTAGTGGACAGCACAGGACATCACAGCTAAAACCATCCGAGAATATCTGCATGGACAGCAGCAACAATCATCAGGGATCCACACCACCCAGCATACGCTCTGTTCTCACTGCTACATCAGGAAGGAGGTATAGGTGCCATGAGACTCACACCACCAGGCTCAGGAAGAGCTGCTACCCCTCCACCATCAGACTCCTCATCGACAAACTCTATCAGATACTCAGTTTGTTTACATTCTTATTTGTTTACATGTGAACGTTGAGTCAGTTTTTTTTGCACTGCCAATATGTGTAAATTCTGCTTCACCCGCAGAATAAAGCACCTCAGGATTATATGTGATGTCATGAATATACCTTGACAATAAAACTAAATCCTGAAATCTGATCATTAGGTAACAACCCTGTTTTTCCCCATGTGTTGTTCTATAATGAGTCTTTTAGAGTTGGGTGGGAAACACGGAGAGAAAATGCTTGTGATTGTGGGACAAAGTGGAAGAAATATTTTTGCTGACAAATTTTGTCTATTATGCAGTTTAACTAATTGAAATGCTTTTTTTTCCAGGTATGGAGATATGAGGCGTCAGATTGGGTTTGATATTCGTGATATGTGGTACAAACTTGGTGAGTGAAAGGTTATGGCTTGGAAATTGGAACACAACATTTCTCCGCACTGCTTTATGCTACTTTAAAAATAATTGTTAAGCAAAATCAGAAAATCACTAACGATTCCACAATATCCATTATTTCTCTGATGAGCCCACAATGTGACAGATGCACGCACATAATGTGTAACGTGTGCCTCAAAGATATCTTCAGGATCTTTTGTCACACTTGCGATGTTGACCACCCACATGAAACAGATCTTTGTGGTATATGCGAGGCTCATTTTGGTCTTTGTGAGAATGCCCTGCATGAGAATGACAGAGGGCATTGACTCCAGCATTGCAGAACCCTTAAATGTTTATTCACATGTTTACTTAACTATGGTGATGGGTGCTCCTTCCATCAATTCATTAAACCCTCCCCACCCCATTCATTACCCTCACGCTTCTTCAAATGTGGCCGCAGCGCTCATTCCTTCAATTTTGTGCTGACCCCCACTTGCAGCAGTTACTCCCATTGATCTGATTTGGCTGTTAATATTCAAGTTCCACCCTCGACTAGTTAACGTCCAAATTCTCCCCAGCTACTTTGATGCAAACGCCAAGTCTTTCCTCCTTTCCTGACTGTGCACCTGCAAGAAATCTGATCTGTACTCAACAGATGGAAGGCCTCATCTACAATGCATGAATCTCCCCTGCTATAGAATTGTGTGGCATCAGATCCCTGAAGGAACATTCATTGCCCAAATGTGTTCCAATGGTTTGACACATCTTTCCAAGTAGCAAGCCTTGTAGCTTTTCAATAACCATTTACTGTTAATGTAGGGTCACTGTAGGACCTTTTTATAAAAATGATCTTTTCACTGAGTTTCCAATTAGCCATTCAAGTCACAAGAATATTTTCTGACACGTTAGACTTGACCTGACTACCACTGAGTAAGAAATGGGGAGAAACTCAATTAGAAGTCCTATTTCTGAACCACTTGGGCCAGGTTACTTGCCTCTTCTCATATCTTGTTCCCTTTCCATCTCAGTTGTTAGCCACTTATCCTTCAGGAAAGCATCCTTGACCATGTGGCAGGAAGATAGGATGTAAGTTATCTGTCATCTCTTCCCACTGATTAGAGTTCTCTGAATTAAGTCACACTTGATGGTTTGTACCTAGGACTCCTGAAACATTAGTTAACAACACTGGGGACGGAGGATGTAAGGTAAACAAATTAGGAACAAGGATAATGGACAATTCAAATCTATTCCAATAATTAGAGTAACACCAAGAGTGGGAGGAGATCAGCAGGTCAGGCCGCATCCATTGAAAGCAATAGATAGTCAATGTTTCCGGTTGGGACTCTTCATCAAGACTAAAGTGGCAAGGTGTGATGGCGAGGGTGGAAGTGGGCAAGGGAGAAGGAAGTGGGGGAGGGGCCAAGGTGTTAGGTTAGTGGACAGAAGGTGGGAGAGGTAGAGGGAGACCATTGGGAAAGAGTGTGGGAAGAACTAACGTTAACCTAGCCTGACAGATAACTGAAATGCTGCAAATACTCAATAGTTTTAGCTGGTTTTTTTCTCTCTGATCTCGGATGATGCTTCACCAGTCTGACATATTTTATTTTAGATTTCCAGTATATGCAGCTTTTTGCAATTGAAGGTCAGGTCTGCAACAAAGAATATTTTCAGGCAACAACTTCATTAATTTGGTTTTTTTTTTGCTTACCTGTTGAATAACAGATCAGAACAAAATCCACTTCATCCCAGGGATGGTTGGCCCAATCCTGGAAATGACCCTGATTCCGGAGGTTGAACTTCGCAAGGCCACTATTCCAATCTTCTTTGACATGATGCTGTGCGAGTACACTATATTCAATAACTTCAGGAAGGTATGCGGGTAGAGATGAGTGATCAAGCACAAAGTTGCAGAGGGCAGTAAGACCAGAGAGGTTTACAGTTCACTAGTTAAAGAGGCAAGAGGCATTTGCCTGCTAAAAAGAATCTTCAGGAGGGAAGTAGGTGTGGTGCTGTGGGGAATAGACGGAACAATGTAGTGTGATGCCTATCTGTAAATAATTACACAGCAAGGATAGCTTTCAACAATGAGAATTGGTCAAGCTCAAAATAACTGGTGCTCATGGATGCTAGAGAAAGTGATGGATGATACTGCAGTCTGCTGAACACATATTGAATAAGTTGTGTTTGAGCACATGAAGATGCACAGTTATTTGCTGAGAAAATATGTGACACAGTAAAATCAAAAGTTATCTTGAAGTAATATCAATATTCAAGTGAAGCAACACTTTGCTTGTATATCCACAGGACTTATTGACTACATTCGGTGCTCCCTCTGTGGCATTCTCCACATCAGAGAAACTGGTCGCAGATTGGGAGATCGCTTCACTGAGGTCCTCCTCTCCATTCCATAACGACAGCGAGCTCCCAGTAGCTAACCATTTCAATTCTGAGTCATACTCCCAGACTCGCATGTCTGTCCATGGCCTTATGTACTATCCCACCTAGACCACCTGATGATTGGTGGAACAATACCTTATTTTCTGTCTCAGCCCTCTTCAGCCAGATGGCATTAACATTGACTTTTCTGCTTTCTACTAAACCTGCTTGCCTTTTCTTTCCCGTCTCCCTTTCCCGTCTTTCCAGTTCTCCCCTCCCTTCCCACTCACCCACCCAACAGTCCTTTCTCCCCCTCATTGCTGCTGTCCCCTCCCTCCTTTCTCCATCTGCCTTTGCCACCCCCGCCTCCCCCCACCCCATTCTTTTGTTTGGACGACTGCCAGCATTTTCTCACACCTTAAGCCCGAAGTGTTGGTTCTGTATTTTTACCTTTGCTACATAAAGGACATTGTTTGACCAGGTGAACTTCTCCAGCATTTTGTAATTCTGAGATTCATTTCACTGGATCGATAAATGGAGTTTTCAAGGCAGAGTTCAATTCACTAATGTGATTATCTTCCCTAAAGGAGCTGAATGTGTGTCTAACCAGATGGTACCAATGTTGACCTCCAATTTGCATTCACCCTTTCCCGGATCTCTCCCTCATTCCTTCATCCCTGTCTTCCTTCCTCCAGCTCCCTACCCTCTTCCCTCCTTTCTCCCATCAGAGAATGGTCTTTCTCAGCCCTCTGCTCTCTTCCCATATGGGTGGCACGATTAGTGCAAAGATATTACAGCGGCAGCATCTTGGGTTGAAATCCGGAGCTGTCTCTAAGGAGTCTGTATGTTCTCTGTATGTGCTTTTTTGTGTAGACTAACTCTGGGTGCTCTGGTGTGCTCCCATTCTTCAAAATGTATGGGGGGCTGTAGGTTAATTGGGGTGTTTGGGTGTCATAGGCTTGTAGGCTGGAATGGCCTGTTATCGAGATGTTTGTTTAAATTTAAAAATTCTGTCCTCCCCCTTGTAGCCACCTATTGCCTTGTGTGCTAGTCTGTGTTCCTCCCACTCACCAACCTTTTAATTCTCGCGTCTTCCTGATTCTTGACACTCCTGAGGAAGGGCTCAGACCCGAAACATTGACTGCCTTTTATTTCCAGTGGATGCTGTGTGACCTGCTGAGTTTCCCCAGAATTTTTGTGCATTGCACTGGACCCCGGCCTCTGCAGATCTTCATTTGATTGATGCGGGTTTATGTTATGGCCCAGCACTAGGTCATCATCAATTTAGTCCCTGAGACATATGAGAGGATAGCGCTTATATCTACAAACAAGGGTCCTCCGCCAGCTTGCAGGGTCATCCTCAATAAAAGTGGTCCACAATGAAATCCTGAGGAACATGACTACTTTCCCAAATCTCAGGAGTCACCTCTTGATGAAGATGAACATAGACAGTGAAATTCAACATCGCATTCAGTGCTCCAGCATGGCTTCTGCCCCCATGTACAAAAGAGATTTAGATCTCATAACACAGCACTTAGCTTGTAGTCTTCCCTTCAACCTGTGCTCAAGGCACGAGAAGGTACCACCTGCGTGGCCTCCAGAAATTACTCCGTCTATTGGCAGGATAAATGAAACAATATCAACATTCTCTTTGCTGCCCACCTGGGCTCCACTGACACTCAGCAGGAACTGATTGGCAAGACAATCCATTTGCATATTTCACACCACACTCCCAGAATAGATAAACTCTGTCATGACAAGCGTTTAACAGGAGGGCAGAGAAAATAATTTGGGATGTTCTCAAAATCTCCTTGAAAATATGCAAGGGTAGACTGCTGATCTATGTAAACCTACTCCACCACGATATAATCCTTCTCTACTTCACACTCATAGTTCTATTTTTCTTGAATCCATGTGCTTATCTAAGAATCTTTTACATGTCCTTATTGGACCCGTCTCCACCACCATCTCCAGCAATACATTCCAGGCACCCAACTCACTCTGGGTTAAAAAAAAAACCTACCCCTGATGTCTCCCCTAATCTTTTCTCCACTCATCTCAAAAACATATCCTCTGTCACCCCAGGGAAAAAGGTGAAACTGTCAACTGAAATGTGATTTTACTGCTTAATATCGCAAATATTAATTCAAGGAGTTAATGGATCTCTTTAAACCTCATGCTCTGTGGTCTCAACATTCTTTATGCACAGCCACTGTTGTCCACCCTTTCTGTTCACCTCACACATCTCTATTAAGTCACCTCACATCCTTCGTCATTCTGAGGAGGCAAGTTTTTTTTTACAGACTCTGGAACACCATTTTTGAAGATGCATCCATATCTCCTCTGATGCTCTCAGTGACTCCAATACTATTAGTATTTCAAGCAGGGCATTTCAATTTTAAAACAGAAATGGAGGATCCAGTGGTGTTGATACAATATTGATACGCACAAACAATGACTCCAAAGGTTGAATGAGGAATGATAGGCTTTAATACACATTAGATTTCAGCTGACCCAACTTCATGTGCTCGAATGAATGGAAGGGGGTAGGGAGATCGACCTTTATGGCCAGGTCACAGGGGGAGGGGTTACAGAGGATCAAGTCATCAGTGGATGGACCAGCCACTTATGCATAGATCAGTATATACATATCACCACACATACCTCAAGACCATACCACAATGGAGAGAAAACCTTGAAATCCTTTGTTATATTTCTGGAAGAAGCATATTTACATACATAAAATTAACACATTTTTTGAAATAGCAAACAAGGGAACCCTGATTAAGCATGAAAGGAATTTTAAAAAGCCAAATGTCCACAAAGAGTGTTGAGAGCACAGGGTACAGGGTATGTGTGACCATTGGATGTTTCAAAAGAGACATTCATTCATTGAGGAATGTTTGCAAAAGATTAGATATTAAGCAGTAAAATCACATTTCAGTGGATGACTTCAGCTGACAATAGGCCAAAAGTTATTTCAGTGCTATAACTTCCAAAACTGGCTTTGATGTTAATGAGTTTATTGTCACGCATATTATATACAATGTACAGATGCACCAAAATTCTTACCTGCTGCCGCCAACAGATACTTCGTAAAAGAATACAGTAGTACTCATTGAATTAAATTAAACACAAAAGTTAAATAGTTAATAAATATTCACATTTACCTTAGAGCAAGATTTAAAAAAGGGCAGAGTCCCTTTTGAAGCGTCAGAGCAGCTCAGTGTAGTTTGCGGAGGTTTGGGAGCCTGATCCTGTCTGTGGGCCAAAGGTTGATGAATAATGATTGGGTTGATACCCCAAACTCACAGCCTTGACTAGCAGGGACAAGTATGAGGTATATGGAAACATCCCATCCTGCATGCTCCCTCCAAGTCAGAGACCGACCTAACTTCAAGTTTATCATCACGAGTCACAAAACACAGTCGAAATGTTTGTTTCCTGAGCAGTCTGGCCAGATAAGTGATACATAGTACAGCAGTAAAAACACAATGCTGAGTGCAGAGTGAAGGAGGGAGGATCAGTTAGAACAGAACAAAAGTGACATTTTTTCATGAGGCTCATTTGGGTTAACTTGGTGATATGTTGCAGTTTCTCTTATTATCATTGATACTCAATCCTGGAACTCATTCCACAGTGCAGAGTGGGAGAACTTACAGCACCAGTTCAAAAAGGTGACTTGCCCTTATCTTCTCAGAGACATTTAGGGATGAAAAATAAATGCTTGCCTTGCCAACAATGGCCACATTCTAAAACAATAAGTTGAAAAAAAAAATCATCCACTGTAAAATCAGCATCCAGGAGCAAGAAAAACAGTGAAATTTATTTGAAATTAAGAGAAGCAGTGATGGATCCAGAGGTTAGTGTTGACTGGATGAGCTCTGATTGCATGTCTTCTCTTTGTTCTGTGCTTTAAAAATATGTCCACTGCTCATCATGGCAGAAATGTAAGGACATATTGATCAAATTTTCTGGGATAGGTAGTAAGGGTCTTGGAGGTATAAACTTTTGGAATTAATCCAAAAATGAGATCCTTCGTCTGGTCAAAATGTTTTTTTCTTCTCTTGCAAGTATTGCTTTATTGATATCGTCTCGGATCTCCAAACTAACTAACTTCCTTTTTAACAGTTTGAAGATGAGATCATCTTGAAATTGGATCATGCGGTGGAAGGTGGATGTGGTGATGAGCAGTACATGCACCTTTTCCAGACAATGTAAGATTTTGTCCATTTACAAATTTCATCCAAACACAAACATCAGCAAGAAATTAAAGGGGAACAGGACCACCAGCACTTCTGGAAAAGATTCAACAGCAAGCAATTAGCAGGAATGGGGTGAGGGTGGGTGGAATTAAAAGTACGCAGACAGCGAGGCAGGATTTGACAAAGTTGTTGAGGAGGGGAGCAAGAATTTAGTGTGAGCTGGCGGTGGAGTCAAAAGGCAAGTGTGTAAGGAAGGCTGGAAATGAACTTGTGGAAAAGATTGCTGAGGTGGCTATTGAATAAATAGCAGATGAAGGCGAGATTCAGACTGGATGTCACATGAATATACAGGAGCTTACTTACTTTGTTTTGAATGCAGCCTTTCTTCTGGCTTTTGATCCTTTCCCATTCCGAACCTCCTTTATTTCTTCAAGTTCTTGTGTACTGAAACTTCTGTCTTCCATACTGTCACTGCCTCTCCTCCTTCCTACAATTCCAAAGGGGTTTTTGGCCTTGGATCTTCCAGCTCCTGACCCACATTCCAGTGACCAAGAGAAACTCCTTTCTCTCATAATGTTGGTTAGCGCAACACTTTTACAACACCAGTGACGTGGATTAGAATCTGGCGCTGTCTGAAAGGAGTTTGTACATTCTCCCCACGATCTGTTTCGGTTTCCTCTGGGTGTTCCAATTTCCTCCTACCCTCCAAAATAGGTGTGGGGTTTATTGGTATATGTTGGCAGCCTGGGCTCATGGGTTGGAAGGGCTTGTTATCATTGCTGTATCTCTAAATTAATACATAAAAATTCCTCAATGTCATTTGAAGCAGTATCCAGAAGTTTAACCTTAACATCCTGGCAGTCTGGGTCAGTACTGAAATTTTGGCATCTTAATTGACCCAAAGGCGATCCCAAATTGCCAAGATGATCTGAACCTTTCTGTTCACAATGGGGTAACTTCAGGGGCTGATAGGACTGAGCTTCATGCTTTGTAGGAATCTACATTGGTTTTATGCTCTGCTTATGTCCAATTTAAAGGTGTACTGGACTGTAAAATATACCCAGCTAATGCTTGGCTTAGCAATGGCAGCAATCACCATTCATTGGCCAAGGGAGGTTATTAACTTATTTTGACTTCACTGAGTCCTCCTGCAAAACCTTGGAAAGGTTCAAGCACACACTATAGACAGAGTGTTGTAACTGGAAACAAAGTATGCTGAAGCCAAGAGTGGCTCATGCTTTATGACAAACTCAATAGTGGTGAAGAGTCAGCCCTGTACTTCCATGTATTTTTCCTTCAGATGGCTGGCTTTGCACCCTTGGTTCTTTGATCACTTTTCATGGATTTTGGCTGTGTGTCCACACACATTCCATTGGGTGCTTAATTCTGTGGAGCAGTTCCGGATCTTAGGCAGTGTTCAGTCAAATCAACACAAGCCATACAACTCCTACATTTGATGGCGGGTGGAGGGAAGGAATGGACGGGAAAACAGAGAAGCTTTCTTAGGGCCTCACTTCTCCCTCTTGTGTGTTTTGAATTTGGTCTACAAAAATATCAACTCAGATTCTGGGCCTCGTACTCCCGATTTTAATTGATTTTAATTGTTTAACTTCACATACCGAGGTACAGTGAAATGCTTTGTTTTATCCACTATCCAACTAAGTCAACCTCTGCATAATGCAAGAATAAAAACATGGAGCTTCTTTAAAATAAAAATGCAGGTTGTAGTGTCACCTAAGACCAGAGTGCAGTGTTGGAGAAAGTGCAGTTATACAGTGCAAGGTGTGGTAAACCACTGTTGTGCAATGATTGGCTGCTGCCGGCTTGACACACCTGCTGCGACTGTTTCTAACCTTCGCCCCCTTGCATGTTCCCCTTTCTCTTTGCTTTGATCAGTCGATGAGGTTGTTGGTAGTTCCTCTTTTTAGTTAATAAATGCCTGATAGTTTGGCAATATCAGCCTTTCGTGATTATTGATGGTACATCACAAGGGAGATCCATTCAAGTGTCTGGTAACAGAAGGGAAGAAACTATCCTTGAATCCAAATGCTTCTGTTTTCAAAATCACGCATCTTCTGCCCAAAGGGAGGGAGAAGTAAAACATCTGATTGTAATGGGATGCGTCCTCTAAGATGATGGCTACCTCCAAAATGACTGCCTTCGACATCATATCCCAGTCTTCTTTCCCATGTCCCAGCAACACTAGGCAAATGAGCTTGAGAAATATTGAGTTAAACAAGAGAGTCTGCAGGTGCTAGTCAAGTGCAATACACCAATGGTATACCCAATGAAAGGGGCCAGGCCTGAAATGTTGGTTACCATGTACTTCCTCTGGATATTGTGTGACCTGCTGACTTTTACAAGCATGTTTGTGGAGAAAGATGGAATTATCCTATCAATAGCATTTACATCCCAGGAATGACAAGTCCTACAGAGGGACACGGCCTACCATAGTACTGAACTAGCTGTTCTGTGCTTTACTTTGCCACTTTAAGGTGGCATATGCGAGCGACTAGTACAGCTGGCTCCTCACAGCTGCACTGACTCAAGTTCAGACCTCACCTTTGGTGCTGTCTGTATGAGTACCCAAGTCAATCATCCCCAAATCTATATATTTATTTAAAATGATATATTTGTGATTATTGTGTGCTGTTTTTCATGTGCTTGCACTGTGGTCTGGAAAAATGCGGTTTTGTCGCATTGTGCATGTACAGTCAGGTGACCTTGAACTTGAAGTTTGCACTTTCACTGTGTGACTACATGGGTTTTCTTTGGGTGCTCTGTTTTCCCCCCCACATCACAAAGAAATGCATAGTGATGGACCCATTCACTGCCATAAATGACTCCCAATGTGTTGGTGTGTGGTAAAATCTGGGCTTTTTGGTAGGAAGGATAAAATTGGCTCAGTGCAAGCGGGTGCTCTATAATCAGAGTAGACTCAGTGGGCAGAACTGCCCACCCGCTTCCATGCTGGATCGTTAGTTAACTCCATTATTTTCTTGTTCAGCCTACTGGAATATGCTTTGGAGCATCCGTTAATTGCCAAGTCGGTGCAGCACTTTGTCAGTTTGGTCAAGAGTCTCCTGGAGAAACTGCTGGACTACAGACTGGTGATGAACGACGAGAGCAGGGGAAACCGCATGAGCTGTACTGTCAACCTGCTGGTATGTAGACTGAGCACACCTTCTGCATCCTCCACTGCCAGCTCCCTCGCTCTCTCTCCCTCTCTGCACCATGTGGCCGGTCTGTCATCCAAACCCCAAGATTTTCCATTTCCTCCCAAAGTCTCTTTGCTTGTTTCTCTTCAGAATCAGGTTTATTATTGTTCTGGGTAAACTTGTACCTCTCACTTTGTTCGTTTTAAATTGGTCACAGTGTTTGAGCTACCGAAAGAAAATAGACACACACACCAAGAGCAGTTCAGTTTATACAAATGTTTATTACAAATTCAAAAGCTGATTTCAAACTTCAATATGCTAGCCCTTATCAATGCCTGGACTGGTCCCAACTGCCGAAGCGAAGCAATGACTGCACACTTGTAGTAGGTTGTCGGGGCACCGGTAGCAGCTTCTCCACCTCCCTCGACCGGGACGTTAGCTTGACTCTAGAAGTTCTTTTTGCTGAGAGATGTTGCCACCTCTCGGAGAGTCTCAAACTTCAGCAGCGGGACCATGGTTTATATTACCCAAAAATTGCTTACCCAAGCATCTATTCCCAGCACCATAAGAAAGATAAGCGAGCAAGCTAACATGCTAGGCTTCTATCGAATAATATAATTTTCAGCTTATCACTTTGAATACAATTGTTTATTTTGCATCAAGGCTAGGCCTCTGACAGTCTGTGACCAAAACAAGAAGGAAGATTAAATGTTCTTGGTACACAGATGTCCTTTAGTCAGATAACTGCATCTCTGGCCCCTCGGTGGAATTTAGCTTATGTCTGCTGATTCTCAGCCTTGCAGAAGCAAAGGTTGCAAAAGTTAAAAAACATGGTTTACATCTTCCATTACAATTGCCATGAACATGTGTCATGAAATTTGTTGCTTTGTGGCAGCAGTATTGTGCATTACATTGCTATAAATTACAATTCCTTAAATACAAGATTTTAAAAATAATTCGTGCAAAAAAAGCAAAAAAAAAAGCTTGGGACCATAGATTCATTGTATGGTCAGAAATCTGATGGCAGAGGGGACGAAGCATTTGGATGTGCAACTTCAGGTGCCTGTATCCATCCTGACAGTAGCTGTGAGAAGAGGGCATGGACTGGGTGCTGAATGTCCTTGATAATAGAAGCTGTTTTCTTGAGACACCACCTTTTGTAGATGTCCTTAATCGAGTGAAGAATAATGCCTATGATGGCAAAGTTTACAACCCTCTGTAGCCTTTTCCTATCCTGTGCATTGGCAGACCATGATGGGACCAGTCAGAATGCTCTCCACCGTACACCTGTGGAAATTTGTAAGTGAGTATGGTGACATGTAAAATCCCATCAAACTCCGAATGAAATATAGCTGCTGGCAAGCCTTCATAATTGCATCAACATGATGGCTCGATAGATCTTCAGAGAAACTGACCCCCAGGAATTTGAAGTTCCTTACCCTCTCCACTGCTGACCCCCTTGATGAGGACTGATTTATGTTCTCCTGGTTTCCCATTCCTGAAGTCCTTAGTTTTGCTAACACTGAGTGCAAGGTTGTCATAATGACACCACTAAGTTAGCCAATATATCTTACTCCTGCTTCCTCATTGACATCTGTGATTCTGCAGATGACCATGATGTCATTGGCAAATTTGTAATTGGCATTTGAGTTATGCCCAGCTACACAGTTATGGGTACAGGGAGAGGAAAGCAGTAGGATAAGCATAGACCCCTGAGGTAAACCGGTGTTGATTGTCAGCGAGGAATACATGTTATTACCGATCCCCATTGATGGTGGTCTTCCGATGAGGAAGTCAAAGATGCAATTGCAGAAGGAGGTGGATACTCCTTAATCCTGATCCACCTCAGAAAAGATGCCTCTTATGCCAATCATACCTCAGAGGCTGGTGAATAAACTGTCCTCACTGGCACTCAATACCCCTCCCTGCAATTGAATGCTAGACTTCTTAACTGAAAGACCACAGCCTGGGCAGGTTGGCAGCAAAGTCTCAAGCCACATACCACTGAGCAATGGTGCATCTCAGGGCTGTGTGTTCAGCCCGTTTCTGTTCGTGTTGCTAACTCATGACTGCATCGCCAGGATCAGCTCCAACAGAAGCCTCACGTTTGCAGATGACACAACATTGGTTGGCCTCATTGGCTGCAATAGTGAATTGGCTTCCAGAGAGGGAATTGAAAGGCTTGTTCTCAACGTTGACAAGACAAAGGAGACACTCCCCACTACATATCAATATCATAGAGACTGTGGGGAGTACAAGGTTCTTTGGTGTCCATTCAATCTATCCTGGATCTAAAAATAACCCTCACATTAGTCAAGTAAATGCAAACTCTGCCTACACTTCTTATGGAGGTTGAGGAACAAAAGTGAGTGTGTCCTGGCCAGCTGCACCATGGTTACTGCAAAGCATCAGATAGGAGGTCAGGGCAGAGGGTAATTAAAACTGCTGGGAAGATCCCTGAGGTCTTCCTTCCCCTTATCGATGATATCTGCAAGGAATGGTGCTTAACAAGGACCCAGCCTGCAGTATCTTTAAGACACTACCTTCAAGAACGAGGTACACAAGCATAAAAACCAGGACAGCCAGCTTCTTCCTGCAGGTGGTGGGACTGTTGAACAATCCTAGAAACATGTTTTTATTATTTTTTTTAACTTTTTTTATTCATTCAAAAAACAAATAATATATGACATATGCAGCAATTAAACATGAACATTTTTTTATATATAGAAAAAAAAAGAAAAAAAAAGAAAGAAAAAGAAAAAAAAGAACCCCTTCCCTTCAGCCAACTCTCCTAAGGAGAGCCATAAAAAAAGAAAAAAAGAAAGAATATTAAAGAAAAAGTTAAATATACATATTAAAAGCTAGTCAATATAAATTGAAATGTAAATATTCTGAGTATAACAGCCACTTATTAATAAAAAAATTACAATTATCATGCAAAACATACATAATTTTTTCCAGTATTAAACAATATTTCATCTCATTATGCCATCTATTAATATCAATCATATTTGTATCTTTCCACGAACTAGCAATACATTTTTTTCGCTATGGATAAAGCTAAATATACAAAAGCAAGCTGAAACTTATCTAATCCTAAACCTTTCAGAGGTTGCAAACTACCCAATAAAAATACTGTTGGATATAAAACTATTTTAATCTTATACAGATATTCTAAAAACAATTGAAATTTCTTCCTAAAAGATTGTATATGTATACATAACCAAACAGCATGAAAAAAAGTTCCAACCGTATCATCACATCTAAAACACAAATCTGATTCATTAAAACCATATTTTTTAAATTTTTCAGGTGTCAAATATAATTGATGTAAAAAATTGTAATTAATCATTGCATAACATACATTTATCAATCTAGTTAGACTATCATAACAAATATCTAACCAATCATCTTCAGAAAAAATAAAACCAATATTCGCTTCCCATTTACTTTTAGAGCTATCCCAACCCGTTTTATCCATACCATCCTGTAATATTTGATACATAGATGAAATTTAACCCTTCTCTGGTACCTTCATAAGAAAAGTCTCAAATTTAGTCATTTTAGGTAAAATCATATCTCTACCAAACATACATTTTACCAAAGATCGAATTTGATAATAAAGAAATAAAGAGTTCTTATCAATACCAAAATCTTCCCTCATCTGATTAAAAGATAAAAATTTACTTTATTATTATTTTATGTATTTATTTTGGATCACTGTGTAAGATGATCTGTGTGTATACCATTGTCTGGAGATAATCAGGTTGTGTTTAATATATGATCAGATTACAATAAATTTGCACTTGAACTTAACATAGCCTCAAGATCCCAGGGAGTAGATTTAGGACAGAGATGGTGAGGAACTCAATGCCTTTATAGCGATTGGCACCGGGGTTCGAATCCCGCACAGTCTGTAAGAAGTTTGTACGTTCTCCCCATGTCTGCGTGGGTTTTTCCTTGGGGGCTCAGGTTTCCTCCCACTGTTTGAAATGTACCGGGGGTGTAGGTTAATTGGGCAGCACTGGATCATGGGCCGAAATGGCCTGTTACCGTGCTGTATGTATGTATTAGGTATGAACTCCTTTTCACAGTGAGAGGTGAATCTGTGGATATCTCTGCCCAAGGAAGCAGTAGAGGTGCCTCTTTAAATGTAGTTAAGATACAGTTAGATAGGTTTTTGCATAGTAAAGGAATTGACAGTTATGGGAACAGGAGTGTAGGTGGAGCTAAGTACACAGCCAGATCACCCATGATCTTCTTAAATGAGGGAGCAGGCTCAGTGGGCCAGATCCCTGCAGCACACCACTAGTCACTGACCTCCAGGCAAAATACTTTCCTTCCACTACTACTCTCTGCTTTCTTCCTACAAGCCAATTTTTTATACATACAGCTAATCTTCCACGGATCCTGTGAGTCATGACTTTCTAGATGAGCTTCTTGTTGGGGATCTTGTCAAATGCCTTGCTAAAATCCATGTAGACCACATCCACCACCCTACCCTCAACAATTTATTTTGTTACCCCCTCAAAATATTCAATTAGACTCATGTGGCATGATCTTATCTTCACAAAGCCATGCTGACTATCCCTGAGTAGACTGTACTTCTCCAAATGCTCATAGATCCTATCCTTAAGTATCTTCTCCATTTATTCACGCACCACTGGCTAAGACTCTCCCATCAATAATTCCCAGGATTCTCCATATTACCTGTGGCCAAAGAGGATTCAAAGTTTCATAGCTACTGCCCCAGCTCTCTCTTCTCTCCCTTCTCACAGCAGCTTGGGGCACACCTTGTCTGGCCTCAGGGACTTAACAATCTTGATGTTTTTACAAAGATCTAACACTTCCTCTTCTTTAATCTCCACATTGCCCACCACACAGTCCTGTTCAATTTTGACCTCACCGTGATCAAGGTCCTTTTCACTTGTGAATACTGATGTAAAGTATTCATTTAGGACCTTCCCAACCTCCTTTGCCTCCAGGCACATAATGCCTCCTTTATCCTTTAGCGGCCCCACCTTCATTCTCATCATCCATCTGTTCTTCATATATGCATTGAATGCTTTGGAGTTCTCCTTAATCCTACATGCCAAGGCCTCCTCATCCCCTCTTCAAGCTCTCCTAAGTCATTTCTTAAGCTCCTTCCTGGCTACCATATACTGACAGACATTTTCTGGAGCTTTGCCAGGAAGGATTGTACAGAATGTTTATTCTTGTTGTCTGCATAACTTAACATATTATTATCTTGCTGAATTTCCATCAGTAAATTAACACAATGAACTACCTGATGTTAATTGCCTAGCTGCATGTTTTAATAACAATGAATGTTGGAGATTTTCTACATGACTATCTGACATCAGGGAGCTGTTCTGTTTAATTTAATCTTGAGAAGCAACAACTTGAGTTAAATAATTGAAGGAGAATTTAGAATAGTTTAGGCGAATACAATCATTGTGTCAAGGTGTAATGTTTTACTCATTCACCTTTACTCCTCGTTATTTTTTTCATACTTGTGCCACAGAAAGAGTAAATCAAGTCTCTGTCCTATCCTTGCAGGAAGTGAGGATATATGGATGAAATGGTGAGGTCCTGTCTCTTGTAGATTATGAATGACCGATGTATTGCATCCTCCTTCAGAGCAGCTTGTGCTCTATTATTTAAATGCTACAAGATCATAACACCTCAGGATGCTTGTCAAGATGGCTTTTAGAGACCATGTCTTCATATCCTCTCCCCAGTTCAGCCATCACCACTCTACCAAATTGGAATCTTGCTCTGGAGCAACCAGAAGAGGGACCATTCCTTTTCACTTGTCACACTCTTGTCTCCTATGCACATCAGTAATGGTGCAACATTGCATTATTTCTTTCAACATTTACTGAGACACAGGAAGGTTTAATGTCCTGTTGCGATAGCATCTCCAGGTTATTAATCACCAAGTTCATGTGAATTATGCCTCTTCTTTTCTTTATGATCAGCTTTACACTGAATTCTTTAGTTTGCCATTCTGTTGCTTTCCCCTCAAACAACTCGAGAACAGCACAGTACAGGCCTTTTGGCCCTCGATGTTGTGCCGATCTATCTATTCCTACCAAAATTTAAAACAAAATTAAACCCTTCCTACCTCATAACCCCCTATTTTTCTTTCATCCATGTGCCTCTCTAAGAGTCTCTTAAAAACTCCTAATATTTCAGCCTCCATCACCAGCTCAATGCATTCCATGCACCCACAACTCTCCGACTAAAATGCTTACCCCTGTTGTCTTCCCTAAACTTTCTTCCATAATTTTTTGCAGATGCCCTTCGGTGTTTGCTACTCCCACCCTGGGAAACGGGTACTGGCTGTCTACCTTATATGCTCCTCTCAGAATCATGTAGAGCTCTATTAATTCACCTCTCATCCTTCTATGCTCCAAAGAGAAAAGCCATAGCTCTGCTAAGCTTGTCTCATGAGACTTGGCATTACCTCACACTTATCAGGATTGAACTGTCTCTGCAACTTCTCTCCCTAACTCTTCATACTATCTATATCCTGTTGTAACCTGCGACAACCTTCAACTCTATCCACAACTCCCCCAACATTCATATCATCTGCAAACTTACTGATCCATTCTCCACTTCTTTATCTAGATCACTCATAAAAGTCACAAAGAACAAGAGTCCCAGAACAGATCCCTGCTGCACTCCACTATTTGCTGATCTCCAGGCGGAATATTTCCTGTCCATGACTACTCTCTGCTTTCTATGGGAAGCCAAATTCTGTATCCACACAGCCAAGGTTCCATGGATGCCTTGCCTCA
The DNA here is from genome assembly GCF_036971445.1 of Narcine bancroftii. NCBI lineage: Eukaryota > Metazoa > Chordata > Chondrichthyes > Torpediniformes > Narcinidae > Narcine > Narcine bancroftii. Next base: position 50,110,652 of record NC_091477.1, read on the forward strand.
TGACTTTCTGAACGAGTCTCTCACGGGGAACTTGTCAAATGCTTTAACAAGATCTATGTACATCACATTTACCTCCCCCACTTCATCAGCTTTGTTTGGTATCTTCTCAAAAATATATATTAGATTCATGAGGCATCGTCTTCTCATCACGAAGCCATGATGTCTATACGTGAGAAGAGTAATTCTCCAAATAATCAGAAACCATGTCCTTTAGAATTCTCTCCAATTGTTTGTACACCACTGATGTAAGACTCCTTGGTTTGTAATTCCCAGAATTCTCCCTATTGGCTTTAAACAAGGGGACCATATCTTCCATGGTGACAGATGTGCCTTAATGCTCCTGTTTTGTGAACAGGCTCTTTGTGTGTTCACACACTAGCTAATGTGCTGATGATGTCACCCTTCTCTTAGACCTTCTGTTACTTCCAGCCTGACTTCTTTCTGGTCTGCACTTCAAGGGCTCCTGAAGTTCATGTTATTAACTTTCCATACTTGATAGGTTAAATACAATACTTTGCTTTGTAGGATGCTGTGTGGTGAAGGCTTTGTGGGTGTGAAACAAGTGTACAAGACACAACCCTTTTCAGGGGTTCCATCAGGTCCAAGTAACTGTTACGTTACATCAAAACATAAGCTAAGAATTAAGGGTAGGAGTAGGCCATTCAATCCTTTGACCCTGTTCATCAATACCATAGTTGATCCTGTACCTCAGTGCTATTTTGCAGCACTGATCCCTACCACCTCCAGAATGTGCAGAAGTCTCTCGTTTTTTCAGTGACCGAGTCTCTACAATTCTCTGGGGTGGAGAGTTCCTAGGATTCTCTACACTCTTCCTTCAAAATAACTAACCCTTTATTCTGAGACTTTGATCCTTGGTTTTGAGCTCCTCATCCAGGAGAAATACATTTCCCTCCATCCAGGTGTCGATTCATGTAAGAACTCTGTGCGTTTCAATGAGATCTCCTTTCGATTCTTCCGCTTTAAGTAATAATAGCCTGGCCTAATCAACATAGCCATCTGTTTTTCCCTGGAACCATTCTCCCTTACTATTAGGTGATAGACTTCTGCAGGGTTTCAAAGTAAAACCTTTGGCCCTGTTTTCACCACTTATTAACCTTTCATTTACGCTACGCTACATTGTAATAATAATAATTAATGTTATATGTGTTGTCTAAATGACCAGATGTTATTATTCCTCCCTACAGAATTTCTATCAGGATATAAATCGGGAAGAGATGTACATAAGGTACGTAGTCAATAACATTTGGTCATATGATCTTCTTTCTTAATGAGATCAGTGCTTTCAGGTTATATTTCACTTGAGGTGGATTTAATTCTCTTTTCTGAGGTAAAATAAAGACTAAACATTTGCCATAAAGAGCTGTTTTAAAATGAAAAATTGGGACAAGATCAAATATTGAGTAACTGAAAGGAAGTAAACTTGAGTGAAAGCACAGCTAAGTTGTGAATAATGGCAGGGCTCTACTCTGTCCCTTGACACCTTATCAGACTGAGTCTAAACTACTGAAGTCCTTCCTAGATCTATTGAGAAAGTACGTTGTCTCAGCATCTGGAGGTCTGTGGGGTCAGATAGAACTCTGTTCTTAATGGTCACTGTGGTTCGTCTAAACCTGAACTGGTCAAATTGAAGTCAGTGAAATTTCCAAAATCGTGATCATCTTTAACATTGGTCTTCACATCCGGGAGGAACAGAGCATGGAAACTGAGCTCCTGGCACCTTTGGAAGATCCACACATGGGTCTCACTCATTAAATTGCAATTAATAAAGGGATTTGATTTTCATGTTTCCATACAACATAGAGTCATAGTGCCAACTGCCACTGTCCAGGTAAACTAGTCCCACATTCCCATCAACACTTTCCAGATTCCACCACTTACTTGCACACCAGGGACATTAACAGGAAACATTTAAATGACTAATTTGCAAGTCATTGGGAAGAAGAAGGAAACCAGGGCACATGCCATAAAGAGAATGTGCAAACTTTGTACTTGAAGTACCCAAAATCAATCATTCCAGCTGATTGTCATAGACCAACCATCTTCAGCTACTCAATCAATGATCTTCCTTCCATTACAGATACAAAAGTTGGGGAGGGGAGGGGGGTTTACTGATGGTCAGTTCCATTCTCAACTCCTAAGTACAGGAAGCAATAATACCAAGATAACATTCTGGCATGAACCACTAAGGGGCAAACACTGCCAGGCAATGGCAACCTTCATTAGAAGAGGCCTGTCATTATCATTCAATAGCATCTCATCCCCAGGTTCATATCCACTACTGACTATATGGAGTTTGTACATTCTCCCCATGACCTGCATGGTTGCTCTGGTTTCCTCCCACTTTCCAAAGATGTATGGGTTGGTAGATTGATTGGTCATATGGATGTAATTAGGTGACAGGTGCTCATGGGCTGGAAGGGACTGTTACTAGATTTCCAAGTGTAAAAAAAAATTTAACATGTGCATGGCAGGTTCCACAATCAGCAATGTTTTCTCACTGGTGTTTGATGAGAAAATCTATTGGCCAGGAATCATGGAGGGACTTCCATGGTTTGTTCTTGAACAAACCATTTCATTCACCAGAGAGGGAGAAAAAGACCAGAGTTAACATTTAATCTGAAACAGAGTTGTGAGGACACAGATTCCACAAAGAGATAAATAGGGAGATTAACTGGCACTTCAGATGGGCATGTGGAGTGCTGAGTAATTGAATGTGGGGCAATGACCCAGCAAGAAGAAAGGACATAAATAGAACCCTTTTGTCATTGTAATGGTTAGTGCAGGGTTATTGCAGCATCAGTGATCCCGGGTTCAAATCCGGAGCTGTCTGTAAGGAGTTTTTACCTTCTCTCTGTGCGTCCACTTGAGTTTTCACCGGGTGCTCCCACATTCCAAAGACCTATGTGGTTGGTAAGTTAATGGGTCATATGGGTGTATCTGGGTGGCATGGGGTCATGGGCCTATTACCTTGTCGCATCTCAAATTATAAAAAAATACAAAATATATGCAAGGAATGATTATAGAACCATAGAACACTACAGCACAGAAACAGGCTCTACAGCCAATCCAGTCCGTGCTGAACTATTCTTCTGCCTTTACCACCAGCTTGCACCTGGTCCATATTCCTTCATACCCCTCCCATCAATGTACCAATCCTTTTTTTTCTTAAATGAGCTCACATTCATAGTAGTCTGGAAAGGGATCATGGTGAGATACAAAAATGTTTGGTGCATTAGATAGAAAGTAAAATGGGGTGCTGGGTATTATAAAAGGTTGGAGTTCAGAACTAAGTTATCTTGCTTGCAGGCTTTGATGAGACCTCATTCAGAGCACTCTACTCAGTTCTGGTCTTTGTCACTACCAGCCAATATACCCCTACCCCCACCCTAGATTCAGTAGCTGCGAACAGACTCCAGTGGAGGAAAAACTGAGTTAACCTGACAGGAGTTTTGAAGAATTGGATGATATCAGTGAGGCATATACAGTTCTGATAAAAGGTTGAGGGTTTAGCCTCTCTTCGTGAGAATGGAGCTAAAATTGGGGGAAATTGAACCATATTCAAAGCTGAAGCCAAAAATAATAGTTTACTTTGAGTTGATCAGCTGGGATCGATGGCTTGAAACAAAGGCTCAGCTATTTTTGTACTGACTGGTAGACCAGGCAGAAGGGGTTGTGGCATCAATACCTAATGCTATTTTTATGGACATGAAATATTCCACCTCTGTCAGTGTAGTCTAATGGATTTCAAACTGCCCTCCTTAACCCACATTCCATCTTAAGTAATCACTATGCCTGAGTGCTCTGTAAGGGATGGCTTAAGGTGGTATATGAGTGGGAAGAAAAAAGTTTGAAAACCACTGTTTAATTGTACCTCATTGACTCGTTAGGTGAACAGTTTCATAACTCCAAAGGAAATGGGCCAATGGCCATTTTTCTCAAGCCAAATATTTCACTAACAATTGGGTCTAGAGCAGTGATTCTCAACCTTCTCTTCCCACCCACATATCACCTTAAGCATTCCCTTACTATTACACAGAGCACAAATGGCATAGGGATTACTTAAGATGGAATGTGAGTTTAGGGGGCAGTTTGGAAACCACTGGTGTCGTCCAACCTCAGTGATGGACTGAATCATTACTCTGGCTCACAATTTCAAATCTCTGAAGTGTGTTCAGATCCATAATATTCTGTTTTAGATGAGAGAAACAAATCCTTGCAACTGAGGAAATCCTTCAATAAAGGGAGAATGCATTCACCAGAACCCTACCATCTTTGCAGTGAACATTGCATTTTAAACTACCCAACCACATCTTCTTCTTGCATTTCCAGTCTCGCCTCTTCTCAGGCCAGAACAAGGGTTGTGTTACCTTCCCATCACTTTCCACCCCTCTATATCTGTTTTATTGTAACACCATCCCTTGCTCCTTTACTTTTATTCTTGCATGACCTGTTGTTCGATGTGTAGGTTGACTTGCCTGGAGAGCATGCACAACAGAGCTTTGCACTGTATCTTAGTGGATGTGACAATAAACAATTCAATTCATTTTACCCCACCAGCTTGCCAATTTAAAGCATTATACTCAGGGAGTTCTACCACTTTCAACAGGATTTCACCACAAGACATATCTTCACACTTTTGCTGTTGTACCATCCAAAAGGACTGTTCTTTATAACTCCCTGGTCCACTCTTCTGTTTCCAACAACCATTCCCACTAGAATGGTTCCCATGCTATGAGAGGAGTTACAACCCAGTATTCTTTTTACTTCTTCACTCTATGCCATCCCCTTTCCTCTCCTTTCAGACAGCCATCCCTCCTCCTATCTCCTCAGCTGTTTTTGTCTTCTGCCCTCTCTCCCATATCCACCTATGACCTTTTACATGGTTCCTGTCTGGCACTTTATTACATTAATATACATACCATTGCTCTGTCCTAAATATTATGGTCCTATGAAATGAGGGGAACTAGGCATAGAAAGTGCTGTAATTACTACATGGTCAATCCAAAATGTATATAAATAACCTTGAAAAAAATCTGTAATGTGCACTTTAATCACATGAATTAGCTGATTTAAAATTTAAAACTGTGGTACACAGGGCCAAATAAATGAAAAGAAGTGTCTTTGTCGCAAACATTATGGAGGACTCTATACGTCTGCTGATAGGATCAGGTTGTAGGTGGCGGAACTTGCGGAGGATTATATGTTCGAGGCAGAGGCTGGTGAGGTAGTAGGTTAGGACAAGGGAAATCCTGTACTGGTTGCATCTAGGGGTGGAAGAGAACAGGGCAGATGTGCAGGAACTAGTGGGGATGTGGATAAGACCTGGATTACAAGCACTGAAGGGGAAGCCACATCTTTTTAAAGAAGGAGGACATCTCAGACCTCATCCAGTGAACAGATGTGATGGAGATGGAGGAATTGAAAGAAAGGTATAGTATCCTCACAGTGAAGAGGTAACCGTGGAAGTTGGTGAGTTTGTAGAAAATATCTATACATTCAGCTCAGGTCTAAGATGTTGGTTATATAGATGCTGCGTGATGCACTGAGTTTCTCCAGCACTTTTCGACAGTATATTGAAGTTAACAATTTCAGGTCACCACATTTGCTTTTCTCTCCACAGATGAAGGTGAACCCTCCTATTTCAATTTGCTTTTTTTTGTTGCCTTCTGTTCTCTACACATCAATTTTTAAAGAAACAAATTCCTTGCCAACTTTGGCCTGCTCCCTATTTCCATCCTCCCTCTTTCAACATAACACATACTTTTTTTTCTCACCCAAAACTTTAGAATCAGAATTAAGATTTATTGCCATGAAGGTGTCACAAAATTTGTTATTGTGCGGCAGCATCACAGGTGGAAATATTGCTATAAATTACATTTAAAAAATAAATAAAGTAGTGCAAAAGAAGAAAAATGAGTTAGTGATTCATTGTCTATTCAGAAATCTGATGGCAGAGGGAAAGAAGCTGTTTTTGTTCATCCTCAGGCTTCTATACCTCCTTCCTGTTGGTAACAGTGTGTACAGGGCATGGCCTGGGTGGTCAGAGTCCTTGAGGATAGACGCTGCTTTCTTGAGAACTCTTGCAGATGTCCTTGATGAAGTGAAGATTGATGCACATGATGGCACTGGCTGAGCTCACCTCTCTCTCTGTAGTCTTTTCCTGTCCTGTGCATTGACAGTGATGCAACCAGTCAGAATGTTCTCCATAATATCCCTGTAGAGATTTCGGTGACATACCAAATCTCCTCATGAAGCATTGACATGGAGGCCCCAACATATATCTTACACCCAGGAACTTGAAGTTCTTAACCCATTCCACTGCTTACCCTGGTTCATGATCACCTGATTTCCCCTCCTGAAGTCCATAATTGATTCCTTGGTTTAGCTAACTTTATTGTTGGGACACCCCCTCAATTAATTGATCTATCTCACTCCTGTTAGCTTCATCATTGCTGTCTGTCATTCTGCCGACGACCATCACCAAATTGTAGATGGCAGTTGAATTGTGCCTAACCACATAGCCAAGCAGTGGGCTAAGCGCGCATCGTTAAGGTGCACCTGTTCCTCTCCTGTTCAGGTGCTGAGCACTTCCAGTATTCTTTATTTCACTTTGGATTTTGACAGTTGCTGGGTTTTTTTCTGCTCACATAGGTTGTCTGAATTGGTTGGGGAACATGTATGTTGTGACATAATCTACATGTTATAATCCTGTGTCTGGATGGGTCAAAGGATCTTGACCTGCCACCTTTCATTTGCAAATAGTTATTTCATCTTCTCCAACCAACAATTCTTCCTGAATATTTCACAGGAATGTCTGCAATAAGGGTATGGAAGGAAGCTGTTAAGAGTTGGAATTTACATCAGCTCAAATCGAAACGAAACACCCACATAAAGCTGAACCTGCTTATATTATTCATCAATTAGATTGTGGTACAAGGACAGCAATCTAATGCTTGTACTCAAATGGAACATATTGGAGTTTTGCTGCCATGGGTTATAATGTAATTGGAGTCTTTCAATTAGATTACTGCCTTGTAATCACTCGTAGGTATTAAATCTGAACAAGTGAAATTACTCTCTAATTCATAATTTTTTTTTTATTTCTTAAGGTACATGTATGTTGTTGGAATTGTCTCCATCTGTTTATTTTCCAACTCATCCCCTGGGGCAATATTAGCTCCAAAATTCAGCAATGGTCCCTTGGCATGAAGATCCGAGATGGCTCTTGGCTCAATTCCATCTCTCCCATCAGCTTGACCAAGCCACCAGTTGTATGCTTTGGGCAGGACAGATAGAAAATGGAATAGTGTTCCATAGCCTTGAGTTAAAATTTAAAGAAGATTTAGACTTGCAGCATGGTTGCAGGCCATTTTGGCCCACGAGTCTGTGCCGCCAAATTTACACCCAATTAACCTACACCCCTGGTACATTTCAAATGATGGGAGGAAGCAAGAGCCCCAGGGGAAAATCCACATAGACATGGGGAGAACATACAAGCTCCTTATAGACAGCACGGGATTGGAACCCATGTCCTGATTGCTGATCCTGTAAAGGCACTGCGCTATCCACTATGCCAACCGTGCCACCCCGAAGGATCTCTTCCAATAAAGCACACATTCGGGATAGACACGAACCGTTCTCCTTGGAGCTCAGGAAGCTTCAGGGAGACCTACTAAAAGTTTATAAAGATGCATCAATAATTTAAATACCATAGATTTTAGGTGAGAGGGGAAATATCTAAAAGGGACTTGAGGGGCACCTTTGTCACAGGTGGTGAGTATATAGAATGAGCTGCCAGAGGAAGTGGTAGAGGCAGGGACATTGTAACATTCAAATGTCAATTAGACAGGTGCATGGATAGGAAAGATTTAGAGCAGTGGTTCTCAACCTTTTTTTCCCCACTCACATACCAACCTAAGTAATCCCTTACTAACCACAGATCACCTATGGCACTGGTTTAGAGGGACATGGCTGCATGCAAGCAAATGGGACTAACTTGCTCAGACAAACACATGCTTTCCCTTGATCATTGTTGCAGTGGTCTTCCTTTGAATTCATCTGTCTTTGCGTTAGCTGATCTCCATTCTCAATCAAGGAACACTGATTTTAAAACTACTACTTTCCAAACCTCTCTATTGTCTCACCATCTTCATCTCTGCAACCTTCTCCAGCTCTTTGGCACCCATCAGTTTCAGCTCCCAAGCCTGGAATCCATAGAATTGTCACCCTTCCAGAAACTCCCCGTGATGCACTCTACCTTTAAACTCAACCGTAAAATCCACCTTACTGATACTGCAACCTGCCCTGATGTCTCCCCGAATAATTTAGTGTCCAAATGTGTCATTTGATGACATTAAAGTTGGAAAGTCAATATTGAAATGTAAGTACTATTGTGGGGTCATCTGATTCACATTGGTAACTGCTTTCTGTGTATCCAATTCAGTAGCAGTTAACATCCAGTAGAATCGATCCTTGTCCTATAATCCCCAAACCTTTACATGACTGACAGGAACTTGAGTCAAAGTGTCAAGATTGAATAATAATCAGAAGATTCTGGAAATTATGTCTCCAAGGCGCTAAAGGAGTGAGCTGATCTTTCTTTTTCAGAAATATACAGGAAATCCCTCCTGTATACTTCCACAGTACTCTTTTCTAAGCTTTTGAACCTAATTTTCCTCTCTAGTGAACATCAATCAGACACTTTGAGCACAAACTTCAGAAGGAATCAGTTGGATCTGGCAGATTTTGAAACTTGTAGAGTTGAATGGCAGATGTAAATTTTGAGGATGAGTTTGTAAAAAATCGGCTTATGTTGTCTCGGGTTTTAGATGGCTTGACGGTGATTGTGTTGTGGTCCAGGGCAAGTGAGTACCTAACACGGGACAAACACTCCACTCCTTTGGAGTGAGACTTGAATCTGCAGATATTGTAGTGGAGTGCAATACACGAATGTGCTGGAGAAACTCAGCAGGTCGTGCAGTGTCTATAGGAAGTCAAAGGCGGTCAGTCTCAGCCATGAGCCAAGTTAGACTTGGATTTTGGCCAAGGACAATAATTGACTTGTGTCAATGCAGAAAGACTGGTTTCTGCTATTATAAAAGATTGGTTCTGCCACTCTTGGAAGGTTGTGTGGTTCTGCTCAGCCTTCTAAAGAAAGCATGAGAGCAAGAAAGAGTGCAGAAGTGATTTACCAGGATGTTGCCTGAAATGGATGGCTTTAGTTGCAAGGAAAATTTGGGCATGCTGAGATTATTCTCCCTTGAGCATAAGAGGTTGAGCACTGACCTGATAGAGGTTTAAAAAAATTCTGAAGGTCATAGAGAGGGTAGATGTTCACAGTTTTTTTTTTCAAAGGTAGGGTAAAGTCCATGGCTTGAAGACTCAAGTTTAAGGTGAGAGGGCAAAAATTTTAAAGTGATCTGGAAGGTAAATTTTCCACATAGAAGTGAGTAGATATGGGACAAGCTGCCAGTGGAGGTGGCAAATGCAAGTTCAATCAAAGCTTTTAAAAAAATCATTTGGTCCTGTATGTAGATAGGAAAGGAATGGAGAGAAAACTGACACTGACACAAAGGAAGAAGATACTAAATGCAGCAGGGAATTGTAAAGATAGCTGTGGTATAAAGGAAAGGGTACAAAGCTGGTGTATGGACACAAGACTTCTCGAGGTCATGAACTTCTTTAGTAAATTGGAAATGCAAAGTTGCTGCCTCACAGATCCAGCAACCTAGGTTCGATCCTGACCTCCAGTGCTGTTTGTGTGGAGTTTGCACCTTCTTCTCATGTTCCCCCAAGTACTCTGGTTTCCAACAAATTTCTAAAGATGCCCAAGCTGGCCATTTAATTGGGTGCTGTGGGCTACTCCAAGTGTACTTGAGTGGGAGAAGAATCATAAGGAGTTGATGGGTTCGTGACCTAGAAGAGGTGACGAGGAAGTAAGGGATTACTCTAAGAGCCAACAAAGACTTGATGGGCCAAGCCTTCTTCTATTTTGTGAGGCAATGATAAGAATAAAATTTGAACATGAAAATTTGATAAATAAAATTTGAACATGAAAATAATACTGAAAATACTCAACAGCTCAGACAGTCTCAGTAGAAAGAGAGGAAAGAAATGCTTTACCATTTCAGAGAAACATTAAAACTGCATGCACTCAAATCTTGAGCAAACAATGAGCTGCTGGAGGACCTCGGCAGCTCAGGCAGCATCTGTGAGTAGAAATGGTCAATCGACATTTCAGGTCAGCACGATGAATCTAAGTAAAGATGATATAAAATACCGTACATGAAGAGGAAACAAGCTGAGCAGAGGATAAGGAGTGATAGGTTATTGGACAGAAGGTGGGAGAGGTAGAGAGACAGTTAGAAGGAGGGTAGGAGGATAGAGAGAAAAGCAAGTGGAAACTGTGGAACCAGATAGAGCTGGGTTCACCTAAAATTGGTAAAAATGGCATTCAAGTGTTGGCTTTAAGGTTGTCCAGGAGGAATGTGATGTGCTGTTCCTCAAGTTTACTTTTGGCCTCACCCTGACAATAATGAGGTTAATGTCTGACTTGTTGAGGGAGATTTTCTCTCTCAGGCTACCTGACCAACTGAATGCAGCAATGTTGGATTTCATTTCAGTTTTCCAGCAATTGCTGATTTTTTTTATTAGTTTTGCTCTCTGATATCTGTAGAAATAAATACAATTGTTACCTAAGTTCACCAAGGCCCCAGGCCCGAAACATTGGTTACCCTTTCCTTCCGATGGATGCCGTGTCACCTGCTGAGTTTCTCCAGCATATTTGATTGCAGCACCTATAGTCTTTGTTATTTAAACAAATATAATGTTCTTTTGTGGGGTCAAAAGAGCTTCTGGAGTAAGCAAAGGCATTTACTAAAAACTGCATGGAGTGATATTTGAGAAACTGAATGTACTCCTTTTAAATTTCTCTCTTTGCCATTTAAATGGATGGAGTAGCCCATTTAACATAAATAAGCTGGGGAACATGAGATGAGCACATCAGGTCTTCACACAACTTTACTGACAGTAATTTCTAATCGTTGACAAGTTTCTCAACTAAGCCTTGTTACCAAACATTATCCAGGCCTTGCATCCTTTGGGGAAAAATGAATGTGCACTAATGAATGTTATTTTGAAAATACTGATCACTGCAGCCATCCAAAATCATTTTTTTAACTTTTTTCAGAAGTTAATTACAGCCCAGTAATTATAGAGACAATTCTGTAATCTTCAGCATAGCTCATTGCTTTGTTTGTGCTCCGCAGATATCTGTACAAGCTTCGAGATCTGCACCTGGAATGTGAAAACTACACAGAAGCTGGATACACACTGCTCTTGCATGCTAAACTGCTCAAGGTTCGAAATGTTTCTTGCCAAGTACATCTTCTCGATAGCAAAGCTGTCAATTCTATAATCATTCATATCAAGTACCCAATTTAATAAATCATCATAAACAATGGAGCTGTGTTGGGAGGCACATGGTGATATTCATCCCTGGTTACTCGGCCTCAGCACATGATAAGAACATAAGAAGTAGAAGTCGATCGTCTGGTCTGTCGAGCTGTTCAGTGACATCATGGCTGATCAGGCTGTGGATTTGGTTCCACTTGCCTGTCTTAACCTTTAATTCCCCTATTATCCAAACATTTACATATCTGTGTATTTAATGAGGCGGCCTCTCCTGCTTCCTTGAGCAGAGAATTCCACAGTGAAACTTGGGAGTCTGCAGACACTATGATTGCAGAAAAAAACACAGTAAATGCTGGAGGAGCTCAGCCAGTCTCACAGCATCCACAGGAAGCAAGGATATATTACATCCACAGGAAGCAAGGATATATTACATCCACATTTCAAGTTTGAGTTCTTCTTCAAGGTATAAGCAAAAAGCAGGCAGGTGTCTCAGTAAAGCCCGAGAGAGAAAATGGGATGAATGGGAGGGAAAGGAGTCCAGTCCCATAAATAAAAGGTGTTAATTTGATATGATAAGAGGAAAGGATCATTTTGGCTCTGTGAAAGGAGAAAGAGGGAAAAGGAAAGAGAGAGAGAGAGAGAGAGAGAGAGAGAGAGAGAACTAGGAGAAAGCCTCAGGCCTGAAACATCGGTAATATATCTTTATCTTCGACGAACGCTGCAAACCAGCTGAGTTCCTCAAGCACTCACTGAGAGAATTCTACAGATTCACCACTCTTTGGGAATAGGTTTCTCCTCAACTCTGTCTTAAATCTACCCCCCCCCCCCCGCCCAAATCTTGAGTCTATGTTCCACCTTCTAATCTCACCTACTAGTGGAAACAGATTTCCTCCTTCTGTCTTATCTATACCTTTCAAAATGTTATATGTTTCCATAAATCCCCTCTTATAAATTCCAGTGAGTACAATCAGAGGTGACTCAATCTCTCCTCATAGGCTAACCAACCCTCCCCCTCCCCCCCCACCCCCCTCCCTATTATCTCTGGAATCAACCTGGTGAACCCCTGCTGCTCCACTGCCAAAGCCAGTATATCCTTTTGAAAGTCATACCGTGCTGCAGGTAGGGCCTCACCAGAACCATGTACATTTTGCAACAGATCCTCCCTGCTGTAAAAATTCCATCCCTAAGCAATGAAGCCAGCATTCATTTGCTTTCTTGATTACCTTTTTTACCTGCAAACCAACCTTTTGTGATTCATGGTCAAGCTTCGAGTAGCTTTACAATATAACCATATTGATTACAGCCTAGGACAATTGAGAACAACTCTTTGTTGTCACTGTGCAAGACATGAGCAGCCAAGCATACATTTCTGGATAAGAGATTTTTCTATACATTGAAGAGAAATTAACTGTGTCAATAGCCTGTCCGTTTTCTGCTCAGTCCCAGCAGCATATGTTTTCTTCTTGGATATCCCTTGTATGATTTAACTCTGTTTGACCTGCTGAGTTTGTCCAGCATTTGTCTGTGTGTGTGTGTTTGTGTATGTGTGTTTTTAAAACCCTGTGTATATAGGGAAATGGGCTACTCAAAAGTCAGGTGACACCAGCAGTAAAGCCCGAGAGAGAAAATGTGCTTATGTCTGGAAGATTAGAAAGGTTTGTCACCAGATCATCATTAGTTTCAGTGTCAGCTGAAATTGAAACAACTCTGAAATGGAGACTCAAAGTTCTAACCACTAACAATGTTCTATCACCTTCCTCATATTGGTATACATTCTGGCATTCATAAGACATTAATAGACGTGGACTGATTGAATAAAAACCATGTGTGAGGAAGATCATTTGGACTATTGGAACTGATCACTTCTGACTTGACATCAAATACATATGGCCATCTTGAACGCATCACTTAGAAAATCTAAGCTAGTTGAACTCAAATTTAGTATTCAGCTGTTTGCTAATTGATTTTTATGATGCTTGGCATGTAAAAGGGTACCATCATTAACAATGGGCCAACTCTGTTCTGATATTGATCAGCGTTTCGGCTCTAGTTATTTGGCTATGTTCAATATTCTTAGGATATCCTTCCCCGACAGAATCCTATCGATCTCATTGTAGAAAGAGCATGATTCCAGGTTTTTGTGAGCGTTGGTGTGAAATCCCCCTTCCTATTTTCTCTAAAGAATAGCCTGGGTTTAAACTTATTCTCCATTCTACATTCCAAATGCAAATTGAATAAACAAGTGCCCATGTTTTAATAACTTAATACCTAAAGTAAATATGTTGAATTACAATGAAACAGAAATATTCTATGTAAAATCTATCCTTACAATCTCAACTTATTTTTTTAAAATCATAGTTTGTATTTGCACCATTTTTCACAGCCTTGATTGACAATGAAGGTTATAGAGACAGAATTAGTGAAAAAGCAGAGTTGTATGTAAGGGCTAACTGACCTAGGAGAATGTTATTTGCCTCTACAATATTTTTTCCTGTTCAAGGAACTTTTCCTGCTGAAGAATATTTTGTGATCCCATTTTAAGGTTCACTGGCACATATAACACAATGCAAATTAAATGAGGGTATTTGACTTGATTTCTCTTGGATAGCACTCTGTTCTCAACCAGAAATAAAATGAGAAAATGCTACAAATTCTCAGCAGATCAGGCAACATTTGTGAATAGAGAATCACTGTGAAACTTAGTGGGAAAAAGAAAATAAAAAGTTTGCTTTCAGTGACAGAATAAGTTCCTGATAGGGTGAGACAAAATGTGTTGCTGATGGCAGGCCAGACCATACTAAAAGTAAAAAAAGAGAATCAAAACTTGATGTCAAGTCAAAAGTATTCCTTATGTACAGGGGACTCTCCAAGGAGTGTGGACTGTGATATCATCTTTTGATGTTTTTTTTCTGAGTGGTGTGCTTTGGTTTACAAAGTTTCCCACTTTCCTGATGCTTTATTGTTCTCCTTAAATATCCTTTCATTAAGATTCAGAAATGTGTTAACAGTGAAATTAGCAACAGGTAGGATTCATATTTTAGCTGTTAAATCCCATTACGTATATGGACTGAGAGAATGAGAGAGTTTAGCAATAGTGTGAGTAACCCAAAAGGTCACTCCACACTCAGTTTTAATGAGATAAAGGTAGCCTTTGATAAGGAGTGGTATAATGCATGATGAGCAGAATGAAATGGGGCAGTTTTAGGATCATTGCAATGATATTAGTAATACCTGTTTACTTATTTTGCAATTGATTAATCTTGTAACAATGATAAATATTATAAAATGTCAATTTTGGGAATAAAATATAAAAGTGTTCAGGCAGCTGGCAAATCTGGAAGAGGGTAATGAGTGGCAAGAATTTGTGACTTCTGCTCTAATGTATCAATTCGCTCATCATTAGTGGGTGTACAGCGTGGAGCTGCAGTCTAGACACATTGCAAAAGCAGAACTAGCTTAAGAGCTGATTCCTGCACTCTTGGCTGGAGCTGTTGTGTGAAATTCTATAACTTGAGAAAGAAAAGAGTGAAAAGTCACCTTCATGACAATGCTCTTACAGGCATTAGAACCATTTTACATCCAAGGACTGACTCAGTTTTCATTCTTTGTTTTAGTGGTCTGATGAGCAATGTACAACCCATATTATGCCAAGGGATTTTCACAGCTCACAAACACAGCGGCAGCTGAAAGAGAGCCTGTACAAAACCATCATTGATTACTTTGACAAGGGAAAGGTGAGTGTAAAGTGATTGTGGTCGTATGTCCCCAGCACAGCAGCTGTTGTTCTGCTGAATGTAAAGTTTGTAATGATGAGGGATGAGAGTTTGCAAAATGGATCACACTCTCATCTGAGACATGCAGTTTCAAGTCCCAGCGGTTAGTGCAATGTCTTTATACTGCCAGTGATCGGGACTGGGGTTCAAATCTCATGCTCTCTGTTAGGAGTTTGTACGGTCTCCCCGTGTATGTGTGGGTTTTCCCCGGAGGCTCCAGTTTCCTCTGACCATTCAAAACATACCAGGGGATGTAGGTTAATTGGGTGCAAATTGGGCAGCACTGACTCTTGGGCCAAAATGGCCTGTTACCATGCTGTACCATATATATAATTTTTTTTTAAAATAATTTGGTACAAGATGGAGACTGAAAACTTGGCTGAATGGTGCACTAACAACACTCACTGATAGTGGAAGTTAGCAGCTGTTCCTGAACTTGGTGGTGCAAGCCTTGTGGCAGCAGCAAGAACAGACCGTGTTCTAGGTGGTGAGGGTCTTTGATGATTGCTGCTGCTTTCCGGTGGCAGCGTTCTCTGGAGGGCTTTACGTTCAAGGGTATTAGTGTTCCCATACTAGACTGTTACCAAAACTAAGAAGCTGATTGTTGATTTCAGGAAAAGAAAAGCCAGAGATGTACAATTTAGTGATCATTGGGGGATCAAAGGTGGAGAGGGTGAACAAATTTTAGTTCTTGGGAGTCATTTTCTCGGAGGATCTTTCCTGGACCCAACACACCAATGGGATCGTGAAGAAAGCATGTCAGTGCCTCTACCTCCTCAGGAGTTTGCAGAAGTTTGGTATAACATCAAAAACCCTGGCAAATTTCTACCAAGACGTGGTGGAAAGTGTGCTGACCAGCTGCATCACGGTCTAGTATGGGAACACTAATACCCTTGAACGTAAAGCCCTCCAGAGAACGCTGCCACCGGAAAGCAGCAGCAATCATCAAAGACCCTCACCACCTAGAACATGGTCTGTTCTTGCTGCTGCCACAAGGCTTGCACCACCAAGTTCAGGAACAGCTGCTACCTTCCACTATCAGACTCTTCAATGACAAACACAGTCAGAAGCCCTTTTTCCACTGGCATCCCAGTTAATTGGCCATGCAGTGTCCTGGGATAGGAAGTTAATTGTGCTGTTCCCACTGGGCTACATTTAACCAGGACACTGACTGCTTTTCTACTGAACACACTCATCCCCAGGGACCAGAGAGTCCACCTTCAAATAGAATGGAATAGATGGAAGTTGTACTTTTTGCACTGGTTTAATCAGCACGGCAGCGCCAACTGATGCTGGGGATATGAGTAGGCGTAGAGGCCGTCAATGCTCAACGTGATTTGATGTAATTTTACACTAGCATACTGATTGCTTTCCTTTTCCACTGGTCTCTTAAATGGTTAATTCCCCATTAATTCCTGGGACAAGCTGTCAGTGGAAAAGGGGCTTAAGATCTCTTACTTGTGAACTTTATTGATTTTCTTCTTGTTCTCTTTGTATTGAACAGTCAGTATGTTTACATTTGTTATCTGCTTACAATTCTGTTTGTTTACATGTCTTTATGCTGTGTTCAATTTATATTTTTGAACTACCATTTAGTGATAATTCTGCCATGTCTGCAAGAAAAAGGAATCTTAGGTTTGTATGCAATGTATTGTAGGTGCTCTGACAATAATTCTGAATCTGAAGGTCTCGCAGGTTGAGGCAGGGAGTCCATACTCTGAACACCCGAATCAGGTTGGAACAGGGAGGTCAATCTTGTTGAACACCTGAATCAGGTTGCGACAGAGAGGTCCATTCTGTGAACATCTGAATCAGGTTGTGACAGAGAGGTCCATTCTGTGAACACCTGAATCAGGTTGGAACAGGGTGGCATATATTTTATTGTGCTGGTTGGCTCTTAGATGACCTCTGAAAATGTCATTTCAGCCATTCAGTTCAAAGGCAATTAGGGGTGGGCAATAAACACTGGCAATTCTAACAATACACAGATCCTAAAAAGTATAATAAAAACAAAATTTCTTGGTGGGTTCAGGCTTGTTTCAAAACAATTTCTTTATTTTGGACATTCATCAAAAGAACCATGCGTTCTTGACTTTTTGACCATAACTAGTGCACACTTAAACGATTTAGGTCTTGGACATGTCTTCACAATGAATGTTGCGGTTAGAGCAAAGCTATTACGGTGCCAGTGCCCTGGGTTTGCATCCAGTGCTCTCTAGAAGCAGTTTGCATGTTTTTGCCATGTCTGCGTGCATTTCCTCTGGGTGCTCTGCTTTCCTCTGCCCTTCAAAGTGTATGGGGAGGTTGTAGGTTAATTGGGGTATTCGTGCAGCGTAGGCTCGTGGGCCTGTTACCGTGCTGTATGTCTCAATTTACATTTAAAATGTTCTTCCTCTGGAGACTATTTCATAGAACCTTATAAGATGCTTCTCACTCAATGATTTATTTTATTGGTAAAAATGGCAGCCAATTATAAGCAGGCATAAACACCCACCAAAGCAGATGGATATAAACAAATGGCTTGGGTGCTATACAGAATAGTGAAAAATTGTGTGTGGGATACCAGAGAACTTCTCCGTCTTCTTCATCTACGGGCCATAGGACCTTTGTTAAGTGCTGCATCTGAAAGACAGTTGGGAAGAGGGTGCAGCAACTCTCTTAAGTGCTGCATTAGTTTGGACTGGGAGAAGAGCCTCAGTTTCTGATTTGGGTGATTGTGTTAAAAGTACATTCCTACCTCTTTTGTTCACTGCATAAGAAGGCTTGTATTTTTAATAACCTATTCATGCATCTATCTATTTTTCTTCCGATTTAATATCATTTGGTGTAGAACTTCCCCAGTCATTGGGCCATCTGCGGTGTCCTTCAGATGCAGTAGGCAGGAAGGGAAGGATTTTCTGATCAGCTCATTTGGGTGGAATTGATCAACCTATCACTAGACAGAGAAGGATTCAAAACAAAAATAAAATGAGAAAAAAGGTGAGTAGGCAGGCTTTGGTCCCAACATGTGCCAAACATGAGACAGTTCTGAACCCAACATATGCCAACCAGCATGGGTGATATAATCCTGGGCACAACATATGCCAAGTAGCATACTTAATGCAATTCTGAACCAAACATTTGTCACCCAGCTTGGTTAAGATAGTTCTGCCAACACGTGCCAGCCAGCATGGGTGATACAATTTTGCACCCAACATATGCCAACCAGCACGAGTGATGTAATTAGTTTCTCAGCGGTATTTTCAACTCGAGCTAAGTGCTAAGGACTGCTATTCTTGGCAAGCATGACCTTGCATGCTCGTGACAATACCACTCACAGAGTTAAGTGAGTTAAGCAATCAACCCTCCTTTGCAGGAGGCAGTTGCTGATAACAGGCACAACAAAGCAACAAATTACATTTCACATTTTATTAAAAATTGAAAGCAATAATCGTAAGAGAAAATCTGTGAAGGGTAATATTAACAATCGCAAGACCCAAATTACCTTACAGTCAATTAAAATTGTTTGAAATACAATCACTTTTAATATGTATCAAATTCATCAACTAACAGTAAGGTCTCACAAACAACAATAAGCTGATACAAAGATCATTTATTTTTAATGATGTTTATTAGCAATGAATATTGACCACAATTCTGGAGAGAATTCCCTTTTCCTTCCCCTGTTTTTAAGATAGTGCTCTTTATTTTTAAAATAGTCCTTTGGCAGCCTTCACTTCAAAGGGTAGTGATACCTGTAGTTTAATGTCACCCCTTATAATATCACATTCTGTTGGCTGCACACTAGATTACCAGTTTTGTGGTCATGTTATGGACTTGCAGGAAGTTGAAGGATTCATCTAATTTTGTCTCCTGATTTCTCTTCCCAATATCTCTAACCATCCTCCAGCAGCCCCAAACCAATAGACGGGTTGTCCTCCTTTTCCACTGCCTTCCTCTTGGAGAGGGAACCTTCCCTTCTTGAGATGCAACTAATCATCCCCCCCTCCCCCCAGAGAAAGAGCTGGTTGGAGCATATGAAATGTGGACCAGTTGCAGCATCGCAATGCTGGGAATAATGAGACTCCCAACACCCACTCTTGATTTGAGATTGGGGCCTTCATTGCCAGAAGTTGTTTCACCCCTAAATTGAGATGAAAGGATGGAGTTACAAAAGTAAAAAGAGAGAAAGAGGTTTTCCATTATGTATATCCACCAGTCCTCCATCAAATCCCCCTGCCTAGAGTGGTTAAAGCTCAATAGCCACTTGCTAATGAGACTGCTTCTCTTTTAGATGTGGGAGGAAGCCTTGAATCTATGCAAGGAGCTGGCGGAACAGTTTGAAATGGAAATCTTTGACTATGAGCTTCTCAGCCACAACCTGGTAAGTTTCCATAAGCATCCTGCTGTGATCAAATGCTTCAAATTCCAATTCTCAGGCTGTCAGTTCCAAAAACATTTTAAAAAGATCTGATGCTCAATGTTTCTCTGGCTGCCAGATACACACTTGGTAGCAGATACTTTTCTCATCACCACTCCTATCATTTGCTGGATGTTGTGCAGAGTTTGCTGATTCCTTGAGGGAGTTGTGTTTGTTTCCACTGTATCTGGAAGCCAAGAATATTACTGCATCCACACTCCTGAAACTCAGAATCTTCCTCATTCAGAAGGATAAGAGAAGCAGGTGAATGAGAGCCATCATTGTGCATTACTGTAAAGGTTTCGTTACCACCTGAGCAGAACCCTGGGATCCCAACAACACTGTTCCTCAGGAAAGTGGGACAGGAGACTTAAAAGATCCTGGTTTAAACCCACCTCATATCGCTACTACAATTTGATCAGTGAATAAAGCTGCACATTGTAGAGCGCGTCGAAAGAACCAAAGACTTGTTGATCCAAACCAAGGCTTTCATTAATTAAAAGACTGGAGCACATCACATGTAGGTCGACCAGTCCAGAATGTCCTGGTCTGGCTAGGAGCAACCCTTTAAGACCTGCCAGTAGGTGTGGCTACACTCTCAGCCAATCACAGTCATCCTACACTACAATCTGTACATATACACATTGGTGATAGAATCTGTACTATCACACACACCCAATTATATTTTTCTGAGACAGAATTTCCACTGAAGCGTGATGAGTGTCTAGCTCAGAAATTGTTCCCCAGGCACAGTGAAAAGAGAAATGCGTCTTCAATACTGTGTTTCAGGCAAAATAAGACCCTCTGAATAATTCTCTCTTCCCAGGACCAACTGGATGTTAAGGGGTGGTTTCTGTACATCTCACCTTGGTGTAATTTCTCATTTGTCTGGCTGGATTGTGAACAGATAGTAATCATACTCAACCACCCCGAACCAGAATCAGAATTTTATTGTCATGAACAAGTCATGTGGCAGCATCACAGAACAAACATTCATATTATAACCATCTTACAACAATAAATATTTTAAAAATAGGGCACGAAAAGTAAAGCAGTGTCTTGGTTCATTGATTATTCAGAAATCTGCTGGAAATGGGGAAGAAGCAGCCCTATAACAGTTGAATATAAGGGCCCAGCTTCAGTGCCTTGATCTGTCATCCAACAGTAGTGGTTGAACTTCTGCATCAAATCCCTTCAGCTGGATTTTCTCTTTATAACGTTGCAGTGCCCAAAGATATAATTCCTGAATGTACCACTGTGGTATGAAGCCAAGCTGAAATAGAGTGTTACAAACGTTTATACTATGAAGAGATTTGCTTTCACCATCCTCATTCTCTTAAACTGAGACCACATGAGCATTGGGGTAGCAAGACCCTCCTCAGTCATTTCTGAAGATGCGATAGAAAATCTCTTTCTTGAGCGTCTACAGCTTCATGCCATAAAGGAGACCTTCCAAGGTAGTGAAGATAAGAAGATCCAAGTTTTGGACACAGTAATGGTGAAACTATAATATGGATGACCTTGAAGGAAATTTGTAAATAGCAGTGTTACCAATTCATACAGTGAATTTGATCTTCTAGTTTGAAGAGCTGTGTTTCCTGAGAACAGAGAACAATATGGAAAATTGCTTGGAAAAGCAGGGGCAATCTAATTTGATTAATTAGATTGATATTGCAAGCTGCTGTCAAGTTTACCTTACTCATCAATAACCTACTGACCAATGTATGGTTTGGATTCACTCACTTGGCTCCAGATGTCCAAACCTGGACAAGAAGAACAAATTCATGAAGTGACAGCCACTCAGAGCAGGGCAGGATTTGACTGAGGGGGGTGTCTAAAAGCCTCAGCAAAATCGAAGAGGCAAGGGAAATTCTTCACGAGCTGGAATCATGCCCATCAGGGGCCTCGAGACCGAAACATTATTTCATGAGTTCCTTTGGACAGTGTGCCAGGCCCAACCATTTCAGTACTTTCATGAATGACCTCCTCTGCATTATATGATCAGAAGTGGGGATGTTTGCTGATGTTTGTGCAAGATTCAATTTTTGTTATAGCATCTTAAAAGATAAAAAGCCAATGTGGTAAGACCAAGCTCAGGTCTGAGCTGACAAGTGGAAAATAACATTCATTGCCCACAAATGCCCCATGATGCTTACTTCTAGCAAGAGAGTTGAATCACTTCCATGTAAAATTCAGCAAAATGCTCCAGCAGCAACAGCCTTGCTGGGTTGGCACAGACAAAATCTCAGCTGGGCCTGTTATATACTGTACCTTCTGCATCTGCAACATCATGTCAGTAACTAGCTATTCTGCCATAGATCTCCTGACGCTTCAAAGGATTTGCACTGTCTGAAAAGCAGAACTCATGAGTGTCAAAAAATGAGACCCCTACCCTCCCCCTCACTCACCCAATCATCTTCTGCTCCACTGACAGGCAACATGTTCAAAACCATCAGGGTCAAAGTATACAAAATGACAGGCAGCCCATCCAAGAATTCACCTCCTCCAATGACATAATTTGGCTGCACAGAACACTGTCAACAAAATGCATTGTGGCAACTTGTCAGGGCTTCTTTGACACATAACCCACCAAGTCATTCTATCTTGTAAGTAACTATTCCTAGTGACACTAGGTAAAAAATCATGGCGACTACCCAGCCCCACAATCTCCCAGGAACGTGGGAGCACCCAGATGCACTGAGACTGCAGTAGATCAGCAAGGTGTCCCATCCGCAATAAGTTTGGATATTTAAGTCTGACATTGACACTGAAGTTCTGGGTGTGTGTCGAGAAATTAAATGTAAACAAACATATTGACTATTGTTTTGCATTGTGTTCTTTGTAAGTAACTGCCAGATTTGCATGTCTACCCACAGAGGCAGCAAGCCACATTCTACGAAAATATCATGAAAATCCTCCGGCCAACTCCCGATTACTTCGCAGTGGGTTTTTACGGCCGTGGTTTTCCACTCTTCCTCCGGGTGAGTCTTTGGATTCAGTATTCCTGGCGACATGAGGGACCGCAGATGCCGGACACTGGAGCAAAGAATGTGAGCTGCAGGAGGAGCTCAGTGAGTCGGGCAGCATCCACGGAGGCACAGGATAGCAGGCATTTCAGGTCAAGATTTTGCATCATTGTCTCATCCCAAAATGCCAGCCATCACTTTGCCTCCACTGAGTTGCTCCAGCAGTTCATTTCCTGATTCAGAGTTTTTGGCATCTGAATGGATGTGGGGCAGTGAAAATTGAGCCAATAATTGTGAGCAAGAAGGATGGATTCAATGGGTAGAGAAAGGGATGTAGATTCCAAACAAACACATCCAGTGTGAGCGTGCCATTATTTCTTTGGAAGAAAATTTAGGCTCAAGAATGGCAAAAACATTAAGTGAATTTATGATTCGGTCGTGGCAGCAGTGTGCATATGAAACCATGACTAAATCCTGCAAAATCATTCAGGACCCCTATCCCCGCACACAGCATCTTCCACTACTCCCATTGGGAAATAGATACAGGAGTATGGGAGCCAGAATCACCAGGCTGAGAAGTAGCTTCTTCCCACGGGCAGTGAGATTGCTGAATGTCTGAGTAATCTTCATACAAATTGTCTCCAACTCTACTATTTATTTAACAATATTTATTTATTTTTCTGTAGTGCACAGTATTACTGCATATGAATCTTTTACCTGTATGCGTGCTATTTGTATTTTTTCACTGAGGCCCGAAGAACACCGATTCATCCAATTTTACTTGTACAATCAGATGATAATAAACTGGAACCAGACATGTTTTCAGATGATGCCATTGTGCACAAAAGTGATAGATTCCAGGAAGCCAAAGTTAGAATGTTGGTAATAGCATAGAAGCTTGAGGAGAAACCATTGAGTAGGTCATTGTCTGACTATGATGGAAAAGTAAAAGTAAAACAATGAGTGTGATCCCATCCAACTGTAGGATGGTGGTGAGGTACTGTACTACAAATGAGTGGTGGGGTCAAGGATGTCAAGGGCTACAACTGAAGTCCTCTTACAATGGGTGACAAGAGTAACTTTGCTCCTCTGAAGAGGATGAAATCTTAATGGCAGGGTTTAAAATATGCTGCTGACAAGAGAGATTACTGGGGAGATGGAGGCAGTAAATTATGTTAATGTATATACGAAAGGGAGATTGGACTCAGACCATAATCTGTTACAACCAATGGTTTAAAGATATTAAAGCAGTGATTCTCAACCTTTTTCTTTTCACTCACATACCACTTTAAGTATTCCCTATGCCATAGGTGCTCTGTGATTAGTAAGGGATTGCTTAAGGTGGCAAGTGGGTGGAAAGAAAAAGTTTGAAAACCACTGTTTTAATTATACCTAATTGACTCGTTATTTGCAAGGTTTCATGACTCCAAAGGAAATGGGTCAATGACAATTTTTCTCAAGCAAAATATTTCAGTAACAATTGGGTCTAGAGCAGTGATTCTCAACCTTCCCTTCCTACTCACATACCAACTTAAGTAATCCCTTACCAATCACAGAGCACCGATGGCATAGGGATTATTTAAAGTGATATGTGAGTGGAAAGAAAAAGGTTGAGAACCACTGTATTAAAGAATATAAGAAAAAGGAGAAGGAGTTGGCCATCTAGCATGCTTGAACCTGTTCTGCCATTCATTAAGATTATGGCTGATCTGACCATGAACTGAGCTCCATTTATCCACCTGTTCCCCATCCCCTTAATTCCCCCACTATTTAAAAATATATATTGCATATCTGTGTCTTAAATGTATTCACTGAAGCAGCCTCCACTGCTTCATAGGACAGAGATTCACTACTCTCTGGGAGAACTAGTTCCTTCCTAGCTCTGTGTACATTGAATGAGAAGTAGGATGCTAATGGCAGGCACAGAAGTGTGTCCGAGGAAAGTGGGGGATTGCTAATTGTGGTAGCTATGATTGACAACAAGATGGGTTAGACGGGAAGCGGGTGAAAGAATTAAAGGTGGTTCTCATGTACAAGGTCAGCCAGGAGTGCATAAGAAAAAATATGTCCTGGGTGAGGGTGGCTGGTTTGCCCTAATGACCTTTAACGTAGACAGAAATGTAAGAGGCACCTGTTCAGATGGTTCGGGTCTCAGGGATTAAAAAAAACAATTTCCAAGCTTCCTGTTCATGCTAATGAGGGGTGTGGAGACACAAGAATTTATAATGGCATTTTCTACTGTAATAGAAAGAAATAAATGTGCTTGAGGTGAGCACACTCCTAAAGGAAAAGTTGTCTTCTCAAAAATCTGGTAAAGGCAATAAGGAAAGAAATTGAGAAATAAGTCATCAGAAACTATTTTTGCATCATGCAATCTAAATGGCCCCTCAAATACATGACAACCATAATTAAAGCTTTCACAGTCATTTTGTTTTTTTTATTAGGACAGTATATAAAAGAAAATGGATTATTTTCAGGTCATACATGTTTGGGCTGCATTGAAGCTCAAGCAAGGGGCTGCTCATTCTAATAGAATAATTCTGAAGGTGACAACAAAATCAGAAAGATTAAGAGTCAACCAGCAAGCACAGTAGATAAGATATGCAAAATGAAGCTCAGTTTATCTTGTGGCAGGTTGGGAAATGTCCATTGAGAAAGCATAGATCTTTCCAAATCCAGAGATCTCGAGACATCACGTGAGGAAAAGTGCTCCATTTCCAAACTCCCAGCAGAGAGTCTCCTCCAAAGGGACTGTGGTTCAGAATATCAAGAACTGTGGTGTTTCAGTCCCATTTCCAACCTCACTTCCTATCCGTCCTTGGACAACAGCCTGGGGCTAGGAGTCAGTGAGCTCACTCTGGGATTAGGTTACTGAGGTCAGAAAATGTCAGACATTGAACTTAGATTTTCAGATTGTAAATGGAAGAATAAAGACAAGGAAAGATGTGGGGGTGGGGGGTGGTGATTGGTTGCGTAGACCAGTTGGGTTGAAATTTAGATGCAGTGCCAATGGAGAGAAAATATGGCGGCTCTGCCAGAGCTGCCGCAACAGCAGCGGGGCCGCTGGTGAGGTAATGTGGGAAGCAGAGACACAGGCGATGCCCCGCAGGGTCCAGCCGCCCAGTCCATCTACCATCAACTCTGTGCAGGCTTTAAATAGCCTTTTAAAGGAGCCAATGGCAGTTTATTTTAAAATCCTGCAACCGTGGGATCTGGTCCCATCCCAAGATGGCATCACCTATGCTTTACAGCAATCTCGAGGGATTGCAGACTCTGGGGAAGCAGAGAACTAGTGCGAAGTACCAGAAAATGGGGAGACCACTTCCCATTTAAGAAGGAGAAGCAGTGGAGATGACCCATGGGCTGTGGACCAGCAAGGGATTCTGAGGCTGAATTTATTGTAATGAATGCCACAAAATTTGTGGTATTGCAACAGCATTACAGTGCAAATATTGCTATAAATTAAATTTAAAATTAAGTATATTAATTCAAAAAAAGAGAAAGTTAGTATCTATGGCTCATTGTCCATTCAGAAATCTGAAGCCAGAGGGGAAAAAGCTGTTTTTGTGCCACTCGGTGTTTGTATTCAGGCTCGAGTATCTCTTTCCTGACGGTAGCAGAGTGAAAGGGGCATGGCCTCGGTGGTGGGGCTCCTTGAGGATAGAGGCTGCTTTCTTGTAGATATCCTCAATGGAGTGGAGACTGTGTATGTGGGGGGCTGGGGGTGGGGTGGTCGGAAGGGGGCAGGTCCTAAAACCAATACAGTTTAGGCATAATTGTGGAAAGAATCAAATTTTAAAGTTCAGTCAGTTTTGTGTTGAAACTCAGATTCTTTAAATTGTTGCCTCATAAACAATTATGGAGTAAGGGTGAGGGCCTCAGACTTATCAAAATCCATAAAATTCCTATAGCATTGTTTTTCAGAGAATTGTTTCTTCATACGAATGATTTACCACTCTTGCATAGAGGCTGCAGTACTTGAGATCTCTTCCACGATGGCTTCACAAACTCATGTACGAGTCTGACAAAGTAACCATCACAAAGATTATGATCCAGAAACAAGAAGGATCTTGCTTTCTTTTACCCAGAATTGGGTCAGTCACAAGTGGCCATTTAAAATGCCACCGCAGCACTGCTCTCTCTCTTGACCAAGAGAAGCAGCAAAGTGGCCATCCTTTCCAAAGCCACTGAAATTCTGTGTTCCTCCCTTGACAAAGAGAATACAACATGGACAGTACCTCTCTGACTGGAAGCTACTGCATTTCAATCCTGTCTGGTCAAGAACCTTTTTCTGGTTTCAAAATGTCTCTGTTGCAGTATTATTTTCTCATCGCATGACATGACCTCATTGTTTTTTTTAAGTTACTTCACATCTATATGCTAAAATCATATGACTTCATCTCTGTCTACTTAGACCCAGAATCAAGTGTTTTAATTCTAAAAAAAACATGAATAACCAAACAGATGATCTGCTGTTTGACCAGAAGTCCTTTGTGTGAACACAAGTGACTTTAGTTTTCAATGAGCCATTATTTTGATCCCATAGCATGTTTATACAGCTTTTATTGAACAATCTATTTGCATACAAATGGTCTCTGATATTTGCCAGTTGCAATTTCAAAGGATTTTCTGAGTGTAATTGTGTGTGTCTGTGGATCCCTGTGTCCAAATCCACAAAAATAACTTTACTAAGAAATATATATAATATTATATACCTAAAGATTAATATTAACACAAATCCATTACACCAGTGGCCAACTAATCAAAGACGTTGCAAATCTGTGGGATGTGGAAGGAAAGTGGAGTAGCCAGGGGAAATATACAGCATCAAGGAGGATGTGCAAACTTCACACAGAACCGGAGTTCAATTCCCAAATGTTCAGAAGAAACTCAGAAGGTCGCGCAGTATCCACAGGAAGTAAAGGGTAACCAACAAAAAAATGGGCAGATGCTTGATTAAAGGTGGGGGGGGGAGGGGAGAGGAGGGAGGAAAAGACAAGCTTACAGGTAGGAGGTAATAGGTGGAGGCAAGTGGGAGAGTAGAAGAGAAAAAAGCAGAGAAGTGATCAGAGGAGAGGCTGGCTGGACCATACGGAGCAGCGGCGTGACTCTGCTCCCCACTCTCCTGGGTCCACAGGTCTCGTTCCCTATCCCTTTGTCCCCTTCCCTTCCTTCTCCTGTCAGAAGCCAGAGGGGAAAATCCACACTCTTTACACTTAGCTTTTCTCACTCCTCAGAGGCCTGGGAGAAGTCAGGGTTTGAAGCTGAATCTCTGGAGCAGTGAGGTAACAGGTTTACTCATTGCAACCCTCTCGTGTCCTCGTATCAATGCTCACCATTCTTGATACTTTGCTGCAGTGCCTCAATCATCAGTCAGCCTACACTCCTTTTGGATTCTTTTGAGACCCCAACATCCGATTTATTCGCTGCTCTATGATACAAAGAATGAAGGAACTCAGTCAATTGCTGAGAATATATTTAAAGAGTTCCATTAATTTATCACTCAGTTGGTACAGTCATATATCATAATGGATGTGGACCCAGGAGAACGAGAATCAACACTGCTCTGCACAATCCTACACCCCGGTCCTCATGACGACAGCTGTGTACAAGCTTTAAAGGAGTCAATGGTGTACTTTTTTTAATTTCCTGCAATGTTTGGGGTTTGTCCCCATGATGGTGGCATTTGTGATAGGCAGCATATCAGCAGACCAGCACGGGGCATCAGATATGGGGAGAATACTCTCCTTTTGAAAAGGAGAGGCAGAGGAGATGACCCTACAGGTTGGTGACCATTGCAGTGGGCCAACGAGGGGCTTTGCGGTTGAAGGGCCCCACAGGGTGCAGGGTGCTGGTGACTGGCTCATGGGAATAGGTATTGTAACTGGGATTTGAGAACGTGCTGATATCAAGGAGGGTTCCTGCAGGGCATCGCACTCTGAAGCCTCTTTATCGTATCAGAGCTTTGGAGAGCCTCAGGGTTTTATGTGATGTCATGTATGCTCTCTGACAATAAATATGAACTTTGGATCTGGAGCTTGGACTCCCAATGGTTTGAACTGGAGTCTGTGTGACTGCAAAGGCTCCGGGAGCACCAATCCACACTCTGAAAGGATTCTCATTTGCTTCTCTTTCTTCTATTGTTAGGGTCAGCAGGCAATGCTCATAGTGACGTTTTATTTGCAATACAGCAAACCAAAGTTGAAGTATATCATGTGCTGCATATTACATTTTCAATGCATTATTACTTGACAATAAAAGGAACATTTGAACGTCTGGATCTCACCCATCCTCAGCATCAAGTTTTGTTGAATTATCCATAGGGACAAGATTGGAGAGAGATGCCTAAAATTGCACTTATTTTGAAAATGTCCATTTGTTTTCTAATTTATATGGCAATATCATGGAAATAAAAGGTAAATATCAAAATAAGTAGTCATAAAAGGCTACATTTATACAGCATCTCCTTTATTTAAATTGGAAAATTAATTTTTCAAGCCACCTAACCATTATTCATGCACATTATTCACTTAGAAACCAGCAACTGGGAAGATTTTTCAATACTTTGAGTCATTCTGAATCTGTAAGAATGCAATGAAAGGTAAAAATTTGGAATAGTTCTCATTGTGGATAATTTTCAAAATCACTTTCAATTATCACAATAAAACACTATTTAAAAAAAAACTTATTCCAATTGCTAACTGTGTTTTCTCTGCTCAATGTCATCTTCAAACTCATTGGAGTCCATGGCAAGATGTTCATACCCACTCTAAGCTCCTGGGACAACTTGTAAATGATTATACCAACTGCCCTATATCTAGTCAAGCTCCCTTGCTTCTGCCAGCATGTATACCTTGAGAATTGGGCACGGATAAGATCAAAATTGTGCTGATAGAAGTGAGAGGGAAAGGAAAGTCAAGAGGAAGGAAATCAAAAACATCCTTCTGTTTTCTTACCTATCTCACTAACTGACTGAGATGCTGAGCCTCATATCTTTCCATTACTAACATCAACCCTGGAAGAAAGCTGTTTATTGCTTTGGACA
The DNA here is from genome assembly GCF_036971445.1 of Narcine bancroftii. Lineage (NCBI taxonomy): Eukaryota > Metazoa > Chordata > Chondrichthyes > Torpediniformes > Narcinidae > Narcine > Narcine bancroftii. The sequence continues at coordinate 50,140,268 of NC_091477.1, forward strand.
TAATTGGTGAAATCTGGCCCCTCATTCTTCAGACTATGCAAGCCTATGCATAAGGGGTCATAATGTGTTTAAAGATGCACTTGTTTTTTTTCCCCATTCCAAGTGAAGCAACACTTCAATTGTGAATCTGCAGGAGTTATCTACTGCATCCCGTTCTCCCATTGTGATCTCATCTACATTGGAGAGACTGGGCGCTCACTGGGTGATCACTTCATTGAGCACTTCAGCTCTGTTTGCCGCAATAGTGTGGATCTCCCAGTGGCCACCCATTTCAATTCCCTGTTCTATTATTTTGCTGTCATGTCTGTCCATGGTCTCGTGCACTGTGTTACGAGCCCAGAGGCCCCCAAAACCCAGCAGCAATAGATATTCACCAAGACAAATGGTTACTTAAACAAAAATTGTTTTTAATTACCTTTAAACATGAAAACAGAATCACACTTTAACTTATCACTATTGACTTAACTAACCTAACTTAATCCCCTTCTAATTCTAAGTGCACGTGTATGTAATGTGTGTGTAAGTTCAGAAAAGTTTTTTGATTCACAGTTAAGTCTCACTTCTCATTCCTCCAAATTTACTGGTTGCAGGCAATTCTTATACTGTGCACAGAATTTAACATTTATAAAGTTCACCAGGCTTTGGTGCTTAAAAGGTAAATGGTTACCGCTCAGGAAGGTTCTTACTGGTATTCAGAGAGAGATTTGTTGTTTGCTGGATACCCACAATTAGCCACTTCAGTGTCTTGCTGAAGAAACTTGCCCCCTCAGGGTTCTCCAGATGATAACCTTTTTCTTTCAGGTCACCAAAGTTCTTTCTTGTTTCTCTTATTTCAAGTGAAACATTAGACAGGCAGTCCTCTCCTCTTGCATGAACCATAAGGGCTTTGACCAGGCTAAACTAGGCACTCACAACCTGTCCTTTGCTAGTCCCAGCTGCTACTGCTGACTGTAAAACTGCAGAACTGATCTCTCTCTCTCTCTCTCTCTCTCTCTCTCTCTCTCACTCTCTCAGAGAGAAAACCTATTTTATTCACTCTACTTGTAAAATGACATGACCCTCTTAGAATGGCAAGTTCCACTCCAGACAGTCTGCGGATCCAACAAGTTCTTTCATCTGTTGCCTTTTTGTAAACAACAATCCATTAGTGAAGCTTCTGGGGCACTTTTCCAAAGGCTCTTGGCCCTGACATGTCCAGCATGAGCAGAGCTCCAGTATTTTAAATAAGATCTGTTTTAAAGTGTTTGTATGTGTCCTACATTTAAAAAAAACCTGCCACAATTTATCTCCTAAAAACATATCTATATACAACATAATTTGTCACAACTGCCATACTGAGACCACCCTCAAATTGGACGAACAACATTTCATTTTCTGACTGGGCACATTCCAACTGAATGGCATTAATAATGACTTCTCTGGTTTCCGTTAAAATACCCCCAACCCCCTTCTTCATTACCCTGTCTCTTTTCCTCTAGTTCTCTCTCTCTCTGTCTCTTTTACAGAGCCAAAATCAATTATCACCTTTCATCTTATCATATCCAATTAGCACCTTTCGTTTGTTGGTCTGGATTCCTCCCCTCCCCCCCCCCCCCCCGCCACATTTTCTCTCTCTCTCGTCTTTATCCAGACAGCTTTGTGTGTTTCGCTTATATGTTGAAGAAGGCCTCAGTCCCAAAACGTCCGTAATTATCTCATCCTCCTATGGACGCAGCAAGATCAGCCTCGTTCCTCCAGCATTTACTGTGCAGTATTTTTTTCTTTCCTTTCCTAGTCAAGGGTTCTGATTTGAAGGCAAAGGCATGTGACTGAACTAGGTGTCAGAGTCACACAGGATGGAAGCAGGCCATTTGGCCCATCTGAATCAATCTAGTCTCCCAGCACCTGCCCTGTAAGCTACAAAGCCTAAGTGATTTTAATGCATATCTGAACACTTAAATGCTGCCAGAGACCTTGGTTCCACCATTGTCTGCCATGGTATCTTACAGATATTCACCATTCTGGGTGACATAGATCCCCCTCACATCCCTTCTAAATCTCTTTATTTCCTTCTCCATCGCTTTAGCAGCCCATACCCTTACCCGTTGATCCAGCAAGCTTATTTTGCAATTACTTGCAGGCAGCAGTATATCCTGGAAGTTATGGCAAGAATACAATAAAATTCTGTTGTGTTTATGTTGTACCAATTTTGTTTCAATCTAAACCTACATTTGTCCCAATAAACATCTTGCATGATGGATGTTACCATTAAAAATCATCATCCTGCTCCTTCCTCTGTGTCTTTTCATCACAGATTATCTACTGGTGTGGAGAAATGTAGCCTATTTCAGCCCTTTATTGTGACTGTTTGGTTATTTGCTGACAAATGAGATATTAAAAAAAAAAATTGCTCACTGAAAAACCTTGACGAATAAGTACACGCGCCTCAAACAACCACATATTGGTAGTGTCTGTATGCAAAACCCGTGGACTGACATGAAGGTCAGGGAGAGGGGAATCAACTGAAGCATGGTATTGCAGCATTAATAACCTCAATGGCTGGTTATGCAAATTTTGACTTTCATGCAGTCTTCCCACCCTCACCTTCTGAAGTCCAAGACACACGGGTTGCTTTGCAATTGAGTGCCTAATGACCACCTTGCTTTGATGACGCTTTAGTTTCTTCTTCTGCTCACTAGCCTGAATGGCACTCTGAGCAGTGGCACAAAAAGTGAAGGGAAAGAAAGACTTGTCAGAGCATGGGTCAGAAACTTTTAAAGGAAGGAGAGATAATGATTGGAACAGTGTAAATTACCAAATATTGCCAACTTTGAAATTCAACAGTGGTTGTACCCATCCAGTACACTAACATAACTCAAAGGCTTTTCTACAGCCTTAGTTATGATACCAATTTTTTTCTACACATTTTATTCAAAATCAAATTTATGTTGATACAACCCAAAGATGCTGCTTCCCATAAATTCCTGCACAATTCCTGATTATTTACTCACCAATGGCTTCACACCATCCATCACCGTCCTGTGCAGAAGGCCCCAGTTTTCTGAACTTTGGTTCCATGGGGTTGGTTAATAAGACCATAGCAGAATTAGGCCATTGTGTGTGCTCCATTCATATCATGGCTGATGTATTTTTTTTTCTCTCAACCTCATTCTCCTACCTTTTTCTGGTGACTTTTGAAACCCTTATTAATCAAGAACCTCTCAACCTCCACTTTTAATCTACCCAATGACGACCTCTGCAACTGCCTGCGGCAACCATTTCAACAGACACCACTGAGTCAGAGCAGAGGGGAATTGGGTTTACCCAAGGAATATACCATGCAGCAACATCTGATACTGCCCCAATGGAAAGGTTTTCATGTCTTCTCGAGTGAAGTGACAGCTGTGTTTCAAGGGGAACACTCTCTAAGTCTTAGAATGTTCTGATTTCAGATCTCATTCTCATGCACTTGTGGCCTTGCCAAAAGAGCTCTGTTTTAGTTATCATATTAACCCAAGACCCTTTTTGCTTCCTTAGGTGATATTAAAGACAATGCCATTCTGAAAGTAACAGATTAGTTGATGTTCCTTTGTTCAAGAAGGGGGGAAAAAAGGATAATCCAGGAAATTAAAGACCACTAAGACTCACATCAGTGGTAGAGAAACTATTGAAAAGGATAGTTAAGGATAGAATCTATGCCTATTTGGAAAGCCATGGTGAGATTAGGGGCAGTCAATATAGCTTTGTGTGGGGAGGTCATATCTTATGAATTTGAATGAGCTTTTTTGAGTTGGTGACAAAGTTAGTTGATGAGCTTAGGTCAGTGACTGTTGTCTACATTGAATTTAGTATGACATTTAACAAGATCCCACATAGTAGGACAGTTCAGAAGGGGCAGACGTGCAGGGTGATAGTTTGGATATAGAATTTGGTGACCCATAAAAGACAGATTAGTTTTGGAATATGGTTAATCAGGCTGGAGGCCTGTGGTCAGTGGAGTTTCACAGTGTTGGAACTCCTGTTGAATGAAAAAGTAGTTGGGTGGGTTTTTAAATTGCTAATTACACAAAAATTGGCAGAGGTATAGAAGGCTATCAATCCCATCAGTAGGATTTAGCTCATTTACAGACATGGACAAAGAAATGGCAGATTGAGTTTAATCCAGACAAGTATGAGGTCTATTGTAGGAGTATACAGTCAATGTATACAAATACAAACATACAGTGCTTTTAAGATCAGGGATTCTCTTCAGACATATAGCAAAGCCATTTTGAGTCCGTGCCACCCAATTTACACCCAATTTACATTACCCCTGGTATATTTTGAATGATGGGAAGAAACCAGAGCCATCAGGGAAAACCCACGCAGGCACAGGGAGAACATGTAAACTGTTTACAGACAGTGCGGGATTCACACCCTGGATCTGTGCAAGTAGATGAGTTGGTAAAGAAGGTGTATTGTATGCTTGGCTTCATTGGGTGGATCACTGAGTAGAAGAGTAAGGTAGTCATATTGTAGCTATACAAAATTTTGATTATGCCATTCTGAATACATAAAACAATTGTGGTTGTCCCATTACAAGTGTAAGGTGCCCAGAAAAGGCTGCCAGGAATCATGGTGGAAGCAGAAACAATAGTAGCATTCAAGACACTTCCAGATAGACACATAAATATGAAGGGGATATCTGTCAAGAGCCAGCAACAGGGTTGTAGGTTTGTTTGGACATCATGTTTAGCACAGACATGTGGACTGAAGGGCCATTCAACAGGAGTTCCAACACTATATTGTTCCATGTTCTATCTATTCTACCTGAAAGATGGGCAGGGCTTCCAACCAACAGGGACTACAAACCTTCATCAATTGTCACTTATTTAGGGAAACTTTAGTCATGATTAAATGGGAACACCACACTTTACAAATGTTCAAGCAGGGTGTAGCACCTGTACTAATGCCCAGATTTTTTTTTTTTATTTTTTTATTTTTCACACCATAAATCACATTAACCATGGTACACACTTTTTACTTTTCACACATATACAGTGCCATTTTCTCCCCCCCCTCCCTCCTCCCATCCCACCCTCCCTACCTCCCCCCTCCCGTCCATTTAAGGTATACATTCTAGGATAACATAACATAACAATTACAGCACGGAAACAGGCCATTAGGCCCCTCTAGTCCGCACCGAACCAAACACCCCTTTCTAGTCCCACCTCCCTGCACAATGCCCATAACCCTCCATCTTCTTCTCATCCATATACCTGTCCAACCTTTTCTTAAATAATACAATTGACTCCGCCGCCACTATTTCTCCCGGAAGATCATTCTACATGGCTACCACTCTCTGAGTAAAGAAGTTCCCCCTCATGTTACCTCTAAACCTCTGCCCCTTAATTCTTAACTCATGTCCTCTTGTTTTAATCTTTCCTCCTCTTAATGGAAATAGTCTATCCACATCCATTCTGTCATTAAACCAGTCAGACAATGTTGTCATTCAATAAAAATACACCAGAAATTCTACTGAATCCATTCTTTTCATTTCCTTTTCCTTCCGTTAACTTAGGTAATGACTGTCCCCGGTAGGTTTTCGCTATTGTATTTAATGTAAGGCTCCCAAATTTGTTCGAATATTTCAATATTATTTCTTAAACTATATGTTATTTTTTCCAATGGAATACATTTATTCATTTCTATATACCATTGTTGTATTTTCAAATTATCTTCCAATTTCCAGGTTGACATAATACATTTTTTTGCTACGGCTAGGGCTATCTTAACAAATCTTTTTTGTGCATCCTCCAAATCAATTCCAAATTCTTTGTTTTTTATGTTACTTAGGAGGAAGATCTCTGGATTTTTTGGTATATTGTTTTCTGTAATTTTATTTAATATTTGGTTTAGATCTTCCCAAAATTTTTCTACTTTCTCACATGTCCAGATTGTACTAATGCCCAGATTTGATAACCAATTGGATAGGGATTGACTTCCTGATGAATGTAATTCAAAACTATATAGAACAGTGATAGACTCTGATGAATAATTGGCACAGAATAAAGAAACCCTATCAAATGATACATAATTTAAAATTATGGGATGGATACATATTGACCATTTGGCCAGTCCATTACCCTTCTGATAAAATAATAGTGTCTAACCATATATTTTAAAATGTTGGCTAATTATCACATTCATTTTCCAAATGAACCATTAAAGCAAGGCTTTATGTTCCTGTTCAGGTTGCTTGGCACTCTTCAAAGGGAGCACAGAACTTCTTAGAAACAGAATTTTAAATATGATTCATTCATGGGATGTAGGTGTCACTAAGGCCTGCTTTTATTGCACTTACTGAAGGATGCATGGCAGTTTGTGATGGAATCACAAGTCTCTTTAGACTGTTTCACTTCAGAGACAATCTCTTGTTGTGGATGTCCAATCATGCTTAGTTAGAGGCAAATTTACGTCTTCAGACATTTGCAAATTAGGTAGGTTGTCAGAATAATCATCGGATTCTCTGGCCACCATTAGACAGCATGGTTAGCATGGTGGTTAATGCAACATTGTCACAGCGGAAGGGATCAGAATCAGGGTTTCGAATCCTGCACTATCTGTGAGGAATCTGTATGTTCTCCCTATGTCTGCGTGATTTCCTCCACGGGCTCTGGTTTCCCCCCAATATTCTAAAATGTACCGAGGGTTGTAGGTCAATTGTGTGTAATTGGGCAGCACGGGCTTGTGGTCCGAAAGGACCTGTTCCCATGCTAAATGTCTGGATGTATTTATGTATGTATGCATTAATTATATAAGCTTCTTGTTGATATTTAATTTAAATTTTGCCTTAAATTTTCCAATTGCCATGTTATGCTTCACAAACTTGGCTCCTGGTCATTTGTCCAAGTCAGTAACACAGCTATTCTTCTACCATGTTCCAGAATCACTCCTAATGAAACATATTTGAGACTTGACCAGATGTTATCTATCAAGAGAGAAAAACAGAGTTCATGTTTCAAGTTAAAGTTGTTTCATCAATTCTGGTGAAAAGTCTTTAAATTGATTATTAGCACTACTTCTCACTCCTAGATGCTACCTGACCCTACTGGCCCCAACATTTTCTGACTGATTTATACTGCCCTTTTGCAAATGGTTGTTAGTCATAGGACTGTGGTTCTTCAGACGGTGTGGGGTAGAATTACGGATGCTTTGGCAGCTAACTATCAGCCTATCTCCAATTTTCAACATCTAGGCATAGAAATGAGGGTATGATCTGAGAAGCAAGCTGGAGAGAGCTGGCAAAAGGTAGACATCCAGCTAGACCTTAGGGCTGTTGACCAATTTTGCCCAAGATATCGGAACTGGGAGAACCAAAAAAAACACTTTCAATGACAGAAATTTCCAGGGAAGAGGGTTATAAGTGAGGAAATACAAGGTTTTAAAGTGGGACAATGTTACCTGAAAGATTGATAACCCTCTTTGATTGTCGTAAAATTCCAGTGAATGAGAAAATGGAGTAGGCCTGGATGAAAGTCAGTGCTTTTTTATTCATGATGGATTATGTTTGATTTAGGCTGAAAGTTTTTTTTAATGGAATTGGGTATCACTAGTTTGCTTAACAATTCCAGTGTAACGTTAAAGGGACTGGGTGCAACAATAGGACTAACTTCTGGTGAAAATTCAAATACCTCTGTTTGAGGATGAAGCGCTTCTATAACTGAAGTAGCTATTTAAGCAGAAGTTGGAGCGTACAGTGTGAAGATTTCAGTGTTTCACACTGAATACAGAGTATCACTTCAGTAAAATTCTCATCATTCAAAACTTGGTCGAAGATTGTTTGACCTTAGACCTGTTTGGTATATTAGAATTCATGGTACATAGCCAAGGATGAAAATTGAAGCTGCATTCCTTGAAGTGTGGATGATAAATGCTTGTGCAATGAAAGTGTGGAAAGATTTGAGAGGCTAAAGGAGAGAGATTATTGCCACTGTTCAGTGAATCAACCAACGCAAAAGTAATTCCAAAGGAATCAAGAGAAACATTAAGAGGTATTATTCAGGTGAGGGGTTTAGCCTGCCTCTTGTTATCATTATCTAATCTAATAGATCAACTCTTAATGAGGGAGTGTGCAACATTGGAATAGGCTCTTACACCTTCTGTCCTATCATCTCTAGGCCCCTCCCCCATCTTCTTTCTCACTTTGTCTATATAATTTCACCTTTTTATTTGGTCTTGATAAAGAAATTCAACTCAAAACATTGACTGACCATTTCTACCCATGGATGCTATCTGACTTGTTAAGGTCATCCAGCGAATCTTTGGATGCTGAAGATTCCAGCATCTGCAGCTATTGTGTTTCTCTATCCTTTGGTTAAATCAAACCCATTTAAAAAGGTCATCTTGTGGATATTGGAGCAGTGACTTTACTTCCAAGCTGCTTAAGTTGTTGTAAAGTTCTCAGGATGTCTGGTGGCTTGGCAGCAAGTGAAAAGGATTGAACCCTGACTTCAGGTGTTGTCTTTGTGGAATTCCCACACTCTCCCCTTGACAGCATGGCTTTGATCCAGTTCCCTCACACAAATGTGGGGAGAGGATAATTAGCTGCTGTAAATTATCGAATAGTGGAGGCATGCGATAAAAGAATCAAAGATTAGTTGATAGACATTTATTTTAATTTTAATGATACAGGATGGTAAAGGGTGCTTCCGGCCCATGTGCCACCCAATTAACCTACCAACCCTGTGGAGAATGGAGGAAACCAGAGCCCCCTGAGGACATGGGGTGAATGTGTAATCTTCTTTCAGACAGCAGAGGATTTGGACGTGGGTCTCTGATGCTGTAACAGCTTTGTGCCAATCCATACACTAGCCACGCTGTCTGTTCTTCTTCAGGTGTGGATTTCTCACCCAATTTCTCTTGGTGTTTAAAATTTTTGCAGTTCTGCTCCCCCTGTCAGAAATTAGATTTGAAATGATAAAAAAAGAGATTTAAAGGAGGATGCCTAGATTAGAGGATATGAGCTATGGGGAAAAGTTTGAAGCACTTTGAAGTCAAAGAAGAGACCTGACAGAAGTTCATAAAATTATGAGAGGCATAAGTAAGGTAGACAGAGTCTTTATCTCCATAACATTCCAGAGAGCATGTGTTTAAGGTGAAGGGGTGGGGAGTTTTTTTTGGAGATGTGCAAGGTAAATATTTTATACAAGAGTGTTAGGTGTCAGGAACAGGCTGCCAGGAGTAATGGTGGAAGCAGTTATGATAGTGGCTTTTCAGACATTTCCAGGTCGATGCGTGAATATGCAGGGAATTGAGGGATATGGATCAGGGCCAGCAACAGATTTTTTGTTTAGTTTGGGGATCATATTGGGTGCAGACATATTGTCCAAAGGGCCTGTTCTGTGTTCCCCCGTACTCATTTCCTTCACCACCCCCCTCCTCCTGTCCCTCACATTCATAACCTTCAAGGCCCAAGAACATCACAACATCTGCCTCTCTCCTCTATGGTCAATATTCCAAAGGGCTCATTTCCACCAGGAACCATGGATTCACTCTTTCCATCAAACTCTACTCCTTTTCCAATTCTTTTTCCTGAAGGAAATGGGAATCACCCTGGATCTTTCTTCTTCTATCCAGAGCACTGGACACTCTTTCCACAGAAAGCAGTACTTCAGTTCTGCTTAATTTGATTTGTTGAACAGTGATCATTCATTTGCCAACTGCTACACAGACATAATCATAAGTTACTGGTAATTTTTCTCTTTATCCATGTTTTTGAATTGCCAGATGAGTTGACTATAAGCTCGCCTTCTGATTAAACAGTGCAATCTTCTGCAGTCAACGGTGATGCCAATTTCTTTTGATTACCTGCATTTGTGACATTTTTTGTATTAGACTTCCAGCATTCTGACAACACATCTCAGGTCCATTCAAATTATTATTCTGCCTTCACAGCTCCCCCAGATTTAATTTCCTTCTGTTTTCTTACATAATCTATTACACTGTTTTTCCCTTTGAATGACATCTCTTGAGTGTGATTTAGTCTCTTCAGACTTCCTTTTTCTTTCTCCTCACATCCAGGCATTGTAAAAGTTGGTTTATCTCTCATTTCTCCTGGCCCTCATGAAAGGTCATTGACATAGTGCTGTTAACTTACTTTCCACACAGCCATTGAGAAGCTCAAAACCTTTCTATTAATAATAGCCACCGTATTTGAAATTTAAATTTGGACAGACATCACGATAACAGGTGCTTCTAGCCCATAAACACGTGCCGCTCAAATATCCTGATTAACCTACAATCCTCGTACATTTTTTTGACAGGTGGGTGGAAACTGGAGCATGCGGGGGAAGCCCAGACAGACACGGGGAGAACAAACATACTTCTTACAGACAGTGCTGGTTTCGAACCCGGGTTACTGACATTGTTCTAGTGTTGTGCTAACCGCTATGCTAACTGAGTCTCTTTTGTATCTGTGAGCATTGTGAAAAGGCACTAATAACACAATGTTATTACAGTGCTCGCAACCCAGCACTGACAGGATTTTGCATGCTCTCCTTATGACTTGCATGGGTTTTCCTCAGGTGCTGTGGTTTCCTCCCACCCTCCAAAGATGTAGTTGGCTAATTGGGTGTAATGGAGTACCATCAGTTTCAATGGCCAGAATTGGCTATTCCATTTTGCAAATTAAGAAAAATTGCAGCCATTTCGCTATGAAAGATTTGCAGCAATTTGAGACTAACTTCTGGAGCCAACATGGCTGACATGGATGAACCTGTTTCCATGCTGTGAGACTCTATAACTCTTAAGGCCGTGAAGGGACTTTAAAATAAAAATGGGAATGTTGAAACCAACCCACAGAGAGACTGTCAGTGCTGTTATACATTAAAGTGTGATAAAGTGGTTCTGCTTTATTGCAATGCCCTGAGCTTCATCCACACCTCAGATTTTCTGCAGCAGAGGGATTCTTTGCAGAAAGGAATTTAACAAACCAGCTGAATTGAAAGGATGCCAGTTACCAAGCTGAACTCAGTTGTAGATGCTAGTTATTACCACTGGTTAAAAATCCCTCCTTCATCACCAGCAGCCAAGACATGGTCTTTTCCCCTCCCCACAGCTCCTCGTTGTTTCCAGCCTTCGGATTATCCAGGTTTTCACCAACAAAACGCTACTGCAGGGTTCTTTGATGAGGTGAAGAAAATGGCGATGGGCAGCGATAGGGCAGAGAGTGAGAAACCTTTTCCCTCTTCAGAGGTAACTTGAAGCTATAGGTTTAAGAGAGAGATGGAGGTTCAGAGAGGATTTGAGGAAGACTTTATTTTGACCCAGAGGATTGTTTGAATTTGGAAGCCACTAATGAGCGATGGATGCAGAGGCTTTATGACAGGCAAATGGGACTAGCTCAGGTAGGCAACTTGGTTAGTGTGGTCAAGCTGGGCTGAAGCGCCTGTTTCTATACTTGCTTAACTCTGTGTCTCTCACCACGTTTAAGTATCCAGATGAACACTTGAATGCCAAAGGGAAGAAAGGCTGCAGACCAAGAGCTGGTAAATGGATTAATAGCAACGTGGTGGGCCCGAGGGCCTCTTGTGGAGTCACTCCATGACTCATTTCTCACTCGCCTTTCTCATCCAGTCTCTCCTCGAATTATCTAGCAGACTACTTGGAATAAGTCCCAAATGCATAGAAATCAGAAGCTCAGTGCTTTGTGAAGTACTTCCAATTTTAGGCACGATATTTCACTTTCCTGATAGTTACAATAAAACTCTGATCATCTGCTGCCCTCAGCTCTTGGTAATGCCACAATAGCAGATTTTCAGGACAATTGAATATCACACCTATCAATGCCCCAGCACATTTTGAATTCACTTCTTTTTAGATGTCTCACTGCAGAATAATAAATTTTGCAATGAACACAGGGAGTTGAGAGAAATAGGGCCCTGATGAGTTGAAAGTTGAGAGCTTCAAGATTTCCAAACCTTGGGATGGAGGGCATGATGTACCATCAATAATCACAAGAGGCTGAAATTGTGAAACTATCAGGCTTTTATTAACTAATCACCAATCTCATTGACTGATCAAAGCAAAGAGACAGGGGGAGCATGGAAGGGGCTATGGGTAGGATCAGTATCAGGAGGCATGTCCAGCTGGCAGCAGCCAATCATGGCATAACATTGGTTTAACCACATGGGCCATGGGATTTTTATACTCACAGAGTTCAAAAGACCATCAGATATAGGTTCAGAAATAGGTTATTCAGCTCATCAGGCCTGCTCTGCCATTTAATCATGACCTGATTCAGTTCCTCACTCAGCCCCACCACCTGGCCTTCTCCCCATAACCTTTGATGCCCTGTATAATCAAAAGGTATGAAGTCATAGAGTTCTATAGATGAGAAACAGGCCCTTCAGTCTACTCTGACCCCCTTGTTCTCCTGAGCTTCTTCCATTTTTGGTTCAAATCTCTCTAAACTTTTCCCATCCATGTACCTGTCTAAATACCTTCAAAGCATTGCTTCCTCTGGCAGTTTGTTCCACAGACCCACCAGCCTGTGTGCGAAAAAGGTGCCCCTCGGGTCACTTTTAAATCTTCCCTCTCTCATCTGAAATCTTTGCCTTCCACTTTTTTGACTCACACATTCATGACTCTTTCTCTTATCTATGCCCCTCCTAATTTTATAAACCTCCACAAGGACCCCACTCAGCCTCCTATGCTGCAGGGAGAAAAGTCCCAACTCATTCAGTCTCTCCTCATAACTCAAGCCCTCCAGTCCTGGTATCATTCTGGTGAACCTTTTCTGCACCTTTTCCAGCTGGGTGACCAGAACTGTGCATAATAAAGTGTGGACTCTCCAACACATTGTATTGTCCAATCACTGCAGATGTCAAATTGTATCACATACGTACTACTAGTCGCACTGGTGCATATCTAATCATGTTGTTATTTGGGCAATTCTCATTCCAGTTCACCCTATTGTTAATTGTAACTCAGCGTTCCACTATATGATGGTCATGGAGCAGGATCTTGGAGAACATCACATTGGTGTCTTTTTGACTTCTTATTGGGCCTGAACTAATCCCACTTCAGGCTGCTTGGATAATCTTCCAGAGGATGTGGTAACTAACGGAAAACTAACTGAGAAAGGTGTGGTTCAGTCAAATTAGGAAAAAAGTGGCCACTTTCCATTGTTACTAGGGCTGTGAATCAGGACACATCAGCATCTCATAGCAGGAAGGAAATATATACCCATCATGAAAGAACCCCCACTCTCTGGGACACAACAAGTGGGATTTCCCTAATAGACAGTGCATTAGGAACATACCCGTGGATTAATTGAACACTGTAACATGATTTGGGGTGGCACGGGTTAGCGCCATGTTGGAACAGTGCCAGCAAACAGGAACGAGGTTTGAATCCCACACTGTCTGTAAGCAGTTGGTACATTCTCCAGTGTCCACGTGGATTTTCCCTGGAGGTTCTGGTTTCCTTCACCGTTCATAGGTCAATTGGGTGTAAATTGGGTGGCACGGGTTCATGGGTCAAAAGGGCCTGTTACCATACTGAATGTCTAAATTTAAAATTACTTTTAAAATTGATTCCATTAGATAGGCGAGTGGTAGAATCCGATAGGAATATGGGGATCTGGGTAAAATTAATGTAAAAGTGGGTACTTGATGATAAGAATGGTCTTGTTGGGATGAAGGTTGGATTCAGGTTTTCCAGGACCACATTCCTATGGTACCTAATGCTTTATAGGAGAGTCGAACCTGGATTTCTCTCTCCATGGAGATCATTGTGATATTGAGTGTCAACTTCACTGCCACATAATGTTCCGAAGTGGCTATCGCAGATTCTGAGGGAGCTCTCCGAGATCCTGCATCTGCTTTGATTCAAGTGAAGAGGAACTGGAATCTTGGGACTGTCTCTGACCAATTCTGGTCATGGGAAATAGTCTCCCCATGTTTCTGAGATGTAAGGTGTTCGTAGGTTAATTGGTCATATGGGTATATTTGACTGGCATGGGCTTGTGGGCAGGAAGGGCCTGTTACAGTGCTGTATCACTAAATTAAATATTCATAAGGGTTTCTCTTAACATACAGTTGGTTGTGGATCACAAGAAGAATAGTTGGCATTATTAGTACAACAATATTACAAAGCCAGTGACCCATGATTGAATCCAATGCTATCTTTAAGGAGTTTGTATATTTCCCTGTGTCTGCATGGATTTCCTCCAGGTGTTCTGGTTTCCTCCCACCCTCCAAAAATACGAGGCGTTTGTGGGTTAATTGATGTAATTGGGTGGCGGAGGCTTATGGGATGGAAGGGCCTGTTACTGTACTATGCCTTTAAGTTATTTTTTTTTAAAGTAATTTCTTCATGGTGAATGCCTTGCTTCCATGCAACATACATCCTCCAGGAGATCAGACTGCAGGCCATTTTTCTGAGACTCAGGGCAAACCTCTACTTTCCAGGGCACTGTCCAGCCATGACAGCTGAGGATAAATGCAATGAGTGCCCTCAGTATGCTAAGATGATGGTGGACACCACACCAGGTCTGATGAAGATGGGATTTCTTCATGTGGAGCAATGATAGGAGTCCTTGTTGTGCAGATATTTATGAACTACTGCAGCTTGAAGCGCAACTTGGCCAATCAAGGATAGTGACTAGTGCAACATGTAGTCAGACCCGGACCCCATGAGCCATGAGGGACAGGTTAAGAAGAGACCATAACAGAAAATAATGCTACCAGGGCAATATCCTACTCAGTATCCAAAGTTTTGTCTGAGATGAGCTGATGAGGGTGATAGGTCTAAAAACACAAAAAACGTGAGAAGATCAGCAGATCAAACAGTGTCCTTTATGTAGCAAAGATAGAAATACATAACCTGTGTTTCTGGCATGAGCCTTTCATCAAGGTAAGAAAGAATGTTGGCAGGCGTCTGAACAAAAAGATAAGGTGGAAGAGGGTGACAAAGGATAGGTGGAGAAGGGAGGGAGGGAACAGCAGTGATAAGGGGGAGGAGGGATGACTGGATGGGCAGAGGGGGAAGGGAGGAGAGAACTGGAAAGACTTGAAAGGGAGAGGGGAAAGATAAGGGTGATAGATCTGGTCAATCTGTTTCCATCTCTGCTTTAACTACTCCAGTTCTTACAATTCTCTGTAACTTTTCCCCCTTCATGAGACCTTCTTCTCTACCTGTCTCCTCCCCGCTGAACCCACCTTCTTCCCAATATCCTATCATCTCTTGATCCTTTCCCAGCTTCTTTGACCATTTGATATAATTCACATCTCCCTTATCATTTTATTCTCATTAAAGTGTCCCATCCCAAAATGTCGAACATTATTCTCCCACTGATACTGCCTGGCCCGTTGAGTTTTTCCAGCAGACTGTGTTTATCTTTATATTAATATTAACTACGTTCAAGGTAAATTATTTATTTGTGAAGTTCTGCTAACTTTTATTAGAGAGGTAACAAAAGAAATTGATGAATGTAGGGCAGTAGATGTGGTATAAATGAATTTTAATAAGGCATTTGACAAGGTTCCCCATGAGAGACTCATTCCAAAAGTCAAGAGACATGTGATCCACAGAAACTTGGCTGTGTAGATTCTGAATTGGCTTGTCTGTAGAAAGCAGAGCGTAGCAGTAGATGGGAAGTGTTCTGCCTGGAGGTCATTAACAAGTGGAGTTACACAGGGATCTGCTCAGTGACCCCTGCTTTGTGATTTTTTTATAAACAACTTGGATAAAGATGTCCAAGAATGGATCAGTAAGTTTGTAGATGATACGAAGAGTAGTGAATAGTTTTGACAGTTGTTGCAGGTTACAATAGGATATAAACAGGATGCAGAGTTGGGAGGAAAAGTGGCAGATGGAGTTCAATCTGAATAAGTATGAGGTGATCCATTTAAGTCAAACTTGAAGGTAGAGTACCTGTTTAATGGTAGGATACTTAACAGTGTGGGTCTTGGGGATCCAAATCCACGGATCTCTCAAGGTTGGCACAGAGTTTGACAGGATAGTTAAGAAGGCGTATGCAATGCTGGGCTTCATTAGTCGGAGGATTAAATTCAGGAGCTGTGAGGTGATATTTCATCTCTATAAATCTCTGGTGAGACCACAATTAGAATATTGTGTTCAGTTCTGGTCACCTCATTACAGGAAAGATGTGGAAGCTCTGGAGAGGGTGCAGATGAGATTTACCAGGATGCTGCCTGGATAAGAAAATATGTCTTATGAGGCAAGGTTAGCAGAGCTGGGGATTTTCTCTTTGGACCAAAGAAGGTTGACTTAATAGAAGTCTACAAGATTATGAAGAGCGTAGATAAGATAGAGAGCCAGCATCTTTTTTTTTCCCAGGACAGGAGTAGCAAACACCAGAGGACATCTGTACAAAGTGAAGAAAGAAAAGTTTAGGGGAGACAGGGGTAAGTTTTTTTTTAATACAGAGTTATGGATGCCTGGAATGCATTGCCAGTCATGGTGGAGGCTGGAACCATAGGGGCACTTAAGATACTTTTAGACAGGCACATGGATGAAAGAAGCATGGGTTATAAAGTAAGGATGGTTTAATTGTTTTTTAAGAATATATAGGTCAGCACAACATCATGGGTTGAATGGCCTGTACTGTACTATACTGTTCTATGTTCTATCGCAATGTTTCATGTTTTAATTTATTTATTACTGTAAGGTGGTGTACATGAACATTTACACGATGACGCTGCTGTAAAACACTGAATTTCATGACTTGTTCATGTCAATAAATTCTGATTCTGATTCTATGTCCTATTCTCACAGCTTGCTTGATTGAATCACAGGTATATTTGAAGATTACTGTATAGAGATATAGTGATCAAAATCGAGAATGTTATTAAATAAATACAGTGTTAAATTAACCTTGAAAATCAGTAGTTCACAGAGACAACCCCTGAAGAATTCTGGGTTATATATTTAATCATGATGCCTACAATTAAAACATAAACTTCACAAAAGAGTTTAAATCCACAGGAAAGATGGAAAGAGTCCAGAGAAGATTTATTAGGATGCTGCCCAGACATCAAGGGTTGAGTTACAGGGAAATATTAAACAGGATAGGATTTTATTCCCTGGAGCGTGGAAGAATGAGGGAATATTTGACGGAGGTATTTAAAATTAGGAGGGGGATAGACAGAGTAAATGTAGATTGGCTTTTTCCACTGAGGGTTTGTGAGATGCAAACCAGAGAACGTGGGTTAAGATGAAAGGGAAAAAGTTTAGGGGGAACATGAGAGGGAACTTCACACAGAGAGTGGTGGGAGTTTAGAATGAGCTGGCAGCTGAAGGGGTGCATGCAGGCTCAATTTTTACACTTAACATGAATTTGGACAGGTACATAGATGGGAGAGGTATGGAGGCTATGGATTAGGTGCAGATTAGTGCGACTAGGCAAGAAAAAGTTTTTGGCACAGACTAGAATGGCCAAAGTGGTCTTTTTCTGTGCTGAAGATCCAGCTGCGCTGGGTGGGTCATGTCTCCAGAATGGAGGACCATCGCCTTCCCAAGATCGTGTTATATGGCGAGCTCTCCACTGGCCACCGTGACAGAGGTGCACCAAAGAAAAGGTACAAGGACTGCCTAAAGAAATCTCTTGGTGCCTGCCACATTGACCACCGCCAGTGGGCTGATATCGCCTCAAACCGTGCATCTTGGCGCCTCACAGTTTGGCGGGCAGCAACCTCCTTTGAAGAAGACCGCAGAGCCCACCTCACTGACAAAAGGCAAAGGAGGAAAAACCCAACACCCAACCCCAACCAACCAATTTTCCCCTGCAACTGCTGCAACCGTGTCTGCCTGTCCCGCATCGGACTTGTCAGCCACCAACGAGCCTGCAGCTGACGTGGACATTTACCCCCCTCCATAAATCTTCGTCCGCGAAGCCAAGCCAAAGAAAGAAAGAAAAGAATGTTCTATGGTTCTAGGAAAGAAAATTAAGTATCCGGAACTAATTCCAAAGCAGAATGAGCAACGTTGCCTCCATGCATAGTTCCCTCCATGGGCAGCACAACATGCATCTGTGCCTCTCTCCTTTCAGGTAGCACCCAATGTTTCTCATTGTCAACCCTCGTATTGTGCACGTGAAGTAAATTCTGTCACAGAATGTTTTGAGGCTATCCTGGTTGAATAGAAGTAGGTGTGTGCAAGTGGTTGTGTGGTATTTGGCTGTGCTAAATATGAGGGTGTACAAGCACAAGATATGGGTTGTATGGATGCAGGTTGTTGATAGATGTGTGATAGGGAATATGGAGAATTGTGAAGTGGCAAAGAAATGTAATGCAGTTGATACAAATTAGCATTTGAAGATTAAGTCATTGAATTTACCCACTTGTCAAATCCCATTGATCCCTCAGCTCCTCCCTTATATCAGCATCCAGTTTCTCAGGCCACATCTCTGCTATCAGCCTCTCTGATTGTTACCATTGCCTTATGTTTCTGGAGAGCTTGCTCCTCTCCTGAGGACACTGGACATCTTCCCTTCTTTCTGCCACCTCCAATGCTGTCTCAGGAGAGTTGCTTGTGCTGGTCCTCCTCATGTCAACTTCATGTCAACTTCAGTGCACTCACCATGGTTAAAGTGCACTGTCCTTCCATAAAATTCCATCTCAGTGTAAGCAATGCAACTATATTGCTCCAACCAGAATAGAACATGGGGAATGTAAGCTGCGGCAAACGTTATTCTTATTGTTGGGCAAGCAGAGGTTGACACCTTGCTTCCATCTCTCCCATCTGGTTAAACATTACAATCCCTTCGCTTGCATTCCCCAGTGAATCGGTATGCTCTCCATTGACACTTAATGCTGTGGGAACATGAGCCACGGGTGCCTTGTGACTTGGTCCTTGCATTGAGATGAAGGATAATTTGCAGTCCTATTCATTTCCCCCTCCCACCCTCCCAGATGATTCAACATGATTGACTTGGGGTCAGTTTCAAATGTGTATTTCTCCTACATATTAACTGTGTGCAAACACAGACGTTTGTAAATTGATGGCGTTGAGGGATAACTAAATCACATAACTGATGTAGGTGTAATGATAATGGTGAGCTAGGATTTATTTATATCTCTACTAATGAATGCAGGGCCAGAAAGTCAAAGAACATCCTATTTCAACTATTTTGATGAATAAATGGATGAGAAGGAAGAAATAGGAGAGGAATTCTTTCCTGTGAGGCTGCTCTGCTGATCTAACACATTAACCCCCACCATCCTTCATTTCTGTCCATACCTTTAACCAGCAACAAAAAAAACTCCAGCTCTGTCTTACCAGCTCCAATTGATCCTGAAGCCTCGCCCTCTTGGGAAAATGGACTTCCAGTTTCAGCCACCAAACTGCCTGGCTTTCTCTCTCTCACTTTTATGTGCATGCCTTACTCTGGTTTCCCACGTGAAAGAAAATAATAATTTTTGTTTCATATCTGGAGGTGATTGTCTGTTACTATCAGCCCTTGAACTGAGTAGTTTGCTCAGGAGGTTGAAGTGATTGTCACATTTGGGTCACATCAGATGAGGACAGCAGGACACAAGTGAACAAGATGGGTTTTCATGACGATCAGTTAGTTCTGTGCTCTGTTACTAAGCAACTGTGTTGTTTTGGTTATTCACCAATTATTAATCTGAGGAATTCAGTTCACTCTGCCGTTTAGCGACGATCTCTACATTTTATAAACCACCATTCTTCTGTCTCTGATCACAATTAATAATGTGCAGACCCTGTTTGCTTAATCTCACCTCATAGAATAACCTCCCGACATTTCTCCCCAGTATTACTGTTCCTCTAACTGAGGTGGCATGGTTGGTGTAGCGGGTAACGCAACGCCTTTACTGCTCCAGCAATGGGAACGGGGGTTCAAATCCTGCACGGTCTGGAAGGAGTTTCTATGAGCTCCCTTTGTCTGTGTGGGTTTTCCCCGGGGCCTCGGGTTTTCTCCCACTGTTCGAAATGTACCAGGGGGTGTAGGTTAATTGGGTGTAAATTGGGCAGCATGGGCCAAAATGGTCTGTTACAGTGCTGTATGTCTAAATTTATAATAAAATGTTAAATCTAAACAGAATCCTTTAATGTTGTTATCACTCATTTCCCAACAATGACTTCATTCTTTGCCCGCTGCTTCTGCTTGTATCCTGTCTCCCTTCCTGCCCAGTTCCTCGTTCACCCTGTGTGCCTGGTTCCGTGCCTTCGTAACCCTATCCACCTTGTGTTGAACACTTCACAGTGTGTGCAACTTCAATTGAATACAATGTCTAATAAATACTTAATGAGCGCAGTGAAGATTTACTCAGATGTTGCCTGGACACGAGTTGCTGGAAAGGTTAAATAGGTTAGAACTTTATTCCCTGGTGTGTCAGAGAATGAGGAAACATTTGATTGAGACATATAAAATTATGAGCGCTATAGATAGGGTAAACGCAAGCAGGCTTTTTCCACTGAGGTTAGATGGGAGAATGAGAGGACATGGGTTAAGGGTGAAGGGTGAACTGTTTAAAGGGAACATTAGTGTGAACTTCTTCACACAGAGTGTGGTGAGAGTGTGGCATGAGCTGCCAGCTGAAGTGGTCAATGTGGGCTCAATTTCGACTTTTAAGAAAAATTTGGATAGTTACATGGATGGGAGGGATATAGAGGGCTAAGGTCCAGGTACAGGTCAGTGAGACTAGACAAATAAAATTTTCACCCAGACTGAATGGCCCGAAGGGCCTTTTTCTGTTCTATGGTTCTAATATACAAGCTCATCGTTCGATCATAATCTTCCATCTTCTCTTGCCTCCATCGATCACTTGCCTTGTTCTCTAATCAAATGGTTAACAATTCAAACAATGGAGCCTCTGCAACACCATCAAGCAGATTTCTGTGCATTTTGCAGTCACTAAACTATTTTCATATTCATGTTCTCTTTACTGATACCTATTAAAAGCTATGGTTCCTCCTAAATATTTGATAAAATACCCACTTGCTTCCTTACTCTTTTGGCGCCAGCTTGTATCCCACATCTCCTTGTTCTGCCACACTTTCTGATCTTTCACCTATGAAAATATTCTGATTTATCTTTATTTGTCCAAGGGTGAACCCACATTGAAATTTATTTGTAACATTTTACTAATGTAATTACCCCTTTATATCTTCCTCCTCTTATCTGCAGAACTCACAGTCCTTTGAAGATAGTGACTTCTGAAACCACTGGTATGTAATTACTGAACTTCTACTTTCATCTAAGGTGCTGACGTACAGGATGAAAAGCTAAGGATCACTGTATGCATTCCTGGGGAGAAAAAATGCAGTCACATTTCTAATAAATGTGCATAACCATATCTTGGAAAGCCAACCAGACACTCCTTTATCCAATGTGTTAATAACATTGACTATCTTAAATTGTTTGTCCATGCCCACATTGCAAATTCACATCAAGTTCCTTCAATACATTCACACTTGTTTCAGCAGTTATTTGCTTTGGTGCTGGTGAAATGGTGAAATCTTGCAGCTTTTATTTCCATCAGTAAGCCATAAAATGTGGCAGAGACCAAACTTGTATCAATAACTCAGAAGTCATTAGTTTGTTCTGTGTTCTTTGATGGCCCAGATGAAGTGCCTGTCACTTTCTATTGCTGTGTTCAACACTGTATTCAGTTCTGTCTGCCTTATCGACATCCTCCTTGACTCCTCATAGAATTGTATTGGTCGTCCTTCAGTTCAAAGAAGACACGTTGTTGTGCGGTTCTCCTGTGGGTACAAAGGTGACTTTGCAGTCCCAGATTGGAAGCGCAGTCTAGCACAATGGGGGCTCTGGAAGTCTGTTTATGTAATAACTGCGGCTGCTGCTTTGTGACACCATTCATGGTTTTCCATCAGTTTTGGTAGCACCTGTCTTCAAAACTGGTGTTGGCTTCAAGCACAGGGCTCTCCAATGGGATCTGTCAGCTGCCACAGCTTCTAGCTCTCTTGGCTGGATGTCACAGTAACCTAGAGTTTCTTTTACAGCACCTTTATAGCACTTGTGTGGATGACTTTGAGGTCTTCTTCCAGTCTTCAGTCGACTATAGAGCAACTGATGAGTCATACAGTAGTCATTCATTCTGATGATGTGTCCCACCCACTTGCATCTGGGCTCTGATGATCAGGGACTCAATGCTGGTGGACTTTGCGTGACCCAAGTCCTCCAGGTTAGAGACCTGGTCTTGCCAACGAATGCCAGGAGGGCCTGTGGAATTGTGCATGTGGAATTTCTCCAGTTGTTCGATGTGACGTTGGTCCAAAATCCAAGTCTCATATCCATAGAGGAGAGAAGCAATGACCACAGCTCTGTAGACTCTTAGCTTTCTGGAGATGTGGACATTGTGTTGATTGAGCACTCTGGTACGCAGCCTCCCAAGAGCCTGGATGACCTTGCTGATCCTGGAGTCAATTTCTTTGTCCAAAGACCCATTACTCGAGATGATGCTCCCCGAGTATTTGAAGCTGCTTACCTTTGTCAGCTCGGTGTCGTCAACAGTGATTTTTGGTTCTGTGGTGTTGGTGTTCATCATGTTCATCATGGTTCAGTCTTGTTCAGGCTGATCATCTGCCAAAAAGAGTAACAGCGTCAGAGAATTTGTTTAGCATTAACTGTAGATAACTATCTTTGTGTGCCAAAAGTGCACAGTGTTTCTTGAATGACTGTGTAGAGGCACTTCGTCTGTGCATACAAGCAGCGAAGGTCAAAGAGACAGCTGTCCAGTCGGTACCTGATGTACACTCCCTCCACCAGACCTTGGACAGCACGTAACAACATGCAAGTGAAGAACAGATTGAACAAGACTGGGGCTCTTACACAGCCCTGCTTCACCCCATTAGAAATGGCAAATGCAGCTGATGTGTCATCGCTGCAGAGGACCTGCCCTGTCATTCCGTCATGAGCAGCTGAATCACTTTTATGATTTTCATTGGGCATCCGTAATGCCTCAGGATGATCCAGAGAGCCTTCCTGTTTACAGTGTCAAATGCCTCTGTCAGGTCAATGAAAACAGAGTGAAGAGGCTTCTTCTGCTCGATGCACTTCTCCTGAACTTGTCTCTCGGCAAATATCATGTTCACTGTACTCTGTTCTGGCCGAAAACCGCACTGTGCCTCCGGAAGATTCCTTTCCAAGACTGACATGTCTGTTCTGGAGGTGGCAGAAACCAAACTTGTATTAATAACTCAGAAGTCATTAGTTTGCTCTGTGTTCCTCGATGGCCAGATGATGAAGTGCCTGTCACTTTCTATTGCTGTGTTCAACACTGTATTCAGTCTGTCTGCCTTATCAACATCCTCCTTGACATCTCATAGAATTGTCGAAACTGAGAAGATTTATTTACACAAAAGAGTCAGATAACCCATTGGAGCCTGCCAATAAACAGCTCCTCCTCCTAATTTACTAAGAGCCTTTGACCTGAAACAATAACTCTACTTCTCTTTCCACAGATGCCACTTGATTAACTGAGTGTTCTCCGGCACTTGCTGTCTCAGTTCAGCTTTCTAACATAAGTTCTTTATTTTAATTTGCATCTTCCACAATTTCTAAATTGTCAAACTATGTAATTCAGTGCTGGATGGGTAACTTCCCCCATTTAAATAATATGTGGAAAAGGAAAATCATAGGCTCCCACAGGAAGCTCCACTTCTGAACCAATCCCTCCCTCCACCATTGAAAGTTTGACTGCACGCCAAGATAAAGTCTAATACACAATATTGCACCAGTGTACCTTAACTTCTGTGACATTGACCAACTCTGTTCCGACCTGTGTTCTTATTACTCCTTACCTGCCCACTCGGATTCACTCCTCACAGCATTCTCACTTCTCCTCTTGAATCAAAAACTGTGCTGAATGCACCCTGACCTCCATGAAGCCCCACTTAACTACCACCCCATGTCCTCAGACTAACAATGGCTCCAGATGAAGCAATACCTCTGTTCTAATCTTCTCTTCCTTATATTTGGTGACCTTGCTTTTTCTGCAGCTTTCTTCAGCCCTACAACCCAATGAGATTACTCAATTTCTCACCTCCTGTAAATCTCTGGTGAAGCATTGGCCGTCTTTTCTTCAGTTGTTTTAGAGTTGTACAGCACAGAAACAGATGCTTCAGCCCAACCTGTCTATCCTGACCAAACTAATCCTATTTAGCTTATATCTCTCTATACCGTTGGTATCAGTGAACCTGTCTAAAGGCTTTTGGAATGGTACAATAGTCCCTACTTCCACTACTTGCTCTGGCTTAAAAGCTCTAAACATGTATCTAATTTACCTCTTATTCCCCTCCAGTTTAAATGACATTTGTAGCTAAACACCTTTCTTCATAATCCATTAAAATCAGAAAGTACTGGAGATTTTCAATTAATCAGGCAGCATCTGAGGAGAGAAAAAGAGTTCACATTTCTAATCAATGACCTTTAAAGAGCCAGAAAATGAATAGCTTCTGTCTTCATGGATGCAGTCTGATCTACTGAATATTTCCAGTTCTTCCTGTTTTTAACCTCAAATCCACAGCATCTAATAATTTGTATATCAGTTTTGGCATCAAATATTGTTTAATCATGCTTTTGTGATCTGCCACAGGAAATATTATTGTATTAAAGGCTGTACATCCAGGCAAGTTATTAATGCCTTTATTGCTGAGCAATTGACATTCGCTTATTCCCTCAGTCAAACCCCTGGCATTCGTTAGATCTTACAATGAGGGGAAGGGAGGTGATAGAAATGGCTTCTGTGCACGAAAGACTAATTAAATTCTTGTTCTTGCTTGCTGTCAGTCGCTAAGAAGTGTTGGGTGTCTGCGCAGCATGAAGGAGTGCAGTGTCAAATTCTTTAGCTAGCCTCCATCCCCATGATCTTTTGCTATTTAACAGGATTCAGCATTTTTAGAAATGAGGAAGACTAGGCACAAAGAGTGATGATTTAAAGGCCGTTTTGGAATTTATAACACTCATAAATAGAACATTATTTAGATCATAATGGTAGCAAAATGGAATACTACAGCACAGAAATATGCCCTTCAACCCTTTAGGTCTGTGCCAAACTATTGTTCTGCCTCATCCCACTGATCTGCATCCAGACCATTGGCCTCCAGACCCATCCTATCAATGTATCTATCCAAATGTTTCTTAAACGTCAAAATTAAGCCTGAATTCACCACTTCTGCTGGCAGCTTGTTCCACGCTTGAATGAACAGGTTCCCCTTTAAATATTTCACCTTTTGCCCTTTACCCATGTACTTTAGTTCCTGTCTCACTTATAACCATATAACCACTTACAGCACAGAACAGGCCAGTTCGGCCCTACTAGTCCATGCCGTAACAAATCCCCACCCTCCTATTCCCACTGACCAGCACTCGGTCCATACCCCTCCAGTCCTCTCCTCTCCATGTAACTATCCAGTCTTTCCTTAAATGTAACCAATGATCCCGCCTCAACCACATCTGCCGGAAGCTCATTCCACATCCCTACCACCCTTTGCGTAAAGAAATTTCCCCTCATGTTCCCCTTATAATTTTCCCCCTTCAATCTTAAACCATGCCCTCTAATTTGAATCTCCCCCACTCTTAATTGAAAAAGCCTATCCACATTTACTCTGTCTATCCCTTTTAAAATCTTAAACACCTCTATCAATCTTCTACTCTCCAGAGAAAAAAGCCCCTTTCCCTGTAACTCAAACTTTGAAATCCTGTCAACATTCTCGTGAACCTTCTCTGCACTCTCTCTATTTTGTTTATATCTTTCCTATAATTTGGTGACCAAAACTGTACACAGTACTCCAAATTTGGCCTCACCAATGCCTTGTACAATTTCATCATAACCTCCCTACTCTTGAATTCAA
Source organism: Narcine bancroftii (assembly GCF_036971445.1). Taxonomy (NCBI): domain Eukaryota; kingdom Metazoa; phylum Chordata; class Chondrichthyes; order Torpediniformes; family Narcinidae; genus Narcine; species Narcine bancroftii. Next base: position 50,166,092 of record NC_091477.1, read on the forward strand.
TACTCTGATTTATGAAGGCCAACATTCCAAATGCCTTCTTCACCACACCATCTACCTGAGTATCAGCCTTGAGGGTGCTATTTACCACAACTCCTAAATCCCTTAGTTGCTCTGCACATCTCAATAGCCTACCATTTAATGCATATAACCTATTTAGATTTGCCTTTCCAAAATGTAACACCTCACACTTATCTGTATTAAATTCCATCAGCCATTTCTCAGCCCACACCTCCAGACTTCCTAAATCACCTTTTAATCTACGGTAATCTTCCTCACTGTCCACAACACCACCAATCTTTGTATCACCCACAAACTTGCTTATCCAATTCTCCACCCCTACTTCCAGATCGTTAATATATATAACAAACAATAGTGGACGCAGGACCGATCCCTGAGGAACTCCACTAGTCACCGGCCTCCAATTGGACAAACAATTTTCTACCACTAGTCTCTGACACCTCCCATCCAACCATTGCTGAATTCATTTCACTACCTCCTCATTTATACCTAATACCTCCACCTTTTTTCCTAACCTCCTGTGGGGAACTTTGTCAAAAGCTTTACTAAATTCTAAATAGACAACATCCACAGCTTTCCCTTCATCAACCTTTTTTGTAACCCCCTCAAAAAATTCAATCAGGTTTGTCAAGCATGATCTACCCCTGACAAAACCATGCTGATTACTCTGTGTTAATCCCTGTACCTCCAAATATTTGTAAATACCATCCCTCAGAACACTTTCCATCAACTTGCCCACCACAGACATCAGACTCACGGGCCTATAATTCCCAGGTTTACATTTGGACCCTTTCTTAAACCACATGCGCCACCCTCCAATCCTTTGGCACTACCCCCATGGCCAGTGACATCCTAAATACGGTAATGGCCCCACTATTTGGCCACAAGCCTCTCTGAGTGTCCTTGGGAATATTTTGTCCAGTCCCGGAGATTTATCCACCTTTATTTTTTTCAACACAGACATCACTACCTCTTCGGTTATCCTTATATGCTTCATGACCTCCCCACTATTTTTCTTTACTTCAACTGGTTCAATACTTTTGTCCCTAGTGAATACCGAGGCAAAGAAATCATTCAAAATTTCCCCCATTTCCTCTGACTTCCCACTTAGCCTACCCTCGCTATCTACAAGGGGTCCAATTTTATCACTCACTAATCTTTTACTTTTAATGTACCTATAGAAACCCTTTGGATTTATTTTTACTCTGTCTGCCAAAGCCTCTTCATGCCTTTTTTTGGCCTTTCTAATTTATTTCTTAACATTCCTTCTACACTCCTTGTAGTCCTCCTTCAAATTCTCAGCTTCCTGCTCTTTATACCTCTTGTACACCTCCCTTTCTCTCCTAACCAAATTTCCAATATTTCTCTAAAACCAAGCCTCCCTATGACTTCCAGCCTTTCCTTTGATCCTCACTGGGACATATCTACTCTGTACCCTCAAAATTTCTTTTTTCAATTTCCTCAGTTTTTCATTTACATCCTTATCTGAAAATATCCTGTCCCACTCAATACTCCCCAAATCCCTTCTTATTCCTTCGAAATTTGCTCTTCTCCAATCCAGAACCTCAACTTTTGGCCCCTCCTTGCTCTTCCCTAAAACTACCCTAAAACTAACAGAGTTATGATCACTAGACCCAATTTGTTCTCTGGTAAGGTATCAGACATTAATGTTGGAGATCCAGTATTACACTGTCCTGAGTCGGTTCTTCTACTAATTGATTTAGAAAACAATCTTGAACACATTTACCAAACTCTAGCCCATCCAGCCCTCTAACTGTATGGGTATCCCAATCAATGTGAGGGAAGATAAAATCTCCCATGATCACTACCTTATGATTCTCACACATATATGTTATCTCCCTACAAATTTGTTCCTCTAACAGTAGAAAAAGTCTACATGCATACTCTATCTCAGTGGTTCTCAACGTTTTTCTTTCCACTCACATACGACTTTAAGTAATACCTATACCATCAGTGCTTTGTGATTAGTAAGGGATTGCTTAAGGTGATACGTGAGTGGGAAGGGAAGGTTGAGAATCACTGCTCTAGACTCAATTGTACTGAAATAATATGCTTGAGAAAAATTGTCATTGGCCCATTTCCTTTGGAGTTATGAAACCGTGCACATAACAAGTCAATTAGGTATGGTTTTCAAACTTTATCTTTCCACTTACATGCCACCTTAAGCAATCCCTTACTAATCACAGAGCACCTATGGCATAAGGAATACTTAAAGTCGTATGTGAGTGAAAAGAAAAAGGTTGAGAGCCATTGCTCTATCTGTTCCCCTCATAATATTGTAGACCTCTATCAAATCTCTCCCCATTTTTCAAGATCCAGGGATTAAAATCCAAACCTGTGTAACTGTTACATGTAACTCAGTTCTTCTAGTTCTGGTAACATCCTTGTAAATTTTCTCAGCACTCATTCAATCTTGTTGACATCTTTCCTGTAGATAGTTGGCCAAAACTGCACACTGTACTCCAAATGTAGCCTCACCAATGTCTTATGGAACTTCACCATAAACTTCCCAATTCCTATACTCAGTACTTTAATTTATGAAGGGCAATGTGCCAAAAGATCTCTTTGGGAACTTGACACTACTTTCAGGGAATTATGAATCTGTATTCCCAGATCCCTTGATGCCCTGCCATTTACAGGATATATCGGATTATAGGATTTATTGTCAGAGTACCTACATGACATCATATACCACCAAGATTCTTTTTCTGTGGGTGAGGCAGAACTACCACTTATTGATAGTGGGGGGAAAAACTGTACAAAGCATGTACATATAAACAAATAAAGAATTGTAAACAAATGATGAATATAAGCATTCTACCTTGTTTAGTCTTCCTGAAGTGCAACATTTCCTACTTGGATTGGAAATAGAGTACGGGACTTAGGAAGACATTCATAAATATGGAATTTTGACAGATCAGAAAGCAAGATTTACAAAAACATGGTGGCTAATTAATTGTCATCTCCTTTTATATATGTAATCAATTCAGCACTGAATGATGAACAACTGACTATAGGAGCAAGACCCATCAACACGTCCACAACAATCTTGTTGTTGCCCCACTCTTATACCAGCAATCTGCACCTCAAATAATTTCCACAATCTCATCTCTTACTCTAGGTATTCATCAGTCAATGTCAATGAGGGTTTATTGTCATACACAGAAGTACAATGTTCAGATGCACCAAAATTCAGGGCAGTTCAGTTTGTAGTTAAATTCAATTCATAAAATCTAAATCTCTCTCTCTGTCTTGCCTGAATCCCTGCTTGGGTCTAATTACATTAAATTTGGTATTTCTCAGGAAAATCCAGGCCATCTTTTACATGATGAGTTATTGTAATCTGAAATGCTGCCTGCAAAGATAATTAAAGCAGTCAGAACTTCGAAAGGTTATTGGATATATTTCTGAGATAAAAAATCAAAAGGGAGCAAATAAAATGGAGTAAGGAGAGACAGAAACTGATGTTGTAAGACTAACATCTTGGTTTTGCTGGAAAATGTTTTAACTTAGAACAGCAAAAATAACACATGTTTGAACATTTTGAGATATGGAAGTGTATTTCTTGTGTTAAAGGAACATTTACTTGGAAACTTATTATATTCTGCAACTATTACACATATACTGGTTGTGAGTGAAAAGTACAAAAATATACTGAAACTTATTCCATTTACCATCACAATCATCCCTTATCAAGAGCAGATATAAGAAAAGAGGTCAGGTAACTGCTGGGGAAAGAAAATTGCTTTTTATTTTTTTTATTGCAATTAACATCACAATATTCAAACACACAAGTTTTCCAAACAGTTTTCAGACACATTTCATTTTTCTTGAGTCTTAATCCTCTGTACAATGTTTGTCTAACCTCTTAAAGGATTCTTCTTGCTTCTATTATGAAAGATTGAAAAGTTTAGTCTTGAACTCTTGTTCTGATTGTGTACTTGCTTCATTTTCCCAATGCTTCATTTGGAACGTTTTTTCCCTACTCTACCTAATTTTTATCAGTTACAACCCAGGCAAATTTAAGGGAAGGAAAATATCAACTCCATTTAACAGGCTTCAGTCCTTCCATACTGATTATAGTGTAAGAACAAATGTGAACTTGGAACCATAGAACACTGCAGCACAGAAACAGGCCCCTTCGGATTAGTCTGTGTCGAACCATACTTTTTTTTTTGTCTAGTCCCACTTATCTGCACCCAGTCCACAATGCTCCATACCTCTCCCATCCATGTACCTATCCAAATTCTTCTTAAATGTTAAATTTGAGCCCTCATTTACCACTTTAGCTGCCAGTTCATTCCACACTCCCACCACTCTCTCTGTGAAGAAGTTCTCGCTCATGTTCCCCCTAAATTTTTCCCCTTTCACCCTTAACCTATGTCCTCTGGTTTGTATTTCACCTACTTTCAGTGAAAAAAGCCTATCAACATTTAATCTGTCTATCCCCCTCATAATTTTAAATACTTCTATTAAATCTCCCCTCATTCTTCTTCACTCCAGGGAATAAAGTCCTAACCTGTTTAACCTTTCCCTATAACTCAGTTCCTGATGTCTGGGCAGCATCTTAGTAAATCTTCTCTGCACTCTTTCTATCTTATTGATATCTTTCCTATAGTAAGGTGATCAAAACTTCGCACAATACTCCAAATTTGGCCTCACCAATGTCTTATACAACTTTTCCATTAATATCCCAACTCCCGTATTCAATACTTTGATTTATGAATGCCAAAAGCTTTCTTTGTAACCCTATTCAACTTTGACGCCACTTTCAAGGAATTATGTATCTGTATTCCCAGATCCCTCTGTTCTACCACACTCCTCAGTGCCCAACCATTTACCATGTATGTCCTTTCTCAGTTTGTCCTTCCAAAATGCAATACCTCCCACTTGTCTGCATTAAATTTCATCTGCTATTTGTCCAGTTGGTCCAGATTGTTCTGCAAGCTTTGAAAACCTTCACTGTCCACAATACCTCCAATCCTAGTGTCATCTTCAAACTTGCTGCTCCAATTTACCACATTATCATCCAGATCATTGATATAGATGACAAACATAAGAGTCCCAACACCAATCTCTGAGGCACACCACTAGTCACAGGCATCCAGTCTTATAAGCAACCATCCACCTCTACTTTCTGGCTTCTCCCGTCAAGCTATTAGCGAATCTAGTTCACTTACTTCACCATGAATACCTAGCGGCTGAACCTTCCCGACTAACCTCCCATGTGATGTTTCTGTACTTTTGGGATGGAGCTGTTGTGATGTAGGCAGCAGAAGGGCACAACAGATGCCCTCCAAGTTCAAGCAATCCTGCTACAATCCTGACCTTAGATGCTGTCTTTGTGGAGTTTACACATTGTTCGTGAATAACAAAAGGCTGGTTTGTAGAAAAAGCAGGTATTCAAGAAAGCAAATGGGATCATATCCTTCATTGCCAGAGGGAATGAATTTCAAAGCAGAAACAATCTACTGAAACAATCTACTCTACTGCACCTAGAATACTGTGTGCAGTTCAAGTCTCCTTACTTGAGAAAAGGAAACTATTTTGGAGGTGGTAAAGAGGAGATTCACCAGGTTGATTCCTGAAATTAAGGGCTCAATGGAACTTAGAAGGATGAGGTGCAATCATATGGAGACGTAAAATTATGAAAGGAATTGGTAAGATAGAGGTAGGGAGGATATTTCCAATTTAAGTGAGACTAGAATTCGGGGACATAGCCTCAAGATTTAACAAAGATGTTGAGGAACTGCTTCTCTCAGAGAGTATGGATTGCTCTGCTCCAGGAAGCAGTAGAGGATACCTCATTGGATGTATTTCATTACAAATAGATTTTTGAAGAATAGGGATTAAGGGTTCTGGGAAACAGGTGGGTAGATGGAGTAGAGTCCACATTTAGATCAGTCATTATCCTATTGAATGGCAGACCAGCTCGATGGGCCATTTGGCCAACTTCTGCTCCAAGTTGTTATGTTCTTGTCTTCTTATGTGAACTTAATTGGGTGGTAGGAGAGGAAATGTTGTTGGGAAGCGAATCAATATGTTGAATGTCCTCCTATGTGGAACCCTGTTATAATGTGATTGTTTGGAACAAAAAAAAGTTATCATGATAAAAATGGGGTCACACTAAATTGGGGTTACATATATGCACTTGTTCAACCTACCTCACATCCATTTGGGCCGAATCCCTGTCCTACCTGCACAAACTGCCAAACTCTGGCCCCCTGTAGGGGCAGAATGATCGGCAGCTGTACCAGCTGAGGGAGCTAGCCATGCACTGGCCACACTGGAAGAGGTTGCCAGCCTGGCCGTGCTGCGCCGGGACAACAACCTGCTGTGCTGAGACTCATCTCTCAGCTTCAACCAGCAGCCGCCGGTCTGGGTGTCGGTTGTCAGCTGCCGAGGGCTAGACGGTGTACTTCAGGTGTCAGGCAGATGGCGTAGGTTGATCAACAGGTCAAATGACTCATCGTGCTGTATCTGAATTCATGTTAAATTGGGGCATGTTAAATCAGGGTTTCACTGTGGTAGGAAACATTATGAGAACATAATCCATTCAAAAATAACAGATTAATCTGTATATATTAGTTTAAGGATAAATGTTACCCTGTTTGCATTGTTTTTCATCCACTGAATCTGCTCGACCCACTGAGTTCCTCGAGCAGAGCATGTTTAGCTTCAGATTCCAGCATCTGCAGTCTCCTATTCCCAGAGGCTGGGCAAACATTGATTGATCTTCCTCAGTGAAACTACTTTTAAAATACAACATTAAGAAAGCACAATCATTATTAAGGCCATGAAATGTGTCAAGGTCCGAGCCAGGTTTCAGAGTTTATCAATGTACAAATGCGCTGAGGGGCAACTCTGCAGGTCACATAGCATCCATAGGAAGTCGAGGTTAACTAGTGTTTCAGGCTTAAAAGCAAAAATGGGTAGGTGGTGGGAGGAGGAGAGGATGGATAAAGGGGAAGGGGCAGAGCACAGGCTAACCGGTAAAAAGTTGGATAGAGGTGGGAGGGTGGAAAAGAACAGAACTACGATGATGGGGGATAGGAGAAGGGACAGAGGGAAAGGGAAAAATGAGACCGGGGAGTGGATCGAAAGAAATTGGAAATGTCATTGATATATTATTATTTTATTGAAAATCAACACATATATAACAAAGAAAAACATATATCACATTATTACAAAGTTATTGATTAAATACATGCTGATTTAAATCTTTCTTTTTTCTTTCTTTGGCTTGGCTTCGGGGACCAAGATTTATGGAGGGGTAAATGTCCACGTCAGCTGCAGGCTCGTTTGTGGCTGACCAGTCCGATGCGGGACGGGCAGACATGGTTGCAGCGGTTGCAGGGGAAAATTGGTTGGTTGGGGTTGGGTGTTGGGTTTTTCCTCCTTTGTCTTTTGTCAGTGAGGTGGGATAAAAAGAAAGAAAACTACTGAAAAACCCCATCTAAACACAAGCTAAACTCCCTTCCCAAACCCCAACCCTTTTTACCCCCACTAAAAAAAAAGCTAAAATAAACTACAAAAAATGAACTAAATTGCTAAAATACATAATGAATATGAATATATATATTGAATTGGATTGCTTTAGGAAACACTCAAAGATCCCCAAAAAAAAATTTCAAAGAAAGCATTATTTATTTGGAGATGTCAGTGTTAATGCTATCTTGTTGCAGTCTGCAAGACCGAATATAAGGTGTGTGGTGGTCCACCAGCGGCCTACTGCAGGGGGCAATCTCTGTACCTGCTGGAGTGCAAGGGGACAGGACAACACCTGGCCGGCTGTCAATCAGTCGACCTGAATGGATCAAGCCCCACCCGGTTGGGTGTCAATCACCCTCCGGGATATAAGCCTGCGCCGGCCTCCCGAGGCCTCACTCAGAGTTGCTACAGCCACAGCCAGCCTGGCTCAGTGGAAGTTTTTGTGGATTAAAGCCTGTTGTACAGTCTTTATTTTTGTGTGTGTCTGATTCTGGCTAACAGCGCACCACAAGGAGTCCCTCCAATTTGCGGGTGGCCTTGATTTGGTAGCACATGAGGGACAGGCAAGTCGGTGTGGCAATAATGTGTGGAATTGAAATGGTTGGGCACTGGGAGGTAACTTCAGAGTTTTTCTGCTTGAACTGTAATTATTTTATTCCATCAGCTAGGATCTCTAACAAAAAAGCTCACATAAACAGCTTTTCTCTGTTGGAATTCCAACTAAATTAACCTCGACTGGAAAGTCAATTGGTGGGTGCCAACTTTATCATTGCAACTAAGAAATAAAATGTATAACTAAAATAGTTTTTAAAATATTAGCTTATGGGAGATGTTTCAGTTGGATAGTGAGATGCCTTTATTCACAATGAGGCTAACTGTCAGTAACTCAGGTAGACTATATTGATGTCGTGACTGGATAAAGGCATCGTCTGATAACGAACAAAGTTGTGTCCCATCAGGAAGAGCAGTGGTTTGGCTGCTGCTCTGTGACATGCTGCAGATGGTCTCTGGGCAAAGTGACACTATGTCAAGGATATCAGGATGACAACCATCTGGCATGCTGAAGCAAATGGCAGATAAGAGAGAATAGATTATAGGGTAAATGGTGGGGGAGTGGGGTTGATCTGGCAGCTGCTATTGAATTAATGGGCCAAATGACCTCTTCTGTGCAAAAAGAAAGTGTGTAAAATGAGGAGAATGCTCATTTGATCCATGAAAACAAACCTCCAGTCCCCCTTCATCCAACACCATTGACGAAAACTCCCCACATCCTTGTACTTTTATTGACTCATAAGGAAATATATTAATGCCTTTGTCTCAACTGTTATAATAGTTTCCTTCACGTTGAACTAGCTGCTCTCCACCTACCTTATTAAAGTCTTCTGTAATTCCAAACACCTCCACCGGGTCATCTCTCAACATTCCATTTAATAGAAGGAAAGAGCCCCAACCTATTTGTAGTCTCTCTTTCTGGATCTGGCATATACTTGTCAATTATATTTGGGTTAATTGGTGTATTTGGGCAGGCTGGAAGTGCATGCTGTATGTCAGATCAAAAGAAATTGGAAGTGTTACCACAAGCCAGGTTTAGCTATAAATCTCTGTTCTTTCATAATTTTGCTTCTATATTTTCTGTCATGCGCCATATCCTTTTTAGTAATGCAGAGACCAGATCTGTTTACAGTCTTCCAATTGATGTATAACCAAGATTCCAAGAGCACATAATGATAGTTGGAGCAGGATCAGAATCAGAACTTGTTGTCATGACTGTTGTTTTGTGGCAGCATCACACTGCAAACATTCATAGAAACCACCTGGAAAAATATATAAAACAAATGTAAGAAAAAGAAGATGACAAAGTAAGGCAGTGTCTGTGTTTCATTGTTCATTCAAGACTCAGGGCGTCAGAGATGAAGCTGTGCTTGTGCCGCAGAGTGCTCACCTTTAGGCTCCTATACCTTTTTCCCTGATAATAGTATAGTGAAGAGGGTGGATAGAGGCTTCTTCCTAAAGACACTACCTCATGTAGATCATTCCATCGACAACATGATGCCCATGATGACGCAGGCTGCGTTAACAACCCTCTGGAGTTTTTTTCTTGCCTTGACCATTGGCGCCTCCGTTCCAGACTGTGATAAAACCAGCCGGAATGCTCTCCATGACACAACAGTGACCGTTTTTGAGAGTCTTCAGAGAGATACTGAATCTCCTCAAACTCCTCACTACGTATAGCTGCTGGCGAGCCTTCTTATTTGCATCGACACAGAGGTTCCAGGACAGATCCTCAGAAATGTTGACAGCCAGGAATTTGAAGTTCTTAACCTGCTTCACTGCTTCCCCCTCAATGAGGACTGGTTCATGTTCTCCTGACTTCCTCCTGAAGTCCACAATCATCAAAAAGAAATCAGCAAAAAAAATGATGAGGCTACCATCCCACTCAAGCCGGCCTTGGCATTCCACTTGATATCTAGTCTGCCCCAGGGTTCGACTCCCTTTCAGCGCCAGTTCCACATGACCCTTGATTCCACCATCTTTCAAATATCTATCTATCTTTTTAAATATCTTCAGTGCTCCAGCCTTCAAGGTTGGAGAGTTCCTGAAATTCAGCACACCCTATGAGAAGAAGTTCCTCTGAACATTATTTTCAAAGGACGGCATTTTGAGAGTGCGAAGCCTGAGTTGGTACATTCTCCTCATGACCCGCATGGGATTCCTCCCATATTCCAAAGACGAGCTGGGTTGGTGGCTTCATTGGTCACATGGGTGTAATTAGGTGGCTTGGGCTCATGAATATGAAGGGCTTGTACTGTGCTACCTCTTTAATCTAAAGTTTAAATGCCCATTAACTTTTTAATGATAGCCCTTCATTTGACTGCCTCCTCCTAACGGTTGCATCTCAATATTTCCCTTATTGTTCCTACTAAGGATCTTATATTATTCTGTAAGATCAACCCCCATTTTTCCAATCTCCAAAGAATGCAAATCTAACCTTTTTATCGTCATTCGTGAAAGGACAACTAAAGTTCAGTGCAGATTTATTGTCAGCGTACATCCTTGACTTCATATATAACCCTGAAATATTTTTGTTCTCAAGAAAAGAGTGCAAAGAAAGGAATGTAAACAAACTGATCTGCAATACCAAGAAAATTCAGTAATAAATAATGTGCAAATTTTGAACCCTTAAATGAGTCTCTGATTGAATTTGTTGTTTATGAATCTGATGGTGGAGGGATAGCAACTGTTCCTGAGCATGGTGGTATGAATCTTGTGGCACCTATACCTTGCAGCATCAAGAGCAGAGCATTTCATTTCAAAAATTAGTCTGGATTGCCTCCAATACCAGTAAACGGGAACCAAAAGTATACATAGTTCTCCAGGTGTGATCTCACCAAACACCCTGCACACTTGTAAAAATACTTCTCTATTTCTAAACTCCAACCCCCTTGCAAAAAAAAGACCAAAAATGTCATTTGCCTTCCAAACTACTTGTTGTGAAAACCTGCCAACTCTATTCTGTTTCATGGGCTAGAAACCTGGATCCTTCTTGATTCGACTCGTTTGCAATCTCTCACACTTCCATTTCAATTTAACACCTCCCACCATTTAACAGAGTAATTTCTTGATTAGTTATTGCCTTGCTATCCATTCTGCTCCAATACTGACTCCATGTCCTCTTTCTGCAATATGATATATTTTGTGAATAACTGTTTATCTTTATGCATTACCTTTACTCTTTTATTTTGTCAGTATTCAGTCAGATTGCTGAAGTGCAGCTTTATTTACTGATCAAGCCCCAAAATTTGCTTCTAGACTTGTGTTGTATCTTGCTTTTGACTAAAGGTTTCAATATCATTCTCATGCTAAAGCAAATTAGTCCATAGTTTCCTTGATATCATGTTTTCCTTTCTGCATATAGGATGTCTGCTCATAGACTGGGACTATTTTGTTGTGAATAATTAAAAACATCTGAAGAAGGTGTATTAGCATAAATATAGCACCTCAATATTCAAGAACAGCACTTTTTCACCCAAAGTTTTTCAGGTTCTTGAATTTTCCTGTTTTATATTGTGTTTATGGATTAATTGTACTAATGTTGTTGTTAGTGTGTTTTATGTACCAGGGAAGCTGCAGTAAGTAAGACTTTCATCACATCTGCACAGGAGTTGGGATGTTATGTTCAAGTTGTTTAAGACATTGGTGAGGCCAAATTTGGAGTATTGTATGCAGTTCTATTTGCCAGACTACAGGAAGGATATCAGTAAGATTGAACGAGTACAGAGAAGATTTACTAGGATCCTGCCGGGTCTTCAGGAGTTGAGTTACAGGGCAAGATTAAACAGGTTAAGACTTTATTCCTTGGACCGTAGAAGAATGAGGAGAAATTTGATAGAGGTTTTCAAAATCATGAGGGATAATGACAGAGTACATGTGAGTAGGCTGTTTGCACTGAGATAAATACAAGAAGACATGGCTTTAGGGTGAAAGGGGTAAGGTTTGGGGGAACATTAGGGGAACTTTTTCACTCAGAAAGTGATGGGAGTGTGGAATGAGGTGCCATCTGACATGGTAAATGCGGGGTCGATCTTAAGTTTTAGAATAAATTGGATAGATACATGGATGGGAGAGGCCTGGAAGGTTATGGAGTGGATTCAGGTCAGTGGGACTAGTGGAATGATGTTTTAGCAAAGACTAGAAAGGCCGAGTGGCCTGTTTTCTGTACTGTAGTGTTCTATCTTCAAATATTGCCCTACATATTTCTTCCTCTGCTTCCCCACATGGTATCAATCATACCTCCTTTTATCTCTTAGTTCAATCCCTAACTACTCTAATTTTCTGTCAGTTACATGTCTCTTAATTTCTGCTGCCATTATGTTATCTCTAATTAGTGGAACTATTCCGCCCACACGTTCCTTTCCTGTCCTTCCTGATGCTCCCACTTGTGGGCTCAGTTTGGCAGCCACAAACAAGATTAGACAAGATGTTAGTTTTCAAAACTCTCACTTTTGTATTCAAATCCTTCCATGATCTCACCCCTTCCTGTAATCGCTTTACACTCCACAAGCTTCTGATTTCCCTCTCTCCTCTAATGCATGGGATTATAATCAGAAGGTATTTAATTACTTTACCATTGACACCAGATTTTATGTTTTGAAAATCCTGATATAAACCTCTCACTCTCAAACCTTCCTTTTTTATTTAAAGATGCTCTTTAAAACCTACCTCCTTGAATGAGCTGTTTAGGATTTTGTTTTTATTTGCTCATGCATCAATGAAGATTCTTAAGGTACTTTTCAATGCTAAAATGTACTAGGTTGCAGTTATTATAACCTGAAATATTGAGCTTCCCACCCTCATCTTTATGTAACCATCTATCTGTATTTGGTTTCTAGCTGTGGATTACAATCTTCAGTGTCCCTGTTTTATTTTGCCTGCTGAATCCATTATTGTACAACCACTTTCATTTTTTCCCTAAGTCATTGTGGTACATCATTATTAATAGTCCTGTGCTGCTCCGATCAAAGATCTGCATTTGTACTTCAGACAATTGCTTTCTTTAATAACACTCCTGATTATCCTTTTTGCTGATCATCACTTCTTTTGCCATCCATCTGAATTCTGTGCAATAAAGCACCCTCCTGCCACAGCATTATTGTCAAAATCCCATGACATTAAGCTTCCATCCTTCATTCCAGTTTATTAACTCTGCTTTTTCCTGTGTGATGGCCTGCTCCTGCATAAATTAGACAATAATTCCATCAGTGAACTCCTATAGATCCATTACAAGAAATCTTTTGTTTTACAACTTGATTTGGTCCCTGGATCAATTGATTTACCTCCAGTTCCTCAGAGATTGTCTTAACTGTAAGGCAGTGGTTCTCAACCTTTTTCTTTCCACTCACATACCACTTTAAGTAATCCCTATGCCATTGGTGCTCTGTGATTAGTAAGGGATTGCTTAAGGTGGTATGTGGGTGAAAAGAAAAAGGTTGAAGACCACCTGTCCCTAATGGACTTGTTATGGGCACGGTGTAAAAATGGACCAATGACAATTTTTCCCAAGCAAAATATTTCAGTAAAAATTAGGTCTAGAACAATGGTTCGCAACCTTCCCTTCCCACTCACATCCCACTTTAAGTAATCCCTTGCTAATCACAGAGCACCAATGACATAGGGATTACTTAAGTGTATGTGAGTGGAAAGAAAAAGGTTGAGAACCACTGGGTTACTGTCAGTCTTTGCCTCCCTTCCTGGTATGGCTTTCCTCAGAGGTGTGACTGCAATCTAGAAAACAACTGAAGATTTTCTTTCTACTTATTCTCATAGAAGATCTTTCAGTGCATTGACCCCTCTGTTGGCTCACAGAGAAAGTTTATTCTCCCAGTAATTTTCCCCGGAAATCTATTCTTCCCATGTCTCCTCCAATTCTACTGTTCACCTAGTCAAGGGGAAATTTTACAGAGGCAAATTAATCCATCAGCCTACATTACAATCCAAATTCACAGCCTATCCTGTACCTCTGACCTTCATTTGTGATTTATTTACAGAATGATAAATTACTTGTGTATTAATTAACTAAATTTGTGATTTCTTAACAGATTATTGTTAATGTATGGTTGAACAAGCATGTTTACTCTTAATTTGGCCAAAAATGCAAGAACACGGTTAGCATAGTGGCCATGACAGTCCCATCGACCCAGTTTCAAATGCGCCATTGTCCATAAGCAGTTTGTATGTTCTCCCCATGACCTACCAGGGGTATCCTTGAGTATTTCAGTTTCCCCCCCATCTGCCAAACTGTATGTCGGTTAATTGGATGTAATTGGGTGGCATGGGTTTCAATGGCCGTAAGCAGCTTCTACAGTGTTGTAAACTTTAAAAATTGAAATCATGAAAGTCAAAGTATAAGACATTTGTTCATTGATGATTAAAATCACAAAGTTTTAGTATCCTATTATAAATGGAACATTAAAACCATGGAGAACACAAAAAGCGGAGGACCCAGGGGTCTAAAAGATGGTGCATATCTGATGAGTTAATTGAGGTATTAAAATTATTTCTGTGTGGAAATTGTTCTACTGAGATGCTTTGTTCTGTGTGCTATCCAGGCAAGTCAACCCATTCGTAAGTGAGGCAGGTGGTACAATAAGTTATGGACCGCAGGGTATAGTGCTACAAAGGCAATGTGGTGAGGATAGAGAAAGGTACTGTTAAAACAATGCAAGGACATCATCTTTTAGCAATGAGAGGCCCAGTAAAGAGTTGAATAAGAGGAAAGAAGCTATCTTTAAATCTGGGTGTTCATGTTTACAAATACATGTATGATCTGCCAGACAGAAGGGGGGAAAAAGAGTGTGAGAAGGGTAGGGTGGTGCATTTAATGTGTTAGCAGATTTCCTGAGACAGCAAGAGGTGTAGATGGAGGCAATGAAGGGGAGGTTGGTTTGGCTGATGGTTGATGCTGTATTCACAACCCTCTCGAGCAGAGGTAATCCCTATTCCATCGGTGCTCTGTGATTAGTAATGGATGGCTTAAGGTGGTCAGTGAGTGGGAAGGGAAGGTTGAGAATCACTGCTCTGGACCCAATTGTTACTGAAATATTTAGCTTGAGAAAAATTGTCATTGGCCCATTTCCTTTGGAGTTATGAAACAGTGCACAGAACGAGTCAATGAGGTACGATTAAAACAGTGGTTTTCAAACCTTTATCTTTCCACTCACGTACCATCTTCATTAATCCCTTACTAATCACAGACCACAGATGGCATAGGGATAACTTAAAGTGGAATATGCGTTTAGGTGGGGCTGTTTGAAAACCACAGCAGTTTCACGTGCGCCTCAGCTGATTATTTTCTGTACCAGGTTATGATGCAGTGAAACACGAGCCTGCAGTTGCTGTGATTAGAGCAAAATCACAGAATGGAGGAATTCAGCAGGTCACAGCTTCCATAGGAGGGAGAGATATTACCAACTACTCAGGCCTGAGCTCGTGAAAAAAAGGACGTGTCTGTATTAAAAGGATGAGGAAAAGAGAAGAAATTAAATGCTGGAGGAACTCAGCTTGTCTTTCAGTGTGCATAAAAAACAAAGATCTATTGCCAATGTTTCGGACCTTAGCCCTTCTTCAATGAATAAGCAGAATGAGTCAGGAAATCTCAGAATTCAGACAGTACCAGCTGGGGGAGGAATCCAGACCAACAAAAGGCATTAATTGGATATAAGAAGGGGAGGGGTGAGAATTTGACATGAAGAATGGAAGAGTGAGGGGAACAGATCAGTAGGGTACACATCAGCACAACATTGTAGACCAAAGGCCCTATACTGTACTGTGTCCTATGTATGGTTAATTGGTCATTTAGCTCATTGGTATTTGAGGGAAAACATTCTTTCACTAGTTGGCTTAATACACACAATATTTTTTAATCTCATCTACATCTCAAGGCTTGAGGATATCAAGAATCATAAACTGATCAGTACAAATCCAAAATCTTCCTTTGCTGTGTGTGAGTCATTTTCTGTTTCCCACTCTTGGCATCACATGACTTCTCAGAGTGTTGATAATATGCCAGTAGATAGATACGAAGCAAATCTCAGCTCCAGTTTCCTGCTCATCTGGTCAACCAAGACCAACCAAATTTTGTGTAATTAAGCTAACAGAAAAAGTCTCGTTTTGTTCCCACCCACAGAACAAGGTATTTATCTATCGTGGGAAGGAGTATGAACGGAGAGAAGACTTTCAAAGCCAGTTGATGACAGAGTTTCCAAATGCAGAAAGGATGAACACCACTTCACCTCCAGGAAATGACATCAAGAACTCCTCCGGACAATGTATCCTTTAGAGTTGCCTGCAATGTAGGTGGTGTCAGAAGCGGATAGAAAATCTGCTCTTTGCCCTGGATTTCTTAAAGAAAAACTATTTGTCAACTGTTGTTACTGCTTTTGTTCAAGGATAATTGTGGTCATGCACTAACTAAGCAATATCCTTTTGCTTTCCTCATTATAAAATCAATACTATTTCATTTATGGGTGGCATGGCAAAGCAGCTGCCTCACAGGGACTTGACTTCTACTCTCACCTTGGGGGCTGCTTGCATATCCAAGCCAAGTTAATGGGTTCTTCTGTATCATTATAAGATCAGAATTGTTATTGGTCTGCAGTTCTATATGCACAATATAGGAATGGCTCTAGTTTTATAATGCGGGGCTTCTACATTTTCTCTGTCATCACATGCTACACCTGCTCCTGTGTCTGAAAGAAGCACTGGTAAGTTAATCGTAAATTATCCCTAAATATTAAAGGCAAAAGCATTCAAAGGGGAGTTGGGCATGCTTGAAAAGGATAAAGCTGCAAAAGTACAGGGAAGTAAGGTAATGTAAGGAGTTGCTTCACTTCAGGCCAACATTAACCTGATGGGTTCCTCTTGTGTCATTGCAAGATTAGTGTGCAATCCCAAATGCACTTCCCATTTAGTTCATATCCATGAATGTTACTGCATTGGGCATCGAAAGAAACATTGACTGAGGAAGAATTTCCTGCTGCATAAAACAAATAAATATTACAAAGTAGTGTTCGACATTTATTTGGAGTTACACTGATAAATTTTGTGAGCCACAACTCCAAGGAGATAGCCTTCTGCGGAATGAGCAACGGCGAAGGCAGTTTGGCAGACTGTCAGCACCTGGATTTAGGAAAACAAGAATAAAAATAAATGCAAATGTTTGAAATCTGAGATTAAAAAAAAACCACAGAAACTGTCTGAAATGCTCTGAAGGTCAGAGAGGGGGAGAGAGAGAGAGAGAGAGAGAGATGGAGAGAGAGAGAACAGTTAATGTTCTAGCATGCCTCATCTCCTCCATTAATTGTTTCTCTTCCCACAGATGTTGAGCATTTTCAGGACTTGGTGTTTTTATTCCAAATCCATGTCCTTGCTGGTTTCCATCAAATTGCAAGCAGAGCCTCCACAATTTGGACAAACGAACCTCCATGTGGTTCTGCCCCAGTTAACAGGATAAGAGTATGGAAAGAATAAAAATGGGATGAATGTAGGATTAGTGCAATGGTGCTTTTGCCCGCAGAGGCCAGGCAGGCCATTCCAACTGTTTCAATGCATTATCTCTCAATAATGACAATGAACTGCACCCCCTGCCAAATTCACCCAATATCCTGGGAAAATAAGACATCGTTCTGTCGATAAACCATTGCACAGATCAGCAACACATTGCACCTGCAGGTTGCGAACCCCTGGGTAGTTCCTGACTATCACAGCTGGAACATTAATACGAGGGCTATTATTAATGACAAGTAGATGCAAAACAATGGCAGTCTGTTATAAATATGGAGAACGAGAGCTTATTATCATTTACATCAGTACAATGTACAGATGCACTGAAATTCTCATTTTCTGCAGCCAAACAGGTGCCTGTTACCCACCTACAATACAATACACCTACAACTTTCCACAAGACACCAGAAGCTAGAAAACGAGATAATAAATATAAGCTGTTAATAAAGATAAACTTTTTCCATGTGTGTAAAAATCAGGAAAAGGTAGTATTAATGTTAGACAGATGGTGAGGATCAAATATAGAAATTTGAACAATGCTGAAAACACAAACATATTGCCACACAGAACATTGAAACAGAGCCTTGAACCGTTCAGCTGGCGGCTTGACGCAGACAAGAAAGTTATGAAAAAGGAGAGAAAATAAAAGTAGGAAAATGCTTAGAGCGTAAGTCCACAAGGAGTAAAATCACCATCTCAATCAAATGATTTGCTTCTTTGCCCTAGATCTTGGACCATGTGCTTGCACCATGCTACCTATGCACATAAACCAATACCAGTACCTGTATCATGTCAATAATTGTTTTCTCAACCCATTCAAAATAGTCAAGGATTGAAAATCCATTCATCTTGTTGCCCTGAGATCCTGTCTCCATGACTTCGTTACCTGCGTAGATGGGTGGTTCTGACAAGCCAAGATTGGCATATTCCCAAATGCAGCAGAGTTGGACCATAGGAAACTAAATATCCCATCCAAGTCATCAGAAATTAAAAGGCTTCAGATGCTGGCAATTGGAATATAATTTGAAAATGGTAGAAACACTCAGCAGGTCAGACAGCATCTGTGGAGGGAGTAAACAAGGTAAACATTCCAGGACAGAGACCTTTCATCAGATCTGACAATGGCTCAACTAAGATGGACCATAAGCAGATAACAATTACAACACAGAAACAGGCCAGTTCGGTCCTTCTAGTCCATGCCAAGCACCTTCTCCCACCTACTCCCATATACCCGCACCCAGCCCATAACTTTCCATCCCTCTCTCGTCCATATACCTTACCAACTATTCCATTTTGCTAACTGGTCCAGATCCCTCTGCAAGCTTTGAAAACCTTTTTCATGCTGTCCACAACACCTCCAATCTTAGTGTCACCTGCAAATTTACTAATCCAATTTACCACATTAACATCCAAATCATTGATATAGATGACAAACAACAATGGTCCCAGACATGATCCCTGAGGCACACCACTAGTCACAGGCCTCCAGTCTGAGAAGCAATCATCCACCACTATTCTCCCTTCCAGCCATTGTCAAATCCAATTCGCTTCTTCACCATGAATACCTAGCATTTGAACCTTCCTGACTAACCTCCCATGTGGGACCTTGTCAAAGGCATTACTCAGGTCTATCTAAACATCCACAGGCTTTCCTTCATCAACTTTCCTAGTAACATGCTTGAAAAATTTTATAAGATAGGTTAAGCATGACCTACCATGCACAAAGCCATGTTAATTATCCCTAATCATTCCCTGGCTATCTGAATATTGTATATCTGATCTCTTACAACACCTTCCAATAATCACTGACATCAGCTTTGCCGGCCTATAATTTCCAGAGTTACTTTTTGAGCCTTTTTTAAACAATGGAACAACATGAGCTACCCTCCAATCCTCGGGCATTTTAAATATTTCTGCCAGAGCCCCTGCAATTTCTACACTAGGCTCCCTCATGGGCTGAGGGAATATCTTTATCCACCCTTTTTCGCTTTAAGACTCCTTGCAATGATGGAAGCTTGTGCATGTTTCAATGTACAATGCCACATCCACCATGGGATGTTGACAAAGCTCTCATGACCTTTTTAATCTAGCACCTTAGGCTTCGTTAAATTTCAGACTCTTTGTGTCTGCATATTTTTGTGGGGAGGTACGATTCTGTATAGGCTTTTGGACACAATTTACCTTTATAGGCACCTGGAAATGTGTTGATGGAGATGGTGGAGGAGGCTAGAAAAATAAGGACATTCAAAAATCTAAGAAAAACGAGGGTTATGAATGTGGAAGAGAGAAGGATTAGATTGTTATGGAGTAGGTTTACATGGGTCAGCACAACATCATGGGCCAAAGGACCTGTAATGTACTTTAATATTGATTGCTTCCATTTAAGTCATATATAACAAGGAAGCAGACCCTATAGCCCACTATGTCCATGCCATCAGGAGGGTAGAGGAGGTTACAACTGCAGCATTCAAAAGACATTTAGACAGGTTCAGGATTAGGAAAGGTTCAGAAGGGGATGGGCAGAACACAGACAGAGGGGACGTTTAGATAGATATCTTGGTTAGCATGGACAAGTTGGGCCATAGGGCCTGTTTCATGCTGTAAATCTTTCTGTTTGTAAGCACCAATGTTGACTAATCCTGCGCCAATCCTATTATGTTCACCCCACATTCTCATCACTTCACAGGGTCCCACCACATGCCTGCACACAGGGGGCTATTTCTGGTGCCCATTTAATCTACCAGCCCTAACGTCCTTGGGATGTTGGAGGAAACCTGAGCATCTGGACGCAACCCATGTGGTCGCAGGGAAAGCACAGACAGCACTGCAGAACAGGATTAAACTCAAGTCTCTGAAACTGTGAGGCAGGAACTCTACTGGTGTGTTACTATGGCCCTCTTATTGGGCTTCTCATATGATTGCATCTCAGGAGAGTAAAATTGCAAACCTCCTAGATAGCTCACATGCAGCCGCCTTGTCCACTGATTACCACCAACTGATCTCTGCAGTGCCCAAACCCCTTGCTTTCTCCATCCAACATCAGAGCAGGAGTCTTGAAGGTTATCAACTGCAACTGTTGCACATTGTACCCTTAACCTCTGTTCACACAGTCATTCAGTGTTTCACTGTCCAACCAGTCCTTGAGGAGCAGATCCGTTTCAAGAGCAAGCCTGTGCCAGACCAGGTTATCAAGTAAGTACAGTGGGAGTTGAATGGTTCTCCTGGAATGGATCTGTCTTATTCTTTTAGCTCATTCCCTGACCATCCATGCTGGCTGGTCAGCTCTGTCCTGGCTGATAACGTATGATCAATGCACAAGTGTGCTAAATGTATAAGGGGACTTAATTTGGGATTTGGGAAACTCCCTCTTTGGTTTCTGTTCTCTAATGAATGGGTGCATGACTAGGAAGGAGTGGGCATCCATTATAGTAAGCTAAGCAGAAGGACCTATTCTCGCTTTGGAGGCAGGGGAGAAGAAGCTTCAATTCATCTGGGACAATTGCTTCAATCCTCTAAAGTCAAGAAGTAGTGAACCTCAGCATAGATAGGATGTCCCTGGTTTGCTTTGTGCCCTCTTACTGGATTCTTGTTTGCCCTGAAACCCAAGAAATGATAACAACAAAGGAGTGTTTTTAAGCCCACTCTATGCTGACATGCCAGTGTAGTACTAAGGGGTGTGCAAGGTTGTTGATGTAATCCGCAGCTGTCAAGGCTTCAGTGGTAGATTCCAGAAGGAGAGCCCATTTGTTCTTCCCACTGCTATGATTGAACGCTCCTCTGGAAATCACAGAGCACAACTAACACGCTTGTCATTCATCTAATGTGATCTGTTGCTCATAAGCTCCACTGATGAGGGTGCAAGGTGCTTCCTCTGCAGTACCAGCCCAGACTCCAGCCCAGAGCTCTTCAGGTGGCCAGAGATACATTTTATGTGGGGAAGTAGAAGGGTGTGCATGGAAATTGCGTAGGTCATGAGATGGAGTCAGTCCAACCTGCCCCTCAGGCGGAGCTGGGGCCATTGCTGGAGGATTGTGACCAGAGAACATCGTTATTTTGCATCTACCTTCAGCCCTCTATAGATGGTTTCTGAGCCAGGATCTTGCCTCTTTTCTCAGGTGCTCCAACAAAAATATGGCAGCTTGACACTTAAAACAGATCACATTGTTCACAGAACAATTATCACGAGGGATGGTTTAACCTCTAGAGCTGCAGTGCCCCCTTGTGCTCATACATCAGGCTGCTTTTCATTGATTTCAACACCATCATCCCTTCAGCTAGCAAGATTCAAAACCTGAGCTTCTGCATCTCCCTCAGTACAAAATCAGTGACAATCAACGCAGGTGCATCTCAAGGATGCGTGGTCAATCCACTGCTCTATTCTCTCCACCCAAAATTTTTCTTTCCACTTACATTCCACCTTAAATATTGGTGCTCTGTGATTAATGAGGGATTGCTTAAGGTGGTATGTGGGTGGAAAGAGAAAGTTTGAAACCCACTGTTTTAATCGTACCTAATTGACTCATTAGATGCAATGTTTCATAACCCCAAAGGAAATAGGCCAATGACAATTTTTCTCAAGCCAAATATTTCAGTAACAATTGGGTCAGGAGCAGTGGTTCTCAACTATTTTTTTTTCCCCACTCACATACCACTTTAGATAATCCCTTAGTAATCACAAAGCACTGATGGCCTAGGGATTACCTAAGGTGGTATGTGAGCAGAAAGAAAAAGTTGGAAAACCACTGCTCTACACCCATGACTAGGTGGCCAGGCAGAATTCAAATTTGCCGATGACACCATGGTCGCCGGCAGAATCACAGATGGCCATGAGGGAATGTACAGGAGTGGTGCAGATCAGCTAGTGGAGTGGTGTGAACAACAATCTTGCACGCAACATTAGCAAAACTAAGGAATTGATTGAGGACTTCAGGAAGGGAAAACCAAGAGAACACAAACCAGTCCTCATCGAGGGGGTCAGTAGTGGAGAGGGTAAGGAGCTTCAAATTCCTGGGGGTCAACATCTCTGAAGATCTAACTTGGGGCCATCATGTTGATGCAATGAAGAAGGTAAGCCAACGGCTGTATTTCATTTAGAGTTTGAGGTGATTTGGAATGTCACCATAGTTTCTTCCAAATTTCTCTCGATGTAACGTGGAGAGCATTCTGATGGGTTGCATCATTATCTGGTATAGAAGTGCCAATGCAAAGTACAGCAAAAAGGATACAGAGGGTTATAAACTCGACCAGTGCCATCATGGGCATTAGTCTTCACTCTTTTAAGGACATCTTTAGAGAGAAAAGAAGCCTCTATCATCAAAGACCCTAACATCCAGGCCGTGCCTTTTTCTATCTGCCGCCATCAGGAAAGAGATACAGGAGCCTAAAGGTACACACCCAACGCTTCTTCCCCTCTGCCATCAGATTTCTGAATGGACAATGAAACTTGATGAAGGGCTCAAGCCCGAAACATCAGTTATGTATCTTTATCCTTGCTACATGAAGTATACTGTTTGACCGGCTGAGTTTCTCCAGCATTTTGTTTTTAATTCAATCACAGTGTCTGCAGACTTTCATGTTTTACTTCTTACCAACATCTCCTTTTGCATAATTATTGTTTTAATCTTGAATTTATGGAACTGTAATTTATAGCAACGTGCTCCTGAAATGCTGATGCAAAACAAATTTCATGGCACATGTTCATGACGTAAACCTGATTCTGATTCTCAGTTCACACTGACAGTTGGTGGGATGGGTGGAAATGCCTCTCTGCTGTCCATAGTGAGCAGCTTCGGAACAACTGGCGGAAAGTCACTTGTGTCCAGTGAGGCAAAGGTTGCAATTCTAGACTTCTCAAAGTGTTTATGCGCATGGCTGCAAAGAGCTTTGTGGTAGTAATTATGCCAGGCTTCAGAGCACACAGGGAGACCCTCTTGTCGCATTTACAATAGTCCTGGGGAACCTATGCATTTTAAAGCACTGAGGAGCAAAATAGGTAAACTGGTTGACCGTTTTGAGTTTTGTGTGCCCGATGGAGATGTGGGGGGGCTGGTAGTCATGGTGGGGAGCTGGCTGATGGAGGACCTCAGTTTTCTTCAGGCTGACTTCCAGGCCAAACATTTTGGCAGTTTCCGCAAAGCAGGACGTCAAGCGCTGAAGAGCTGGCTCTGAATGGGCAACTAAAGCGGCATTGTCTGCAAAGAGTAGTTCACGGACAAGCAACATTTCATCAGATGCAAGGATCGACAATGAGATAGACAACAGACTCGCCAAGGCAAATAGCGCCTTTGGAAGACTACACAAAAGAGTCTGGAAAAACAACCAACTGAAAAACCTCACAAAGATAAGCGTATACAGAGCCGTTGTCATACCCACTTCTGTTCGGCTCCGAATCATGGGTCCTCTACCGGCACCACCTACGGTTCCTAGAACGCTTCCACCAGCGTTGTCTCCGCTCCATCCTCAACATCCATTGGAGCGCTTACATCCCTAACGTCGAAGTACTCGAGATGGCAGAGGTCGACAGCATCGAGTCCACGCTGCTGAAGATCCAGCTGCGCTGGATGGGTCACGTCTCCAGAATGGAGGACCATCGCCTTCCCAAGATCGTGTTATATGGCGAGCTCTCCACTGGCCACCGTGACAGAGGTGCAACAAAGAAAAGGTACAAGGACTGCCTAAAGAAATCTCTTGGTGCCTGCCACATTGACCACCGCCAGTGGGCTGATAACGCCTCAAACCGTGCATCTTGGCGCCTCACAGTTTGGCGGGCAGCAACCTCCTTTGAAGAAGACCGCAGAGCCCACCTCACTGACAAAAGGCAAAGGAGGAAAAACCCAACACCCAACCCCAACCAACCAATTTTCCCCTGCAGCCGCTGCAATCGTGTCTGCCTGTCCCGCATTGGACTTGTCAGCCACAAACGAGCCTGCAGCTGACGTGGTCTTTTTACCCCCTCCATAAATCTTCGTCCGCGAAGCCAAGCCAAAGAAAAAAATGAAGAAAGGAGCAAAATGCAGTGTTGCTGACTCAGTGTAAAAGGAATATGCTATGCCTGTCTGCATTTAAAACTCCTTGTTCCTTTGTAAAACAATCTACACATGTGTTTAAAAACAAGGGCTTTGTTGTCAGAGTCCATGCGTGAAGCTACTTGTGTTATCCCACATTTAATGTTTATGAGTTCATTCAGTGATCTTCTCAGCCCCGACAGTTAACTCCATTTTAAGTTGTCACCCAAGGCAAAGCAGATTGGGCTCTGGCTGCATTGATTGTTTTCTCAGCATTACCTTCGCTTGGCAGTGTGGTGCTGCACACATTAAAATCGATCGTGCTGCTCTAGCCTGCAGCCTACCCATCCTATTGAAGCAGACGTGGAAGGAGAGATTCGCAAAATACATGATTTCTCATTGCAGTCATAGAATCTGCCGAAAGTTGATCAGTGATAAATGGCATAGGTTGGGTGAGTGAAGCCACAAGTATTCACAGCAGGTCAACTCTAGAGGTAGTTCCATTCTCTAACCAGTCCTCCCCACAATGATTTTATTGTTCAATTATACAATCTGCATATGCACCAAAATTCTGACTTGCTACAGCCAAACAGATACTTGTGGAGGAGAAAAAAAATCAACTATTATAATATAAATTAAGTTAAATTAAAAAGAGATAATGAATACAAAAGATAATAAAAATTCAGGTACCATAGTACCAAAAATGGTTTTACAATAGTGCAAGCAGTTCTTTTTGTGGTGTCAAAAGAGTCCCTGATTAATGTAACAAGGGGAGGTTCAAGAGCTGATAGCTGTTGGAAAGAAACTGTTCTTGAACCCTGAGGCACTGGTCTTCAGGCTTCTGTACCTTCTACCAAAGATAGCAGTGAGAAGAGATTATAATCAAGGTGATTATGGTCCTTTATGATATTGGCTGCCTTCTTGAGATGTGTTCAATGGATGGGAGGTCAAGCGATTTCCTGCAGCTTCTGTGATCCCTGGCTACTTGAATTACCAAACCTGGGTATGATGTAACCAGTCAGTATATTTCCCACAGTAGAAGTTTGATCGAACATTTGACGATATGCCTCCTTAGAAAGTAGAAGCATCTTTTCCAGTTTCCTCCTGCCTTTAGAGCCATAGAATCTTCAGGCACAGAAACAGCTTGCCTAGTTGGGCCTATTATTATTGCTGATAATTTTATACCCTTATACTTTAATGCCCTCTTTGTTCTTGAGTATATATGGACTAATACTTGAAAATCTCAATTACTATCTCATTTATAACAGTCGATGAAAGTTAGTGAAGCAACATTCGGCCACAACAGCCTCTCAGGAAACTAACACACCCTTTTATCATTCAACAGGCTCATAACATAGTTGACCAGTTGCATTGCCCCCGAGGCTCAGCTCTAACATTGCAGATGAATGTGCAGTGCTTTATTTCTGTGCTTAGTGCAGTAATGAGCATTTGGAACTGTACTAACAAGCATTAATATATGAATCGAAGACAGTAACCCCTACTATCATGCCACAGATGACAGTATTAGAGCAGTGAATCCAAATGATTATTAAATTGCAAGATAGAAGTTTAAATCTCCCTCCATTGCAAATTTACCATTTTCTTTGAATATTATAATTTTTTCATTTTCACAAAATCAAAGCAGGTGACATTGATAAAATTCAGTTAATTACCCCTCTTCACCACATCCCTGTCTGGCAGGAAAGTAAGACAACAAAAAAGAAGACTATGCTGCCACAAATCCCTGTCCTGAACTCCCCAGTTGCTGGAATGATCCACACTCAATGGAATTAAAAATGGCTCCACAATGTTTACCCTCCTCATCTATCAAGTTGTACCTGCTGCGAAAGTACTCAATGCTCTGCAATAATTCCCCAACAATCATTCCTGCTCTGTAAAATGAGGATGTCATTCCCTGAGGTGATTTCTAATCAACATGCTCAATGGCTAAAGCACTTATTCCCTCACCCAGGCACACACAAAACTGATAGAGGTTAAAATATTCCATCCTACAGAACCTCCACTGAAAAATTTATGGGACATGTTCAGGACAGGACAATTAATTGAATAGATAAAGAGATTCTTCTCATGTTCTATATATGTTGTTTTATCTTTCCACCTGGGCTTAACTGTAAGGAAAATCATGGGGCAGGAATTCATCCATTAATAACAATAGAATAGCAGTTATAAGGTGCAATGCGTGTTGTACCTGCAGCACTGTGCTTTCATTGTGTGTATCACTTCATGTCTTTGATTTCCTCAGCTTCTACAAGGCAAATTATGTGCAAAAGTTTCAGTACTCAAGACCAGTCCGGAAAGGGCCAGTGGACCCAGACAATGAGTTTGCGGTGAGATACTACGTATATTTATTGTGTTAATCAAGATTAAGAAAATCTGTACAGAAACTTGTAACTTTTTTTTATGGAAGAAAGTCCTTTGTTTGTGGTACCAAATTAGGTTTTGGTAGAAGATCAAGTACTGAGTACAAAGTCATGCAAAGACAAGAAACATCTCTTCTATCCTGCTAGGCCAGCAACTTAAATTTATTTTTATGAGAATATTCATCAAGTATGACAACAACTCTCCACCCAAATATTAAAATATTGGATTGGAAGTAAGACTTGGGATGTTTTAATACCACCAATGTCCTTTTGGACCTATATCTCATGTCTTCACATTATAAGCCCCTTTATGTTTGCTAATGCAATATCTTTGTCTACAGTTGAAGAAATCCTTTAGGTGATCCACTGTTTAGACCATCACTTATACAAAATCACTGAATGCAGCCCTAATTCAGAAAGAGTCATTAATTTATCTTTTATTTATTTATTACAGTCCATGTGGATTGAGAGAACCACCTTCCTTACAGTTTATAAACTACCTGGCATTCTCCGCTGGTTTGAAGTCAATGCCATTTCTCCGGTGAGTACCACATCACACAGATCATTCCTGGTTGTGAATTCATCCTGCTGGGTTCATGCTTCACAAGTAGCACCACTCTTACCTGGTAGTTAAGGCTGGAACTGTGCATTATAACACCACACTGAACTGGGAATAGCATCCATGACACCACACAACTGGTGCCTGACCCTATATGACATTTAACCCAGTAACTGTCCATAACAACACACTCACCTAGTAACTGTGTCCATAACAACACACCCACCTAGTAACTGTGCCTGTAACACCATACATAATTGGTAACTTTTCCTGTAACCACCATCCTCAAGCAATAACACTAAATCATCTCCAGGCTTGTCTGAGACCCTGCACACTCTATCCCTGTGTGACACACAAACCAATACTGTATGAACAGATACCAATGCACATTAATTTCAATGTGAAAATATGAGCAATTCCTAAATTACCAGGACAGACATGGATTGCCTTTCTCCTGAAGTTCTAAAAATGTTGAAATGGAATACTGGAGCATTATTACAAGTCTTTGTTACAAGTTGCTATTGCATGACAGATAGATTTGCTAGATAGATGCTCTGCAAAATTAATTGTCTCCAGCTTTTAGTATAACATAGAAACATAGAAACATAGAAGATAGGAGCAGGGTAGGTCATTCGACCCTTCGAGCCTGCTCCGCCATTCAACGAGATCATAGCTGATCTTAAAGTTCAATACCCTGTCCCCGCCTCCTCTCCGTAACCTTTAATACCCTTATACTGAAGAAATGTATCTAATTCTCTCTTAAATATATTTAATGAACCTGCCTCTACTGCCCTCTGTGCCAATGAATTCCACAGATTTACCACCCTCTGGGTAAAGAAATTCCTCCTCATCTCGGTTCTAAATGGTTTGCCTATTATCCTCAAACCATGGCCCCGGGTTCTGGATTTTCCCATCATTGGAAACATCCCATCTGCATCCATTCTGTCCAGTCCTGCCAGAATTTTATATGTCTCTATGAGATCCCCTCTCAATCTTCTAAACTCCAGCGAGTACAATCCCAATTTGTGCAATCTTTCCTCATAAGTCATTCCTGCCATTCCAGGTATCAGCCTGGTGAATTGCCTCTACACTCCCTCCATTGCAAGAACATCATTCCTTAGATAAGGTGACCAAAACTGCACACAATACTTCAGGAGTGGTCTCACCAAGGCCCTGTACAGCTGCAGTAAGGTATCCTTGTTCCTATACTCAAATCCTCTTGATATGAAGGCCAACATACCATTTGCCTTTTTAACCACCTGCTGTACCTGCATGCTCGCCTTCAGAGACTGGAGTACAAGTACCCCTAGGTCTCTCTGCACTTCCCCATCTCTTAATTTTGCAGTCGGCCTTAGATGACTTTTATCTCCCACCACTGGAAAAAGGTCTAAATCCAATTGATGCCAAAGTAAAACAAGTGCAAATGCTAGATACTTGGAGAAAAGTAGAGAATCCATTGGAAGCACTGAGCAGGTCAGGCAGCATATGTGTGGAGGGAAAAAAGACTGACAATTCAGAGCTAAATACAATCTGCGGGAGAAACTCAACAGGTCCAGCAACATCAGGGGAAGAAACCCTTTAGGTCAAAACCCTGAATCATAGCCTACTTTTTTTTTCTCACGGTACTGTTTGACCCATTGAGTTCCTCCAGTAGATTGTGTTTAGCTTCAGATTCCCGCATCTGCCATTGCCTGTGTTTCAGAGGTTGACTTTTCATAACACCCCTCTGAGAGGAGCACAGACCATAAATCAAAAAAGCTAAAGCCAGCTGGCAGAAATTTAACCAGCTTCTATAATCTTGGATCAATCATTCCTCCACAGTGTCATTCAGCACCAAAACAGGCCTTTTCAATCAAATTGTCTTATCTGAGCTAGTTGCACCTTCCCTATTTGGCTCAAATCCCTCCAACCCTTTCCTTGGGCAGCATAGTAAAGCATAGCAATGAGTTCAATGTAATTGCAGCGCCAGCAACATAGGTTCAAATCCGACATCCTCCTTGAGGAATTTGACTTGCATGGGTTTTTCTCCGGACTCGCTCCAAAAACACATGGGGTCGGTAGGTTAATTGGTGTAATTGGGCAACATGGGTTTCGGTGGATGGAATTGGCTTCTACTGCGATGCATCCAAATTTAAATTTATTCATCTATATCTGTCCAAATGTGTTTAAAACTCCTAATTCTACCACTTCCTCTGGCGGTTCATTCTATGTAATCATGACCCTCTGTGTTAAAATGTTGGTTCACGGGTCCCTTTTAAACTTTTCCCTCTCATCCAAAACCTATGCCCTCAGGACTGGGAGAAGACTATGTCTATTCACATTATCTACGTCCCTCGTGATTTTACAAATTTTTATTAGGTCACCCATCAGCTTCCTGCACTCCAGCGCAAAGAGTCTCAACCTGTCCAGCTTCTCTTTATAACTCAAACCCTCCAGTCCTGGGTATTATTCTCACAAATCTTTGTTGCATCCTTTCTATTTTAATGTTATCCTCCCCGTGTCTGGATGACCTGAACTGCACACAGTATTCCAAATTCACTTGTCCAGCTCCTGTACTCAGTGCTCTGGCTGACAAAGGCAAGTGAGTCATCTGCTTTCCTAACTGCTCTCTCTACCTGTTTCAATGAACTATGCACATGTATCCCTCAGTCACTCTATTCTACCATACATTGAGAGACCCCACTCTTTACTGTTTAAGTCTTCCCCTGGTTTGACTGAACAAAATGGAATTGAACTTCAATACACTTTCTCGGCCCACTGACTCAGTTGATCAAGACCCTGTTGTTGTCTTTGGCTTCCTCGGTATCCACTAAACCAATTTCAGTGTCGTCCACAAACTTACCACTTACATTCTCATCCAGGTTATTAATATAACTGACAGACAAGTGTGGACCCAGCACAGATCCATGCAGCATATCATTTGCCACAGGATTTCTCTCTGAAAAACAACCCTCTAACATTTCAATCTCCTACTGCCAGACTAATAATGCAACACTTGCGCCCACACCTCTTCCCTCACCACCATTTTTGGGTCTCAAACAACCCTTCCAAGTGAAGCAACACCACTTGTGAATCTGCAGGGATCATCTACTGCATCCGGTGCTCCTGTTAAAGCCTCCTGTACATCGGACAGTCTAGATGTAGACTGGGAGATCACATTGTTGAGCACCTCTGCTCTGCCTCCTGCAATAGCAGGGATCATCCAGTGGCCACCCATTTTAATTTCCCCATTCCCATGTCAACATGTCTGTCCATGGTCTCGCATTGCCAGACTGAGACCACCTGCAAATTGGATGGACGACACCTCATTTTCCGTCTGGGCACTCTCCAACAAGATGACATTAATATTGGCTTCTCTGGTTTCCGTTAGCACCCACCCCACCATCTCTTCCCCTTCCCCTATCCTTTCCTCCAGCTCTGCCTTCACAAAAACCCAATTCCCCCCTCTCCTGCCCTCCTATTCATGTCCACTGTTGGCCTGTGCTGCTCCCCCTGCCCTTTCTTTACTCCTGCCCCAGCCTGTTTATTTGCTCATAGTATCTCAGGTTAAATACCTTCACCTTCCTGGGTGCTGAGTGACCTGCTGAGTTCCTCCAGCGATTTTGTGTTTTTTACATTCATATCCATTTGGCCTGGTCACTCTGGATCCCATAAAATCTAATGTAAAACACCAAAGCCAACAGACACCTCAGTTGAAGCAAACACACAGTGCTGGAGAAACTCAGCAGGTCATACAGTGTGCTTTATATAGCAAAGTTAAAGGTGCAATGCCAAATGTTTCAGGCTTGAACACCATCAAAGTATGGAAAAAATATCAGCAGGTGCCTGAACAAAATGGTGGGGTGGGGGGCACAGCATAGGCAGGGGGAGGAGGGGTGTCTCTGAATAGAGAGGGAAGGAGGTGGGGAGCTAAGGGAAAGAAGACAAAAGGAAAGGGAAGGAGGGAAAATGGAGAGTAGCTCAGCAAAAACCAAAGAAGATGATAGAGAGGGCCCAGACGGAAAATCAAGCCTTGTTCCTCCATTTTCCAGGTGGTCTTGGTGGAATAGTACATGAGGCCATCAGCAAACATGTGAGCATGGGAGTGGGGTGCAGAAGTGAAAGAGGTGGCCACTGGCAGATGCCTGTCATTGACTTGGACAGACCGAAAGTGCTCAGTGATCTTCCAGTCAGTGCCTAGTCTCTCCGATGTAGAGAAGACCGGATACAGTAGAAACCCCCCCCCACCGCAGATACACGTGAATGTTGGTTCACTTGAAAGGACTCCTGTGAGACCTAACCTTTTGGATCAGATTACCATATGGTATTTGACCATCCCTGATCTGCAGATAAAATCTCAGTGCCGGTTTCTTTCACTGTGTTACAGAGCACCATCAGTCCCCTGGAAAATGCTATTGAAACCATGGAGAAAACGAATGAGAAGATCCTAACATTGATCACCCAGTACCAGGGAGAAGACCACCTCCCCATCAACCCGCTCTCCATGCTGCTCAACGGTATCGTGGATCCAGCAGTCATGGGTGGATTTGCTAAATATGAGAAGGTAAAGGATTGTTTAATGGCTTATTAAGTCATCCATCCAGCAACTAGCAGAATAAATCATCTCGGAGAGGTGATTCATTTCCAAAGGAAGAATCTCTTAGAGAGGAGTGAAACATAAAATATGGAGGCAGCAATTTAAATCTGTAAGCTATCAAGTTCAAGGTTGTCTCATGTACCCAGGTGCAATAAAAAGATTTGTTTTGCACACTACCTAGCAAGTCAATCCATAAATAAGTACAGCAAATGAAATATAATAGAGTGGAGTGACGACAGGAACAGATCAAGGGCAACATTATTTAATGAATGTAAAATTAGTCAGAGACTGATGACAGCAGAAAGGAAACAACTCTTGAATCTACCATTTCAAACAGCCTGCACGTATCATGGTTCACTGCAAGCACATACCTGCTTGCTTCGACTTTATTGCACCTTTTTATTCTGATTGCATGCCTGTATTTTAAAAGTGGCTGCTGGAACAGAGAGACCCACGTGGTGATACGTATATACTGCTGTGCATGAGGGGCTGGCCAGCCCACTGATGACTCGCTCCCGGTAGCTCCTCCCCTTGTGACCTGGGCATAAAGGTCGACCTCCCTTCCCCCCCATCCGTTCATTCGAGTGCATGGAGTCGGGCCAGCTACAATCTAAAGTATATTAAAACCTATGTCTCCCTCTCAATCTTCAATAGAGCGCATCACCATTTCTTGTAGCAGTCCAAGTGATTGATCAATAAAAATGCATGTGAGAAACTAAACTTTACAGCGAATGAAGGGAAATTTCCTGAACATCCAGTGAGGCATCAGGCAGTTTATGTTTAATTCTGGCCAACCCTTTAGAAGGATGTGCAGAATGCGGAAGAGGGTTGCAGCTTTGACACAAGGGATAAGGGACTTTGGTTATGAGAGGATGGTGAAAGAGAGGGAGTGAAGTGGTGGAGGGATTGAGAAAAAAAGGATTAAAATGAATTAACAGCAAAGAATGAGTTTGAAAATGGACATGCTGACGCAGACATAGATGCATACATTCAGACACAGACAGGTACAGCACACTCAAGCAGACATAGCAATGTGCCATGCACGTGTGAGTGCACAACTTTCCACATACATGATTGTACACATTGAGCATACAGATACACACACACACACACACACACAGTCTGGGATAAAATGTATATCTTTTGATGTGAACCATTAATTGCCTCATAGTGTTAGATGAGTATAGCAACATAGAGACAGATGTGGTCAGGGCAACATTTCTTTCTTTCATGCTTCATTAAGAAGAGAATAAGATCCTATTATATGTAATAACAAAAATGTAATGTGAAAATGTAATAGTGTGCATCAAATGTGCTGTTAATGCTCAGGTATAAGAGCACTGAAAGAACATGATGTTGATGGTAATAAAGCCATCCCTGAAGCATGGTTTATGAGGCACTGGAGTGCATAGAATGCAGATAATTCAAAGCACTCTCAAACAACATGAATATGAACCAAAAGAAGAGCTTTTCATGCTCGAACCATTTAAGAAGTGCGTTTGGACTAAGATGGAGCAAAAGAACCCATGATCCATGAACTCGAACTTCCAGTGCTTTCACAAATATAATGTAGACACTGGCCAAAATAAGCAGCGGTTTAGCAATGCTCCTGAATGTAGACTTGTGGGCAGCACAGTTGGCGTAGCGGCTAGTGCAATGCTGTTACAGCGTCAGCACTCAGGATTGGGGTTAGAATCCCAGGCTGTCTGTAAGGAGTTTGTATGTTCTCCCCGTGTCTACGTGGGTTTTCCCCAGGGTTGGCGCCAAGGGGGGGGGGCATCCTTGGGCATTGTCCCCTCCTGGCCATCAGACCTGCCCCCACTTCCTCCTGCGTCTCTAGCATCTAGGTTGACACATGCCAGCGACTCATCACCCACCCCCGACCATGTTGCTAGCATGTGTCAAGCATCTAGTGACACAATGCAACAAAAGGAGTGCCTCCTATCCCACATCAGAGGGACAGGTTGACTTTTGCTAGAACACCCCTCCCCCCTCTCATCAACAGGTCAGATCCTGCGCCCCCCCCCTAACTCGTGAATGCCCCCCTGTAACCATACATTCTGGCTCTGACCCTGGTTTTCCCTGGGAACTCCATTTCCTCCCACCAGGCATTGTAGGTCAATTAAATGTGATTGGATGGCTGAAAGGACCTGTTAAAATGCTGTATGTCTAAATTTAAATTTAAAATTCAAACAAGCTTCCAGTTACAATCATCATGAACAGTCTCACTCTAACTTGGAGCATGTGATGCAAGATACTGCTCTTAATAGCATCTCTGCTGACATCAGCAGATCTGTCTGGGCAGCTACAAAATGTAGCAAGCTGCTCAGTCAGATTGAATTAACAGAGGAAAGTTTCCTCTGTCATTTTGCTGACATATCAATCAATGGGATGCCTCCTGGTAATTCTGCTGGCAACTATCCATTAATGGAGGATTCAATTTGCCCAATGACAGGCCACCTAAGGTTGGTTTGGGATCTCGGCATGGGGGGGGGTGGGGTGGGGGAAGAGATTCCAAACCCTCTCAGAGGGATCTCTCAGGATGTAAATCCTATCTGGAACTCTCTGATGAGCCATTAACATTTGGGGTCAGGTTTTTCAACGGGATGTTTGATGTTTTTCTGGAAGAGCTTCTGCCGCATCCTCAAATGTTCTGGACTGTTCTCTCCGTGGAGGTCGAGGTCTCTCTCTCAGCTTTCCAAGCAGATCTCCATGAGATCTCGCAATCTGCTCACCGCAGCGTCAGATTTTGCTTTGGATCTGTATGCAGTGAAATGATTTCACCTACTTTCATGCAGTGACATCTCAGGCCCTAGGCTTCCAAGTATTGCTGAGACCCTATTAGCATCAAAAATCATCGATTATACTCTTGAACTGATAAAGATCCCAAAGAGAAACCAGACTTTTTCATCTGCAGGAAAGGTTGTCACTTCCACAATGTGAAGCTCACGGTGGATTATGAGGATTATGTTGTCTAGTGGTGAATGCCACTTCTCCAGGAATCTGTTCATGCTCGTGGAATCGGGATTGGCTGAACACTTCCATCATCCAATAATGCCCAGAGGGATAAATCGCAGGAGATGAGGGCTACCTAGCTCCTCGCACAACCAAAAGAGCTAAGCACAGATCCAGTAGCCGCGCAAATCCCGGTAGGTTCCTGAAGATAAGATTGAGTTGGGGGCAGCCTATAGTATCTGCCAAGCAGGTCTGGACATTTCATTGTTGGTATACTGTCCATCAAAAGAAGCCAGATGGTAGTCAGTGGTAGAGAAAAAGGAGCCAAAGTGTCCAGGTTCTCTACTCAGGGCCATGCACACCATTAAACTGGAGCAAGAGGAAAAGAAACAAAGAAAGCAAACTGCTAGAGAGACTCAATGAGCTGGGGAATAAAACAGAGAGTCAATGCTTCAGGTTGACACTCAAGCCTGAGAGGTTCAATTTTCCAAGTGTCATCTATTCCTCCCCTTCATGGATGCTGCCTGACCTGCTGAGTTAATTTTTTTTAAATTTAAAGCAGGCCTGTCTCAAGGAAACCCTGTCTAACTGCTAACAACATGTAATCTGCTGCACCAGAGGTTCCAACACACTGGATAACTGATACAACGGGATAAAGAAGGTCCACCATTCTATCCTGAGACTACATTTTGGCAAGTCATGTCATCTGGCTGTGCTCCTTCTGCTTTTATGCAGACAGAGCCTGAAAAGAGAGTCTATAGGGATCAGAACAGCTAGTAGGTGGTCGCAGGAGGCTGAAGAATAGTTGTAGGACATTTTTTTTCACACTATGAACCATATTGACCAAAATACACATAAACATTTTCCTCTTGAATATACACAGTGTCATTGAGTCAATGGATTGGGCGATGTTCAAGGAGACAGCTGAGGTTCTGAATGATTACACCGGGGCTGTAACAAACGTTATCAAAATAGCCGTGGATGAGTGTGTCTCCACCAAATTGTTCAGGGTTTTCCACAAGCAGAAGCCCTGGATGAACAATGAAATCCAAAACCTGCTGAGAGCCAGGTTGCAGATATTTACAGTAAGTCTGGAGACCCAGGTCACTACAAAAGAAGCAGGTATGACCTTCAGAAAGCAATGTCCCAGGCAAATTGGTGTTTCCAGATGAAAATGAAAACAACGAAGGATACCTGACAGCTGTGGCAGGGTCTAAAAGACATAACCTGCCACAAACCCAAATTCGGTGCAGTTGGAGAGGGAAAATCTGCACTTCCTGATGAACTCAATACTTTCTACTCCTGATTGAACCACAAGAACATGGAAAAACCACCTTTGTGCACTTCCATGTCCCCTGATGTTCCGCTTCTGTCCATATCTGAGGATGACGTGTGGGTTGCCTTCAGGGGAGTGAATCCAAAGAAAGTTAATGATCTGGTCTGGATGGAGTACCCAGCCGAATATAAAAATCTGTGCTGACAAACATGCCAATATATTCACAGATATCTTTAACATTTCACTCCAACAGGGTGCGGTACCCACCTGTTTCATGATGGCATCAATTAAACCAGTTATTGCGACTATTTCCCTTTATAATCACTTGAGTAACACATAGACTTGTTTTGACTCATTAATGAAAAGTCCATTCCAAAGTAACAATGAGCTTTTCACTGTTTATTTGGACTCTTAATATACTTAAAACAATTAATAAATGGACAATAAACTGTTAATATGTTAATACTTTAAAAATTACACAGTCAAAGGAATTATCTGGACTAGCTCCATGTTTTTGGTTCTATCAGCAGAAAAGCAAATTAAAAACTAAAATTGTTTCTCTAAGATGGTCGAAAACACAGCTTTTAATCTTGACTGGAAGACTGTTACTATAGAGACACTTAAAAGAACGTCAACAATCTTCTGCAGACTGCTAGAAACTGGCAAAAATATATTTGCAAGTCATTTTAACCCTTATAATACAGGCCCCTAATTATTCTATCTAAAAATAATAATTGCCCCACAATCAAACATCAGATAAATATTCAAAAGAAAGTGAAAGTTAATCATTAACACGTTCTGCTTCTTGTCAAAGACAGACTTTGGTCGTTGGTTTGTTCACAAAGCCATCTTTAGTTTTCAAGGTATTCACTTTTTTGAGGGCACTTGATGGGTCTTCTTTCTCTTTTTTTATTTTTCTTTTGCGGTTGGTTATAGAAAGGTTATAGAGACTCTCATATTCATGAAGCAACATTTATTTATTTATTTGTATAGATTAAACAACATTGGTTCCGCAAAATCATCAAACAGCAACTTTGGCTTCTATTGCCTTTTCTTGTACTTCTGGATCTAATTTTATAACTTCCAATTCAGACAACTTACCTTGAAGTTTTTTTTAATTAGATTCTCTCTCTGCATTTATTAACTGGTTCTTCAAGTTAATTCCTTTCTGCATCTTCAAGTGTGTCTTCAAGAATGCACCTTGACTGTTTTCCACAGTCATATGCCATTAAACAATGATTTGTTCACTTTCAAAAATTGAATCCCCTTTTTGAACTGTATAAGGCTTTCTTCAATAATTGCATTCATTTCTTCAGCAGTTATTCTTCTCTTTTGCTTGGCTTCATGAATGCTATTTACAGTTAACTCTTCATTCTTGCCATCTCCTCTCTGTTCCTCATCACTTTCAAAACTGAAGAATCATCAGATTTAGTTTTGTTTCCAAGTACAAAGTTAAAACCCCTTTGGTCACTCTTTTCTGGAATATCCAATATTTTTAAGTCCTTTTTCAAGATTTTGTACTCTGAAGGCATTTGCACCATATTGTCAATGAAATGGTCCTTTATTCCATCAGAGCCATTGTGTTTAAAACTTGCTGCAAGATTTCTTCATTAATCTTGTTTGCTGGTGTATCGGGAGAGTTTTGATTGTTTTCAAGGTGTTTAGGAAAGTCTGTCTTGAGTGGTTGTTTCAATGGTTCATTGAGTTTCACAACAGATATCATGTTGACACTTGATGTTGACTGCTTCTGAGCAACATTCTTTCTTTCTAATGGTCCATTGATTGTCCATCTAGCATAGTTCTAATTGCTAAAGATCCATCTCTCCAACTCAGTATTACTTCTATTGGTTCCCGAGTCTTTGGTGAATTTCAACCAATTAGCATCATCATATAGGAGCTATTTTCTGGCATTAAAATCTTTGTCAAATGTCACCACTGATCCACATCATTTTGACATGGAATGTTTCCTTGATGCGCAGGCATAGTCTTCTGGGTGTATATATCGGGAAGATCACAAAAATCATCGCTGGGTATTCCAGCACCTTCTAACCCTGAAACCATATTAGTTTCAATTATTTTTTTGTCCCATGGTTTTCAATAGAATCTTTGTCTTTCTTCCTTGAAGATTAAGCATATTCATAAGCCCCACAGTACAAATGATGCAGTGCTACCTGGGTTAAGAAATGCAAGTGTACATACCATTGCATTCCCATCCTTGGTCTTAACTTGTACAGGCAC
This sequence comes from Narcine bancroftii, assembly GCF_036971445.1. Taxonomy (NCBI): domain Eukaryota; kingdom Metazoa; phylum Chordata; class Chondrichthyes; order Torpediniformes; family Narcinidae; genus Narcine; species Narcine bancroftii. The sequence continues at coordinate 50,204,670 of NC_091477.1, forward strand.
AATTGAAAGTTTGCAGTTATCTGCACCAGCCCCAGTGAGACCACTTGTCAATACTGAAGCTTCAACCCTGCTTCTCCCATCAATGATTGCTTCTTTTCCGTATTATTTTCCTTAAAGAAAAGTAGTATCTTAGGGTGCCTTTGATTGCATATATCACAGCTGAGTCACTTTTTGAAGGTTTTGCTAATGTGTCCTTTACCCAGACAGCCAAAACATACTCCATTTTCCTTCAAAAAAGAGATTTTCTCATTATGTGTCTTCTTTTCAATCCGAGCACACTTTTCCAAATCATACTTATCATTACATAACAAACATTTCCTCTCAACAGGTGAACATTCATTTTCCTTTATCCAACACTGTCATGAGAGGGGGAAAATGTACTTTTCTTTAATTTTGGTTGAGGATATGATTTGGACTTTTCAACTTCTTTGCTCACTGTTTGAGTACTCATAATTCCATACACTGGATTTGTGACAACATCCAACTGTCCTTTTAATGAATTCCACCAAATCCTTAAATGTAGTTGTTATATGCTATCTTCTTTGGTATTCAACAACTTCTCTATAATATCCTCATCCAGCTGGGTAATTTATCTATAATGTTTACCAAATACTCATATTTTTAGATATTTACAAATTAGAATTTTCTTAAATACCATATTACTGAATTTTCCATTTGTATATCCACCAGAGTTAGTTGATAATATTTTTCAATTGAATCCTTCTCTGAAAGGATTAATTGGAATTATATATGATAGATTATTAAAATTATATTCAGTACTTCATGATAAGATTAAAAACGGTTTGGAAACTGGAACTTGCAAGTCCCTTATCTATGGGATAAGATTTTTAAACTGGTAAATACATCTATATGTGCCCAACATTCATTAATCCAATTCAAAGTGGTGCATTGTTTTCACATGTTCAAAGTTAAATTGTCTAGCATTTTTCTAATATTAACCCTATTTATGACAGAGGCAAATGTGAAATTGCTACATTGACACATGTTTTGCTCTTATTCAACCTAGAAAACTATTGGAAAGAAAATTGTAATATCTTTTCAAAAATACTCCAGGTGGAAGTACAATCCAACCCAATTATAGTCTTACCTTTGTTTTTTTTAAATTCATGATAGGAATCAAAAACTACAAAATATATGTAACCCTCAGGATAAGCAGCTAAGCTCTTTTTGTTAGTTTTTTTCCCTTTTTTTAATTAGAATAGGTTAGGTGGGAATTTTATACAATACTTTTGGTGTTTTTTTTTCATTTTCACCCATTGCAATGGAGGGGGGTCCAAGTTTATACTGTTTGAAGTTTTATCTTTATATTTACATATGTGATATTGTATTTTCAGTTTTGTTCCCTTTTCTTCATTGTATTGTAATTCTTATAAAAACCTATAATTTTTTTTTAAAAAGACTGTGTCGTTGGTTTAACTCATTAAAGAAAAGTCCATTCTAAAGTATCATTGAGTCTTTCACTGTTTATTTGGACTCTTAAGACAGTAAACTATACTTAAAACAATTAATAAATAGAGAATAAACTATTAATATGTTAATAGTTTCAAAATTACATGATAAAAAAATTATCAGCTGCATGTTCTTGGGATATGCAACATAAAAGTACATTCAAAACTAAAATTGTTTCTCTAAGATGGTCAAAAACAGAGTTTTCAACTTTGACTAGAACAAACTCAATCAGGAACTTGAATAAGAACTCTTATTTTTGCACTTTATTGATTTTTTTCTCTCTCTCTCTGTATTGCACAGTCAGTTTGTTTACATTTTTTATTTGTTGACATGTGTACGTTGAGTCAGTTTTTTTTGAATTGGCTTGCCAGCAGGAGTAAAGAATCTCAGGTTGTATGTGATGTCATGCACATACTCTGACAATAAATCTGAAATCTGAATCTGAAAAAAATAAATCCCACTCTGATTACTGCAATGCTTTGTGACAATATTGCTGTTTCTCACCAAGTGTAGCACTTTACTTGGCGCACCCCACTGCCCTTTGAAGTTGAGAGTGGTGGTGTGCAGATCCTACTGACATATCCTGTGAGAACATGGGATTGGTGTACAGCGAGCAATTCCCAATCAAGAAGGACCAAAGCCATCTCCCGTCCAGCTCTTCCTCCAGAGCGTTTGTCACAGTCCCTGATGTCAACTCCCACCAACCCTCGATGTTGGCTTGACTTATTGAAAAACAGAATTCACTAAGCGTTGGATTGTCTGGAGTGTAAGATGGGTCTAGACAGCTACTAGACAGGTCAGTTTTACCCTACTGATTATACATGTTGTTGCAGTAGTATTCCTGTACAGCTCGAGAGGAATTGTAAGTTCAGACTTCAGGTGAACGTGCTTGGCAGAATATCCAATGCTGCAAAGTTAGCATCTGCAAGATTATGACCGAGTACCTCAAAGTCAGAATCCTCCTCAAACGTAACCTGACACCAGTCACATATCCCATCAAACAAAACTTTAAGAGGAGAGAGGATCCTTTTCATTCTCATCAACACCCTTTATCTCCTTCATGACCTTCATCATGCCTGCAGTTGCCACAAAGAAGCCTGATACTCTTCTCTGATCTCAATCCAGCAAAGCGTAGGAACCAGGCTGAACTGAGTGATGCCTCAGTGGGAATTCTCCAGATCCTGTCTCTGGCTGAAAATCATGTTCATTTGGTGTCAGAGTGGATTTTGGTGAATCTGGCCATTTTTTGCAGGCTTTCCCAGAATGTGATAGAATATTCCAGCACACCAACAATGTGTCATCCTTCTGATAGCAGGAGTGTGTAAAAATGGCTGTTTTACTCAAGGAACATGATAATATTTAGGTCTTTATGTCAGGTGCGGTTGTGATTCTGTACTTAAATATTCTGCCTTTTCAGGCTTTCTTCACAGAGGCTTATTCGAATGATCACCCAGAAGACTGGGAGAAACTGGTTCGCTTAAAAGATCTCATAGCATGGCAGGTAAGAATGAAGCATGGACCTCAGAACATCAAATCTTTTTGGAGGAGAATTCCAATTCATAAACTTTCCACAAGGATTCTCCACACAATCCACTTGCACTCTTCACTCCAAACCCATTTATAAACCTGGGCAGAATCTTTGAACACAATTCACACTAAATTTGATATGGAGTCTCTTTGCATGTGTAAACCCAGTCACATATTTCACATAGAAATGTCTGCACACCTGCATAGGCTTGATATAGAAACACCTGAGCACCCAACTTCATCTATATCCTCTGTGTAAAATCTCTTCACAACCATTCACATTCACACCACCTGCATTGATTTAGTAAACACCTGATCCCATTTGTACTCTCCATAAAGAATCTGTATGTCCAAACCCACTCAGGATATTTGTGAAGGCTCTCTGACCCATCGCATTTAGAAACTCTGGACACCCAAATATCTAAATCCAAAACCCATTCACACTCACCATATGGAATCCTGACTTCACATTATCATTTTCAAGTGTTGGATATTTCTTAGAAACAAAATGTGCATGGATGGTTACATGTTACAAATTAGAGATCATGGGTTGCCAGATAATTTAATTGGACTTGCTTGTATTCGCATTCATTCTTTAACAATATCCACACAATAATCCAGCAATAATTCTCCATGTCTCCAGGTAATAATACTGTTGTTTACATTAGTCTTATATTTGCAAGGATCATGCAACATCTCTAATGACAATTTACAGTCACTAACACATAGATTAGAAATCAACTTCTCTTCTCAATCATTATTCGTGATGAGTAGACCTGCTTCCAGCCTCTAATTCTGATAATCAGAATTACTACAGAAAAAGCACCATTTAAAAAAAAATCCCATTGATTTATTGTTAGACCTTGCCACTGTATTCAAAAGATTAATACTCCTTTCAAGATAACCCAAAGTGTCACCTGGTCTAATCCTTAATCCAGGAAGCATGGTAAATAAGACCAGAGGACAGAGATTTTGGGATTGCTGCTCTAAAGCCATATTTTTGTGGAAGCAATGGTGGCTTTTTTTTCTTTAGGAGTCAAAACACATCGATAATTTACAAAAAGAACATTTATTGTTGTCTGGCTGTCTCATGCTGAATTGTTCAGGAAACAGTTCTATCTGGTCATAAAAGAACAGCAAAGCCAGCTCTCTGGATTGCAGCCCTTAGATCGATTTACCAAGCTATAAACGTACGATTGCTTTTGTATTCAACAAGTGCATCTACCTTGCACTAGGTGGCAGCTGATGACCACGATTTGTCATTATTAAGCCACAGGAGGGAAAGCTATCCATCTTGATTTGTTCACAGCAGTTACTCGGTAATATACAGTCACGCAGGGCTGTTCTCGCTGCGAAAAGTTAACAGCTCCACAGAATGCGATGGTGGGGATCTGATCCTGCACTCGCAATTCTCGACGCACTTTAATTTTGGTACTGAGAGCGGGTCATTCTGCTTCGACTACCAGTGGTAAAGGAGTCAGACTGGTAGGGTGGAGGGTGGTTCAGTCCTGCAGTCCAAATTTTAGAAATGTGTAATTTCTGGATTGAGCACCAAGAGAAAAAAAATGTCCAGATTCTCAAAGAAATCCATTAGATTCTTACATGTTTAAGGTGAGTGGAGGTAGTTTAGAGATGTCCAGGGATAGGTGTTTTACACAGGGCTTGGAATACAATGCTGGGGGTGGTGGCGACAGCTGGTTCAATAGGGACATTCAAGTAACTCTTAGATAAGAACATGGATGAAGAAAAATAGAGGGTTATGGATATGAAGTAGGGAAGATGTAGATTGTTGTGGAGTAGTTTTCCATAGGTTCACCCAACATCATGGGCCAAAGGGCCTATATTGGGCTGTGTCTAAACTGGTCTGAATTACACTGGATTTAATTTACTCAATGTGGTCAATGTGATGTTTTATGAAGTACAGAACAGCCAGTTTCACAATGAAGACATCTATCTCTTAAATAGAAGAGATGATCAAGCATTCAAGCCTCAACCAGATGTAGCCTATACACACCCTTGCTGTTGTGAACTCAAACCATACTCACCCCCCATCCCAAACTCAAGGTAAATAGGAAGATGAGGAACTGCCTTCAGTAGTCATTCACCTGAGCTTTGACCAGCTGAAGTAACTCACTCACACCTTTGCCCCCACCACTCCCCCCCCCAACCCCACCAGCCTCTCTCCTACAACAGGTCCCCATCCCACGCTAATGATTGTATTGATCTGAGCTGCAGATGCTTCCAGTGCTGTACCCAGAGTTCTTATGTGCTGAGAAGGTTCTCCTCCTCTCTTCACCAGCTGCCACTGCTCGGAGAAGGGATAAGACTTCACGGGAAACGGGTGACGGATGACCTGCGGCCATTTCATGATCGGATGGAGGAGTGCTTCAAGCAGCTAAAGATCAAAGTTGAGAAAGAGTATGGAACAAGGGAGTTGGTAAGAATCACTCTAGTTCACTTCTGTCAAAGATCAGGAGTGTCCCAGACCATTTCTCTGGTGGATTGCCTGTCACACACACACACACACTAGCAATGGGGAGGGGTGCAAAGGGCACTTGATGTTCTCATCTTGAATCTGTCCCAAAAATGGAGAACTATGATCGAGCCACAGCTTTGTAATAACAAACCCTCAATTCTTCTTAATTTTTACCCAAGAGGGACAGGATTTAGCATGCCCCAGCAGCCTGCAAACCCATCAGAGTTACATTTAGTGCAACGGTTTTGGAAATGTAAAGAGAGCTTAGTTCATTTTAAATGATGAGGCTACTGATGAATATGCAGAGAATACCCATGCTCATTATTTTAACCAAAGCCTTGATTTAGGCATTGCTTATTTGGTCCAGTGACTAATGTTGACCAGGACTTTAGGAGGAATCCCTGCTCTTTAGCAATTAGTGGGGGTAGCTACAAGGCAAAGTGAACTGAGGAGACTATACACTGTCAGTCACTTACACTCCCAGTGGTTTATTTTTGAAAAGCCCACGCTGCACCTTATAAGTTCCGCCCACGGTGACATAATGGCACAGCCAAGTTCATGTGCGCAGCCCGCTTGAGCACAGAAGAAGACGCACCCGGCGGCGCCTTCTTGATGTGGCTGCTCCACTGCCTGCAGCCGTAACAACACAGAGCCAGTCTGCCTGCGTCTTGATGTGCGCTGCACACAGGCACATTTTTTGCATCAAGAGCAGGGCGTCTTGCTTTCCTGAGCAATATCACCTTGAGCAGGGCACTTCTTCTGCACTGCTCTGCATTGTCAACCAAGGTTCTGGGATCAAGCTTTTGGAGCAGGATTTCTGACACACAAATAACAGTCTTCACCCATCTATTTTACCCTAACTCCATGCACCTGCTTTCTCCCCTGGGATTTGTCTTCCAGCCGGATATCGATGACAAACGGACAAGCCGGCCGAGATCCATGCTGAGATCCTACCGACAGGTGTCCATGATATCTCTCTCTTCCATCAACTCCGAGAGTAGCATATCAGCCAAAGGGATTGTCGACAGGTAAACACAATGAGCAGCTTTGTTGCCACTTGTGGTGTTCGGCAGTAATTGATCATCGTGCTGTCAAATATTATATTTGAAGAAACTTTGTGGCTATGTGCATGCATTTTCTGAAAATATCAGATTGCTGTAAGATTTATCACAGTCCTCAAACACTGAAAATCCAGCCATAAAACTATTGAGTGAATCAGAGCTATGGAAGACCAAGAATATATACGAAGGACAGCAGCAGAGAAAGCATCTTTTATCATCAGGGCTATTTATGTATTCTCATTGTAACCTTCATTTAGTCCTTACCTTCCAGTGAATGAAGAATACGGTGGTGATTTCTCATTGAGGCAGAGGGTGGTTAAGTGTTGCTTCAAAGTTCCTTAAAGGAGACTTTGCTGGCATCTCAGCATTGGGATCCTGCCTCATCCAGATATTATGCAATATTTTAAGCTGGCATTCCCTCACTAACCCACCCTCAGTTGACAGCAGCAGATAGCAACCTCTACTCGACCTCGAAGTCTATTTCCCCCTTCCACTGATCTAATGACTATCCCTAACTCCAATTACCAACCCTCATCCCAACCCCACCGTCAACTACACACCCCAATGTCTTTACTGATCCTATTTCCTGCCTCTCTCCCTATCACTCAGGCCCTGTCCAATCGCTAGTTCTAACAACAAAACCAACTAAATCCCTCAAGCAAACATATGTTGACTCACCTCCTATCTCCCATTGAGCCAATCCACAATGAGTATCTTTTAAATATGAGCCAAAGTATGTGCAATTATTGTTTGCATCTTCAGTGGAATGAGTTCTTCAATATACCCTTTATTGTTTTCACTCTTGTCACCTTGAGCTGCAGAAAGAATGTCCAAAGTATGATAGTAGTTAAGCTCTTACTCCACTTGATTAAGCAACTGTGTGTAGGTGGAATGTCTGTCAGTGCAATCAGGGGCAATTGAGTAAGCTTGGTGGGTATATCACCCATGTGCTCCTTGCACCCTTCCAGCATTGTAAGTCCAGACAGTCCAAGACCAAAGACACCAATCCTGAAGGCGGAAGAGAAGGCACCCGAACAAGCCATCAAGGAGGAAGGGGAGATCAAATTAAGGAAGGAGAGAAAGCGGCAGAAGAGGAGCAGTGTGGTGTTTGCGGACAACAAATCAGAGCCAACAGAATCCAAAAGGGTAAGCCTACATTCCCAAAGAAACTTACCGCAGAGAGAAGGGACATTTATCCTGTTCCTTTCTCGGGTGTCATGTGGGCCGTGTCAGCACAGAACCATTGAAGTCTACACCACAGGAAGCAGGCATAACATAGTCCAACTTGTTGGCAAAGAGATTATATGTTGAACGGAAGCATCTTCAGCTAGTATGCACATTCCAAACTCCAGCCAGTGGTAACTCAAGATGCCAGGAAAGTAACCATCATCCCATCCACACAGTCCCTTTTAAATCAGTATCAGTTAAACTTTGTTCTCTGTTCTGAGCACATCTCCAAGTTAACACCCTGACCGTAACTCTGTGCCAAGCATCTTGAATCAGGCCCAAATTGGCCACACCAATGTCACCAATCACACAGTGGTGTGGAGATGACACAGGCAAGACACATTCTCTTTTAATTTATAATCCAAAGTTGCACTGATGGTGAGTGAAGTGTTGAGATGATGTCCTTAGAGAAAGATGTCTAGTGACAATATAATTAAGATGTTTTAATTCATATACAGTTAGAATAATTGAAGAGGTAAGTTTCAATGCATTTAGGATTCCTTGCCAGGAGCTCAGGCTTTCACTTATTAATAAAAGAATCAGAAAGAGTTATGAAAAGGATGATTAGGATACAATCCCCAATGGACTCGTGGGATAATAATTTCATAGCTACAGTAAGAAGGTGTTTAGATAGTATTGGTTTGAGGAAGTCATTAACCAAGAATAATGGATGGACTTCAGTAGGTGCCTGCACTCAATGGGCTATATTGTCCTGCACACGTTATTCGTTCCAATGATCTATTGCTGACTTTGTCTGCCCCTGTAGGTCTGAAGCATTACCTGGAAGAGGTACATGCTATTGCCATTCTCCAATGGGACTGAAGTGTGGAAGTACAATTTATAGATTAGCCAGCACAAGTCGTTCAATGAGGGTTGGATTCTGCAACCTCATGGACTGTTCATTTACCTGCCCTTCGCTTTTAAACCCACGCCTCCTTGACGTGCTATTTGTGTAGACAGTGTGAAATAAAACAAAAATCACTAGCCACTATGAAAAGCTAAAGAGAATTTGCAATGGTTTCAACCAGTTCCTGTTGAATATGGCTGGACCACAGCTTGAAAAACTGGTTTTTGGTTGAACACTTGACAAGCCCATGCAAAGGCTGTTGCTCGGTTGGTGTGCAAGTCAGAAAAATGCTGTGTTGCTGCAAGAAATATGGGGGCTATTGATGAGGATGCACCTGGACCATTTGCAAGATGGGGCTTTACCCTCTGTATTTCCTGCTCTTGGAGTGTTTAGGGACAAAGTGGAGGGAGCTTAACTTTGTATTAAAACTCTTTTGTGAAGAAGCTTGATCCTGCAATTTGTCAAAAAGACGTGGACCCAAAATGTTGCCTGTTTCTCTTTCCCCACATGTTGCTTGACCTGCTGAGTCTTCCCAACATTTTATATTTTTTTTAATTTAAGATTTTCGTCTTCTGCAGTTTATTTTATATTTTCATTTACTCAGTAATTTGACTCGTTGTGTTTGGAGGCACATTGTAGAGCAAGCTTACTTTGCATTGAACTTCATTGTTCCTGATTTTGAAACATTTGTTATTGGTACTGATGAAACGAGAGCTTCCGTTAATATAACTGTTTCCTTGAATACCAATTCATCCATTACATCTCTCGCCTTTATCCTATCAACCCTATCACTAACCTCGTGACATGAGTGTTTTCTGCTAATTTCAGCTGTCAAGGAAGCAGGAGTTTATGAGTGACACAAACCTGTCGGACCCAGTTGAGAAGCGCCCAAGTTCAATGCTCAAGCAGATGAGTTTTGCCAGCAGATCTATGCCTACGATCCCAGGTACTGTACAGAGAAATCAAGGGACTAATGCAGTATTCAAGTTCAACCTCCAATGCATAGTGATGGGGATTGTTTTTCAAGCAAACCAGTAGACATCTCATATATAAATACAAGTAAGACATAGTACAAAAGTGCAGTTACAGAGAGAGAAAAATTAGATGCTAATACAATTCCCACTATGCTCTTATTAAAATGTAACCCAGATCCATGTAGTTTGCTTTCTCCAACACCAGTGGGTAATCTGATACAATAATAACAATATGGATATGAAGGTGGAAATGACCAATGGTGGGGAGCAAAGTTACCAAATGGACCATGATTCAGCTTACCCATATACAACATTATGGTTCGTTCACAACCTGCCTCCAAGACCACTCTAACTAAAGTCCCTCCTAGGTTTCAATCATCTTTGTCCAGATTTAAAAGTCAACCAACAACCTGATGTGTAATTTTTCAGTATAAGCATAAGCCTGACCATTCCCGAGTGAAACCATTCCTGATCATCCACAAGATTAATGGTTTGTTGTCGCAGATTTGAGTGCTATCAGGCATTGCAGAATGTTTCCACTCTCCAGGGCCATTTTGGATTCAAAGATCACTTGGTATAAACAAAGTAACGAGATAGCTAAAATGGGTTCCTGACCATTTAACATAAGTGGAGAATCAGGTTCACTCCCAGCCGTTTCCTGCCATTCCAGAAGCTGCTCCATCATCGACGGTTGGATGGGGATCAATCAAACTGTCATTTAGTGCCCTTGTCCTGAGTTCTGGTAAGAGCAGCCTCCATGGCCATAGTAACTGCTGTGGGTCTTGTACCCACTCAGGTAGCCAATAACTCCAGGGGATCTTCAAAATCCTCAAGTTAGAGTTATTTAGCTGACACCCAGCTGCTGGCCCTACTGATGATGCATGTGCTCCACAACCCTATAACAGAATATTAGGGCAGCATCTTACACTCACGTCTTCTGCAGGTCGAACCTACAAATTTGGATCCCAGAGATACCCGCTGAGCCAGAGGTGACAGGAGAAATAACATGACAAAGGACAGGGTGGTCGTGCAGTTCCAGACAACAGAGTCAGCTCAGCTGTGTGCTGTCTGGTCATTGACAGCCCTGGCACACTTAGAAATAAAGGCTTTTCACCAGTTCCCTTTCAACAGAATTATTTTTCTCTCATTTGATGCCTTTCCAGCTCTAATTTTTGCTGTGGCAAATGGAGGTGAGGAACAAACCTTTGAGCAGAACGCAATGAAGAGGCTGAGTCAGCCGATGTTTATGATAGCCCCTGAGGAGAATGAAGGAGAGAAAAAGGGCTCTGTCAGAGGCAAAAAAGCCTTATTTTTTAAATATCGGGTGAGTTGTTGTTTCCTCAGATTGAATTCATGGTTTGTACTTTTCCTGACAAGTTATGTGTCCCTGAATTAACGGATGAATTGTTTTAATGTCACAAGTTCCGAAATATAGTCAATTGCTTGTTTTGTTTGAGGTCCACACAATGCAATGATAGCAGATAAATAAGACAGGCACAGACAAGGACTGGAGATGCCAGGAAACTGGAGAAACATACAAAATTTGAACAGGTCAGGCAGAATCCATGAAACCCCATGGGCAGGTGACATTTCAGGTCGAAACTCTTCATCAGAACGCAGGTATCACAGAATTGTATCAGTGAGAGAGGTGTTACATACCAGGCAACAACAATAGAAATTAGCCCAGACAATGTTATATTTAAAATAATATTTTAATTATTAATTAACAATAATATAACACTTTATCTAATTTAGCTAAACTTATCTACTTAACTCCCAACTATGCACAAATATACTTATGTAAATTACAGTTCAAGGCACAATTCTCAAAAGGCAGTTCAAAGTTCAGTTTCAGAAATTCAGTGTTGACATGTCAGCTTGAAATTGATGCAAAGAAGTTCACAAAGTAGGTGAGAGAGCCCAGGCTTTAGACAGACAGTTGTGAACTCTCAAAATCCTTGTCAAGGCTTCCAGACCAATGTCCGTTTCAGACAAGGGACAACGAAAATTTCCCTTTTCTGTGCATAGGGGACAGGAAGCAAAGCTTCCAGAACCCTTTCTGGAGACAGCCAATTTACACTATTTCTTCTGTTCCCAGATCCATTTCGTAGTTCAGCCGTTGCAAGTGAGCATAGCAATGGCCACAATCCAAAAGCAATATTTTCCTGCTTCCAGAAACCTTTCCGTGGGTCAGCTGTTCACAGTGACCTTCACTTTTTTTTGGTCACAGAGTGTTATTCTCATTCCCCTATAACATGGAGAAATTGTCCACAGCCACACACGAGACTCTTTCAAACCAGTATAATTCAAAGATCTGTTGCTCCTGCGCTTCTCCCTTAAAATGGCCCCTGAGTACTGCATCTTTAATCTGTTGGTCACATGGTCTCTGCACCTGCACCTCCTCTCTCTTCAGATCTATCCAATTTAGAAACACTCTGTCCCCAGTCTTCTAGCATAAATTGGATAGATCTGAAGAGAGAGGAAGTGCAGGTGCAGAGACCATGTGACCATCAGATTAAAGGCACAATACTTAGGGGCCATTATAAGGGAGAAGCACAGGAGCAACAGATCTTTGAATTATACTGTGCTGAAGGGGCCTCGTGTGTGGCAGATGTATGGGAAACCCATTTTAATTTAGCAAGACCTGCTTCAACTTGATAGTTTAATGGCTGAAAACATTAACTTCAATTATACACTTGGAAGTTGGCAGTTGTTGATTTATTTATTTATAAGACACGAGTGTCACTTGAGAAGGTTGTGGTAAGTTTGTGAACCTCAGCTTTCTTTCTCAGCATGATGGGTTAGAAATTGCTGAGTTAAGGACCAGAGAGGTTCAAGGGAGTGATGGAAGGAGTGACGGAGGATGAATGGAGAGAGTAATGGAGGGAGTGAATAGAGAGAGTGATGGAGGGTATGATGGAGGGTATGATGGAGGAAATGATGGAGAGAGATGGAGGAAGTGATGGAGGGAGTGATAAGGGAGTGATGGAAAGAGTGATGGAGGGATTGATGGAGGGAGTGATGGAATGAGATGGAGGGAGTGAATAGAGAGAGATGGAGGGAGTGATGGAGAGAGATGGAGGGAGTGATGGAAGGAGATGGAGGGAGTGAATGGAGAGGGTAATGGAAGGAGTGATGGAGGGAGAGTTGGAGGGAGTGAATGCCTGGAGCAGCAGAAGAGATGTTGAGTGAATAACTTGGTTTGTCACAAATTGCACTAAGATTCCTGTGTGCTATTGGAGCTTCGCTCATTTAGGCAAAGGGAGGAATTCCATTGCATACCAGACCATGGGTTGTCAGTTGTAGGATGATATGAGAGTCTGAAGTAGATTCCCTGATCTCCAGCCACAATATTACATGGTTGATTGAGTTATCTTTCTGGTCAGGTGTAACTGACCATTAGACAGTGTTGGTGAAGAACTGAAAGCAACATTTTAAAATTTTAATTATAGATATTCAGCACCATAACAGGCCCTTTCGGCCCACGACCCCGTGCCACCCAATTACCCTACAATCCGGATACATTTTCCTTTTGAATGGTGCAGGAAAACCAGAACAACCAGAGGAAACTCACACAGACATGGAGAGAATGTACAAACTCCTTACTGACAGTGCTGGATTCGAATCCCAGTTGCGGGCACCATTGAGCTAACCACTACACCAACCGTGCAGCCCAACCTTTCACTTTAAATGTCAAGGAAGATGTTCGGGATGGTCATTGCTTACTTCTCGAAGGTTTGATTCCACAAGTGCCAGGCAATGCTCACTTCCACCAGAAAGTCAAAATTGAACCATGTCTCCTTAAGATTCAGATGTATTACCATAGTTGATCCTCCATTACACTTATCCTAAGGGGGGTGGGGGATGGTGGTGGAGCTCATTCTTGACATGAAGCTCAAGTGGAAAAGCTACATGAAAATAGTGGCTGCAAGAATTGGTGTGGTTAGATAACTGGATCACCTTCAAACCAACGATAGATCATTTCAGGAGCGTGGCTTATGAAGTATTGTGTTCCAGCTTGGTCACCGTGCTACAGATGGAGAGGGTGAAGGGAAGATTTACAAGGATGTTGCCAGGATTCAAGGGCCTGAGCTATAGGGAGGTGTTGAGCAGGCGAGGGGTTTATTCCTTGGAGCTCCAGAGGGGTGATCTTGTAGAGGTGTACAAAATCATGAAGAATAGATGAGATGAATGCACACTTTTGCCCAGAGTAGGGTAATCAGTAACTAGAGAACATAGGTTTAAGCTTGGGTGGGTGGGGGATGGATTTAACAGGAACCTGAGGGATAACTTTTATTTTACACAGAAGGTGGTGGGTTTATGGAATAGGCTGCCAGAGAAGGTGGTTAAGACAGGTACTATTACAGCATTTGAGAAATATTTAGACAGGTATGTGGTTAAGATGGGTTTAGAGCAGTGGTTCTCAACCTTTTTCTTTCCACTCATATACCACTTTAATTAATCCCTATGCCATCGGTGCTCTGTGATTAGTAAGGGATTGCTGAAGGTGGTATGTGAGTGGGAAGTGAAGGTTGAGAATCACTGCTCTAGACCCAAATGTTAATGAAATATTTTGCTTGAGAATAATTGTCATCCTTTGGAGTTATGAAGATGCGCACATAACGAATCAATTAGGTATTATTTTAAAAATTGTTTGCAAACTTTTTCTTCCCACCAACATACCACCTTCAGCAATCCCTTACTAATCATAGAGCATCCATGGCATAAGGATTTCTTAAATTGGTATGTGAATGGAAAGAAAAGAAGTTGAGAACCCCTGGTTTAGAGGGATATGGGCCAAATGCAGGCAAGGTGGGACTAGTGTGGTTGGGACATTTTGGTAAGCATGGGCAAGTTGGATCGAAGGGCCTGTTTCCACACTGTGTGACTTTATAACGTCATTGTCTAAGTACCTTCCTCAGAACAGTTGCAGCAGCTCATAAACATGATTCACCATCATCTTCTCTGGACGAAGAGAGGGATGACCATTAAATACTGCTATCATCATTGATACTCCAATTCCATCAATGAATTATTGAAATCAAAATACTGAGAAATTACTGTGGTAAAAGATGTGTTAATTAATCTAAAATTCAAGTCACATATTCCATCATGGGGTGGCACGACATAGCCTTTGCAGCACCAACAATCAGGATCTGGGTTCAAATCCCCACTGTCTGTCAGGAGTTTGTACTGTTACAATGTTCTGTGTTGTGTGGTTTTATGTTAAAAAGTGACAGTTGGCATTAGAGAGCCAAGGTAATGGTGGACTGCTGAGAGAGTGGGAGACGAACTGACCATGTGCAGAAAATGATCTAAAGATTTCTGGACTTGGATGATAAACCACCACTGGAGGTGCTGTGGAGTGGAAGGAGGCCCAGAGCATGAGTCATGGTCTGCAGGACAGTTTAGAATGTTGGGCATTTTAAAAGGGATGAACATTCCAAAGGCAGCCAGAAGGTTCCGGACCAAGCCAGTGGTTCCTCTCTCTGCAAGCAACACAAGACAACTTCAAATTTTGTGCTCTCTCTCTCTCTCTCTCTCAAAGATCTTTTGGCTTCAGTTTACCAAACAAACTGAATTTTGTTTATGATCTTTGCTTCGGTTGAGATCGAAGTTTTGTGAGTCTTGTGTGTTTTGTGTTTGTTTTGTGTCTAAGTTTTTCTGTGGGCTGGTTAGAAATATAACTTAGACTTTAATTGCATATGTTATATTTAGGCTGGGGAATTTATTAGTTTTACACTGTTATAGAAATTTGCATAGTAACCAGTGGGCATTGTTATAAAAGGGGGATTTTGAATTAAAGTTTGAAGGTGATTTTTTGTTAATAAATTGTTCATCTTTACCCCTGTGTGATATGTCTTCTTTGTGGTTGCTGGTTTGATCTTGTAACAGTACGATATCCGCGTGTCTGCATGGGATTTCCCCGGGTGGCTCAGGTTTCCTCCCACCCTTCAAAACATACTGGGGGTGTAGGTTAATTGGGTGGCACGGGCTTGTGGGCCAAAATGGCCTGTTACCATGTTGTTTGTCTAAATTAAAAAATTTAAATCTTGTTTTTTCACTTCAGACATCTAACTGACTTTTCTTTTACTCTTTCAGCTGAGCTCAAAAAGTTCAGACGACAAGTAGTCCAGGGATAAACTTCCTTCATGGGTCCTTGAACAGGGCTAGACAGTGTGGCCTGCTCAGTTCCAAGAAAATGTAACACTGGTACTACAGTCATCTCATTTCAAACAGAAAACTTTTCTAAACCTTGTTGGTGGATCATTCGACAGAATGTATTTTTGTTTAAAAGCTCATGTACTGCAACATTAGTTCCAGTCTGACGAGATTCCCAGGAGTACTATTCAGGCATGGTTGGCCTCTAATATAGTATCCATCCTTCAGAGGCTGCTAGAGTTGCTACCAGCAATGCTGAACCAGGGACTAGTGGCATTCTTGGACAAAATGAATTCCCAAAGGTTTGGGGAAGCATGACACCCACCTGAAAAATCAATATTGTTTCATGGCTACTGAGGCCAAATGTTATTCAATTCACATTCTTTCTCTGAACTGATTAAAATTGTGTCGTCTGAACAAGATATCCTTGAGTCTCAGAGTTTGTAACCAGTGTGTGTTGGTTATGCTTCTGAACAGAGTTGGACCATTCCTTAAACTTTGATTGATGCTGTATGCAATTTGCAGAAGGCATCATCTGTGCCCTGATTGGCCAGGTTGCAGGTCAGCCAAGAACATGGATTGATGGAATCCATTTGGCCCTCAAGCATTCATCCATTCCTTTAGATCACACCTAGCCTGCAACTCAATCTCATTTTCCTGACTTTGCCTCATATGCCTCAATACCAACCCAAACAGTGCACAGCAATCTCAGTCTCAATCTCAGATTGATTCCCAATATCTGATCCTTAAAGGGAAGAGAGGTCATAATTCCACATTCCTACTATAGAAGTCCACCAGACTGTCCAGGCCCTGATTATCATCTTATTCATAATATTATCAGGCAAATGTAGATTGCATTTTCTGCTCCATCAACCCCTTTTAACATATTTTAACACATCACCCCTCCCTCGGTCCCCTACTTCGTAGACAGCAAACCAGAATTATGCAACTCCTGATCATAATTTTGACTCTTTGACTCTTAATTTTGACACTTTAAATTGAGGCCTTCAAATGTAAGCAGCTAATTGGTACTAAGATAAATGTCACAAATCCAGCATCTCAAACTTGCACTTAAGCACATTTTGACGCATTACTGCTGGCCTCTGTAATTAGCATAGTTCCTACAGGGAACTGTGGCCAAAGCAGGAAAACCCCAGTACAGTAAAGCTCAGGCATACAGAGTGCTCAATGCTGTGAAAGTCCTTGTACCATGCAGGTCTTCACCATGGGCTTAAGTTTGAACAAGAATAAAACTTTGGATTTATAAAGAATCTCTCCATGCACGCCATACCTGCTGAAGCTACTATGACATTAGAAGGAACAAACCTTTCAGATTTCTCTTGAAGTTCCTCAAATGGTCCCATGATTTTTTTTAAGCATCTAAATGGGTTCCCACTTGGACACTTATCTGAAAGGCAATGCTTCCATGCTGCAGAATCATTGACCTGTAGCATGCATGCTACGCAGAGTGTAGAGTAAGATCCACGCACGCACGCACGCACACACACACACACACACACACACACACACACACACACACACACACACACACACACACACACACAGTCGAGTTGAGGTTGAAGACTTATTTATTGCTCTGCCAGCTCTGTTCATATTCACTCCCCCCACTACGCGACAACCCCCTCCCCCAGAATCAGTGATCGGAGTATCTGTTGCCACTTTGGGTGGCCTAGCTTTGCTTCGCAGGGGCTGAGGCTCGACTGGCTGGCTAATGTCTAAATGGTCCCATTTCAGGCATTCAAGAGTGAAGGTTTCCTCTTTGCTGGAAATGTCCAATACACACGTCGACCCATTGTACCTGACAACTCTGTACAGCCCCTCATATGACCGTTGGAAGGATGACTGTTGTGCTCCCTTTTGCATAGGTATGCAAGTCTTTGGTGACGTAAGATTTGGGCTGGCTGTGTGGCAGGGGCGGTGGATCGGCTAGGGTACCCAGACTTTCCCTCAGCTCTTTCAGTGCCACCATGTGGCATTCCGGATCCTTGGCGGCAGCCAAGATCTCCCCTGGGATTACCAAGGGTGCACTGCTGTGGAGACATTAAAGTCCTCCTTTGCCATGATGCGTATCCCCATAAGGACCCAAGGCAGTTCATCTGCCCAGTTGAGCCCCTTGAAGTGGGCCATCAGTCCATTGGCCTGCAGGTAATATGCCATGGTATGGTGAAGTTGAGTTGCCAACAGTTTGGCTAGTGCTGCCCAGAGCCCCAAGATAAACTGCGCTCCCCTGTTGGAGGTGAGATGTTCTGGTACTCTGAATCTGGTCACCCAGGTGTTGATTAGTGTCCTGGTGCAGGTCTCTGTGGTCTCGTCGGCTATCCGGACTGCCTCCAGTCACCTCATGGAGTGGTCCACCTTAGTGAGGAGGCATCTAACTCCAGAGGAAACTGATAGCGGAGCCACTATGTCGACGTGGATGAGGCTGAATCTATGGCATGCTGGCTCAAAAGTCTGGGGAGGTGCTTTAGTGTGAGTTTGCACCTTGGATGCCTGGCAGATTATGCAGGTCTTGGCCCATTGTGCCGGACAAACATACTAGCCACCATCTTTGCCATAGTTCTGATATCCGGATGTGCCGTTGTGCACCACATCTAAGTCCTGCCATCTCCACTGGCACAATGGGGTGGGGCTTGCCGTTGGAGACGTTGCAGAGGAGAGTCTGGGTCTGGGGTGATGACGACATCCTCCAGCTACAACCCAGAAAGCGCTGTCCTGTACGCCAGGATCTCAGGGTCGTCGTATTGTGCCCTGGCTAGGAATTAATAGTCTATGCCCTGGGATAGGCCGTAGAAAGCCTTGATGGGAGAATGTATTGGCCACCATGTTGCTCTTGCTGGTGATGTGCTGGATGTCCATGGTGAACTCAGACACGTAGGAAAGGTGCCTCAGCTGCCTGGCTGACCACGGGTCAGATGCTTTGTGGAAGGTGAAAGTCAATAGTTTGTGGTCAATGAAGACCTTGAATTGTCTGCCTTCCAGAAACTATTGGAAGTGACTGACCACCAATAGCTCCCTGTCAAAGGCGCTGTATTTGTTCAGGTGGCTGGAGGTGCACGCTAAAAAAAAGGCCATGGGCTGCCATTACCCACTGATCAGCTGTTCTAGGATCCCTCTGACCACTGTGCTGGAGACGTCCACAGAGAGGGCGGTCGGAACCTCTGGCCTAGAGTGAGCCAGACGAATGTATTGCTCTGCCAGCTCTGTTCACTCCCTGTCTCTGACAACAGGTGTGACGTCTTTGCAGTGCCACCCTCCAACTGGCCGGCGTTCCATCCATTGCCCGCTGTTTCCTGCCATGCGGGAGGTCACGCAGGACGATGGCCATTAGTCCCTGCGGGGCCCTCGCGATCGCCGCATTCATCACCCATTTTGTGGGCCGGTTATCATTGCGATTTATGAGCCCTGAAAGGGTACTTGAATCACCAAAGTTTTCAGCGACACAGTGTTACAGTTGAACCTCATCTGAAGGTTCGACATTCTTTTAATTCACCTCCACTTCTTGAATAATTCTCCAAATTTCATACTTTTATTCTTTTGCATTTCATTTTCTTGCTTTTTTTTCCACAAATAGTTTATATCTTATTGGGCTACTGGAAACCACAACCTTTGATGCACAACGCCTCCAGCACAGTGGTCAGAGGGGTCCTAGAACAGCTGATCGGTGGGTAATGGCAGCCCATGGCCTTTTTTTTTAGCGGGCACCTCCAGCCACCTGAACAAATACAGTGCCTTTCCTGGCAACTGATTTATTCCTACATTGAACTCAGAGGAGTATGGCATTGCAAGCTGACATTCAACCTCACTGAGTTACCCTGCTTGGAAAGGATGCACACAAACTCGGGTCCAGCAATTTACTCAGTAATGAAAATGCACAAGAGTTGGAAGGAAAAGGAGCTAGAAGGAGAGACAAAAAAAAAATCCAGCAAAACAGAATTGAAACAGAATGTAGTAAGAGTTAGCATTTAGTCTTGGGAAAGGAGAACCAGACATGATGATCATTTTAATATGAAAAGCCAATAAGCTATGTGTTGTGAATTTAAAAGAGCAAACCACAGTCTGCTGGAGAAACCCGGTGTGTGGAGCAGGATCAGTAGGAGAAAATAATTGTCAGCATTGTGGACTGAAACCCTTCACTGGGACTGAGAGTATGAAGGAGAGGGAGGTCAAGATGGGAGGGGAGTGGTAGACCAGAGAGGTGAAGGATGACAGATTAGAGGAAGTTGAATGGGAATGCAAAAAAAAAGGTTGTTGGGGAGAGAAGGAAAAGAAAATGAAAATGAATCCTAAATAAAAACACTGCCCAACAGAGACTTCAATCTGAGATATTTGATGGCAAGATCCAGGACTAAGTATTTTGGGAGTTCTCCAAAGACTAGAAATTACCTGACTGATAAGCTTTTTATTACCATGCTGTTGACTCGGGACTTGAGCTTGTTCTGAGGGGTTATGGCATTTCCACTATTATTAGGGGAATCAAGAGGGAGGAGCGACAGGTAGAAACAGCAAGGGATGTCCCCTCCCTCCCCCCCCCCCCCCATACATGTACAAACAGTATTAACAGTATTTCCACCACAGGTTTCTTTAATACTGTTCTTTTTAAAAAATATATATTTTTCACACTGTGAACTATATCAATCAAAATACATACAAACATTTCCCTCTTAAATATGCACAGTGGCATTTTCTCCCTTTTTTCTCCCTACCTTCCCTCCCCCCTTCCCACCCCCCTCCAAACCCATTAAACGTTCAACATATACAATACAATAAACCCATTAAACAATGTCATCACATAATGAAAATAAACAAGAAAATTGTGTCATCTACTTTTACACACTGGATCAAGTCATTTTGTCTTCTTCTCATTCTATCATTTTAGGGCGTGGAGGTCCACGGTAGACCCTCTCTGTTATGTTCCATGTACAGTTCCCAAATTTGTTCAAATAATGTGACTTTATTTTTTAAATTATATGTTATTTTTTTCCAATGGAATACATTTATTCATTTCTATGTACCATTGCTGTAATCTCAGGCTCTCTTCTGATTTCCAAGTTGACATTATACATTTTTTTGCTGCAGCTAAGGCTATCATAATAAATCTTTTTTGCACTTCATCCAGTTTGAGGCCTAATTCTTTACTTCTTATGTTACTTAGAAGAAAGATCTCTGGATTTTTTGGTATGTTGCTTCTTGTGATTTTTTTAAATACCTGATTTAGATCTTCCCAAACCTTTTCCACTTTCTCACATGCCCAAATTGCATGTACTGTTGTTCCCGTTTCCTTCTTACAGCATAAACATCTATCTGATAATGTTGAATCCATTTTTTTATCTTTTGGGGTGTGATATATAACCTGTGTAACGAATTATACTGTATCATGCGTAACCTTGTGTTTATTATATTCCTCAGTTCCAGAGCATAACTTTTCCCATATTTCATTTTTTATCTTTGTTTAAATCTTTTTCCCACTTTTGTTTGGATTTATTGTTTATTTCATCATTTTCTTTCTCTTGCAACTTGATGTACATGTTTGTTATAAATCTTATTATTATCATTGTTTCTGTAATCACATATTAAGAGCTGCTTCCTTCTGGTAATCTCAGTCTGCTTCCCAATTTATCCTTTAAGTAGGCTTTCAGTTGGTGGTATGCAAACATTGTACCATGAGTTATTCCATATTTGTACTTTATTTGTTCAAATTTTAATAAATTATTTCCCAAAAAACAATTTTCTATTCTTTTAATTCTTTTTCTCTCCCATTCTCTAAAGGAAAGGTTATCTATTGTAAAAGGGATTAGCTGATTTTCCATCAATAATAATTTTGGTAGTTGGTAATTTGTTTTTTTTTTCCTTTCTAAGTGAATATTCTTACAAATATTGAGTAAATTATGCAATATTTGTGAGTTTTTATATCACACCAGCTTTTCATCCCACTTATAAAGAATATTTTCCGGTACCTTCTCCCCTATTTTATCTAGCTCTATCTTAGTCCAATCTGGTTTTTCCCTTGTCTGATAAAAATCTGATAAATATCTTAATTGTGCTGCTCTATAATAATTTTTAAAGTTTAGTTACTGCAAACCACCTTGGTTGTACCTCTCTGTTAGTTTATCCAATGCTATCCTCGGTTTTCCCCCTTTCCATAAAAATTTCCTTATTATTCTCTTTAGTTCATTGAAGAATTTCTCTGTTAAGGGAATTGATAACGATTGAAATAAGTATTGTATCCTTGGGAAGACATTCACATATAAGGTGGAGAAGAACATAATGAAAATAAAGCAAAAGTATTATGAGCTAGGAGAAAAAAACACACAAAATATTAGCCTGACAACTTAAAACAGAACAAGCTAAAAGAACTGTATTGGCATCAAGGAAAAAGGACAAACAAATTACATATATCCCAATAGAGATTAATGAGAACTTAAAGGAATTTTATGAAGAATTATACCAAACTGAGAACGAGGGGAAAGAAGACAAAATAGAAGAGTTTTTAGCTAAAATTGAACTGCCGAAGTTGCAAGAAGAGGATCAAAACAAATTGATAAAACCATTTGAAATAGAGGAAATACAGGATATATTAAAAAAGCTACCGAACAATAAAACACCTGGAGAGGATGGATTCCAAATAGAATTCTATAAAACATTTAAAGAGTTATTAATTTCTCCTCTCCTGGAAGTAATGAACCAGATAGAAGAAACATAAAACTTGCCAGATTCATGTAAGACAGCAATAATTACAGTAATACCAAAGACAGGGAAGGATCCACTAACACCAGCATCATATAGACCAATATCTCTACTTAATTCAGATTATAAGATAGTAGCAAAACTATTAGCAAACAGATTGGCCAACTGTGTACCAAAAATAGTAAAACAAGATCAAACTGGATTTATTAAGAAAAGACGAACAGCGGACAATGTCTGTAAATTTATTAATTTAATTCATGCAGTTCAAGGAAATAAGATGCCAACAGTGGCTGTTGCTTTCGACGCAGAAAAAGCCTTTGTCAGGGTAGAATGGAATTACTTATTCAAAATATCAACCTACCAGAAAAATATATTAATTGGATTTTTCTTTGGCTTGGCTTCGCGGACGAAGATTTATAGAGGGGGTAAAAGTCCACGTCAGCTGCAGGCTCGTTTGTGGCTGACAAGTCCGATGCGGGACAGGCAGACACGGTTGCAGCGGCTGCAGGGGAAAATTGGTTGGTTGGGGTTGGGTGTTGGGTTTTTCCTCCTTTGCCTTTTGTCAGTGAGGTGGGCTCTGCGGTCTTCTTCAAAGGAGGTTGCTGCCCACCAAACTGTGAGGCGCCAAGATGCACGGTTTGAGGCGATATCAGCCCACTGGCGGTGGTCAATGTGGCAGGCACCAAGAGATTTCTTTAGGCAGTCCTTGTACCTTTTCTTTGGTGCACCTCTGTCACGGTGGCCAGTGGAGAGCTCGCCATATAACACGATCTTGGGATGGCGATGGTCCTCCATTCTGGAGACGTGACCCACCCAGCGCAACTGGATCTTCAGCAGCGTGGACTCGATGCTGTCGACCTCTGCCATCTCGAGTACTTCGACGTTAGGGATGAAAGCGCTCCAATGGATGTTGAGGATGGAGCGGAGACAACGCTGGTGGAAGCGTTCTAGGAGCCGTAGGTGATGCCGGTAGAGGACCCATGATTCGGAGCCGAACAGGAGTGTGGGTATGACAACGGCTCTGTATACGCTTATCTTTGTGAGGTTTTTCAGTTGGTTGTTTTTCCAGACTCTTTTGTGTAGTCTTCCAAAGGCGCTATTTGCCTTGGCGAGTCTGTTGTCTATCTCATTGTCGATCCTTGCATCTGATGAAATGGTGCAGCCGAGATAGGTAAACTGGTTGACCGTTTTGAGTTTTGTGTGCCCGATGGAGATGTGGGGGGGCTGGTAGTCATGGTGGGGAGCTGGCTGATGGAGGACCATCAACTACTGACATGGTCTTTGCCCTCAGACAGCTCCAAGAAAAGTGCAGAGAACAAAACAATGGACTCTACATCACCTTTGTTGACCCCACCAAAGCTTTCGACACTGTGAGCAGGAAAGGGCTTTGGCAAATACTAGAGCGCATCGGATGTCCCCCAAAGTTCCTCAACATGATTATCCAACTGCACGAAAACCAACAAGGTTGGGTCAGATACAGCAATGAGCTCTCTGAACCCTTCTCCATTAACAATGGCGTGAAGCAAGGCTGTGTTCTCGCACCAACCCTCTTTTCAATCTTCTTCAGCATGATGCTGAACCAAGCCATGAAAGATCCCAACAATGAAGACGCTGTTTACATCCGGTACCGCACGGATGGCAGTCTCTTCAATCTGAGGCGCCTGCAAGCTCACACCAAGACACAAGAGAAACTTGTCCGTGAACTACTCTTTGCAGACGATGCCGCTTTAGTTGCCCATTCAGAGCCAGCTCTTCAGCGCTTGACGTCCTGCTTTGCGGAAACTGCCAAAATGTTTGGCCTGGAAGTCAGCCTGAAGAAAACTGAGGTCCTCCATCAGCCATTAATTGGATTAAAGCATTATATAATAGACCATTGGCGAAGGTGACAGTAAATGGATATGTATCGAACCAATTTAAATTAAGTAGGTCAACTAGACAGGGATGTCCACTATCTCCCTCACTGTTTGCTTTAGCTATAGAACCATTGGCAGAACTGATAAGAACAGAAAATAAAACAAAAGGGATAAAAATAAAGGAGGAGTATAAAATCAGTTTATTTGAAGATGGCATCATAGTATACTTAACAGAACCAGAAATATCAAAAAAAAGAACTACATAAGAAATTGAAGGAATATGGAGAAATATCGGGGTACAAGATCAATGCAAATAAAAGTGAAGCGATGCCAAAGAATAATACGGATTATACAGAATTTAAAAAAGAATCACCATTTAAATGGCAAACACAAGCAATCCGATACCTAGGTATTAGATTAGATAATAATTTAAACCACCTGTACAAATTAAATTATCAGCCATTAATGAATAAATTACAGGAAGACTTAGAACATTGGAAAGATTACCATGAACATTGATAGGGAGGGTAAATTGCTTTAATACTGTTCTTTAGGGTGCTAATGTCCTGGCTTAAATAGTGCAGGAGAGACACTTGGAACCTTTTAGAAATTCCAGTCAAAAGGGGCTCATGGAAAAGGATTGTTTGGGCCTCACTCATCCTGCCTGATGCTGTAGTTTCAACTCACCTCATGGTTTCACTAGTTTGTTTTGCAATCTCATTTTCACAGCCAGAATCCTGATGTTGACAGCCACTGATCATGAGTCATCTGTATTTTTTTTAAATGCCAATTTGTTTTAGTGCCTTTTCTTGATTTCACCAGGCTTTCCCTTGCTGCTTTACCTTTCCCACTCTGATTTGCTTTCCATTTTGAGATAATGGTTCAGTAAAGCATTTGGAAGTATTTTCCATGATTAACAAATGCCACATAAACGAAATGAAAATGGAGTGGTGAGGTCTCTGTGGGACAGCTGAGGATTGGGGATGGCTGGACAAAGATAGGGCTTGCGACCTTTGGCGAAGCATATGGAAGTTAAGCCTGCTCATCAAGGAGGCAAAAAGCATTTCCAATTGCAATAGCAACTAGGAGGCATCTGGATTGAATTGTTATCAGAGAAAGGAGAAAGTCACCCTCAGTCTGGCCATCAGAGATACATTGAATGCTTGGGTGATATGTTCAGAGGCAGTAAAATAGATTCAAATGTCAGACATTAAGCCATTCATGCCTTTAGACATTGGACATACATACAGCAAGGTAACAAGCCCTTTCGGCCCATAAGCCTGTGCTGCCAAATTACACCAAATTGACTTACAGCCCCCAGTATGCTGTTGAACGGTGGGAGAAAACTGAAGCACCTAGGGAAAACCCATGCAGACATGAGGAGAATGTACTCTTATGAGCTCCCAATTTTATTTTAGTGGGACTGTCACTTTAAGACAGGGGCTCCCAAAGTGCTTGATATCAATCCCCAGGGGTCGATGGGACTATATAGGGGGTTGATAAATGCCAGAGATCGAAAGAGAGTCAATAACACTGGGGGGGGGGGTCAATAATGTGGGGGGCTTAATTTAAAATAGTGCCTCCACCACCCATCTCCCCCCTGTCCAGTGCAGCCACCACCTACACCAGGACCCCCCCCCATCCAGTATGGGAGGGGAGACTTACTTGCCATGAAACTTCATGCAATGCCGTCACGCTTCCCCCTCATCCCAAATGCACCAGCCGGCACTCCTGCATGCGCATGAGAAGAAACATGGTCTGAGGACTCCAGGATACTGCATTTAACATGTAAGTGCCCTTTCCGCCCCTTAATTCAGGGTACACCCCCAAATGGAGAACAAATTAGCATCCAGCTTGAGGTGGCACCAGACAGAGGACAGATTGCTCAGAAGTCGGACTGTCCTGCCTAAAACTGGACATTTGGCCACTTTACCTTGTGCTGCCAACACACTCAACCCCCTCCCCCCCCACCCCCAGTCCAGTGGCCCCCCCATCCCTCCAGCACTGGGATTCCATATGTGGAGGTCGATGATGGACCATGTAGTCCCTGAAGGGACATGTTAAACTCAGGCCCACGGGCCAAATTTGGCCCGTGATATAATTATATTTGGCCCGCAAGATCATATCAAATATGTATTAGAGCTGGCCGCCGCGCCAGTATAGCGCATGCATGGTTAATACTACAAATCCCAGAATGCTTTGCAAATGCATTGGCGCCGGCCCGTCAGCCCGCTAATCGCCCCCACCTCCTCTGTTTACTTTCATTAGCATCTGGGACCTGTCGCCCAACTCACATGTAATAAACCCCTTACGAAAAATGGCCAAACGAAAGACAGAAAACAGGACCTTTCAAGACAGGTGGGAGGCAAACTCTGACCCCAGAGTTCGATGAACTTGCATCTAAGAAGAGATGCCAAGTATCTGGTTTAGACCCAGGTGCATCAGAGTAAATCACAGTGTAGCAAGCTAAGCTTGGATTAATATTTTCTTTGGTTCACTTTGGACTGTTTATAGTTGAAAGATTGGATTTTCATTGCAGCAAGTTATTATTTTTTTGGCTTGTTGGCTTGTGAAAAAAAATACATTAAAAAGGATCTTAAAGGCTATAGAGAAATATTATTTATTGAATATTTTATTTCTCATTTGTTAATGCTTCTTCTGGAAAGAGTTTAACCAAAACTATTATTAAACATTTATTTTAATAATAAAAAGTTTAACATTACATATGTTGAAAGAAGAGAAAATATGCAGATGTTGTTGAAAATTTTCAATAAATATTTAGTTTGGCCCACGACTTAGTCCAAGTTTTTAATTTTGGCCCTCTGTGAATTTGAGTTTGACACCCCTGGTCTAAAGCATATAACCATATAACAATTACAGCACAGAAACTGGCCAACTTGGTCCTTCTGATCCACGTCAAACACTTTCTTCCACCTCACCCCATTGACCTACACTCAACCAATACCCTCCATTCCTTTCCCATCCATATACATATGCAACTTCTTCTTAAATGCTAATATCGAGCCTGTCTCCACCACATCATCTGGAAGCTTATTCCATACACCCACCAGTCTCTGAGTAAAGAAGTCCCTCCCTTTCTTCTAAATTTTTGCCCCCTAACTCTCAGCTCATGTCCTCTTGTTTGTATCTCCCCCTTTCTTAAAGGAAAAAAGCCTCTCCATGCCCACTCTATCTATACCCCTAATAATTTTAAATACCTCAATCAAATCCCCTCTCAACCTTCTATGCTGCAAAGAATAAAGACCTAACTTATTTCACCTTTCCCTATAACTTCGACCCTGTAACCCTGGCAACATTCTCATATATCTTCTCTGCATTCTCTTCAAATTGTTGATATCTTTCCTATACTTTGGTGATGAAAATTGTAAACATTATTCCAAATATGGCCTCACCAATGCCTTGTATAAGTTTAACATAAGATCCCAGTTCCTACACTCAATGCCCTGATTTATAAAGGCTTACATATCATAAGCTTTCTTCACCACCCTATCCACATGTAATGTCACCTTCAAGGAACTATGTACCATTTTTCCTAGATCCCTCTGTTCTACTGCACTCTTCAATGCCCTACTATTCACTATACATGTCCTTTTTGATTAGCCCTACCAAAATATAACACCTCACATGTATGTTCATTAAACTCGATCTGCCATCGTTCAGCCCACTCTTCTAACTGGTCTAAATCCCTCTGTAAGCTTTGAAACCCTTCTTCACTATCCACAGCTCTCCCTATCTTGGTATCATCTGCATACTTACTAACCCAATTTACCACTCCATCATCCAGATGTTTAATGCATATGACAAATAGTAATGGACCCAATACTGAACCCTGAGGCACACTACGAGTCACTGGCTTCTAGACTGACAGTTATCTACCTCTACTCTCTGGCCTCTCCCATTCAACCATTGTTATTTTACTACTTAAATGTTAATACCTGAATTTAATTCCTAACTAACCTTCCCCGAGGAACCTTAGCAAAGGCCTTACTAAAGTTCATTTATATGACATCCACTGCCTTACCCTCATCAACTTTCCTTGTAACCTCCTCAAAAAAATTCGATAAGGTTTGTCAAACATGATCTTCCTCTCCCAAATCCATGTTGACTGTTCCTAATCAATCCCTGCCACCTCCTACTTTAAACTTCTTTCCACCCTGCCTAAAGATACGATGAACTGGTCCTCCATGGTGGTTTCAACATCCTTATTCCATGTATTATCAGCACTCACAAACTTCACTTGCTTTTCCAGTCAAGCTCTACACGACACAAAATGTAATTGAGCTTTCCCACCCATCCATGTGCTGCATCATGTCCATGTCTTCTCTGCCTACTGATCCCACCTACTCTGCAGTGGTCCCAGTGGCCGACTTGGGTAGCTGTGATTCCTGCTCTGATAACAGTAGAGCCAGGAGCAACATCCTCCTCCCCAACATTCTCAGGGTCTCTGTTGACCAAATAAACAGCCTTGTAAATAATGTGGCTGCAAAATCTATTGAGGGCATGGTAATCTGCGGCAAATGGCCTGATTGTCCAAAGCCTGAACCCATCCACAAGGCACATCAGGAATGTAAAGGAGCTCCCTACATCTGCCTGGAGAAGCAAGCTCTGGCCCTCTGGTCCCTCTCTGGTCTCATGTACAAAACCTAGGCATTGTAGATTAAAAAAAAAGGAGTTTGTACATTCTTCCTGTGTCTGCATGAGTTTCCTTTGGATTCTCTGGTTTTCTTCCACCTTCCAAGTACGTAAGAAGTTTTTAGGTTAAATTGTTTATTTAGTGGACATGGACTCATAGGCCTGAAGGGCCTGTTACCATGCTGTATCTCTAAATTTATAAATAATGTGGGGAGAATAATAAAAGGGATTAATGCAGGTTTGGTGTAAATGGTGTCAATGGACCAAAGGTTCTCTGACCACGATGTATAACTGTATGACTCTAACACCTCAACATTCATCTGGATTCCTGTAACTTGCACAACCCTCTCAAGTTCTCCAACTAGAACTTACTGCGTTTTTATTTTAGAACTGATCATTTAGCAGGCCATCCTTTTTTTTTCTTGTCTGACCTTAACTTTGCATTAAGACCTACAGTCTCACACTATCAGAGATATTTCCATTGTTCCTCCCATTTCCCCCCCCCCTGCCCCACCCCCCCCCCCGCCCACCCCTCATCTGATCCACTGGCTAAACTAAATTGTTTCTCTTTCACAATTCTGAAGTCATTTCTCAATCTCAAGGTGTACTCCCATTTATGTTGCCTCATCTGCAGTTTCCAAAGAACGTTTTTTTAAAAAAGAGATGATTAGTTATAATAGGACTGGTCAGAGAAAAACTATGGATTCCAAACAATTTTCTAAATTGTGCCCATATTCTTAACCTATGTCTCATTATCGGATCAGATGAAGGTTAAAAGGATCCTAGGACTGCCAACATAGATGTATTTTTAGAAAAGTTCAATTCCATTTCCACCCAATCAAATTTCACCAAAAGAAGCGAATTACATATATTGACCACCCTATAGTCAGATGTGAAATTTGCATGTGACAATCCTCAGCTCCTGTTAGTTTTTTGAAGATGCACTTTGTTTAAATGGGGTTGTTTTCCTTGCCAATATATATACAAAGAAATAAACAAATCCAGTGAATCAAAAAAAAATTTAGGGATAAAGATTGGTATAGACTGGAAAAGATATAAAAATTTTGGTAATATATTCATTCTAATCGAATTAATACATCCAATCATAAAATAGACAAAAGTGACCATCCTGATAATAGTACTTTAACCTGATTAAATGTTGCAGAAAATTTTTCGTTCAATAAATTTTTATAACTCTTATTAATTGTAATTCCAAGATATCTACACTGATCATTCACTAACATAAAAGGGAAATTGGAGTAATAATTCACTCTTATGCAGATTTAATTTATAGCCTGAAAACTGGCTCATGAAACCTTCTCATATTCAATAGTTACAGGAGGTCATGTCCTTCCTATGTTTATAAAAAAAAGAGATATATAATATTAAAGATGTAAAGGTGAATTTTTACTAGACATGGGGCCTGTTCATGGAGTACTACCATAATTTAAAGGGTTTGGGTGTTCGCCCATTGTTTCTTATGTATATTAGCCTTGTTTAGAGGGAGGGGTTTCATTAATGGTTTTTTTTTCCCTTTTTTCCTTTTTTGTTTTATTTTCTTTTGAGATATTTTGATAAAATGGATTTGATTGTGAAGGGTACATACAATTTATACCATGTAAGATTAAGGTATTATTTGAGAAATACAAATGATCTATCTTTTCTTATATTGCAGCCCATGTATTGGATTAATATTTGTCTATTTTTTTCATTAAACATAATAACAATATTTTCAAAAGAAATATGGATATTGCTTTGCATCCTGCCTATTTTGCCAAGCATGCGCAACTCAGTTTTATCCAGAGTAGATCATGGAAGTGAAATCTCACTACTCTTCGCAAGCACAGCAGGAATGAGACCGAGAAAAGCTCTGGGATAGGTATTGAACACCCTGGTCTCAGCAAGATGGGATTTTCCACATGTTCCACGAATGGGCTTGCAGTACGAGGCAGCCAGGTGCAAATCCCTCATCACCACATGCTGGACAATATTGCAATGTGTGGATTGTGATTGGTCCAGGGTGGAGCCTGAGAAGGAGATGGGGGAAGAGGATTGGAGGAAGAGGAAGGCTTCAGGGAGAAGTCTCTGCTCAGAACCTACAGCCTAAGATCCAGATGAAAAGCTGTAAGTGCCAACATGGAGTATAAGCAACCCCTTACAGGAAGACACCTCTGGAGGAGCCCACAACATCCCTAAATGCAAGCTGGAAGATCCCCCCCACACTCAAATTATTACCACCAATGGAATGTGTCAGCAATCAAATGGGGGGGGGGGGCTGTGCGCGGGGAATGTGGTTATCCCAGATACTGCTCATGAGTGCTTGCATTCTGCTTTATAGATAGATCTGCACTGCATACAACACCCAGTTGAATGTGTCACTGCACTAATCAGTTAAAAGGCATCACCTTTGCTGAGGAACGGAGGATCGCCTATGCTGTTGCAAAAGTGATGTGCATATTATCTTGATGTACCTTGAGAAAATGACATTTCTTTCCACGTCACTCCATTCTGGGGGTGAGGTTCTGAATTAGACCATTGTGGCCAACTCTTGCCAGGCTGGAAATCAAAAAAAAACCCTCAATGTGAAAGTATTAAAAAGCATTAAAAAGAAAATGCATGGTTAGCGCAACACTGTTACAGTGCCAGCAATCAGGGTCGGGGTTCAAATCCCTCGTTGAATGCTTGTACATTCTCCCCGTGTCTATGTGGGGTTTTCTAGGGACTCCAGTTTCCTTACATCCTCCAAAATGTACTGGGCATTGTAGGTCAGTTGGCTGTGATTGGGTAACATGGGCTCATGGGCCGAGAAACAAAGTTAAAACTTTGTGTTTTTGATTCTTAGTTAATTTTGTGCCTGTCTCTTTAAGATAACTATTGTTTGTAGTGTTACCATAGTGACTGTGATGAACTATGTCATAATATCTGCCCAGGCTAACAACTTGCTCATTCTACAAGATGTGAAGGAAGCACGAGCAAGAGAAATTTTTCTTTGAATTGTGTATCTCTTTAAAGATTTTTATCTCTTTAAAATTTTTTATCTTTATATATGTTTTATATCGACAATGAGATAGACAACAGACTCGCCAAGGCAAATAGCGCCTTTGGAAGACTACACAAAAGAGTCTGGAAAAACAACCAAATGAAAAACCTCACAAAGATAAACGTATACAGAGCCGTTGTCATACCCACACTCCTGTTTGGCTCTGAATCATGGGTCCTCTACCGGCATCACCTATGGCTCCTAGAACGCTTCCACCAGCATTGTCTCCGCTCCATCCTCAACATTCATTGGAGCGCCTTCATCCCTAACGTTGAAGTACTCGAGATGGCAGAGGTCGACAGCATCGAGTCCACGCTGCTGAAGATCCAGCTGCGCTGGGTGGGTCACGTCTCCAGAATGGAGGACCATCGCCTTCCCAAGATCGTGTTATATGGCGAGCTCTCCACTGGCCACCGTGACAGAGGTGCACCAAAGAAAAGGTGCAAGGACTGCCTAAAGAAATCTCTTGGTGCCTGCCACATTGACCACCGCCAGTGGGCTGATATCGCCTCTAACCGTGCATCTTGGCGCCTCACAGTTTGGCGGGCAGCAACCTCCTTTGAAGAAGACCGCAGAGCCCACCTCACTGACAAAAGGCAAAGGAGGAAAAACCCAACACCCAACCCCAACCAACCAATTTTCCCCTGCAACCGCTGCAACCGTGTCTGCCTGTCCCGCATCGGACTTGTCAGCCACAAACGAGCCTGCAGCTGACGTGGACATTTACCCCCTCCATAAATCTTCGTCCGCGAAGCCAAGCCAAAGATATATCTATATATCTTTTGTAACTTTCATTCAGTAAATACTTTATTATTCATCGTTAAGAAAGTCTTGTTGTGAAGCTATGCAAAATGCTTATCTGTTCTATCAACAAATTAAAACTATTAAAGTAACAGCCACTGAGTTTGATTTGTTGGATTAAAGAGATCACAATTTGGGATATCGCAGCTTGTGCTTTGGAAGATGATACTCTGAAATCAGGATATATTAGAATAAGGAAAGTGTTGCTATATGTCTAAATTTTAAAAATGTAAATGTAAAATTTATGCAGCAAGTCAGGCCACATCTGAAGGTCCAAAAATATAAATTCCACTACATTTATTGTCACATATCTTCCAGAAATGGCTAACCTGAAGAAACTGTAATCTCTTCTTCCACAAGGTTTTCCCTCATGCATGCTGGGCCTATTTGTCTCATCTTGCTGCCCTGTTCATCTTTAGATGTCTGGGTGTCAGATAAGTACAGACTCAGATGGAGACTTGGGTACAAATCCCACCATGGAAGGTAGGAACGTTCAATTTAAATTATTAAATGTTTGGAATGAGGAGCAAATCTTGGTCATGTTGCTCATGGATTAGCTTGACCAAATTCCTTCAGGGCTGGAAACCAGGGTTCCATGCCAATCTCTGATGCTGTCTAAGTGAAATTGGAACATTCTCTCCATGTATTGGATGGTTCATTGGACATTGTGAATTGTCCCCAAGTGTGTAGGGTGAGTGGCAGAACGTGGGAAGAGTAGATGAGAATGTAGGATGAGTGTAAATGGGTGGTTTAATGGTTGGTGCGGTGAGTTTTTATGCTGAGTTTCTCATACTGATGAAATCCATTGTCCTTAATCATGTCTCCATGGCAACTAAAAAGTTTGATTCTCAACTGCTCTGTTTTCTAGCCAATCAAAGCACTAGGTTTAAGGCTGGACAATAAGTCCTCACCTATCTTAGTGATCTCTGGATTCCAGATACAGGTACACGATCCTTTATCCAGAACCCTTAGGGGACAGTGTGTTCTGAATTTCGGATTTTTCTGGATTTCAGAAAGTCCACCCGAATTTTGCTGCTGTATCCATCCCTATCCCCTTCCAGTCGCCCGGCTGCCTCCCCCAACTGCGGTTCCTTGGCCACCTGGCCACCTCCCCCAACTGCCCGGAAGTCTCCCCCGGCCTCTTCCCTCGGCCACCTTCCCCAACCGCCGGTCCCCACTTGCTGGATTTTGGAGCTTTCTGGATTTTAGATGTCCAGATAAAGGATCGTGTACCTGTGTGAACAAATTCAACTAAAGAAAAAGACACCCAA
Organism: Narcine bancroftii; assembly: GCF_036971445.1. Taxonomy (NCBI): domain Eukaryota; kingdom Metazoa; phylum Chordata; class Chondrichthyes; order Torpediniformes; family Narcinidae; genus Narcine; species Narcine bancroftii. The sequence continues at coordinate 50,238,737 of NC_091477.1, forward strand.
ATTTACTCTGCTTCTCTCCCCATGATATTCAGACCACTTGGAAGCTCTGCTAAAGCACATTACCATAGAATAACTGTAAACATACCTCAGACAAACTCGGGACCTTCAGAAAAGCAGTCTACAAGCATCCTCAGTGCTTACTTCTACACGAATGGTCTAAGTGTCTTAGTATTCTGCTGAATTTTTGTCTTTAGAACATTGAACAGAGCAGGGCAGGAACAGGACCTTCAGCCACTGGGGGGGGGTGTGTGCTGAACATAATGTCTGGATCCAACAAGAACTCCACTGCTTACACCCGATCCCTTTCATATTCATGTGTCTGTGTAAATGCTACAACGACTGGCTAGCTACCCAGTTACGTGAAATTGGTGTTTTTTTGTTCCTTTTGCTGACAGCTGATTTACTGATCAAGGTTCTGTTACCTGTGGTGGTGTAACGAAGGATGCAGGTGTACCAGCTGCTGCCCAAATCCATAATCAGGCAAGGTTAGTGCATGCAAATCCACCAGCTCAACAGAAAGTGCAGGAAAACAATCAGAAGAGAACAAGGACTGAACTTGGATTATACATTTGAGAAATTCCATTCAGTGCTCACTTTCAAATTTTTAGATTTTCTTTTGCCAAAGAAATCGAAGCAGGGGAAAAAAAAATGAGCAGACCCACAGCTGCAGGAATTCGGAGCTAAACATGAACTGCTGGAAGGCAATGGAGCGTCCACGCTTTGGATGGAGACTATTCCAAAATGTTTGACAAGATTAGCAAACATCATTTTAGAAGCATATACAAATTTTACATGTTTTTATGAATGCCTGTGCACACAAAAAAAAGAGCTCCTTGCTTTGTGCCTAGTCCTGATAATTAATCAGGTGGAATGTTGTATTTTCATGGGTTTCCTTCATTGATTTTTGTGAACTGCATCCATTCTCTCTACATTCTCTCCTTTCCCTGATATATCCTATTTCAGTCCCCTTTTCCTTGTGCTTTTCCCCACTCCTGCTTCTCTCATCTCCATGGCATCCCTGGTCACCACCATAGAGAGAGATCTTCCCAGTAGATAGTGTGTGTGTGTGTGAGGGGGGTGGTGGGGGGGGTTGGTTGGTGGAGGGTAAGGTGGCAGCTGTTAGATATTAGACTGCCCAGCTGTCCATAACTAATCAAATCTGACTCCAACTCCCTCAGAGGCACTTGGGCAGACACTTTGATTACGAGGGCAAGACTACAAGCCTAACGTGAGCAAATGGGCCTGCACGAGATGGACTGATGGTCCTTTTACCATACAGTGCATCTCTGACCATCTAACTCCAAATGGAATAAAACTGCAATAACCAAAAATGCTGAAAATACCCAGCAAGTGGAGGGGAGCAGAGTTAATGTTCCAGGTGTAGGATCCTCTGATGGACAGATGGATCTGGGACTTGAAGTGATGCCGGTTTCTGATTCCACAGACACTGATTCCTGACCTGTATTTACAGTATTTTCTGATTTTGTTTCAAATTTCTAGCATCAGCAAGATTTTAACTTTCAAACCCATGGTATCAATTTATTCAAGCAAGGATATCCCAATTTACATTTTTGGGGGGTAGGGGGTCACATTTGATGATATATTCGAGGACAATATAATCTGCCAAAATTCCAACTTAAATGCTTTTTCAACCATCTGACCCCCGCCCACCAGTGCTTTTAACACCTATGTACACCTATGTCAACTGCCATGGCTCAATTCCTCTTCCACCTCTGAGTCAGAAGGATGTGATTTCAAATCCCATTGTGGAAACTTGAGCCCTGGCTGACGTCCCAGCAGATTTAAGGAAGTTGTCACTTGGTTTCCCAGGCCCTGTGTCCTTTCAAGAGCTCGTCACTCACTGAAGTTTGCCGATGATTTCCCCTGCACAATTTTTATCAATCAACTTCAATGATGTCGTTGAGCCACTCTGTGGGAGAGCAATCGGTGGGTTCTAGCTCTTGCAAATTCGGATCTTTAAATAGTTTCAGGATACACTTCACAATTTGGCAATTAATTGGCCATAAAAATGTTTCTGGAGTCAAATTTAAATAATGATTTTTGAAGCCATCTCAACCAATCAGTACTTTAAATTGGCCATCCCTCCAACTGTTCGAACCGGTTACCCTCATCTCTTCTGAATTCAGCAGGATTAATTGAGTAAATATTTAATTTTTCCACCTACCTTGCTTTTAGAGACAGCTTTGATGGGCTTGGAATCCCTCTCCAGCACCCTTGCATTTTAACTCCAAGTGGTTCTACAGCTCAGGTGTGTTTGTGATTAAGGAACATGGATAATTAAAAATTGTAGCCACTGACTATAGTTGGAAAGCATTGCTTGTTGCCTGATTATATCATTCGGCTCCTCCTGCAACAGTCGTCGTTACTATCTGGGGTATCTCTATAAGCAGGTAAATAAGCCATGACTGTTGACAATGATAATATTTTATTCCAAAATATTCTTTTTTCCTGTATTTTCTTGCATTATATAAGACCTCCAGATGTTAAAACACCTCATTTCTAGTGCCTTACTTTCTTCTATGAATGAAAAGCAAGCACACATTTGTGGATTATAACACTCCAGGAAGTTACCATGTCCAAAGTTGTCATTGCTATACAAATATGAAGGCAAAACACAAAGGTGTGAATCGTCAGTGGTGAGCATAACCTCAAAAGAATCATTCTCTTCTTTGTCTTTCAACCTCTCAAGAAAAATGTTCCTTACTCGTTGCTTAATGGCATTGGTCTAAAGTCCAGTATTTTTTGCGAGTCTGTGAACAATCTCTGAACTGAACTATACTCAATGCCAAGGTTGTTAAATGGAAGAACAAAAGTTGGCTCCAGCTCTGCTTTGTTTCAACCACAAGTGGATGGACCTCGTAAATCAATGTGGAGAGGGGGAACTGAACTCTGGGTGAGAACAGGGTTGGATAGCTACATAAATACCCGAGGTCTGGTGCAACATATCTAGCCCACAATGCCCTTGAGTGGCTGTGAAAATGTATCACAGTGAGTGGTCACTGAGCGATCTGCCCCCATGACACCTTGACCTTGCTAAAGGACTGGGATCTGAAACAGAGGACTGCTACAAAATGTTAACGCCCTGGATGCTTGGAATTTGCTAGAATGAGAACCGTCCCTGGGACCTCGAAACTGAAAGGATAGGGTGGGGAGGGGAGGGGGAGAGGGTGAGTGTGATCGGAAGAAAAGAGTTTTTCCAATTTGCTTGGCTCCATTTTGCCTCTTGGGTTACCGACACCGGATGATTAAAATTTAAACTATTCTTAGGAACTCTAACAATGCAGATGAGCAGACTCACAAAATTGTAATTTAATGCAAAAGCTTTGAAATGTGCAGTTTATTTTGTCTCCCTTCTGCTGTTGGTAGTTACAATGCACCTGCCCGGACCTGATGATGTGTAGCAAGTGCTCCCCCCACTAATTACTGCGCTTCAGTTAGTCAGAGTGACACAGTGAGATATCAACTCGGTCTCTGGATTATTGGTCCAGTTCAGTAGATCAACACTCCCGTGACGTAACTGAAATATTTACCGCCTCTGCCTAGATTGAAGTTTACTTGGCTTCTTTGATTATTTTAGCTTGCTGTAAGAGGGAGTTCCGTCTGTTGGAGCTGTAGGTTATCTTCATGTTTGCGGGGTAAATGCCATAACATTGGGTGCACACTTTTTTTTAAGTGTCATGATAGTTAGAATGAGCCTTCTCGCCTTTTTTGCCAGCTAAAATCTTGGTACCCTTGTTCACGATGCAGTGATAAGTCCAGTGTTGAGATCGCGAAGTAATTGAATGATACTGTGTTGAACTCTGCATCTCCCCATTGGTGAATGTACCAGCTGGAGAGGTTGGGTCTGACTGTGCCACTATTCATCACCCTTTACACAATGCTTGATTAAAGTATCTCACATGTGGGTATTCGTGTTCTGGGCAGACAAAGAGTAAAGTAGTACTTCCCACCAAGGAGATTTTTGTGTAGATGTTTCAAGGAGTTGAACACCAAACTAAAGATTGTCCCAAGCACAGGAAAAGAGACCATTCTTTGCCTCCAACCTGTTCTGCCATTCACATGGACCACAGCTGACTTGTATCTCAAATCTTCTTGTTTGGCTTGATCGAGGGGTGAAGGGCGTGTACTGTGCAATAGTGTTCGATGTTCTATGATTGCACGAAGCCTAATACTTTTTCCAATCTACCAATCATAGTACTGGCATGCGTTAGTTGACACTGAGTTTCAGCTGAGCTTTGATGAATAAATTTTAGTTTTCCACTGGCCTTAATTAGGGGGAAGAAAAAAAATCTATCCTCAATTCAGACCTAATTGGCCAAGCTGAGAACTTAAGGCTATGTTGCTCTTTGATTTTAACTACTATTTTTTTCCAATTTCCAAGGGAGATCAGATCCCACCAAGGATTATTTCTTCAGAAAGAGAAATGTCTAAAAATGCAATACTTTCCATCAAAGCTGGTAAATGTCTAGAATTCTTTACCTTAAAGGGTTGTGGAGACTGGATCACTGGAGGTATTTATAAAAGAAGGTTAATTTTTTTTTGAAAGATCAGGTAACTGAGGGCAATGGAGGACTGATGTAGAGGAGGAAGAGATGTCTTGTCATGAAGTTTAATGGCAAGGTAGGTTTGAGGATTCAAGTAGCCTACTCTGGATATTTTCTTTAGGTTCTGATGGAGATTTTTTTTGCTGATGAAAGTATTTTAGCAGAGGGAACGATGAAAGGAAATTGTGTAATTAAGAAGTAGGGGAAGTGTCTTGGCGGAGCAGATTGGAAACTGTTAAAAGACTGAGAAGGAATTGACAAAATCTAAGCTTTGGTGGTAGTAAGGGACTCAAAAATGCATGGGCAATTGAAGCAAACTGTAATTGCTCTACTGAAGGGCAAAGGTAGGCAGGGGGTGGCTGCATAAATATTCCAAGAGGATCGTACGACAGTAAAGCACCTTACTGAAACCAGGTGAAGCAAGGATTTGAGGGCATGATGAGAGATGGTCAGTGGGTTCAGAGATGAAGTTCCTTATATAGGACAGGATGTCAGGAGCTGAATTTTGTAAAAAAAATTATAGTTTACTTGGGGTCGGTGGTTTGAAGTGCAAATCCAGTGATGTCAAATCCTATGAGAAGAGTTTCTTGGGTGTGATTTTTAGACATACTGCAAAGCAGCAGGCCATTCCGGGCCACAAGACCACGCTGTCCAGATGCACCAAATTACCTACTAAGCCCCATGTATTTTTGAAGATGAGAGGAAACCTATGCAGACACAGGGAGAACATACAAACTCCTTATGGATAATGTTGGATTTAAGGCCGGGTTACTGGCACCATAATAAGGTTGCGCTAATCATGTTGCAAAATCCTTTGACTTTTATCTACCTTAAGGCTGACAAAGAGTCGCTTCTTTGTTCCGCGCTCCTCGCAGAAACCTACAGTATCTGGGGGTCCTAGGTGATCTTCCCTCCATGCAATGACCAGGCCTGTGCCTGATTAGCTTCCGAAAATCAGACAATCTCCTGCATATTCAGGCTATTAAGCATGAAAATCTGAAATCTGCAACTCTTTTTGAAGGGTGGAGGGCTTGTCTAGCCAGAGGACTGCATTTACAAGCAGTGTCATAGATGAAGATTTGGGTGAAAACTGACTCCTCGATTTTCACAAAAGCAAAATGACCTCAGCTTCGGCAGGAGCCAGAGAATAATCACGTCAACCCAATGGAAAGCAGCAAAGGAGCAATGTGATAACGCACTAGGTCTGAGATGCTACACCACAGCAATGGGGCCCTGCAGCTGAAGGGCACCAGTGCACAAGCTCAGTGAGAGTGACAAGAGTTGAGGAATCAGAAGGTGCTGAGTTAATGGTCAACACAGCTGCAAAGTTTAGTAAACAGGCTGCAGCCAGGAAACAGCTGACGGACTGTTGGAAATACATTGGCTTTGAAATGGAAAATAGCGCAGACTGTTTGTTTCCATAACAAAGAAGACAAGCTCAAAGGCACTTCCATTGACCTTTGGAATTAGAATTTCTGGGTACTTTCCATACCCGTAAGTATTTTCTTTCTCTCATTTATTTAAGGTGGCTCTGAAATAAAAGATATCCATTTGGCACTTCAGTTGGTTTCCCACAAAATGTTTACTGTTGAGGACTAAAAGAGAGGGAAAGAGTTTGCCTCTGATCAACAGCACAAAGTAGGTATGACAATTTTAGTTGCTACACATACCCTTGCTGATTCATCTGTGTTGATTTCATTAAAAGCTGAGGACAACGTAACAGTGTAGATTGAGTATTGGTGAAGAGAAAGATGACAAAAAGTAGGAAGGATTGAGCCCGACCTGGATTATCAGGCTGAGCTCAGTTGGTGATTGGTTCCAACTAGTCACCATCTCCATCAATGGCTTGGCTTTGGGGGAGTGGGGTTTAAATATTTATCTGCCTCCTTTGTGGAAATTTAATAACCTTTGGAAAATCCAGAAGCACTAAATTAATTTGTTCTCCTCTCTCCCCCAAAATACATTGTTTATTGGTCTCCCATGATAAATGCTGACTCTCTCGGTTGTATTACCAATTTCTTAATGTCTACATATCTCAACCTTTATCGTAGATTCTATTGTTTCCTCAATTGGCACTATAGGCGTTGTCTATTCCTATACTTGGTCCATGACTTTACTCGGTATCAACAACCCAATAAATCTCCATGTTTCCTGCTGGTCCTCTCTTGCTTTCGAGTTCCCCATGAGAAATTTCTTGGACTTCCTTTCTAAAACAGTGGTTCTTCACCTCTTCCACTCATTGACCACCTTGTGTATTCATTTATTTACTGTGGATCTCAAGCGGGGTGTAGGGGGTGGTGAGTACTTTCCATCAACACTTTCCCTGACCATTGGGATTTTGATTTAAATTCTAAATTTAGAAATACAGCACAGGGGCAGACCATTCTGGCCAACAGGCCCATGCACACATGTGACCAATTAACATACTAACCCCATACATTTTTGTTTGATTTGTGAACAAAATGGAGAATTTAAAATTGTTTTCTTGTCGTCATCAAATTTGCCACCTTGTTTTATGGGTTACTTGTTTATTACAACAATAATGCTTGTAATCATTGCAGATGGCCTGTAGTGTTGAATGAACAAAGAGAAACTGGAGGGATTTAGTGAATCAGGCAACACCCAGGATAGAAATGGTCAGTCAGTCATGAATGGGTCAAAACTATTCTTGAGACTCTGTGAGCATTTCTGGATTAAAGGGACTCAAAACATTGACTGTCAATTTCCCTCATGCATGCTGCCTAATCCATTGAGTTAGTCCAGCTTCTCTTTCTACACAGGTTGGGAATACTTCAGATTTAGATTTCTCGATCTTCAAGTTTGCTGCCTTTTCTCCCTGACTTCCTGAAAGTGCCGAATTCTGTCCCTGTCTCCTGAAGAAAAATATGGTCAAGGCTATTTTCCACAGGAAATTTTGGGCAAGGATAGCCATTCACTTTACCTCTCTGCACATCTGCAATTGTTAACAGGGTCACTCCAGAGTTTTTTCTTCCAACATTCTGCAGGGATTCCACTTGATATGTCCTTCACCCTCTAACTGAAGAATTTAATAATATCCATCTCTAAATTGCTCACAATGGTAAACAGAACCTCACCAATGTCTTGTATAACTTCAGCAAAACATCCCAGCTCCTGTACTTAAACACTTTGATTTATGAAGGCCACTGAATCAATAGCTCTCTTTGCAACCTTATCTACCTGTGACACCATTTTGAAGGAATTATGTGTCAATATTCTCAATCCCAAAGTGCAACACTTCACACTTGTCTGCACTAAATTCCATCTGCCAGTTTGCAGTGGAGTTTTCCCCTCCAGCTGACCCAGACCTCGCTGCAAGCTTTGAAAGCCTTCCTCGCCTCCAGTCTTGGTGACATCTGCAAATTTGCTGATCCAATTTACTGCATTATCATTCAAATAGCAAATACATGAGCACCGATACATGAGGTACAGCACAGGTCATAAGCCTCCAGTCAGAGAGACAATCCTCTGCTCCCACTTTCTGGCTGATCTGATCCAATTTATCGCATGAATTGTTTTATTCTCACATGTTCAGTAATACTTTGTTTTGCATACTATCCAGGCAAGTCAACCCATGCTGGCAGTGCAGAACAAAAGTGCAGAATATTGTGTTATGAAAAAAGTTCCGTTAAAACTCTGTCGAGGCAGCAAAGCTTTATTAATGAGATGTCCATTCAATAATCTGAAAAAGAGAAATTTGAATCCGATGGTGCATGTTTTTTTTTTAACCCACATATGTTCAGTGCAACACTAGTGGGGAGAAGTGGGGTGGGATGGGTTTTTTAATCTCATCCAGCTCTGTTTCCAAGCCTCCCAGTTCTTCCCCATCAATGATCTCTAGTATGTAGATTCCATTCATCTCTTCATCCAATGGGTTTCCCTTCGTGTCCTAAGTTCCACCATATTCTCTGTGCATCCATCTTCTTGCTTTTTCCCTTTCCTTTTCCCAGCTCCAGGTTTCTCTTCCCCTGATGTGCTGTGGCTGGCAACTTCATCCTCCAGTGGATCAACCAGTGTTGCTTCATATTCCTGAGCTCCAGCCAACTGCAGATTCCTGATGCTCTGTGGAAGTCTCCTCGAAATACAACATGTCTTCCAGCTCCTGTGTCTCTGCCTGGAACCCTCACCTCAACTCTCTATGCTCACTTCAAATTCCTCATACTCTGCCAGTCCGCATTACTCCTCTTCCCCTGGCTGCCCACATGTTTTCCTCCCTCGCCTACCACCCTTCCCAGTATTGCTCCCTACTCTCCCACCCCTTGTCCCTGTTTCCTGTAAGGATCCCATTCCTTTCTCCCATCTTCTCTGCCTCTCTGTATCTGCTCACAGGATGAGGCCTTCCATTCCAGTACATCTAAAAAGATCTGCCATTTCAAGTAAAATGGCTTCCCCACTAATGTGGTCAATAGAGCCACCTCCTGCATTTCCTCTATTTCCACTCTACAAGTAAGTCCCCTCAACCCTTCCTCTACTATATTGGGGCTGCCTCATGCACCCATGAAGAGCTTGTCAACTTCATTCACTTTGCTTCCAATTTCCACATCAATCTCAAATTCACCTGAACCATCTCTGGTGACACTCTCCCTTTTCTTGACCTCTCTCTGCCTCCATCTTGGGAGACAACCTTTCCACCACTAACTCCCACAAGAACTTCGACTACAATTCTTCATACCCAGTCTCCTCTAAGGATTCTATTCCTTTCTCTTAATTTTTCTATCTCTGCTATGTCTGTTTCCAAGATGAAGTCTTCCAGTCCAGATTACCTGGAATCACCTCCTTCCCCTCCACTACAGCTCAGCCCTTAACTGCATCTCCTCCATTTCCCACTCATCTGTCCTGGCCTCATCTGCCCCCGGACGTAACAAACATAGGAGTCTCCTTGTTATCACCTACCACCCTAAAAGCTTCCTCATCGAACATGTTATCCTCTGTACTTTCAGCCACCTACAACATGATTCCACCACCAGACACATTTTCCCCTCTCCTCCTAACTCTGCCTTCTGCAGGGACTGCTCTCTCCATGACTCCCTCATTCCTTCCCATCAATCGCCCCTGATATCTTTCCATGTGGCCACAGGAATTGCTACACTTGCACCCACATCTCCTCCCTCACCACCTTTGAAGGACCCAAACAGTCGTTTCAGGTGAAGCAACACTACACTTGGGTATCTGCGGGAGTCATCTACTGAATCCGGCACTCCCGTTGTGGTCTTCTCTACATTGGAGAGACTGAGAGATCACTTTGCTGAGCATGTTCGCTCTGTCTGCATTAGTGACAGGGATCTCCCACTTCAATTCCACATCCCACTCCCATTCTGACATGACTTCATCTACTGTCCAACAAGACCAATGGCAAATTGGAAGAGCAACATTTAATTTTCTGTCTGGCACTCTTCAACCAGTTGGCATTAACATCTTCACCAGTTTCTTCCAGCCTCCATTCTCCCTCCCTTCCCTTTTCCTTTGTCTTCTTTTCTCCACACCCTTCCCTCTCCATTCACAGAGCCATCCCTTCTCCCCTCTGCTTGCTGGTGTGCCCTCCCTTCCTTAACCTGTCTTTGGGACTGTGCTCCTCCCCCTGCCCCTCATCCACCATTTTTTTCCAGGCACCTGGCTACATTTTTTTCATACCTTGATGAAAGCCCAAAACATTATGTATCTTTATCTATGCTGTATAAAGTATATGGTTTGACCTGCTGAGTTTCGATAGGGTTTCTCTTGTCCCCACTGTTCACTCGATCAGCCTTCTGTATTCAACGTGCCATCCTTGTAATTTCTGCCAGTTATGACTATATCCCAACACCAGGCACATCCACCCTTCACCACCCCTTTGCACCTTCTGAAGGGACTGCACTCTCTGTGATTCCCTTGTCTGTTCATGCCTTCCCACCCACCTCATTGAAACCCCCAAGTACATTACCCTGCAGCCACAAAAAGAGTAGCACTTCATCTTTACATATCCTCCCTCACCACCATCCAAGTTCCCCTACAGCCCTCTAGGCAAGGCAAAGATTCACGTCATCCCTCCTAACCTCATCGACTGCACTCGGAGCTCCCAGCATGTCTTCCTCTAACTTGGTGAGACCAAGCACAGACTTGCGGTGTCTTTCACAGTGCATCTGCTCTCTGTTTGCAATGGTCAACCTGAATCAAGGTTATTGCCATTTCAACTCAAAAATCAGAAGTAGAATCAAGTTTATTGTCATGAACATGTGTCACAAAATTTGATCTTTTTGGCAGCAGTACTGTGTATTACAGGTGGAAAATCACAATAAATTATGATTTTGTAAGCAAAATATATTTAAAAAAAATATTTAGTGCTAAAAAAGAAAAAAATTGATGTGTTTATAGGTTCATTGTCCATTCAGAAATCTGATGGCGGAGAGGAAGAGGCTGTTTTTGTAATGTTGGGTGTCCATTTTCAGACTCCTGTACCTCCTTCCTGATGTTAGTAGTGAGAAGAGGACATGGTCTGAGGTGGGGGGGGTGGGTGGGTGAGGGTCCTTGATGATTGCAGTGCTTTCATGAGACCCCACCACTTAATGATGTCCTTAATGGAGTGATGCCCATGAAAGCGATGGTCGAATTTCAACCTCTGTAGTCTTTTCCTGTCTTGTATATTGAACCTCAATATCAGACAATGATACATCTGGTCAGCATGTTCTCCATTGTGCACCTGTAGAAATTTGCTAGAGACATTGGTGACTTACGAAATCTCCTCAAACTCCTTACAAAACATAGCCATTGGCGAGTCTTCTGCATGATTCCATTGATATGATTGCCCCAAGTTACATCATCAGAGATCTTGACACCAGGCATTTGAAGTTCTTTACCCTCTCCACTGCTGACCCACTTGATGAAGACTGGTTTATGTTCTCCTCATTTCCCCATCCTGAAGTCCACAGTCATTTCCTTAGTTTTGCTAATGCTGAGTGCAAGGTTGCTGTTGTGACTCCACCCAACTAGTTACCTCACTTTTACATCCTTTCAGATTACCATCTGTGATTCTGCCAACAACCATGGTGACTTTAGCACATTTGCAGATGGCATTTGAATTGTGCTTAGTCACACAGTCATGGGTGTAGAGAGATTAGAGCAGTAGGCAAACCATGCATCCTTGAGGTGTGCCCGAGATGCTGTTGCCGATCCCCTTCCCATTCCCACACTGACCTAGCTTTCCTGGTCATTTTCCACTGCCAGAGTGAGGCTCAACATAAACAAGAGGAGCAGCACCTCATATTCCCCCTGGTCAGTCTACACCCCAATGGAATGAACATTGAATGTTCCAATTTCCGGTCATTAGCCTCTTGCTTCCTCCATACAGTTCTGCTCCTCTATTTTTCACTGCTGCTACCCCTCTCCTGTTTTTGTCCCCAGCCCCTCCCATTCTCATCACCTTTTCTCTTTGGTGCCATTCCCTTCCTCCCCATTTCCCCACTAGAATTTTCAGTGCACTTTTCCCCTCCCAACTGGTTTCAGCTGATCTCTCTTAATACCACTATTGTCAGCTTCTCTTTGGGTCAGATTCCAATGCTGTCAGCCTTTGTTTCTCATCACCACTCCACGCTGTATGGCTCGCCTTCACCTGACTGAATGCACCATGTGGCCGAAAGTTACTCGGAGATCTGGTGATGAATTTGAGATAAATGAGTCCTTTTTTTATACCACCAAACATAGCATACTTCTCTGTGACACTGGAGGAGATTTTGGTCCATTGAGAATGTGCCTTCTGATATTCCCCTTCTAATTTTCCCTGTAATTTGTTCTTCTTACATAAATTCTCCACCCTGGGAATTTTGCCTCTTTTCTAAACACTTGGGATTATGAAGTTTTCCTTTAACCGAACGATCGGTCTCTTTGAGATACGAGAGGAAACCGGAATCCCTGGAAGAAACCCTTGTGTTCAGAGCGGGAGTGTATAAACACCACACAAACAGCACCAGGAATCAGTGTGAACCCAAATCCCTGAAGCTGTGGTGCAGCATTCCTGTTGGTGGTGCCCCATCTCTGCTGAATTCAAGGATTGCTCAGTTCTATGTCCTTTGTTTTCTACCTGTGACCTTCTTGGACTTGCTCTTTCTTGTCACGAATAGAGAATTCTTTCCAAATGATTGCAGTATTATTAGAACATGGTTTTCCAATGTTTTATATAAACATGTATCAGTAAGCATGAACATTGGCATAAATGATGTAGGCAAGGTGATTCAATCACATTGACAGGAACTTTTTAAAGATGTGGAAATCTAGTCCACACCAACCTTCTAGAATACAGCACTGTGATATCTTGTAGGATATTTGCTCATAGAATCCTATGATAATTTATCCACTTTTCCTGATTCCTGTAATGCAGTAAGATTGCTGAATAGATTTTTCAAATGGCTAAACTAGTTGAAAGCCTTCCATGCTTTATTTTTGACAGGCATGGCTCAGGGATGGAATATTTATACTTACTGAACTTACCAAAGTGCATTTGCACCTGGCCTTCCAGATCAATGTTGTCATAAAATTATCACACCTTTCCTTTCAAGTTACTTCTTATGCAAGAGCAAAGTTTATTTTATTTTCTCTCTCGCATTAAAGAGCATGGAAACAGACATTTTGGTTGACAAATCCATGCCTATTATATTGTCTACCTAACCTAGTTGTATTTAGTGTGTTTGGCCCATATCTCACCAAACCTTTCCCGTGCATGTACCTGCCAGGATGCACTTCAGACATTGCAATTCGACCACTTCTGCTGGCAGCTTGTTCTTCGTACCCACTGTGCTCTGGGTGGTGAAAGGTACCCCTCAGGTACCTTTGATTTGCATTTCAAATAAAAGTTGCCCCTTACAACTTTGCTTAGCTCAAGCCACTCCACCAAAAAGTATCCAATAATGAACTCAATCACCATGCTCAGAACAGTCATCCGATGACTCTCTTTCAAATGATGTTAGACTAAGCTCTTATCTGCTCTCTCAGTTGCCATGATACATGACTGGAGAAGAACCAGTGTACTGACCAGCATTTAATAGTCAATAAAACCAATGAAACCAAATACCTATTTGTGATCACACAAATATTTGCTGTCTGAATCAAGTTAAAGTACTTAAATAAATATGGAAATATTTTTTAGCAGTCAGCATTGATACTTGCCCTGAAATGTTAACCATGTTTCTCCGTGGATGTTGCCTCTTGAGTGTTTTCAATATTTTATCTTTTTATTTCAGATTTTTTTTTTGCTTGTTATTTAAAGTAGAGTAAAACTCCTGGTGTCCGGCCCCTACAGAGATTGGTAGATGCTGGATAAGTGATTTTTCCAGTTGCTTCAGCCTTATTCTCAAATGACCAACTAATGCACCAGCATTAAGAATAAACAGTTTAAGGGACAAAAGATGTGCAAATGTAAAGCAATTTGAGAGAGAAAAAAACAGTATTTTATTCCTTGATTACCGATATATCTTTGGCTTGGCTTCGCGGACGAAGATTTATGGAGGGGGTAAAAAGTCCACGTCAGCTGCAGGCTCGTTTGTGGCTGACAAGTCCGATGCGGGACAGGCAGACACGATTGCAGCGGTTGCAGGGGAAAATTGGTTGGTTGGGGTTGGGTGTTGGGTTTTTCCTCCTTTGTCTTTTGTCAGTGAGGTGGGCTCTGCGGTCTTCTTCAAAGGAGGTTGCTGCCCGCCAAACTGTGAGGCGCCAAGATGCACGGTTTGAGGCGTTATCAGCCCACTGGCGGTGGTCAATGTGGCAGGCACCAAGAGATTTCTTTAGGCAGTCCTTGTACCTTTTCTTTGGTGCACCTCTGTCATGGTGGCCAGTGGAGAGCTCGCCATATAACACGATCTTGGGAAGGCGATGGTCCTCCATTCTGGAGACGTGACCCATCCAGCGCAGCTGGATCTTCAGCAGCGTGGACTCGATGCTGTCGACCTCTGCCATCTCGAGTACTTCGACGTTAGGGATGTAAGCGCTCCAATGGATGTTGAGGATGGAGCGGAGACAACGCTGGTGGAAGCGTTCACTTTAATCAGGTAATCCCCATAACTTAGAAAATGTAAATTTAAATTCTAATTCCAGTTGCTGGTACAGTAACAGCATCACACTTAATTCCCCCACCCCCCAATGTTTATAGATAAAACCTGACAAATATACTAAAAAAGACTGACTAAGCATAAAAAAGGAGACACTTTAAGAGAGTCACCCCAAGAGTGAGCCATTTTATTCAAACACAACTTTATTTAAACAGTTGCTCTGAGCAAAGCATGAACAAGGCCCTTCGTTGGCTGAACACTTGGTCCCATCTTAACCAAAGGTTTATGTGTTACTTCAGAGAATATTTACTTTTACAATTTTAAACTTTTATTTGAATTTTTATTTGCTCTTATTTATTTAAATTTTTATGATTTATTTATTTTCCTCAGGCTTTTTTTGCCGGTTGCTTGATTTAGCCAATTGCCTGAGGTCTGGATAACAGGGGCTTTACTTACTTTCTTGCCTTAAAGTGTTTTGTGACCTCTAGGAAGCATGTTGGTTGTTATATACACAGAAACTTTTCTGTTTTCAAATTCAATCCCTTTTATCTGTTTTAAGCTAGCATTGAATATTCATCCATCTTCTATGGTCCTATTCAAAGAAGTAATGAGCTGACCTCTTGCCTCAATATTCAAAACAATGTTCTTTCTCTAAATTGCAAAAGTAACACCATGCATTTAAAAAACAGAGAAATATTTCACAAGCGTATGTTTGAACAAAATTCAATATTAATGGATATTAGGGCAAATTACCAGGATCCTGTCAAAGGACATCAAGTATTATGGAACATCTTGAAAGCAGGAAGCGTGTTTGAGGAGATGCGGAAAAGGGATTACTGATGTTGGGACTTGCCAGTTGAAAACACAGCTGACAGTGTTTCAGTGAATACAATCAGGGTTGTGCAAGAGATTGAATTTGAAAATATCTCAGGCTGAAGAACAACTAGAGATATTGGAAGGGGAGAGAGAGGAGGAATTGGGGCCACTGGAGTCATTTTAAAGCATGGATTTAAATTTGAGTGCTGTTTCATGGCCCGACTTGGAGCGATTGTTCTTGCTTTGATTCCTCTAACCTGTGTTAGATTGTCCCTTCCTTCCCCTCCCATCTGAAATGGTGTCTTCAGAAACCTAGTCCTACCCTGCAGAAATCCCTCACTAAAACCCTTCACCTTTCTGCCTTTCTATACACTTTCAAGAGGCTGCTTGTAATCCATCCATTTAAGCTTATTTGTCATGAAATACCTAGTACAGAGAAATGTTCTTCTGTGAGCAGTGAACAGGTTAACATTTATACCACCATGTAGAGAGCACATTACAATGATTGATTAGCACCAAAAAAGGGTTCATTCAGGAGCCTGATGACTGCAAAGAAGAAATGGTCTCTAAGCCTGTTGGTGCATGCAGTCACATTGGTGGGTGGAGGGAGAAGAGAGTGGGCCAAGGGTGTGATGGGTCTTTCAGACACCTCCCTCCTTGACCAAGATTTTGACAAAGCATCTTATTTCTGCCTATTGTTGGCTTGCAATGTTTTTGTGGATCCTACTTGTAATTTTGTTCACCAGAAAATCATTAATTTTTCATTGTGCTGCACTTGCCCTGAGAGTGGACCAGATAATGAAGGGGCACCTTTCTTTCCATCTAACTCATCTTGTCCCTGCCCTCTGAGTACTTGTGTGACGGGGAGCTTTACTCTGCATACTTTACTCCCAAGTCCAGGTGAAGATTCTAAGGCTAATGGAGAACAAACTCTGCCATAGTGGAGACTTGAAGTGTTTGAATACATAGTTGGAATGTTCTGTGCTCGCTTTGGAGTTTTTGTTTAGTGACTCCGGGATTCCCTAAATTGACACATGTGCTGGAGTGGTGGTCCGGTGGCACTGCACCCCTGAAAACTTCAACTTGATCTTGAACATTATCTGTAAAACACGATAGCCTGAAGGCACCGTTGTTGAAGTAAAAACACAATGCTAGAGAAATTCAGCAAGGTTCTTGACCATGTTCAGATCTGGGGTTTGGATCGCCAATGCTTTGGACTGGCTCTACGTGGCTGCGGGGGTTGCGGAAGCATTGGGGAAGATCTACAGGCGCTCAGTAACTCTGTGGGGGGGGGGGTCCTCTCTTTTGCTTCTCTCTCTCTCTGACTGACTGTAAGTCTGACTGCAAGAGCTGCTTAGGCAATTCCTGCTGGTGGCGAATCTGTCTGCCTTGCTGCAGACAAAAAGAAATTTCATGTAATACAACACTGTTTTATTACTATGACAATAAATTGAATCTTAAATCTTGAATCCTACTACCGACTGCTCATACACGAGGATGCTGTATTTTGTAAGGAGATTTTGCAAGTGTCAAAATGGTCCATTCAGCCCTGGTCTGTTATTCAATAGAATTATTGTTGACCCTTTATTTTTGTGCCCTCTTCCCACATTTCTTGATTTAATGTGCATTAAAAAAATTCTTCCCTAAATATATTTACTGACTATTTTCTGCATTGGAAATTCCTTTTCATGATTAAAGCATTTTTCTGTCCTCCTGGAAATCTTTTTATGTAATGGAGCTTGAAACCAAGACTTTTGTCAGTCTATCGGACCAGGCTGAGCATAATTCAAGTTATAGAGTTTTACGGCCTGGAAAAATGCCTTTCAGCTCAATGAGATGCTGACCAAGATGCTTCGCTGAGCTGGTCCCACTAGCCTGCATCTGACCCATATCCGCTGAAGGGTTCCTGACCATGACAGAGGTTTGGATCTGGAGTTTGGGTTGCCAATGGATTGGACTGGTCCCTGTGTTAATGTGGGAGTTGTGGAAGCATTGGAGATGGATCTATGGATACTCATGGACTCAAGGGGGTGGGGGTGGGGAGCGGGTCTTCTTTGGCTTTTCTCTCTCTAACTGTGAATCTGACTGTAAGGGGCACTTAGGCAATTCTGGCTGGTGGCAAATCTGTCTGCCCTGGAGCAGGAAAAATAAATTTCATGTAATATGACACTGTTTTATTACCATGATAATAAAATGAATTTTGAATCTTAAACTGTCTAAGCCAGTAGTTTTCAACCTTTTTCTTTCCTCTCACAGAGCCATTGGTGCTCTGTGATTAGTAAGGGATTACTTAAGATGGGAAGGGAAGGTTGAGAATCATTGCTCTAGACCCAATTGTTACTGAAATATTTTGCTTGTGAAAAATTGTCATTGGCCCATTTCCTTTGGAGTTTTGAAACAGTGCACCTAATGAGTCAATGAGGAACGATTAAAACAGTGGGTTTCAAACTTTTTCTTTCCACCTTAAGCCATCCCTTACTAATCACAGAGCACCTCTGGCATAGGGATTTATTACAATGGTATGTGAGTGGAAAGAAAAAAGTTTGAAAACCACTGATCTCAACCATTCCTATGCTTGAAGAGTTAATGCTGTTGTTGTTGTTCTGGGACATTGGTTGATTTATACCAAAAGATTACAGATGGACTTTATTCCATTTCCAGTCTCTACTGTTCTTGATTGATGGCAGTGCAGAGGCAGATTTTCTTTTGTTGCCACACATTCCCTGGAAATGTTTAATGAGACAGTAGATGGAGCTTTACACCACATGAAACCATGTTATACCAGATTTTTTAATGCTCGACAGAGCAGCAGAGAGAGAGTGTTGTACACTGTAACTACACTGTTCCGTCTGTCCACTGTAACTGCACAGTTCAAAGGGGATTTGTAATAGTATGAGCTAAACTTGATTGATATGGCTGGGCAGAAGAAGATTTGTTCTTTTCATCTGACCTGCAAAGGTGGTGTCGATGCTGGCATTTGAAACAAAAATCCTGCTCTGCTGTATTAGAATCTCCTACCTTGTTTAATCTAACAAGATGTATAATTGATGTATTAATAAATAAATTCTGCACAACTTTTAATCTTCCACTGCACCAATTGCTGTGTTTTATAGCAATGATTCCTTTATTTATTTATCCATTTACTTATTGTGACCCCGAACAAAGCAAAATATTGGATTCACGGGATGCTGCCTTTCTGAATTTCTAAGGTGACGCCTATGGCTGTCAATTCGGTTTTTTTTTTGTTCTTTTGGGACTGACAAATGGTGTTGTCAGTTCTGCATTGAGATAAGTTGGGTGAAAGCTTCATTTTGTCTGTCAGGAAGTCAAGGAGACTTAATGCATTATCAGTGGCCATTTTTACATTCATTCCTACCAAATATTTCTGTTCAATCTCGTCCAGTTCCAAACATGCCTGCCTCACTCTGCCAAGATCTTGTTTACACTGTGATCATGATTATGAGTTAACCATCCCCCACCCCTCATGCTCCTGCACACCATTTAGGATCATGTTTCTTGCCATGTCTCCTTGCTTGGGATCATTGAATGTTCTCCCCGTATCCCTAATGCATTGACTTCACCATTGTTATCCTAGCATTCTGTAATCTTACCTATGGCCTTTCCATCTCTGTTACCATCCAAGAGCTCTATTTTCTCCAGCTCTGGCTGTGTGTGCATCCACAAATGGCAGCTGTGTCTTCAACATCCAGAACTTTTCACCTCTCCACTTCTTTCCCTATTAGACAACAATCGGCTTTCATTTTTGACTCCAAAGCATTAATTTGGAATATGATAGCATCCTCTCTCCTTGCTTCGATTAACTCGGACTCAAAAACATTCGAGTAGCTTAGTACCGTGGATGAGATAAAGTGCTAGATTGGGATTCCACCCCACTATCACAAAACCTTCACCACCAACATATAATGGTTGAAGTGTCGATTGTCCACATCTGCCATTACCTGCCGCGACAGCATGTCTCAAAACAATGTTTGCCATCAAGAAAGTCAAGGACAGCAGATGTGAGAAATCACCTCCAGCTCTTGTTCCCATCCCATTCATTCAGCCATCTGACAAAGAAATACATTGCGGTGCTTACATTGCCGCTTGATCCATATCCCTGCTCAAGAGTATCGAGCCAGGACCTTTTTAATGGTTCAAGAAGAAGGGTTACCACCATTCTTGAGGATGTGCAATAACTATTCATCTTGCCAGCAAAACCTAGATGCCACAAAATGAATAATATATAAGAGATATACTGACCTACCATGAACAGATTTCAAATAAAATTCAAATAGCAAATTGTTTGGCCTGCTGGAGACTGAAGTCAGGATGATGCATACACACTATGAAAAACTACTGCACAGGTAAATGTTTGTTTTGAGGACAGGGATGGAGGTTACTGCTCAGTGCCAGATCAGAGCTCAGAGCAGCCAGGTGTAAGACATCTGCCCAAACCAGCCTCCGACAGCGAGCCCAGCGCACGAGCTGTGCCACCAGCTGAGAACCAGTCGCAGCCACACCGGACAGACTGGGAACCCCACCTCGAGAGTTTGCTTGGCAAGCTGACAAGGAGGTTCCATTAGAGTGTGAGCTCTTGACTTCACATCAATCACCCGGCAGCTTTCAGGTTTCCTAGGTTGTTCTCCGTGTTCTCAGTTTGAATTGCTTCTCTTCCTCCATCATGAAACCTGCATTCAATTCAGCAGTGCACGTACAGCACAGCAACACATCCTTACTGCCCATGAGGCTGTGCTGCTCAAATACTCCCAATTAACCAACAACCCCCACACCCCCCGCCATATGTTTTGCAGGGTGGGACAAAATCGGAGTGCCCAGAAGAAACCCACACAGACAAAGGGAGAATGGGCAAACACCTTACAGCTGAATTTGAACCCGGGTCTCTGGTGCTGTAATAGCGTTGCGCTAACTGTTATGTTAATCGTGCTGCCCATTCATCAAGAGCTTCCGTCATCAGAATGAATAGTAAAATTGTTGACCTTCTCTTCATTCTGATAGGAATGTTTCAATAGGAGAAATAATAATCTAGAACAGTGGTTTTCAAACTGCCCCCCTAAACTCACATTCAACCTTAAGTAATCTTTATGTCATCACTGCTCTGTGATTAGTAAGGGACTGCTTAACATGGTATGTGAGTGGGAAGGGAAGATTGAGAACCACTGCTCTAGACCCAATTGTTACTGAAATATTTTGCTTGAGAAAAATTGTCATTGGCCCATTTCCTTGGAAGTTATGAAACCATGAACATAACGAGTCAATTAGGTACGACTAAAACAGTGGTTTTCAAACATTTTCTTTTCACTCACATACCACCTTAAATGATCCCTTACTAATCACAGAGCACCTCTTGCATAAGGACTAATTAAGGTGAGTTTAGGGAGCGTTTGAAAACTACTGCTCCAAAGCAATATCTTTATGTGCATTAGTGATAAATTCATGAGCTAGAATCAGTGGTTCTCAACCTTTTTTTCCAATCACATACCACTAAGTATTCCCTATGCCATAGGTGCTCTGTGAACAGCAAAGGCACATACATCAGAATGCTCTTTATCGACTACAGGTTGACATTCAATATCATCATCCTGTTGCACCATCAATGACTCAAAAGATTGAAGTTGAGCAAAGCTGATAAGCTTTTATTAGCATTAGAATGAAGGCACATCCCTGCTAGTCGACTGTCCCAAACTGAAGAGGGGCTGAGGGATAGTCCCCTTTATTCAAGAACATGGGGGAGGGGTCACAGATGCTGTCGGACAATGGGTGTGCCCAGACGGATAAATATCTGGTTTACCACACATCCTATCGAAACTGATCAGTAAACTGCAAGTCCTAGGCCTCAACACCCCACGGTTTTATTGGATCTTGGATTTCCTCACCTCAAGACCACAATCAGTGTGGATTAAGAATATCTCCTCCACAATCTCCATCAGTACCAGAGCACCACAGGGCTGCATTATTAGCAGAGTTATCAAGTATCTATGGATTTACCTCAGGTACTCTCACAATCTCTGCAGCCGCACAAGACTCCCGTTCAGTTCAAACCTTTGGCAACCTGAGCCCAGATCCAAACCTCCAACACCGTGAGGAACTCCAGAGCCTACAGTCCGATGAGAGTCACTCGGTATCCCCTCGAATCCTGGTTCACAATAGAGCCTGGTGTGAGTCCCTTGACCTCCAGTCACCAGCAGCCTGCAGTATGTGAGGCTTCCTTGCCCGAAAGTCATTAACAGTTGCTGCCAGTATGTGTCCATCAGCCAGAGAGCCCCTCACTCATCCGCCACCTGGGCCACCTTAGAATCATTGCCGCCTCTTCTCCTTATCAATCAGGGTGTTCTCCCTGTTACTTATTCCCTGCACCAGTCCACTGCTCCCCCGGAGACTGTAATCCCTAGCAGCTGCTGTTGAGCAGAGATGCTGCTATCTTGGGCACGGAGGCACCGCTAGCTCCTTTAACAGGCTATTGGTAAAGCCTACAGGGACCTGTCAGAGCTGCCTGGGCAGTAGGACCCAGTGGGGGAGCATTGTGTCTCTACTCACCACTCTCCCTGGGTCCACACCAGCAACAGCTCTGGCAGTTTCACCATTTTGGCGGGGGTTGGGGGGGGGGGTAGTTTGTTGGGAATAAGACAAAGGCAAGTTTAAGGTCAGAAGCAAGAAATTTAAGAGTGACAGGGTGTAATCCGTAACTGTAATTAGCTACCAGGTAAAACTGTAGAAGTAGACACAATTCTGACATCCAAAAGTCATCTGGACAGGGCTTAGATTAGAAGGATAGGGAGCAAATGAAGGCAAATGAAATTAGCCAAGAATGCCAACGCGGTCCACTTGGATAAGTTGGGCCGAAGGGTCTGTTCCCTGATGTATAGCTTCAGGACTCCAAGACTATGGGAAAGGATTGAGGGTGACATGAAATGGGGAAAGAAAAAAAATGGGAGAAAGAAAGTTTGACCGAGTGAGCTCAGCAAGAGGGGAAATTGGCAGAAGGGAGGGTTTGAGGAGGTGGTTTGCAACAAAGGAATATATTTGTGGAATTTTTTTGCAGACCAATACAAGTCTGGAATACCAGGTTATTTGACAGAGAGGAGCAAAGCCAAATAACTCTTCTATGGTCCAGGCAAGGCTGATTATGAGATACAAAATCATATGGGCGCAAGGTGGTGTAGCTGAGAAATATTTCCTGTGGAGTGGCCAGGATGAGGAATTAATGTATTTAATCAGAAATATAATGTCAAAGGTGGGTGTGTGGATAAAAAACTGCACCTCTTTGTGTATCTGAGTGAAAAGCAACAGGTGCATATGTATGTCAGTGAATTTAGAAACTGCTTTGACAGAGAGGGAATGGAAAGGAAGATATGGGTGGAAGGTGCCACATGGAGATTGCAAGAGATGACTTTGATGCAGTAAAAATATTGCCTGGTCTCTTTTTAGATTCAATTCACACTATTCTATCTCAATCCATGGTAAATATCCTCTTGGAGCATGAATTTCCAATCTCCAGTCAAACTTTGTGTTTAAATCGAGAATGAACGAAAGGAAGCTGGAAGGGATCAATGGGTCAGGCAGCATCCATGGATACAAATGGCCAAGTCTGCACCTCTTTGTGTTTCTCATTGATTAAATCTATATGTTTTTCGAGTGAAATGCAATAAGCACTTTACCGAATGCTGTGCATCTTTCCGGGTAATTTTTAAAATTTGTTAAAAAATATTAGACATCCAGCACAGTAAATGACCATTTCGGCCCACGAATCTATGCCGCCCAATTTACACCCATTAACCTACACCCCTGGCAAGTTTCGAAGTGAGGAGATGGTGCAAATCCAGGATAGCTCACTACTTAAGTGAACTCCGAGGAACTTGGTGCTTTACACTCTCTCCATTACCAAGCAAGTAATGCAAGTCACTGGTCCTCTTGAAGTCCACAATCAATCAATCACTTTTGTCTAGTTGATGTCAAGACTCAGGTTGTTCTTCTCAGACTATTTCACAACATTTCCTCTTGAAGTCCACAATCAATCACTTTTGTCTTGTTGATGTCAAGACTCAGGTTGTTCTTCTCAGACTATTTCACAACATTTTTCACACAATGAACCATACTGACCAAAATACACACAAACATTTCCCTCTTGAATATACACAGTGTCATTTTCTCCCCTTTTCCCCCCTCCCTTCCCTCCCTCCTTCACATCCCCTCCCCACCCACTCAACGTTCAACATATATGATACATTAAACCCATTAAACAATGTCATCACACAATGAAAATAAACAAGAAATTTGTGTCATCTACTTTTACATACTGGGTCGGTTCATTTCGTATTCTTCTCCTTCTGTCATTTTGGGTGGTGGAGGTCCGCGGTAGGACTTCTCTGTTGTGTTCCATGTACGGTTCACAAATTTGTTCGAATACGGTGATGTTATTTCTTAAGTTATATGTTATTTTTTCCAATGGAATACATTTATTCATTTCTATGCACCATTGCTGTATTCTCAGGCTATCTTCGAATTTCCAAATTGACATAATACATTTTTTTGCTACAGCTAAGGCTATCATAATAAATCTTTTTTGTGCTCCATCTAAAGTTCTTTACTTCTTATATTACTTAGAAGAAAGATCTCTGGATTTTTTTGGTATGTTGCTTTTTGTGATTTTATTTAATACCTGATTTAGATCTTCCCAAAAATGTTCCACTTTCTCACATGCTCAAATTGCATGTACTGTTGTTCCCATTTCCTTCTTACAGCGAAAACATCTATCTGATACTATTGGTTCCCATTTATTTAACTTTTGGGGTGGGAAGCAGGCTGAGTTTACTAGAAGGGAGCAATTTTGAATATGTGATTACAGACACAATGATAATTAAAAGATTTATAACAAACATGTACATCAAACTGCAAGGGAAAGAGAACGAGGAAACAAGCAGTAAACCCAAACAAAAATGAGAACAAGATCTAAACATAAAGATAAAGAATGAAACATGGGAAAAGCTATGCTCTGGAACTATGAGAAATATAATAAACACGAGGTTACCCCTGGTTCTAACTTGAAAGGAATATTTGTTCCATTTGGATGCAATGACACAGTCCACTTATCCTGCTCGACACTGTTCACTTCCTGCCCCGCCATACCCGCGAAATCACTGAGAGCAGTTTCTTCCATAAGGTGCACAGTGTCTTCTCTAATTTTGTTCAAACTGTGTTCACTTTTACTTCTGTTTAGTTTCTGTTTGGAAAAACATTGCTTTGCCTTGTGATTTTGCCCTTTGTACTTGTTATAGACTTTCCCATAATCTGGGCATTGCTTTGCCCCATGTTTAGTGCCACATCATTTACAATTGAATGTCTCTCCATCTTTTTTTTGGTCCCTGTATCTCATTTTTTGTTTGTGTGTGTCTGTGTGTCCAGACCCTTTGTCTTCATTTTCCACTGGCTGGAGGCCTGTGACTAGTGATGTGCCTCAGGGATTGGTGCCCAGGCCATTGTTGTTTGTCATCTATATCAAAGATCTGGGTGATAATCAGCAGCTAAGATTAGAGGGGTTGTGAACAGCGAAGAAGGATTTCAAAGCTTGCAGAGGGATCAGGATCAGCAGGAAAAATGGGCTGAAAATGGAAGGTGGAATTTAATGCAGACAAGTGTGAAGTGTTGCATTTTCGAAGGACCAACCGAAAAAAGACATACATGGTAAATGGTAGAACAGAAATCAGAGAATACAGATCCATAATTCCCTGAAAGTGGCATCAAAGGTGGATAGGTTTGTAGATCTTGCCATATTAGTCTTCATAAATCAAAGTATTGACTATAGGAGCTGGGATTTTATGGTAAAGTTGTATAAGATATTGATAAGGCCAAATTTGGAGTTTTGTGTGCAGTTTTGGTCACTTAACTTCAGAAAAGATATCAATATCATAGAAAGAGTACAGAGAAAATTCACTAGGGTGTTGTATGGACTTCAGACACTGAGTTACAAGGAAAGGATAAACAGGTAAGGATTTTATTCCCTGGAACATAGAAGAATGAGGGGACATTTTACAGATGTATAGAAAATTATGAGGTGAATAGATAGAGTAAATGTAGATCAGCTTTTTTCCACTGATGGTAAGTAAGATACAAACTAGAGGACATGGGTTAAGGTGAAAGGGTAAAACTTTAGGGGGACCATAAAGAGTAACTTCATCACACAGAGAGTAGAGGGGGTGTGGAATGAGCTGGCAGCTGAAGTAGTGAATGTGGACTCAATTTTAGCACGTAAGAAGAATTTGGACCATACATGGATGGGAGAGGCAAGGATTGCTATTAACTGGGTGCAGGTCAGTGGGACTAGGCAAAAAAAATGACTTGACACAGACTAGGAAGACCCAAGGTGCCTGTTTCTGTGCTGTGATGTTCTATGGGGTCAGAAGTGTGAACAGGAGTGGGCTGAGCACACAGCCCTGAGGTGCGCCAGGGCTCAGCGTGTTGGAGCTCGGCATTCTGCTACCGACCCAGACAGACATGGGCTTTCCGTACATAGTCCAGGATCCTATTACAGAGAGGGGTGTTGAGTCTCAGCCAGGACAGCTTCTCCACCAGGCTCTGGGATGGCAAATCCTTAATCCCATGTTCAGGAGCAGAGGCAGATTCCACACCACTGTTCACATTAAATGTCTTGAAGTAGAAGGAGGAGATCCCTTTAAATTCTTTGGAATAAATATCGCTAATGACCTGATCTGGGACAAGCATGTTGATGAGATGGTCAGGATTGAGTACCAATGCATTTACTTTCAGAAAAGATGAAGGAAGTTCATCTTATGAATGTTAGAGATAACATATTAGACTGTGTGCAGAAGAATCCTTCTCACTGTACTATTTCATGATAAATAATCTTCTCTCAAATGTGTCTATATTTCACTCCTCATTATTTCTGTGAAATTTTCCACCATTTCGTACCCAGAAAGAACACTTGTATGACTCTCTTTATTGTGGCATCTTCTACTGCCTTCATCTGGCTTTTACCTGATTTTGGAATTTCCTCCTTAAATCTCCGTCTTTCTTCATCTTAACATGAATTTACGATTGAATATTTTAACCAAAAGTATTGGAACTTATTCTGATATTTTATTTGGACATTACATTATTTGCCAGCATTCACTTCCATTCAATGCTTATGTCTGTATAAACTGGAAGGGCCAACTGTTCTCTTTCTCTGCAGCAGCGATTCCTTCTTTAATTAGATTCAAAGTAAAACAAATGCATATTGTAATTACATGTAACGTTGCTGAATCACTCCATATCAATGCAGTGCAAATAAACTTGGTCAGCATGGACAAGAAGGGCTGAAGAGCCTGTATGAACTCTATGATTCTATCTATGTCACACTGCCCTCATCACATCCTAGCCTTCTGTTTATTTTAGTATTATTGCCAAAACTACAAACCTTACATTCATTCACTTCTCCAGGTCATCAATATAAAGAGTAAAACATAAACTATCTTAATGTTTCATGCTAAAGATTTTCATTGGTGCTGGGAGAGAAAGAAAATAAATTTGCATTTAGCTGTAACATTAGTAGTAGGTTGACTGCTGTATTTAACAAAGACATTAGCTTGTAAGGTACAATTGTCACTTCTCTGTGGATTGTCACTTTGTCGTGTTGGAGAAGCTTGTGTGGTCCTGAAATCCCGACAGCGATACCGTCTGGAACTATGCTCCTGGCAGGGTTGCCCATGGCGGTAAGGTCGAGGGTGAGGTCCCTGACAAAGAACAATCCAACCAAGTCCTCATTGTTGGATCAAGTGGATGAAATTAATCTTAACTTAATGGGTGTGAAGGTGGACGAAGGCTGTAACAAATCCATCATCTCCAATAATCATGGTTTCTATACCACTGGAACTAGTTGGTTGATTTGTGAAGTATCGTGTGCTTCTTGGAATGTAACATTAAGTACACGTTGAACAAATACACGCACAGGCGTCTTCGCTCTGTGGACCATCGTCCTCAACTACGAGGGATACCCAGGATGACAATGATCAGTAGTGCACTTGCAACCATCAAACAGGAACAAACTTTGGCAATGCCCAGGATCCAGGTTGTTACAGCATCTTCCTTCCCCCAGCATGTTCAAAACCAAATTGTAGATGCTTCTAAGTTGAGAGCCAGTTTAGGGAGGATAGAAAGTGGATTCAGGGTTCAGCAATCTGCTGTAGCATGATTCAGAGAATAAGAGGCTTATCTCGGCCTTGGTTTGGTTGTCAATAGTCAAATTGTGCTCTGGGCTGGTAATTGGTTCCTAATTACATTGGGGAACATTGGTCTTGTTAAGGCCTGGTATGAAAAGTGGTGTTCTGTGACCTGAGATGGAGGTCTGAGGCTCGTGTTGAAGGTTTGCATGAGGCTCGTGTTGCAGGTCTGAAGTCTGTGCGGTAGTCTGACTGAGACAATACTGGGGTCAGAATGAGTCCTGTGCGGTAGTCTGACTGAGACAATACTGGGGTCAGAATGAGTCCTGTGTGGGAGGTCTGACTGAGGCCTGTGTGGGAGGTCTGACTGAGGCCTGTGTGGGAGGTCTGACTGAGGCCTGTGTGGGAGGTCTGACTGAGGCCTGTGTGGGAGGTCTGACTGAGGCCTGTGTGGGAGGTCTGACTGAGGCCTGTGTGGGAGGTCTGACTGAGGCCCAGGTTGGAGGTCTGACTGAGAGTCAAGTTGACTGTCTGGCTGAGGCCTGAGTTGGAGGTCTGATTGAGGCCCAAGTTGAAGAATTGACTGAGGCCTGTGTTGAATATGACTGTGTTGGAGGTAAGTGATTTGACTGGGGCCTGGGAGCAGAGGCAGCAGCACTCCTGAAATTTATGTCCAGCCATTGGAGTGCCTTGGGACACTATGAACTATTTCCCAAGTGTTGCAGTAAGTCTTCGAGCACGTAGCTTGGGGTAACCATCATCATTGCAAGTGTGGCTTGTGGTTGGGTGTCACTGTTTGAAGCTCCTGAGTGCAAAATTTGACCAGGATTGATGACAATCTTAGTACACTCTTCTAGAACTAACAATGCTCATTTGTATAGCACTGTGAGGAAGGGGAAGCACGGTTGGTAATAGGTTGGGCCAACGCTGTTGCAGCGCCAGTGACCAGGGTTGAAATCGCACGATGTCTGCAAGAAGTTTACACATTCTCTCCATGTCTGCATGGGTTTTACCCGGGGCACTCCAGTTTCCTCCCACCCTCCAAAGTGTACCGGGGGTTACATGTCAATTGGGTGTAATTGGTCAGGACGGGCTCGTCGGCCGGAAGGTGCAGTATTTTTTTTAATTAAAAATGTAATGGTGAAGCTACAGTATAGCAGTGTTTTTCTCCCCTGTGATTCTTGCAGACAAGTCAGACAGTCTCATCTTTAATTTTGAGGACTGGCAACCCAAATGCAAACCTCAAAGAAAATCAACCCTTAAAATCAGCTCTCGTAGAGGGGATCCTCGGAAGTCCGAGTTATTTTATTTGCCATTGCAATTACTGCTCTGCATCTTGTAAATGGACAACGTTACACAAGGTAGCCCAACTGGTTTACAGCACCTGCTGTATAAATAAATCTATCTCTGAATGTCACCACACACCTGCTCTTTTGTTGTGAGGAATTGTGGCAGAACCACAAAAGATTGCTCTTGAATTCCAGCACTCTATTATCCCGCAAAGAATGGAAGTAGCTTCTGACAAGAAAAACTAGACCCTCGACGCTCAAAGACTTATTTAAGAGTGTGGTAGATGGTACTTAAACTGCTCTCTCTTGACATGTATGGGAGATTTAAAATGAATGGGCAGATCACTTGCAGTTTAAATCTTACTGCGTTCTGTATTATATTGCCTTTTTGAGAGGAGTCGGATTCTGATCACTCTTTATTATGCTTCCTGACTGGATGACACACATTCTCCCTAGAAGGCAACCCATTGGCATCTTTTGAGTAGGCCAGATACGTCTCAAGCTTGGCAAAAGCCTGAGGTCACACAAGGTTGGTCCAATGTGAGTGGGAGAAGGCTGGGTGCATGTCAAGTCTTTGGTGCATTGGATATTGGGTGCTGCTGGAGGCATTAGGCAAATGCCTACACATTGTTAGGGTCTGAATGACATAATTGGGTTACAAACTTTTACCTGCAGCTGAGATGGCTAGAACCAGAGGTTTAAGGTGATGACCGGAAGGTTCAGAGATGATATAAGTAAATAAAAATTACCCAGAGGTTGGTTGGAGTTTGGAACAGCCTACCTAAGGGCTCCTACAACCTTTCAGAAGTATCAGCCAGCACTTGAACTCCAAGGTTTAGAAGGCTATCTTGTTGGCAACTTCCTGTCTACCTCCACAAAAGTGTGTGGACCATGTAGTGGTGAATGGGATTAGAATAATAGCCATGGAGACAGTGGGCAGAAGGACCTGCTGCTGGGCTCAATGTCTTTATGACTCCACTGCAATATTTACATGGCTCCTCCCTTCCATGTTCTGTGGAATTGGCAGCTGTGTTTCAGAAAGTGCTCTCTCTCTCTCTCTCTCCTTTGGGTCAGCCAGTCGAGGGCTGGAGACTCATTCAAAATACTCCAATAGAATTTTGTGGTTTGCCACTAAGGGAATTGAATAAAAGACCTGGAGGTTCTGCTTCAGTTGCATGTGGTATTAGAACATGGAACAGCACAGCAAAGTGACAGGCCCTCTGGTTTACCATAACTGTGGCAACTATTCCCACCTCTAATCCCCACCTGTTCTCATTACCTCACTGAATAGCTGTTAAATTTCGTTGTCGTTACTGCTTCCACTACCTTCACTGGCAGCACATTCCAGGCACTCACCACTCGCTGGATAAGAAGCTTATCTTGCACCTCCCCCTTCTGCCTTCAAACCAATACCTCTAGCATTCAAACTCTGAGTAGACTCTGACCTTCTACCCTATCTATGTCTTTAATAATTTTATAGACTTCTCTGGTGGTGTAGTGGGTGGAATAGCGGTTAACACCACGGCTTTACAGTGCCAGCAATCAGGACCAGATCGGCATTTGAATTGAATCCCACACTGTCTATAGGAGTTTTTATGATCTCCGGGGATGCTGGTTTCCTCCCACCATTCAAAATCTACCAGGGATGCAGGTTAATGGGGTGTAAATTGGGCGGCCGGACTTATGGACTGAAATGGCCTGTTATCGTGCTGTACTGTTTGCCTAAATTAAGTTGCTAGTCAGTCTCTAAAGCTCCAGGGAAAACAATCCAAGTTTGTCCAGACTCTCCTTATAACTAATACATTCCAATTCGGGCGACATCCTGGTCAAATTCTTCTTCAGCAGCTGCTCCAAAGCCTCCACATCCTTCGTGTAATGTGGCGACAGATGGCAAATGTGGCCTCACCAAAGATTTCAATGTGAGCAGCCAACTTTTATCCTCAATGCCTCAACCACGAAGGCAAGCACTCTATACAGCTTCTTTATCACTGTATCTACCGTAATTTTACACATATAACATACGCGATATAGGCTATTTTATAAACTGAGTAATCTACCGTGTGTTAACTCTGTAAGTGCACTATACCATAAGTTTTTTTACATGTTGAATATAAAATTGAAGCTATTTGAGCATTAAAATTTATTTTTAATCGCTTCAATGGAATAATCGAAAAAATGCTAAAGTTAAAAACCATGTAACATCTGAAATAACAAGTAAAATAATGACATCATTTATTTGTCTTCTTCATTTGTAAACCCTTTAAATCCTTCGAAGTCGGATTCTTGTTCACTTTCTCCATTAAAATACATTAGGACAGCCTGCAACTGTTCTTCCATTACTGTACCCGATACTGACACGTCATCGCCGTTACTGCTTTAATCATCAATGGTGGAATCGACATCATCAGTATATACTATACTGGCTTTGTTGAATCCACTAGGTATAGTTCCTGGTCTTATCTTATCCCACACTCTGGCAACTCATTTGCAAACTTCAGTATAGGCTCCTCTTTTCAAGTGTCCGGATGAGGTAAAGTCATGAGTGCTATTCTTCATCCATTCATCCCCTTCTGATTTGATGGACATCTTGAATGGTTAATTAACGGCAATGAGTGGCTACAGTTTACATGTCAGCCCACCTAGAACTACTGGAATGTGGACACCAACATAATTTATAGTCTTTTGTGTCGAATTCTCTTTGTGGGCTACCGTGGAATCAAATATGATTTCTTCGAGAAAAACAAACAGTCTGGTTATGCCCTGTAACACGTTTCCACCCACAGTTTCATAATATGCAATCTCTCTTGTTGCGGTGCACAGACTGTGGCAGTTCTTCTCACGGCAATGTCATTCTTTTAAATATGATCTTTGGCTTCAATTTAGCGCCACTTGTAGTGAATTCAAGGACTATTTTCATGTCCGGAGGTGGTTATGGCCACAATTTTTGTTCAAGAAACAGCCACAGTTCTAGTAGCAGGGATGTCAAAGCCCATTGGGACTTTGTCCATGTTAATGACGTCCACAGGTGAGCTTCTAAGTTTGTAAATTTAATTAGTGATGAAGTGGCAAAAATCAATGTTTTTTTCGTTCCCAGTCATCTGGAATTGACTGACCTACGGTTGTTCTAGATCTTACTGGCAATCCGTTTTATTTTGTAAACTTTGATATCCATGGGATCACCGCCTTGAAATCCAGGATGCCTCTTTCATGTGCCAATAGCCTCGCTTTCATCTGAACGGCGACTGTAGATACAGTCTGATTTTGTGCTCTTTGACTAAGAACCCAACCCTTCAAGTCGGACTCTATAACTGGGGCCATTTAGCTTTGGAGCACGACATGTGCGATTCCATGGATTTATCCTCTCAAGCTCATCTTTCTCTTTCCTCTGTTCGCAAACCTTGAACTGTCTTGCTGCTGCTCTGTTGCCAGTTTCTTCTACCCTCGTTACTAATTTCAGTTTGAAGTTAGCAGTGTAAGACTTGGATTTGATTTCTCGCATTGTGAAAACTACTCAGGTTGATAAAAATTGGAATTTTGGAAAAAAAAACCTCAGAGTAGAATTTTGAGATTTTTTGGATTTATCTTACTTTGTTCAGATTGTTTATTTAATGTTTAAAAAGCCTTCCCTTGTGTTGTTTGAACTCTGTTATAAGTGATTTGCTGTGGCTACTGGGCTGTTTAAAAAAAAAAGACCAGTTCTCCAAAAATATCGTTTATCCAAACTAGGCCTGGTCCCGACCATTTTGGATAATCAGAGTTGTAATGTATTTTTAAGTTCATGTATCTTCTGCCTGATGAAAGGGAGGAGAAGAAAGTGAGACTGGGGTTGGATGGGTCCTTGTTGGTAGCTTTCCCAAAACAGGGTTAATGGAGGGAAGGTTGGTCTGAACTCCAATTCAGTTGCCAGCCATTTCCATGCCTTTGTGACCTCATTCCCCCTGTTCTCCTGACTGACTGCCTCAACCCCCACAGACCTCACTGTCCCAAGCTCTTGCACAAACAAACCTGATTTTGGGGTCTGTAGTTCACCTTTAAACCTATAGCCTCACCTGGCTTACTGCTGAGAAATGGTTCTGTTCTAAATTTCTCATTTTTTTCTCCCCAAATTCCTCCACATTCTCACTCCTTTTTGCATGAGTAAACTCATTCAGCCTCCTCACTGCCCTCTAATTCATGGTATCTTGTGTCTCTGTAACATCAGCAGCAGTGGTCCTGGCTTTTGAGCCCTTAATCCCTTCCCTGAACCCAGCCAACACTCATTCTCAGACTCCTGTTTCAAGGCTTAAATCTTCTCACTGAGTAAACTATTTGCCAGATTGATTGTTGCTCATTCTGCAGACCGTTGTCACAGTTCTATTATGGATGGGGTATAAAGGACTGCACTGATATTGTGGGCTGAAGGGACTATTTCTGCATCTCATTGTTCATCACGTGCGATGTCCCCTGAGGAGGTTTGCTCATTTGGAAGCTTCATATAGGCACAATTCAGTGCAAAGGGAAGAGAAGGTTAAGGACAGGTACAGAAAACATTCCTTGCATTTAATATCAATATTTTGTTTCTGATGCTTAGAGGTTTGGATTGGCGTAGTTAATAACAATTGCAGCAGGTATTCAATCACACTGTTGGTTGTTGACAATTAACAGAGTTTGCTTTCATGTTACCACGGAACTCAAATGACCATGACAGTGTGCAACATTGCCAAAATCATGATTGCAGTAAGAACACAGAAATGCTGGAGGAACTCTGCATCTGTAGGAGGCAACGCTAAATAACCAGCATTTCAGACTTGAGCCCTCCTTCAAACAATGAGTAAAAAGCAGGAAGGCACCTGAATTGAAAGGCTGAGGAGAAGGAAGGAAAAGGCAGGGGGAGGCGTACAGACCAACAGATAAAGAATTTTAATTGGATGTCGATAGGAGGAGCAGGAGAAGGGATGGGGTTCTCTGTGAATGCAGGGCTGGGCAAAAAGGAGACAAAGGGAAGGGGGAGAGAGAAAAAGACAAGGCTAGAAGAAAGGAGACATGTATAGATGGTGGGATGGGGTGGGGATGCTAACGAAAACCAGAGCAGTCGATGTTAATGCCATCCAGTTGGAGAGTGTCCAGTTGGAATATGTGGTGTTCCTCCAATTTTTGGGTGGCCTCTGACTATGTCTAGCATTTCATGAGACCATGGACAGACATGAGAATTGGGCGCGGAGTTGAAATGGGTTGCCTCTGTAGGGGTTGAGAGGGGGGGTTGTCCCCTGCTGTTACAGCAGACAGAGTGAAAGATTCTTACTTGAAGGGAACACCAATCTGTGTCCAGTCTCTCTAATGTAGAGGAGACCACAATGGGAGCACCAAATGCAGTAGATGAATCCTGCGGATTCGCCAGTGAAACGTTGCTTCACTTGGAAGGACTGTTTGCAGCCCTGAATGGTGGTGAGAGAGGAGGTGAAGTTGCATGTGCAGAACTTCCTGCAGTCACATCCAAGACAGTGAATGGCGGGAATGGAGGAATGGGCAATGGAGTCATGGAGGGAGCAGCCCCTGTAGAAAGTGCAGAGGAGAGGAGAAGAGAAGATGTGTCCTATGGTGGTGATATCACATAGTAGCTGGCAGAAATGGTGGAGGATGAGGAGACTGGTGGGGTGTTATGTAAGGACAGGGAGAATCCTATTCTTGCTGCACGTTGGGGCAGAGGGAGACAGGGCAGATGTATGGGAAATGGAAGCGATGTGGGTAAGGGTTGAGTTGATGATGGTAGAGGGGAAGCCATGTTGGTTGAAGAAGGAAGTTGTCTCTGATGATTTGGCATGGAAGATCTTGTCCTGGGAGTAGAGGTAATGGAGACAGAGTAACTGAGAGAAAGGAGAAGAATCCTTACAGGGGACAGGGTGGAAAGGGGTGTAGTTGAGATAATTGTGGAAGTTGGTGGGTTTGTAAAGGATGTCTGTCAAAAGTTTGTCTCCTTTGATGGAGACAGAAAGATCGAGAAAGGGGAGATTGTTGCTAAAGATGGACCAAGTGATTATGAGGTCAGGATAGAAGTTGGCAGCCAAGTGGTTAAAGGCGAGAAGCTCATCATGGGCACATCAGGCAGCACCAAAGTAGTCATCGATGTAGCAGAGGAAACATTGAGGGGGCTTGCCTGTATATAGGCTTGTAGCATGAATTGCACTACAAAGCCAACAAAAAGGCAGCCATAGCTGAAACACCTGCAGGTATCATTGACGGAGAAGTTGGGATGAGTCAAAGAAGTTACTGAGGGTGAGGACAAGATGTGTCAGCTGGAGAAGGGTGCCGGAGGAAGGCAACTTCTTGGGTCTATTGTTGGGAAAGAAATGCAAGGATTGAGGATTTTGATGTGGGGGATGGAGGTGTAAAGATGAGGCTGTTAAGTTGAGGGAACTAGAAGTTGTTGAAGTGATAGAGGGCATGTGAAGTATCACAGATGTTGGTGGGGAGGGACTGGACCAGGGGGCATAAAATAGAGTCGAGGTAGTTTGCTGGGGCAGGAGCATAGGGAAACAATGGGTCTGCTGGGTTTGTGGATGTTGGGTAGAAGGTAGAACCGGGCTGTGTGGAGTTGGGAAACAATGAGATTGGAGGCTGTTCAAAGGAGATGGCCAAAAGAAATGAGTTCAGAGATATTACATGAGACAGTGTCTTGATGAGTTTTGGTGGGGTTCTGTTGGAGGGATAAGTAAGGGGAGGTTGTCTGTAAGTAAGAAAGTTGTCTCCTAGCTTCGGCCGATACTGGTCAGTGTGCCAGACCACAATAGCATCACCCTTGTCCGTGGGTTTGATGGTGATGTGGAGATTAGTGCAGAGAGACTGGAGGGCCACAGGTTCTCGGGGAGTGGGGGTGAGATTGAAATGAGTGAGGGGAGTAGTGAAATCAAGATGTTTGATGTCTCAGTGGAGACATCAGTTGGAAATATAAATGTCCAGATCAGGCAGAAGACCAGAGCGAGGTGTTCATGGGCAGGAAGGTTTAAATCGGAAAAAGGGGTGTAACGGCGATGGAGCCAATGGAAGAAGAGTTCAGCATCATGGTATGTGCACAACTCATTGAGGTGAGGACGAAGGCAAACAAAGGTGAGGCTTCCACTGAGGGCAGAACATTCTAGCTCCCAAATTGAGAAGTTTAAATGGGATGGTAAAGGCCAGGTAGGGTTTGAAAGTGTGGGGGTGGGGGTGGGGAGTCATTAGGGTGGAGGCAGAGTGGGGCAGAAGGATGGGTTGGATCAGGAGGTGGAAGGATCTAAGGGAAGGAGAAGGAGGGTTGGGGAATTCAGAGCTGGGAGAGTGAGGGTAAGGAGGTGCCAGAGAGAATTCACGACAGAGGCTCAGCCCTGTGGTCTGTTGGGGCCAGAGTGCACGATGGAGCCTTGGTCTTGTCGGCCACCAGGGCCAGGATGGGAACTCTCCTCAACGGAAATGATGATGTGTCTATGAACTCATCATTTAAGCACACAGTCTGTTTCTCATCAAGTGTGCTTGATGCTAATATTTTCTTCTGCATCTGGTTGAGTTTAGTTGGCTTGAGCACACTCTTTATGGCAAACTGAGTGAAGTTGAGCAGCCTAAATTCAAACTGAACTCAATAGATGAGTTCCAGTTAGTCCAGAGAGGCATTTGCAGCTCCAAATGAAACCACTACAATCTGATACTGAAATGATGGAGGCATTGTAATCATAAGGCATGTGAATGGGCCAAGAAATGAATGGCCAATCCAGGGCAGCACTAGGACCATCTCAGCATCACACAATGACACCAAAAGCCCTGTGAAATATGACAATTTGCAGCCACTGTAATCATAACGAAAACACAGAAAATGCCAGAGGAACTCAGCAGGTCTCACAGTGTCCACAGGAGGTAGGTAGTGAACTCTCTGCAAGGGGTGAGCAAAAAGCAGGCAGGTGCCTGAATAAAAGGTCTGGGGGAGGAGGGGAGAAAGGGCAGGGGGAGGTGACAAAATATGACAATTAGGCAGGGATTGGAGGGCAGGAGAGGAATGGTGAGAATTGATCCGAACAGGGAAGTG
The DNA here is from genome assembly GCF_036971445.1 of Narcine bancroftii. NCBI lineage: Eukaryota > Metazoa > Chordata > Chondrichthyes > Torpediniformes > Narcinidae > Narcine > Narcine bancroftii. Next base: position 50,275,643 of record NC_091477.1, read on the forward strand.
GCCTGTGATAGGAGGAAAGAAGAGAGGGAAAGAGAGAGACAGGCAGAGCTGGAGGAGAGGGGACAGATTGAAAGAGGAAATGGCAGTGAGGTGTAGGGGAGTATAAATATAACGGAAACTAGAGAAGTCAATGTTAATGACGTCTGGTTGAAGGGTGCCAAGTTGGAATATGAGATGTTGTTCATCCAATTTGCTGGTTGGGGGGGGGGGTGGTAGTGGTCTTAGTCTGACCACGAGCAGACATGTTGGCATGGAAATGGAGCAGGGAATGTGGAGGTTTACAGCAGTGCACTAAAGTGATGGAGGTCATGCATCATCCAGAGAATCCAAAGAAGCAGAAGATTACTTCTCTAGTGGCGTGATTAGAGCCACAGTTCAAATCCATAAGGAGCTTGAGTGCAAGGAGCTTGTCTATGTGGGTTTGCTCCAGTTTCCTGCCACCCTTCAAAAATATGTGGGAGAGTTTTTAGTTTACTGAAGTATTTGGGTGGCACGGGGATGTGGGCCGGAAGGACCTATTACCATTCTGTATGTCTAAACTTAAATTTAAATACTGGATATGGAAGCAAATATTTTTGGATGCAAATTGGAATGAAGAGTTGAGGTTAAAATCCGGTCAGGCATGATCTTATTAAGGAATAGAGCAGGCGCAGAGCCTGATTGGTATAGCACTCCTCTTGGTTAATTTCTTATATGCTCAAAAGCAAAATGAGACATGAGGTTTTGTCATCCTGTTTTCAGTCCATTACAGCAGGAAGAAGGAACATTTCTCTACTGATCTGGCCACACAGCCCCTAGTCGCTGACTCTCTCACTCAAAACCTTCTCATGATCAAGCAGCAGCGGCCAATAGTGACTGTTCTTTCCAGGAAAGCTCACATCCCGGTAACTTAGAGGAAATCCTCTGAGGATGAATTTGCCTCATGCATTCCCCCCACTGACGGTTGCTGCAGATATCAGAGTGCTGTTCTTTATATCAAAGATGCCTCACAGCAACAAAGACAAAGTGAGTACGAAACAGGACCTCAGGGTCTCAACCTGAAATGTTACCCACTCCTTTGCCTTCACATTTGCTGCTCGGCCATCCAGTTACCTCCAACTGTTTGATTTTATTTTTGCATTTGAGTTCTTGTGTTCACATATAAAAGTGAATTTATTTCCATTGGTTTGAGAATTACAAGCACAACAGCAGTGGGCTGGAGTCCCCCTGCTCTGTTTACACTAGGCACGGATTTCCGCTGCCCCCCCCCCCCCCGTTGCACTGGCATTTCGGTCACGGAAATGCGGGCATCACATTGAACTATTGGAAGCTCATCTGTTGGGGGAAGGAACGAAAGTGCTTTTAAATAAATTAATGGCAAAGTAGAACAGCATGGCCCAAAACTTTCATGAGAATCTTTGTCTCACTCCCCCTCTCTGTGCCTGATCTTGTCCTCCCCCTCTACAAGGAGTTTTCTACTGTTTGTGGCGGTGTTCCATTCTCTCTCTGTCTTTTCATGTTAGTCTCTATCTCCAACTCTCCTTTCATGCTTGATTTTATCCCTGCCACTCTTTATTTTTCCTGTCATCTGCATTCACTGTATCTCTTTCTCCACCTTTCCCTTTTGTCTCTCTTAAGTCACCTTTATTTATCATTTATACCCTGTGTGGTGGAACCACTGTATAACTGTCTAATACGAATGTATTGTATTGGTTGGCCTCCCCTTCTACCTGTGACTCCTCCCCTCAGAATTCCCATAAAGGTGGCCACACCCAAACCCCTCCCTCTGTACCTGCATTGGAACCGGGCCAGCAACATGCTTGCAGTTTATGGTGATTAAAGCCTATTAATCATGACTTCTAGCCTGATGTGAGTTATTGATAGTGGATCAATTTAATCACCATACATTCATGCCATGGAAAAGGCAATACGGGCGGATAAACTGGGCACAGACTCTAAAGCTCTGGAGGTCTCCATAAAATTCGACCAGTGACTGCACTGCCTTGACATCTTCATTAGACAATAGACGTGCAGAGCAAAAAAAGATAAACGGGACCTGCTCTTCACATATGTTAGCCACCATGTTTTTCAAACGATCAGAGACTCCAGAAATTACATGGCTGCCATGGAGCTCTTGCAGAGACAGTACTGTATCCCGATGAACATCATCTATGCCAGGTATCTTCTGGGCCATCACAGACAAGCACCTGGTGAGTCCTGTGGAAGTTGGGGTGGACCTGTGGCTGCAGAGATGTTTCTGCTGCCGACCACTTAGAGGAGCTGATCTGAGACGTGTGTGTATTTTCCTTTATGAGTGAGAGTTGCGCCAGTACCTGCTGGCCACGAGCAGGACCACCAGCTACAACCTCTGAGAGAATGGCCAGATGGAAAGGGAGAATGCTACCATTTGGAGGTCCGTCCTTCTAGCCCTCAAGTTGAAACACTTGCCACTTTCCCAGTGGCAAAAGGTCCTCTCAGAGGCATTCCATGCTACCATTTCCCTCCTTTCTATCGCTACAAATGCTACCCCACATGAAAGGCTGTTTTTCCTTCCCCGGGAAGTCGGTGTCGGGAACCATGCTGCTGTTCTGGCTAATGACCCCAGGTCCCGTCCTGCTCTGGAGACACACCAGGAGCCATAAGGCAGATCCCCTGGTTGAGAAGGTCCATCTCCTCCATGTGAACTCCCAGTACACTTATGTGAAGTACCAGGATGGATGGATAGAAACTGTTTCTATCTAGGACCTAGTGCATGCAGGAGCTCCATTGATCGACCAAGCAGTTACCCAGCCCCCCCCCCACCAAGACTATCAGGTATCCGACAACCTTCCCAAGCCTATTAACTCATTTCAACCACCAGGCACCCAGCCTGACACGCAAACTACCACTCAGGAGCCAACAGCAGGATAATAATTGGCATTACAAAGGTTGCAATGACTGACAAGACCACCGGACAGGCTGAACCTGTAATGGTCTTTGATCCACTTCACCCCGCCAGACTCAGTTTTAAAAGAAGGGGGCGAATGTGGTGGAACCACGATGTGCTGTCTAATATGAATATATTGTATGGGATAGTCCGGCCCTGTACCAGTGACTCCTCTCTTCAGAATTCTCATAAAGGCAGTCACGCCCTTACCCCTACCTCAGTACCTGCCTTGGAATCGAGCCAGCAACATGTGAGATTTGCTTGTAGTTTATGGTGATTAAAACCTATTAATCATGACTCCTAGTCTGAGGTGAGTTATTGATAGTATATCACGCTTGCACATTCAACATTCATTGGAGCGCTTTCATCCCTAACGTCGAAGTACTCGAGATGGCAGAGGTCGGCAGCATCAAGTCCACGCTGCTGAAGATCCAGCTGCGCTGGGTGGGTCACGTCTCCAGAATGGAGGACCATCGCCTTCCCAAGATCGTGTTATATGGCGAGCTCTCCACTGGCCACCGTGACAGAGGTGCACCAAAGAAAAGGTACAAGGACTGCCTAAAGAAATCTCTTGGTGCCTGCCACATTGACCACTGCCAGTGGGCTGATATCGCCTCAAACCGTGCATCTTGGCGCCTCACAGTTCAGCGGGCAGCAACCTCCTTTGAAGAAGACCGCAGAGCCCACCTCACTGACAAAAGGCAAAGGAGGAAAAACCCAACACCCAACCCCAACCAACCAATTTTCCCCTGCAACCGCTGCAACTGTGTCTGCCTGTCCCGCATCGGACTTGTCAGCCACAAACAAGCCTGCAGCTGACGTGGACATTTACCCCCTCCATAAATCTTCGTCCACGAAGCCAAGCCAAAGAAGAAAAGATCACGCTTGCACAATAAAGACAAAATCAATTTTCTCCAGGACCGTGAAGCATATTGACATAAATATTGAAAAATTAAACACATTGAAATATTAAAATATTAAGACGTATATAGTAAAAGTCCACGGTGCACTATCCACGAATGTTCTTGGAATTCAGGAGCCTGATTGTTTGAGAGAAAACCTGTTGCCCAGGTGCTATGGTACCTCCTACCAGATGGTAAAAGGGAAAACAGTTTACGTTAGGGGTGCGTAGAGACCTTCATAATGTTCATTGTGCATCAAGTAATGTCCTTCATGATAGGAAGAGAGTCCCCAATGATCTTACCGCTGACTTCACTATTTTCTGCTGGGTCTTCCGGTCTGAGCTTCCAAACCAGGAGGCGATGCAGTTGCACAGGATGCTCTCGATACACCCTCTACAGAATGTAGTGAGGATGAAGGATGGGAGATGAACTTTCCTCAGCCTTCACAGGAAGTGGAGGCACTGCTGGGCTTTCTTGGCTATGGAGCTGGTCTTAAGGGACCACATAAGATTCTTCACCGAGTGCACTCCAAGGGACTTGATACTTCTGATGACCTCAACGGTCAAGCCATCAATGGTTAGCAGAGCGTGGTTCCCCTCCCCCCTCCCCAGGGCCCTCCTGAAGTTGACAAACATCTCTTTTGTTTTATTAATATTCAGATATAGGTTGTTGGTTCTGCACCTATCTTGCCTTATGTCCTCTCTTGCTCTCTCTTGACTATTCTTCTCTGTATATCTCAACTTTTTTTATTTCCTCCCGATCCTCCATTTTTCTTGGTACATTTTTTTTCTCTTGTCATCTTTCTCTCTCATTTTCTACCTTAATCTTTTTTCCCTCCATCTCATTCCCAATCCCTTCCTCTCTTTCTTACTCTCAATTGTATTTTCTCTCTTTTTTCTCACCCGTTTTCTCCTTTTTCTCCTCAAAATATGCTCTCTCTAACTCTCTTTCACATATTTGCTTCTCTCTCCATCTTTCAATTTCATAAGTGTGCTCTCTCTCATGCACATGTTATCTTCCCGTTCCCCTCTCTTTTTCTCTTCCTTCCCTCTTTTTTCTCTCGCTTTCTCTCTCTTTCTTTCTCTTTCTCTCTGTCCTTCTTTCTTTCAAATGTACTTACTCACTCATATCTTTTTTTACTCTCTCTCTGCCTCTGTCTTTCTCCTTCTCTCTCTTTCACTCCCCCCTCCCCTTCCCAATGCCCCCTACCTTCTTGTTCCTCTCCCTCACCCTATATTTACAAACAGCTTTCTGGAACATTCCCCTGGAGATCTCCTGCAGCAACGTTTTTTTTTCAGATTTGGCAATAACAAACATCAATTCGAATACAAAACATCAACTGACTTCTTGTTCCTGTTACTGGGGCTGGTTCTGAAGTGATTGGCAGAATGCAGCATCTGCTTTGCAAGATTTATCATTATACGGTTTATTTTTTGGCAGGTCTGAACCATGCTTCTCTTTGTACATGAATTATTGGAAAATAACGATGTACCTGGAAATGTCTATACTCTTCTGTAGAAAGATCAGCTGTACCTGATCAACAAGTTCTAAGTGAAAGGAGTTTGCCACATTGGCGTAGGCCTGAGTAACTGCATGGATTGCCAGAATCAGCCAACATAACTGGCAGGATCAAGTGGTCTAGTTGTAGGAGTCGGTTCGATGAATTCCCAGGGAAGTCTCAGGGTGGTGCTATAGACCATTTCTGTTGCTGGCAAACCTAGGTCTGCTTTTATTGCTATAGGAATACTGAGCAGGACCTCTGGGCAGCTGTTCACTCCACTGGGATACGTCACCTCCAGCTGTTAGTTGATGGTGGAAATGATCAATGAGGCCATTTGCTTGTGGATGGTAAACCATTGTCCAAATCTGGTTGGTGCCTATTTGGTGGGTGTAAATTTGGTGGCACAGACTCATGGACTGAAATGGCCTGTGACTGTGTTGTATGTCTAATTTTTTTTTTAAATTAAAAAGTGCTCAGAAGAGCGTAAACTCAAACTGTGGTCCTCAGTCAGTTGTAATCGTGTATGGGTCACCGAAGGCCAGAGTCCATTGGTCAGCAAAAGCCCAGACGATTGTCTCTGCAAAGATGTTTTTACTGGGATGGCCTCTTGTCATCTTGTAGTCCTGTCTTCTCAGGTGAGCAAATAAGCGTAACCTCTTGTTGGTGAGAGTGGACCGACCAGGTCAAGGTGGACATGCTTGAAACGGGAATGTGGGACAGGAACATCTTAGGGTGGGGTTTTGGTGTGTCTGCAGACTTTGGAGTGCTGACTTGGCAAGCAGGTCTTTGCCCATGGTCTGATGTTGCACTTGAAATGTGGTCAGGTGAAACGTACAATAGCCAGCTTGATCGTCACTCTTTTTCCTGGGTAGGAGAACTTGGGGAGCATACCAAAGATTTCCTGGCACAATGTCATGGGCACAAAAAATATAACATGCACTATTGTCCCACTGAGATGAGCTGCAGATCAGTACTTGTACATGAGCGATTGTGTGAAAGGCCTCCACTTCCAGTCTGGGTAGGGCAATGGCAACAGTATTCAATTTTCCTTAGATGAACCTAATGTCACTGCAGAATTGCAGCACAAAGTCCAAGTGGCAATTCCCGAGGTGAATAGTGCTGCGTGCTTGTATGATCAGTATACATGGGCTGCTGGTGGTTTGTATAAATAGTGAAGGGATGGCCTTCCAACAAATGGCAGACATGATGGAGGGTGTGGTAGATGGCTAGGAGTTCTCATCTGGATGGACTGTACTGCATCTGAGTGGGTGTCAGTTTCCCTGGCAAAAATGCTGGAGGCTCAAACTGGCCATTGATTCGTTGCTCTACAACAGAGACATTGACATTGACAGAGATATCCATGGTGAGGGTAAGGTATTGAGCCTCTGCTGGATGAGCACAATCATGTCAGCAAGAGCTTTCTTCACGCTGTTGAAGGTCTCAAGCGCATCCTTGCATAAACACAAAAGCTTCTTGGAAGTTGATTTTTCTGAACCTTTGAGGAGGTTGTAAGAGGGACGAGGTAACATTACGTATAAAACGATGGTAGAAATTCATCATCCCTGCAAACATCATAACTGGGCAAGCAAAGTGGGCAGGTGATAGTTTTGAACTTCATGCGCCTTTGCTTCCTCTGGCAAGATGTCACTCGATGACCCAAAAAGGTGAGTTCACTGGCACTAAAAATTAATTTGCTTGGGCTGATTACAATCTCATATTTGTTAGGCCACTGGAATAGGATCATGAGATGGTTCCTGCACTCCACTTCATTGGCGCTTGCTACTAGAAAGTCATCGATGTAAGCGTAGGTGAAATCAAGGCCAGAGAGGACATGAATCACTTAAACAATTGAGCTGTGTTTCAAAAACCGAATGGCGTCCGTAGAAATTCAAAAGTACCGAAAGGAGTAATCACCACTGGTTTGGGAACATCTGCAGGCTCGATTGGGATTTGGTAATAGGCATGCACAAGGTCAATTTTGTGAAGACCTGCTTACTGTGTGAGTTCGCTGAGAAATCCTGCAAATGTGATACACTGTATCAGCCTGGGATGGTAGTGTTACTCATGAACCAGTAATCTCCACATGGGTCACCAATCTCCTGGCCAGTTTCTTGGGATCATATGTAGCAGTGATGCCCAGCAGCTGTTAAGTGGTTGGATGATGCCCAACTCCTCCATGTGATCGAATTCTGTCTTCCCTATCTTAAGGTGATCTTACCTCTCCTGCACGTTCGTGCCAAAACAGGAGGATGATAGGTCTGGATGTGATGGGCCACCTCATGTTTGTCACCGTTGTGCCAATATAAAAGAGTTAACAGAGGGGGAACAGCTTGAAAAGCTCCCAGTATGGACAGATGCAGGGCTGGAGGCTGGTAAGGTGAGCAATGGTTGTTGGGAGGCAGCAAATACAGCTCATGTGCTATAGTAAATTTTTAGATCTACCAGCAGAAAAAAATGAGAAAGAAACTCCATGCCGATAATGGATTTGGAAACATTGGCTACAGTGAACATCCACTGAAAATGTTTCTGGAGGTTAAAATCGAGTATTGGCTGAATGTGTGGATGCATGAATTGTTCGCAGCAGCAAGGGCTCATGCCGGCTTAGGGTGACAGCGCTCTTGGGGAGTGGGATTTCAATGAGATATTGTTTACTAGAGAGACAATCATTCAGGAAATGATTGTGGCTAGTTTGCCCATGGGCAGGAGTTGCCTCTACATTGTTTCCAGGGTGCTGCTAGTGGAAGGAAATGTAAATGTGGATGATTCATCTGGGTGGTTAAAGCCTCGTCTTGTGCCACGAGCATGGCAACTCGTTGCTCAGTTTTCTCTGGTTTGATGACTGTTGCCATGATCCCACCCAGCTGCACCTCCATAATGACTTGCGCCTTTCTTGCAAGTTCATCAACACTGACCAATTGAAGGATGCCTCTCAGGGGCCCCTGAACCTATGGAGGAACTTGTTGTCGATCTTCTTATCTCCAGCCAGCCTGTGCCAATCTCCTCAGCATTTGTGATAGCCTTCTATCGCTGAGATTGTTATCTGCCAGCGTTTCCCCAACGTGGGATAGACTTGAGGTTGCATTCGCTCCAAGATGGCTGCTTTAAGCATGTTGAATGACATCATTTCATCGGGATAAGGCAGCACGCTTCTACCTCACAGGCAATCTGTCGTCAAGTTTATTTTTACCTGATTGTACAAGTTCAACCTGATGAAACAGCATTTTCCGGTCCACCATGCAAAACATGCACAGGGCACACAAGCAAACATAACACACATACAGACATGCAGGACAAGTGTTTTATCAATAATAAATAAATAAATACATAGATATATCCTTTGTATATAGAGCCTCAGATGGTTAGTGTGAGCAGTTCCTTTGGTCATTCAGCATTCTCACTGCCCATGGGAAGAACCTGTTCCTCAGCCTGGTGGTGCTGGCTCTGATCCTCCTCTGCTCCGGGAGACAAGCCGAACTTTGTTCTCTGATGTGTGACATTCAGCAAGTGGAACTGTGCCTCCAGGATAAAAACCAACGCTTGTGCATTGGTTGTAAAAAAAGGTGGGAACTACCACCGTGATATTTTTAACGTTGGGCATTTCTACCTTTGTCAAGAAGGTGCTCTGAAGTAACAGGGTCATCCATTTGTAGAAACTGCTAAATCTCACCAAGAAATAGGTTGAAGTCTAAAACTCAGCAAGCCACGTGCATCTTCTTTATTTTACACAACTCTATTCAAACATCTTCTCCATTCTAATGGTACTGTCCCTGCTCTTGCCTGGTCTTCCCACGCAAGAGCAAATGGACTCCTGGGTATTATCTTTAGTAAGTCACCCTATGCAAAACGTGCATGGACGTGGGACCACGACAACACATCAATTGTGAATCTGTGGAGTCATCTACTATAACTAGTGCTCCCGTTGTGGCCTCCTGTATATTGGATTGATTGGATGCAGACTGGGAGATTGTTTCATTGAGCACCTTCGCTCTGTCTGCAGCAATGGCAGGGATCTCCCAGCGGCCGACCATTTCAATTCCACATCAATATGTCTGTACGTGGCCTCATGCACTGCCAAACCCTGGTCACCAGTAAATTGATGGAGTGAATCGTAATATTCCGTCGGGGCTCTTCTCCAACTAGATGGCATTATTATCAACTTATTATCAACTTCTCCGTTTCCATTAGGCTACTCCCTAACTTCCTTTTTTCCCATCCTTCTATTTCCTTTACTCCCAACTTTCCACCCCTTCCTCCCCCATTCAGAGATATCCCCTCCCCATCACTTCTCATATTTTTTTACCTTCTGCCCTCCCACTCCTATCCACCTATAACCTCTTTTATCCACCTATAACCACTTTATTCAGGCTCCTGCCTGCTTTTTGCTCATACCTTGATGAAGGGCTCAGGCCCAAGATATTTATCTTTGCTGCTGTTCTTAAAGAACCATGTTGTGACTTCAGTTTCTCCAGCATTTTTGTGTACAGACTTTCTTGTTTAATCACAGGGGTATAAACCTTTTGGAGATATTTTAGTTTCATGAAACTGCACCAGACTATTTTATTTTAAGTGAACCTTAAAATAATACCTCTACTTGCTGAAGAAAAAACCATTAAGGTTTGGCATTCGAAATGTACCAGGGGTGTAGGTTAATTGGGTGGCACAGACTTACGGCCTTTTACTGTGCCTGTATGTATACATTTTTAAAAATCGCTGGTTGAGGAGATGAGATCGTACGTACTGTAAGTACAAAGCAGTGAAGCACCAAAATGCTTCTTTGCTGCCATCACACAGGTACATAAGATACACAAAACTACAATAGTATAAATTAAATTGCCACGTCAGGGGGATACATGGTCAATGCCAGGATTGTTAACAGAGTGGAAAGAACAGAGGGACCTTGGGGTCCAAATCCATAGATATTTCAAGGTTGCCACATAAGTTGATAGGGTAGTTAAGAAGGCTAATGGTAAACTGGCCTTCATTCGTCGGGGGATTGAGTACAACAATCATGAGGTAATGTTTTGGTTCTACAAAATGCATATTATATTCAGTTTTTCTTGCCTCATTGCACAAAGCATGTAGAAGCTTTGGAGAGGGTGCAGAGTGATTTACCAAGATAATGTCTGGATTGGAGAACATGTCTTATGAGGCAAGGTTAACAGAGTGAGGGCTTTTCTCTTTGGAGCACAGAATGAGAGGTGACTTAATAGAGATCTACAAAATTATGAGAAGCATATATCGATAGGCAGCCAGCACTTTTTTCCTGGGACAACAGTATCAAATACCAGAGGTAATTTGTATAAACTGAGGGGAGGAAAGTTTACGGAAAGAGTTAGGTGTAAATGTTTTACAGAGAGAGAGGGGGAGAGAGAGAGAGAGAGAGAGAGAGAGAGAGAGAGAGAGAGAGAGAGAGAGAGAGAGAGAGAGAGAGAGAGAGAGAGAGAGAGTTAGGGAAGGTTTAGATTGTTGAGTAGGTTTATCTAGGTTGGCACAACATCATGGGCCAAATGGCCTGTACTGTGCTGAAATGCTCTATATTCAAATGTACCATCTTAAAGATGTCTAAAAGATCATAAATATAAAAGGATAGACAACTGTTCACAATTGTCATTAATGCAATAGTGCAGACAGATACTTTGGTGGTCCTGGAGTGGTTTATGGTGCAGGTTAGGGAAGTTGGAATGAAGAAATATAGGAACATGACAGACCATCTGTGAAGAGAAATACAACTTGTAAGGTGGAACAATACTCAGTCAGACTAGTTGGTCTGAACAGATTTCTTCTGCTCTGTAATTGTGATCTAACTCTATATATGAGTTAGCTCCAGCTAATTCCAGTTGCCCACCTACCTCCTTTCATAGAGCTATCTTTCTGGGCCATCTTCACCTATTGCTTCTCAGCTTCTTTCTCTGCTACCCGTCCACCTGCATCGACCTATTACCTCGTACCTGTCAGCCTTTTCTCCTCCCCTCCCTTTCCTTTTGGTTCAGGCCTGATGTTTGATATTCGTGACAGGCCTGAAACGTCGACTGCCTTTTGCTTCCAGCTCCTTTGTGCATTGGATGAGACCCCAGCCTCTACAGATTTTCTTGTTTACATCCATATATGTTTGAGTGATCGTGTAGTGACTTCATCCTCTTGCAATGGAAAGTGTGCTCAGCCTCTTCATATTGGGTCCCAAGCACTCACAGACCAGAAGGAGATACTGTAGCTTCAATTTACACAGCTGCCAAAACTAACTGGCAATGGAAACAACCAAATTTGTGTCCTTTTCTGCTGTATTTCTTAGTACTGAGCATCCCATGCGGTTAGACAGGGGTGGTTTTGGTATTGGAGAGGTGTGGATGATCAACATCAGCAGCTGATTAAGAGAGTGAAATGTTTCAATGGCTACTTCCAATGAAATTGACACCTGCCACCCACCCCTCTTTAAAGCCTACCCTGAGGGGTCACACAAGTGCACCCATGTATCCAATTAACCTACATATACCGATGGAACATGGAAGGGAATCGAAAAATCTGAAAGAAACCCATGGAGATGCAGGGAGAACTTGCAGACTCCTTATAGACAGCACGGATTTTGAACTAGGACCACTGGTGCTGAAGTGACCACTACACTAACTGTGCTGCTACTTCTTCATGAAAGGCTGGCATCTTGTTGATGAAATCAGATGATTCCTCCAGTTTGAAAATGGAAAGCCATTTTCTTTAGTTTCCCATCACATACTCCTGGACTATAAATTCCAGCATTCTCCCTTGTATCTCCCTGAAGTCAAATCAGACTAACAGATGCCATATTTCTCTGCCCCATGAGCTCTGCCCACATCCTCTGGCCAACACTACCACTGTCCACGTCCACCTCTGATGCATCACCTGACCTCAGCCCCATCCTCTGCTCACCTGTTGCTGTAATTCACAGTTTAAGCCCTTCCAGCTGTTGAAGATGGTGGCGCCGCCGGAGCCACCGCTGGTGCCAGCCTGCGGGGAGCGAGGGAGCAGAGATGCAGCGCTCCCGCTGCATCCAGCCGCCCAGTCAACAGCCATCAGATCCGCACAGGCTTTGAGCGGTCCATTGAGGGAGCCAATGGTGGCTTTTACTTGAGATCCCGTGACCTCGGGCTCTGCACCCAAGATGGTGGCACCTATTAATCAGCAGCCCACGAGGGGCTGCAGATTTCGGGGAAGCAGAGGACTGGAGCAGGGCACCGGAGGACAGGAAGACCAACCCCTGTCTGAGAAGGAGAGCAGAAGGGACTGTGACCATAGAGGTGGACCAGTGAGGGGGCTGCTGGTGACTCGAGGTGAGGAGACTCACGCCAGGCAGTGGACTGCTGGAAACTGGCTCGAACTGGCCAGAGAGGAACCAGGTATCGGAACTGGGATGCAAGGAGGTGCCGAGGGCGCTGAAGAGTCTCTGACCATGTCGGGAGTTCGGATCTGGAGCTTGGGTTGCCAATGGTTTGGACTGGACTCTGGGTGGCTGCGGAGGCTGCAGAAGTGCTGGAGATGAATCTACGGACACTCAGTGGCTCTGTGGGGGGTGGGGGTGCGGGGGGGTGGTGGGGTTGACTCTCATTTGTTTCTTTTTCTTTGAATGTAAAACTGTAAGAGGCGCCCAGGCAATTCTGCTGGTGACGAATCTGCTTTGCAGCAACCAAAAAGAAATTTCATGTAATATGACACTTACATCCATATATGTTTGAGTGATCATGTAGTGACTTCATTACTATGACAATAAAATGAATCTTGATTCTGTCTGTTGTCATGTGCACAAAAACATTTAACCTTTGCTTGCCCTGTCAAGGCTCGCAAAAGGGGCAATTCTGATCCAGACAAGAAAAAGCAGAAGAGGGTCCCTTCAGAGACTTTGAGAGTCCATGGATCCAACACCTCACCTGACTGGTCCACTGAATTCCTGGCTGAACTGACATCCATGAACCTGAGGACATTCAGAACTCTGCCCAAGAATTCTCCTCATAACATGTCCAGTTCACTCATCTATGTGTTCACCAACATATTATTGGGCCTTGTTGATTTGGAATTTTCCTTTTTTCTTCTTCCTTACTTCTCTTCATGGAAAACTTTTCCCCTTCTTACAAATGAGGGAGCCATCTTCCTTCCACACTCAGCCCTAATTTTAATCGACTCATCACCGCTACTATCAGTTGCCAAATTTAAACAGCCTGGAAATCTCCAGCATAATCTCTCGAAATCTCTTATTCTTCCTGATGTTTCTTAGAGCTGATTTATTTTGGCTTTTGCAGCTTGGAACTCTTCACAGCGTTAAAGGTATCACAATGTCATTGCTGTCATTGAGCTTAATTTACACATCTTGAAAGCCCAGATGCCCTTTCTACAAACCAATGGCAGATGGGATTTAATCCTGACAAGTGCATACCTAGGGAGTGTTGGTGGAAACACTGCTTAGTGTACTAGTCCATAGTTCTCTGGAACCACTAGCACAGGCAGATGGGGAGATAAAGAAGGCAGATGGGATATTTGTAGTCATCAGGTATGCCTTGGAATGTAAATGCTGGGTAATCACAAGACAACTTTATAAACCATTGGCAAGGCCACACCTGGCAGATAATGTATAGTTCTAGTTGCCACGCTCTGGTAAGAATTTGCATTGGTGCAAAGGAAATTCCCCAGGATGTTGCCTGGTTTGGAGCACTTTAATTTGGGATAGACTAAATAGATTAGGGAGGAGGGTGCCAAGGGATGGACTGATAGAGATAGGAGAGGGATAGATAGGAGAGTTAGCAGAGAATCTTTTTACCATTGGTTGGGTCAACTGAAGCAACAGAATATGGGTATAAAGTGAGAGCTTAAGAGGTTCAGAGGGGATCAAAGAAAGATTATTCTTTACATCAATAAGTGATTGGAATATGAAACAAACTGCATGAGAAGACAAGGACTCTCATAAAATATATCTAGACAAGCACTAGAATTGTAAAGATAACATTATGAGTCAAATGAGGATAAATGTGATTCAAGATTCCTTTATTGACATGTAATAGTACAAAACATGTAATATTACCCAAAATTGCCTTCTGCCTGCCATAGGGCAAAGCCCATCATTAGTGTTGCCTGCCGTTCCTCACATTATGAGAGAAAGGGAAGTAAAAGAAATAATTTTAAGAGTCACTGAGTGGCTCTGGATTGGCCTCCAGTGCTCCCACAGCCTCTGCAGCCAGACGGAATCCCATTCAATTCATCGGCACCTCAAGTTCCAAATCCAAAACAAATGAATATAATGATTGGGATAGACAGATAGACAGAATGGGCCAAGGGGCCTGTTTCCTAATGCAAAACCCACACAGATCACACAAGAGGTCAGGACTGAACATGGATCAGAGGAGATGTGAGACTGCGTGCGGTTGAGTGAAAATGTGGAAAATAGTTTGTTTTGAGAACAGATGATAAAATGAGAGTTTACTGACATACCTGTAAGTACAATGTGCTGAAATTCCTGCTTGCTGACAACGTGGCATGGGTAGAAATTAAATGACCACACGAGCGAGAAATGGATGATAAATTTAAATTTATAGAGATACAGTACAGCATCTGGTCTTTCTGGCCCAGGAGCCTGTCCCACCCAAATACACCAATGCATCTACAAACCCCATCGTTTTTTTGAAATGCCGGTGGGGGGGGGGGGGGGTGTGGGGTACCAGACCGCACGGAGGAAACTCATGCAGACATGGGGAGAATGTCAAAACTCCATTCAGAGGGCGGCAGATTTGAACATGGATCACTGCTGCACTAAGAGCTATGCTAACTGTGCTGTGTACGTATACACACAATATACATATATATATATATATATATATATATATATATATTCTTCTTTGGCTTGGCTTCGCGGACGAAGATTTATGGAGGGGGTAAAAAGTCCATGTCAGCTGCAGGCTCGTTTGTGGCTGACAAGTCCAATGCGGGACAGGCAGACACGGTTGCAGTGGTTGCAGGGGAAAATTGGTTGGTTGGGGTTGGGTGTTGGGTTTTTCCTCCTTTGCCTTTTGTCAGTGAGGTGGGCTCTGCGGTCTTCTTCAAAGGAGGTTGCTGCCCGCCAAACTGTGAGGCGCCAAGATGCACGGTTTGAGGCGTTATCAGCCCACTGGCAGTGGTCAATGTGGCAGGCACCAAGAGATTTCTTTAGGCAGTCCTTGTACCTTTTCTTTGGTGCACCTCTGTCACGGTGGCCAGTGGAGAGCTCACCATATAACACGATCTTGGGAAGGCGATGGTCCTCCATTCTGGAGACGTGACCCATCCAGCGCAGCTGGATCTTCAGCAGCGTGGACTCGATGCTGTCGACCTCTGCCATCTCGAGTACTTCGACGTTAGGGGTGTAAGCGCTCCAATGGATGTTGAGGATGGAGCGGAGACAACACTGGTGGAAGCGTTCTAGGAGCCGTAGGTGGTGCATATATACACATATATACACACACATATATATATATACATATATATTATATATATATATATATAAATTGTCGGACTCTGGCTTTGCCCTACCTTCAATTTAGTCTATGTGTCGTCTGAGTCCAGCATGCTCATTGAATGAAGTGATAGGAGAAGGTATTCAGTTCAACAATCAGTTTATTACACAGCACAAGAATAAAGCTTAACAGAACTCTGGTTCAATCGTTAGTTCATGGGTCACCTGCTCAGTGAGCTATTCCCCAAGACTGACTCCTACTGTCCAGTCTCTTCTGTTTATATAGATCAACATTATTACACTGAACAAAAGATGGCTTTCTTTGCTAGATTCCTTGCATAAGATTTATCTCAAGCAATTTTCTACTCTGCAGTTATCTAGGGTGTAGACCTCCCATCTTAATCCTCAAGGCCAGAATATCCTGTTGTCTTGATCAGAAATCAATTCATACCCCATATATTTCTAATTATTTCTTTGTTCTCATCTGGCCATAGCCTCTGTTCTACTCAACACCTCCTTATGCCTTAACCTTCCTACTGAATTGGTTTATACATTTTCTTTGTCTCTGACATTCTCAGTCATGGTACTCTTTGTTCTCGTCTGGCCATACTCTTCTGTTCTACTCAACACCTCCTCATGTCTTAGCATTCCTACTAAATTGGTTTATACATTTTCTCTCTTTTGTGTTTAGAGACAGCAAATTCTACATGTACTATACTCAGCCAACTTTGCTACATACTGTGGCTGTTACTTAATTGCATTCCTATTTCCCTTAAACAGTACAATTGAAGTGAATAGTAAATTGTTACATAGTACTGGATTAATGAATACATAATGAATAGTACATAGGCAAATTTTCTATGATTACTTAACCCCTTGGTTCCAACAGTCCCCCTTTTGGTCTCATGAAAATGAGACCAACCAAACCACCCGTTAACTTATGGGACCTCAGGAGTTTTGGCAAAGACTGGCATCCCCGACCCCTTGGTATCATCATATGCCTGGAAGGGCAGTGAGGACAAATACATGCCTTGGGACCCAGTGATGGCTATCTGTGAAAACGCTCATCGGACCAGACACTGGAGGCAGGGAAGGATGCACGGGATCAGGATCAAAGCCAACACCACTACTCCAGCAATTATCACTGCAGTATGGACCCATCCTCAGCTTCCTGAGAACAAATTTCCCAACCACGCACTCCCCAACGGCCGCCAGGTCTGAACAGGGACATGAGCTAATTTGCGAATGCCTGAAGAAATATCCTTTACTGCTTGCCCATTGTCATCAATTTTCAAACAACAATTAGTGAGATTCAATTTTCCAAACACTCCACCCTCAGTGGCTAACAAATAATCTAAAGCTAAGTGATTCTGAAACACCGTGGCCCTAATCTGTTGCTGCTCTTCTGCCAACAGATCAAGGCCTGTGGCTGTGTCATTCGTAATAATTTCCAATATAGCTTGTAAGCAAATAAGACGGTTTAACATATAAATCGGGGTTCGATACCCCCAGGACACATCCTGGGCCCACGTGGCAGGTCCATAATAGGAAATAATGTGCTCTGGGGGCCAGTCCTCTCCCCACTCACCGATTTTTAAATCCCTCTTCTGATGGAGGCCCTGATAGACACGTGCAGCTAAATGATGGGAGTCCTTATGGGGCAAAAGAACAAATTGTGGTTGGATGATACCTATACAACACATTCCCCTCCAGTCTGGTTCTAAAAAGGTATATGCCATATTCCCGCAAATCCAATATAATCCCTCTGGAGCATATCCGTGTGGGGAGAAATGGGCCCACAATTGTCTGAGCGAGGGAACCCCCTTATATGGATTATCCCCCATAAAATTCCATAATCCTTTCCCACGAGAGTTATCTCTTATAGGTCTGCAATTTGTTTCATTCTGTGGGGCCAGGAACCACCACGGTCTCTGAGGATGCCACTGAGGGGAACTCCCCAAGATTTTAACCCTTGTACAACTCGAATCCCCTTTATAATGATTCCTCCCCTAATGGGTGATTCGATAAATGCCATATCTGGTGGGGGCATGTCCCATTTGCAGATCCGTTAAAACCCATCAACTCCCACACCTCCTTGGGCTCCCCGCTCCGTGGCCACGATCTATCTCTAGTGGGTCCACCACATACCCAACAGTTTTTTACTCCCAGGAGTTCTGCCGAAGTTTGGCTAAGGTCTACCCATTTATTATCGCCTACTCTGTGAGTTGCTGCCTGGCGTCTAGCGTTGGCATAAATATCCCCCTTCTTACTGTCCCATACGTATGGTCGTGTTCCATTTTGCCACATTGATTCCCACTGGATTCTCTGGATTGGTACTGAGTCTCCTTCCTCCTTATCTCTGTCTCCCTCTGGGGCACAAAACCAGGTTATCTCCTGTGGACAGCTGTCTCGATGTGGCGTGAAACCTAATGATACCTTATTAAACTTAACCTCATAAACTTGGCCATTATGAACACACTTCAGTCCAGTGGGGGCCCCAACACAGTGTTCAGGAAAGTCAGTCCAATCCACAAAGTACTGTTCCGGTTCGTTATGGGCCCCCAGGCTGACCGCAAACACTTTGTACAGTTGTTTCCTTCTCCAGACCCTTCAAGGGCTAGGAACAACATCACCCATAGTCCCCACATAGTGTTCATCACAGCACCCTAAATTCTGTTGACTTCAATATAGAGATATCACTTCAAATATTGATATACAGTCACCGTAATCCAATAGCCTCTTTAAAGGAACCCGTTAAAAATTCTTAGTCCGTAGCTTCTTCACAGGGTCTCAGTCATCTCCGTTCAAATCTGTTCCAGTGTCCGTGTAGGTTGATCTGTTGCTGTACACTGACTGTAGGGTCCTGTCCACCTGGGCTCCGATCACTTTCTCTTGATCATCTTCAGTAGAACCCACTCAGCAACGGATGGTATCGGGGTTTCATCTTTTTGTTCGGTACTTGTAACCTGTTGTGAAAAAGCTGATACCAGAGCCGTTAGTTTGTCATAATAAAGCTTACATCTTATTGGACTAACCTCTTCCTTTGTGGTATGAATCCCGGCTCCAGGTCCCGGAAACTGGTGCCCCGTTTGCAGTTCATACGGAGTAAATCGTGTCACATAACTTACCAAACTCCTTATTGACATCAATGCCAGGGGCAGCGCATCCACCCAATTTAATTTGGTCCGTGCCTGTACTTTCCCGATCTTACCTTTTATTGTTTGGTTCATTCTCTCCACTTTTCCTTGGGATTGTGGATGATACACCATTCCAAAGGCATGTTTCATCCCCAACATCGCTTCTACTTCCTGTAAATCTTTACTCTTAAAATGACTCCCATTATCTGACCTGATCTTCCTAGGAAATCCGTGTATAGGAATATACTGGTTGATTAGGAACTTAATTACATCTTTGCATCTTCTCTTTTGGCAGGGATTGCCTCCGGCCAATCTGTGTACACATCTACTGCTACTAAGAGGTATCGATATCCCCTTGCCCTCTCTATCATGTCCGTGTAATCAATTACAATTTCCTGCCCTGGTAACTTAGGCAATGGAAACTGACCTTCGTGAGGTTTCACAGTTGCCTTGACATTATATGTTATACATACCTTACACTCTCTGATATGATTCTCCACCATCGCCGGCAGGAAGGGGTGCCACCAATGTATCTGTTTCTTCCCACAGTGGGTTAACCCATGCGCCTCCTCCAGAAGGGGTTTCATGAGTCCAGATGGTAATACTGGCCTACCGTCCATTGATCTCCACAGACCTTGATCTTCGGTTGCTCCCCTTTCCTCCCATACCATCATTTCCTGGGGTGATGCCTTCGCTTGTTCCTGAATTATTACTCCTACCTCACAAGGTGGCAATAAGTCATGTGCCGTTTTATCTGCCTGCATCATAATAAACTGAGGGTCGTACCCTGCTGCCCTTTTTGCAGCCGTGTCCGCTTCCTGATTTCCCCGAGCTACCATCGTATCTGTTTTATCATGGCCCTTACATTTAATAACTGCTAATGCCCTTGGTTTCAAGAGGGTCTCAGCCAATTTCCTAACATCCTCCTCGTGTTTAATTGGGGTCCTTGCTGCTGTTAAAAACCAACTTCTAATCCATTGACTCATCTCAACCTGTATTGTCCCTACCACATATGCAGAATCTATATATATATTTACCTCCTTTCCTTCTGCCCATTCTAATGCTGCTATCATTCCCTGGAGTTCGGCCAGTTGTGCTGACTCCTTTCCTCTCACTGTCCCTGTAATAATTTCTTCAAATCCTTCTGTGGTTCTCCGTACTACTGCATAGGCGGCTTTTAATCTGTCCGTGGGGAGTCTGTAACAACAACCATCTGTAAATAAGGTTTCATCTGGTTCTCTCAAGGTCTTATTTTAATATCCCTTAGAACCCTCTTTTCACAACAGTGTGGCTCTCCCTCTCCCATATTGTCTGCCATGTTAATGCCTTCATGGGTAAACGTAATATTTGGAGCATTCAAAATCTTTTCCTGTCTCGTCTGTCTCAGTGACGTCATTGTAAACGCTGTCGAGCTCATAAATGCTACAATATTGTGTGTTGTTAATACTGTCAGGGCTATTCCCATTACTATGTGTGCACCTTTTGTAAAATTTTTGCTACCCCCACTTCATGTCTCGTACATGGTGGGTGTCTGTCTTCTGTCGGATCCAGTGTGATACTCACATAAATGAGCACACATCTTCCACCCCCTTTTTTCTGAAAAAGGACACCATTAATTGTGTGCGCTTTTTCAGAAACATCCAAAAAGAAAGGGTCTCTCTAATTTGGAATTATCAAATCTATGGCGGTTGTAAGAGCTTGCTTAAGTAGAATAAAACTCATCTCAGCCTGTGCAGTCCAATCAAGTGTAACCCCCAGATTCCTCATCCCCTGCTCATTCACCAAAGTTCGCAGTGGATGTGTCAACTGACCATTCGATGGGATAAACTGCCTACTATATCCCGTCAAGCCCATAAACGAAAGCATTTCTTTAACTGTCTTTGGTTTTGGATGATGTAGTATCGCTGTTTGATGCACAGGGGATATCCCTGTACCTTTTGCTGAGACCATTCTTCCTAAAAAGGAGACCACTTGTCTGCAACATTGCAACTTTAAACGAGAAACTTTAAAACCTGCCTTGAACAGCTGCATTTGCAGGAGCCTTGTGGCCTCCAAACAGGAGACAGGCTCAGGTGCTGCCAATAAGATGTCATCTACGTACTGGATCAGAACTACCCCACCTGGCAGTACTAGCCCCCCCCCAAGCTGTTCTTTCAAAACCTGATTGAAAATCCCTGGAGATAAGATAAAACCCTGCGGGAGTCAAGTATAACGTAACTTTATACCTCTATACGTCAAAGGAAAACACATCTCTAAACTGTTCTGCCAGCAGCAAACAAAAGAAAGCATTTGCTAAATCTATGCAAGAGAACCACTTGTGATCAAGGGTTAAAACAGTCATGGCGGTATATGGGTTTGGTACTGGAACTGTGTGTGTTTGTACAATACCATTGACCTTAAGTCATGGGCCATCCGATATTTGCCTGTGTCCTGTTTCGGAACAGGTAAGATGGGTGTATTCCAACTCGAACACGAATGCTCCAACACCCCTGAATACATTAAGCCATCAATGGTATCTGCCAGACCCACCTCAGCCTCGGGTTTATGGGGATACTGTGTCTGCCAAATGGGAGTATAATCTAAAAGTTCAAAGGTTATGGGATCAACCTGCTGGCAAAAACCCACGTCTGCTGGTCCCACTGACCAAAGGTCCTCAGGGAGAGAATCTAACATACGGGTAGAGTCGGGATGATCCATCTTTTCTCTACCATGAAAGCGTTCAACCTGTCTATGCTCAAGGAGGACCCGATTATTTGAAGGGTACAAAATCCTGTATGCCTGACCATATGGAGAAAACTGCACTGTCGATATTTGAGTATCAGACCAGTCCTTCAAGGACATCAAGTTCCGACACATCGGTCTCAAATCTTTTGCCTGGTGATTAGTACCAATTGCAAGAGTGACATGAGGAATGGCCTCACCGGCCATCACATACCACTCCAGCTGCTAAGATGTCAGTGCAACCGTAGCAGCTACTCCCTCCTTTCCTAACATTTTGTAGTCCGAATTAATCTCCCATTGCATGCCCTCTACCTCTTCATAAAAGGCATGCTGATAAATTTCATCCCCATCTCTATCGTAAAAGAGAATAACATGGAGGGGGTCCGAGGGAAGTGTATACGGGTGTAACGTCTGGATCCACGGCTTCCATTGATTATAAAGCTTTAGCAGCCCTCCCTTCTCTGGGTTCTCCGGTTCCAGCAGTCCCCAGTAAATGTCAGCCCATAGTCCCTCAGACGCGGATCCTCCAGTGGCTGACAACAACATCTGAGCACTGGAACAAAGCGTAATTAATGAACAGTTCATTGAATATCCATTTGGAAAGGTGACCTCTATTCCACTAGGTCCGCAGAGGATCGATGCTCCACACCTGACCAGCAGATCTCTGCCCAACAGATTAGTAGGGCACATTGCCGACAGAATATATTGATGTGTGAAAGTCTGTCCTGCCACAGAAGTGACTAGTGGTGTAGAAAACGGCAATGTGTACCCGAGAACCCTATCAGCTGGACGCTAGAGGATACTCAGCGCCGGTAAGTGTTGAAAATCTGGCACCTGTATCTACTAAAAAGGATACTTCCATCTCCATCACTTTAATCTGCAGGAAGGGGTCTGCCAACCTAACCTGCTTTTGGGTGGTCGGGCCCCATCACTGCTGGTAACATTGCTCCTCCTCCGTCAGCAATGGGAATTGTCTCATCGGAGCGAGAGCCCCATGGGGTGCCTGATGTTCCGGGGGTGGCACTGACGATCTCTGGGGCTGGACCCAAGTCTCATATTGTGGTGCTCCATATCCCCTTCCCCCAGTGCCCTGAGGACCCCATGCTAGGGGGCAGTCTCTCTTCCAGTGTCCTGGCTGACCACATCCAAAACATACAGCTGGCTGCATTTGTGGAACACCCCGGCCTCTCCCTCTTACTTGGAATTCCCCCATTGGACCTCCAGTCCTGCCCCCATAGGTGGGACCCAGTGCCCAATGTGGGGCCAGGTACCAATTCGTATTATTCCCTTGTGGTGGCTGCGGTGGCTGCTGAATCATCTGGTTTGCACACTTTGAGGGATTCTTTTTTGCCTCATTGGCCTTTTTCCTAGCCTCTTCTAATTGGAGCTTAAGGAGTTGCACTTGTGCAGACTCCGTAATTTGTTTGTCCTCCTCTTGCTTAGCCCTATAACGGTTTATGTGATAGGACAAATGTTTTTCCCATTGCTCAGTCAAGCAAGCAGGAATATCAGGGTTATTTTCTAACACCTTCCTGACTACAGCTGGCAACCCATTCGTTACGGCAGACCTAAATAGTATAGTTTGCAAGGGTCCTGTGGCTGGGTGTACTCCGGCTTTATCCGTCCAACTCATTTTACATAGACTTAAAAAGGTCAAGATCTCCTCATCCTCCTTAATGGAAAATGTCAGGGTCTGCATGACACCGGGGTGAACGGGAAACTTCTCCCGCATTGCACCTCCTAGTGCCGTAGCATGTTTTGCAAATGGTTCGGCATCAAGGCACCTTGTGGTTCCTGCGACCATTTCTACCTGCTGTATTTCCCACAGCCCAAGCTGTTTGCCTAATAATGCCCTCCAGTCTCCCATTGCTATCTTATGTCCCATCGTATGTTGGCAGAACTTACCCATCCACGCTCCGCCTCCCTCAGTAGGAGGTGGCATTTTATCCAAAACACAATTCATATCAGTGAACGAGAAGGGTTGATACATTTCCCCAACTTGTGCTGAACCAAGCCATGTAAGATCTCAACAATGAAGACGCTGTTTACATCCGGTACCGCACGGATGGAAGTCTCTTCAATCTGAGGCACCTGCAAGCTCACACCAAGACACAAGAGAAACTTGTCCGTGAACTACTCTTTGCAGATGATGCCGCTTTAGTTGCCCATTCAGAGCCAGCTCTTCAGCGCTTGACGTCCTGTTTTGCGGAAACTGCCAAAATGTTTGGCCTGGAAGTCAGCCTGAAGAAAATGAAGGTCCTCCATCAGCCAACTCCCCACCATGACTACCAGCCCCCCCCACATCTCCATCGGACACACAAAACTCAAAACGGTCAACCAGTTTACCTATCTCGGCTGCACCATTTCATCAGATGCAAGGATCGACAACGAGATAGACAACAGACTCGCCAAGGCAAATAGCGCCTTTGGAAGACTACACAAAAGAGTCTGGAAAAACAACCAACTGAAAAACCTCACAAAGATAAGTGTATACAGAGCCGTTGTCATACCCACACTCCTGTTCGGCTCCGAATCATGGGTCCTCTACCGGCATCACCTACGGCTCCTAGAACGCTTCCACCAGCGTTGTTTCTGCTCCATCCTCAACATTAATTGGAACGACTTCATCCCTAACATTGAAGTACTCGAGATGGCAGAGGCCGACAGCATCGAGTCCACGCTGCTAAAGATCCAGCTGCGCTGGGTGGGTCACGTCTCCAGTATGGAGGACCATTGCCTTCCCAAGATCGTGTTATATGGTGAGCTCTCCACTGGCCACCGTGATAGAGGTGCACCAAAGAAGGACTGCCTAAAAGGACTGCCTAAAAAAATCTCATGGTGCCTGCCACATTGACCACCGCTAGTGGGCTGATATCGCCTCAAACCATATATCTTGGCGCCTCACAGTTCGGCGGGCAGCAACCTCCTTTGAAGAAGACCGCAGAGCCCACCTCACTGACAAAAGGCAAAGGAGGAAAATCCCAACACCCAACCCCAACCAACCAATTTTCCCCTGCAACCGCTGCAACCGTGTCTGCCTGTCCTGCATTGGACTTGTCAGCCACAAACGAGCCTGCAGCTGACGTGGACATTTACCCCCTCCATAAATCTTCGTCCGCGAATCCAAGCCAAAGAAAGAAGGTCCCTTATAAATTAACGGCATCTGTCTATATCTTTCTGGGAGATATAATTCCTCCCGGCTTCGCAACTCATATCCCGAAGGGGAGCGAGCGCTTCCCTGACCCTGTCTTTTGTGTGTGATCATTCTTCCCCTAATAGTGACCGGCTGTTCCTCATCCTCGCTCTCCACACTTACACTCGCTGTCTCACTTTCCTCGTCCCAAACTCTCTCCCGCTGCCATCGTACACTCACTGGGTCACCTCCCCTAATTTCCTCCTCTTCTTCCTGTTGTCTATTGTGAGGAGTGGGGGTGGACATTCCTAACGAGAAGGCATTCTCAAGTGTCTGTTCTTGCTCTCTCTCATTTGTTTTTTCTAGTCGCATACTAGTTTCCCTTACTTTACATACATCGTTCTGTATTCCCTTTGTCAATTCCTTTATTGTCTCCACACTTCCCTGCACAACTCCTTTAAGTATCTCTTTCACCTCCTGGAGTTCTTGTCCTGTTAATTCAGTGACATTCACTATTCCCTCATTTATCTGCATCACTGGCATCTGGGGAATCGGATAAGGTGGTGGCATCGTCTCTGGTAACTTTGGATAGAGCGGGGCTGATGGCTTAACCTCCCCTGTCACCTCCTCCCCCTTTTTCTCCTTTTGGATAGGAGATGCCTTTTTAGTAGAATGCTGAAGGTTTGTTTCCACAGCCATCCAAGCCAATGTCATATTATGTAAATTTGCCCTCCTCTGTTCCTTCGCTTCCTTCTGTTGTTTAAATTTTCTTCTATTCAAGATAGATCTTTGTCCCTTTTTCTCATGTTCCTGTACCTCCTTTGTCACCTCCCTTTCGGCTTCTCCTAGATACCATACAAGCCTGATTTTTTCTAATCCTAGCGGCACCTTCCCCTGACTCTGCAGCTCTTTCCATATCTGATCATACCATTTTATAGCCTTTACTTCCTCTCCCTTCGGTAGTCCTCCCATTAATTGACTCCTTGTTTTATCCCACAGCTGGTTCACAGATGGAGGAATCCATACACATCCCCCATACTCCTGACATTCCCCTAATTCTCCTTCCATCTTTTGTTCCTATATTTTTTCTTTCAGACCTTGTAATTCAATGAGTCTCTCACCTGGTAGAATTTCACCGCCCTTCAACCTACTGTGAACCTTCACACTTTCTCGTAACCACAAAAGAAAAACAACACAATACTCAACCAAAAAACTCTTATACAATACTAACACAAATAAATCTTATACAATATGTTAACTAAATGGCCAAGACCTTTAACTTCTATAACTATATCTCTACTAGGGGACTCTAACCCCTATTCCTCTAGGGGGCCTCTAACCCCCATTTTTCCAGTGGACTTTAACCCCCATTTTTTCCAGGGGCCTCTAACCCCCATTTTTCCAGTGGACTTTAACCCCCATTTTTTCCAGGGGACTCTAACCCCTGTTTTTCCAGGGGACTCTAACCCCCAGATTTCCAGGGGACTCTAACCCCTGTTTTTCCAGGGGACTCTAACCCCCGGTATCTCCAGGGGACTCTAACCCCTGTTTTTCCAGGGGACTCTAACCCCCGGTTTCTCCAGGGGACTCTAACCCCCAGTATCTCCAGGGGACTCTAACCCCTGGATTTTTAAGCTTTATTCACTAGGACTTTTGCAGAGTAGTGACAACACACAATTTTATCGTTGCCAATAGCAGAACTTTGTTTAAACAGGCATCTGCTTACCTCCTTTTGTTGAGTGGCCACTTGTTGTTATCACCACACCACAATCGACCGTTGTTTCGTCTCTTTCTCTTCCGTCACTTCTCCATCTTCATCACGTCGGGGTCACCAAATTGTCAGACTCTGGCTTTACCCTACCCTCAATTTAGTCTATGTGTCGTCTGAGTCCAGCGTGCTCGTTGAATGAAGTGATAGGAGAAGGTATTCAGTTCAACAATCAGTTTATTACACAGCACAAGAATAAAGCTTAACAGAGCTCTGGTTCAGTCATTAGTTCATGGGTAACCTGCTCAGTGAGCTATTCCCCAAGACTGACTCCGACTGTCCAGTCTCTTCTGTTTATATAGATCAACGTTATTACACTGAACAAAAGTTGGCTTTCTTTGCTAGATTCCTTGCATAAGATTTATCTCAAGCAATTTCCTGCTCTGCAGTTATCTAGGGTGTAGACCTCCCATCTTAATCCTCAAGGCCAGAACATCCTGTTGTCTTGATCAGAAATCAATTCATACCCCATATATTTCTAATTGTTTCTTTGTTCTCATCTGCTCAACACCTCCTTATGCCTTAACCTTCCTACTAAATTGGTTTATACATTTTCTTTGTCTCTGACATTCTCAGTCATGGTACTCTTTGTTCTCGTTTGGCCATACTTTTCTGTTCTACTCAACACCTCCTCATGTCTTAGCATTCCTACTAAATTGGTTCGTTCATACATTTTCTCTCTTTTGTGTTTGGAGACAGCAAATTCTACAAGTAATACTCAGCCAACTTTGCTACATACTGTGTCTGTTATTTAATTGCATTCCTATTTCCCTTAAACAGTATAATTGAAGTAAATAGTAAATTGTTACATAGTACTGGATTAATGAATACATAATGAATAGTACATAGCTATATTTTCTATGATTACTTAACCCCTTGGTTCCAACAATACACACACACACACACACACACACACACTAATACATATAAGGGAAAAGGTAAATATTCACAGTTGCAGTTAGTGCAAAAAAGTAATGTAGCGATGCAGACGGCTATGTGGCTGTCCTGGCATTGTGTCAGTAGGTTAAAAGACATTTATATTGCACCTTCCTATGAACATCAGTGAACAGACTGTCCAGAATGGGTGCATTATGGCTTCAACTTCAGTGTGGCTCTGTTCAGCTGACATGCATTCAAGCCATTTGGAGACCACAATTCATCCATTCTGAATAATGCAAATTGTAATGCTAGATTAATATCGTTGGGTTTTGTTAGAACGCCTTGGGGCTAAGTTTTAATCTCAAAGCTTCTTAGACAGCCAACTGAATGATGTATCGGAAGACAGCATGTGCTGGACAGGTTTGTGTGCTCTGAGAATTGGGAACCACAATCAGGCCTGGAGCAATCCTTTTGTCTTCATGCAAATGCTAAATTAATTGTTGGCAGCCTGATAGATACATTTGAACCAGGCATTCAGCATCCGAACAGTTTTCAAAGGGGGCTTAAGTAAACTCACCCAGATGCTGCCAATAAAAAGGTAACTAAATCAGTTCTGTTATGCAAAAAAGAATGATGCCAGGCCAAGTACAAGCCAAGGCTAGTAACAAAAGGCTGTAGATTTAGGAAAGGAACTGCAGTTGTTTATGAATTGGAACACTTTACAGGATTAGATACAGTATAAGATAAGTTCACAATGTAATTGTTATCGTTGATCTTCCTTTTCATGTCTTGAAAATCCAGATGTCTTTTCTACAAACCATTGGCAGGCGGGATTTAGTCCTGACAAAATGCAGTTTAGAATGTCAAACATGGGTAAAGCATTACTTTCCTGAATTTCCTATGAATTGAGGAGAAAGGAGACCATGTGGGAGTGGTTGGGGGGGTGGTGGGGTGGTGGGGGGGGGGGGGGGTGTTAGAGAGGAGGGTATAGGAGGCTAGGGAGTGAACTTGTAATCAGAAATTATTGTCCTGAACAAGTAACAAAATTCAGTGTTTTTTTTTTGGCACCAACACATTGGAAACATTCATATTATGGACCATTTTACACTAATAATATATATTAAAAAAATAAAAATAATAGTGCACAATAGGTAAGGCAGTGCCTTTGGTTCATTGATTATTCAGATGGCAGCGGGGAAGAAGCTGTCCTTGTGCTGCTGCGTGCTCGTCTTTAGGCTCCTGTACATTTTCCCCGACGGTAGCAGATCGAAGAGGGCATGGCCTGGGTAGTGGGGGTCTTTGAGGATAAAGGGTGCTTTTAAGACACTGCCTCATGTAGATGTCCTTGATGGAGTGACATCTGGTGCCTGTGACGTCTCAGGCCGAGTTAACAACCCTCTGGAGTTTATTCTTGCCCTGAGAGTTGGAACCTCCATACCAGGTAGTGATGCAACCAGCCAGACTGCTCTCTCCGGTACACGTGTAGAAGTTTACGAGTCTTTGGTGACATACCGAGCCTCCTCAGACATTTCACAAAGTATAGCCCCTGAGGAGCCTTCTTTGTGATTGCATCATTGTGGAGGCTCAAGGACAGATCCTCGGAGATGTTGATACCCAGGAATTTGAGATTCTTGACCCTCTCCACTAATGAGCCCTTGATGAGGACTGGTTCGTCCAAATGAACATCTTAGGAGATGGTAGAGATATGCCAGGCCACTGGTAGTTGGTGATAAGGGAGAAAATAGAAAACAGAAGATCAGAGGAGGTGCATGAGAAAGCAGAATTCAATGAGAGTTCATAAATGGTTTCCTTTCTCTCTCTCTTTCTATTTCTCTCTCTCCCAAACCAGTTCTCACTTTCGTCTCCTGTCCTATCCATATTCAATTATAATTTTTATTCTGTTGGCCCCCAGTCTATTTATTCAGGTGCCTGGCTGCTTTTTATTCATACCTTGAAGAAGGGCTCAGGGTCAAAACTTTGGTCATATAAATTGACCTCCTGTAGACACTGAGTTCCTCCAGCATTTCTGTGTTTTAACAGAGTGCGCAGAGTTCTGTGTTTCTCTTTGTATAATTTGTGTACATGACAATGCATGGAATCTTGGGTATCATGCAGAATCAGCAATGAAAAGAACAATGTACAGGGCAACCAATGATTAGAGAGATGAAGGAATTGCCAATGGTTCAGGCTGCAATCCTTCAACAGGATTTGATGAATGTTTCAACCCAAAACATTGGCAATTCCTTTGTCTCCAACTGATGCTGCTCGACCAGCTGAATTTGTCCAGCAGACTTTTTATTTTGTTCTAGCTTCCAGTGTCTGCATTCTCTTGTATTTCCAGATGAGCAGCATCCTGGGCCTATTCCCCAGTCTCTTCAGACCACAGTTGTGTAAACTAGTCCTCATCCACCTGTTGTAGAATATGCCATACTCAAAGGTAGGCAAGCACTCTCTGTTAGAATATTGAAAACAGCATGCTGGCAATTCTGTTCTCTCTCTGAATAATCTTTACAAAGATTATGAAATGGAAAGGTGTTAGGCTTTGTGTGCAGCTCATAAGCCAAGGAGCTTTGTTGAAGTTATTAGTGAATATTGGTTGCACTTCACCAAGGGTATGGTGTCCCATACTATCCGTCTTGAATCAAGTAGGATTCCCTGTATTTAAACAGAAAATTAGCTCTTTTTATTGATACCAGAGAAAGGTGGGGGGAGGGGGGAGGGGGAGGGAAGAAGGGAAGGTGGAAGAAGAAAGTGGAGGGATTATGGAAAACTGGAGGAAAAAGAGGGGAGAAAGAGAAGGAGTGAGGCCAGAGATGAAGAAATTGGGAAGGAGGGAAGAGATGGTGGAGAAAAGAGAAAAGGAATGGAAAGGATAGGAGTTAATGGATGGAGGGTGAAGATGTTAAGCCAAAGGCCTGTTTACCTTCCAAATTGATAGCACTATTCTACAGAAGAATAGAGGAGGATTGTCCACTTTCCTCACAATGTTTATCCCACAGGCTGAATTGTATTTTGGTCTTTGCCATGAGC
Source organism: Narcine bancroftii (assembly GCF_036971445.1). Classification (NCBI taxonomy): domain Eukaryota; kingdom Metazoa; phylum Chordata; class Chondrichthyes; order Torpediniformes; family Narcinidae; genus Narcine; species Narcine bancroftii. The sequence continues at coordinate 50,306,063 of NC_091477.1, forward strand.
CCATCCCACTAAAATATCCCAATTAACCTACAGCCCCTGTATGTGTTGAAGGGTGGGTGGAGACCCCAGCACCCAGAGGAAACCCACGCTGTTAAGGGGAGAACGTACAGGCTCCTTACCCTCAGCACTGGATTTGATGCCGTGGGAATAGACCCAGGATACATTGTGTTAACTGTCATGCTAACCCATGCCGCCAACCTTGTGGAGGATGATTTAATTCTAATGTGGGTTCTGAGGTGACTGATGAGGCCAGTGTGGCAACTGTAGATTCTGTGACAGATGTGGCAGGAGGTGTTTAATGGGATGGAAAGTGGGGGGAATAATTTGGAGGTGAATTCTTTCTATCATTTACACAGAATTTTCATGCACACACACCAATAATATAATTTCTAAAATCTTTTGAGGTGTCTTTTTCATTCTTAACTCAGTATTCAATGCATTTGTAATGAAATTTCAATTGTAATTACAAATGTCATTTGTAATTAAACACATGAATGGATCACAATGCCTTTGAGACCGGAAATATTTATTTTAACTGGGAACACTTTCACACTGGAGTTTCAAGTGGTTATGCATTTTTTTGCTGTTTGCAAGGTTTACTGAACAATTCTAGATGGTTGCATGAGCGATTTGGATCATGATAACAAACTTGAGAGTGGAATTCAACAAGGATATGCTTCCAAATTGTGCATTAATGATTTGGATGATGGGGTGAAAAATTGGATTAGTAAATATATGGATGATACTAAGGCAGAGCTGTGGATAGTGAAGAAGGGGTTCAAAGCTTGCAGAGGGACTTAGACCAGTTAGAGGAGTGGGCTGAAAGATGGCAGATGTAGTTTAATGCAGATAAATGTGAGGTGTTACATTTTGGTAGGGTTACTCAAAATAGGACACGAATGGTGAATGGTAGGGCATTGACGAGTGCAGTGGAGCAGAGGGATCCAGGATTAATGGTACATAGTTCCTTGAATGTGGATAGGATGGTGAAGAAAGCTTATGGTATGTTGGCCTTTATAAATCAGAGCATTGAGTATAGGAGCTGGGGTCTTATGTTAAAATTGTACAAGGCATTGGTAAGGCCAAATTTGGAGCATTGTGTGCAGTTTTGGTCATCAAAGTATCAGAGCAATATCAACAATTTGGAGAGAGTGCAGAGAAGTTTTACTTGAATGTTGCTGGGGTCTAAGTTATAAGAAAAGGTTAAATAAGTTAGGTCTTTATTCTTTGGAGCATAGAAGGTTGAGAGGGGATTTGATTGAGGTATTTAAAATTATTAAGGATATAGAGAGAGTGGGCGTGGAGAGGCTTTTTCCTTTAAGAAAGGGGGAGATACAAACAAGAGGAAATGAGCTGGGAGTTAGGGGGCAAAAGTTTAGAGGAAACGTGAGGGGGAATTTCTTTACTCAGAGAGTGGTGGGTATGTGGAACGAGCTTCTGGACGACGTGGCTCGGCTCGATATCAGCATTTAAGGAGAAGTTGGATATGTATATGGATGGGAAAGGAATGGAGGGTTATGGGTTGAGTGTAGGTCAGTGGGGTGAGGTGGGAGAAAGTGTTTAGCATGGACTAGAAGGACCAAGTTGGCCTGTTTCTCTGCTGTAATTGTGATATGGTTATTTTTAAAATTTTAACCCTGATTTAAATATCAATCCATATTTGGAGCTGCAATGGTAGAACCATGACATTAATGATTTAAAGAAAGTGGAAATGTAAACTGGAATTCCCAGCACTCACACGTTGAACATTTTATTTTTATTCATTGTCTTACATTTTTCTTGTGTTTGAAGAAAAATTAATAATGTCATCATTTGTCAAAAGTGGCACATAATATATGTAGCACCAAGGTATCACATGGTGGGCAGTCTCCATGTCAACTAATTCTATCCACCCCTTCTTAAGCTCTCTGCAATTAAACCCACTTATGATGTCAGAGCTGCAGAGCAGTTCCTTCAGCTGATCAAGCATTCATGCCTGACACCTATCGTCAAGCATCCATTTACATTGCTATTTTATTCTCTCCATTATCCTGTCAACTCCAAATTCTACCACTCACCTAAATATGTCAGCCAATTAATCTATGAACCTGTGGGCTTTAAGATGTCAGAGGAAACAGGTGCATTTGTTGTTAAACACAAAAGGATCACAATGCCTTTGAGTTAGGAGATGTTTATTTTAGCTGAGAAACCGTCAGGTTGCAGTTTGTTGCCTGACGGTTTTAAAGTTGCATGTGCCTGGTGCTCACATTCATGGGAGAACGTGTAAGCTCCACCTGAGGTCAGCATTGAACATGGGCCATGAGAGCTGGAAGGCAGCTGGACCATTGCACTGCTCCATGGTAGGGAACTGTGTTGTCCTTGAATCCTTAGCCATGCGACCGTCTTTCCTTATGTTACCACTCCCTTCAATTTTTGCTGTAGAAATACACAGATAAATATCATTAGAATCCATAAAAATCAGGAGGTATAGGAGGGTCCAAGCTTTTTCAGACTTGCTCCTCCTTGGCATAAGATTGTTGTGAATGTCTTCTTGATGATCTCACAGAAATACTGGATAAATCCAGCAGGTCTCAAGGCACCTAGAGAGGTAAAGATATATGGCTGTCATTTCAGGCTTGAGCTCTTCCTGAATCTGCTGGCCTGAGTTCCTCCCTTTACCTTTTCTTCCCTTCTCTCTCATTCTTTTCATTCATGCACCTGCCTGCTTTTTGCTCATACCTCTGGACCCTGTGAGACCTGCTGAGTCCCTTCAGTATTTCTCTGGTTTTACTGCATTCACAGCATCTGCACACTTTCCTGTTTCACTCCCCCAGTTGATTTCCACGCTTTGTCTTTAGATAAGCCTTCAGTCTCAGTTTTGAGAGGCAGATGAGAATCAATTCTGCTAACGTCAGGGCAGCACGCAGAGAAACTAAAGGAGAAGTGGATTCTCTACGGCTAATTTATTGAGGTTTGAGATTATTTTTCATTATATTTTCACACGGAGAATATGGGGGGGTCTGAAGAGATTCATACGGACATTGTTAGGACTGAGAGGTTGAGTTAGAGCAGTGGTTCTCAACCTTTTTCTTTCCACTCACGTACCTTTTGCCATAGGTGCTCTGTGATTAGTGCTTAAGGAGGTATGTGGGTGGAAAGAAAAAGGTTGAAAACCACTGTTTTAATCATACCTAATGGACTCATTATGTGCACGGTTTCATAACTCCAAAGGAAATGGGCCAATGACAATTTTTCTCAAGCCAAATATTTCAGTAACAATTGAATCTAATGCAATGATTCTCAAGCTTCCCTTCCAACTCACAATCCACCTTAAGCAATCCCTTACTAATCATAGAGCACCAATGGCACAGGGAATACTTAAAGTGGTATTTGAGTGGAAAGAATTATAGGGAGAGATTGGCTAAGCTGGGCCTTTATTCCCTCGATTGAAGGAGGCTGAGGGGTGTGTTTATAGAGGTTTATAAAATCATAGTAGCATGGACGAAGTGAATCCTTATAGTCTTATTCCCAGAGTAGATGGTTCAGGATCTAGAGAGCCTAGGTTCAAGGTGAGAGGCATGGGATATGAGGGGGGAGCCTTTTTTCACTCAGAAGGTCACTCAGAGGAAAAAAAAAGATGGTACTTTAGTCTTTCCTATGGGACTCATCATTCCTGTTTAGAATGGCTATAGGTACATAATACTGCTGCCTCAAAACAACAAATTTTGTGGCACATGCTCATGACAATAAACCTGATTCTGGTTCATATCTGGAGTGAGAAACTAGAAGACACTATAGATGTGGGTACGATTACACTGCTTGAAATGCATTTGGACAGATATATGGAAGGGTTTTAAAGAATACAGACCAAATGCAGGTAAATGGGACTGGCCCAGAATGCCATCTTGTTCAGCTTGGGTTAGTTGGGTCAGTTCCATCAATAACTCTGGGATTGGGAGAGAAACAAGAAATAGTTGATTCAGATCATGAGATGCAGACTGGATACCACTATCCTGTACAGATCCCGTGGTGTTAAATATCCAAAATGTATGCATTTAAAATCTTTAACAACTAACCGTTGGAAGATACCAGAGGTGAGTAACAGATCAGCATAAATGACGACCAGTTTGCCTCAAGCATTCTATTTCAGCATTGATAAAATCTCAGGACAATCAGTTGGTTGGGAGCCAAAAGAAAAGGCACCTAAAGTAATTGTATAACTGTCATTATCAGATATTTATTTTGAAAGCCAACACTTGCTGGAGAAAACTCTACACACTGCACTCTCCCAGGCTTCAGAGCTCATATTTTGTTTTAACAGCAGAGACTCCCCGATCTGTGCTCAAAGTCTGGAACCTTTTCATACTTACATAAGTTTGTGCTTCAGCTGCCTCATCGACCAGCATTTTATTACCTGCCACTGTTTATGCATTTTGTACAAAGTTATCTGCACTGTTTGTTTTCTTTTCAAATGAAGGCTTGAGTAGCAGGTGTGGAGAGTGGCAGGGGCTGTGGGATTTGTGAGGGGTGGAACTTAGGAGGCTTGAATGGAGTTGAGAGTTTTTGGAAGATGAAGGGGGGGGTGAGATTTAAAGGAGGGGAGGAATTCGCAGCCAGTGATGGGTTTGTGAGGGTAAACGATAAGGATTGGAGTTAGATTGGTTGAAAGGGGAAGGTTTTGGAGGAGGTGCTATTTGGGGAGCAAAAGGGGTTTGGGAAGGTGAGAAGGTTGGTGAAGCCAAGGGGTTGGGAAAGGTGAGAGTGTTCAGGAAGTGAGAAGGTTCTGGGAAATGTGGGTGTTTGGGGCACGTGGATTTGGGGAGGTGAGGGGCTTGGGAAGATGGGGGCTTCAGGGAGGCAAGAGGCTTTGGGAAGGTGAGAAGGTGGGTGAAGCCAAGGGGTTTGGGAAGGTGAGAGATTTAGGATGGTGAGAAGTTTGAGGATGGGAAGGGATTTAGGAATCGATGGGGTTTGGAGAAGCAATGGGGATTAGGGAGGGGAAGATGCTTGGGGCATTGAGGGGATGAGGAGGTGAGGGAATCTGAAGATGATATCATTGTTATATACATTGTAGAATTTACATATCACTGATAGGAATTTATAAAATTATGAGAGGCATTGATAGAGTGGACAATCAGATTCTTTATCCCAGGTTAAAAACACATTCTTCAAGACTTGTTTTTAAGATGAGAGGGGAGAGTTTAAGGGAAATGTACAGGGCAAATATTTCGGACAGAGTGTGGTGGGTACCTGGAAAAGGCTGCCTGCCTGATGTGGTGGGGCAAGCAGGTACTATAGTTGCAATGAAGAGACTTCTAAATAGACAGTTGGAGATGAAGGGAATGGAGGGATATCGTTCATGAGCAGAGTTTTAGTTGAACTTGGATATCATGTTCAGCACAGACATGTGGGCCAAAGGGCCTGTCCTTTGATGTATTATTCTATGTATTCCTCACCATCATCTGCTTTGTTTAGACTTCTTTATTTTTTCCATGAACAGTGTCATTCTCCAACACAGCATTCTGCTCTTAAGTGACAAGTGGCCGTGAGGAGAGAGGTCTACAAACAGCCAGGAACCGACAGAGCAGGGCTTCATTTAACAGTTATGGAAGAAACATCTTGGAAGCCTAGAGGGTAAAGTGGGAACAAAGTGAGACAAAACACACATGGCAGGAGATAAACAGAGAAAACCTCAAATTGAGTATTTTGTGTCCTGAAGATCAAGAAATTCCAACCTCCTCTCACTGCTACCTTCAGGCCTGAAGGCCAGCACCTCTAAGTTTCAGAACAGTTTCTTACCAACACCTATCAAGCACTTGAAACTCCATTATTAGACTAATCAGGGACTGCTCCAACACTACAAACAGGACTGGCTGCAGAGGTTTGATTTCACAGTGGGATGATTGTGAATATTTATTTTATTGTTTTTGATTTGCTGTCTCTTTTTTAATTCAATTATGTTTACTATTGAAGTTCCTTCTTGTTGTTATTTTTTAGTACCTGTTCAGCAACATCAAGTAAGAATTTTGAATATATTGTACAAACTAATAACTCTTTGTCATTATCAATTCCCAGTTAAATTCAGAAAGGATTCAGCTTATGTCCTTACAGCAGCTAAAAGGTAAATATGATTTGTCTCACTATTATCTCTAGTTAAGATCGTTCCTAAGGGATAGGTGGGGGGTCCCACAATGACTTCGCCTACAACTAACGAGGTAGACGGGATGCTGCAACTGGGAAATGCACCTAAGTTTATTTTGAGAATGTACTCTGTACTCCAAGGTGAGAGTCCAAAGCAGGGGCTACACAGATCAAGGAAAAGATGGGAGTCAGATTTGGGCATCACCATTAGGGTGAGATGCTGGTCGTACTGGTGTGGAAACAGTTTGACAACAGTGATTAATTCTAGATACAGATTAGTTCAATACAACATCTTGCACCAGCTCCAACTCACACTGCAAAAGATTGATAAGGCACAACTGGAGGAGTCAGAGATGTACTTTAGGAGTGGGGTGGAGGTGGGAACGTTTGTTCACGCAACTTGGTCCTGTGTAAAGGTGGGCCCGTTTTGGCAGGATTTAGCTAATATACTAACCAAGATAATGGGAGGAGCCTTCCCACCTAACCTGACGTTATATCTTTTGGGGAACCTTATGGACATAAGCCATAAACTATCTAAATTCCAAATTCTATTTGTATCAGTTGGTTTGTCCACAGTGATGACCTGGAAGTCTGACTCCCCTCACCTTACCAGTCATAGCTGTATTCCCATGGAGAAAAAAAATCACGTGTAATCCTAGAAACCAACACGGCACCTTCTTCAATATATGGCAATCATATTTGACACACATGGGAGCACGATTGTAGTCGCACCCTGAGGAAAATACCGAAAGGTGAATTAATAAAGAGGTTATATGAGGGATTGACTGCACTGCATCTCTGGATGTCTATTCAAAGTACCGACACATCTAAATATTTTGATGTTGTGGCCAGGCCGATCATACAGGTAGTTGGTTTTAATTTTTCCTTTCAGTGGTTTTTCTTTATGGAGGGGTGGGAGAAGGAAGGGGGTGGGGGTGGGGGGAAACATGACAGGTTTGTAATTAGTTGTTGGATATTTGTACATATTGAAGAAATGAGTGTGTTCTTTCTTTTTTATTGATGGAAAATGAAACATAAATTTTCAAAAAAATCAGAAAGCTCCTTGGTTCAGCAAGCGCCTTTGGATAAAAAAATATGACCACCTTACAGAGTTCAGTGGTGTTTCATTAGTTCATAAAGCATAGAGATAGGCCCTTTCCCCTAATATGTGGTGCTGGCCTTCCAATGCCCATTTACACAGATCCTGCATCAGTCCCATTTTATTCTGCCCACATTCCCATTAACTCCTTCAAATTCCACCACTATCCTACAAACTGGATGCAACTTCCAGTGGCCCCTTAATCTACCACCCTGCACTTAACTGGGATGGAGGAAGAAATTTAAGCCTTCAAGGAAACCCATGTGGCCACAGGAACAATGTGTAAATTCCACACAAGGCAGCACTGGAGATCGGGATCAACCTGGGTGCAGGATGATGAAAAGTTGGAGATAAATGGGGTGCAATAAAATGATGATAAAAAATATGCTGAATCCTGATGGAGATATAATCCAGACTGTGGCTAACCTTCCAACCGTAAGTGACAAAGGTTTCCGAGATGTGATGGATCCTTGAGACTTTACCCAATCTGTGTTGGAACATCCCACACTGTTAATCTCCCTTTGACCTTTCTCTCCCAAGGAAAATCATCTTAATTTCCCCAGTCTCTCTCCGATTGAACACCTGCTTGTGTCGAGGATTGCTGGGTGTTAGTAATAAAATAAATTTAAAAGCAATAAGATCAGATTGATTAAACATGGATTAAGACCAATGTAATTTAAGATTAAATATGGTAATCATGAGTTTAATTATGATTAAGTTTTTTAACCAATCTCAGTGACCTAATTCATTTATTATACATCAATTATCTCCATATTTTCAAATTTTAGTGAGAGATTATTATCTTGAAACATTCTGTTTGTTGATATCTACAAGTGTCTATAACATGTTAAGATTTTTTTTGTTTATTTGACACATTATATACTTCCTGGAGTGAGAAAGGTGCTTACACAAGCAATCTAACAAGTCGACTCGAACGTGCCGAACATATGACCTAAAAAGTGGAAGGGCAAGACTACAATTACGGAGTATAGAGTTGCATGGAAAAATAAAAAATCAACTAACAAAGTAAGGTAACTTGAGTCCACTGTTCTAGAGTCCATCCAAGAGCCTGATGGATGCGGGGATGAAACTGCCTTCAAGTCTGTTTCACATTCCTTTTTCTTCCCTGATGGGAGGAGGGTGAGTGTGCGCGCGGGGTGTGATGGATCTTTCAGTATGTCGACTGCCTTTCGTAGGCGGCAGGAGTATAAATGGAGTCGGTGGAGGGGAGGGAAGTTGGCTTTTTTTGTTCTGAGCACCATTCACCACCTTCTGCAGCTTCTTCCGATCTGGAGCAGAGCAGCTCACGTCCCACATTGTGGTGCATCCAGCAAGTCTGTGTCCATCTGTAGACATTGCTGAGGGACATACATTAGGGCCAGGCCGAATTATTCTTCTAAGAGAGTAAAGGAGCTGCAGAGTTTTCTTAACTATTCTGCCAATTTGCTTGTCCCAGGTCAGGTCATTGGAAATATTTGCTCCCAAGAATTTAAAGCTTTCTACTACTCCACATTGAAGTAAAAACACAAAGCTGGAGAAACTTGGCAGGTCAAGCAGTGTCCTTTATATAGCAAAAATAACCAACGTTTCCAGCTTGAGCCCTTCATTTTCACTTTTCCGTAACTTGATGAAGGGCTCAAGCCCAAAACGCTGGTTATTTTTTATCTTTAAGGGCACTGTTGGCCTGCTGAGTTTCTCCAGCTTTGTGTTTTTACTTCAACCACAGTGTCTGCAGATTTTCATTGCTTTACTTCTTCACATTGACATGGGCGAAGGTGTGATCTCTGATTCCTCTTATAAAGACATGTTCATCTTCTCTCTTTGTGACATTGTTATCATGGCATCATTCCACCAAACTTTCCATCTCCTTCCTGTATTCTATCTCATCATTATTTGACACCCAACCTATGACAATGCAGCTGTCGCCAAATTCAAAGAAGGAGTTGGAGCAGTATTTAGCTGCACAGACATGGGTGTGAAGGGAGTACAGTAGAAGAATGTCAGGAACACTGGTGTTGAGTGTTCATGCCGGAGATCTTCTCGATTTTTACTGATTTCAGTCTGTCAGATAGGAAATGAAGGATCTGGTGGCTGATGAATGAGCATCGATACCTAGATCCTAAAGTTTAAGGATCACATTTTCTCGGCATTTTGGTATTGAGGGTGGAACTGTCATCTATGAAGTCATTTGAGTGTTTATTTTTATGTTAGTTTAGCATTGACATTTTTCTTTCATCATTTATTGTTTTGATCATTTTCTCAAAATTTTCATTAACTGTCTCTATTTACAAAACCTTTTTTAATATAGAAATCATGCGTACAAAAGGCAAAAAATAACTGACATTAAAAAGGGTTAAGGAAAAGATAAGGATCCAGATTTCAAGAGATTTGATCGTGCCAATTAGTCATTCAGTTGTCCAATTAACATCAAGAGAAAAACAATACAAACAAAATCTGATAAGAGATCTTATGCATGGTATAACAGGAGTTTTGTTCCATTGTGTTTCCATTTTGCTTTGTCCTCTGACTTTAGAATTCTCTCCTTTGAATAGTGGTAGAGTTGGGAAGGCACCTTGTATATTAAAGAAATGGGAGCAAAACAAGGGATAACATGGGATCTGGCTAGTTAGCTTCCCCTTGGCCCACACAGATTGGAAGGGCTCTGTCAGTGTTTTGATTCTAAAGAATTTAGTCAGATTGAGGGTGAAGCACCCTGAAGAAGGTGGAAATGGTACGTTTAAGACCCCTGTGGAGGCCAAGTCATTGGATAGATTTAAAGCGGAGGTTGGTTTTGGAATGGTAAGGGTAATGGGGAGAAGGCGGGAAACTGGCATTGAGATGAAAAATGGTGCAGCAGACTGATGGGCCAAATGGCCCAATTCACTGCTCTGCCTTATGGTTACGGTTATATGTGGGTTCAATACATATACATGGGAAGGAAGGAAAGGAAATGAGAGTGAATAGGTTGTGTGGAATATAAGGATGTTTGGCTTCAGATTCCAGCATCTCCAGTCTCCTTGTGACTCACTCTCTCCCTTGTGAGATGAAGGGCAAGGTTGCCTTTGTCTTCTGTCCTTGGGAAAATCCCATTCAAACGATGCAGGGAGACTAATGCCTGGGGGTGATGCTGGTGCAAGAACTTAGTCTGGGATGAACAAACAGGTTGAAGAAATGAGTCTGCTCAACAGATGTAATTGATCTATTCAAGTTTCAAATGCAATCATCAGTCACTCAGAATGTGAAATTTCTTCCTCTGGGATAAAAGCAGTCAAACTTTAGTATTTAAGATTCAAGAATCCATTATTGTCATGTAATGGTTCAGAACATGTAATATTACACAAAATTGCCTTCTACCTGCTGTAAGACAGACAAAGAGTCTCCACTAGTTTGCCCCGGTCGGTGCCCCTTACAGTAAGAGAGAAAGAGGATCACTGAGTACCTGTGGATTTGCCTCCAGTGTTCCTGCAGCCTCTGTGGTTGCATAGACTCTTTTTTGATCATTATCAACATGATCAGGAAGCTGAGGGCATTCGGAGGACCTTTGGGAGCCCTTCTTGCCTTCAGCACCCTTGTGAATCCTGGTTCTGATACCTGGTTCCCATAAGCCAGTCTCCAGCTGCCTCAGCCTATCATTTCCATTCATGGAGAGATCTGATCAGCTCGATGCCACCTGATTCCTACTTCCCTTGAGATGGCGATAGTTGCCCTCAGCCCATGTGGGTCCCTCAGCCACTCAGTCCCTCACTGATCCACTGTCATGTTCTGTAGGATTGTCTCCTCTGCTTACTTCTGCTGGGGGGGGGGGGTGGGTGAGTGTTCTCCCCGTTACCGGTCTGCTGCTCTCTTGGAGTTTGCAACCCCTCATGGTCGCTGCCAAGCACAGGCTCCACTATCTTGGACACAGTCCTCCACCTTTGCAGGATTTTATTTACATCAGCTCCTTTACCAGGCAGTTTAAAGCCTGTACAGAGCCATTGGCATTAGTACCATGTGGATGAACACTTCGGAGTAGCACTGCGTCTCCGCTCTGTGCTCTCCTCGGTCCATACCTGTGGCAGTGCTTCCGTTACACCAGCGCCATTTCTTTTCTGTCCAGAAAATTGCCAGCATCTTTGGTTCAGGGCATCAATGGCTGAAAGGGTAGGAGGATATTCAAAGGAGATGTGCAGGCAAATGATTTTACACAGAGATTGGCCAGACTGCTAGGAGTATCACTGGGATCAAGCCACAAGAAAGAACATTACAGCCAAGCTGATGGCTCCATGATCTGCTGCTATAAAAGTGGAGGAGGATTTGAACTGGACCATTCAACCTAGATGTCTTCAAAAACTGAAAAGAGATTGACACACAATCTGCTGGGGGATCTCAGGGGGCAGAGCAGCACCAATTGTCAATGTTTTGGGTCAGGAGGTAGGTTCAGTGGGGCAAGAGGAGGCAGAAACAATGAGCCTGTCAGGAATTAGAGAAGAGTTAGAAGCAAGGAAGTAGGGGCATTGTCAGTTTGGAAGCCAGAGAGGGATGCAATGTTAGGGCATTGGGCATTTCACTGGCGAGAACCTGAGGGATTGTTGAGAACCGTTTGAGAACATCTGGAGAATTATAACAGATGAATGGGAGTAAAATGGCAGGAGATTGCAATTCATTTGATGAACTGAACTGAACTGAATTCTACACCTTGTCAAACAATCTCTCAAACATAGTACTTTCCAAATCTTAGGCGCTCTCTCTCCTCTCAGGTTTATTTCCATTCCACCTCTCCTCATTCCCTCCTCTCCACTGGTCCATTTTGTTTCTCATCTTCCTCCTTTCCCCCTTCTTTTTGTTCCCCCCAAGTTGGCATTAAATCAGCCAGATCACAAGACGCCAACTCTGTGGCACGCAGTGACCCATCTCAGTTACATTACAATCAATCTCCTTTACGCATCTATGCCAAATGATTCTGAAGCAAAAAAAAACCAGGAAGCACATTATCTGCATTTGTCATCACTCTTGTAGAGGAGACATTGAGCTGTAAATCTATCATTCAGAAAGGAAAGTGACCTTCACAAACTGACAATATGATTGATTACTCCTCAACATCCATCATTTAAAAAAAAATAAACTGTTCGTGTAAAACTGAAGTAAAAAAAAACATCCAGACATTACCCTTTGAAATTCAAATTCGTTTAGTTTTCGGAAAAGTCCCTTTTGAACTGGATTGCCTCACTCCTTTGAAAACATGAGGGCGTGGAAATGTCCTTGAACTTGCAATCGCAGAGCCAAAGGACAAAGTGAAAAAGTGACAGCTGAAGGTAAAATAAAACAAGTATCCGAGCACCAGATGAAGGAACAACTATAATTGGAACAGCACTGTTTATTACAGTGAATTTATAAGAAGCAGAGAGGGGAGAAAAAAAAAACATGTCAATCTTTATATGTCCTGAATCACTGCAGTGATTCAGGACGAACATGCAGTGTTTGCTATACTATAAAGAAACATAGCAGCTAAGGTAACCATAAAACCTATCAATAAGTTTTCACCATCAGCCAAGTAATAATGTAATTGAAGACAGATTACTTCTGTCTCTAATTCCAAAAACACGTAATTTAGAACCATATAACACCACAGCACAGAAATTTAGGCCCATCTAGTTGGTGTCAAACTATTTATTCTACTTAGTCCCATCACCCCCCCCACCCCATTCATGTATCCATATATTTTCTTAAACGTTGAAATCGAACCAGTACCCACCACTTCCACCAGCAGATCATTCTACACTCTCACCATCCTCTGCATGAAGAAGATGCCCCCTCATGTTTCACTCAGACATTTCACTTGTTCACCTTTAACCCACGTCCTCTCATTTCTGTGGCACCCGACCTCAGTGGAAAAGAGCCTGCTTGCATTTACCCTCTCTATGGCCCTCATAATTTTGTAGACCTCCTTCACATCTCTCTTCATTTTCTGATGCTCTAGGGAATAAAGTCCTAACCTGGTCAAATCCTTGATCATTTTCTCTGCACTCTATCAACCAGAAAGGAGAAACTGTTTCAGTTTCATACTAAACTATGAGGTGATAAAATGGTCCCTCTATCATTTCCATTCATGGAATGATCTGATCAGCTCGATGCCAACTGATTCCTACTTCCCTTGATAGTTGGAAACACTTTCTCCTCCTCCTTTGTGAGGATGGCATGAATTTCAAGATTCTTTCCAAGCAACGAGGAAGGACATGAACCATCCACGTTGGAATATAAGTCATTTAATGGAGAATGCTGCCATTCCCACAAGAGTGCTGGTCTTGCAGTAAGCACAATGCCTTTATGACACCAGCAATCAGGACCGGGGTTCGAATTCCACGCTGTCTGTAAGGAGTTTGGATGTTTTCCCCATGTTTGCATGGGTTTCCCCCGAGGGCTTTGGTTTCTTCCCACTGTTTGAAATGTACTGGGGGCTTGTAGGTTAATTGGATGTAATTTAGGCAGCAAGAATTTGTGGGCTGAAATGACCTGTTACTGTGCTGGATGTCTAAATTTTAAAAAAAAATTATTGATTGGAAGCCACAGTTATAGATGTGTTGCCAAAATGAGTTCACCATGCTTGAGGACCTTCCTCTCTCCCCACCATCATGTGAGGGATGGGGCCAAAAAGTGACGTGATTAAGCTTGAGAGGGTTGTTGAAATGTTACCTGGAGTGGAGAGCTTGAGTAATAAGGTGTGATTGTTTCAGCTGGAACTGTTTTCCCTCAAATGAAGGAGGCTGAGTGGTGAACTTATAGAGGTTTATAAAATGATGAGAGGAGTAGATAAGGTTGTTTTGAATTCCAGGGTAGGGGAATGACCAACTAGATGCCAAGAGAAGGGATTGATTGAAAGAGGATCTGAAAGGAAAGTTTTCACACAGTTGGTGGGAAACATATGGAACAAGAAGCCAGAGGAAGTGATAAAGTGAGTAAAATCACTTCATTTAAAAGGCATTTGGACAGGTACATGGATTGGAAAAGATTAAAGGGACATGGGCCAAGTATGTGCAAATGGGAATAGTTTAGATGGGTATCCTGATTAGCATGGATCTGTTGGGGAGTACGACCAATTTCTGTCCTGTATGAATTTATGAAATTAAAATCAAATTACAATCGAAAAAGATAGCTGTACTTTGAGTTTCAAAACAAAAATGGAATAAATAATGAATGAAAAATGAACTGGAGTGAGGTCTTCAGAAGAATGAAAGGGTTTGTTAGCTTGTTGGGAGCACAGCAGTTGTGGCTCCACTGACCTGGATTCGATCCGAACCTTGGGTGTTAACTGTGTGGTGGGACATGTTCTTTTCATGTCGCTATGGGTTCCTTCATGTGCTCACACAGGTTGCTAAGTTAATTTGCCTCAGTAAATTATCCTTCAGTGGAGATGAGTGGCAAAATGAATTAAAGGGAACCTGATGAGCACTTGAGAAGGAAAGAAATTGCAGGGGTGCATGAAAGCAATGAAAGGGGGAGCAGGTCAGAGGGAATTGTTTTCCCTTTGCTACAGATGGATTCACTGGGCAAATTGCTTCATCTTGTGCTGGAGTAAGTAAATATACTTTGGAAGGTAATTCCACAATAAGAGGAACTCCAAACTAGAACCTGTAAGTAATTAACAGTCCCAATTAAATCCAGTGAAGGAGATACAGAGGAAAAGTCTCACTGAAACCAGAGTCAGAAAGTGATCAGTGTGGAGCAGCTGAAGGGAGTTGAATGGAGAAATAGATAAGTAAATATGTGAGGAAAAAGAAAGAGTGTACAATTGGGTGGAATTGCAATCAGACAGTCTGCATTTGATTTCGCCAAACAGTGTACAGGGAGCCACGTGATGAGCACTGAATACAGTCATTCAGGTTGGAGGAAGTGCAAGTGAATCATTATTTCACCTGGAAAACAAACATTCAAGGTCCCTGGATGATGGGAATTGAACCAAGGAAAAGAAAGATCTTGCATCCTCTACACTTGTATGGGAAAGTGAGGGCAAAGAGAACCACAAATACCATTATACTGGACTTGCGGTGGCAAGCAGATGAAAAGTTATGGAGAAATGGAAATACACCAAAAGACAGAAAGTCGTCATGCAAAGATATTCGCCAAATGTCTAAATCAGATGTAGCCCATAGTTGAAACACCCAAAGGAATGAGAGGCTGAAAATTGATGTTGGATTCCAATGCAGATTGATCTGGCTTCGAAAGCAAAACAACTACATCGTGCTACTGAAGACAGAGGGCGCGCATCACTTTGAAGTTTACCTGTGCATGCAATGTGCCTCTATCTGCAAAGCATGTAACAACAATGTAATTTCTGATGATAAACTAAATAAAATGCAAGTCTCCTGGAATGAACGAACTCATCGTTATGGTCTCTGTCAAGTTTAGCTGTAAAGTGCTCGCAAAGGCAACTGGATATAGAATTCATGTGATGTCCTATCCATCAAAAGTTAATGTTTAACTAACTTCAAAATAAATAGTAACGTCGTCCCCCGAAATAAGAATGATAATAATAACATTTTTATTATAATTTACATTGTGCAATCTACATATGCACCAAAATTCTTCCTGATTGCAATCAAACAGGAAATGTATAAATTTCATTTGGCCAAGTAATTGTGAAGGTAAATTGATGCTATTGATGGGCTTGGGGTTTAAAAGAAAACATCGCTCCCTCCTCAGACACTACGGGACATGTTCATCGTGTTTGAGATGTTAGCTTTACTGTTAAGATCCATGTCAACCTGACATCATTCAGCCGATAAAACTATTTATGGTAACAGTCTTGATTTCCAGAATGTTATGTGTTTGGTGTTTTAGCACCATTCATCAGCGCTCCATAATTCGATAGTGATCTCCTCTGTATGTCCCATTTAAATTTAGTTTTTGAATGTTTATCACAAAATAAACATCAACCTTCCTTATTTTGTTTGAATTACTTTCTGCCCCATCCCTCACCCTTCAACCTCACTGAGCGGGTCTCCTGGATTCAGCAGGAATCATATGAGGGTGATAACATTAGCCGAAGGTCTTCTACGCAGCATTGTTTGGGGATTGCAAGATTATTATGAGAACAAAGTTCGTCTAAACTTTAGACGAGTCTCAAGTTGCAAGAACCACAAGTTGCACCATTTTAGGAGAAAATAAACAGAGGTTCCCAAAGACCGAGATAAGAGTCTAGAGAGATTGGTGTTGCACTTATCTGGGTATAGCAGGCTGGCATGCTGCATCTATTTACAGCAAACACTTGCCACAGGGTGAATTGATAGTTAATAACTGCTAGCTTCTCCGAGACCTCCTGCACTCACTGTAGCTCTTCGCAAAGCTCTTGAAGCAAACAAAAATGTTGACAGTGCTTTTTACCATGATTGAAGGCATCAGAAATTCCCTGTGGAGCAAAACATGAAAGTCTGCAGATGACAAACTCAGGAGGTCAAACAGCACACTTTATACTTGTTACTGTTGTTGTTTGTCCTTCATAGTCAAAGATGACCATGGCTTCGAAGTCAAATGGGAGATTGGTGGCTGTGGGTCCAGAGGTGAATGGTGAGGCAATCTGGGCCCTGAAGGCTCGCCCACATGCAGGATACAAGTGGTGGGGGGGGGGGGGGGGTGCAGTCATGGCAGTGGATGCTGCTCAAGCCTTGCACACTTTTGTTGCTCCTCGACAATGTGCCTGACTCTAGCTGCACAGGCTCCTGTGGTGATCTTGCTGCGCCAAGCTGGACAGTCGAGGGCAAGCATCTCCCACGTGTTGATGTTGACACCCAGGCCTTTGAATGACACTTTGAGGCAGCCTTTGTAACATTTCTTCTGCCCCCCTGACTGAACGCTTGCCCTGACACAGTTCTCCGTACAGCAGCTGCTTAGACAATCGGCTGTCTGGCATTCTGACCACATGTCCAGCCCACGTTATATAGCAAAGTTAAAAATACATAACCATTGTTTTGGCTTGAGCCCTTCATCAAGTTATGGGCAAAATACAGGCAGATGCCTGAAAAAAATGGTGGTGATGAGGGGCAGGGGGAGGAGGTGCACAGGTGGATAAGGGGGGGGGAGGGCACACCAGTAAAGAGGGTAGGGTGGTAGCTCAGTGAATGGAGTGGGAAGGGGCTGGAGAATTTGAGGAAGGGAGACAGAGGGACAGGAAAGAGAGGGAGAACAGGGAGTGGTCTAGTAGAAGCTGGAGAAGTCAATGTCAATATAACCCAGTTAGAGAGTGCCCACACAAAATATTTGGTGTTGCCCCTCCAATTTACAGGTGGTCTTGATTTGGCGGTGCAGGAGGCCGTGGACTGACAAGTTGGCGCAGGAGTGGGGCGCAGAATTGAAATGGTTGGCCATTTGGAGATCCCCATCATTGATGCAAATGAAGCGAAAGTGCTCACAGAAGCGATCTCCCAGTCTGCGTCCGGTCTCTCCAATGTAGAGAAGGTCACAACGGGAGGAGTGGGTGCAGTAGGTGACTCCTGCAGGTTTACTTAGTGTTGGCTTCACTTGGTAGGACTGTTTGCAGACCAGAATGGTGGTGAGGGAGATGATGTGGGTGCAAGTGAGGCACTTTCTGTGGTCGCTGGGGAAGGTGCCAAGTGGGCAGTTAGTGAGAGGACAAGGGAGTCACGGAGGGAACATCCCTACGGAAGATGGAGAGGGGAGGAGAGGGGAAGATGTGTCTGGTCGGAGGATCATGTTGTACATGATGAAAATCATGGATGATAATATGTTGGATGTATGGCCGGTGAGGTGATAGGCAAAGACAAGGGGAATCATGATTATCTTGTGTCTAGGGGCAGAGGGGGACAGGGCCGACACAATGAAAGTGATGCGGGGATGGACTGATTTGGTGGAATTAGAGGGGAAGTCAGTTGATCTGGAATGGAAGACCTCTTCTTGGGAACACAGAGAACCAGTGCAGAAAACAGGCCCTTCGGCCCTTCTAGTCTGTCAAACTATTATTATGACCTGTACCCAGTCCATAGCCCTCCATACCCTTCTCAGGACTGCTACTGTGAAGCACTGATGTACCTCTGGCAAAGCTGACAACTACATGGGAAATGGTGACACAGCACTGGGAAAATGGCAGCTGTCCGAAGTGCGAGTGCCACGTGCCCGCTGTAGTCACCCTCTCTCCATCTCTCGGGAGAGCTGAAGGCACACCCTGGAGCAGTTGAAGACTCCAGCGCTCCGAGTTTTGAACCGGTTGGTCGGAGGGCATTCAGTCAGGGTTGGTCTGTGTGTGCCTGCTCACCCGGGAGCTTCAGTAAACGAGAGGCTGAGTTGCTTCATTCATGGGTGCTAGCAATGCCATCCATAACTGTCTGTCAGCGTGCTCACCCTGTAGTTTCAGTGGGAGAAATGAGACTAAACTACTTTGTCTGTGGGTTCCAGCACCGTTATCCTGACAAGCAGTTTGCGCCACATCTAGTCCCCTTCCGAAAGAAGGACTTTGTGTGACAGGAGTCACTTGATGACTCAAGACAGGGTGTTTAGAAGGGAAACATCTGTGTGAAAGATGGTCACTTATTAGCCCTAAGGTGGGCTTCAGAGGCATGAACCTCGTGCAGTGACGAGGAGGTCATTGGGTGAAAATTCCCGTGTGAAGAAATCAAAGATGGTCATTGCCACATTCGAAACTCAGGAAAATTGTAATCTACAGTGACCATCTGTCTCTACGTCCAACTAAAGACCAGCGTGGGCAACCCAATGAAGAATCCCAAGCCTGGAGATCCGACTCTGCGAGCTGTTCCTTTTTGACTAACGGACTTGACCTGACTGACTTGAGGTTTTGTTTTGAGAGTTTCCTTTTGGGGAATTTTGAGCCTTGGGGAATGATCTGTTTTTTTTTCCCCACATATAAATATCTGTTGTTGATGTACAGTTGCCATAAAGGCTTATGTTCAGGTATTAAGTTTATTGAGATAATTCTTTTATTGTTATTAAATTTTTGTGTTAAACTTATGCATGGCTGCTGGAGAGGCATAACATAAATTGAGTGCTCATCTTCAGGAGAGTTAACCAAATATGGGAAGCTTATTTGTATACGTGCTATAGGAAGAGCACAGAATTTAGAGCTTAGTAATCGATTAAATTTTGGTGGATTGGTTAAACTCCTCTAGCAGGATCTGTGGAAGAATCAACAGCAGTGGATGTGAAATGTATAGAGTCACCCCTCTCCGGAAGAGTTGCGGGGGGCTAGAAAGCACAAATTGGCAGCTTTTGCCCTAAAATTGGAAATTACTTCAGTCAAACCACCAATGAAATGGGTGGAGATTGGGAGAAAAATTCCAAAAGTTTTACATAGCAAAATGACACTTTGAAGAAGACGTGTTAAAACATTTTCCCAAGAGTCAAACTTCTGGGCAAATACTAGGCAAAAACTTCTGGGAATTGAAGAGATTGGATATGGAAATAGAACTTAGGAAATTGGAAATGGAAGCAGAAGTAAATGAGAGACAAAGGAGATTAGAAATGGAAGCAGAGGAGAGAACTAGGCGATATGAGCTAGAAAAGCTTAGAATGGAGAAGGAAAGGAGAGAATTAACGCCGCAAGACCCACCTCCAGGTCTTGGTGGAGGGTTTACGATTAGCAGAGACATTAGGCTCATTCCACTATTTGGTGAATCTGGAATAGACAAGTATTTAGAGCATTTTGAAAAAAGTGGCTGTGAATTTGAACTGGCCAAGAAGTCAGTGGTCCCTTATGCTGCAGAGTGTGATTAGGGGAAAAGCTCGACAGGTTTACTCTGCCCTGACAATTGCAACAGCTGCGAATTATGACAGAGACTCACCTTAAGGCCTATGAACTAGTCCCTGAGACCTACCGACAAAAGTTCAAGAACTTAAGGAAATCCCCAACTCAGTTATACACCGATTTTGCATACGAGAAGGTTGTATGCTTTGACTGGTGGTGTACTTCCAGGAAAATAAATAATGATTATGATTGATTCAGGGAATTAATAATAATGGGATTAATAATGAGATGTGTCCTTGATGACATCAAAGCCTGTTGACATAAGAAAGAGACAACAACTTGGCAGGAATCAGCTATGAGAGCCGATGAGTATGACCTAACCCATAATTTTCAGTTGATGTCAAGTAAAACTTTCCACTAAAGTCAAAGGAATAGTCTGAGTGAGGTAGCAAGTAAACTTGAGAGTAGTAATAGATCCAAAGATGAAGGGAAGGTGATATAAGAGAAAAGCCTTCAGGTCCTCTTTGTTTCTATTGCAAAAACCTTGGTCATGTGATCGCCAGTTGCCATGTGTTGAAGAGAAAGAAGGAAAGGGAGGTAGCTCCAAAATGCTTGCATTCAGAGTGACAAATCCAAACTTATTGATGAGGCTAAGGAATTTTTAATCTTTTGTGATAGAAGGTCAGTCAGAGAAGGGTAGAAGCAAGTGCCAGAAAAAAATTCTTGAGAGATACGGCAGCAGGTCATTCATGCTGGATAGCGTCTTAGATTTTCATGAGGAAACTGACACAGGTGAGATAAACTTAATTTGAGGTATCGGGAAGTATTGAACATATTCCTTTACACTGAATAGTGGGATGATCAGATTTAGTCAACGGACCAGTTATCATACGAGTTAGGGCAATCCTGACAGTGGACAGAGTTTCACTGCTACTGGGGAATGACTTGGTGGAAGGTTGTTCCTGCAGTACCTTTACTAGCTAAGTCAGTCAGTGGAGGACTTGGATATTTACCCCACCTGGGAGATAACTAGGGCGATGCCTAAAAAAATGGAGAGTCTAGATAAGGTGGTGGAAGAGAATGTGGACCAAAATGCAATTAGTCATGTTTTAGAACAGGTTTTGAGTAAAACTGACCTGGTTCAAACTGTGGAATTATCATTAGCCAATCCAGTCCTGATAGTAGATTGAAGGGACCCGAGCTCTCACTGTCTAGTCAAGAATTGATCATCCAACAAAAGAAGGATCTAGAACTCACAGAGGTAAGGGATAAGGCCCTCTCTGAGGAAGAACTAAAGGAGGTGCTGGTAGGATATTATGTTAGGGATGGAGTCCTAATGAGAAAATGGAGATCAACTGATATTCTTGCCAGTGAAGGCTGGGCAGAGGTGCAGCAGGTTGTGGTACCAAGAGCCTACAGAAATATAATTATGGCTTTGGCTCATTTCAGCCCTTTTGGATGTTACCTTGGGGTGAATAAAACTGTAAATAAGATCATCAAACAATTTTATTGGCTGGTTGTAAGGAAAAATGTTGCACATTTTTGAAGTCTCTCTCACATCTCTCAGATGATTGGAAAACACAATCAGGGTCCCCCAATGGCACACCCCAATCCTATCCCCACTTTTAGTGAACCATTTTCCAAGGTAATTGTGGACTGTGTGGGCCCATTGCCTGGAACAAAAACTAGAAATCAGTATTTACTGACAATTATGTGTGCCACTACAAGGTTTCCAGAGGCCATTCCTCTGAGGAATATTAAAGTCAAGATGATAGCAAAGGTTTTGTTAAGGTTTTTCATCTTAGTTGGCCTGCCCAGGGAAATAGAATCTGATCAGAGGAGCAAGTTCATATCAGGCCTATTCTAACAAGTGGTTTATGAATTGAGGATTAAGCAGATTGTGTCTTCTACCTATGTCCTGGTAAACTTGTAAACTTGCGTCTTGCGGCATTACTTCTCTCCTTTCCTTCTCCTTTCTAAGCTTTTCTAGCTCATATCGCCAAGTTCACTCCTCTGCTTCCATTTCTAATCTCCTTTGTCTCTCATTTACTTCTGCTTCCATTTCCAATTTCCTAAGTTCTATTTCCATATCCAATCTCTTCAATTCTACTGTATTTGCCCAGAACTTTGACTCTTGGGAAAATGTTTTAACACGTCTTCTTTGTTCATTTTAGATTGGTCACAGTGTTTGAGCTACCGAAAGAAAACAGAGACACACGCCGAGAGCACTTCAGTTTATACAAATCTTTATTACTAAATCTAAAGCTGATTTCAAACTACAATTTGCAAGCCCTTCCCAATTATACTTATCAACGCCTGGACTGGTCCCAACTGCCAAAGTGAGGCAACGACCGCACACTTGTAGTAGGTTGTCGGGGCGTCGGTAGCAGCTTCTCCACCTCCCCCGACCGGGATGTTGGTTGGACTCTAGAAGTTCTTCTTCTTGCTGAGAGACTTTTCCACCCCTCAGAGAGTCTCAAACTTCAGCAGTGGGACCATGGCTTATAGTACCCAAAAATTGTTTACTCATAGCTTATCACTTTGAATAAATTATCTTCAAGGTCTCCTGACAGTCTGCGACCAACAAAAGACAACTGCATCTCTGGGCCTCATGGTGTAAATTAGATTAAATCTTCTGATTCACATGTATACATTCTTGCATAAGCTGGTCTAAATCCTCCATTACATTCCACCCCTTGGTTGCAGTCTGTTACTTACGAGACCTAACAAGCATTCGAGTACAGAAGGAGCGAAAAAGAGAAAACAAAACTATAATAATCACAAAAATAAGCAATAATGCGAGCAACCAACGGAGAATAGCGTGGCCCAATCCCCCAAATGTACCAGTTAACCATGAAAAAGGATTCCAACCAAGGCTCAAACTATCCTTGTGGGCCACAATACCCAGACGCTGAAGCTCACGAACAGATTTTGAAACATGCTGAACAATATCAGATACATTAGTGGATACATCGGGAACATACGAGCAACATTCAGAACCGACAATGGCACACGTGCCACCCTGTTTTGCTAAAAGAAAATCCAGGGCCATTCGATTCTGTAAAGCCACTGTCCTGACGGCAGAGTGTTCGTGATTAAGGTCATTAAGGCCCTGACTGACAGATAAAAGGGCGAAGGATGTCTCTTTGGCAATAGAACTCATCAGATCATATAATTTGTGAACCTCTTGGGAAATGCGAATAATGCCATAACCTGGGATCAAGGCGCCAAAGAAAATTTCGGCACGTCTATGCCGAAGGACAGGGGACATATGCATATGCGAGGGATGATCCTGTAAATGGGAAATATGATGCAGGTAGGGGACGGCGTATGCCAAATAGCAGCAACCACCCCAGGTAAGGGGTAACCATGCAAAAGCACGAGACCCACATACCCAATAGGTCCCGTTCATAAGGTACTTGGAAGTAAAAGGGGAATATGCCGGACAATCACTGTATCCCAGTGCATCAGGGATGCACTGTCAGGGAACTTACAAAAGCAGACAGAGCCCTTCACATGTTGAGAAACAATAAAATAGGGGGGTGTCATATTATAAGGGGCGGGGGTAGGAATATGCCATCCTCGAAAAATACCCAAAATGTCACGTAGACTAAAGAACTGGACCTCCTCAGGAACAGGCTTATTAACATCAATGTGAACCCTGCCTTTGGAGGGATCAAAATATTTCCAGGCAGCAACCTCCTTTCGGGTGAAAGGAATGGGGATCATGGGAATGCCTGCACCAGTATGCAAAGGGCCTATGGTACAAATCCAACAATCAGAAACATTCAATCGGTGAGCGTACGCATAGGAAACATGGAGAAAGGAATTGTCAGACAAATCTGAAGGAATGTTTGTTGGTGAAGTAGGCAACCAATCCTCCACAGAACCTGAATCCTCCAACCACTTAGCGACAGGCGGTGGAGAGTTATTACAAGATAAAAAGCAGGTACAAAAACAACCATCACAGAAGTAGGGGGCGACTTCATCAGTTGGTCCATCCACAAACAAATATAGGAACCGAGACCATCAATAACATATTTATATAAGCTGCACTTGAGACAGGTGACCAAGGACTTCCTTGGTGTAAAGCATCGGGCCGTGTCCCCCACGGGCAAATCCCTCGGAACGTACTCCACATTACAAATCCAATTACTGGCATCAAAGCAGCTGTTAAGCCAGATCAGCAGAAGCGCAAGATGGAGGTCCTGGAACAAAGAAGCCTGACATCGTCACTCACGATGCTGTAAGCATTCAGTATTTAAACAAACTAAACCATCCTGTCCCTCAATAACTTCCCACCGAGTGTTACCCTGGGCAGGCGTCACTATTTACCCTTTTACAGGAGGGCCATTACCTGGTGGTGCCACCCATACCTTTTGTCCGACATTCTCTAGCTCGGAAATGGCGGGACAATGACTGTTTTTCCTCTGGAATAAGCTGTAGTTCAGAAGCGTGAAGAAGTCGGTGGAAATGTGTACCTCCCTTTCAAATTGTCGACTGACTGCTGCAGCACATGGCACCACCCCTTCAGGGTCCCCAGTTGTGTTAATAAATGAATTTATTCCATCAGAAAGCCGTTAATTCGTTCAACTAACCCGGCAGCAGTTGGCCAATCACAGATTGCCTTCCCAGAGAAATGTGAGCCATTATCAGACTGAATCTCCTCTGGTACAACATAACGAGAAATTAAATGGTTTACTCCTTGGATAGTGCTAATTTGGTCAGCCGTCTTGGTGGGAAAAGTGAAAACCAGGCCCAAAAATGTGTCAACATTTACAGTCTGGCATGGGCCCAATGTAATCAATTTGCCAGACGGCAGCCGAGCGAGCTCCTCGTCTTATTCGGCCATGCAGACCAGGAGGAACGGTGCAGGACTTCACAACCTGGCATGGTGGGCATGTAAGCACGACCATGCGGACATCATCCTGATGGTCGGGTAAGGCATGTGTATGGGCCCACATAGCTGATCCCTTCTCCCCCAAATGGTCACTCTGTTTGTGTATGCAGCCCACCCCTTCTTTGCATCAGGGTATCTTGGACACTCTCCATACCTTCCTGTACCATCTCTTCAGTGGCCCCTTGGATCATTACAACATCAATACGATCAATGATCAATCACATCAATGGTGAATCAAGAGAGAAGGCGATTCTGGCACCGTCTCCAAATCACGGGTAATTAGGCTGTGGCAAATAGTGGGAGAGTGTACATAGCCCTGAGGGAGGAGGGTGAAGGTATACTGGCGTCCCTTCCAGGTAAAGGCGAACTGATCCTGTGAGACCTCAGCTATAAAAATACTGAAGAAGGTGTTAGTGAGATCAATGACAGCATACCATGTTCCCGAGTTCCCAGTAGCAATGTTTTCAATAAGGGTAACAATGTCTGGGTCTGCCGAAGCAAGTGGTGGGGCATGTTTGTTCAAGAAACAATAATCAACTGTCATTCTCCAGGAGCCATCCGGCTTCTGGACTGACCAAACAGGGCTATTAAAGGGCGACGTTGCAGGCCTCACTACCCCTTATTCTTGCAAAGCATTGATGGTGGCAGTAATCTCTTCCTGTCCCCCAGGGAGCTGATATTGAGGAATGCATACTGGTTTCGGAGGGGGGGGGGGGGGGAGGGAGGCACCATCACAGGATCCCACTTAGCCCGACCCACCACTAGTCTTTTTGTAATAGTCCGAATTCCAAATGCAAATTCCCCTTGGCTAGTATTAAGGGCCGTACTGGCCAACATATTGATACCCAGGATACACTCGTCAGTGGCAGCCACCAGGGCATGTAACCATACAGGGGAAGGGCCATCACCCACGGACTTTTATTTCCTTTGCCAGGGTGATCGCTCCTCCCATCCCCTCTATTCGAAATGTCGGTCCAGTCCAGAGGTCGGGGCTACCAGGAATCACCGAGTGCTCCGCACCAGTGTCGACCAAGGCCAAATATTGGCGGTCCTTACCCCCACCCCAATGGATTGTTAATGGTATGTAGGGCCGCAGGTCCCCGTGTATCTTCTGTATCTCAATGGAGTAGACACGGGAATCCCACCCGCACCCTCATGCCTTAGTAGGGTTCAGGGATTCCAGGGCCACATGCTACTATTATCCATAAGAACAATTAACCAATTGTTGTATCTCATCACGGATAACTGGAGCAAGAGAAGCTGGCTCAATAGGAGCAGCAATGGGAGCAGAAGGCACAGCTGGGCCAGAAGGACTCAACAGCTGGGGATGATGTTCCCCTTCCTTCCTCTTATAAAGGGCAAAAAGGACTGCAGTAGGTTTCCCATCAATATCACTTTTAGGTACGCCTAACTTTAACAAAGTTAGAGAAAGGTCCTTTTTTGTCGGTCCGTTATTAGCAGCAGTCCCTCTCTTTTCATCCTGCTTGTCTGATTTAACCTGGGCTGTACGTGAGTGGATTTTACCTCCCAACTCTAATTCTCTAAGCCCAGATAAGGCGTGCACCGCCTCAGACACAGGGTGCCCAATTAGCGGACTAGTTACCGTCAGTACCAGTCCCCGTACAGTGGGTTGGGCGGAACGAACCAATTGGGTATGCATTCCGGTCGTGAACATTTCTTCATCAGGGCTCCCCCCATGTACCCACAGCCTCAAACACCCCTCATACAAGGCAGAGGCTAGGGCCTGCTGATGAATTACTGCTATACCCTCCTCTGGGGTGCCCCAATTATTCTGCAAATGTAAATCCCAATCTACTGGTGACAGGTATACTCGTTACAGGTCATCCCCCTAGAGTGGCAAGTAAGTAATCCACCCCTCTCCTTCTACCACGTAGTTCAGTAGTGACCCCGATATCAGTAGTCAAAGTTCCTAATCCCAACAATTCCTCAGGGGTCAAATATACATTACCCCCTCCTTGATCCCAAACACGCAGGAGCCAGGCCACCAGAGTTTCTCCCTTTTGCCTAAATCGATCTCCAATGGCAGCCAGCTCTTTTATAGAGTAGTCACAAATCGTTGACTGTTCCTGACCCCTGTTCCCACTTTGGCCCACAAGGTCCTCTACCCAGTGGACGGGAGGAGGCCGAGGCCATCCCGTAGAGTGGTGGGGGGCATAGAGCATAAGTAGGGGTTCAGGTATCTTCCCCTGGGTCCACTTGGGAGGCCGGGACATCTATCCCTTCAATTTCTTCAATTACATCTTACCCCTTTCCATCTCTGCCTGTTTGGAAAGTCCGCTACCTTATGGGGCGGGCGTGAACAGCAGGTGGAGAGGGGAGTATATCAGGCACATGCCGAGGGGTATCTGCATTATTACCATTGTCATCATACCAGATATTCCATGTCCCAATCATCAATTACTTCAGGATCGTCGCCATTCCTTATCATGGCACGAATACGATATGGATTGAGTTCTACTCCATGCCTTTGCTTATCTGCACAGAGCTGCTGCCGGAGTTTAATATTACGGCAGATCGTTTGGACATGTTTATCCTCCCATTCTTTGGCTTGGTCTTGACTGGTGCGAACAATCTCGCTCATCATGGAACAGCGTTGTCGCATGGCTTCTATCTCCTGCTCTAGTTGCTCTCTCTTGTGCTGGGATTCTACTTCTCGCTGAACTAATTCTGCTTCACGCTGAATGGCGCAGCATAAGGCTGTGGCCAGCAGCCAAAAATCATCCGTCAGCATCCCCTTTTTATCAGGAAATTTACTTTCTCGAAGGAGAGTGGCAACCCACTCTCCCAGAGGTGCACTTGATGGATCTAACCTCTCATCCCAACTAATGGGTGGTCCCAACAAAGAAAAGGTATTGGCCAACATGACAAACCCATTGTCTTTGTTAGTCCATCCCGGAATCAAGAACTGTTCAGGGCTCACCTCTTTCTTTCGGCGAAACATCTCAAGACCAATCCTGCTGACTACGCCAATTGTCCTGGTAAACTTATACCTCTCACTTTGTTCATTTTAGATTGGTCACAGTGTTTGAGCTACTGAAAGAAAACAGAGACACACGCCGAGAGCACTTCAGTTTACACAAATCTTTATTACTAAATCCAAAACTGATTTCAAACTACAATATGCAAGCCCTTCCCAATTATACTTATCAACGCCTGGACTGGTCCCAACTGCCGAAGCAAGGCAATGACCGCACACTTGTAGTAGGTTGTTGGGGTGCCAGTAGCAGCTTCTCCACCTCCCCGGACTGGAATGTTGGTTGGACTCTAGAAGTTCTTCTTGCTGAGAGACGTTTCCACTCCTCAGGGAGTCTCAAACTTCAGCAGTGGGACCATGGCTTATATTACCCAAAAATTGTTTACTCATTGCTTATCACTTTGAATAAATGGTTTACTTATCTTCAAGGTCTCCTGACAGTCTGTGACCAACAAAAGACGCATCTCTGGGCCTCATGGTATAAATTAGATTATGTCTTTTGATTCACATGTATACAATCTTGCATAAGCTGGTCTAAATCCTCCATTAAAGCCTTCCACCCAGAGAGTCAGAAAGCATTGGAAAGGTTTCATTCAACCTTGAAAAATATGATGAGAAATTTCTGTTCTGAACATGATAAAGACTGGGTGAAGGAGTTCACTCTCTTTTATTTGCTGTAAGAGAATCAGTTTGAGCTAGTTTTTGGACATGAGGTGAGAGGTACTCTAATGTTGCTGAAGGAACAATGGATTAATCAGGATATACATTTGAATTTGTTGGATTATGTCTCTAAATTTAAAAATAATTACAGAAAGACTGTGAAAAGGCAAAGTAAATTCTGAAAGCCACTCAGCAGATAATGAAAGTCTGGTATGAACGTAAGGCAAAAGTGAAGAGTTACAAACCTGGTGACAGGGTGTTAGTACTGTTTCCTACCAATTTGAATCTCTTTATGGCTATGTTTTCCAGGCCATATGAGGTTCAGTCTAAAATTAGTGAGGTTACATATGCAATTAAAACCCCTGATCTCAGATGGGAGAGTCAAGTCTGCCATGTAAATATGATCAAGCCATATTTCGAGCAGGTGTCTCCTAATGAGATGAAACCTTTGCCAGAGGAGAAGGTGATTAACCAGGAAGGAACCGATAGACCTAGCTTCAAAGAAGGCCATGGGACACAAAAACTGAGAAGTCCGAATAGGAGAATTCTATAGTTTTACAGGACATGGAAACAAAATTGGCTCATTTTGAAATTTTAGAAAGGGAAGAAATGAAACAATTACCTCTAAAATTCAAGAACTTGTTTCCGGATGTACCCCATCGAACTTCCATAACGTGCCATGATGTGGACATAGGTGATGCTGGGTCTGTTAAGCAGCATCCTTATCAGATGAACTTGGAAAAGAGTGGATAATGAATCAGGAACATGACTATATGTTAAAGAATGGAATCATCCAAAAGTCAACTTCAGATTGGAGTTCACCGTGTTTGTTGGTACCTAAGGCAGATAGCATGGTTAGATTTTGTACAGACTATAGAAATGTTAACACTGATGAAAACTGATGACTATCCAAATCCTAGAATAGATATCTTTATTGAGAAAGTTGGAGTAGCTAAATTCGTTACTAAGATAGATTTTTTAAAGGGGTATTGGTGTGTGCCATTAATAGAAATAGGAAGAGAGGTTTCGGTGTTCATAACCCCATCAGGCTGTATGAGTATAATGTGATGCCCTTCGGGATGAAAAATGCTCCAGGCACTTTTCAGAGAATGATGAATTCAGTGATTCAGGGATTGAGGTACACGTGTGCTTACTTGGATTCTTTGGTTGTAGGAACTTACACCCGGAAAGAGCATATCGCAGATTTGAAATAATTATTTACTTGTCTGTCAGAAGCAAATCTCACTGTAAATTTGAGCAAAAGCAAATTTGGCCATGTGACTGTCATGCACCTAGGTTATATCATAGAACAGGGACAATTAGGATCGGTGGAGACAAAACTTGCAATTATTTCTAAGTTCCCTGCTCCAATTAACAGGAAGAGCCTACAAAGATTTTTTTGGAATGATTGGCTATTACCAAAAATTTTGTAAACAATTTTCAGATATTGCACTCCCTCTCATGAAACTTCTTAGGAAAAGTGAAAAATTTATTTGGTTGGAGGATTTCCAAGAGGCATTCATAAAATTAAAAGCCATCTTATGTCACCAAGCCATATTTAAGTCCTTGGACTTAGGGAGACTATTTCCTCCAGCTGTGGGTACCAGCGATTAATCTGTGGGACCCACGCTGCTACTGCTGCAGAAGGAAGATGACGAGGATGACCATCCTGTGGCATACTTCTCGGTGAAGTTCAATGAACACCAGAAGAACTGCTCTACAGTTGAGAAAGAACAGTTGTCTCTACAACATTTCAATGTCTATATTTGTACAGCACAATGACCAAATATTGTATATACAGATCACAATCCATTAGTTTTTCTGTGTAAAATGGAGAATAAGAATAGACAATTATTGAATTAGAGTTTGATTTTGCAAGAATGTGACCTAATAATATAACACATTAAGGGTAAAGATAATGTGATTGCTGATTGTCTTTCTTGTTAAATTTTATAAATGAAAAAATTATTGTATGTGTTTATAATGGAAATTGTATTTGTCTTGTATTATAGTTTTGCACATTAGCTAACTGTTAACATTTTGTTCTTGCAGATCAACATTTTCTTTGTTGGTGGGAGGTGTTATGGACCCTGGACAATTTTATTTTCAAACCAGAGTCAGGACCGCTGCTGTGAAACACTGAAGTAGAGCTGGAAAAAACTGACAGTTGTCAGAAGTGCGAGAGGCAGAATTTTCCTGTGACTTAGTTATTATTTAATGAAATGAAAAAGTCATCTAGCAGTTGTGAAATTGGCACATCATATTATTACTATCTTACATGTTCTGATTAATCTGCATCAAATTTATTATCACTCTGGAAGAATCCTCGCAAGGCATCAGGCCCTAATGGCATACCTGGCAGGGTACTGAAAATCAACGGCAACCAACTAGCCAGAGTGTTCACAGACATTTTCAACCTTTTATATCTGCAGTCAGAGGTTCCCACCTGCTTCAAAAGGGCATAATTTATCCCAGTACCCAAGAAAAGTCATGTGAGCTGTCTCAACAACTACCGCCCAGTAGCACTAACATCTTCTGTGACGAATACTTTGAGAGGCTGGTCATGGCCAGAATGTACCTAAGTAAAGATATGGACCCACTGCAATTCACCTATTGTCACAATCGCTCCACAACAGATGCAATATTGCTGGCCTTCCACTCAGCTGTGGATTACCTCGAAAACAGCAACTTATACATATGGCTGCTCTTCATCAGCTATAACTCAGTCTTCAATACCATTATTCCCTCAGTGCTAGTCAAGAAGCTACAAAGTCTAGGCCTCTGAACCCCTCTCTACAACTGAATTCTTGACTTTCTCATCAGAAGACCACAGTCAGTACAAATTGGAAACAACATCTCCTCCTCACTGATTATCAACACATGTGCAACCCAAGGTTGCATGCTTAGCCCATTGCTCTACTCATTATGCACCCATGACTGTGTGGCCAGGCACAATTCCAATGACATCATGGTTGTTGGCAAAATCACACATGGCAATGAGGAAGGGTGTAAGAAGGAGACAGATCAGCTCATTGAATTGTGTAATGACAATAACCTTGTGCTCAATGTTAGCAAAACCAAGGAGATGATTGTGAACAGGAGGAAGTCAGGAGACCTTGACTCAGTCCTCATCAAAGGCTCAGCAGTGGAAAGTATCAATAACTTCAAATTCATGGATATCAACATCTCCAGTAATCTGTCCTGGAGCCTCCATGTTGATGCAATCACAAAGAAGGCTCACTAGTGGCTATATCTTGTGAGGTGTCTGAGGAGATTTGGTATATCACCAAAAACACTTGAAAGCATCTATGCTTGTACCATGGAGAGCATTCTGGCTGGTTCCATCATGTTAACTCAACCTGCTTCATCACAGGCACCAGACTTCACTCCATCAAGGACATCTACATGAGGCAGTCTCTTTAAAAAACAGCCTCTATCCTCAAAGACCCCTACCACCAGGGCTATGCCCTTTTCACTCTGCTACCATCGGCAAAAAAGTACAGGAACCTAAAGGTTCCAACAGAGACAGCAGATTCTTCCAATTCCGAGGTCTATTTATGGGTAAGTTTGACTTTATGGCTCTGGGACTGATTTTTAATAGTTCTGAATGACAATCTTTGATCATTCCTGTCAGTGCTGCATACAAAGAGCTGCCACTGTAATACTTCAAAAAAGTAGAAAAAAACCCAGAAAATTCTGGAAATACTCAGCAAATCAGTCAGCATCTGTAGGGTATGAAGTGACGTTACTTTTTCAAGTCAAGGAACTCTCAGTAATCCCAATTTCTTGGGTTCAGTAAAGTCTGAGAGGAAATAAATGAAAGACGGTGTCAACTTTGCCAGCACAGAGAAGGGTCTGGTGGTTTACCCAGTGCACATGACAAGAGGAAAAGAACATGATGCAGTCGCTTATAACTTTGGTTAAGGTTAAAAGTTGGGCGTGGATTAGCAAGGCAGCAAGTTTGAAAGAGGGGGCAACAGAAAATTAGAGGTGTTAAGAGAAAGGCTTTTTTGGGGTTTCAGGGTCTAAAATTGAGGAAATTTACAGAGGACCATTTGATGTGAGGATAAATAACAGGAGGCACATGAGAAACTGCAGATGTTGAGACTGAAACATTGACCATTATCCCACTGAAGCTGTTCCACCCATTGAGTTCCTCCCACAGATTCTAGACAACATGTGAACCCAATGATGAATCTTCATTCTTTAGAGATATGTAACTAATGAAAGGAAAGTTATTTGGCAGCGATTAAGAATCATGGCGTGGCAAAAAAAATGTGCTCGTAATGAATTGGGCCAACTTCATCTTTTTCTAGCAAATGTAGTGCATATTTCATGAAGGTTTTTCCACCTCGTGGCCTTTGTTGTGTTTTCTCTGAAGTCCCTGAGTGATTGTCCTTTTCCTGCAATCCTACCCTGCCACTTATGCCTGTCTCCATTGCCAGATTAAATCCACCACCATCCAACACACCCTCTTGCTGTCCAGAACTCTATCACAGACTGTTTGGCCAGATTTATTTTACATCCTGCAAAGTGGAAAAGCATTTGAAGGAAGAGCCTCTCCACTCAGTAGCGTGCACACCTTGCGCATTGAGTTTCCCCACATTAGACCCTCAATGAGGTTGGGTGGTCTGTTGCAAATTTAAAACAATTTCAAGCCACTGGTTTCCACATTTAACTCCATCTGTATAGGAGATATGTATCAAATGAACCCTAAGTATTTGAGGTAGGTTGAGGTTGGATTGGCTCTAGTAATTTTGGATTTGGGTTAACTAATGTGCACCCCGCAAGTGCTTTAGAAGATACACATTTGCTTGTTCCAGTGCAATGTTTGGGGCATTGTTTCAGATGTCTAAGAAGTTCCAACTCAAAAGCCCATTGAACTCTAAAGGCAGGAGAATGAAGACTAGTGAGCAGCATTTATTTGCTGCTATTATAGGCCAACATTTTAAGCACAGAACAGAATAATAGCACTGAAAACTACTGTTACGTCCTATAAGTGCAGCTGGTGGTGTCCTCCACATCTGAATTTCTATTTGTATTTTAATGAATCAAGGGCATAAGGAATATTGTCTTGCTGATGAACTCCATAGGTGGAAAGTTTTGTGAAACAGTGTTCAAAAGTCTGCCGTTCCTCCCAACAATGCAACACATTTATATGCATGTCTCAAATTACTTTTTTATTACCACATTCCGAGTTATTTTATGAAGGGAATTGTCTGATTTATATCTGGTGGGTTTATAGTGGCTATATTTTGTAAACTTTGGAAAATGTGCTGATCTTTGCTCTGTTTATTTTGAAGTAAAATGACATCACCTGATTTTTAAAAAAATTATTAGATACACACCATAAACAAAACTAGCAGAGGTAGTTAATTAATACTTTACTTCAGTATTCACTATGGAAAAGGATTGTAGTGATTACTTGCAGCAGACTGGCAGCTTTGAGCATGTAAATACTAAGAGAGAGGATGTGCTAGAGCTTTTGAAAAGAATCAAGTTGGATAAGTCACCAGGACCAGATGAGATGCACCCCAGGCTACTGTGGGAAGTGAAGGAGGAGATTGCTGTGCCTCTGGTGATGTTCGTTGAATCATCAATGGGACGGGAGAGGTTCCGGAGGATTGGAGGTCTGCGGATATTGTTCCTTTATTCAAGAGAGGGAGTAGAGAGAGTCCAGGAAATTATAAACCAGTGAGTCTTACTTCAGTGGTTGGTCAGTTAATGGGGAAGATCCTGAGAGGCAGGATTTATGAACATTTGGAGAGGTAGAATATGATCAGGAATAGTCAGCATGGCTTTCTTAAGGCAGGTCATGCCTTACAAGCCTGATTGAAATTTTTGAAGACTAAACATGTTGATGAAGGAAGTGAAGTAAATGTTGAGGATATGGCATTCAGCAAGGCATTTGATAAGGTTCCCCATGCAAGGCTTATTGAGAAAGTAAGGAGGAATGGGATCCAAGGGAACATTGCTTTGTGGATCTGGAACTGGCAAAGAGTGGTTGTAGATGGATCATATTCTGCATGGAGGTTGGCGACCAGTGGTGTTCATCGGGGATCTGTTCTGAGATCCTCACTCTGTGTTTCTTTTATAAATGACCTAGATGAGGAAGTGGAGGGATGGGTTAGTACGTTTGCTAATGGCACAAAGGTCGGGAGTGTTGTAGATAGTGTGGAGGGCTGTCAGAGGTTACAGCGAGACATTGATAGGATGAAAAACTGGGCTGAGAAGCTGCAGATGGACTTCAACCCAGATAAGTGTTGTGGTTCATTTTGGTAGGTCAAATATGATGGCAGAATATAGTATTCGTGGTAAGATTCTTGGCCATGTGGAGGATCAGAGGGATCTTGGGGTCCGAGTCCATAGGATGCTCAAAACAACTGTGCAGCTTGATTCTGTGGTTAAGAATGCATACGGTGTATTGGCCTTCATTAATCATGAAATTGAATTTAGGAGCCGAGAGGTCATGTTGCAGCTATATAGGACCCTGGTCAGACTCCACTTGGACTACTGTACTCAGTTCTGGTTGCCTTGCTACTGGTAGAATGTGGAAGACATAGAAAGGGTGCAGAGGAGATTTATAAGGATGTTGCCTGGTTTAGGGAGCAGGCCTTATGAAAGCAGGTTGACTGACCTCGGCATTTGCTACTTGGATGTGAGGTGACCTGATAGAGGTGTGTAAGATGATGAGCGGCATTGATCATGTGGATAGTCAAGGGCTTTTTCCCAAGGCTAAAATGATTCCCACAAGAGGACATGGGTTTAAGGTGCTGGTGAGTAGGTGCAGATGCAGAGGGGTAGGTTTTTTTAGGTAGAGAGTAGTGGGTGCATGGAATGGGCTGCTGACCACATGGTAGAAGTGGATATGATAGGGTATTTTAAGAGACTTTTGGATAGATACATGGAACTTAGAAAAAAATAGAGTGCTATGGGTTAGCACCATGTTCTGCACAACTTTGTGGGCCGAAAGGCCTGTATTGTGAAACCATAGAAAATGAAAGCACTGAAAACAGGCCATCTGATCCTCTAGTCTGTGCTGAGAACATCATTCCGCTAGTCCCACTGACCTGCACCCATTCCATAACCCATCCTATGTATCTATATATCCATGTATCTATCCAATTTATTCTTAAAACCTAAGAGTGAGCCCACATTTACCATGTCAGATTGCAGTTCATTCCAAACTCCGACCACTCTGAGTGAGGAAGTTCCCCTAATGTTCCCCCAAAGCTTTCACTTTTCACCCTAAAGCCAGATCCACTCGTTTTTATCTCTCCTAACCTAACTGGAAAGAGCCTACCTGCATTTGCTCTGTCTATACCCCTCATAATTTTGTAAACTTTTATCAAATCTCCTCTCCAAGGAATAAAGTTCTAATCTGTTAAATCTTAATGGGCTGCTTTGGGAAGTGCTCCTGCATGTTGCTTCAGTGGTGGTGTTAGCATCAGCGTCAGTTGTAGTGGCAGCAGTAGAAACATCCCCCCATTCTCAGCACCTCTGCCCCCCCCCCCACCCTTTTCAGCAATTCCCCCACCATTCTCTGCCTCCCTTCTTCCCCATTCCTGTTGTCGGCAACCCACCACCATTATCAGGTCTTGACAAGCCTGATACCTTCAATACTGGTGATTCTACTTCATACTCCTACAGGTCTCTGTAAATTATATAGTGCCAAAAACAAAATGGAAGCCACCAAGGCCAGGTCTTGCGAGACCTCCTTGTCGCTGTTTTGATGAGCTCCAGCACCTAAAATTTTACCACTGCACCCTAAACTACCACTGTCTGTCTTCTCCCATTCAGCCAATTTCTAATCCATTTTACAACCTCTCCATGATGCCTAGTGTCTGAACCTTCTGAACTAACCTCACATGTGGAACCTTGTCAAAGGCCTTACTAAAGTCCATGTAGACAACATCCACAGCATTTCCTTCATCTACGTTCTTGGTAATTTCCTCAAAAAAACTCTATAAGCTTTGTCAAACTATCCTACCATGAACAAAGTCCTGTTGACTATTCTTAATCAGCCCTTGGCTGTCCAAATACTTGTATATCCTATCTCTCAGAATACCCTACAATAATTTACCCACTACTGATGTCAGGCTTACTGGTCTGTAATTTCCATGGTTACTTTTGGATCCTTTTTTAAACAAAGGAACAACATGAGCTACCCTCCAATCTTCTGGCGCCTCATTCGTGGCTAAGGGCATTTTCAATATTTCTGCCAGGGCCCCTGTAATTTCTCCTTCAAGATCCGAGGGAATATCATGTCAGGCCTGGTGGATTTATCTACCTTCATTTGCTGTAAGGCAGCAAGCAGCTCCACCTCTTTAATCTCTATATGTTCCATTCCACTACTGCTTGTTTCCCATCTTTCTTTATACACCTTGCCAGTTTCCTGAATAAATGCTGATCCAAAAAACAGTTTAAGATCTCCCCCATCTTTTTAGGCTCCACACATAGATGACCACTCTGATCGATTAGGGGACTAATTGTGTCCCTTACTATCTTTTTACTCTTAACATATTTGTAGAAACCCTTCAGGTTTACCTTCACATTATCTGCCAAAGCACCCTCATGCCTTCTTTTTGCCTTCCTGATTTCCTTCTTAAGAATTTTCTTGAACTTTCTTTACTCTTCTAGAACCTCATTTTCTCCTTGTTGCCTATACCTGCTATATACCTTCTTTACCCGATTGCTCATATCCCTTGAAATCCAAGGTTCTGTGTGCCTGTTAACGATGCCTTTAATTCTGATAGGAATGTGCAAACTCTGCACTCTCAAGATTTTGCCATTGAAGGCGTTCCACTTACTGAATACATTTTTGCCAAAAAAACAACATCCCAATCCACTCTTCCTAGATCCTTTCTCCTTTCCACAAAATTGGCCTTTCTCCAATTTATAATTTCACCTCGAGGATCAGAACTATTCTTATCCATAATTAACTTGAGACTAATGACATTACGGTCACTGGACCCAAAATTTTCACCTGCTCATACTTCTGTCACCTGCCCTGTCTGCTTCTCTAATAGGAGATCAAGTGTGCTGTAGGTTTTCTACGTTTCTAAAACATCTTATGTTCATTAAATGTGCACTCTGTGGATGGTGGATCAATGTGTATTTTTGATTTTCCTTTCAAACCCTAGAGTGGAAAATATATCTCCAAGACCTGTCCATGGGGAGTCAGCGACTGGGGCGAGAAGAGGGAGAGGAAGGTGGTGTAAATCAAAGATGTTGGGGCTGGGAGGTAGCGGAGAAGATGGATATAAAATTATGCAATTCCATACCCCTCTCATCACTACCCAAGTTCAATAACCTTCTGGTGACCTGCCATTGTCGGTGAACTAAAGAACACCAGAATGCTGGAAGATCTCGAATCCCCTCAGTGGGCTGTGGGCAGTATGATTGTTTGCTTTGCAATAATTGTGCTCTTAAGAGACTCCTTTTTAGGTGGAGTACAGAATGAGAAACGTGTATCAGCAGATTACTGTCAACTCGGAGTCTTGCGAATTGTGCCCACATCGACCGTGACTCTTTAAGTGAAGAAAGCAGCTGATTGCGTTCTTTGATTTTTTTTGCTTGACCATTTGGTAATGGCTTTGTGTCAGGTAGAAAAGTTGCCAGTTATGTTGGAAGGGTGGGAAGATCCAAGGCCCAAATGAAAGACATCATTAGCTGTGTATCAGTTAATTGTGAGCCTGCACCTGTACATTCTATATATTGTGCTTATTTGTTTGAAAATAAACTTCTACTCATCCAGTGGCCTCAGAGTAATGAAGGATCCATCACACCCCGGACAAACTCTCTTTTCCCTCCCCCCATCACCCCAGAGAGAAGGCTTAAAAGTGTGAAATCGCTTGCCAACTGACTTAAATACTGTTGGTGCACAGTCAACATGCTCCAGAACGAACCCAAAAGCTCTCAGGCTTCTTTTGTGCACTAATTGATTTTTTTTTCACAGTAGCTCTGTACTCTGTAATTATGCTCTTGCTGTTCTGCTTTCTACGTCTGTAGATATATGAGGCTGCTTGTGGGAAGGGCCCTCTCTCTCTGACAGGCATAATGTGACAAACTTAAACTTAAATTAGATAACGACTGGATGCTAATTTCACAAATGGAGAAACTTCACTCAGGAATAATTCTTAATTTACCTGGTAAAATCATGTTTGTATCATATTGCAATTCTCTTCAAGTCAATATGGAACAATTAATTTCTTCTACTGCAACCACACATACGAGGCTAACCTTGCACCTTTTTTACACTAAAAACCTGCATTATTGGAGGAAACATGATTGGTCTTTGGAAGCCAACTTGCTTGCTCACTTAGGACAGAAGAAATGCCAGGTCCTTTTACACAGCAAGCCGGCTTCCCAGAGCGAAAGTGGCAGGGCATGTAGCACTTTTCCGTTTGGACCCCTCGCCTTTTAGTCTTGGCTCTGATTCTACTTCGCTTTCCAGATAAAAACTGGGTCTGAAATGAACCTGCCCTCCACCATCTGCCTTTGTTACATTTATACAAGTAGGAGAAGCATATTAAAGGCAGATTATACCCAGCTTGAAGTCTCAGTGTAAAAAAGGGTATTGGGAAGCTGTTTCCTAACACATACCATGCCCACCCTTACAGAAGTAATACTCCAGTGAAGTATAGGTTAATCGTAATTGTGCTCTGGTAAAAAACAACTTCTCATGCTGGCAATCTATATTCAAAGCAAATCTAATCTTTTTTCAGAGATAGTTAATAAAAATGCATGCAAAACTTCACAGGATGTCTTGCCAAAGCAATTGCAGCTTAAAAAAAAATCCTTCTGCTGTGAAGGCAAATACACCAGTGACATGATGGTGATACAGCAGTTAGTGCTGCTGGCTGACAGCCCTTGGGATCCGGATTTGGTCCTGGCTCCTGAGCTGTCATGTGGAGTTTACACGTTCTCCCTGTGACCATGTAGGATTCGCCTGGCTGCTCTGCCCCCTATCCCCACCCAGATTCCAAAGGCGTACTTGTATGTTAATTGGGTCCTGTCGATTAACATAAGCCAGGGGGAAAAGGTGAATTGATGGTGCACGAAAGACAAAAATTTGCAGGATCAATTGGAAGATAAGTATGGGAATGGGATTGATGAAATTCCCCGTGTGGGGAAATGACGTGGTCAGATGGGCAGAATGGCCTCTTTCTCTATCATAAGAAGTATAGTGTCTTCCTCGTTCCCTGCTGCACCTGCATGTTTACATTTTGCTCTTCATGGATCAACACTTTAAGTTACTTCTGTGCATCAATATTTACTGGTTTTTGCACTGATAACAGAATCTCCTGTTCTTCTGATCCTTCCATCAAAGTGCTCAACGTCACTTTGCATTCCATGCGCTCAGTCACCATCCCTTTTCACACACTCTCTTTTATTCTTGCACCCTCTCTTTCACACACTCTCTCATTTCCTTTCCTTGTGCTCTCAGCAAGCAGGCTTGCATGTTTGCCCAGGAACCAGATTGTAAAGTGATGCGTATCTGGTGCCCTGTGCAATCTGGTTTGAAAGCGAAATCATGTGAATTTAAAAATCTGGATTCAAACATCTTGCCACAGAACAAAAAAAAAACATAGAATCCTGGATTTAGTAGCTCAGATTTCCCTCTCTGTCTTCTCATAAATGTATTCCATTCAACTAGCCTGTACTGCTCACAGGTTTAAGTGTACATTATCATGTGTACCGAGGTATTGAGAAAGATTTATTTGCATGTTATCCAACAATTCTATTCGTATACAAGTACAGCAGAGTAAAACACAAAGTTGTAGAGGGAGGTCAGTTTGAATGGGGAAAGGGCCACATCATTTTACAAGTGAGAGTCCTGACAGTAAAGGGAAAGGAACTGTCCTTGAATCATACGGTGCGTGATTTCACACTCTTGAATCTTCTGCCTGGCAGGGAGAAGAAAATGGGGCTGGGGTGGAATGAGTTTGTTGGATGCTTTTCCATGGTATCGGCAAGTGCAGATGGAGTTGATGGAGGGACGGGAGGCTTGAGCCAAATTCACAACGCTGCTGTTTTTTTTTTGTGGTTATGGGCAGAACGGTTCCTGTTCCACATGCTGATGATGTTAACGGTGGATCTGTGCAAGGTCTCGAGAGAAGCTGGGACATGCAAAAGATCCTATGGCTCCTGAGGAATTAGACCTGCTGGTGCTTTTTCTTAACTATTGTAGTGATGGTTCCAGGACAGGTCAATGGAATATTTGCTCCTAGAAACTTAAAACTGCCCACTATCTTCCACTCAGCACCATTGACGCGGAGTGGAGAGTGAGCTTAATGCTTCTTCTTAAAGTCTATGACTCTCTTCATAGTCTTACCAACATTTATGGAGATATTGTTGTTGTGACATCAAGCCACTGTTATTTTTTTAAATTTAGACATACAGCACGTTAACAGGCCATTGCAGCCCATGTGTCCGTACCGCCCAATTTACACCCCATTAACCTACACCTCCGGTACATTTCGAATGGTGGGTGGAGACCGGAGTCCCCAGAGAAAGCCCACGCAGAGATGGGGAAAAAGTACAAGCTCCTTACAAACAGCGTGGGACTCGAACCCTGGTCCCGATTGCTAGTGCTGTAAAGATGTTGCGCTAACCTTCCTTTCCTTTTTCTGTCCTATTGTTGCATGAGCTCTGGCCGGCGATGGTGGTTTTATCTGCCCATTTACAGATGTTGGGCTATGAGGTCGTGAGTGTGCAGGGGGTCTGAGTTCGTAGCCTTGTGTGCCATTGATGCTGAGGGCGATCATGAAGAAGGTTCTGTGCTCTCTCTTCTATGCTTGTAAGGTCTGCTGCACAAGAAAGTTGAGGATTCAGCTGCAGAAAGCAGTCCTGAGACCAGTGGAGTTTGAGATGAGTGTTTTTGGGATTGTGGTACAGGTACACGATCCTTTATCCAGACATCTAAAATCCAGAGAGCTCCAAAATCCGGCAAGTGGAGACTGGCGGTCGGGATAGACTGCCGGGCGGCCGAGGAACACGGTTGGGGGAGATTGCCGGGCGGCGGAGGGACTGCGGTCGGGGGAGACAGCCAAGGGACCACAGCTGGGGGAGGTGGCCAAGCGGCCGAGGGACCGCAGTTGGGGGAGGCGGCCAAGGGTCTGCGTTTGGGGGAGGCGGCCAAGGGACTGCAGATGGGGGAGACGTCTGGGTGGCGAGGGACCAGCAGTCGGGTGAGACGGCTGGGTGACTGGAAAGGGATGGGGATGGATACGGCAGCACAATTCGGGTGGGTTTTCCAAAATCTGAAATTCAGAACACACTGTCCCCCAAGGGTTCTGGATAAAGGATTGTGTACCTGTATTGAAAAGTTTGGATAGAAAAAAATCTTTGGCCACAAATCAGTCAGGGAAATTATGTGCTTGGAATATCTGCAATGCCCTGAAGGAAAAGGAGAAGATAAGATGGTTCCCTGAGAAAACTGTTGGAGCATATCTCATCAGCACAACTTACAAACAAGCATGGAGACTTCACTTGGCTGCTGGTGAGTAGGGCCCTTCCCACAGATCCTTCATGGAGACACAGAATCTCAATCCCACCACATGCTAGCCTGAAGGTGACTGTATTGTGAATGAAACTGCCTTCGGGGAGGTGTGTTTGCCAAGGTGTTCACCAGCACTGTGCTCTTCCAAAGACTCGCTTGCCCTGCTATGCAAGGAGAGGTATGCATAAATGCTGTTTACAGGCACAATGCACGGAGCAGAAAGATGTGAAGAGGGATGTACTGAAGTTCGGTGCAGCTACCACAAAGGTTTTGTGGGGAATAAGCCCTCCCACCACTGGAAACTGAGAGATGGATCCTGTGCAATAAGCTCTCAAATTCATCATAGATTTTTTTTTTAAATTAAACCATTTTGGCATAATATAACAATCGTACAAGGTGATATTGATATGCTTTATAGAGCAAGTCAACACAATGCTCCTTGTTGTACAACTGTAAATGTTATGGATAAAGTATATTTTTGATTTTAAAAAAATGTGCTGTTGGTTTTTCTGTCTTGCAACATGCTAGGACTACCATTAAGGAAACGAATTCTCTGGCATGTATAACCTTTGCTTCTCCCCTGGCTGAGCAGAAGTGTTGGAATCCTCCTGATGGGGTCTGAATTCATGAGCTCATTATGATGTACTGGGACAACCCCCCTACCAATACCAGTCACCCTCTCAAAGAATAATCTGTGTTTTTGTCTGTTCATTTCCATCTCATTACAGGTCCGTTATTCCAGAAGCCCAAGGCCCTATTGTGATGACTCAAAGTAAGATTAGTTCAAACAAACGAATAGGCTGACTCTGTTGCGGCAAAGAAGCCCTGCCAAACAGAAAGTTTTGCGCTTAATGCAAATCAAGATTGATGTTGCAACCCAGAACCAGCAATGTTCATAAACTCTTTACCTTAGTTCCAGAAGCTGTTGACTTAAATTTCACAATTTACGATGACAGAATTTAACCCCACACATTTCTTAATTGCTATACCAGAACACCAAGACTACTTCCTGATATTTCTTCAGTGGCTTAGTGGCACAGGAAGCAGGGCTAGTGCCTTATGGCGT
The DNA here is from genome assembly GCF_036971445.1 of Narcine bancroftii. Classification (NCBI taxonomy): domain Eukaryota; kingdom Metazoa; phylum Chordata; class Chondrichthyes; order Torpediniformes; family Narcinidae; genus Narcine; species Narcine bancroftii. The sequence continues at coordinate 50,349,092 of NC_091477.1, forward strand.
CAGTGACCCGGGTTCAGCCCTGTCCTCCGATGTTTGTCCCTGTGGAGTGGCATCTTCTCCCTGTGGCCTGTGTTGGTTTCCCCTGGGTTTTCCAGGTTCCAAAATTCAGCAGGTTGATAGGTGAAATTGTCCCTTGTGGTAGAAATTTGAGGGCATGAAGAAGAGTGGTAAAGCTTGATGAGAATGCAAATGGTGTTTCACGTAGGATTAACGATGGCACAGATTCCAAGAGTCTCGAAGCCTGTTTCGATGTTGTACCTGGAAGTGATAATGAGATTATTGTCATACATATAGTACAAGCCAACGTTTGAAATTACTACAGCCAAACAGGTACATCTGTATAAAAAAGGACAAGTAAAATTGCACACATTAAATTACCCCGTTATGGAAAGAGAATCAGAATCAGAATTTACTGTTGTGAGTAAGACATGAAATTTGTTGTTTCACATTACAGTGAAAATATTAATATAAATTACAGTTTAAATATAAATCAGTTAATACAGAAGTTAATTAATGCAAAAACTTTTAAATCTGGAGAAAATGAGGTATTTCATCACGAAAATCAAGATGTCTTTTGCTAACACATGGGGCCCATTTCTAGCTCACTTCCATAGTTTGACTAATCAGGTGCGATGCTGAATATCACTGGGCGTGTTTGTTGGATCCCTGAGGCCACTTGTTCGGATTTAACACTGCACACGATATGGATTTTAACCTTGATTGCTGTGGGTTTGATTTTTCTCTTCTTCTTACTAACCCCTTACAATATTGTATGTATTACCATTTAGTGGATTTAGAATTAAGTTGTGTTGCAACTGTACCATATGCTATTATTTGTAAATCTGCACAAGTTTCATTGCAATTGATTTACTGTTTTTTTTGTTTGTTTTTTCTGATAAAACTCAATAAAAATAATTTTAAAAGAAAGAAAATAGATAACAATATAAAAAATTTAGAGAAAGTGAGGTTGCGTCTGTGGTTCATTGTCCATTCAGAAATCTGATGGCGGAAGGGAAGAAGCTGCCCTTGAGCTACTGGGTGTCTGTCTTCAGTCTCCTGCACCTCCTTCCAGCTGGCCAAGTTCACAACTCTCATTTCTGTGCATTGGCGCCTCCATATCAGCCCCAGTAATGCAACCAATCAGAATGCTCGCCACAGTACCCCTGTAGTCTTTGGTGACATATCAAATCTCTTCAAACTCCTCATGAAGTACAGCTGCTGGTGAGCCTTCTTCGGGATTGCTTTGACATGGGGCAGGGTGAGTGGGGAGAGGACAGATCTTCAGAGATGTTGATACCCAGGAACTTCTGACCCATCGATGAGGACTCATTCACATTCTCCTGGTTTTCCCCTCCTGAAGTCTTCAATCAGCTCCTTTGGTTTGCAAACATGAATTGCACAGTGTTGTTGTGGCACCACTCATCTAGCTGATCTACCTCCCTCCTGTATGCTTCCTTGTTGCTGTATCTGATTCTGCCAATGACCGTGGTATCATCGTCAAATTTGTAGATAGCATTTGAATTGTGCCATGCCATGCAGTCATGAGTGAGTAGGGCAGTGGACTAAGCACGCATCCTTGAGGTGCACCTGTGTTGATCGTCAGTGAGGAGGAGACGTTTCTGATTCATACTGGCTGTGGTCTTCTGATGACGAAGGCAAAAATCCAGTTGCAGATGGGGGGTGCAGAGTTGAAGTTTTGGAGTTTATTGACCAGCACTGAGGGTATCATGTTGACAGCTGAGCTGCAGTTGACGAAGAGTAGCCCCGATGTAGGTGCTGGTGTTCTCTAGATGATCCAGACCTGAGAGGAGAACCAGTGATATAGCATCTGCTGAGGAGCGATTGTGACAATTGGCAATTTGCAGTGGTCCAGATCTTTACCAACCTCTGCAAGCATTTAGGTATGAGTGTTACTGGGTGATAGTCACTGAGGCAACTCACTCAGCTCTTCTCCGGCACAGGTATGATTGATGTCTTTTGAAGCAGGTGTGAACCTCTGACTGCAGCAATGACAAATTGAAAACGTCCATGAACATTCCAGCTAGTTGGCGGCACAGATTGCCAGTACCCTGCCAGGAACACCTTGCCAAGGTTCACCCTCTTGAAGGATGTTTTGATGTTGGCCTCAGAGACGGATATCACAGGGTCATCAGCCTCTGCAAGGATTCTCATAGGGCGCCATTGAGTTATCCCTCTCAAAGCAAGCATAAAAGGTGTTCAGCTCTTTGGGTAGTGAAGCAACTCAGCTATTTATGATATTCATCCTCACCTTGTAGGATGCAATGGCCTGTAATCCCTGCCATGGTAGCCAGTGAGTATCTTGCCCTCAGCAGGCTGCGAATCTTTCATTTTTCCATGGCTTCTTGTTTGTGCTCTCACGGCACTCACTCAATCACGCAGCCTTGATAAAGTCGGTGACATCGGTGGCATAATAATTCTATTTTGAGGATGTGGTCCAGATAACTGATTCAAAGCAGTTCTGCAGGTACCCCTCCACCTCCCTCGAAAATACTTCCACTGCCTTCTCCACTGCTGTTGAAGTGCTCATTCTCTTGAAGTTCAGCCAGGTGATCAGACTTGCCAAAGTGTGGTGGTGGGAGGGCTGAATTGACGTTTTTCATGGTGAAGCAGCAGTGGCCAAGAGTGTTGGCTCTTCTGGTTTCGCAGGTAATGCGCGGTCATAGTTTGTTCGAGACTTCTCCAGATTGACCTGGTTAAAGTCTACTCCAATGAGTGGAAAGGCATCAGGTATGGTATCTCATGGCTGCTGATCATAGTTCTCGGCCCTTCCAATGCTAGCCTGATGTTAGCCTGGGGCAGAAGAGATAATAATTATAAATGATAGTTAGATAATACATATTCTCTCAATGACCCCCATGAATATATGGGCTCCCTAAATCATATCAGCAGGATTACAAGTGCATATGTCTTCTTCTTTGGCTTGGCTTCGCGGACGAAGATTTATGGAGGGGGTAAAAGTCCACGTCAGCTGCAGGCTCGTTTGTGGCTGACAAGTCCAATGCGGGTCAGGCAGACACGGTTGCAGCGGCTGCAGGGGAAAATTGGTTGGTTGGGGTTGGGTGTTGGGTTTTTTCTCCTTTGACTTTTGTCAGTGAGGTGGGCTCTGTGGTCTTCTTCAAAGGAGATTGCTGCCTGCCGAACTGTGAGGTGCCAAGATGCACGGTTTGAGGTGATATCAGCCCACTGGCGGTGGTCAATGTGGCAGGCACCAAGAGATTTCTTTAGGCAGTCCTTGTACCTTTTCTTTGGTGCACCTCTGTCACGGTGGCCAGTGGAGAGCTCGCCATAGAACACGATCTTGGGAAGGCGATGGTCCTCCATTCTGGAGATGTGACCCACCCAGCGCAGCTGGATCTTCAGCAGCGTGGACTCGATGATGTCGACCTCTGCCATCTCGAGTACTTCGATGTTAGGGATGAAAGCGCTCCAATGGATGTTGAGGATGGAGTGGAGACAACGCTGGTGGAAGCGTTCTAGGAGCCGTAGGTGATGCTGGTAGAGGACCCATGATTCGGAGCCGAACAGAAGTGTGGGTATGACAACGGCTCTGTATACGCTTATCTTTGTGAGGTTTTTCAGTTGGTTGTTTTTCCAGACTCTTTTGTGCAGTCTTCCAAAGGCGCTATTTGCCTTGGCGAGTCTGTTGTCTATCTCATTGTCGATCCTTGCATCTGATGAAATGGTGCAGCCGAGATAGGTAAACTGGTTGACCGTTTTGAGTTTTGTGTGCCCAATGGAGATGTGGGGGGGCTGGTAGTCATGGTGGGGAGCTGTGTTAGGGAACTGCAAATCAACATAAACAATCATGGACTGTTCAGGTCAAGCACCATTCGTGGGGAGAATTGGTCAGCCAAGGTTCCAAGTTGGAATCCTTTATCGACATTGCAATGAGAAAATCAAAGGTCCTGTGGTACCTGCCCCTCCCCCTACCGATGTTGTTAGTGCATTCTATGCACCCACTTCACTCTCTGTGTGAAACATGCCCCCCTGTACTTATTCCCAAGCATCTTCAAACTATGCCCCCCTCATTCTACCCTTTTCAGCCCTTGGATAAAGCTTTTGGACATCTACACATTCAATGCCTCTCATCATCTTGTACACCTCTATCTCCTCCGTTGGTCTTAGGAGAAATGAGCGAGTTCATTCAACCTATCCATATAAGGTGTGCTCTCCAATCCAGGCAGTATCTTTAAAATTCTCCTCTGCCCTCTCTCTATAGGTTCCACATCCTTCCTGTGGTGAGGTGCCCAGAACTGTCATAACCAACAGGAGAGTGCCTGGAATGGAATGCAGGTAGGAATTGACTTAAGATGTGCACAATGAAAAATCATTTGAATTATCTTTTCTAAAATATTTTAAATTTTAAACCACAATAATAATTACATTACATACAATTCAAAAGTTATTTCAAAAAGTTATTCATGTGGTATATAAACCCTTCTCTTCCATCCACCCCCTCCCAACCCCTAGAAAGAAAAAAAAGAAGAACCAGAGAATGCCAAGGAAATAGAGCATCTATATCCAGAAATCAGAACATAAGAGCATAAGAAATAGGAGCAGGAGTGAGCCATCCGGCCCATCAAGCCTGTTCCAGTCTTCAGAGAGTCCATTAATGATACAAACCCAGATTTTGTAAATACAGGCACCACGTCTTCCAAAATGCAAATCATTTGAATTTTCGACCACAAAGCTACTTCCTTTTAAAATGAGGCTTAAATTATTTGTGTGGCTTTAACTGTTGTTAATTTTTCAACAATCTACTAAGTGGATAATCTTACATTTGCATAATAATAAAAACAGACGATGCTGGATGTATGAGCAGGTCATGTTGCATCTATGGGAGGAGAAACAGAGCTAAAGTTTCAGGTCAAAGACCTCTCATTGAGATCGGGAAGGAGTGAAAAAAAGTTTGTTAAGTGGCAGAGAGGATGACAAGAAGTGATGCCTCCGACAGGGTGAAGCAGAATGACCATGGGGGTAAGCTGTAAATGTGGTTATCAGGTCAGTGAGTGACGGGGAACAATTGTGAGAACATGGACAAAAAAAACCACAGATAAATATGTGGGAAGTTACAAAATGCAGGTAATCTATCTGCCATCAGTTTACCCATTGTAATCTTCTGCTCTCTTCCTACTACTTTTCATCTCGACAAATTTTGCTACAGCTTGAGTATCATTCACCTTCTTGCATAGCTCAACAAATCCTTTTTCTAATGGTGGATCTACTGAACATTACATCACTACGTTTTTTCCTTGTTCTGGTTTAGGTCATGCTTAATCTAATTATAAAGCAACGAGACACCAATAGTTGGAGTTGCAGTGACGAGAGAGTTTGAAAAGACAATTGCAAGTGTGTTGATTAATTCAGTGATTCACTTTATGTTGGCCCAAGAACTGGGTCAGATCTGAAACCAAAGGTAAGAACATTCTAACTCACAGGAAGAGTAGTGCCAACTGAGTCACAGCTGGCCACCATGAGGTGGAGATGTAATGAAAACGGTGGAGGTATTATGTGTGTGACCACCTTACATATATAGTATAACCACTCTAGAAATTGTGCCTGTGTTAGTAAACAGGCTGATTTGCAACTGGGTGGGGAGGTAAACCCATCTCTCAAGCCAGAGTTTCACACCAGAACCTTCAGATCACCCCACCTTGACCTGAAGGGATAAACCATTGGGCTTGTTTTCCATTCCGTGGGCATTAAGATAAAGAATTAACAACTGCAGTTGACTCTAACAAACAACAGTTGTGACAAGATCTTAGATTTCCTACCTCATTAAAAAGCATAATCTCTAGACAATCAATTATCTTCTTTTGTCTGTTGCCAAAATAATAAGATGACATGCTTCGCATTTCTTGTACTGGTAATCCTGTTCAAATAGGGGCTAATGAATAAGATCTGTGATGTGGACGTGGATAATTTCCCTTCTATTCCTGAATCTGGAGCTTCATTTTAACCATTACACGTTATGGGCTCCATTACATTTCTGTTCTGTAAAATGAGATGGGGAGAATAAGAGAACAACCGCAGCAAAAATATTGGGTTCAGATCTGGTCACTATATGACAGGAAGGACGCAGTTAAGCTAGAGAGGGTGCAAAAAAAGATCTACAAGGATATTGCCGAGCCTCCAGGGGTGGGGGGACATGAGTTATCAGAGTGACTGAATAAGCTGGGAAGAAGGAAGCTCAGGGATAACCTTATAGAGATTCATAAAATTCTGAGAGGTGTAGATAAATGTAGATGGTCACAGCTTTTTCCCAGGGTAGGGAGTCTAAAATGAGAGGGCATAGATTTCAGGGGAGGAGGAGGATTTAAAAGGGAACTTGAAAGGCAAGTTCCTCACACAGGTATCTGGTACAAGCTGCCAGAGGACATGGTGTTTTCAAGCTAGTGTATCTTCTATCTCAGTGGTTTTCATAATGCCCCCCTAAACTCACATTCCACCTTAAGTAATCCCTATGCCATAGATGCTCTGTGATTAGTAAGGGATTGCTTAAGGTGGTATGTGGTGGAAAGAAAAGGTTTGAAAATCACTGTTTTAATCAATTGGGTCTAGAGCAGTGGTTCTCAACCTTCCCTTCCCACTCACATACCACCTTAAGCAATCGCTTACCAATCACAGAGCACCAATGGCATAGGGATTATGTAAATTGGAAAGTGAGTTTAGGGGGAAGTTTGAAAACCACTGATCTATCTATCTGAAGGGAGGGTTGGGAGGAGAAGAGATTGTGATCAAGGTGAGATCTTCTGAAGATAGAGTTGATGGAGGCTTGTGTGATGGTCTGAGCTGTGTTCACAACTCTCCATAGTTTCTGGTGACCTTGGACTGAACTCCCATGCCAAGCTGTAATCTATCAGGATATTTTCTATGGAGAAACACAAAATTTGCAGATGCTAGAATATTGAGCAGACAAAGGATTGCTGTAGGAATTCAACAGGTCAGACAGCATCTATGGGCAGAAATAATAAGTCAACATTTCACATCTGGACCCTCCATCAAGATTAATAGGTAAAATTACAAATATAAAGGGGGAAAGAAGTCCAGAGGTGATAGGACAGAAGGTGTGGGAGGTGGAGAGATAGGTAGAGGGAATAACCATTAGGAATGTGGGATGGGTTTAAGGATACAGACTCAAAGAGATCAAAGGAACTACAGGAGTAGGTAGAAAAAATATAGATGGAAACAGTAATATCAGATGGAAGGTTGGGGGTGGGGGGGGAGGGGTTTACCTAACGTGAGAACATTAATATACATGCCATTAGGTTTAAGGCTGTCCAGGAGGAATATGATTAAATTTGGCCGCCCCCTGACAATGGATGAGGCCAAGGACAGACATGTCACTGTAGGAATGGTTGGGGCAGTTTAGCAACTACCCCCACACCCAACCTCCGGCCTCCTCAATCCACATATTGGCTCACTGTTCCTCTCATCCACAATTGGCTGAATGTAGGTGTGCAGCAAATGGTCATACAATCTGTGTGTGACTTCACTGACATAGAACAGGCCACACCGGGTACACTGAATGCAGTGGATGATGTGCATGTAAAGCTCAGCCTCACCTGGAAGGTCAATCTGTGGACCTGGATGGAGGTGGTGGGAGAAATGCAGGGATACTTTCAATGGTGCATCAGTAAAAATTGATCAGGGATACAGAGGACATGCCACATTACCTCATCCTTCACTTTCCGTCATTCATATTAGCAACTACCCCCACACCCAACCTCCGGCCTCCTCAATCCACCTATTGACTCACTGTTCCTCTCATCCACATGACTTTAAAACGTCCATATTTAGTCTTGATGAAGTCTCTTGACCCAAAACAATGAAATTAATGAGACTGCAATGATGTGACACAAAGAATAAATCTTCTACTTCTGATCTGCCAGTGAGAAATGGGATCATGTATCCAGAGGGCACAGAGAAGAACACTGTGGAAGAAAGTGCACCCCCACCCCTTCCATCCTCACGCAAAGCCAGGCAAACCTCAGAATCTAACTTCTGTGGCCTGCACGTCGTCTTGAGCATCAGTACATGTGCAGTTGACATTCACTCTAATTACTGTCATTTTCTGTTCAAAGGCGTCTTATAGCAACAAATAATTGATGGTCAAATCAATGCAAATGCTTTCAGAGAATTAGCTTTCACAAAAAGTAATGGAGCCGAGAGACTGGTTGTGGCTGCATGTGCGCTTCAGCCGCAAATCATGCAGTGAAGGAATTTGGTGCATGATATGTGGCTGGTAAATATTCTAGGTGGATCGGTGACCTCTACCCCAGTTGCCCCAAACTCAATTGAAGTCTTTGTTTCACTGTGTGTCACCTTCATGATGACCCAGTATATCATAAGAGAGCTAACGATGTCACCCTGCACATTTTGAACATATGCCTTTACACAACTTTTCCCTAAAGGCTCGGAAGAGGTTTGCTCAGTAGGGTCAATCAGTCAGACTCCAGAAGATGCAAATTGCTTTTTTTTTCATATCTTCAGTCTTTTTTGATAACAACTGCAATACAATTTTATGTTGGAGAAAATTCCCTGAATTTGCATATTTATTTGGCAGTGGTAGATTTTAAAACATTGACTCCGAAGTTATAATGAAATTGTCAGGCCTGTAGGCTGTTCAGTCCAAACAGTTAATTTGAAGACATATTCGGAGCTTCATGGTCTTTTGATGCTTCTTGTTAGGGCTATGAATCCACCAACTTGCAGCATCTCACACGTCTATCTCTTTGTCATGTTTGGGCTGAGCGATTATTGGGCACTTGATTATTGAAGAGGTGTGAAAACAGGTCTGATAATGTACTCATGTGACTCTAATGTGAACTTAGCAGCAGAAAGAACAGTTATGGGACCTGTTACGTGGCAGGTCTGAGATCACCTCAGTGAGAATGGGTCTTGTTGGAATTTTTATTTGCTGAGCCTAGTTTTAATTTTTTTTTCTCTCTCAATGCCAATATTATCCTTTGATCAAGAAAGCAACTGATATGTGGATAATGACTTCACACCAAAGCAGTCGCTCAGCATTTTTGACTTATCGCCTCATCTACTGACATGAACAGCATGGCATAAAGACCTCTCATTGTGCTTTCTGGCACTTGACTGCCACTGAATGGACAAGCAGGCTTGTGGAATCATGCAGAGGGATCTCTGAGTTTATGCTGGTGTTTCTTCAAGATTCCAGAGTCAACAGTTTCTCATTTATTCCCAGGAATTAGAAGCAGCAGAAGATATTATCAGAGCATGAGACATGCAAAATACATTATGGACAACATTGCAGTGCTGGGAGGCTAATGCAATTACTTGCCTTCTGTGGTATTCTTCTGTAATGGAGACTCAAGCTGGTCAACATGCAAAAGGTCCTTATTGTATGAGATAACCAGGCTTTATCTGGAGCTCAAAGTGCATGCAGGTGATTCAATACAATTGCAACAACTCCAAAGATATTATTTCAATATTTTGCTCAGACAAGTGGCTCTCTTGAGAGACATATTTACCACAGAAGCACACTCTAACTCATAAGAGACCTCTGAATGTTCCAACACCTTTGCTGGGGCAAAGTAGCTCGTAGATAAAGCAGAACGACATGCGGATTGTTCAAGCTAATCTATTACATCCTGTGAACCAGGTGGGGCCTTCTCTAAATGTAGACTGGGTACCTGCTTCACCAATGTGTGGGTCCAAACTTAAATTTCCTGTTGCTACCATTTTAACTTACTCAAATATTTTCATTGGCGGCATGATTGGTGTAACGGTTGGCGCAATGCCAATACATCGCCAGTGATCGAGATTTGAACCCCGCACTGACTGTAAGGAGCTTGCACATTCTCCCCATATCTTTGTGGGTCCTCTGGGGCTTCAGCTTCCTCCCTCTGTTCGAAATGTGCCAGGGGTTAATTGTGTGTAATTGGGCGCATGGACTCGTGGGTCAAAATGGCCTGTTACTGTGCTGTATGTCTAAATTACTCTTTTCAATTCTTTACCTACTCCTGCCAGTTTTCTGTCCAACTCTGCATCCTGTCTATATCCTCTTGTAACCTCTGACAATCTTCAGCTCCATCCATAACTCCTCCAACCTTCGTGTCATCTGCAAACTTACTGACCTCTCCTTCTGCCTCTTCATCCAGGTCATTTATAAAAATCTCAGAACAGGGGTCCCACAACAGATCCCTGCAGCATTCATCTAGTCACTGACCTCCAGGCAGAATATTTTCCATCCACTTCTACTCTCTGCCAGCCAATATTTATTCACACAGCCACATTCCTCTGATCCCATGCCTTGCAATTTTCTGGATGAGTGTCTCATGGGGATCCTTGTCAAATGCCTAGCTAAAATCCATTTTAAACACATCCACCACCCTGCCCTCATCAATTTCTTTTGTTACCTCAAAAAACTGACTTAGGCTTGTGAGGCATGACCTTCCCTCAAAAGCCATGCTGACTTTCCTTGAGTAGACTGGACTTCTTCAAATGTTCATAGATCCTATCCTCAAGAATCCTCTGCAGTAGTTTTCACACCACAGATGTTAGACTCACTGATCTATAATTCCCAGGATTCTCCCTTTTATCTTTTTTTAAACAAGAGGACTACATTTACCATTCTCCAATCCTCCAGCTCCTCCCCTGTGGCCAAAGAGGATTCAAAGATCATGGGTCCAGCCATTTCTTCTCTCACTTCCCACAGCAACCTGGGGAATATGGCGTCCAGTCCCAAGGACATCAGAAGATCCAATACTTCCTCTTCCTTAATCTCCACATTGTCCAGCACACAGTTCTGTTGTATTCTAATCTCACCCTGATCAAGCTATTTTTCTTTCCTGAATACTGAAGCAAAGTATTCATTTATGACATCCCCAATCTTCTCTGCCTCCAGGCACATGTTACCTCCTTTATATTTTAGTGGCACCACCTTCATTCCCGTCATCCTTCTGTTTTTCACATACGTATAGAACGCCTTGGGGTTCTCCTTAATCCTACATGCCAAGACCTTCTCATGCTTGTTTCAAGCTCTCTTAAGTCCTTTCTTAACCTATTTGCTATATATATTTGTCGTGAACCCTTCCTGTTTCCTGCTTCCCATATCTAGCATATGTTTCCTTCTTCCTCTTGACTAGTTGCCTGACCTGATTGGTCAGCCATGGTTCCCTTTTCCTACCATCTTTTCCCTGTGCCTGTGGGACAAACTTATCCTGAACCCTGCAAAAGTGGTCCCTAAACTTCCTCCACATTACTTCTGTGCTTTTGCCCTTGAACATCTGTTTCCAATTTAATCTCGCTAGTTCCTGCCTCATCCCTTCATAATTAGCCCTTTCCCAGTTGAGCACTTTCCCATTTTGTCTGTTCTTATCCTTTTCCATAGCTATGCTGAAGCTAAAGGAGTTGTGGTCAGTCTCACCAAAATGCTCTCCCTCCAAAACATCCACCACCTGTCTATGTTCATTAACCAGAACTAGATCCAGTATGGCCTCTTCTCTCATCGGCCCGTCCACATACTGTGATAGGAATCCTACTTGAATACACGTGACAAATTCAGCCCCGTCTATCCCTCTTGTAGTCAGGAGGTTCCAGTAAATATTAGGGAAGTTGAAATCACCCTTAACTGCAACCCTGTATTTCCTGCACCATTCCAAAATCTGCCTGCTTATCTGCTCTTTGGTGTTCCGAGGTCTATTTGTGGGCCTGTAGACTACTTCCAACACAGTGATTGTTCCCTTCCTATTTCTGATTTCTTCCCTCCACGGACGGGAACACTTTCTTCCTCTCTGTCACTGACGAGTACTCCTGCTTCCCATTCACCATTCCATGCCCAGACATGTCCACCTCGTCAGTTATGAAGGCCCTAGACTCCATTTTCACTCTGGGTGTCCCAGCTATATTCATAGTAACCAGGGCTCATCCTTTATGAGTGATGAGCTGTGTCAGTACCTGCTGGTGAGGGGCATCACGTTCAGCAGGACTACTAGCTACAAACACCAGGGGAACGGCAGGTTGAAAAGAAGAATGCTACGGTCTGGAAGGCCATCAAATTGGCCCTGAAATCAAAAGGCCTTCCAGACTCACGCTGGCAGGATGTCCTCCCCATGGCGCTCCATTCCATCCGGTCGCTACTATGTACTGTGAACAATGCTACTCCTCTTCACTTTAGAAGGAATGTCAACATCGGGAACTACACTCTAAGTCTGGCTCACTACTCCTGGTCCAGCCCTTCTTAAGAAACACATGAGGAGAAGCAAGACTGACCCCCTGATTGAAAGGGTGAAATTGCTCCACACCAATCCCACATACAGCTACGTGGAGTACCGGGATGGCAGGGTACTCAGGGTCCTGGCACCCACCGGAACAGAGGGTCCGTTGCTTCAGGTGCCCTGCAAGGGATGAAGCACCTTTTCACCACCCCCAGTCAAGGCCTCAGGGGATCTGGTTCAGGAGGAAAGTGCACCCCCCTCCATCATCGAGCCGGAGACCCAGTCCACCTCTCCTCCCTCAGAAGGGGACCAGGAGACCCAAGGAGTCCAAGGCCCCCTGTGCTAAGGCACTTCACCAGGATCTCCAGACCACTGGCCCGCTTAAATCTGTAAATAATGATTTTTAAAAAATTTGTTTTGAACCCATGTTCTCTGTCTTCATTCACAGACCCTAAATTCTGCAGATAGGGGTGAATGCAGTGAACTGGAATTCACTGGTAGTGTGTTCTGCTGATGGCTGGCCCCGCCCCTATCTCCCCACATATAACCCTGGTTTCCTGCCTAAATCCAGAATCCTTCTGAAGACTACTGTTGAACCCTACCCCTAGTTATAAGCTAATAAAAACATTTGTTCTCCCTCCAGTCATGACATCTTTTATTCATGCTACACTGCATCAGTCGATCCTGCCCTTCATGCAGCCAAGTTTCAGTAACAGCTACAGCATTGTAGTTCCATGTACTGATCTATGCTCTAAATTCATCCCCTTTGTTCCTAACATTAATATAGACACATTTGAACCCCTCCTTGTCCTTCCTCACCAACTCAGAACACATAGCATCATGCTTTTGTCCTACCCTAATGTCTGCACTCACATTCTGGTTCCTGCACCCCCCACCCCACCAAACTAGTTTAAACCCTCCCCAACTGCTCTAGCAAAAGTGACGACCAGGATATTGGTCCCCCTTCAGTTGAGGTGCAGCCTGTCCTTTTTGTACAGGTCAGACCTTCCCCAGAAGAGATCCCAGTGATCCAGAAATCTGAACCCCTGCCCCATTTAGCCACAACTTCCTATACTACCCTCACTGGCATGTGGCACAGGCAGCAATCCTGAGATTACCACCCTTGAGGGGCTACTTTTTAATTTCTTTCCTATCTCCCTATATTCCCTCTTCTGGCTCTCATCCCTACTCCAATTTATGTCATTGGTTCCCATGTGGACCACAACATCTGGCTACTCTCCCTCCTCCTCCAGAATGCTATGAATTCGATCAGAGACATTCCTGACTCTGGTACCTGGGAGGCAACATATCATCCAGGATTCTCAATCTCTTTCACCAAGCCTCCTATCTGTTCTCCTAACCAATGAGCCTCACTTACTATAGCTCACCCCTTCCCTTCTATTGCGTGGGGCCAGCCACTGTGCCAGAGACTTGGCCATCATGACTTGTCGTGGTAGATCATTTCCCCCAACAGTATCCAAAACAGCATATCTGTTGTGGAGGGGAATGACCACGGGGATCCTCTGCACTATCTGCGTCTTCTCCTCCCTGTCCTAAAAGTCACCCAATTAACTGTCTCCTGTCTTTTAGGGGTGACTGTCTCCCTGAAGCTTTTCTCTATCAGTGCCTCTGCCCCTGAAAGATGCTGAGTTCATCCAACTCTATCTCCAGTTCCTTAACATGGTCTTGCAGGAGCTGCAGCTGGATGCATCTTTGGTAGGTGTAGTCATCAGGGACAATTGTGTTGTCCCAGATTTCCCACATCCTGCAATTGGTGCATTTGACTGCCCTAGCTGCTGTCACACATTGTCATATCCCCTTTTGGCTCTGCCTCCAGTTTCTTTCTCCCTTTGTATTTGTAATATTAGCCAATTCCTATTAGTCTTGATAAAGGGTCCAGACCAAAATGTTGACTGATCATTTCTACCCATGGATGCTGTCTGACTGCTGTGCTCTTCCAGCAGTTCTTTGTTCAAGATTACAGAATCTGCAACTTTTGTGTTTCTCAAGCAGTGATTATCAAACCGCCCACCTAAACTCACATTCCACCTTAATCAATCCCTATGCCATAAGGGCTCTGTGGTTAGTAAGGGATTACTTGAGGTGGTATGTGGGTGGAAATAAAAAGGTTTGAAAACCACTGTTTTAATCGTACCTAATTGACTCGCTATGCGCGCGGTTCCATAACTCCAAAGGAAATCGGCCAATGACAATTTTTCTCAAGCAAAATATTTCAGTGACAATTGGGTCTAGAGCAGTGGTTCTCAACCTTTTTTTTTCCCCAATCACATACCACTTTAAGCAATTCCTTACTAATCACAGAACACCGATGGCATAGAAATTACTTAAGGCGGAATGTGAGTTTACAGGAGGCAGTTAAAAAACCACTGAAGTAATTAATAGTTTCTAATGATCACACTCCTGTTCAGCTCTGAATCATGGGTCCTCTACCGGCATCACCTACGGCTCCTAGAACGCTTCCACCAGCGTTGTCTCCTGTCCATCCTCAACATTCATTGGAGTGCTTTCATCCCTAACGTCGAAGTACTCGAGATGGCAGAGGTTGACAGCATCGAGTCCACGCTGCTGAAGATCCAGCTGTGCTGGGTGGGTCACGTCTCCAGAATGGAGGACCATCGCCTTCCCAAGATCGTGTTATATGGCGAGCTCTCCACTGGCCATCATGACAGAGGTGCACCAAAGAAGAGGTACAAGGACTGCCTAAAGAAATCTCTTGGTGCCTGCCACATTGACCACCGCCAGTGGGCTGATATCACCTCAAACCGTGCATCTTGGCAACTTACAGTTCGGCGGGCAGCAATCTCCTTTGAAGAAGACCGCAGAGCCCACCTCACTGACAAAAGGCAAAGGAGGAAAAACCCAACACCCAACCCCAACCAACCAATTTTCCCCTGCAACCGTGTCTGCCTGTCCCGCATCGGACTTGTCAGCCACAAACGAGCCTGCAGCTGACGTGGACATTTACCCCCTCCATAAATCTTCGTCCGTGAAGCCAAACCAAAGAGAAGATGTGGGTGGAAATAAAAAGGTTTGAAAACCACTGTTTTAATCGTACCTAATTGACTCGCTATGCGCGCGGTTCCATATTCCAAAGGAAATTGGCCAATGACAATTTTTCTCAAGCAAAATATTTCAGTGACAATTGGGTCTAGAGCAGTGGTTCTCAACCTTTTTTTTTCCCAATCACATACCACTTTAAGCAATCCCTTACTAATCACAGAACACCGATGGCATAGGGATTACTTAAGGGGGAATGTGAGTTTACAGGAGGCAGTTAAAAAACCACTGAAGTAATTAATAGTTTCTAATGACCTATTCTAGTGCCTGTGACCATGTTTGATGTGTGCTAAAAAAAATAACATCTGTTCTGATAGCTTCCTTCATCTCAGTTACAATGATATATAATAATTCAGCTGCCGGACTCTGAAGACTGGTTTGATGTAAGCCAACCAACATGATCCCATTGCCTTGTGTTATGTGGGCCCCTGCACTGTGACCCAAGAGACTGTTCTGTTGTCAGTACTGTTTACTACAAAGTTGTATTTCAAAACTGATTGCTGATTATGAATATATTAGAATAGATCTTCATATTAATGCTTCATATACCCACATCATTCCATATCCCACAACTCCTGCACTTGCATCAGTGAATCTCCTCACAACTCAAAGTGGAGAGCCTGTCTCTGAGATCTGATCTTGGGCGTTCTGTAGTGTGGGCTGCATCTTGGCTCATGTGAGGTTTAAGGGCCATATCTGGTGACTGCTCTATGCAGTGACAGACTCAAGAGCAGGGAGGTGGCTGGAGGCGATTCTGAGGGACAGGATCTACCAACATTTGGAGAGGCAAGCACTGATAAATGATGAATCCATCCATTGGGAGCCATACCTCATGAATCTGATAGTATTTTTTGAAGAGTCATCAAGAGAATTGATGAGGACAGGGCAGTGGATGTTGTCCATATGGATTTTGGCAAGTTGTTGGATGAGGTTCTGCATGGCAGGTTAGTTTGGATGGTAAAATCACATGGAATCCAAATTCAAAACTGGTTTTGGAGAAGGAGACGGAGGGTAGAAATTAATGTTTGTTATTCTGATAGGAGACCCATGACCAGCGATGTGCTGCAGATGTCGGGACTGGATCCTCTGTTATTTGTTATCTATATTATTAATTTGGATGGCAAAGTAGTTAACATGATCAGTAAATTTTGGGATGACACCAAAATTGGTGCTCTAGCGACTGTGAGAAAATGGAATTTAACTCCGAATAGTGAGGCATTCGTATACAGTAAATGGTAGAACCCTGGAGAGGGGTGTAGGATAGAAAGACCTGTGAGCATAGATGCATAATTCCCTGAAAGGGTGATCCAGCTGTTCCTGATCCAAGGTTTTATCCATCGGAACAAGGTGACTGGAGCGTGAGCACTATCACCACAGAGAGTTCACAGGGGTGGAAAGGGAAATGGAGAGGGTCACGGAGTCATAGAGTTATACCACATGGGAGCACCGTATGCAGTAGATAACCCCAGCAGATTCACAAAGTGAAGTGTTGTTTCACTTGGAAAGACCGTTTTGGACTGCAAATGGTGTTGAAGGAGGGAGTGTGGGCACAAGTGTAGCATTTCCTGCGGCCGCAAAGGTAGACACCAAGGGGTTGATTGGTGGGAAGGGATGAGGGGACAAGGCAGTCACAGAGGGAGCAGTTCCTGTGGAATATGGAGAGAGGGGATGATGAATCTGGTGGTGGGATCACATCGTAGGTGATGGAATTGTGGAGGATGATTTTTCAGATGCGGAGGCTGGTGGGGTGGTAGGTGAGGACAAGGGAATCCTATCCTTGTTGCATCTGGGCAATGTGCGGGTTATGAAAAATATGTGGGTGAAGGCCGAGTTGACAGATGTAGAGGGGAAGCCAAGTTTTTTTGAAGGAGGAGGATGTCTCGAATGTTCTCACATGGAAGATTTCATCCTGCGAGCAGATGCAATGGAGGAATTAGGAGAAAGGAATGGAATCTTTACAGGGGACAGATGTGTCATTGAGGTAATTGTGGGATTGTAGAAAATGTCTTTTGTAAGTTTGTCTCTCGAGATGGAGACAGAGATTTTGAGAAAAGGGAATGTGTTGCTAGAGATGGACCAAGTGAATTTGAGGTCAGGGTGGAAGTTGGCAGCAAAGTGGCTAAAATCAACAAGCTCATCATGAGTGCACAAGGCAGCACCCATGCAGTGTCAACGTAGCAGAAAAAGAGTAAGAAACCTTGCCTCCATCCGGTTGCAGCATTGATTGCTTCATATAGCCAGCAAAAAGGCAGGCTTAGCTGGGGAACATGCAAGTATCCATGGCTACCCCTTTGACTTTCAGAAAGTGCAAAGAATAAAAGTTATTGAGGAAGAGAACAAGTTCTGTCAGCCAGAGGAAGATGATGGAGGGTTGGAGGGGGTGTGGGGTGGAGGCAGGATGGGGGATGTGGGGAACTGTTTGGGTCGGATGTTGAGAAAGAAGGAGAAGGAAAGGCATTGAATCCTTTGGTAGGGGGGATGTGGGTGTGTAGAGATTGGATGTCCATGGAAAAGATTAGGCAGTTGAGAGCAGGAAAAGGAGCAGCCAATCTCATCCACATGATTGGTAACAAGGTCGGGATTGGTGTGGAAGGAGTGGATAGCAGAGTGTTCCAAGCGTGTGAGATTTGAGTAAGTGAGGGGTGTTGTTAGGTCGAGACAGTTGATGTCTCGGCTGCAGTTGGAAATATAAAGATCCAGAGAAGGTAGAAGGCTGAAACGAGGTGCCCAAGAGGAGGAAGAAAGATTAAAGTGGGAGAAGGGGTCTGCAGTGGTGGTTAGAGGGTTGAGAATTCAATTCTTCTGCATCCTAGACTGGTAACATTGCTTTTAAATATTTCCCATCCTCCATAGCTATAACCTCCACCAGCCCATAATTGTTACCTCCTCCCTGAGAAACATCCTCCTGACATTCTGCCTTCCTCCATATCCTTGGTTTTAATTGCAGTTAAAGTGTAGCCCGTACCTTCAACTGCCTGGTCTCTGGACTCTGAAGTTCCCTCCATTAGCATCTTTGACCCTTTACATTTTCATTTTCCTTTAGGACATTCCTTACTCTCGAAAATTTCTACAGGTGTACTGCAGAGAACATTCTGGCTGGTTGCATCACTGTCTGGTATGGAGGCACCAATGTTCAGGAGAGGTAAAATAAATTCCAGAGGGTTGTTATCTTGGCCTGCGAACCCATGGGCACCAGTCTTCACTCCATCGAGGACATCTACAAGAAGCGGCATCATAAAAAAGCAGCCTCTATGCTCAAAGACCCACACCACCCAGGCCAAGCCCTCTTCACTCTGCTACCAATGGGGAAAAGGTACAGGAGTCTGAAGACGAGCACTCAGTGGCACAAGGGCAGCTTCTTCCCTGCTGCCATCAGATTCCTAAATGAACGATGATAAACAGAAACTATCTCACTTTGTCTTTTTCTTGTGCTATTTTTATTTATTTTGAAATGTAGCTAATATAAATGTTTGCAAGGAGACGCTGCTGCATAGCAACAGATTTCCTGACATGCTCATGACAATAAATTCTGATTCTAATACCTCTTTATCTTTTAACAAGCTTTTTGTCAAATACAATATAACATGGAGCCCATTATATCTCATGCATAATCTGGCTCTACTTTTAAGAATATTTTTACTGTTGGATATTCCCTCAGGGAAGAAATGCTCTCTCAAACTTTGTTTGTTTTTCCAATAATTATCTGAAACATTACCAATATGATCCCTCATAATTACCTCAATTTATGAAAGCTGCTCTTATAAACTAATCCTTTTCACCAGCTGTGGTTTTACTGGATCTCAACTTATTTATCAGGTTTAATACCCAATATTGAAGGTGTTACTCATTTGGGGAATCTGATCAGAACACCATACAACCAAAGGACATAGAAATAGAAGAAATCTGGCCTGTCAAGCCCGTTCCATCATTCAATAAGATCATCGCCATCTACCTGACTTTTCCACATATCCCTGTAGTATGGATTGTGGATGGTTATATCGCTTCTCCAGCTGGAACTTAGTCAGAATGTGGATGGCAGAAGGTCATGTGACCTTTCCAGCTGGGACCTCATCAGAAGTCATATCACCTGCCTATCAAGAGTTAGATCGGCCCATCAGAGAGGCTGATGCATGATTGGACCTTCTAGCTGCCATGTGATTGATCCTCAAGGTGCCAACTAATGGTTATATCTGCCCGCAGGTGAGGCAGATGCATGATTGGTCCTCACAGGTCACGTGGAGAAGCCCTACTTTGGAAAAAAAGAGCAGCACATGGAATCTCTTCTTCCTCCACTCAAGGCCAGATGCAGCTCTGTAGGGCCAACTGCAAAGGACCCCATCCTGGATCCTGAACTATGTTCAAAGCTGGATACCAGGTTCATTTGATATACCTGTTAGTTGTAATTAATTTATTGATTATTAGTGGGTTGTGATTGATACAGATAGGGGTGGTGGATATTATGTGTTTAACCCTTGCATCAGGAGTTGAGAATATTTAGCAGTGATTTATTTGCACCTGATGTGTAGTTATTTGTATATTATTCCAGATTTTTTCTGTGAGAAAGTGTGCTCTTTTGTCAGTTCTGCTGTGTGAAAATAAAGACCACTATTTGTTAATAACACATGTCCAGCCTTGATTCTCTTTGAACCCATCGATCCTATGATCCTATTCTGAACACAACACTTGCTATGTAAAAATCTATCCAACCTTGTCAAATACATTTCCTGAGATTGCCTCCACAGCTTCAATTGGCAGAGTATTCCACAAGAATCATCACTCTCTGGGGAGGAAAAGCAGTTCCTCCTCATCTTCATTTTTACCTTGAATCTTGAGTCTATGTCCCCTAGAACTACCAGTGGAAACAACTTACCTACCTCTATGTTATCTATTCCTTTCCTAATTTTATACATTTCTATAAGATTCCCCCTCATTCTTCTGAATTCCAGAGAGTACAGTCCTAGATGACTCCATCTCATCTCCTATGCTAACTCCCTTATTTTTGGAATCAACCTGGTGAACCTCCTCTGCACTGCATCCAAACCCAGTTTATCCTTTTTCAAAAAAGGAGACTAGAATGCACACAATACTCAAAATACAGTCTCACCTGTATCCTGTACAGTTGCAGCAAAACCTCCCTGCTTCTAAATTCAGTCCCTCTAACAATGAAGGCCAACCTCGATTTGCCTTCTTGATAGCCTGCTGCACCTGTAACCAACCTTTTGTGATTCATGCATAAGATCTCCCGCCCTTCTGCACAGCAGTGTGCTGCAATCACTTGCCTTTCAAATAATGACCTGATCTTCCATTTTTCTTTCCAAATTGGATAACCTGACATTTACCAACACTTTACTCTACATCAGGGTTGTATGTGGTGACATGTATGTACTCCGACAATACAGACAGTCTCTAGGTAATTAACAACTCATACTTATGAACAGCCTGCTTCCCAATTTGCACGTGTACATCGTCCCTCCAATTGGCGCACGTGCATAATGTTACCTCATGGATGCTAAATAAGAACCATGAGTATCTGTTCCACCTTGCGTTCAAATTTGCCATATGGACAGACCCAGTTAACAGAACTCGCCTATAAAACTAAAATCTAACTGTGTCTTCCACACTCACTGAACCTATCTACAGTTCATCTCTCTAAAGACTCCCCATATCCTCTGCACAATTTGCTTTTCCACTGAATTTAATGTCATGAGTAAACCAATACAATAAACTCTGTCCCAAATTCCAGATTTTTAATGGATATCTTGAACAGTTGCAGGCCCAAAACTGACCGCTGTGGCATACCACTCACCACAGAATGCCAACCAAAAAAAACACCCATGTATCCCAATTCTCTGCTTTCTCTTGGTTAACCAATCCTCTATCCATGCTAATACATCACCCTCAACTCTATACATCCTTATGGATGTCTTTTATGCGGCACCTTATCAAACGTCTTCTAGAAATGCAAGTAAATGATGTCTACCGGTATCTATTTCCCTTTATATACTCAAAGAACTCCGCCAAGTTTATCAAACAGGTCCTGCCTTTACTGAATCCATGCTGTATCTGCCTGATGGATCCATTTCATTCCAGGTGCCTCACTATTTCTTCTTTAATGATAACCAAGGATTTAATTCAGATATTAAACTAACTTGCCTACAGTTCCCTGCCTTTTGCCTATATCTTTTACTGAACAGTGGCATGACATCGCCATCTTCCAATTTGCTTGGACCTGCCCAGAGTCCCGAGAACTTTGGTAAATTATCACCAGAGCCTCGACTATAACCTCTGCCATTTGTTTCGGTATCCTGGGCTGCATTCCATCAGGACCAGGGAACTTGCATATATTTAGGCCCACATGTTGGCTCAGCACTACCTCTTTAGTGATACCCATTGTCTCCATGTCCTCACTTCCCAATGCATCCATAACCTGTGTCTTTGGCATGGTAGACGTGTCCTTCCCAGTGAAGACCAAGACAAAATAGTAATTCAAAGCTTCAGCATGACATCTTTTCTTCTGTATCCTTTGGGGATGGCATAGGGGTGGTGCAGTTAGTGCAGATCCATGCTCTCCAGTTCAGTCCTGACCTCGTGCCCGTGACGTTCCCAATAACTGCATGTTCTTCCTGTTTCTTCCAATATCCCAAAGAAAGCTGCTGCCAAGTTAATTGGCTCCTTAAGTCATCCTTAAGTCCAGGAAAGTGACAAAAGCATGAAAAGAAAGTTTTTAATTTTTTTTTAAATGTTTTTTTATTTTTCACACTATGAACCATATCAACCAAAATATGTACAAATGTTTCTCATTAAATTTACACAGTGGCATTTTCTCCCCTTTATTTCCCCCTTTCCCTCCCTCCCCTCTACCCACCCCCCACCAAAACCCATAAATATTCAACATATACAATACAATAAAACCATAAAACAATATCTTCACACAAAGGAAAATAAACAAGAAAAATGAATCATTTATATATTACACACTGAATCTAGTCATTTTGTCTTCTTATCATTTTCATTCTTATTTTAGGGAATGGAGGTCGTAGGCAAGCTCTCTCTGATATGTTCCATGAATGGTTCCCAAATTTATTCAAACATTGTGACTTTATTTTTTAAATTATATGTTATGTTTTCCAATGGAATATATTTATTCATTTCCATGTACCATTGCTGTATTCTCACGCTCTCTTCCATTTTCCAAGTTGACATTATACAATTTTTTGCTACTGCTAAGGCTATCATAATGAATATTTTTTGCACTTTATCTAATTTGAGCCCTAATTCTTTACTTCTTATGTGACTTAAAAGAAGTATCTCTGGTTTTTTTTTTGGTATGTTATTTTTTGTAATTTTATTTAGTATCTGATTTTATTCTTCCAAAAACGTATTCACTTTCATACATGCCCAAGTTGCATGCAATGTTTTTTTTCATTTCCTTCTTACAGTGAAAACATCTACCCGATAATGTTGAATCCCATTTTAAAATTTTTTTGCGGAGTAATATATACCCTGTGTAACCAATTATACTGTATCATGCATAACCTTATGTTTATTGTATTCTTCATAGTTCCAGAACATAACTTTTCCCTATTTCATTTTTTATCTTTATGTTTAGATCCTTTTCCCACTTCTGCTTAAATTTATAATTTATTTCATTCTCCTTATCTTGCAGCTTAATGTACATGTTGGTTATAAATCTTTTAATTATCATTGTGTCTGTAATCACATATTCAAAGCTGCTTCCTTCAGGTAATCTCAAACTATTTCCCAATTTATCCTTTAAATAAGCTTTAAATTGATGATATGCAAACATTGTACCATGAGTTATTCCATATTTGTACTTCAACTGTTCAAATGTTAATAAATTATTTCCCAAAAAACAGTTTTCTATTCTTTTGATTCCTTTTCTCTCCCATTTTCTCTAAAGGAAAGGTTGTCTATTGTAAAAGGGATTAATGGATTTTGCATCAATAGTAATTTTGGTATTTGATAATTCCTTTTTATCCTTTCTAAATGGATCTTCTTCCATGTATCAAGTAAATGATGCTGTACTGGTGAGTTTTTATATTGCACCAGCTTTTCATCCCACTTATAAAGTATATGTTCCAGTACCTTTTCCCCTATTTTATCTAGTTCTATCTTAGTCCAGTCTGGTTTTTCACTTCTTTGGTAAAAATCTGATAAATACCTTAATTGTGCGGCTCTATAATAATTTCTAAAATTTGGTAACTGCAAACCACCTTGATTATACCTCTCTGCTAATTTATCTAACGCTACCTTTGGATTCCTCCCTTTCCACAAGAATTTCCTTATTATCCTCTTTAGTTCCTTAAAGAATTTTTCTATTAAAGGAATTGGTAACGTTTGCAATAAGAATTGTATCCTTGGGAACACATTCATTTCAATGCAGCTTACCCTCCTTATCAATGTTAGTGCTAATTCTTTCCAATGTTCTAAGCCTGCAATTTCTTTATTAGTGGCTGATAATTTAGTTTGTTCAAGTGGCTTAAATTATTATCTAACCTGATCCCTAGGTATCGGATTACTTGTGCTTGCCATTTAAATGGTGATTCTTTTTTAAATTCTGTATAATCTGCATTACTCATTGCCATCATTTCACTTTTATTTGCGTTGATCTTGTACCCCAATATTTCTCCATATTCCTTCAATTTCTTATGTAGTTCTTTTATTGATACCTCTGGTTCTGTTAGGTATACTATGATGTCATCTGCATTTATACTCCTTCTCCTTTATTTTATCCCTTTTATTTTATTTTCTATTCTTATCAGTTCTGCCAAAGGTTCTATTGCTAAAGTGAATAATGAGGGGGATAATGGATATCCCTGTCTAGTTGACCTACTTAATTTAAAGTGATTCAATACATATCCATTTACTGTTACCTTCACCAATGGTCCATTATACAATGCTTTAATCCAATTTATATATTTTTCTGGTAGATTGAACTTCTGTAATACTTTAAATAAGTAATTCCACTCTACTCTGTCAATGGCTTTTTCTGCATCTAGAGCAATAGCGACTGTTGGTTTCTTATTTCCTTGAACTGCGTGGATTAGATTAATAAGTTTGCAGACATTGTCTGCTCTTCGTCTTTTCTTAATAAATCCAGTTTGATCTTGTTTTACTATTTTAGGTATACAATCGGCCAATCTGTTTGCTAATAATTTCGCTATTATCTTATAGTCTGAATTAAGTAGAGATATTGGTCTATATGATGCTGGTGTTAATGGATCCTTCCCCATCTTTGGTATTACTGTAATTATTGCTGTCCTACATGAATCTGGCAAGTTTTGTGTTTCTTCTATCTGGTTCATTACTTCCAGGAGAGGAAGAATTAATAACTCTTTAAATGTTTCATAAAATTCTATGGGAAATCCATCCTCTCCTGGTGTTTTATTGTTCGGCAGCTTTTTTAATATATCCTGTACTTCCTCTATTTCAAATGATTTTATTGGTTTGTTTTGTTCCTCTTCTTGCAATTTTGGCAGTTCAATTTTAGCTAAAAAATCCTTTATTTTATCATCTTTCCACTCATTCTCAGTTTGATACAATTGTTCATAAAATTCCTTAAAATTTTCATTAATCTCTGTTGGATTATATGTAATTTGTTTGTCCTTTTTCCTTGATGCCAGTATCATTCTTTTAGCTTGTTCTGTTTTAAGTTGCCAGGCTAATATTTTATGTGTTTTTTCTCCCAGTTCGTAATACATTTGCTTTGTTTTCATTATGTTCTTCTCCAGCTTGTACATTTGTAATGTTTCATATTTAATTTTTTTGTCTGCCTTTTCATTATATCATCCCTTGTTATTAATTCCTTTTCTGTACTTACTATCTCCCTTTCCAACTGCTCTATTTCCCGATTGTAATCCTTTTTCATTTTAGTCACATAACTTATTATCTGCCCTCCAATGAAGGCTTTCATTGTGTCCCATAATATAAATTTGTCTTTCACTGATCCTGTGTTAATTTCAAAATATGTTTTAATTTGGCATTCAATAAACTCCCTAAATTCCTGTCTTTTAAGTAGCATGGAGTTTAACCTCCATCTATATGTTCTTGGTGGGATATCCTCCAGTTCTATTGCTAATAATAGGGGTGAATGATCTGATAGTAGTCTAGCTTTATACTCAGTTTCCCTAAATCTCCCTTGTATATGGGCTGACAACAAAAACATATCAATCCTTGAGTAAGTTTTGTGCCTACTCAAATAATATGAAGATTCCTTCTCTCTTGGGTGTTGCCTTCTCTATATATTCATAAGTTTCATTTCCTAAATTGATTTAACCATAGATTTGGATACTTTATTCTTTTTACGTCTTTTGTCTAGTTTTATCCAACATTGGGTCCGAATTAAGGTTAAAATCCCCTCCTATCAATATATTTCCTTGCATATCTACAATCTTCAAAAAAATATCTTGCATAAACTTTTGAATATCTTCGTTAGGTGCATATATATTGAGCAAATTCCCAAATTCTGAGTGTATCTGATTCTTTATCATTGCATACCTCCCTGCTGGATCTATTATTTCCTCCTCTATTTTGATTGGTACATTTTTGTTAACGAATATGGCTATACCTATAGCTTTTGAATTTAGGATACTGCCGTTATGTGTCCTACCCAGTATCTCTTTATTTTGTTATGTTCCGCTTCAGTTAGATGCGTTTCCTGCATAAATGCTATGTCTATGTTTTTCCTTCTTCAATAAATTTAGTAGCCTCTTCCTTTTAATTTGTTTATGAATTCCATAATGTTAATAGTCATATAGTTCAACATGGCCATCTTATATCTTGCATATACCTCTTTCCCACCTCTTCGCCACCTCCATCCCCCTTTTCCCCATTTTCATCCTTTAGTTTTCTCTTATTACCCTTAATGTATGACAACACATTTAAGACATAATGTACCCCCACAGATCCCTCATCCTCAAAATACATTAACCCCAAAAATTCCCCCCCTCTCTGAGTTGCACCATATCCCTTGCCGGGCAAACACAACTCCCCTTTACATTTGGATTGTGATCTTGTTCGCAGCATCAACTGATTTTGCACTGATGGTTATTCTCCCTCTACCCAGCCCTCTCCAGAAAACACTTTTTTATCACATTTACCAAAGCTCTCTCTCTCTCTTCTTTTTTCCTCCCTTACTCTCTTCCTTCCCTTCACTTTTCCCTCTTTAGTTCTTTACATATACATTCTTTTTACATCTTTATATATACTTTATCGCCATTTTTCATTCTTGTTACATCTCTTCATCTCTTCTCTTGTCCTGCAAACGTTCTGCGAATTCTTGCGCTTTCTCTGGATCCAAGAACAGTCCGCTTTGCTCCCTGGGTATAAATATTTTAAGCACGTCTTGATGTCTTAGCATGAATTTATAACCTTTTTTCTATAAAATCGATTTTGCTGTATTAAACTCCTTCCTCCTCTTTAAGAGTTCAAAACATGTCTGGGTTAAAAAAAAATGGTTTATTATCTTCTCTAACTTTATTCCCTGCCCGTTCCAGTATATTTTCTCTTGTCATGTATCTCAAAAATTTTACTAAGATGGATCTTGGTTTTTGATGTGCCTGTGGTTTCGAAGCTAATGCTCTGTATGCCTTTTCTATTTCCATTTCTTCCTGCATTTCTGTCTTTCCCAGGACCTTCGGGATCCATCCTTTTATAAATTCCTTCAAGTCTGTGCCTTCTTCACCCTCCTTCACGCCCACTATTTTTATGTAGTTTTGCATAAAATTTTCCAACATATCAATTTTCTGAGATAACAACTCTTGTGTCTCTTTAATTTTTTTTTCTCTTTCTTCCAATTTTTCTAAGTCACTTACTTCCATATCTACAGCCATTTCCCACTCTTCCACATTCGCTACTCTTTTCCCTATTTCTGTCATTACCAGTTTCTAACCTTTGCATTTTATCTTCTGTTCTTTTCATTTTTCTTTTAATTACATTAAATTCTAATGATAACCATTCTTTTAATGATCTCATTTGTTCTTCAAAAATAAACTTTATCTATATTCTGTCCATCAGTTTTACCTTTTATTTCTCTTTGTCCATCAGTTCTACCTTCTATTTCTCTGTGAAAATCTTGGTCTTCTTCCTCTTCTTCTGTGTCTGTATCTGTGTTTGTGTCTTCTTCTCTTCTTTGTGTCTGTGTCTCTTCTGTTATTCCTGATGAGCTGCTTGTATCTCTTTGTCGGGCCTCTTCTTGCTGGTCCTCCCCTCCTGGGCTGCTCGTCTGTTGTGCTTCCTGACTTTGGTCTTTTTGTCGGACATCTCTCCGTCTATCTCCCACGTCTGCTTCATCGCTCCCTCTTCTGCTGCCTTCCCCGTCCTCCAGCTGAGCGTCTTGGCATCGGACATCCCTCAACTGTTTGCTCTGTGACAGCCTGCTCCTCTGTTGAGCCCCCTTCCCGCCAGTGTCCTCTTTCTCCTTTGATTGCGCTCTTTTGTCTGGCTCCATTTTTGTAGTGCATCGGCTGGTGGGTCGCGACTCCACAGGGCAGGCACTGACCTCGAGGGTCAGGCGCTCCTCGCCACCACAGTGTCCTGTTCCTTCGTGCAGCTAAGGCCTTCTTCTTTCTTCTCTGGTGACTTTTCTACTTTTTTTTCCAGTTGTCTTTACTTTCTCCTTCTTGGAAGCCATCTTCTATTTCTTCTCTGTATCTTTATTTTCTATTTCTTATATTTTATTTTTGTTATACTTCGCTTTTTCCTAACTTTTTTCCTATTTTCCTGGAGAGGGCTGGTTTTCCCGACCGGCCACTACTCCATCACGTGACTCCTCCCAGCATGAAAAGCAAGTTGAAGGGCAAGATGGAAAGGGAACTGTTCGGATTTCTCTGTTTGGAAGCTGAATTGGTCACTTTCTGTTGTAATAAGTAACTCTTCGAGATTTTCCCTTATCCTTTGTAAATGAACAAATGCTTCTTAGGGCCAGCGTTTTTTTGTGTTGCATGACATATCCTTCAACACGTGGACGTCCACAATAATCATGATTTGGTTGGATGAGAACCACAACTTTGCATCAATAACCCTGGAGGCTAGTTTCTAAGGTGTAACACGGTTGATGCAACAAATAATTTATCTCCATCACTCTCCAGTCTTACCACCCCCTTCTGTGTTGCTTTCAATTTTCACCTGCTGTGTTTCATGAGGCATAAATAAGCAACCCAGGGTCTGTCAAAATATTGTGCGGAACAATACACTTTCAGTGTAAAGTAGGTTTCTAGGCCATTTATGGAAAGTTTTTTTTTAAGAAGATAGAAACAAAATAAACATAAAATGGATCATGGTTGGTGGACAATGCAACATGTAAACTTGTATGTTATGATCAGCAAAAAAACCAGGGCATTCAGTCTGACAAATTTTAGCTGGTTCTCAGCTCCTCATCACTTTATAAATCTATTGTTCTTAGTTTCAAGATTCACAAGAGCAGAAGGAGGCCAATCGGCCCATTGGGTCGGCTGCCATTTAATCATGAGCTGATCCTTATCACTCGGTCCCACTGCCCGGCCTTCTCCCCGTAACCCTTGATGCCCTGATTAATCAAATATCTGTCACTTTCTGTGTTAAATACACCCAACCCCCTCACTTCCACTGATGTCTGTGGCCACAAGTTCCACAGACTCCCAGCACTCTGGCTAATGAAATTTCTCTGTTTTAAATTGACATTTCGTAATAATATAAAAAAATGTAATATACTTGATATATCTTCAAATTTTGTCTGCTGCTGGATTTGCCTCTAGTGCTCCCGCAGTCTCTGCAGCTACACAGACTCCAGGTGCAACCTGAGCTCCATGTCCAAACCTTCAATACGATCAGGAAGCTTTTGGGGAGAATCATCGGGAGCCTTTCTTGCTCTCAGTGCGCTATGGAATCCCAGTTCCGTGATATGATTCCATGAGCCAGTCCCCAGCAGCCCCCACAGCCTGTGTGGGTCTTTCAACTGCAAGTCGCCAGCATCCCACAGACGGCATGGGTCCTTCAGCTGCTGCGGTCACCTTCATTGTAGGGTCATCTTCCATGCTTCACCTCAATGAGCGGGGAGGTGTTTCTACCCCCACCCCCACCCATCCCCATTTCTGGGGTACTGCACTGGTCCCACGGAGTCTGCAATCCCTCGTGGTACACTGCTCAGCGTAGGTGCCGTATCTAGGACACAGATCTCCAGGGTTGCAGAATTCCTTTTATAAAAAAAACATCAGTGGCTCCTTTAACAGGCCATTTAAAGACTGTCTGGAGATGTCAGCATCAGGACTTGGCAGTAGGACCTTGTGGAACAATGCTTTATCTCTGCTGCCCACTCTCCTGGGTCGACACCAGCGGCAGCATTGGCCTTACTGCAGCTACAGCAACACCTGTTTTATAATAATGCAAATCCACACGTAAGATCAGAAAATTTTTCTTTGGAATATTTTATTTTTGATTTTATCAACAAACAATTATCATCACAGATTAAGTATTTAAATGTGAATCTGCAGCGACTGTGGCGGCAGGGCTACTGATAAAGAGTCATCCACACAGTGTGAGGGTGAAACAAAGAATGACTTTATTGGTTTGAATTTGCTGCATCTCCGCGCTGGCCCGCCCACTTCCGGTGACATACCCACCAGCTTTAGAAGTTACATCATCGTGTCGCGGCGCCACTCTCCGGCCGGCAGGCCGCTCCGTGGAAGTGGAGGGCTCCTTCTCGGCAGTGAAGGGGAGCCCACGCCATCTTGGACCACCTGCGTGTTTGCGGCGATTCGGCCCGTGTACTCACGCGGTCGCCCGGCCGGCTACAAATCATTACTACATGTTCCAAATATGACCCCTATCCTTCCTCCCCCAAACAAAACCCTTAATGAAGAAGAATAAAAGGTGAAAAAATTAAAAGAAAGAGAAGGAAACAAGAAAGAGAGAAGAAAAAAAGAGGAGAATAAGAAAAGGCATGATCTAGATCTGAAATCCAATTAATCAAAGAAGAGGCCCAGTTATTTTAATTGAAATGTCAATAAAAGGAAGAAATTTAAGCTCAGAAATTGAGTAATGATGACTATCGAGAGTTTATTGTCACATGCAGGAGTAAAATGTACAGATGTTCCAAATTCTTACCTTCTGCAGCCAAACAGATACACGAACTACTTCAGTTTACATTCTTCTTTGGCTTGGCTTCGCGGACGAAGATTTATGGAGGGGGTAAAAAGTCCACGTCAGCTGCAGGCTCGTTTGTGGCTGACAAGTCCGATGCGGGACAGGCAGACACGGTTGCAGTGGTTGCAGGGGAAAATTGGTTGGTTGGGGTTGGGTGTTGGGTTTTTCCTCCTTTGCCTTTTGTCAGTGAGGTGGGCTCTGCGGTCTTCTTCAAAGGAGGTTGCTGCCCGCCAAACTGTGAGGCGCCAAGATGCACGGTTTGAGGCGTTATCAGCCCACTGGCGGTGGTCAATGTGGCAGGCACCAAGAGATTTCTTTAGGCAGTCCTTGTACCTTTTCTTTGGTGCACCTCTGTCATTTTGGCCAGTGGAGAGCTCGCCATATAACACGATCTTGGGAAGGCGATGGTCCTCCATTCTGGAGACGTGACCCATCCAGCGCAGCTGGATCTTCAGCAGCGTGGACTCGATGCTGTCGACCTCTGCCATCTCGAGTACTTCGACGTTAGGGATGAAAGCGCTCCAATGGATGTTGAGGATGGAGCGGAGACAACGCTGGTGGAAGCGTTCTAGGAGCCGTAGGTGGTGCCGGTAGAGGACCCATGATTTGGAGCCGAACAGGAGTGTGGGTATGACAACGGCTCTGTATACGCTTATCTTTGTGAGGTTTTTCAGTTGGTTGTTTTTCCAGACTCTATTGTGTAGTCTTCCAAAGGCGCTATTTGCCTTGGCGAGTCTGTTGTCTATCTCACTGTCGATCCTTGCATCTGGTGAAATGGTGCAGCGAGATAGGTAAACTGGTTGACCGTTTACATTAAGTAATAACAAAGTGCCGTGACATAAAAAGAGATGATAAATAGAGATGATAGGTTGAAAAATATTCATAGCTGCAGTTAGTTGAAGAGAAAAAAGTAACATCTTAATGGTGCAAACAGACCTCTTGGTGATCCTGACCTAGTTTTTAGTTAGGCTTAGGGTAACATGGAGAAGTACAAGAGCCTGATAGCTGTTGGATAAAAACTGTTGTGCTGGTCTTCAGAGCTCTGTGCCTTTTCCCCAGACTTTTCCCTGTCAATTAAGGGACCTTCAGGATTTCATCATACTTCTTTTTTACCTGTTGCTGTAATATTTCTAAGAGTGTATTGAAATTCTGCACTTGCATTTGACAGAGGTAAAGATCAACTTTATTATCCTTTAAACTATGCATGTGGTGAAACCATAAGCTGGTAGACTGGTTGATTGTCAGTGAAAGTGTCTGGGTTGATATCTGAGGATCACGCATACCAGTTCATCATGTTCTTCATGGGACCATATTATGAGATGCAGAATATAAAACACTCTTCTTCCTCTATCTTAAAATAGGTAAACATGAATCACATATCAACACACACATCTAATGAACACCAGTTATACATTCACCCCAGCCCCTTCCTTACAGAACTTTGCTCACAAATTTTCTTGAGAAGATTGTGTTTAGCTTGGCGTGAATATGAAAGTTAGCAGCAAATTTATATATTAAACAACAATTAAATTATCAATATGTCTGTGTAACACCTTCCCCCAAGTTGCTTTATTGAGTAAAATCTGACAGTAAGGCACATAAAGAGTGACATAGACAATTGAAAAGACTTTGGCAAGGAGTTAGATTTTAACAGGCAGATGCAGATAGGCCAACTTTAGAACTGTTGGGAGCATTCATTTAGTCGAGCCACATCAAGTGGGGGAAGAAGGAGAATTAATAACTTTGAATCAAGAACATTTCATCTGAACTGAAACAAAGTGAGGCAAATGTTGGGAAGAGTCGGTGGGTTCACAGAGAGACGAGTCTGGACACGTGTTACAATCACAGGTAACTTTAATGAACACACAGGAGACAAACAGGGGAGAACGTCAAATGATACTCAATTATTCTACTACTATATGGACATTGACATTGGACCAAGGTTGGACTTTGATTCCAGTGGCTGCCTATACTCTATATGCTCACCCACGTGTACATATTTTATAGAAGGACTTTCACACACATTCTCTGTTCCCTGTACCTACTGGGCTGCAGCTCTCTGCAAGAACTGATCTATCACAGTACTAAGGGTCAGCTTAAATGTAGTCTACACCTTACCTGGGATACTACCAATGAAGTCCACAGTAGCGACCTTGCATGGAGCGATGTCTGGGGCTTGGACCATGAGGCAGAGGAAAAAGAATGTGCTGTGCATTGATGTTATATTCAGTGCTAATCTGTGCTTCTAGCCAATAATGTCCATAGGTAATTTAAACAAGCCATCGATAAGGTGTGCACTAATGGGTGGCCGGAGTGATTGAGAGGCGATTGAGAGGTGATATTAAATATTTTTAAATTTAAATTTATTTTAAGTTTAGACATACAGCACGATAAACAGGACATTTCGGCCCATGAGTCCATGCCGCTCAATTCACACCCAATTAACCTTCACCCCACCCCCACCCCGGTACGTTTTGAATGTTGGAGAGAAAACAGAGTCCCCAGGGGAAACTTACACAGACATGGAGAGAACATGCAAATTCATTACAGACAGCATGGGATTTGAACCCTGATCCTGATCGCTTGCACTGTAAAGGCTAACCTCTAACCGCTTCCGAATAAGTTTCAGATAGGGAGGCAATGCGACCACCTGCAATCCACAATATTCCAGAGAGGCAGAGAGGCCACGTGTTTCTCCACAATCCACATATAACATCAACAAGCATGTTAAGTTGCTCAGAGAGGCAGGAATGGGGAGAAAGAACAGAATGTCAGTTATATGGATAAAACTGGAGTTATCGGGCTACCAATTACTTTAAAAAGCAGCATTTAGAAACAGGGAGAACAAAGAAATACATTGACTGAAAGATACATTGGTGGAGATGTAACAAAAATGGATTGGTTACCTGAAATTATTACACTTAATGTTATATTTGCAAATTTGCCAATAACACCACAGTTGTTGGCAGAATCACAAATGGCAATGAGGAAGTGTACAGGAGGGAGATGAATGATGTAACAGCGATAGCCTTGCGCTCAACATCAGCAAAACCAAGGAGATGATTATGGACTTCAGGAGAAGTCAGGGGTACACCACCCAGTCCTCATCGAGGGCTCAGTAGTGGAGAGGGTCAAGAACTTCAAATTCCTGGGAGTCAACATCTCTGAGGATCTGTCCTGGAACCTCAACATTGACATAATCATGAAGAAGTCTCGCTAGCGGATATACATTGTAAGGTGTTTGAGGAGATTTGATATGTCACCAAAGACATACATGAAAAATTACATGAAAATTTTTACTGGTGTACCGCAGAGAGACTACTGGCTGGTATGGTGACATCAAATCTCAGAACAAGGGAAAACTGCAACATCACAGGCACCAGATTTCACTGCATCAAGGACATCTGCATGAGGTGGTGCCTTGAAAAAGCAGCCTCCATCCTCAAAGACCCAACCACCCCCCAGCCCATGCCCTCTTCACGCTGCCACCATTGGGTAAAAGGTACAGGAGCCTAAAGACAAGCACTCAATGGCACAAGGACGGCTTCTTCCCCAGTGCCATCAAATTCCCTGAATAATCAATGAACCAAAGACACTGCCTTACATTTCGTGGTCTATTGTTTTATTTGCAGTAATGTCGTAAGATGGTTATAATATGCATGTTCGCACTGTGATGTTGTCACAAAACAACAAATTTCATGACTGGTTCTTGTCAATAAATTCTGATTCTGACGTCTGGAGGATTTGGAGAAAAGATGAGGTGATGTTTCTGCAGCTTTGTTGCGCATTGTTGGAGCAACGTAGGGGGCCAAAGACAGAGAGGTCAAAGTGGGAATGGAGTGCAAGAAACAATGTTTTGGAGAAACTCTGTTGATCGTGCAACATCCAATGGAAGTAAAGGGAAACTAAAGTCGAAGACCTGGGCCCTTTGTTTGGTCGCTGGCCTGAAACATCATTTACCCTCTATTTCCTATGGATGTCATGTGACTTGCAGCATTTCTCCAGCAACTTGTCACTCGATCCCAGCCTCTGCAGTGGGAATGGAGGCAGCTTTCTGGCTTGCACTCATTCCTGCCGAGATTTAGTTGTGCTGAATGGGAGCCACACATTGAAAGTTGAAATTGATAATTATTTTCATTCCCAAATATTTCAATTTTCAAATATGGTCTGAGCTGTTTGTTCTGTTTAGGATTTATCCAAACTGAAATAACAGGTATCTTTTCAACTTGTCAGCCAGGCAAGAAATTTCACATTAATTCTCAGCCACTTTTATAAACATTTCCTGATTTCTATTTCCAAATATAGATGAGAACTAAGTCATTACTGAAACATGAATTCAACTGACAAAGCAAACACCAACACGCTGTGATGCTGAATATCTCAAGCTGGAGACAGTTCATGGGTCGGACAGTGGCCATGGAGAGAGAAGCAAAGTTAATGCCCTGGATAGCTCACAAAACAAACTTTATTTCAGGCTGGTAACTATTCATCAGATTGTTACCTCTCTGTTGATGCTTTTATGTTTGAGTGGCAAGTTGAAAATATTTTCTTCAGAAATATCTGAGTACTGATGGACCCTAACTTACGATGTTCCGACTACGATATTTCAAAGTTATGTTGATTGGAATTAATTTTGAATGAAGGTAAGTCAGGTTCTACGTGTATCACCGTGGTTGCTTTTCCGTCTCTTGTAGTAGATTAACAAATGATCGCCCAACGCCATTTTTTAATGCAGATTGCTGTGGATGGGGAGAGAGAGGGAGTGTGAGAACCTGCACTGATTGCTGTCACTGGGGGGAGAGAGAGAGAGAGAGAGAGAGAGAGAGAGAGAGAGAGAGAGAGAGAGAGAGAGCAAGAGCATGTGCAGATTGTCGACGTTGGGGGAGGGAGGGAGAGTGAATGAGAATGCCCAGGATGTGCGCTTCTACATGTGGGTTGCAAGTGACGGCACTGCCCCAGTTACCTGCCGCCATGAGGAGAAGATGGTGAGTGGGAGGGGGGGGGGGGGGAGTGCCAAAAACTGAGTCATCTTGGTCACCGCAGTCCATTAATTTAATAATTGTCTCTACACTTGCATCAAGATTGGGTCCGTTTGTGTAGCTCTTGTTATTTCCACTGCTGACAGGTAAACCCCGACTTTCGATATTTTTTGACATATGATGGAAGTCCTAGAACCGATCCCCATCGTAAGTCCTTTATGCGCAAGCCTACAAGATTGAAATGGCAACTAAGGATAAAGTCCAAAAAAGAATCAAGATTGAAGATTAAAGTTTGGGGGACACTTATCCCTGCATTGAAGCCCCTGTTTTAGAACACAGAACACAATGAGTTTATTATCCAAGAATGAACAGTCATCAACCTCTGCTGACATCCTAAGTATGACAAGGTCACCTCGGTTAGTACAATGCAAAGATAGATAAGACTGCCATAAACACAGTCTTTCAATTTGTTGGACAACTTGGCAGTTTGGGCATGAATAATGCAACTTATGCCTGGTGTGCATTGGATGACATTGCTAGAAAACACTTTTCTGCCTAAGTTACTGAAGCTGAAAGTAGTGACTGTTTCAGCATGATTAGGTCAAATAAAGTTCAGAGGAAGAGGAAACAGGACTGCTTCATGAGGAAATTGGCATCTTGCCTCAAGACTACTGTGGGTTTATGAGGAATAATTATCTTGATATTGCTGAACTGCTTTGTCATTTTCATATGCAACCAGTTTGAATGTCTGTGATCTGTAACCTAATTTTTTTTCAACTGTCCATCGTCTCAGAGAGAGTTTTTTGCGCGGTGCATTAAAATCTTTATTTCCTATTCACTGACCCAGATGTGAGAAGATGATTGCTCTTGTACTGCCATGAGGGTGCTTGGCCAATCATCAATGATCGCCATCCATAGCTCACTCACTCCAACATTCCACAGGGACCAGGTTTCTCTGAACTTGAGGCATCCACTTCAAACAGAGCACAAGTGTGAAAATTGTTAGTTATCAGAATTCTGGGAATAGTTCAATTAATGTTGGATTAAATGATAAGAAATTCATGAATTAAAACATTTGCATTAAACAAACCACAACCAATGTAATATAAAAGGACTGTAGTCATTTGTGGGTTATACAAACACCAAGAGTTCTAACATTAAGCTTTAGAATTCAACAGTTCAGTTCAAATGTCGTTATCCATGGTCAAAAACGCAAGTTGACCTGCTGACTCAGAGAGACGAAAAGCAACTGCCCAGCCTCATGCTACTAGTCTGCTTCTCCCGACCTAACACGTGGCGGACACCTGCTCCCGCAAAGGCCCGATCCTCCGGAGGACGGTTTGAGAACTAAGTGCCACGATTTGCCACAGGACTCTTTGTTATTGTTCCTAAAAAAAAATCTTCCTGAACCAATCTCTAAAGCCATGAACAGGAAAGATAATTCCTCTGATGTTAAATATACCACAAATGAATGTAAAAGGTGATTGACAGGGATAGAGTATCTTTGCTGTTAGTAAATTAAGACTCGGGGATAATTATTAAAAATCGGTTGAAGCCCGGAGCAAGATTTTTGTAAAAGCAATGTATATTTCCAATTGCTTCATCATCAAAAGATTTGAATTGTTTTGATATGTTAGATCCCATCGATGTACCCCCTACTTTCAGGAGACACCTTGTAGCAGCGTGTTTAACATTTGGAATTGGAGTAGGTTGCAGAGAATCCTCTGAAGTATGGTAACGCCAGCATTTATTGCTGTCATTATCAAGTGGCCTATCCTCACAAAGGACCAAATATTTGGTCGGAGTAACAAAAGCATATCAGAGTCACATCATTCAGGTGGGTTTCAGGTGACAAATGTTCAGGGTGACAGGTGCCCCATCCTGAAAAGAATACAACAGAGAGGTTAAAAATAAATACTGTTCACAAAATCCAGCAGGTCTCACAGCATCCATAGGTGGCAAAGGTTTCAGGCCTCAGCCTTTCGTCAAGGAATGAGCAATAAGCAGGCAGGCGACTGAGGTGGGGGGAGGAGAGAAAAAGGGGAAAGGCACAGGTCACCAGCCAAGAGGTCTGAGGTGGACATGGACAGGGTCAGGAGAGATAAACTGAGAATTGATCGGGGTAATGGGGGAGGGGGGGGTGGCTTTGTGAATGCAGAGTTGGAGGAAAGGAAAGGCTCAGGGGACTGAAGGTATGGGGTGGGGTCTGACAGAAATGAGAGAAATCGATGTTAATGCCATCTGGTTGGAGGGTGCCCTATTTTCAATGGGCTCACAAGGGATCTGATGTGAACATCTCTGTATATTTAAACATTTTTTTTGAGAGAAGTATAAAAGCAGTGGAAGTTGGAATCCGAAACAAACTTGAGCTGCTGGAAGAACTCATTGGGTCAGGGCAAGAAATAGTCAATGTTTCAGGTCAGAACCCTTTTAGAGGCCAGAGAAGTGGCTTTGAGTGTAGTCAATAATGTTTAATCAAGCAGCTATCCTTGTTCTACATTGGAGGCTGATCTGCTTTGTGTTAATTGTCAGACACATCTTCCTCTCTCCTCTCTTCTCTGCTTTCCATAGGGACCACTCCCTCCATGACTCCCTCGTGCACTCATCCCTCCCCACCAAATTCCCCCATCCCCCCACCCCTGGTATCTTTCCCTGTGGCCGCAGGAGGTGCCACACTTGCGCCCACACCTCCTCCCTCGCCTCGGTCTGGGGCCTCAAACAGTTTTTTCGTGTGAAGCAACACTTCACTTGTGTATCTGCAGGACTGAGTTATGAATCCACTGGTCCCTTTGTGGCCTTCTCTACATCGGAGGAACTGGACAAACATTGGTAGAGCACTTCACTAAGCACTTTTGCTTCATCCACAACAGTAACAGAGAGTTCCCAGTAGCCAACCATTTCAGTTCTGAGTCACACTCCCACTCTCACATGTCTGTCCATGGCCTTAAGTACTATCCCAGTAAGATCACCCACAAATTGGAGGAAGAACACCTGATTTTCCATCTGGGCACTCTCCAGCCAAATGGCATTAACATCAACTTTTCTAGTTTCTGCTAACCTGCTCTCCTCTTCTCCTCCCCCCTTCCTTTCCCCTTCCCAGTTCCCCTCCCTCCCTTCACACAGCCATCCCTCCTCCCTCTGATTACTGTCGTTCCCTCCCTCCCTTCTCCACTGAATACATCCTGCTTTGCAACCACCTCTTCCCCCATCCCCACTCTTTCGTTCTGACTCCTGTCGACAACTTTCCAATTTTGTGCTCAAGTCCGAAATGCC
Source organism: Narcine bancroftii (assembly GCF_036971445.1). Lineage (NCBI taxonomy): Eukaryota > Metazoa > Chordata > Chondrichthyes > Torpediniformes > Narcinidae > Narcine > Narcine bancroftii. The sequence goes on from NC_091477.1 coordinate 50,387,772, forward strand.
GATTATGTATTTTCATTTTTGCTATATAAAGGACACTGCTTGACCTGCTGAGTTTCTCCAGCTTTGCGATTTTAACTTCAACCACAGTGTCTGCAGATTTTTGTGTTTTACTTCTGCTACCCCAATAATTCCAAAAGAAGGTCACCCACCTGCAATCCCTCACGATGACGAGGCTGCATGATATTCTTCAAGCTCACTAATGAATGAATCAAGTCCGTGCCTTCACCCAGTCCACACTGTTTTGTGTCTCCAATTCTTCTTCATTGTAATTGACTCTTAATTGCCCTCTGCAGTGCAATCAGCTTGGTCAACACCACCACAAGTAGGACCATCGTCCATAAGTAAAACCCTGCTTAACAACAGTGCCTGCATCTGAAGAATTTGATTGGCATCAATCTCATTGAAAAGCATGTTTGTAAACTTTGTTTAGCCTGGCACCCAATACCTGAGGACAAAGTTGAATTCAAATAACGTCATTGCATGCAAAGCTGTCACCACATCGTTAGTATACAAGCCCATTGTGACAAGCATGACACATGCAGGGTCTCCTCTGAGTCTCTCCCCATCCTTACAGGCAGGAGGTTGTTATACATTTGCAAATGAATGGCTTGCTCAATTTTTTTTTGTTTGGGATCTCATGGATATTTCACTAGGGACTGTTTACATAGGTCTGGGAGGTGTTGATGCATGAAGCAGTCAAGGAATCAAGTTGGACTGAGTTTCTATGTGGGCGAGTTAGCACAATGTTTGTGTGCTTAGCCTATTTTCAAAACTGGAATATCTGATCCTAAAAAAGTTCAAAGCATTTTATCCCAGCAATAAATATTATAATTTAATTAGTATATACTGTAGCAGATGATTCAGTGAAAAATGACTTAGTTTATCCCTCTGAACAAAACATGAAGCAGTTCAATAAGATTCGGGCTTGTGTCTGAGTTGGTTAAATTTGAATAAGCTTTGACAAATGAAGTGTAAAGGGTGAGGAAAATTATGATTATCATTTGTTATCGATGATAAAGTCGTTGTCAGGTTCAGCAAAAGCTGGAAATATTAAGTGGACGTGGAAAGAAGCAACACCTCAGATCAATGCCTTTTGTCAGAGCATTGCTTTTTTCTTGAACGAGTGCCCAGGACAAACCCTAGCCCTGCCTGACCTGCAAAATGCTCTCAGCATTCTCCAGTTGCAGCACAGAAGTTGGGGATTCCAATGATAATGATGAGAAGTTCATTATCATGCACATATGTGCAACATACAGATGTGCTCCAAAACTTTCTGCCGCCAAACAGGTTCTTTGTAAAAAGAAACATCCCCAACAGTATACATTAAATTACTGCATGGAAAGAGAGAATAAATATAAAAGACAGATGGACTATAAATATTCACAGTTGCAGGAATACAAGAAAAATAGTAGTGTTTCAATGGTACAGGTAGGCCTTTAGATGGTACAGGTAGATACAGGTAGGCCTTTAGATGGTACAGGTAGATACAGGTAGGCCTTTAGATAGTACAGGTAGGCCTTTAGATGGTACAGCTAGATACAGGTAGGCCTTTAGATATGGTGCAGGTAGGCCTTTAGATGGTACAGGTAGGCCTTTAGATGGTACAGGTAGATACAAGTAGGCCTTTAGATATGGTACAGGTAGGCCTTTAGATGGTACAGGTAGTTACAGGTAGGCCTTTAAGATAGTACAGGTAGGCCTTTAGATGGTACAGGTAGATACAGGTAGGCCTTTAGATATGGTGCAGGTAGGCCTTTAGATGGTACAGGTAGGCCTTTAGATGGTACAGGTAGATACAAGTAGGCCTTTAGATATGGTACAGGTAGATACAGGTAGGCCTTTGGATAGGGTGCAGGTAGATACAGGTAGGCCTTTAGATATGGTACAGGTAGGCCTTTACATGGTACTGGAGTTTTCTATGATGAGGACTGATCCCTGTTGGGGAAAAAAAATATATTGAAGTGGAGATGCTGAACTTCCAGTTTCTGCCTGAAAAGAGCAGTGAGAAAAGGCTGTGACCAGGTGATCGGGTGATGGGAGATGCTGTGAGATTAGAATAACCCAGTCAGTCCCGTTCTCCTCTATTTTCCCCAGAAGTCAGCACATCATTTACCCTGAGGTACCAATAAAACCCTTTTTTTTGTTTCCACCACTCTTACTTTCCCTACTTTTTGTTATTCTCTGCATAAAATTATTTTCCTTGTAGAGTTTTCCTCTCACTTGAAATCCATGTCTTAAGGTCCCGGAAACATCTGGCAATTGGAACAGAAGCCCTCCTATTGAAAGCAGGTCAAGCAACATCTGTGAAAGAAAAAAAGGATTTAATATTTCAGGCCAAAAGGCTTTTGTCAGAATATTGTTTCTTCCTTGAACCGACACCCAGTCATTGCCATCTTTCATCAGGCTCCATTTCTACCTCAATTTCCAACTAATACCATTCATGATCTCAAAATCAGGGCAATGGGAGACAGTATGGAGCATCCTGGCTTCTGTACTACTCAGGCTGAGGCCATGTTATTCTTCCTGCTGTATTCTGCTCCAATCCAAACAGCTAACACACACAACTCCTGAATGAATTTGCCAAGGGATTGGATGTCTCAGGAACATCAGAGGCAGTGATGTGGTCACACTTAAGGTACATGTGATGAATCTGTATCATGCTGTCAGTCTTTTGCTGTGCTTAGTCTGCTCTACTGACATTGGGCGTGTACTATCTCTACCACTAAAGGGACTCCCCTTGGCTATATCTGTTTGCACACCCATTATCATTCATTATTGTACTACTGAGTTTCTACTAATAAAAGCCATGATTCCTGGTTTAACTACACAGCCTTCGGTTTCTTCATTAACTGGCACTTCAGTAGAGGAGGGAGGCAGTTGGGTGACCACTAGGAAGAGTAAAGGGAGAAGGCAGATAGTAGAATTTCCCAGTCATCATTCCCCACTCAATGACCAGGGTACTGCTGCAGATACTTCTGGGAGAATGACCTGTTGGAGGATAGTAGCAAAGTCATTGGAAGCACGACTGTCTCAGAGGCTCAGCGGGGAAGGATAGTGGTGTGAGATTCCAATGTAAGGGGCACAGATAGGTATGTGTCTGTGACTGCAAGTGAGACTCCAGAATGGTGCATTGCCTCCCTGGTGTCAGGTTCCAGAAGGTATAGGACTTTCTGAGAAGGGTGGGAGAGTAGCTGAAGGTCATGGCCCATTCTGGTACCCATGAGATAGGGAGGAAAGGAAGTGTGGACCCACAGAATAAGTTCAAGGAGCTCAGTAGCAGGTTAAAAAGCATAACTGGCAGTGATTACTATCCAGGTGCTTGTGAAGCAAGAAATAGAAAGATGATGTATCCCATCTACACTAGATGGTTTAGAAGGGAGGGTTTCAGATATTGGATCATTGGGCTCTCATTCAGGATAGGTGGGATCTGTGCAAGAGGGACGGGCTCATCTCAACTGGAGGGGGAGCCAATATCCTCGTGGGGAAATTCACTAGTGCTCCTTGGGAGGGTTTGAACAAGAGTGGTAGGCAGTGGGCACCTGAGTGGCAGGGCAACAAATAGAGGAGTCAGGCAGATGACAGATGCAAGGCTGAAAGGAAGGACAGAAAGGGACAGTTGAATGGTCTCAGCAGGAGAGATGGGCTGCAGTCTTTTTTAATTTTAATACAAGGTGTACTGTAAGTAGGACCGAGGAGATTGTGGCAGTACTTGAAATCATGATGTTGTGGCTATTACAGAAATGGTTGCAAGAGGGACAGAACCGGCAGCTCCCTGTTTCTTGATTTCAGTATTTTAGCCGGGATAGAGAAGGAGGTAAAAGAGGTGGAGGTGTACCATTGCAAATCAGGGAGAGAGTAACAGCTCCACTCGGGGTTTAACTACTGAAGCACTGAGGGGAGGGGTCAGAAATACAATCGTGCAGAGAGGGCTATTCTATAAACCTCCCATCAGGCTCTGAGAGGTGGAGGAACAGAAGAGTAGAAAGTGGAAAAAACAACAAGATTGATGTTTTTCCCCAATATTTTATTCCTAATATTGACAGGGAAGTCCTGTGTGACCAAATTTTAGATGGGGCAGAATTTAAGTGCATTAAAGAAGAGTTTCTTGAACCAATATGTAGACAGCCCATCTGTTGTGTGTAGAGGAAATGTGGGCTCCATGCCTGCCTGGAATGTGTCCATTATGGGTGGTCACATGTCCTCCCCACCTGGAACTTATTTGGAATCATTTGTCAATCAAGGCCACCGATTAGTGCGTACCTTGCCATTGGCTAATTTAAACCATTTAGGATCATTATTGGCTAGAAGCACAGATTAGCACTGTATTTAGTATCAGCGCATTCACTCTCTCTGCCTTGTGGTCCAAGACCTGGATGTTGCTCTATGCCAGATCACTTCTGTGGCTGTCACTGGAAAGGTCAACAGGTAAGGTGTGCATTACACTGAAGCTGAGCTGCAGTATTGAGGTAGATCAATATGTGCAGTAGTGCTGCACTCCCATTGATCAGGGAACTGTAAGAGTCCCTGTTTATATTGTGTGAGCAGGGTCAAATCTAAGTTTTCAGTTGTTGGAATCCAACTGATGTCTGAGGACAACCTCTATAATGGTTGCTTAAGTGAAACAGTGTGTGGTGTGAGAGCAGGGATAAATATAGGTTTACAGTTGTCAGAGTCTAACCAATGTCTGAAGTGAACATCTGTTTTGTTGCTTATATGAATTAGTAATTGTGTACTGTTTAACATTCTCCCCTGTTTGTTTCCCATGTGCTAATAAAAGTTATGTGTGATTGTAACACTTGTGTCCAGACTCCTCTCTCTGTGAACCCACTGAATCTGATACTTTCCCAACACACACCATCCAGAAAGAGGGCCATACCAGAACTTGCATTAGCAAAGGAGCTTGGCCAAGTGATTGCAGTTTCAGTGAGAGAACATTTTGGAAATAATGATCCCTCTTCCTTAACTTTTAAAATAGTATGGGCCTAGGAGAAAAGTACTAAATTGTGGGAGGAAGATTTTGATAGAATTAGACAAGAGCTCAGGGGAGTTAACAAAAGCAGCTGTTACCAGGCAAGCACACAATTGACACATGGCAGTTAATCAAGGACCAACTATTTAGAATCCACAACCAGCATGTTCCAGGGTGAAGGCAGGGTAGGCATGGCAAGGTAAGTGAATCTCAAATAATGAGAGAGATTGTTCTTAGTCAAGAAGATAAAGGAGATATATTTAAGCTTCAGGAAGCTATAATCAAACAAGGCCTGGAAGAATATAAAGTTTGCATGAAAGAGGTCAAGTGGGGTTTTAGGATGGCCAAAATGGGCTTTGACAAGCAGGATTAAAGAAAATCCAAAGACATTTAAAAATGAAGATGGCAAGGGAGAGTACAGGACTGCTCAATGACAAAAGAGGGACTTTATGCCTGGAATTAGAGATGTTGGTCTTTGGAAATATCCAGAAGAGGTTTACCAGAATGTTTCTTGCTTTAGAGGGTATGTATTATGGGGAAAGGTTGAACAAACTTGAGTGGTTTTCTTTGGAGCATCAAAGGCTAAGAGGAGGCCCAATATAAGTTTATAAAATCATGAGATGTTTTGGTCAGAATTATTTCCCCTTGGGGGGAAAATTGTCACATAAAGGGCAGGCAAATAAAGTGAGGAGGTGGAAGATGTATGGGGTAAATATTTTACTTAGTGCCTGGAATGGGCTTTGAGGAGTAATGGTGGAAGTATTAGAAGATAGTTGTATTTCTACATAGAAACCCTCCACCACCTTCATATTCATGTTTTTCAGGTGCAAGCAACAGTGTTTTGATTTGGGCATCATGGTTAGCACTGACACATGGGCTGTCTGTTCCATACTTTGTTTTAAAGGTTTGACACCTTTGCTGCTCTCTTTCACATGCTTGATCTCTGAATCTACACTTTCCTTTCTTGGCCTCTCTATTTCCATCTCTGGAGATAGTCAATATCATCATCAAGCCCAGGGACTCCCACAGCTGTCTCAATTACATCTCTGCCCACCCTTGCAATAAGGGCTTCATTCCTCTCTTCCATTTTGGGTTGACTTGCCTGGATTGCATGCAAAGCAAAGTTTTTCACTGTATCTTTGTACATGTGTCAATTGCACACTCAGTTCTCTGTTCTGATGATCACAGATTCCTTGCTAATGTCCCCTACATCATAGCCTGTGGTCCCCATAGGTTTCTCACCTCACTGTTTCTCCTCCAACCAGATAAGGGTTTCCTCTGTCCTGGCCTTCCAAACTTTCACATACAATGGGCCATCCTCAATAATTTCACCACAATCGACTTGATGCCACCAGGCACATCTTTCCCTCTCCTTTCAGCATTAAGAAAGGATTGTTCTCTCCATCTCTCCATCACCAAATGTATTATTACAAATGGAAGTCTGTTATATTGGAGCAATTCTAGTTGAGGATTTATTGTCGACTTTTCCTTTCAGCATTTTCCCCAATCTGATCTACTGTTGAGCACTCAATTATGCCAAGCACTGTGAAGCTGTGCCTTCCCTATAGCTGACAACTGATAATCAGAGATGAGTTAAATCTGTCCACTTTGCTTGATGTGAGATTGTGCCACAGATCCTAATAATCTGAACTTTTAGAGTAGCTCAAGTGGAAGAACCCAGTTGGTTCAATGATTAATTCTTACTTTAGTCTTTTCAGCTCATCCCCAAGCTTTTTGTTCAGACTTTCAGGTGTTGGCTGTGCTTTGAGTCATCAGATGCTGCATCCTCCATCCAATGAAGCTTGACTTCCATACCTGGAAAGTTTCATGTTCATCACAGCTGACAGTCAATTTTATTATTCCCAAGATCTCCCCAGTCTTGTTTTCACCCTCAATGGCCAATTTGGGCCAATCAAATTGGGTCCATACCCTGGAACCACCAGGAAAGGGAGTTGTGTTTTCCTTTCACTGACTTATCTTCAAACTTTCATTTGAACTTTTCCTCAGTGAAGATGCATAAAGGATGAAGGTGGCTCCCTTGGCTTCACAATGTCCTCTGACCCAAGACATTTAAGTTTCTGCATGTGTGCACCAGTGTATTGGGGAGAGAATTGGGGAAGGGTGCCAGAGTGGATTTGAAACAAAGGCTGTTCTACAATTTTAAACTTAAACATACAGCACAGTAACAGACCATTTCAGCCCACTAGTCCGTGCTGCTCAATTTACACCCTGTTAACCCCTGGTACATTTCAAATGGTGGGAGGAAACTGGAGCCCCCAGAGAAAACAAATGCAGACATGGAGAGAATGTCCAAACTCCTGACAGATATTGAATCCCAGACTGGTTCCAATCGCTTGTGCTGTAAAGCCGTTGTTCTAACTGCCACACCAACAAAAAGACTGGTGTATCTCTATCCAATGTGGGTGTCCACAGGTGTTCCCTTGATCTGTAGAAAATGACTTGAGTAGAAAGAAAAATTTTGTGGATAAGGACAACTTAATGGAAGGGGCTGGTTGGGTCTTTGTTCAAGAAACACAGACTAAGTGACTGTTTTGCGGAGTATCCGTGCCTCGATTACCCATTGTATTAACTCTCCTTCCATTACTGACATGAACCTGTCAGTTCTTGGCCTTCTCTGGGTAGGCTGAACACAGACTGGAAGAGCAACATTTCACATTCTGTATGGGTAGCTGACAACCTGGTGCCATGAATAATGAAATTTCAAATTTCAGCTAACCCACATGCCTGGCGATCTCCTCCTCCCAAGCACTCACCTCTGCACCTAGTTTTATCCTTCCTTTGTTCACCTTTCTCAGCCCCTTCCCTCCCCTGGTTCCATTAGCCCATCATTCCTTTCCTATTTGGCACTTCCTATCACCAATTAGCCTTTATTCCCTCCCCACTTTCACACAGTAACATACAGGCAATCATTCCTCTTCCTATTTGATGCTGGGTGTCAGTCCAACATGCTGGCTTGCACTTGTAACCTCCACAGATGCTGCTCGACACTCTGGTTTTACAGCTTGCTCTAGATTTCAGCATCTAGAGCCCCTTTTGTTTTGTTTTACAATTTACCCCATTTGTGCCTCTCATAGTCCTGTATATTTTGATCAGGTCACCCTCAACCTCCTTTACTTAAAAAGCCCAGTGTAGCCAATCTGTTCCCATCTCTAAAATCCTCCAAACTGGGCAGTATCCTGGTGAATCTGCTCTGCATTCTCTCTTCCACAACCACATCCATTCTATAGCTCGATTAATTCTGAGTTAATGTGAAAATGTTATATCATCACCACATTCTTTAACATCTTTATGAAGTCATTGAGTCATGCAATGTGGATACAGGCCTTTCAGGCCAAATTGCACTTGCCAGCCAAAATATCCCATCTACATTAGACCCACCTGCTTGCATTTGACCCATAGCCTTTGTTTTGAGCCCAGAGGACCCCAAAACCCAGCAGCAATAGTTATTCACCAAGACAAATGATTACTTAAACAAAAGTTGTTTTTAATTATCTTTAAACATGAAAACAGGATCAATCTCTGTTATTACTATTAACTTGACTAACCTAACTTAACCCTTTCTAATTCTAAGTGCATGTGTATGTAATGTGTGTGTGCATAAGTTCAGAAAAGTTATTTGATTCACAGTCCAGTCTTACTTCTCGCACCGCCAAGTTCACTGGTTGCAGACAATTCTTAGACTGTGCACAGAATTTAACAGTTATGAATTTCACCAGGCTTTGGTGCTTGAAAGGTAAATGGTTACGACTCAGGAAGGTTATTGTCAGTTTTCAGAGAGATTTGTTGTTCCTGGACACAAATTGATCCCTTCTAATCAGCCACTTTAGTGTCTCGCTGAAGAAACTTGCCTCATCAGGGTATTCAAGATGATGACCTCTTTTAGGTCACCATGGAGTTCCTTTTCTGTTTCTCTTGTGTCAAGTGAAACATTAGACAGCCAGTGCTCTCCTCTTGTAGCGAGTCACAAGGGCTTTGACCAGGCTGAACTAAGCACTCACAACCTGTCTTCCAAATGGGGTTTTTCCACAAACTTGTCAGCTTGTCCTGTTCCAGTCCCAGCTGCTGCTGAACTGAATTCTCTTTCTCTCACCAAGAAAGGCCTGTTTGACTCCTGTTGTCCGAGTTCTTTTATTTTTTGCTTTTCAAAACAGCAATCCATTAGTGAAATCCCTTGGGCATCTCCAAAGTTTTGCAAAGGCATTCAGAGCTGGCCTGTCTGGCTTGAGCAGAGCTCCAGTATTTTAAATTAGATCTGTTTCGAAGTGTTTGTATGTGACCTACACTAAAATCTGCAACAGTTCATCTCCCAAAAAACATCTATATACAATGTAAAACACAACATATTCTGTCACACCTTATAAACCCATCCTCTCTATGTACCCATCTAATATTTTCTTAATCATTGCAATAGCTCCTGCCTGAGCCAGTCCCTCCAATAGCCCATTCCATACGCTCACCACCTTCTGTGTATTTTTTAAAAATAAGTTACCTCTCAGGTTCCTGTTAAATCTTCCTCCCCCTCTCCTTAAACCTTTATATCCTTTGGTTACTGATGCCCCTGCTCTGGGCAAAAGATGTGCTGTGCAAATCTATTCCTCTCGTACCTCTGAGAGATCATCCCTCACCCTCCAGTGCTCCAACAAATAAAGCCCTACCCTATAGTAAAAAAACATAGAAAAATAAGTGCAGGATTAGGCCATTTGGCCCTTCAAGCCTACACCACCATTCAATATGATCATGGCTGATCAGTACCTGGTTCCTGCCTTCTCCCCATGCCCCTTGATCCCCTTAGTCACAAGGGCCAAATCTAACCTACTCTTAAATATTGACAAGGAACTGGCCTCAACTACTTCCTGTGGCAAAGAATTCCATAGATCCACCACCCTCTGAGAGAATATTTTTTTTCCTCATATCAGTCTTTAAAAAAAAAAACCTACCCCTTATCCTTAAACTGTGACCCCCCCTGGTTCTGGTTTTTCCCAGCATTGGAAATAACCTACCTGCATCTAGTCTGTCTAAACCCTTAAGAATTTTGTGTTTCTATGAGATCCCCCTCAATCTTCTAATTTCCAGAGAATACAAAGCCTAGTCTCTCCAACCTTTCTTCATATCCAAGTCCTTCCATCCCTCGTATCAATCTAGTGAATCATCTCTGCACCCCGTCGATGGTGAGGATGTCCTTCCTCAGATAAGGAGAACAAAACTGCATGCAGTACTCCAGGTGTGGTCTCATCAAGGCCCTGTACACCTGTAGCAGGATCTCTGTACTCCTGTACTCACATCCCCTGCTATGAATGCCAATCGCTGTCCCCCCCCCTCCCCAATGACTGATGAATAGCAACGCCCAAGTCTCTACATCTCCCCTTTTCCTAAACAGATACCTTCTGGATCCTGGCAACATCCTTTCTGGCTGCATGTGACTGAAACTAAGCACAATACTCCAGATGGGGCTTCACCCACATTGCATACAACTGCAACATATCCTCCCAACTTCTATACTCAATACGCTGACTGATGAAGGCCAATAAGCTAAAAGCCTTAACTCTGAGATCCTGTACTCCGAGATCCCTCTGTTCTACAACCCTCCCCAGATCTCTACCATTCACCATGTAGGTCCTACCCACATCAGAACTCCTTTGGGACAAAATAATTTACTCTCTTCTCCAATAGGCTTTTCACTGATCAGTTGCTTGAGTTTCTAATTGTTTGCGAGCAAACTGTTGACATATGTGCTTTGATACCACAATTCTGACAAGAGACTGCCTCTGTGTCTCATGAGCTCAGTGCTGAATGTTGCCACATTTAACCTCTAGGCAGTTTTGACATTGCCTGGACAATCTCAAATACCTGTCTGCATTTCCATTCCTTATCAAGCAAACTCCTTGACACAGACATATCCTGGATTCCACAAGACGTGCGATCTCCCGACATCTGCTCCAAATGTGTCCACTCCTGGCAATATTCAGCAATGTATCACAAATCCGCAGTGGAGTCCATAATGATGCCCAAAATAAAAGCTGGAATTACTCAGCAGGTCAGACTGCCTCGGCGGCAGCAAGGGGGAGGGGAAGGTGGAGAAATGTGGGGCATTTTCTCGACTGGACTTCAGCTCTTTTTCTCCACATTTGGTGCAAGGCTGCAATGAAGTTGGGAGCTAAGTGACTTCAGCAAACTCGTCAATGTTTACCTCTCTTCATTAACAGGATTTTTGAAGCAGCCCAATGGGATCACAACAGTTTCAACGATAACTTCTTCCTGAACTTCAACCTGAAACGTCAGCTCTTCTCTTCTAACTATTTTCTGGATTTTTGGTTTGCTTTTTTTATTTTGTTTTCCTCTCAGAAGCATGAGGACAGTTGGCATGTAACCTGCATCCCCTAGCAAACTCTACAGAAACATGGTGCATCTCTACATGGGAAGGGAATTACCCTGCCCAAGACTGCAAGAAACTACTGAGGTTTGTGAACATGGCTCAGTCCATCTGTGACAGAGTATATAGATATGTTTTTGGGGGATAAATTGGGAAAGGTTTGTTAGAATAGGTTACATACAAACACTTTAAAATCAATCTTATTTGAAATACTTGAGTTCTGCCTCTTGCTAGACATATTGGTGCCTCACAGCCTTTTCAAGAGCTTTGAAGAGTGCTCAAGAGACTTACTAATGTATTGTTTACAAAAGGCAACAGATGAAAGAGCTTGTTGGAGCCACATATTATCTGGAAGAGAACTTGCTGTTTTGAGAAGGCCATGTGGTTTAGCAAGCAGAGAGAGTCAAACAGGCTTTCTCTCAAAGAGTCAGAGAGGGAGGCACACACAGATCACTTCTACAGTGTTACAGCCAGCAGACAGCAGCTGGGACTGGAACAGGACAAGCTGGCAGGCTTATGGAAAGCCCATTTGTAAGATGGCCTGGTCAAATCCCTTGTGGCTCATTCAAGAGGAGAGGAATGGCTGTTTAATGTTTCATTTGGAATAAGAGAAACAAAAAGAGCTCTGTGGTGATCTGAATGAAAGAGGTTATCATCTGGAGAATCCTGAAGGGGCAAGTTTTGTCAGCAAGACACTGGAGTGGCTGATGGAAGTAAATCAGTTGTGGATGTCCTGGAACAACATATCTCTCTGGAAACCAACAAGAACCTTCCTGAGTGGTAGCCATTTACCTTTCAAGCACCAAAGCCTGGTGAACTTTATAAATGTTAAATTTTGTGCATGGTACAAGAAATTCCTGCAAACAGTTAACTTGGAGGAATGAAAAGTGAGATTGGACTGTGAACCAAAGAACTTTTCTGAACATACACACACATTGCAAATGTGTGCACTTTGAAATAGAAGGGGGTTAAGTTAGGTTAAGTAAGTCAATAGTGATAAGTTAAAGTTTGATTCTATTTTCATGTTTAAAGATTATTAAAAGCAACTTTTGTTTAAGTAACCCTTTGTCATCGTGCATATCTATTGCTACATGGGTTTTGAGGTCCTCTGGACTCGTAACACATCACACAAACCCTCCTCCCTTCCATTGACTCCATCAATATCTCCTGGTGCTTTGGAAAAACAGCAAACATATTAAAAGACTCATCTTTCCCTGTCTATACCCTCTTTAACCCCTGCCATCAGAAAGAAGATTCATGAGTACCAGATTCAAGGACAGTTCATTCAGGTTCCTAAATGAACTCCAAAATAGTAAAAGCTTGGAGCCTTTACTCAGTGTCAACTTATTTCTCTCTATAACTGTGTATTTCTGTACTGTCTTACTTGTACTATGTATGAGATGTCTTCTGGCTTACTCACAATGCATTTTTATCCTTGTTACAATAAACTTGAACTATATGAGAAATGGTGTCTTGTATGAGGAGCTGGAGACCATGTTATGTCCACTCACCTCTGTTTCTGCACTGAGACATATTCCCCACAGTCAAGCATGGGGCTGCTTGTAGGACCCCTACTCCATATCCACTGATCTCTCTGTAAATCTGCACCTGTGCAGTGTCTTGACTGTAGTACCATGCAAGAGATGTCTAACTGTTCTGCTCTCAAAATGACCTCCATCATTGCATCTTTGAATTTGTGGTAGTAAACTCTGACATCAGAATGTGAAAAATTAAGGACTTGATTTCATCTGGATGCTGATCCTGCATGTAAATTGAACCAAAATCTTGCAGAAGGACCCAGCTGGTTTTTGACTCACTCAATCAACTGTCAGAATATCTACCCTACAGCTTTGTCACGAACCAGCAAAGCTTCCACAACTTGAAGCAACCACATCTGAAAGCAAATGAACATACCTTCCCCTTTCATACTGTCTTAGTGAACTCACAATCCTTTTTGAATATTCAGTCCAGGATTTAATTGATCTATGAAACTGAAATTGCTGTCTTGACTTTCTTATGGTACAACATCACTGGTACAAGCACAGAATACTGTGTTTTGAGAAGTGAAGCCAGAGAAAAACAGACAGCCCTTGGAGTGTTGTAGAATAAAGACCTTCATGGTACATTGAAAAAGATCATACTGGTAGACAACATGATGGAGTTGCATTGGCACACTTGACTTTTGCCACTCAGAGCATTGCGTACAGGAGCAGGGAAGTCATGCTGGAACTGCAAGATGTTGGTGAATCCACACTGTGAGTACTGGGTGTAGTTCTGGTTATTCAGTCACAGAAAATACAAAATTAAACTGGAATAGGTGTAGAAAGAATCACAATGATGCAAGACATTGCTGGGACTGGCAATTTGATTTAGAACAAAATGGGAGAAACCAGGATTTTTATCCCTGGAGTGTAGGGGGACCTTTTATACCTTTATAAAATCATAAATGGCCATGGCATAGTCTTTTTCACCAGGTAGAAAGTTGGGGGTATAGATTTAAGAGAGGGAAGATTTTAAAAGGGATCTGAAAGGCAAATATTTTGGTCATCTGGTCATTCCTGGAACTTGCTATCAGATAAAATGGATGAGGTGAGTACAGTTGTAAAATTTAAAAGATATTATGCCTGTACAATATCTTTTGAAATGGCATAGAGGAGTATGGGTTGAATGCAGGCAAATAGACATCTTGGCCATCAGTTCCCAGAGAATAATTAATCTATGGAACTCTCTGCCCAAGGAAGCAATAGACCCTGCCTCATTAAATAGATTTAAGACGGATTTAGATGTTTGCATAGTAGGGGAATTGAGGCGTATGGGGGAGAAGGCAGGAAGATGGAGCAGAGCCCATGGCCAGAGCAACAATGATCTTATTCAAGGCAGAGTAGGCTCCTATTTCTTATATTATCATCTTGCAGCATTGTCAAGTTGGGCTGAGACTTTCTGTGCTATTAACTTCTTTCTCTGCTTCCTTTGATAGGTTAGAAACATGGACCTTCAAGACATTACTGTCCTTGGAGTCCAACGCCAAACTGTTTGTCAACAGGGTAGGTAAATTTCAGTATTGGTGTCTGCCTTCATTGAGAGGCTTCCAAGGTGCAGAAGTGACCTATGTGTTTCAGGGTCTCATACTGGGTCTTCAAGGGGTGATATTCTACCGAAGGTCAGATTGGTGGAGCAACTTATCTTAAGGACATTCTTCTTGCATGCCTCATTGAATGAGCTAATGATGGATTATGTTACTGAAATGACACTTCATTTTCATGACCTCAAGGAATCCCTGGAAACCATTTTAGTATCAGATAGCATATTTCAGGACATGACAGAATGATTCTTTCAGAAGAAAACCCTTTGTTATGTCGGAAGTGGCTGGACAGAATGGATGTAGCAAAGTAGTTTCCCGTAGTAAGGGAGTCAAGGACAAGAGAGCAGAACTTTAGGAGTGAAGGGTGTCTATTTAAACAATGATGCAATGAAATTTCTTTAGCCAGTGGGTGGTGAGCCTCTGGAATTTGTTAACAAGGGAGGCCAAGCCATTGCGTGTATTTAAGATCGGGATTGATAGGTGTCTGAATGGTCAGGGTTTCAAGGTTATAGAGAGAAGGCAGGATAATGGGGTTGAATGGGAGAATGGATCAGCTCATGATGGAATGGCAGAGGGGACTCGATGGGCTGAATCTCATAATCTTATGGCCTAAGTAAAAAAAAAAAAGGTTGCAAACTATAAGATCATCTACTCTCGGTATTGTTTATTGAAGGAAGGTATATTGTCCAGTACTCTGATATTCAGAAGGAAGGATAAATGCAGGTCAATGGGTCTAGATGCCAGAGGCAACTTGGTCAACATGGACAAATTGGGGAAAAGAGCCTGCTTCCAAGCTGTAAAACTGTGGTTCCATGATATTTTCATTATTTTTGTATTCTCACTAACTCTCCTTGGAATTTATCACTCACCTACACGTTAGGTGCAATATACAATGACTGATTAATCTCCAAACCTTGTGTCTTTGGGATGTGGGTGGAAATCTGGGCACCAAGGGCCTACCCACACAGTCATGGGGAGAGTATGCAAATTCCATAGAGACAGCACCCGAGGTTAAGATTCAACCTGGAACTCTGGCTCCGTGAGAAGAATGCCATTCTTCAAACACTTGGACCTTATTTCAACAGTACATGGAGAACACGGCACCTCTGACGGTGTAGAATTCACTCAGCGTGGCATGGATTCTCCACTTAAGTTTGCAACTTAATGTTATAAAAGCTACCAGATGGAACTATAGCTGACAGCATTCAACTACAACAGAGAACAGGACTTTAAATTTGCTTTGGAATGTCCAGAGTCCATCTGAGGTGCTTTAACTTTTATTTGAGTCCATAATTCACCTTCCAAATCCAAAGTAGGATTGTTCTGCATTTATCCTGCCCAAACTAAAGCTTTGCTGGTTTTTCTACGAGCTTGAGGAATTTCAAAACAGTACAGGCCTGTCCTTGTAAACTCACCCTCTACTATCAATATACTGATCTGAGATCAAATAACTCCCATCTGCTATTGGCTAATGTCTCCAAAGGCTAATAACTTGCTTCCCCACCAAGTAAAAGCACACTTCACTTCTGTTTACTGACGCCTTGTATCACCTCAAGTGGGATTAGGTCTTTGTTTATGAGTAATCACTGAGCGTGCTCCTCCTTTAAAGGAACAGACTGTTTACTAAACTGCATCATCTTCTTTGTTCAGTTTAATCCAGAGTAAAAGCAAAAGAAAACTCAAGTTTGGGTTGGAACTAAGCAAATGCTCCCCAATCTGTTTGGAAGCATTTTTGTTAGTCCAAATTCTAATGATTTAGGTTTTGATTTAAGAAGAGTGGTGCTGCCTACAGTAAGTTCCAAGTACTGTATAAATCCAAATGTTTAAGTGTGATTAGTTCTGCTGCTGTACATGTTCCACCCATGGACATCTCCTTGACGGACATGGTGCTGAACTCCATCATAAGTACCGGTACATATTCAGACACTGACTCTAAACTAAACAGAATAAAAGCAAAGCTAATCCATTAAGTGATGAAGTGTTTTGAAAGGCTAGTGATGAGGCACATCCGTTTCTGTCTGTCATTCCAGTTTGCGAATATAGCAACAGGATGTGATCCCACTGGCTCTACGCAAAGCCCTGGAACACCTGGAATGCAAAGATGCCTATATCAAGATGCACCTTATCGACTACAGTTCAGCATTTAACACCATCTTCCCCTCCAACCCCTGGGAGTTGACATCCCACTGTGTAATTGCATCATGGATTTCTTCACTTCCAGATCACAATCAGTGAAGATTATTTATAATTTCTCCTCCACATGCTCCATCAGTACCGGAGCATCACAGAGCTGTGTTCTTCACCCCCTGCTCGACTCACTTTACACCTACGAATGTGTAGCTCAGTATGACCATAACACCATCTACAAATTTGCCAATGCTACCATGGTAGTCAATTGTATAAAGGAAGGGGATGATCAGCATACAGGATGGAGATTGAAAACTTGGTGAATGGTGCACCAACAATGACCTTGCACTCAATGTCACCAAAATTAAGGAGCTGATTGTTGACTTCAGGAAGGGAAAACCAGAGATGTACAATCCCGTAATCATTCTACAGTTCCAAAATATTAATGGAGTTTTCTTATTCTTCCTGTTTAATTCATCCCTCTCTATAGCTCTTAATCCATTCTTTATCTATTCTACCTTAATTTCTCCTTGGATATGATTTTATAATTAATCAAATATTTAAATTTATACTTTCAGGTTGAGATCCTGCAAGAACTAAATTCAAGTCTTTGATTTATGAATACTTAATTTAAAAATGTCCTTGGGGTAATTTTTGTTATAACAAGCAGTGCACCACTCTCCAAACATCGGAATGTGCGGC
Organism: Narcine bancroftii; assembly: GCF_036971445.1. Lineage (NCBI taxonomy): Eukaryota > Metazoa > Chordata > Chondrichthyes > Torpediniformes > Narcinidae > Narcine > Narcine bancroftii. The sequence goes on from NC_091477.1 coordinate 50,405,043, forward strand.
TGGAAATATCCAGGATGCCTGTCAGCCATTTTTCAATTTACAGAATTTTCCTTTAAAGAATATTTCTCAGCAATACACTCTTTTTGAAAACTTGGGAATTATTCATATCTTTCTTGGAAAGCAGATAATTTGTTTGTTCCATCTACATGCTCATTTATTTGTTTGCTGTATCCACCCAGAATGATCCATACTCTAACAGTCATAGATTTCAAAAGTGTGGAATAGGCCCTTCTACCACAAATCAGAATCAGGCTCAGAATTTACTAGAATTAGTCATGAAATTTGTTGTTTAGTGCCAGCATCACAGGGCAAACATTCGTATAAACTACCTTACAAAAAATAAATAAAAACTAGTGCACAAAAAGTTAAAGTAAGGCAGTGTCTTTGGTTCATTCCGGAATCTGACGCCAGTGGGGAAGAAGCTTTCCTTGTGCCACTGAGTGCTCGTCTTTTTCCCCCAATGGTATCAGAATGAAGAGGGGATGCCCTGGGTGGTGGTCGGGGGGGGGGGGTGTCATTGAGGATAGAGGCTGCTTTCTTAAGGCACAGCCTCTTGTAGTGAACACTGGTGCCCGTGATGTTGCAGGTCGAATTAACATCCCTCTGGAGATTTCCTTGCCCTAAGCAGACACCATACCAGACAGTCTGTGAGCATTAGCTCTCATCAAAATTCATTTCTCCATTTGATGTGGCACAGTCCACCTCTAACAGGAGCTAATTACTCGCTCTACTGTGAACCTGTGAGTGCATTGAATGCAACAAACCAGAATGCTCGCTAACTACTAAATCTCTTCAAGCACTTCAAAGTATAGCCAGTGGTGAGCTGCCTTCGTGATTGCATGAACATGGAGGCTCCAGGTCAGATCCTCAGATGTTGACACCCAGCGATTTGAAACTACAGTAATCAACATTTCATTCTCCCCCACATTCTCAGTGGAAGATTCTACAAATCAGCTACACGCTAGGGGCAATTTATGGTGGTCAACCTATCAACCCATGTGGCTTCGGGATGTGGTAGAGAATAAGAGGAAACCCATAGGGAGATGATCCAAATTCTAGCCAGACAGCGCTGGGGGAGGGGTGGGGGGTGGATCAGGATTGAATCCAGGTTGCTGGAGCTCTGAAGCAGCGGCTCTGCCAACTGTGGGGCTTTGATGTACTCGCAGCTTCGCAGAGGGAGTAATTAGCTCCTGTTAAAGATGGACTGTGCCACATCAAATGGAGAATTGAACTTTGATAAGAGCAGACTCTCGCAGACATTCAACGGCTGAATTGAATGTGGAAATTCATGCATGCTTCAGATAGCTTTGGGGGTTAGTTGCAAGAGACAAAGTCCAAGAACTTGAATGCAGTGTTGCCTTGCCTGCTGGGGAGGGGAGGAGGGGAAGGGGCTGATGAGATGGTCCTGCAGGGATCCAACATGGACCTGATGGTTCAAGATCATTTATTTAACATCTGATTGTACAAGTGCAACCCGACGAAACAGTGTTCTGCAGTCGTCAACGTAAAGCACTGCAAACACTAATACCGACATAACACACATACATATACACAGAATATATGTACAAATATTAAAATAAATAAATGTTCATGTTAAATAAATAGTAGATGCATAGATGGTTTGTATGAGTTATTCATCAGTCTCACTGCCCATGGGAAGAAGCTGGTCCTCAGCCTGGTGGTTCTGGCTCTGATACTCCTGCATTTCTTTCCTGGCAGGAGCAGCTGGAAGATGCTGCATGTGGGGTGGTAGGGGCCCTCACTTTTGCCAGCCCCCTTTAGACAATGATCCTGGTCAATCAGGTCGAGGGGGAGGGGAAGGAGACCCTAATGAGCCTCTCTGCTGCCCTTGTGCTCCAGCGGATTGACTTCTGATTTGATGATATACAGCAGCCGTACCACACTGTGGTGCAGTCGGTCAGGACACTCTCGACAGAGCTCCTGTAGAAAGTTGACAGGATGGTAGCTGGTAGCCGTTCCCGCCCAAGTCTCTCAGGAAGTGCAGTTGCTGTTGCGGCTTCCTGACAAGTGAGGAAGTGTGTCATCAGGAGAAAAAAATTCTTAAGTAGATTCTGAGGAACTTGGTGCTCTCTAATCTCTCTATTAATGTGTTGCTGGACACCCTGAAGTTCACAGTACACTCCTACATTTTGTCCATGTCTAGACTTGGGTTGTTTGCACCATTTCACAAGATTTTTCACCTCTTTTGCATCGTGCAACCCATTATTGTTGCTGATGAAGCCAACTACTCTTGCGTCATCTGCCTACTTGATGTCTCTGGTGGACGGAGCAGGCTGAGCGCAGCCCTGCGGTGCGCCAGTGCTCAGCGTGACCGTGCTTGACATTCTGCCACCAACCTAGGCAGACTGTAGTCTTTCCGTTGGGAAATCCAGTTACAGAGAGGATGTTGAGTCTCTGTGAGGACAGCTTCTCCATGTTCTTCTTGGGTATGTTTGTATTAAACACTGAGCTGAAGTCAATGAATAGCAGCTTAGTTTATAAGGTGCCATTTCACCAGGACAGAGTGGAGGGACGAGGCTATCGAATTATCAGTGGTATAGTTCCGACTGAATGGCCTGTTTCAGTATTGTAAGTGGAAAGTACTTGAAACAATTACATTTTAAATTGTAAATGAAATGTAAATAATCTGAAAATTTCCCCTCTCCCTTGCAATTGTTCTCCTTCATTAAAGTGAATGAAGCTACGGAACCAGCTCATAGCACAGTTTCAACAGACTGATATTTCAGTGAAAAATTTATTAAAATGTAGAGAAACAGGTGACAGGCCATTCTGATCTATGAGTCCAAATGCACATCATTAATGATGTAGCCACTACACTAACGGGGCACCCATTTGTTAGTTTTCACCTAATAGTTTTAATATGCCTGAGATTGTCTGATCTCAAAAGCTAAGCAGATGCAGGACTGGACAGTACTTGGAGGGGAGACTTTCTAGGCTGTAGGTTTCTGTGAGGGCTGCTGGACACTCTGTCTTACAGTAGACAAAGGTTAAAGAATTTCATGTATGTTACATTCTAAATGCATTATTATGCGACAGTAATGGAACCCTTCCCTTTCTTGACTGTTTGGCATGATCAAAACAAATATTCCTAATTCCAAAAATAGGTGCCTCTTTACCCATTGATGCTGAACTAGATTGGCATGTTGGTGTAGTGGTTAGCGCAATGGCTTTACAGCGTCATCAATTGGGACTGGGGTTTGAATCCTGCGTTGTCTGTAGAGAGTTTGTACATTCTCCCTCTGTCTGCTGTGGTTTCCTTCCACCATTTAAAACGGTGTAGGTTAATCGGGTGTAAACTGGGCAGCAAGGACTCATGGGCTGAAAAGGGCCTGTTACCGTGCTGCATGTCTATTTTTTTTTAAACTTCAATCTGCATGATATAATGTGGAATACGGGTTGCATTAGCCCATAATGAGAGGAGTGAGTACAAATGCCTTGTAATCTGTACATGATCAGCACCAACTCTAATCAACCTCTGTGATTCTGAGGTCAAAGTTTTCTCGCACTCCAAGTGTTAAATGAAAGGTGAAATATTAAGCAGCCTGCACTTGCTTTATCAAGACACCTGTACTGAAAACAGGAAAGGCTGGTTAGTAATAATTCAGTCCTACCAGCATTTAAATACCAGCGTCTAGGTATTATGGGGGCTGTGCTGGATTCGGGCAATCTCTTTTCATAAAGTCTCCTTACAATCACTACCTTTCTAACATCATGCTCTTTCATAATTTCATTCAGATCATTTGTCATCCTTATTTTCTTCTTCTCTAAACTACCCAACTCCCTGGAAACCTCATTAGCAGCAAAAAAAAAAACAGAATCCCCAATTGTGGAAGATATATGAAATAAATTTGGCCTGATGGCTTCCTGATTTTGTTTTTTGGAAGACAACTTTTCTAATTTTCTGTGCTTGGCTGTGTCTGTTTGCAGTTGGTAGGCCCAGTAGCCGATCCCGTCTGTTCCGCCATTCTAATCATGAGCTGATCCATCCTCCCACTCAAACCTTTCTCCCCGTAAACCATGATGCCCTGACTAATCAATACCTGAGAATCTCTGCCTTAAATACGCATCCACGGCCGACTGTGGCAATACGTTCCACAGATTCACAACCCTCTGGCTAAATAGATTTTTCTGAATCTCTGTTTTAAATTGAGGCCCTTTTATCTTGAAATTATGCCCTCTTTTCCATGAATCTGCTTCCATGGGAAACATCCTTGCCATATCGATGCTGTCCAGGCCTTTCAGCATTCAAAATGTCTCTGAGGTTCCCCCTCCTCATCCTTCTGTACACCTACGAATATAATCCAAGAGCTGATGATCGTTCCTCATGTACTAACTTTTATTCGTGGTAATCTAGTACATCTTCTCTGAACCCTTTCTGACACCAGTTTTAGGGACTTTATTTTTCTCAAATAAGGTACTTAAACTGTACACAGTATTCTGTGTGAGGTCTTACCAGTGCTTTATAGAATCTCAACATTACATCCCTGCTCTTGCATGCAATTCCTCTCAAAATGAATGCTAACATTACCTTTACCTTCTTCACCACCAACTCAACCCGGAGGTAACTCCCAAGTCCCTTTGCACCTCAGAATATTGAATTTTCTCCCCATCTAAGTAATAGTCAGTCCGTCTATTTTTTTCTACCAAAGTGTATGAACATGCATTATCTGACTCCATCTTTTTGCAGTGTGATCCCTGAAGTGAAAGACTGGATGAATATCTGATGCATGTGTCCAAACATTTCCACAATATGGTTTGTTTGTGCATGTTTTGAGAGTCAACATAGTTTCCAAGTGAGTGTTGATAAGGTGTAAGTTCTGAGCATGTGTGTGTGCTACAGTTGTCAAGGCTTTCACAAAAGGGATGGACTCTTCACTGATGTTTCACCACATCAGATGATCACTGGACATCAGGGGATGTGGCCAGTCTCAAGAGAAGATGTAAAAAAATTTATTTTTCTTTCATAAATCTCTAGCCACAGTATGCAGTTCCCTCAGTGGGTATGATGCTATTGATTTAGTTTTCCTATTTTTTGCCAGTGAACAAAATTGTAATGTCAAACAGTGTTAATATCTGTTATACACTTGCCAGATCCAAAACTGTACCAGCTCTGTCCTGTCACTATCACTGGCGCCACATGAAGTGGACAGTAACACTGGAGGTCCCTTAAAGAGTGTAGAAGGTCAATGCTTTCATTGGTGTGAGATAATCCCACTCCCAAAGAGGTGCCTATATCTGTTGCCCAGGATGTCCACAGACAAACCCCACAGACATCTTGATCTGTTTGTGTTTCAGAGACACCAGGCAAGATAACAGGCAATTCTTCTAGTGTTTTCTTGGGGAAGTCTAGAGGGAAGGTTCAAGGCTGGGCTGATGACAGGCCCCAGCTCTGACTCCAGACTGCTGCCAGTCACATTCTACAGGCTGTTGGCTGGGATGACGAGGCAGTAGGATCCTGCAGAAGACTGAAGATGATGTGTGAGATGAGCTGATACTCACACACACTGCAACCACCAGCAACCGTGACAATCAGTCTGACTTCACCTCAGCTTCAGAGACAAATAAAAGAGGATCTTTTCGAGGCCATCATAAAGGACCCCACAATACCCAGGTCACAACCTCTGCTCACTGCTACCTTCATGCAGAAGGTATAGACTCCTGAAGACTAGCACCTTTAGAACCAATAGTTTTTTTTCCCAACTTTTCAGAATCAGAATTTATGGTCATGAACATGTCACGAAATTAGTTTTCAGCATCCCTGTTACTATAAATAACTCCAGAACCACCAAACAATCTGTCTACACTATTGAAACATTACTTTTTTGTATGAACTAAAACCCTGAACCTTTCTATATCTATCCTTTTATATCTATAATCCATTTTCTGTCTCCTAGCGAATTGTGATAATTTAATTTGTTGTATTGTTGTTGATTTCTGTTACCTGCATGGCTGCACAAGGAAGAATTTCAGTGCATCTGTTCATTGTACTTTTGTATGTGACAATGAACTCTTATTACCTCACAACAGTACTTTGGAATCTCAATAAGCCTCAAATTTCTTCACCAAACTCCTTTATGGTGGTAATGGCCGCATGTCAAACAGACTGGCAGAAGGATTTTAGAATTGATCACAAAATCAATTAATTCAATAACTTAAAGAAATAAAAAGGACAAACATGGTGCAATTAAAGGAAATAAAACATTGGGATCCATAGTGTCTTGGCAAAAGGACAGTTCAGAGCAAACTTCAGCAACTTGCACGGTCATTGCAGAGAGGACTGATATATTGCACGCATAGTAATGAAGACTTCTGGGAAGAATTATGCCCAGAATCATCCAGATTATATATGTTTAAAGTTCAGAGAGGAGTAATCGCTGTACACTTGGGGGTCAATCTTCTTCAAGTAATCACTGACGTGAGCTGCATTGGAGATAAAAATATGTGGGTTAACCCTGTGGAAAGTCACCAGTGCCCCAAGGTCAAATTGGTGTATAGTATTTCATAACAATACTGTATAATGATTCTGCCTTAGTTCTATACCAACTGATCTCGGTCTGCAACGCTTTCCTTCTGAACTGTGTATTATTTGTTGAAGACCTCTGTAAATACTGGCCGTTAATTGTAAGCTAATAAAATTGTAATGTGATGGATAGTCCTCAGCGTGCTTCTCACAATTCTCTGAGTACTATCAATCACCTTACAGGTAGCAATTACTCAATCTTCAAAAACCTTTAAAACAGTGGTCTTCAAACTGCCCCCCCTAAACTCACATCCCACCTAAAATAATCCCTATGCCATAAGTGCTCTGTGATTAGTGAGCCTTGATTGAGCAACTAGTATGACTACGTATAATGTTGTACGAGTACTTTATGCATAATAAAATATCATAAAGACAGGTTATTTGAATCAATTACAGGGATTTTTTTCCCCATTGATGTTCCCTTGGTATGGAAAGTGAGCAACGTTTGGGAACCCAGTATGCTGAAATAACAAGGAAGGGTTTAGGAGCCCTTGATAAATCCCAACAAGCATGACACGACCCGACAACAGGTAATAAACTAACCTATCTCTCAAGTGGTAGTTTGAAGCCTGATGCAGGATCATGTCGTGCTCATCGTGGGGATGGGGATGGATGGGCGGGGGAGGGGGGGGGGGGCTCCTAAATTTTTCTTTGTTATCCAGTATGCATACTGAAGATTACAGCCAGGATTCAACCCCCACCCCCAATCCTCCACCTTCCCACCAAACTATTAGATTTTTAACATCTCTCTCCGACTGAATGGGATGTTAAAAGTCTAATGGTTTTGTGGTGGAAAGGTGAAAGATTGGGGAGTGGGGGTTGAATTATAGGTGCTCGCCCAGAACCCCCAGAGGCAGTTAAGTACCAGAATTCTGCTAGCTCAGAAGAGCCAGGAAGTACTTAGAAAACTGTAACCTGGCCATCCTGTTTCTGTGGCTAACTACAGGTTTGCATCTTGCAATGCAGCCTCTGTATTGAATGAAGACTTCTATGGACAGTAATCATTCACACACCCTGAAGAATGTTTCTGATCTGTCAGACAGGCATTTGGGAATGTTCCTTCATTTTGATGAGAATTTTTCTGCCATCAGCACTGGAGGTCTTCCTTGGCCGACCTGTCCCTTTATGATTATTGAGCTTATCAGTACACTCTTTATTCTCAATGATGTTCCAAACAGTTGATTTTGCTAATCCTTAGGTTTTAACAGTTTTATTCTTGATTTTCAGCCTCATAACAGCTTCTCTGACTTTCACTGGCACAACTCTCGTCCTCATGTTGAAAAATAGCAACTTCAGACTCAAAAGGTGATCTAAACCTTAGGAGCAAGCCGAGCTCTCTTATACCTGTACTAACGAAGCAATTACCTGAGTACTCACAAACACCTGTGAAGCCAAATGGTCCAAACATCATGGTGCCCAGAAATGAGGGGACTATGTATAAAAAGTGCTGTAATTTCTACATGGTCAAATCAAAATGTACACAAATAACCTTGAATAAAATCTGGAACGTGCACTTTAATGACATGTTAATTGTTTGATAACAAATTAAAAACTGTAGAGAAGAGGGGAAAATAAAGGAAAAAAAGTGTTTGTCCCAAACATTATGGAGGGCATTGAACATACTGAAATAATGCTAATTAGGATAACTAAAAGGAGAGGACGATAGATGAAATGTTTAAATGGAATAATAAGGGGAACCGTGCAGAGAGTGGAGAGAATGTGGTGAATGAGCTGCCAGCCGAAGTGATGAATGCAGGCTCAACTTTAACATTTTAAATAGTATATATATATATATATGCACATGAATGGAAGGGATATGGTCCAGGGCAGGTCAATGTGACTAGGCAGAATAATAGTTTAGTACTGGCAAGGTGGGCCAAAGAGCCTCTGTGCTTAGTAATTTATGGTTCTGAGTAGTTATTCAGTAAATATTTTCACTTTTTTGTTACTCTTTTCATGATGGGAGTCCCCTTTGAACTGAATGGAGAGTTCACTATTCCAATATTATGCAATGTCTGCCAGTTGCAGATGAAAGACATATTCTCCAACATCTTCCACCTGTTCCTCAACTTAACTTGAATGTACAAATCCAGGAGTCACCTGTGTGTGGTTGGAGATTAGCTCAATTTCAATGCAATACCTAAATCCGAGTGATGCATGCTGGCTTTATATGGTCCCACTGAAGACACTATCTTCTAGTGTGGGTGGGTGTGGGTGTTCAGTTCCTTTACACCTGTGCCATTCTTTTGAAGTGATTTGGACTGTTTGCCCATAACCCTTTGAATGTTCGAACAATTATGTCATTGATTAAATCCTGAAGTGAGTGGTAAACGATTGCCTTCAAGTCTTGTATTTTGGAAACCTCTCTGATTTTGTCTGCATTGCTGTCGGCCACTTTCTTCTCAACATTTTCTACTAGAGGAAGACCATGGGCAGTCAGAATATGGCAATGGAACCAGAACTTCACAAGTGCTTCAAGAATGGCCACAAAGATAAGGGCGACCATTAGTGTATAGAAAGATTTCAGCACTCAGAGTTTGAAGAGGCACATGTGGGCCCGGATAGGAATGTGGGGAGAATGACAGGACTATTTTTTTTAGAAAGGTGAACATTATTTGCAATAAACTATTTACAAAAATGAAAACAGTTCCAAGTCTTTTCGCATCCTTATTGTCATATTGATACATTCACTTTAATTTACATATATTCTCTCTTTAACACCATTGCCACTCCTGCAACTCCCCTCTCTATTGTTTGAGGGACCACCCCTCAATCTCAGCCCCACAATGCCTGGTAACAGAAAGAGTAGACTGTGGTCCTTCCCCACAGCACCCTCGCATTAGCCATGCCAAGCCTCAGTGCCTCCCTCAGCACATAATGGGCTTGTCAGCAGAATTCCCTCAGCGACGTCTCAGTGTATTGAAAGACCAACAAGTTTCAGGCAGCTCGAAGGGCATCTTTCCCAGAGATTATGATCTTCCAGCAGCTCTGGATGTCTGTCTCTGCATGTGCTCCTGGGAATCAGGGATTCTTCTGTCACGCTGCCGCTGGGGATGAACTGTGACAAGGACCCTTCCATCCTTCTCCACAGACTCATAGCGAATGCATATTCTGCAAATAGGTGGGTGAACACTCTGCCGTGGATATTTTGGGGATGATATGTGTTGTGGGTGATATTTCTGTTGTACAGAAAGGATCTGACCAGGATGGCCACCTCTCACCACATTATTAGTGAGCATTGGCAATGAGGCATTCTGTCAGATAACTTGGACAGGCCTCTCAGGGAATCATCTCACTGAGTCCATCAGTGTCTGCAGGACATTCCATGCTGACTACTAAATGATGGACTTGTGCTCAAAGGTGTTTGCAAAATCTTTTCCACATAGGAGAGGTGGTGTGGCAAAGCCCAGCTGACTGGAACCATGGGGCCAAGCAACACTTTGGACAGCTGGAACCTCAGCCCATAGCAGCTCTTGTGTCCTCATACTTTGGCTCCATGCACAGCCTGATGCAACCACAGATAAAGATGATCATCAGGATGAGGGCCACTTTGGGTAGGCCCTTGCTCCCGTTTTCTGGCGACTTGTATATGGTGACCATTTGGAGCCTTTCCATTTGGGATCCTCATGGAAACCAGAAGACTGTCGTGACCCCCCCAGAGGTGGCGGATGTGCAGGGGATGGGCCACAACTGCACCGCATACAACAGTACCAAAAGCACCCCACACCTGATGAGCTGTTCGTCCCTGTTATTGAGAAGGAGCGTCACTCCCACAGACCCAATTTCTTTGCGATCCGCTCAAACTAATTTTTGTTGTATGCCTTGGTTCCTCTAAACCAGATCCCCAACACTTTCAGGTGGTCAGCTCTGACGGTGAGGAGGATGGTGGACCAGTTGGATCAGTTCCCACAGAACATTGTCTCACTCTTCTTCCAGTTTACCATGACAACTCAAAGTGGCTGCAGATGCCGATCAGTGCGAGGACCAATTGTGTGTCCAATCAGAAGCTGTCAATATCATTCACGTACAGGGAGGCTTTGACCTGGGTGCCTTCACTGGCTGGCAGCATCACCCCTCTTATCCCATCATCCTTCCTGATGGATTCTGCAGCATACAAAAAAGCCTGGAGAGAGCAGACTTGTCGGAGAAGTGATCTGTTTCCTACCCATTGATTTGGACTGCACTACTGAAGTCTGTATAGAGCAGTTTAATCCAATTCAGGATTCCATCCCCAAAGACCATTTTTGGCAGCACATCTCTCATGTACATTTGTAAAATCTGGTTGAAACCCTTCTCCTGGTCCAAGCTGGCCAGGCAGGCATCCACCGTCCTGTTCTGCACATAAGCAATGGTATCTCTGTGCAGTGTGAGGCTATCAAATATTTTCCTGCCCAGAACAGTTCAGGTTTGGGTGCATCATCTGTGCCAGAGCAGACTTGGCCTGATTGGTCAACAAGATCTTGTTGTCAATGTTTAACAATGACATGGATCTCCCACTCCCTGTTATCCTCCTTCTTCCCCTTCTGTTTCAAGAGAAGGGTAATGATGTCCTTCCTCATGGAGTCAGATACACTTCCTGCCAGGAGCATACCATTGTCTAATTCCAGCAGTTCTGAGCCCACCTAGTCCCACAGATCTGTGTGCAATTCAGCCAGTAAGCCATCGCTTCCGGGAGTTTTACTCAGACCAAAGAAAAAGATGGATAGGATTAGTAGAGTATTATGGTAAGAGAGATATAAGAGATCTTAGGCAGGGAGAACATCTAACACCTTTTCCTGGAGTGACAGTAGTAAATAGCAAAGGACCTCAGTTTCAGGTGAGTCCTGCAAAGTTCAGAGGAGATGTCAGAGATATGTTTTTTTGACTCAGCTGGTACCTGGAATGCATTGCAAAGGCTAGTGCTGGTCGACACTGGTACAATAGGGAACTGGATAGGCACATGGATGTAAGAAAAATAAAGGGATTTGGGTATGAGGTAGGGAAAAATTAGATTGCTGAGGGGGAGGCTTCCACAGCTTGGTACGACATTGTAGGCTGAAGGGCCTGTACTGTGACGTAATGTTCTAAAATTGAGTACTTAATGGTAGGCAATGATGGAATCCATGAACTTCATGGCTGTTTCTGTGCTGTTGAACTCCACGACTGTGACCACTGTTCCCTCTAAACTGTGCGCGTGTGCACAAAGGAAATTAATGTGCGCCCAAAAGGTGAGAGACCTAAAATAATGGAGTAATTAATAATTATAGTTATTGAAAATAACCTCTTAGCTAACTCTTTCTGTTAGCTAGTTAGTTAAACAAGTATAAACATACTTGTATAATATTAAAACATGCCAATACAGTTTTATTGGCCATGAGAAGTTGGCTGTGCCAAAATGATCTTGAGTCAATTTCAAGTTTACATTTGCACAACCCCATTCAATGCACTCGTAATTTTGTCACAGGGCAAAAAAAAATAATTGCACAATGTAAGATTTTTGCGCACACGGACTTCTAAAAAAAATTACAGGGAAAATTGACTGTGATTCAATGATTGTATAAACTGCTGCTTATTCAATGTGGATGGTTTATGGTCAAGAAAGTCATCTAAAGCCATTCCTGAGTGATGTGTTGGCTGTGTTTCAGACTTGGAGTGAAGTTATATAATTATGAAGTTAGGCTTAAAATGTGCTCCAGTAGCTGATTTGAAATTCAGGCATGGTTTTGAGCTGCGATGAAGGATGCACTCCCAGTTTTGGATCCGTTTAACTTGCGTTTTGACAATTGTATTCTACACTCTCAGCTTCTGCTCCTGACCATCCCGCAGACTCTCAGGTGAACTTAACTGATATCAATTGCAAAGGAAATTTACTCAGGTCAATTTGACAAAGATCAGAGAGGAAGAAAATAATACTTTTTTTTGTTAAATACACTGAGTTGTTTGGGACCTAAAATATAAAAGGTGCTGGAAGCTGATTCCAAAATGAGATGTGGAATAATACTTGTAAAGATAGCATTTGCAAACCTTTGGGGGAAAAGTTCAAAATAAGACTAATCAGATGGATCTATCAATAAGTTGGCACAGGAGGCAGGTGCAGAATGTTGATGGGATTTTTCGTCCTTTTCCCCAAGTTCAGTTGAGCTCAACCTGGAATGTCAGACTTCCAGCATGCCATTAATTTGCACAAGGTTAAAAAATATTCAAGAAATTGTCTGACTCCTTAATGCTGTTTATATTGTCAATCAATAGGGATGTAATCAAAACAAAATTAAATAAAAGCAAACAGTTGTAGAGCTGATTGTGGGGAGTGTCATTCAAATAATTTAATTGATTTTTGCACCATGTATGTGCACAGTTACAGTTACTTCACATATAATTAATTACATGGGAAGTTTAGAATACATTCTTTAACTCTGATATCCAGAAATATATAGAGGACTAGATAGAGTAGACAATCAAGAGACTTTTTCACAAAATGGGAATGTTAAATGCTAGAGGGCATAGGTTTTAAATTTAGGCCTACAACGCGGTAACAGGCCATTTTGGCCCACGAGTTCGTGCCACCCAATTTACACCCAATTAATCTACATCCCTGGTAAATTTCAAACAATAGGAGGAAACCGAAGCCCCCAGAGGAAACCCATACTAACACGGGGAGAACATACAAACCTTCCGGGATCCGAACCCTGGACGCAATTGTAACAGAATTGTAACCCTGGACTGCACTGTAACAGAATTGTGCTAACCCGTACGCCAACTGTTAGGCAATAGAGGAAATGTTTAAAGGAGATATGCAAGGTAAGGAGCCTGGTGGAAGTAGATAAGACAGCAATGTCTAAGAGGTATGTAGAGAGTCACATAAAAAGGTAGGAAATAGAGGGCTGTAGACCATGTGTAGTAGATGCAATTACTTTAGATTGGCATTATGGTCAGTGCAGAGATGAGCTGAGGGAGGTGTTCCTGTGCTGTACTGTTCTAGATTCAATGCTCTAGAGATGTATTGTCAGGTTCATTGGCTCCTGTAGCGAGTGTAGCTAAATGGCAAGGAAACCAAAAGGCAGCTGATGACATTTTGACAAGAGAGAAAGGAACAAGACTGATGAGATTGCTCAACCAGGGGCCAGTTTGGGTATGATCGACTGAATGGACTTGCTTTGAGTCATAATAAGTACATCGCCATCCAGGTGAATGACCAATGTGCTTGCACAATATAGAGCCTGGCGTCTGGGGAAAAATGGCAGAAACTTTTAATCCCATGTCCTGGTTGCTGCACACTTATGGCTGGTTCCTTATGTTGCGCTGCCCCATAGGCTCTCTGTATAGGTTAATAGGCTGTGAAACAGATTTTCAAAGATTCTGCAGCATTATGTAAACTGGTTGTGCTACAACCTTTAGTACTTCTGCACCAGAGATCATCGAACAATAAGAGTCTATTTAGTATTGTGCCCTGGAACAAAGCAATTGCACATTATACCAACAAATGTGAAAATATTAAGGATGTTGTTTATGTCACTACAAAAAGCAATTAATTTAAAGCTTCAGGCCTGTTCCCTTACCTCTGCAATTCTCTACAACCTCCTGTAAATGTTTGTAATGTAAAATGTCCAAAAATACACTCATATAGAGGTAAAGGTTCCATTATTGTCACGTGATACTACGTTTCAAATGTAACATGCATGAAATTCTTTAACTTTATCTAATGTAAGGAAGATGGAGAGTCACTACTTTGTCCAGTGCCCCTCACAGAAATAAGGCCCCAGCATGGAATGAACTTGCGACCATACCCACCACCCCCCCCCCCCACCTCCGGCTTACAAGACCAGGCCTCTTACCACTGAGCACCGATTTAACAAGAAAACCTTGGATTACTGACCTTTATTCACACTGAAAATCTGAATGATCAAAGGACCTTGATGGCAAGGAAAAGCAAATATTTGCAGATGCCGGATATTTGAATGACAAACCAATTAAAAGTGGTGGGAACATTCAGCAGATCAGGCAACCTCTATGGATAAAGAAATAAATGCAGAGAAGCACCTCATGTCAAAGACCTTTAAATGATCTGAAGCACTAACTGTGTCACAGCCTCCACAGGTTATGGTCAACATGCTGAGTGTTCCCAGTATACTGATGCAAGGTAATATTGTTTTACAAATTCACACATACTCTTTGAAGATATACATTTTTTTGGGGTAAGTAAGAGGCAAAATGGGACATTTAAACTTTCGATCTGTTCAACAACAATAAGGCTGATATTTGCCCTGATTCTGCAGCTCAGATCATTCAGCTGGTTGTTAAAAATCAGTGTCAGAATTAAAAGCAACAATACATCACTAGGTCAAGCATCTGACGAGGCAAAGGAATGGTCGATGTTTCCATTCATCAGTCCTAATGCAGGATTTCCGCCCTAACCATTGACTATCATAGAAACATAGAAACCTAGAAGATAGGAGCAGGAGTAGGTCATTCGACCCTTCGAGCCTGCTCCGCCATTCAACAAGATCATGGCTGATCTTAAAGTTCAGTACCCCGTCCCCGCCTTCTCTCCGTAACCTTTAATACCCTTATACTGAAGAAATATATCTAATTCCCTCTTAAATATATTTAATGAACCTGCCTCTACTGCCCTCTGTGGCAATGAATTCCACAGATTCACCACCCTCTGGGTAAAGAAATTCCTCCTCATCTCGGTCCTAAATGATTTGCCTATTATCCTCAAACCATGGCCCCGGTTTCTGGATTTTCCCATCATTGGAAACTTTGCCTCAACAGATGCTCCTTGGCTCATTGAGTTCTTTCAGCAGTTGGGTTTTTTTTTGTTTCTAGATTCTAGCATCTGTAGTACTTTGTGTTCCCAACATGACTTATTGCTCATGGAAGGGTTTTCCCCTACACATACCTCTGTCACCCATCCTGTCTGGTTCGCAAATAGAAAACCCAGTATTGCACCCTTTCTAGTTCGTACCTTTTTGTTTAAAATATTTTTATTGAGTTTAACATTAAATTCCTACATTTAAAGTCTATGAATAATAAAAAAACAGGTTATATCATATACAAATGAATAGAAAATAAGAAAAACTGCATGAGACAATCCCTTGATCTAAACAAAGGGTAAATTCTGTCTAATTTAATGACATGATCTATGACCACCATATTTAACGTTAATCTAAAAAAAGGAATAAAAACAAAAAAAATCTAAAACTAAATCTATTTGTTCCCTACCTTTAATCAAGGAGCATCCAAACTTCTTAAACCTTCCAATTGTTATAGTATTCTATGATTCTACCATGAATCTTGTCAAATTGAAGCTTTCTATCTTTAATGTTGTATCTAATTTCTCCAAACTTAAATAGCGTATTATATCAGGTAACCACTGAATCTGAGTGGGTGAAGAGACATCGTTCCATTTCATTAAAATTCCTCATCTAGCTATCAATTTGATTAAAGCTCAAACTTTCTCCTGGCTTCCAGATAATTCATGAGAAAAAAAACAAGCAAAATAATGAAGGGGCATGGTACTATTTTGATCTTAAAATTCGGTGTTAATATTTGGAAAATATTTTCCCCAAATCTTCTTAAATTGGGACATTCTCAAAACATATGAATTAGTGAAGCTTCACTGATTGGTATCTCCTTATATTAGTTTAGAAAAACTTTCCTGAACATAGTTGACAAATTCCAAGCCAACCAGTATGTGAGTCCCAGTCAATATGAGGAAATTTAAAATCTCTGACTATCACAACTTTGTTTCCTGGTGCTGCTGCTGTCTCCCCACAGATTTGCTCCTCCAATTCTTGTTGACTATTGGGCGGTCTATAATACAAGCCCATGATTGTTGACATACCTTTCCCATTCCTCAGCTCCACTCGTATAGCCTCAGAAGACGAGCCCTCCAGTCTGTCCTTCCTGAGCACCACAGTGATATTTTCCCAGCGAGCAATGCCACTCCTCCCCCTTTCATTTCCCCCCCCCCCCCTCCACTCTTTCTGTTGTGTCTAAAGCAAAGGAAACCAGGAACATTGAGCTGCCCATAACTCTTCATCATTAGTCAGGAAGGTGCAGCAATGCCTACATTTCCATCTCCTTTTCCAGGAGTGAAACACAAATGTCTGTGCTAACTGTGATTGTAGTAAAAGCACACAGAAATGCTGGAGGAACTCAGCTGGTCCTGCAATGCCCATAGTAGGTATCTGCACCTAGTCTTTCCAATGTAGAGGAGACCATAATGGGAACATTGGATGCAGTAGATGTCACCTGCAGATTCAGAAGTGAAGTTTTTCATCACTTGGAAGGACTATTTGGGGTTCTGAATGGTGGTGAGGATGGAGGTGTGGGCACAAGTGGAGGAACTCCTGTGGTCACAGGGGTAGGTACCAAGTGGATGATTAGTGGGAAAGTAAGAGTGGACAAGGAAGTCCAGCAGAAGGTGGAGAGGAGAAGAGAGGGGAATTTGTATCCGGTGGTGGGATCATGTAGTAGGTGGCAGAAATGGTGGAAAATTATATGTTGGAGGCTGGTGGGGTGGTAGATGAGGACGAGGGGAATCCTGTCCTTGTTTTGTGTGGCAGCAGAGGGGACCAGGGCAGATGTGTGGGGAATGGAGGATACGCGGGTGAGGGCCATCGATGACGGTAGAGGGAAAGTTATGTTGTTTGAAAAAAAAGGACAATTCTGAGGATGGTTTAACAGGAGCACAATTGACAGTGTCCTGTCTGGCTGCATCATCAAAACAGCTGAGAAAATGATTTGGCTCTCCCTTCCCTCCATTGACAACATTTACCTGGATAGTTGCTTAAATAAGGCTCAAAGAATAATAGAGGACTTTTTCCATACATCACACAATATGTTTGATGCACTACCATTCAGAAATGGGTCTTTTCTTCCTCTGGCGATCCATCCTGTAGGATGATGATGGTTCTTTTCAGTCAGTTTGTGGGGTTTGATATGTGCGTCCTGGAGGGGCTGCACAGGCAGATCCTCGACAGGCTCTGCTGGTCACATGGCAGGTGAGGCCTGGAGGGGCAACAGGGGCAAAGGCTCTGTGGTGGTGCTTCCTCTTCCTTCCATCTGTTGCCTCTTTGAGCTGTATCTCAGCAGTGTCCACACTTTTATTGATAGTGTCCCTCCACTGTGAGTTATCTTGAGCCAGACCCTCCCATGTTGATGGGGCAATGTCAGCTTTCTTGAGGCTCCTGTACAGAACATCCTCACTGGCCTCCTCTTTTTTGGGTACCTGAGGACAGTTGGCCATACAAGATGTCCTTGGGCAGTCTTCCATCAGGCATCCTGACAACATGTCTTGCCCAGCATAGTTGGGCTGACATCACCAAGCTTGAAACTACAGACATTCTGGCTTGAGAAAGGACCTTGATACCAGAGAACTTGTCTAGCAAGAAGTAGGTATAGGATCATTAAAATTAGGGCTGCCAGGCTGGAAAATACAGGTATTCCCCGTTATCCCTAAGTAGAATGTTCCTATGAAACCTTTCGTAAGCGAAGAAGCGATTATCATTAATTTATATGGAAAAAAATTATGAGCTTTCCCAGACCCACTGCCCCGCGTTATCCCAACAGCCTGCTATCAGTCCCCACACTGATGTCACTGTCTAGCAATCTACAAGCAGTCCACTATCAGTCCCCACTGCCCTGCACTCTCCCGACAGCCCGGTCTCAGACCCCACACTGATCCCACTGCCCTGCACTCTCCCGACAGCCCGGTCTCAGACCCCACACTGATCCCACTGCCCTGCACTCTCCCGACAGCCCGGTCTCAGACCCCACACTGATCCCACTGCCCTGCACTCTCCCGACAGCCCGGTCTCAGACCCCATACAGATCTCACCGCCCTGCACTCTCCCGACAGCCCGGTCTCAGACCCCACACTGATCCCACTGCCCTGCACTCTCCCGACAGCCTGCTGAATGCTATTTTCGCTTTTCACCTTTTCTCGTCGAACCGAAAATCCTCCAGATTTCTTTTGATTAGCAAAAAAAAAGTACTGATGTAGGTTTTTCGTAAAGAGAAATGGCATAAAGCGAACTTTCAAAAAGAAGGGGATACCTGGACTCTATAACTTTTCCTGCAGGCTGTGAGGTTGATGAACAGTACCCTGTTAGCATGTAAATTATTCTAAAATATTTGTATATAGTTATTATAAATTATATATATGTGATTCTAGTCAGATGACAATAAACTTGGACTAGAACATGAACAAATTATTTGCTATCTCACACTCATTTGTACATCCATTTGCACAGGATGCTCTGTAGAATATAGTGAGGATGGAGGGTGGGAGTTGAATTTTCCTCAGCCTTTGAAGGAAGTAGAGGTGCTGCAAGGCTTTCTTGGCTATGGTGTTAAGTGATCAAATGAGATTCTCTCCCAAATGCACTCGAAGGAAATTGACACTCTTGATGTTGTCAAAGGTGGAGAAGTCAGTGGTTACTGGAGCGTGGTCTCCCTGGGCCCTTCTAAAGTTGACAAATATCTCTTTTGTTTTATTACCGTTCAGATACAGGCTGTTGGCGCTGCACTTGTCCATTAGTGACTGCACCTCATCTCTGTGCACTGACTCATCATTCTTAATAATAAGGCCTACCATGGGCATGTCATCAGTGAACTTGGTGATGTGGTTCGAGCTGTGTTTTGTTGCACAGACGTGGGTCAGCACAGTGAACAACAGTGGACTTAGCACGCAGCCCTGGAGGACCCTCGTGCTCAGTGTAAGTGCTGTTACCGATCTGGACTGCTTAGGGTCTCCCCGACAGGAAGTCGTGAATCCAATTGCAGAGGGTGGTGTTTAGACCCAGCAGGCTCAACTTCCTTATCAGAATCTGGGGTATGATTATATTGAATGCCGAGCTGAAGTTGATAAACAGCATTCGAACATATGTCATCACTGCCTGGTTTGGAAGCTGTACCATGTCAGACCTGAAGACCCTGCAGAGGATAGTGCAGCCAGCAGAAAAGATCATTGGGGGCTCTCTTCCTACCATGAAGGATGACTACAGCACACGATGAAGGTGAAAGCCAATAAACATTGTGAAGGATTTCACATACCCTTCATGTAAACCATTCTCACTTCTGCCATCTGGTAGGAGGAGACGTAGAACTCATATCCTCACATCCAGATTTAGCAACAGTTTTCTCCCCCAAGCCAATAGGCTCTTGAATTCCCAGAACTTATGTGGATAGTATACCGTGGACGTTTACTGTATATGTCGTAGTATTTTAATGTGTTTAACTTCTATTCTAACTTATATTTATGTAAATATGCTCTGTGGTCCTGGAGAAACACTCTCTCGTCTTTACCATGAGAGCATGGTATGAATGATAAATAAAGGCAACTTGACTTGAAAAGATCTTGCTCTACATCCTAGTTTTAGAGGAAGGGAGATGTAAGGTGACCAACATTGTGGAGAGTCTCTTCAGTACTTGTGGATGCTCAAAACAGAAGCATCCAGTCAAGTGGTAACGATTGTTCCATCTCCTTCCTGATTTGCCTCATAGATGGTGGAACAGCCTTACGGAGGAGAGAAGTGAATCACATTATGCCTTTTACTCTGTCTCTGAACACTTTTGGAATGAAAGCAATTATATTACCATTCAACATGGGAAGAAGGTATCTAACACATTGAGTTTAAATCAGTTATCGGAGTACCCCCATCAATCTCTTTTGCCCTGTAATCCATTCCCTTTCACAAGCCCATCAACAACACCATGCACCTCCTATATCACAGTGACACCAGGGGAATATAATAGTACTATATAATCCACCAATCAAATGTCAGTGGAATGTGGAAGAAGACTTAAGAATCCATGGAGACTGAGGGAGAATGTGGAACTATCATGTGGTCAGGATCAATTCCCGCTTTGAATTCTCAGAAGCTCTTCCACGAGGCATCATTCTATAAAGTAATCGGGATATGAGTGTTTATTGTCATATGAACAAATACAATATGTATATGCACCAAAATTATCAATAGCAGCAGGCCACAGAGAAATATTGCAGACACCAACAACAAGAGCATAAAATAAATTGTCATCTGTGCCATGAGAGAGGAATGGAGTTAATAAATATGAAAGGATTCATAGTTGCAATTATTGCAGAAAAGAAAGTGGTTTCAATAGTACAGGTAGATCTTTCAGTTGCCCCAGGTTCAGGTAATACTGAAAGGTTCAAGAGCCTGATTGCTATTGGGGAAAAAAAAAATCTTGTTGAAGCTGGAGATGTTGGACTTCAGACATATGTACTTTCTGTCTCCAGAAAATGGATATGAACCAAATACGGGCAAGTGGGACTAGCCCAGAATGCCAACTTGGTCAGCATTGACCACTTGGGCAGAAGGGCCTTTTCTGTGTTGTGTGATTCAATGATTTTATGACTCCTTCTTTAAGCCAAGTTGGCTTCTTGGAATTTTGTCGATCATGCAACTGGATACTTTGTATTGGTCTGATTTCTGGCCTTGCCTATGATTAAGGAAGTGCCTCAGAGGTTCATTTGATTAATTTTTTTGGGATGCAGGGAAGAGAGGCTAAGCTTACTAAGCCTACACTCTCCAGTGCTCTGAATAATGAGTAGTGATCTTTTTGAAATGTGCCAAACTCTTGCAGAGTTTGACGGAGTAGATGCAGAGATTATGCTTGCTTTGTCTGGAATGTCTAAAGCCAGGGGCGACTGACTCAGAACAAGTGGATGGACATTCGAAACAGAGATTAGAATAAATGATTTTGGCCAGAAGGCAGTGACTCTTTGGAATTTGCTATCCAGGAGGCTGAGACACTGAGTATGTGAAAGACAGAGATCAGTAGGTTGTTAAATCTACAGGGAATCAAGATTATGGTGATGGTGAAGGAAAATGGTCCTCATCCAACAGATCAACCATAATGTTGCTGAATGACAGAGCAGGCACAAGAACCTGAATGACCTGGTCCTGTTTCCATTTCTTACATGCCTGTTCTTGGTATATGGTTCCCTTCACCCCACCACTCCCCCCACCCTCCCCAGGGTGTTGATGAAAGGGTATTCATTGAAGGTAACAGCATTGTTGAGGGGAAGTGTTTATATTACCTCTTGCTCGAGTTGGCTCCAGCTTGACACTTTTATGGTGAGATTGATATTTGCCACTTATCTGATATGGTTGGAACGTTCCCCAGGCCCCGCAGCATGCAGGTAGAGCCTGTTTCATGGGGTGCAAGGGCCACAGTGTTGTTTGAGTGCCTCGTGATTATCAGCAATTATCTTGGGTTTCTTTACGCAAATGTGCTGGAGAAACTCAGTGGGACATGCAGCTTCCACAGGAAGAAAAAGACAGCCAAAGTTTCAGGTTTGGGGCCTTCGTGATGTAAAAGCAAATGTAGGCAGGTGTCTGAATTAAAACAGTAGGCGAAGGAGGAAAGGAGAGAAGGGGCGAGAGGTGGCGGTGGGGTGGGGGGGAGCACAGGCTAAAAGGTTAAAGGCCATAGGTGAATATGGGTGAGAAGAGAAAAAAGCTGAGAAGTGATTGGGGTGAGGGGAGCTCTCTGAATGGGGGGTGGGGTGGGGGGAGTGGAGGAAACAGGTGGGGTGGAAAGAGAGAGATAGGGAAAGAGAGAGTCACGGGGGAAGGAGTTAACAGAAATAATCCGTCTGGTTGGAGACTGCCAAAATGGAACATAAGGTGTTGGTCCTCTAATTTGCAGGTGGCTTTAATTTGTCAGTATTTGAGGATGATATGTTATTGAGGTGATAGAGTGTGGAATTAAAATGGTTAGCTACTAGAAGGTCCTTGGTGTTGCAGTGGAAAGAGCAAAGATCTTCCAGTGTACATTTGGTCTCCCTTATGTAGAGGAGGCTGCAACAGGAGTATTGGATGTAGTAAATGACCCCTCCAGGTTCACAGGTGATGCTTTGCTTCACTTGGATGGACTGCTTGGGTCCCTGAATGGTGGTAAAGGAGGCAGTGTAGGCGCAAGGGAAGTGGTCATATGGGTAGGTACCAAGGGAGCAACTTGTGGGATGGAGGGAATCCCATAGAGAGCAAGTCCCTGCAGAAGGCAGAGAGGGAAGGGGAGGGGAAGATATGTCTGGTGGTGGGATCCTGCTATAGGTTCCTGAAATCGCAGGGGACATTTGGGTTCTTAATGTCACTTTTGGTCAAATGTCTCAAGTTCAAAGGGAGATTTTATTTTTTTGCACCTCTGGAAGCCACGTCCCTTACCCATCAGGGCTGCAAAGAAGGTTGGAGCTGAGAAGACCTGGCAAACCTCAGTCAAAATGAAATGAACAGGTTATTATGAATTGCCACTAGAGATCTTGTGCCAAAACCTTCACTGCATGTCATATAATTCAATGTTATTCTGACTTCTGAATATTTTCAGAGCAGTTTCTTTTCTTTCAACAACTTGGGCCTTTTTTTTTCTGGCACTGATTGCGTGAAGCAATCATTCGAGAAGCAATGTCTAAGTTTGCCCAGATCTTCTCTTGGTAGCTTGCTGTCTGCTCCGAAATTAAACAGTCCTCATTGAGTTCCTGACGGAAGTCAAGCAGGACAAGAACCCAAAGAAAGTTCAATGCAGTGATGTTTAAAGGCAGAACAAAATTAGATGGCTTTTGCCTAGTGTTGTGGGAGGTTTTTAATGCAATGTATCATGGAGTTGGCACAGAAGGAAAAGAAATCCCTTCTGCCCATTGCGGATATTTTTGCCCATCTGCTCCAGTCGAACCTGCCTCCATTAGAACTGTATCTTTCCAAACCTTGCCAATTCAGGTGCCTGTCTAAATGCCTATTCAAACAAGTATCAGATTTCAGCACCTCCTCTGGCAGCACACTCTCTTTGTGGCTGACTGAAAGTCATGAAAGGTTACAATTAAAGAAGCCTGCTTCTTAACCTGCCTTGTCCTGGAGTCTTGGCAAGACCCTGTGAAGACAGTTTGTTTTCTGTACCTGATCTTTTCTGCACCTGACCTGGGAGCCTACCATGGGAAGGTTTAGCGAGAACTCAACCACATATCGCCCTTCACTATAATGAACCTGAGAGGTCTCGATGCTGAGATTGTATGCCTGAAGCAAAACGAGATGAACTCCCAGAATTAAAAAAAACTTGATTTGCATAAAATTCACTGGAAAAATTTCTTTGTTTTTTTTTTACAATCACATTAACAAGCCTGAGAATGAACTAATACCCATTTATAAAATATTTTATTGTAAGTTTTTTTTTTCATTTATCCTCTGAGGTAATATTTTACAAAGCTCAAAAACAACATAAGAAAAATGTACAAATTACAAACTGCAATTAGACGTTTGTGGAAAATAGTGGAGAATTAACAAAAATCTATAACAAATGAAAGCCATTTAAAAATCACACAAACTTAACATATTACAGAAAGCTTAGAATGTTCACTGGAGCATTACACTGTCTACAATCTGTGCTGAGATTAACAACATTGGAATTGAAATGCATATTTACCTGTATTGTTGGATCTTTACCAATGATCCTCTCTCTGTGCCCTGATCACCCGTATTATATTAATGGAAGTGGTTGCACCCTCCTTATTCATTGTCAACCCATGGTGTGAGTATTGGGAAGTTAATCAACCATGAAGGTCACACAGTGATGCCTGTTCCTGGTTCTTTGTCAAAACCCACACGCCTAAGGTTTCAGGTGGAAAACAGAAACCAAAGCAGATGTTTTTTTTTTAATTTCCTTTCCTGGGTCAGGAATGAAGAGGCTTCATTTGAGCATCCCTGAGAGTGCAAGTATCTCCATTAAGTCTTGCCCTCTATGGCCAACCCTATTTGTTGACAAGTGTTAGATGCAGCCTCTTCAAGAATGGCAGAGAGAAACTAAATTAGCATGGCTTCCAAGCTCTGCCCCAAGGGGCAAAGGAAGCATTTTGTCCCTGGACGAGTTAGCACTCCAAACCCAGGGAACTCGGACCAATTTATCTCGCTGTTTTTCCCTTGCTGGTCTGATAGGTTTGAATGTCGTTCACCCTGTGGGAAGCTGAGTGGGAGAGAGGTAATAAATCAAGGCAAGGAGAATCGTCAACATCAGCAAATTAGGACTGGGGCAAATTAATGAGAATCCGATTCAATTCTACCCTGGGCTCTGGGATGCCACGGTTCACATCTATGTGTCCGGACTTTGAGGCTCTTGGCTTAATTCAACAACTCATCTTTTTATCTTCTGGAGCTCAATGCCCTTGAAATGTTTTCTCTCATAAATAAGCTACAGAGCATCAAATGAATATTATTGTTGTAATTATATGTTTTACAGTTGATCCTTCATTCAGCAAACCTCCCTTTCATACCTCTGTCCCTTCTCTGGAGAACAGCAAACTGTTTGCATTGATGCTGTTGTAGAAATGGTTATTGAATTGGTTTAGCACTGACGAATAGCCGTAACGATTTGATGGCCCTGGATCAGACCACTCTGACCCAGACTGACTCAGGATGTTACCGGAAGGTGAGTACGAGCTGAAACCCATCATATTCTGGGAAGTGTCATTGACCAATCCAAGAGAAGATTGTCTCCCGCCTGCAGGATTGTTATAGGTGGACATACTGGATATAAAGTTACTCAGGCAGGGAGTGGAGATTGGGGCTGGAGATTTCTTTTGAGGAGAGTGTCCTGTCCTAGTGGAGCTGTTGTCCATGAGCCCTGGGCTTTGGGGTGGCTTTTGGCTGTTGTCATCAGACTTTTCAGTGCCAATATTACCCGTGCTGGAATTGGGATCTGACTTCCTTTTCCTCTTGCGCCGAAAGTTTCCATTGTCAAACATTTTTTCACAGTTAGGATCCAACGTCCAGTAATTTCCTTTACCTGGAATGGAAGAGGGCAAAGGGGAGGAGGAGGTGTGGAGAAAATAAACAACATGTCATGAAGTGTGACATCAACTCATGAGCAAACATAGCAGTCAGAGGTTAGCATTGATCCTCCACTCTCCAGGAGGATATCTGACCATTCCCCTCTTTCACTTTCAATCTGATGTTTTCAAGAAGCTCAGAGCCCTTTGACTTATTCAATTGTTGTCAGTGCTCTATCTCCAAACCTCTTGGGCATCTCTTCACTGGACTGAAATCAAAATTCATCATATCCTTTCACATTCCTGCTTGCTCACGTGAAATATGTTTCGATGGGGTGAGTGCCATCTTGCCAGAGTGTGGCCAGAAGTTTTGGAGCATTACCCAGGCCTTTGCCTGATTGGCTCAATACTAATTGGCAATGTTCATTGAAGTCCGGGCTCCTACACTTGTCATGGATTGAAACAGGGATGGCTGAGTCTCTGGAACTCCCAAAACTTCCTTCTACAATTTATAGACTTGTAAAGTCCATTCTTGGCATTATTCAACCTTTTTAATGTACCCTCCTCTCCTGACCTGTGTTGATTGTAGCAATTTAACTAGCTCATTTGATATTGAAATAAAATGCCACATACAGAAGGGAGTCACCAATATAAATATGGTAACACGGTGCAGTAGGAGTTTTGAAGACCCATTCAGTGCTGTTCATTATTAACTTGACCACTCTCCCAGTATACCAACATTCCTTGATATTAATGAATATTTTGACTCATATTAATAAACCATGCTTAGCATCGAGGTGAAATAGGCTCACGAATCTGCTGAAACAATTGTATGAATCAATTGCTGTCTGGGGAAAATCTCCCATAAAACTATCTTAAAATCAATTGGTGACTTACCTGGATCATCCTCATCTCTAGGGACTTTCTTGAAACAGTCATTGAGGGACAGGTTGTGTCTGATGGAGTTCTGCCACCCAGCTTTACTCTTGTTGTAGAAGGGGAAGTTGTCCGCCACATACTGATAGATTTGACTCAGGGTCAGTCTCTTATCCGGTGCCCCATGGATTGCCATTGCAATCAGAGCTGAGTAGGAGTAAGGTGGCCTCACGAGCTTCAGAAGTTCTTCCTGGTTGGGAATGGAGAGCCACCCAAGGTCCGATCCTCCCAAGCCTGTGCTGTTGGGTAGGAACTGTCTTGGCATCCCGTAGGACTGAGGGATGAAAGGGCTGGCATTCGATCCCGACAGATATGATGAGGAGTTCATGGATGGTCCGTTCAACCAGAGGTAGGGGTTGGCGCTTGAGCTGTAGTCCTCCATGTCATAGTTAGTTGGTCTCTGTGCATTCTGTTGGTGGAAGAAGTTCTCGCAGAAGATGTTCATCTCCGGAGGTTCTTGACCGATGCTGGGGAATTGAGGGCTACAGCGAGGGGGTGACTGTGTCTGCAGATTGAAGGAACTCATAATCTGTTCAGGCCTGTTATGGATTAATCAGCTGGCAGAATCTCTTGCAGCAACGTCGCTGTCAATGCAATTACACCTTGTATCCCATACTTATACACCTGAGTTCTCAAGGTGTCTGTTACAAGCTCCACCCTAGCTCAAGTTGATTGGTGCGACGTCATTGAGGCAAAATGTTGCTGGTTCAGATTCTCTGTAAGTTTGCTCTGGTCATTAGCAATGCTTCTTAATGTTGGAGGGGGCAGTGGAGGGGGAGAGGGAATGGGCAGAGAGAGAGCAAGAGAGGTGGAGAGTGAGAGAGGGGGAGAGAGAGAGAGAGAGAAAGAGAGAGAGAGAGGGAGGAAGGGGGTGGGAAAAATAAATGATTTATTTGCACTATCAACACAGACATATTGCCTGAAGCATTGTGTAGTGGAGAATTGCTTGACAAACTATGGTACAATCCATTCCAACTCATTCGGAAGAAGCCCAAAACTGGGAGAAAGAAAGATTCCTCTTGAAATGGATTTTTTTTCCTGATTTTGGTGTTAAGCAAAAAGATAATTGTTCCTCGCAGAGTCAGTAAATTTGAGAGTGGGCGAGATTCTCCCGTGTTGTTTCAGGGTGGAATTTAAATCATTCAGGTCAATAAACATGGTCTTTTATTTCTCATATGGCTTGCAAAGTGTTTTGCCTGGGGTTCATGAGTGAAGATTTTGGACTGCACTGCAGCAGAAGTTTGGGTTTTAAACAATGCCTCAGCAGAGGTAGCCTAACATAAACACAAACCAGGACTCTAGTGGACCCACTATTTGCTTTTAAAGCTGGCTAAAGCCACACATTATTATTTGCTGTTGAGAATGTAATTTTAGTGATTTATTAAGGCCCATCTCTCGACCATTACCAAGCCTGAAACAACCTCAAACACAAATCTCAACCAAGGTCAAATATCTTCCTGAACTATGAATCGGGTTGTTACTCCAATGGGCATGAACACCGAAAACAACAATCCTTGACCACAAAATTCCTCACAATTCTTATATCTCACTGCCACTTGCCAAACACCTAACTATTCTTCAATCTTTATTCCTGAATGTGTCCCGAACCATGACTGCACTTACACCAATATGGGCAACACGGTTGGCATAGCGGTTAGCGTAATGCCATTACTGAACCGACGATCAGGTCGAGGGTTTGAATCCTGCAATGTCTGTAAGGAATCTTCTCATGTCTGCATGGGCTCTCCCCCGGGGCTCCGGGTTGTAGGTTAATTGGGTTAATTGCTTGTAATTGTGCCACACGGACTCGTGGGCCAAAAAGGCTTGTTACTGTGCTGTATGTCTAAATTTAATAAATACTCTACTATGGGTCACAGATAGGAGGCATGAGCCCCTCAGAACATATAGATGGACAAAGGTATGTAAAACTAGGTTGAGCACAATGGAACATACAAGGGACAAAACCCAATGGATCAAGGCAACATTGCTATCACATTGTCCTTTTTGGTGCATATTGATCTTTTTTCTTTTCATTACAATCCTATACTCTGTAAATTGTACTCTTTACATAGATTAATGAATGTTGGATATAATCTGTTAGTCTGTTCACAAAAGAACTCTTCTCACTGTATGAGGTATTTTGTGGTTAAAAAAATAAATTTAAACTTAAAACTTCCTTCAGGTACTATGTTTATCTACCACATCCCATGAACGTGTGAATTGATTGGTTAATTAGCCACTATAAATTGTCCCCAGTGTGTAAGTGAGCTTGGAAGGGGTGAATTCATAAAATTGTGGGGAGAAGAACATGTGGTATTTGTGATGCTTCTTTTATTGTAATAAAGAAACTTGGGTTCTTTTAAAACCATCATACTTTATTAGCTAAAGGACTCATTCAGGACCGTGTGGAGGCATCCATCTTGAATCCATCTCAAGCTGCCATGGTGCAACAGCTCATCTCCTGACTCCCTCTAGTGGCCAGAATTAGCATTCGCACCCACACTAGCTCTCTATCAGTACATACCCTTTCCTTGGGATGTTTACTCTAACAACATGAGATACACTAATTCAGTATTCATTTCAATTCAAAGTTCAACACAAACATAAAAAAAATCAGCAGAACAAACTTTTAAAGAATGTAGCACAAACTTTTTACGTGTGCAGTTCTTTTTTATATAGGGATTCAGTCTGTTAGGTACTCTGATAACACAATAGATTTCTGTGGTGAGTACACCCTCTTGACTAGGCTTAAGTTTTCACATGCTTTATCACTCAGCAGTGATTTATGTCCATCTGGGACTACTGCAAACCTGAGGTAGTGCTCTTTATCTTTAATCCCAAACACAATTTGATCATGGATCATTGAATATTGCAGCAATCCAAAATTATATGTTCTTGCTTTTTATTTCAAGTCTGTTTTAAAAAAAAAGTATCAAAGCTCTCTCCCTGCAGTTGAGTGAGTGAGCAAAACATGTACCTCTCAAAGGTTCCATTTTACTTTGGTGAACAATGTCCATCAAACATTTTGATAATCTTGTCAAACTTGCCCTGGACTTCTGCCTCAGCAAAAACAATTGTATTGAAAAACTCCATGAGGTTCAGGCCCAGTAAGTATTAGTGCAGTCTTCCATGCATCTAGTTTGCTATCAAGTCCAATGGCTTGCAAGAACAGCATGAATCTTTGTCTGAACAACCTCCAACCGTGGTCAACATTTCCAGTCCAATTTAAAGCATCTGGGTCCTTCGCACTTTCCATTTCTCTGCTGCTACTGACTGATTCTCATTCTGCCTGCTCCTGGTGTTGCTTCCACACCTGGTTCCATGCACATTCCTGGTACCATGTGATGTTTATTTTATTGTAATAAAGAAACTTGGGTCCTTTTTAAAACAACTATACTTTATTAGCTAAATAACTTCCTCAGGACCGTGTGGAGGCATTTATCTTGAATCCAACTCAATCTGCTATGGTGCAACAGTTCGTCTCCCAACTCCCTCTAGTGGTTAAGTTAGCACTAGCACTTGCACTAACTCTATCAATACAGGATTGATGTAGGCTGAATATAAATGGATGGTAGATGGTTGTCATGTAATTGTTAAGCCGAAGAGCTGTATCAGACTCTATGAAAAAAAAAATCAAAAGGGCAATTGGCCTATGTGCAAAATCTAACTCAAAGGCAAATCAAGCAATATACTGATTAACCTGAACCTTGCTTTCAGACTATATAACACTAAGCTTAACTTTAACACTGGTTAAAGCAACAGATTGACTTTCACAGCAGCATTCATAACCTTAACACTAATCTTAGTCAACTGACTTGAACATGTTAAGAACTAAATAAGCCTAATTATATTTAATAAGTAGATACAATCATATTGCAAACACATGAAACCCTAATCAAGCATTGATTTTGGTCATGATCTTTTTTTTATTGCTTACCCATCCTTTTGCTACCTGGTGCCAACTTTCTCTCTACCAATGCTTACAAGTAGCTGGCTGGCTCATCAAATTCCAGGGTCTGATTGCTGTGATCTAATTTGCCCAGAGTAAAAGTCACAGATGAGTTGATCCTAAACCAAACCCGAGACTTGACAACTGAGCTCCCCAAAGGTGAACAATATTTTGATTTACTGAAGGAGCCGGCAACCCATGGAACATTGTTTGAATTATAATATTGCAAGGGTTTTAATCAGTTTCTGAGGGACTACAGGTAACCTTAATGCAAACAATGAGCCCATTTGCAACCACTCCAACCATAGGAAGCTGGCTAAAGCCACATATTTCCATTATATTTTAAATGAAAAAATAAAACAAAAAAAGTGGTGAGAATAAGAATTTGTCTCATGCACTACACATGAAGGTAAACTCACAAACCCCTGAGTACATGACTTACTATATTGAGGGGATGTGTTTCAGATGATTGCATGGCAGTTGTGTTTTACTAACATGAGAAAAGGGATCATTGATTTTAATTTTTGCTATAGCCTTCCATCAGCTGCCTGCCCCAGTTGGAGGATTGGAGTTGTTGAAGATTGCAATGTTTGTCCTCATTAACTCTGCTTCTGGCAGTAAGACGGATAAACAGAATGAAAGAGACTTGCCAAGAAGTGAACGATTTCTCCTTCAGCAGCTGTAACAGTTCTAACATTGCTGAAGGGTTTCCCATTCCCTGCTCTCCTCTGCTTTTGTCTACCATTACTCTCTGGAAGGGTGGACTCTCTCTGGGATTCAGTGATAACTTTTGAAGTGCTTTGCTGTGCTGAAGGATTTGTGCTCAATCCTGACCCCTTCTTGATCTTTTATGCAAAGACCTGCAGTCACAAGCTCAGGTCGTTCCACAGTGCTTCAAGGGGATTTGGAGTTCTAATATTGTAAACATGGCTTCAAAGATGTGCGCAGCATTCTCCCGCAGAAGCCAACGCGATGCAACCCAGGTCAATTGGAGACACCTGGGGGCAGCGGGGGGGGGGGAGTGGTGGGGGGTCGGTGGATGGTGGGGTGGGGTGGGGGATGCAGATGTTGGAATCTGAAGCTAAATACACACTGCTGGAGGAACTCAATGGGCCGAGCAACATCAATGGGAGAATGTTTCAGGCCAAAATCCAGCATCAAGACTGGAGAATGTGGAGAAGAGAAGCGAGTGTGAGGAGGAACGGGCACCCCATGTGGGACTGGTGAACCGGGAAGAGGTGAATCATGAATGGCTGTTTGGCACATGCCAAAGGGTGAGAGAGATAAGTAAAACAAAGGGGTCAGACAGAGAAAAGATGAGTCATATAGGGCAGAGTGGGTGATTAGAGACAAAGGCTGCTGGTGCTGGGATCTGATGAGAATGGTAATGGTGGTGTAAAGGGAGACCAAATGGAACTAACTAATGGGGGGTGGGGGGGAGGAGGAATAACTATTGGTTGAGTGAGAGAGAGAAAAAAATGTCTTTATTACCAGGTAATAGTTTATTGATCTTTAAAATAGTGCATTAAGATGTTCAAGGGAGGTTGTGCAGTCAGGCTGGTTCTCAGTTCAATGGCTCTCATCTGAAGGCTGAGGTCTGAATGGTACAATGTTCAAAGTGCAGGGACCTTAAACAGTGTGCATGAAATTGCAGAAGAAATTATTAACCTGAGCAACCATGTCTACATTGAATCCACATCAGCCCACAGTGCCAGTGGATACATGAGATGCTGGAATGTGGAGCAGGTGAAAAACGATCAGCAGGTTGAGCGTTATCAATGGGAGAAAAGGAATTGTCAACATTTCAGGCTGGAACACTTCCTCAAGCATGGATTGATAAAAGTCTCCGACCTAAAATGCCCACCATCATTCATCTCCTACTGATGCTGCTCGACCCAACAAGTACCTCCCGCAGATTGCTGAGGTAGTGCCGAGTGATAAGTGCATCCCCAAGGACAAGCAGACTTAGGGATGGAATCACATGACCAATCAGTTTCCTTTCCCTGCAGTGGTTTTGTGGATCCATTTGGGTTTTCATGTCAGACTGACAGATTCATGGTCACTTTGGCAATATTTCAAAGGAGTTCAGAGTATTGATATCATGAAAGCCTTAAGTAGGCTCATGTACTGATTGCTCAACACCAGCAAAACAAAATGTTTGTGTTGGAACTGTGTGCCTGGAAATAAAACTTTGTGAAAATCAGTGAACCATTTTCACGTCAATGTGCATCATTCAGAGATTCGAAGTGACAGCTCCTGATGCAAATTGCTCCTGTGGTTTTAACATGACTTGGACATTATGAGTGGATAATATTCCCTAATTCCCTGTGAAAGAATCCTTATGGTCTTGGGTAAGGATGTCATGGAGGTGCCCATCATTTAGTTCCTCTCTGGAACCTTTGCTACCAGCCTAGGAGATTGCCAAATGGGTAAAATTCTTTCTTCTATCTCCATTAATTTTGCAACGCCAACCTGAGATGTAAGAATTGACAGCAATGTCCAGAATGTAAAAGTTAATTGAAAAAGACTTCAATATGTAGTAGCCATTGAGATGATATGGATACCTGCCATTTCACCAATTGGCCAAAGGGTGTCATCTGTGGCCACTCACTATATAAATGTGAGACAATCACTTATTGAATACTTCTGAACTTCTTGGCTAAAGGCAAGATTGTGTTAGGTTTTTTGATTGATTAAAGTTCCACTTCAATCTCACCCTCTACTTGGTTGATGTGTCGCTACAATTTAATCAACCAAGAAACCTAACACAGCCTTTCCTCTAGCCCGGAAGGTCAGAAGTATTCAATAGGCTATTTGTATAGTGAGTGGCCATAGGTGACAGCCTGTGGCCAAGTGGTGAAATGGCAGGTATCCATATCATCACAGCCATCTTGCATCATAGAATGTCAGGTTCTTGATCAGGAACTCATTCCACGTCAATTAAAACACACAGTGCTGTTTCCCCTGGTCCTTGATTTCACCCTATTAGGCTCTCTAAAATTTCCCAGTGATTTTTGTTTTTAAAAGACTTAAAGTTGGAAGAGCCAGCATAATTTTATGCTGGCTTTTGCAATATATATATGTGCCATGGGCAGACAGCATGTTGATAAGCATGAAAATCTGCTGATGCCAGGGGGTACAGTAGTACATCAAAGTGCTGGGAAAACTCAGCAAGGTACGTGGCATCCACAGAATATAAAAGGCAGTTCAAGTTTCAAGCCTCCACCTTTCCTGATGAAGGGCTCAAGCCCAAAGCATCAACTGCCTTTTACTTCCTATAGATGCTGCATAACCTGCTGAATTTCCCCAGCACTTTTGTGCACCGCGTTGAGCAAGGGCTAATCTGCTTGTGTTACTCCAAAAGCCAATAGAACATAATACAACCCATTGTCCCATTGAGACTTCGCTGGTGTACAATTGCTTTTCTTTTCCAGCATTTAGAGTCATGCAGCACAGAGACAGGCCCTTCAGCCTATCCTTTTTTTCTGCTGACCATCATTTATCTACCTGCACTACTTCCATCAATCACACGCAGTCTCTATATTGGAGATTCAAATACTTGTCCAGATGCTACATAAATGTTATGAGAGTCCCCACCCTCTCCTCCTTTCCAGTGCACATTCTTTACATTTTGAGGGTTATTGTCCTCTTGCTTGCATCCTTCTTTCAGAGAGACCCACTGCCATTCTTAGCTTTTCATCATCTCACCTCGGGTCAGTTCACAATGCAGCTTGAGATGATGAAATTAAAGTTTATTGTCATACGTATAAGTACAATGTACTACTGATGCACCAAAATGTTTGCTTGCTGAAACTACACAGGATTGTAAAATATACTAAAAAACAACATATATATATAAATAAAGTTACCAAATGAGAGGAAAATAGCTAAATATCAAAGGATTCTCAGTTGCAGTTAATGCAAAAAAACGTGATATTTCAATTATGCAGACATTTTTATTGTGCTTTGGGTTGTACAGGAAGGTTCAAGAGCCTAGATGCAGTTCAAGTTAAGATGGAACTTAGGGGAGCCAGGCTTAAGGCTTCTGTACCTTGTATGAGAGAGAGTGTGATGAGGGTGACAGGGATCCTTTATGATGTTGGCTGTTGTCTCAAGATGAGTCAACTGCTTAGGTATCTGTCTTCAAAGGAAAGGAGGTCAGTGCTGTGAAGGACTTGGCAAAGTTTGCCACTTTCTGAAGTCTTTTGCCTTCCTGGGTACTGAGTTTTCAAATACTTTACACAGGGCACCTGTGGATGTCCCGCAGAGCTTCTGACGGAGGAAGACAGTTTTCAAAAATCACCTCTCATTTCAACAGTGATCCTGTCCCATACAGAGTAATAAACTGCCCCCTGGTGGCCTCGTCCTGCTGCTACAGCATTCTGCCACATCCACAGACATTACTAGCTGGAATACAAATCATCTCAAGAGCCTTTATGGAAAATATACCTATGTACTGTTCATTAATCCATTACTATGTAACAATTCACTATGTACTTCAACTACATTCTATATGAAAATTATGAATGCAATTAAGTAACAGCCACAGTATGTAGAACATTTGGCTGATTATAGTATGTGTAGAATTTGCTGAGTCCAATGCCTGCTAACTTTAAAACGGCAAAGAAGGAAAATATCTTCATCCCCAAGGTTACACAGAACTGTTAACTTTAAAACATAAGTCCAGAGAGAAATCATCTAGGTCATACGTTCAAATCTAAGAAAATAATAGTGGTTACAGGCACCAGGAGAATAAGCAATCAAACAGGATGAGATCAGGGGAATAACAGGCGATTAAGTAGAAGTTAGACAGGACGAGGTAGGGGGAACCTCAATGGTGAGTGATTTATTCTGAAATAATCCAGTTGCAAGAAGAAAAGTGTAGCACAAGGAGAAGCGATAAGAGTACCATGACTGAGAAACGCGCCCAGGATGAGCTAATTGGTACAAAACGTCAGTCATAGTTGAACTGAAATATGTAACTGAAAATCTGTTTAAAAAAAGGGTAGTGTCTCATTGCAACAGGCATTTCAGAGTCTGGGCTTTGATTTGTCTCAGCTTCTGTTTGCAAATAAAAGCTTGAAGAATTGTTAGCATCTCAATTGTCAATTGAATTCCATAACACCTTGCAGTATGGGAACGGTGAGTTTGTACTGTTCCTGAAGCACTCATTCACACCAATCCCATTTTCACTCTCCATGTTCCCATCAACTCCACCTAGGTCCCTACCACTAGGGGGGAATTTTCAGCACCCCATTGACCTCCCTACCTACATTTCTTTGGAATCCAGGGGGAAACCAGAGCACCTGGAGGAACCCCAAGGATTCACAGGGAGAATGTGCAAGACTACACTGGATTTTTGAGGTTCTCTACCTTCTGTGCCATTTACACCACCAGTCTTTCCCTATTCCTGCCTGCCCAAGCCTCTCAACTGGAGGGTAAGTGAGTGCAATGTCACTGCTGAACACCTTGCAAGAGCTGCAGGGGGGCCTGACTCTGCCAGCATGAGGATAAGGGGCTTCATCTGTGGGGCTGTCTGGCTTTGCACTGCCTATGAGTCTTAGGTCGAGATCCACAGCCTGCTGCAAGGAACATTGTGAGGTATACCCAACCTACTCTGCAGGCAGGAGTGGTCACTCTGATCATGGACCATGACCCTCCAACCCCATCACACCAAGTTTCCAGAGCAGGGTTTCCCAAATGTTTTCTTTCCACTCACATGTCACCTTAAGTACCGATAATCTCTATACTCGGTGATTAGTAAGGGGTTATTTAAGGTGGTATGTGAGTGGGAAGAAAA
Source organism: Narcine bancroftii (assembly GCF_036971445.1). NCBI lineage: Eukaryota > Metazoa > Chordata > Chondrichthyes > Torpediniformes > Narcinidae > Narcine > Narcine bancroftii. The sequence continues at coordinate 50,441,035 of NC_091477.1, forward strand.
AAAGTTTGAAAACCACTACTCTAAATTAAGCAAAAAATGCCAAGTTTCTTAATTCAACCTTGCATACTGTGTATTCCACATTGCCTGGGATAGGACGAGATCACTGCTGAACCTAGATGGTTGCTTGCCCAGACCACCCCTCCATCAATGTTCCCTCTAATTTTTAGTAGCCAGTGAGCACAAAAAAAATCTCATGTGCAAATATTTTTCCTGTGACAAAAGTCTGTGCACACTGAATGGTTGTGGAAATGTAAACTGGAAGTTGTTTCAAGATAATTTTGGCACAGACTATTTTTCATGGCTAATAAAAATGTACTGGCATGTTTTAATCTACTACAAGTATGATTGCATTCTATGAAGTAATGTCTATCAGTTAAGTTTTTTTTAGGTGACTAATCTTTTGTGCGCACATTAATTTCCTTTGGGCACTGGTTGCACATGCGCACAGCTGAGAGGGAACAGTGCCTCCCATTCCCCCGCCCCCTCATTACAAGAGAGAAGGGAATGGGGTGATGGGTAAGCAGATTGATTGACTACCTACACAAGTAGAGTCATAGAGTCGTACAGCATGGAAATAGGACCCTTCAGCCCAACATGCCAACACTGACCAAAATGTCCCACCCCCACTAGACCGACCTGCTTGAGTTTGGCAATATCCCTCCAAATCTATCCAAAATATATTCATCCATTAAAGCATTTCTTAAACATGGCAATACTACCTACCACAGCTACCTCCTCTATCAACTTTTTTTGTACACCCACCATCCACTGGGCAAAACGGTTACCACTTGTTCCAATTAAATCTCTCTTTTCCCACCTTTGATTACCGATTCCCTCGCCTAGGCCAAAAGACATTGATAACCTAATCTATTCATCTCATGATTTTGTCCACCTCTGTGTGATCACCCTTCATCCTCCTGTGCTCCATGGAATAAATCAGCAAACCTGTCTACCATTTCCTTCTTGCCCAGCCCATAAGTCCTGGTAATATCCTGCACCTTTTTCGGCTCAACATCATTCCTGTAGCATGTAAAAATAAACAGGATGCAATACTGCAAAGGGGACCTTACCAACTTTTTCTAGAAAAGCAACACGACCTCCCAGCTTCTTACACTCTGACAGATATTGGACTTTGTCAAAAGTCTTTTTGACCACCTGTGATGCTTGCTTCAAGATACTATATTCCTGTATTCCCAGATCACTCTGCTCTACCTCCCCAGATCACTACACACTCCCAGATCACTCTACTCTCCCCAGATCACTCTACACTCCCAGATCACTCTACACTCCCCAGATCACTCTTCTATACTCTCCACAGATCACTCTACACTCCCTAGATTACTCTTCACTTCCCAGATCACTCTACACTCCCAGATCACTCTACACTCCCAGATCACTCTACACTCCCCCAATCACTCTACACTCCCTAGATCATTCTTCACTCCCCAGATCACTCTACACTCCCAGATTACTCTACACTCCCCAGATCATTCTACACTCTCAGATCACTCTACACTCCCCAGATCACTCTACTCTTCCCAGATTACTCTACACTCCCTAGATCACTCTACACTCCCCAGATCACTCTGCTCTACCTCCCCAGATCAATCTACTCCCCCTAGATCACTCTATACTTCCCAGATCCATCTACTCTCCCCAGATCACTACATTCCCCAGATCATACTATAATCCCCAGATCACTACATTCCCCAGATCACACTATACTCCCCAGATCACTCTATACTCCCCAGATCACTCTACACTCCCCAGATCACTCTATTCTCCCCAGATCACTCTACACTCTCAGATTACTCTGCTCTCCACAGATCACTCTACACTCCCTAGATCACTCTTCACTCCCCAGATCACTCTACACTCCTCAGATCACTCTACTCTCCCCAAATCACTCTACGTTCTCAGATTACTCTGCTCTCTGCAGATTACTCTACACTCCCCAGATCACTCTGCTCTACACTCCAAGATCACTCTACACTCCCCAGATCACTCTACTCTCACCAGATCACTTTACACTCCCCAGATCACTCTACACTCCCCAGATCACTCTACTCTCACCAGATCACTTTACACTCCCCAGATCACTCTACTCTTCCAGATCATTCTACTCCCCACAGATCACTCTACTTTCACCAGATCGCTCTACACTCCCCAGATCACTCTACTCTTCCAGATCACTCTACTCTCCCTAGATCACTCTACTCTCCCCAGATCCTCCTACACTCCTCAGATCACTCTACACTCCCCAGATCACTCTACTCTTCCAGATCACTCTACTCTCCCTAGATCACTCTACTCTCCCCAGATCCTCCTACACTCCTCAGATCACTCTACTCTCCCCAGATCACTCTATTCTTCCAGATCACTCTACTCTCCCCAGATCACTCTATTCTTCCAGATCACTCTACTCTCCCCAGATCACTCTACTCTTCCCAGATCACTCTACGCTCCTCAGATCACTTTACTCTCCTCAGATCACTCTGCCTTCCCTTGATCACTCTTCTCCCCAGATCACTCTACTCTCCCTAGATCACTCTACTCTCCCTAGATCACTCTACTCTCCTTAGTTCACCCTACACTCCTCAGATCACTCAACTCTCCCTAGATCATTCTATTCTCCTAAGATCACCCTGCATTCCCAGATCCTACTATTCTACACTCCCTAGATCCCTACCATTCTCTGTGTAGATCCTACCCATGTTAGACTTCCAAACATTATGATACCAAGTGGGCTGGCAGTGAGGATGAAATGATGTAGGCAACTGAGGCACCTTGGAGAGTGGGGGTAGTCACTGAGCCAAGGCCAATTCAAGAGACATGACTTTATGACCATTTACAGGGACCAAATGGTCAGTCTGAAGAATCAGTATCTCAAGAAGGTGGGGGAAGGAGGCTGTTTTGATTTATAACCCTATAAAATGAAACAATTTATTTCAGAAAATAATACTTTAGGACAGCCATTCTCAATGTTTTCTTTGCTGTGCACCCCACTCCCAGACTCTGTCAAAGTTAATGGACCCCCTTCCCTGTGAAGTAGTCAGGTTTTGGTGTCTTCCGTACTTCTCTGCTACCAACCTCATTAAAATCATAAAAATAGATTAATGTTACGTGAGGTAAAAAAGAAAACAAGGCTTTTACTTAAATGTTTGCGGCCTCTGGTTGGGAGGGGGAGGAGGGCATAGGGCTCCCATTGAGAATGGCTGCCTTAGAATACAGAATGAAAACCCTACGGGGAACTCCGGAAGGAAAAGGTGACGTTGGAGCCATTCTACCCAACTCGATCTGCCTTTGGGGTTTTGATTCTCCCACATCTGAGCCAGTTGAAGATTAATGAGAGAGGGCGACAGCTATCATCAGTTAACAGCTCCATTAGCCTTGGATCGTACAATCGCCCAAGGGCTGCAATGTAAACAGATGGACTGTAGACTCAGCACATCCTGCTGAGACTACAGGAGCCAACATTACATTACATGTTATCATGCAAATTGATCAGAAAATGTCATTTTTTCAGTTAATTTAGACATTTTGATGGCAGTGCAAGATAAATGGGGCTTTATTTCCATCGAGTGTGCAATATCATTAGATACATCTGTGTCATTGTGAATTAAACTCAGCATCATCTTCTAAAAGTTGCAATCTTCAGTGACAGAGATGTGTATAAGTTTCATGACTACAGTAAACACATCTGCAGGATATTGAGTAAAGCCTGCTTGATTGCGTTCAAATCCATAACTTCCGTACATTAGCAGGACGGGGGTCTGCTTTCTTGTCCTGTTCCTACTGGATTCATGTTGGGATATGGGTCAAGGGTATTCCCCAGACATACTACCCGAGTAGCTCTCAAAATAAGCGAGACTGTGAATCAATATCTCTCGGCGTGTTCGTGATGTCTATGAGAGAGCATAAGTGAAAATCAAATAAGGATGGCAGATATCGGCTATTTCAACAAAAAAAGAGAATGCTGGAAATGCTAGGCAGGTCAGGTAGCATTTATGGAGGAGGTTACAGTATAAAAATTTTCCAAAGAGAGCATGAGAAATGAGTCTCAGTGGTTGCAAATGGAGCATAGAGAATGGGACCCCAGTAAGTTTAAAGGGAACTCAAGGGCTTGGCCTCAGGGTGCTTAAATGGAGCTCAGGTGTAGGTCCTTAGGGAGTTTAAAGGGACCAAAGGAGCTAGAGCCTCAGGGGCTATAAAGGGAGCTCAGGGGCAGGGCCTCAAGGGAGTTTAAAGGGAGTGAAGGGGCTGGAGCCTCAGGTGTTTTAAAGTGGGGAAAAGGGCTGGGGCCTTAGGGGTTTTTAATGGAGCTCAGGGGCTGGGGTTTTTAATGGAGCTCAGGGGCTGGGGTTTAAATGGAGCACAGGAGATGGGCTTCAGGAAGTTTAAAGGGAACTCAGGGGTTTTTAAAGGGAATTCAGGGGCTGGGGCTTCAGTGGTTTTTTAATGGAGCTCAGGGACTGAGGCTTCTGGGGGTTTAAATGGAGCTCAGGTACTGGGGTCTTAGGGGGTTTAAAGGGAATTCAGGGGCTGGGATCGTAGGGGGTTTAAAGAGAGGACAAGGGCTTGGGGCCTCAGGGGGTTTAGAAGGAGCTCAGTGGCTGGAGTCTCAGAGGATTTAAAGGGAGCTCAGGGGCTGGAGCTTCAGGGGGTTTAAAAGAAGCTCAGGGGCTGGGATCAGGGTGTCTCAGGAGGTTTAAAGGGAATGCAGGAGATGGGCTTCAGGCAGTTTAAAGGGATGTGGGAAATGGGGCAGCATATGTTTGCTGAAGTGACCTCCTGGTGAGCTGAACCATCAGTGCTTCTTAAGAATGGGATTGCAGCTTTTCAGCTTTTTTCCGTGAACTTGAGAAATAAGTAAAAGGCTTTGAAGTAAGAATAAATAAGTTAATTGCAAAATCAAATGGAGCAGTTAAAAATACCAAACAAAACACAAACACTCACGTTGTGGGAGCTCTGTTGGACCCCATGATGAAAACCTCAGTGGCAGCAGATTCAAACTTAGCACACTGACATGGTGACCTGGAACCAACTAAAACCTGGGCCTGTACATTCATCTTTCAGCAGGTGCTGAGGAGGGCAGCACTGTGCTGGCTTCAATCTCACAGAAATCTGTTCTGTAACCCACTTTGTATTCAGTAATTGCTGGAGGAACTCAGCAGGCCTTGCAGCGTCCATAGGAGGTAAAGATAAATATAACCACATTTAGGGCCTGAGCCCTTCTTCAAAGTATAAGTAAAATGCAGGCAGGTGCCTGAATTAAAAGGCTGGGAGAAGGGATGAATGGGCAAAGGCCAACAGGCAGAAGGAGTTGGATATGATAGAAGATCAGGAGAAAGGAAAGGTGAGAATAGATTGGTGGATGGGGGCGAGGGGTATTTGGCTCTGTGAATGTTGAGCTGGGGACAAGGAGTCGGACAGAAAAGGGAAGAGAATGGCAGAGCTAGAGGAAAGGAGACATATGGAAATTGCTGGGGGGGGGGGGGTGGGCTGGTGAGGGCTAACAGAAATCGGAGAAATTGATGCTAATGCCATCTGGATGGAGGGAACCCAGGCGGACAGGCAGAATATGAGGTGCTGGACCTTAAATTTGTGGTGGTCTGGCAGCAGATGGGCAGATATGTCAGCAAGGGAAGAGGGAGAGGAATTGAAATGGTGGCCACTGGGCGATCCACCTGATTGTGGCAGACAGAGCCAAGGTCCTCGACGAAGCAATCTCCCTGTCTTCGCTCCATCTCTCCAATGTAGGGGGAGAACACAGCGGGAGCACCGGATGCAGTAGACAACCCTTGCAGATTTGCAAGTGAAGTGTTGCTTCACTTGGAAAGACTGTTTGGTGCCCCAAATGGTGGTGAGAGAGGAGGTGTGGGATAAGGAACATCTCCTGCTGTCACAGGGGTAAGCACCAAGGTGGGTGATTGATGGGAAGGGAGGAGTGTATGAGGGAGTCATGGTAGGAGTGGTCCCTGCAGTAGGTGGAGAGGTAAGGAGAGGGGAAGATGCGTTTGGTGGTGGAAATGGAAGAGGATGATATGTTGGATATGGAGGCTGATGGGGGGCAGGTGAGGACAAGGGGAATCTTGTCCTTTTGCACATGGAGGTCAGGACAGATATGTGGGTAATGATTTCACTGCTTTGTTTTCACTACGCTTTTCCCAATCATATTATTTCAACTAAATTAAAATGTTCACCACAATGGCACAGTTCATAGATATGCTGCCTCTCAGCTCCATCAAACAACCATGGGAGCTGTCTGCATGAGTTTGCACGATCTCCCTGTGACTGCATGGGTTTCCTCCAACATCCCAAAAATGTGAAAGACCAATGGGTTAATTGGCTGCTGTAAATTCCACCTGGTGTGCTGGTGATTGGATGGGTCTGGAGGGGGAGTTGTTGGAAATACGGGCAGAGCAAAATACGCTTGTGTGGGAATCACCAGGACCTTGACAGTCAACACAGACTTGCTGGGCCGAAGGGCCTGTTTTTGACTCTACCTCTGGAGTAGAGTATGAAGCAATGGAAGCACTTGGGTGTGATCGGCACTTGCATTCATTGCACATTTGATCGCACCTGGGTAGGTGGCTCTACATAGCAGTGGAGAACCCCAATCCTAAAAATGGAAGTAATCCACCCATTGGATGGAACTTTTTGAAATGGAACCCAGTGCAGAAGCTACAGTCCCCACTCCCCACTCAGCCTGTGTAAATCTTCCAACAACAAGCTTCCTAACATAGAGATATTCCTTTCATTTTGCCCTGAGTCATGGCATCCTCCTTCCCACTGTTCTGGTGTTGCTACATATTCTGCCCAGTTAGCAGATTTTCTGCAAAAACAAGCAACACAAGCACCGTTTGCTACTGTAGGAGTGATGCTTCAACTGACCATTACTTAGGAAAAGTATGTAATGAACTAGTCAAGGCCCAACAAATAATTCAATAATCTGATTAAATGGTGCACAGAGAAATACAAAGACTGCAAATGCTAGGCTCTTGAGCCACTGGAGGGACTCAGTGGGACAGCAGTATCATGGCAAGAAATATAATCTGGGAATATCCTGTCTACAAATTCAATAAAGTAATTTCTTGCAATTTCTTTTTTTTCCTGAGATACACCACATTAACAGCTCCTTCTGTCCCACGAGCCCACACCACTCAATTACACCCACTGACCAATTAACCAACTACTAATGTCTTTAGAACAACAGAGGAAACCGGGGCATCTGGGGAAAACTCACACAGTCATTGAGAGAAGGTACCAACTCCTAGCAGATTGCAGTGGCTTCGAACCTGAGTAGCTAGTGTTGTAATAGCCTTGTGCCAACTGTGCCACCCCCAAATCTTATGTTCACAGCAGTGGTTCTCAATGTTTTTCTTTCCATTCACATCCCACTGTAAGTAATCCCTATGCCATCAGTGCTCTGGGATTAGTAAGGGATTGCTTAAGGTGGGATGTGAGTGGGAAGGGAAGGATGAGAATCACTGCTCTAGATCCAATTGTTACTGAAATATTTGGCTTGACAAAAATGGTCATTGGCCCATTTCCTTTGGAGTTATGAAACTGTGCACCTTACGAGCCAATTAGGTACAATTAAAACAGTCGTTTTCAAATTTTTTCTTTCCATCCACATCCCATTTTAAGCACAGAGGGAATACTTAAAATGGTATGTGAGTGGAAAGGAAAGCGTTGAGAACCATTGATTTATAGTAAGAAAGAACAAATTGATCCCTAGTTGTTCACAAGATTTTCAAAGCATTTCATAAATGTTTCATTCTAAGAATTCCAGATTGACACCATTGCATGTACATAGATATCCCTGAGCCTATAAATATTGTTGCCAGCCATCACATTGACAAGTCTGAGAAGATCAGGACCCACGGTGTATCTGACCCTATTAGTAAATCAACAGTGGTGAAGAGGAACACGTGATGTTGAAAGCATTTCTCTGTACTCTCCGTGCAGCAGCAGGTACCCAGTCATCTTGCTTCTCATGAGTTGCTCGAGAAACATTGTCCCACACGCATTTGGAACATGAATTATTAACTTCATTATTAATTTTCAATCTTATGTCTGAGCTCAACAGCACAAAAACTTCTCAACGTTCATTCTGTGTTTTGGCATCACCCACCAGTTCTTTGCTTAGCTTTCATAATTTTGCCTTTATCCATCCATTCCTCCTTCTCCCCCTCTTTCCCTCCCTCTGTCCCTAACATATCAACACCAGCAGAAAGTTTACTACAACTCTATTAGAGTAACATGGCCGTTACAAATCAGTAACGTGTTACTGAGGCTTTTACTTTTTTTCATGGTTGTAAATATCTACATGACAAAGACCATAATACACTATTATTAATAACTTTCTTTTTGGATCTATGCAGTTTCAGTACTGCATAACAATATTATCATGATTGTTCATAGTTCAAATTTATTGTCACAGTACATCACCCTATGATCGTTTTTCTGTGGGTAAGGCAGAATGTCCAAATGCCGGCAACTGTAAAGTGCACTCAAGGAAAGAAAGAAATATGAATCAACAAACAAAATTTAAACAAACTGACTTTGCAAATACAGAAGTATAAATATTAGTAATAAATAATGAGCAAAGTTCAAGTCCTTAAATAAGTGTCTGCATGAGTCTGTTGTCTGGAGAGTGATGGTTGAACTAATCCTGCACCTGGAGGTGCAAGTAGGGTGACATCTGTACCTCCTTCCTGATGGCATCTGTACCTCCTTCCTGATGGCAGCTGAGAGTAAACAGAGAATGGGTGATATGGATTCTTGATCATTGCTGCTGCTCTCCAATGGCAATGCTCCATGTAAATATTCTTGATGCTAGGGAGAATTTTACCTGTGAGCCACTGGGCTGAGTCCACTACCTTTTGCAGGGCTTTTCGCTCAGGGCTATTGATATCCCCATACCAGCCAGCGAGGCAGCAAGCCAGTACATCTGTAGAAGTTTCCAAGGATTCTGATAACCATTGAACCTCGACAAATTCCTTTCGTCACAATGGCATTAATATGATAAATCGAGGACAGGTTGTTCGAGAGAGCACTCCCCAGGAAATTAAAGTTGTTCATCCTCTTCGCCTCTGATCCCCAAATCATCACTGGATCGTATACCATTAGTTTTTCTTTCCTAAAATATCAGCTCTTTGGTCTTGGTGACATTGAGTGACAGATTACTGTTTGTGCCCTATTCAGCTAAGTTTTCAATCTCTCTCTTGTGCACTTGACTCCACCACCTCTTTTATATAATCTGCAAGCATGGTATTGTCAGCAAAAGTGTATGTGGTGTTGCTGTTGTACCAACTTTCTCAGTTACAGGTGTAAAGTGAGTAGGGCAGGGGGCTAAGTACACATCTCTGTGGTGCTGATGGAGATTGAGGAGGAGATAGTTTTGCTAATCTGGGCCAAGATCTTGGACTTTGCTAATCAGTTTTGGAGAGATGATGGTATTGAATGCCAAACTGTCGACAATAAAGAGCCTTCTCTCATACACATCTTTGCTGTCTGGGCGTTCCACTGCTTTGTTTAGAACCAGTGAAAAAGCAATTGCTGCAGACCCGTTGCTGTGGTAAGCAAATTGGGATGGATCCATGTCGCTGCTCAGTCAGGAGCTGATATTCTTCATTCTCTTCAGCCTCTCAAAACACTTCAACAAAAGGTTCATACCATAACTGCAAAATAATTAGTAATTAAACCATTATTCTGAGACTTATTAATGTTACACCTCTGTGTGAGTTACCACATGTATTGTCTGACATGGATTTTGAAAGTTTAATTTTCACACCGTAACTTCTTTTAAATTCTATTTAGTGTTTCCAGAACCTGTGCATAGCTAGCAGACTTAGACTTCTAATTTATCTCTATTCCCCTTGAGAATTTGTTGGGTCTATACAACAAGGATTCCTAGACAAGATGACTCGAGGAGAGGCCATACTGGATCTAGCACAGGGAAATGAAGCTAGTCAGGTGACAGACCTCTCAGTGGCGGAACATTTCAGTGACAGTGACCACAGCACCTTGACCTTTAGCATAGCTGTGGACAAGATGGGAGTAGACATAATGGTAAAGTGTTTAATTGGTGAAGGGCTAATTGTGATGGGATTAGGCAGGAACTTGGAAGAGTGAATTGGGAACATGTTCTTGGAGAAAAGTATGTGGAGGATGTGCAGGGTTTAGGTAGGAACTTGGAAGAGTGAATTGGGAACATGTTCTTGGAGAAAAGTATGTGGAGGATGTGCAGGGTTTAGGCAGGAACTTGGAAGAGTGAATTGGGAACATGTTCTTGGAGAAAAGTATGTGGAGGATGTGCAGGGTTCTGGATAGGTTTATCCCACTAACAGGGAAAAGGTGGTGAGAAAAGGAGAGCATGGTTAACAAAAGAGGTGAGATAGTCAGTTAAGAGGAAGAAAAGCATACACAAGATTTAGGAAGCAAAAATCAGGAAAGGCTGATAAGAATTATATGGTGGCTTATGGGGGCACAAGCAGACCTTGGTAAGTAAAATTAATGAGTTCAATGCATATATGGAGAACAGAAAAAGGGTGAAGGTAGGGAACGTGTGTCTGGAGACAGAGGAGGTAGGGGAGGTCCTAAATAAATACTTTGCCTCAGTTTTCACCAGAGAGAGGGACCTTGGTCAATGGGAAGTCAGGAAAGAATAGGCTTATGTGCTGTAGCATGCTGAGGTTAAGGAAGAAGAAGTGTTGGATTCTCTTAAAATCATTCAGATTGATAAGTCCCCAGAATCAGAGAAGAGACTGCTGTGGTGTTAGCAATGATCTTTGTATCCTTCCTGGCCACAGAAGGATAATGGAAGATCAGAGACCCTTGTTCAAAAAAGGTAATAGGGAGATTCCAGTGAATTTTAGATCAGTGAATCTCACATCAGCAGTGAGCAAACTATTGGAGAGCATTCTTAGGGACAGGATGTATGAGCATTTAGAGAAACGTATTTTCACAGAGAGTCAGCATAGATTTGTGAGGGGTAGGTCTTGTCTCATGATTTTATTTGAGTTTTTTTAGGAAGTGACCAAAGAAATCGATGAAAGTAGGGCAGTAGATGTGGATTTTAGTTAGGTATTTTACAAGGTACCCCATGGTAGATTCATTCAGAAAGTCACGAGGAATGGGATCCATGGAACTGTGACCGTGTGAATTCAGAATGAGCTTGCCTGCAGAAAGCAGAATGTAGTAGTAGATGGAATGTATTCTGCGTGGAGATTGGATCCCAGTGGCGTTCCACAGGGATCTGTTATGGGATCCGTGCTCTTTGTTATTTTTATAAATGACTTGGATGAAGAAGTGAAAGGATGAGTCTGTAAGTTTGCAGATGACATGAAGTTTGGAGGTATTGTGGTTCAGGTAGAATGTTGTCATAGGATATAACAAGTTATAGACAGGATGCAGACTTGGGAAAAGAAGTAGCAGATGGAGTTCTGTCCAGATAAGAGTGAAATGAGGGATTTTGGAAGATCGAACTTGAAGGTGAAATACATGTCTTAACAGTGTGGAAGAAGAGAGGGAACATGGGATCCAAATCCATTGTCGTGCAGGTTGATAGGTAGTGAAGAAGGCTTAAATCTCGATAAAGATGTGAATCAGACTTGAATATAAACCTTGGTGAAAAAAACTGGTCTGGCTTAAGTCAGGACAGAATGACTTATACGGTAAATGTAAGATGTAGATTGGTGAAATATAATTTCTTGCACCAGCTGTATCTCATGCCCCCAAAAATTGCATAAACTAAATTCTAATATTTCATATCAATGCTTTAGATGTATCATCACCTAATGGTTCTTGAACTCAGTTCCCCAACTAATGAAGGTCAACACACCATGAGCCTTCTTTTTTTTTGAATATTTTATTTTAATTTGTTAAGGCCATACATGTATTAACAAAAAAAAAAAGAAAGAAAGGCAAAGAGACAGGAACCTTTTTATATTCAACCTGGTCATGTTCCAAGGTGAAATTCTTTTGGGTAGATCGAGGAAATTTTCTAGAACAAATGATTGGAAAGTGATTTCCACAAAACCCAGAACAGCTTCGACTAGGGAATATTTACATGGAACATTGCCATTGGAGAGCAGCAGCAATGATCAAGAATCCATACCACCCATTCTCTGTTTACTCTACAATGACCTACAATGAGGCTGTCCAAATATAAAACAGAATTTGTCAAGATCACATTGGCAGTGGCCAAGAAATGTATGGCAATTACCTGGAAGTCTGATTCCCACCTTGGCATAGGCCATTGGAATGTGGAACTGCATAGTTGTTTTCCCCTTGAGAGAATTACCTATAACTTAAGAAAGAAGTATAGCATGTTTTTTAAAAATATGGCAACCATATTTACAGAAGGTAGGTGTAAACCTCTAGTGTTGTCCCTCCTCGCCCTTGAACCTTGCATCAACACCCCTCCAAGATCTAGGTAAACCATGGAAATTTGACTCTCTGGAGTGGATGGCAGACCCTGACAATTCCTCTCTATCTTCTTATCTTGCTTTTTTTTTCATCTTTTCTATTTTCCTTCTTTACTTATCTTTCAGATCCTTTCTTTCTTTCTTTAACTTTACTTTTTTCATTTCTTTGGGAGGGATGGGGTGGGAGCATTGAAGGGTTATAGTCACCATGTATCATAGATTACGAATTCTAAATTGTATACCGAATATTTTTATTTTTTGTTAATACATGTATGCCCTTAAAAAATTAAAATAAAATGCTCAAAAAAAAAGAAGGTGGCTTATTGTGTGCTGACCTTCATTAGTTGGGGAACTGAGTTCAAGAACCATGAGGTGATGATGCATCTAAAGCATTGATCTGAAATATTAGAATTTATTTTATGCAATTTTTGGGGCATGAGATACAGCTGGTGCAAGAAATTATATTTCACCAATCTACATCTTACAAAACTCTGGTAGACTTCACTTGGAATATTGTGTTCAATTCTGGTCACCTCATTGCAGGTAGGATGTGAAACATTTGGAATGGATGCAGAGGAGATTTACCAGGATGTTGCCTGGATTGGAGAACAGAACTAGACCTTTTCTCTTTGGAGTGAAGAAAGATGATGGGTCCACAAGATTATGAGAGGCATTGATGGGTAGATAACCAGCACCTTTATTTTCCAGGACAATATCAGCAAATTTCAGAGGACATCTGCATAAGGTGGGGGGAAGAAAGTTTAGGAAAGATGTCCAGGTTAAGATTTGTACACAGAATGTAGTAAGTGGCTGGAATCCATTGCCAAAAGTTATGGTAGACCCTAGCACAACAGGGACATTTAAAAGACTCTTAGATAACCACATAGAAGCAATAAAAATAGAGGATTATGGGTGTGAGGCATGCAAGATTTAGATTGTTGAGTAGGTTTATCTAAGTTGGCACATGGTAGTGCTTAAATCACTCATTCCTTCTGATTAAATGCTTCCCACAGTGTTGTGGATGAGAGATATAGACTTAGGAATGAAGATGGAAAGCCTTCAAGAAGGCAGCCAACATCGTATAAGACCCCCATCACCCTGGCCACAACCTCTTCTCACTGCTTCCTTTGGGCAGAACATACAGAAACCTGAAGACTACACCTCCAGGTAAGGTGGACATTCCAAAGGTATAAAATAGTAACCTGTGAGCTTGTCCTCCTTTGCAATGGTCAGCCTACCTTCTGGATGAAAAACAATTTATTTCTTTTGAACTACCCTCTGTCCACCGCCAGATCAGCCATGACCTTATTAAATGGTGGAGCAGGCTGGATGAGCCATTTGGCTGACTCCTTCTCCTAATCCTAATGCCAATATTCCTATGCTCTTGTGTTCCCTTTTTAAGCCTCCCTCACTTTAGTGAGAAAAATCCAAGCTTTCCAGCCATTCCTTAAAATTCAAGCCTGCCTGTCATGATAACGTTGTTGTGAATTTATCTCCACCCTTTCCACCTTCATAATATCTTTCCTTTTGCTGGGTGAAAAGTACACAAATGAGGAGGTCAAGCTAAGGGATTATAAATTGTCCTGTCAATGGACTGAATCTTGACTGTGAAAAGTGATTACATAGATTTTCTTCAAGGAGGGAAAGCAGTGAGATATACTGGAAAATCAAAACAATTGCAGGTGCTGAAAATCAGAAATAAAAAAATAATCTGGGAACAATCCATTGATGAGTCTGGTCTTTGTTCCCTGGATCGTGGGGTGGGGGGTGTAAGGGTTAAGGGGTAATATTATAGGTTTATAAAGTCATATGTAAAGTGGATGCCCACAGTCTTTTTCTGAGGGTACATGATTCTGGAGCTGGAGGGTGTAGGTTTAAAATGAGAGGGATATGAGGGAAGAATCAGATGTAAGTCCATATCTGGAACAAGCTGCCAAAGGAACCAGGTACAATTTTGATGTTCAAAAAACATGTGGACAGATATATGGACAGAAAGGGTTTCCAATGATATGGACCAGGTGCAGGCAAATTGAACTAGCGCAGAATGCCAGCATGGTTGGCACAGCCAAGTTGGGCTGAATAAACTGTTTCCATGCCATACTGTATGTCCTTATGATTCAAGGCTATGAAAAGAGAAATATTTCAGACCAAGGACACTTTACTGGAGGTGTATGTGACTATATTTATGGAAATCAGATTTGACATCGGGAAATATAGTAACTTTATGTGATAGAAGCACTCAATGCATCCTGTGTTCCTTGGTGTTGTTGGAATTGAGACAAACTCTTTGCAAACCTCCTGTATCCTCTAATTGATACAGAAATTGGAATGTCCCAGGATTTCAGGAATGTCCAAGACTCATCTTAGTGATCAAAGAAGTGAGGCTGGTGAAGAATTTGAAGGTACGAAGGGAGCTTGTGAGGTTTTCAATCAGAAAGAATAGTTCAGTGAACTTGTTAGGACTGGACAGAGAGAAAAGATTCATCTCAGTACATTCCAATGGACTTTATAACAATGAAGTATTTTGGGACAGGCAGGAAATGAGTTAATGACCAGGTGACATATTTTTGTGATGTAGATGAGGGATAAGTATTGAGTGAAACACAAAAGTTTGCAGACACTGTGATTGTAGTAAAAAGACACAGAAATGCTGGAGAAACTCAGCCAGTCTTTCAGCGTCCATAGGAGACAAAAATGTATTACCAATGTTTTGGGCCTGAGCCCTTCTTTAAGGAATAAGCAGAATACACAAAAAGGGAGTAAATATTGACCAAGAAGCTTTGAGAATCTTATGTTCTTCTTCAAAACTTTACCTGTTTTTGCTTATACCTGATGAAGGGGCCCATCCCGAAATGTTGGTTTCCTTTTACATCATATGGATGCTGCGTGACCTGCTGAGTTTCTCTGGAATGTTTGTATTACAAGCAAATCCCAAAGGTTAAGTCAGTGAATTTTTTTCCCTATCGCTGAGTGTCCGTCAGCCAATTGACTAAAATCAGTATTGTTTTTCATTTATTTCTTATCTGCTTGTGGGTCCCGCTGTGAAAATTAGCTTCTGCATTCGCCTGGTTTATAGCTCATTACCATTTCATTTGGCTGTGATGAGTTTTGATACATCCTGTAATAATGAAAGACATTATAAAGAAAAAATACTTTCAATGTTCATCCACAACAAATATTCCATGAAGGAAAGCAACACATCTTACTCTGTCTCCCCCTCTCAATGCATTTTACCCCTGTTTTGAAACTGTAAATCATGAGACTCCTGTTATGTTTGCACTTTTCACATGCTAACTCTCTTCTGAGAATGGCATTTTCTAAGGTGTAGAGTTGGAATACCAAATTCACCTTGTAATTCATAATCAAAACATAGAAATGGTGGAGGAACTCAGCAGGTGTCATTGCGTCTATAGGAGGTAAAAATAAATAAGTGATGTTTTGGACCTGAGCCCTTCTTCAAGGTATGAGTAAAAAGCAGGCAGGTGCCTGAATTAAAAGGCTGGGGAGAAGGGAAGAAAGGACAGGTGGAGGAGCATAGACAAACAGATAAAAGATGGGCATGGATAGGACAGGAGTGGAAAGGTGAGAATTGATCGGGGGAGGCACTGGCTCTGAGAATGCACATATGGAGGGAGAAAGAGGAAAAAAGGAAATAGAGAGAAAGAAAAGGGAAAGGAGAAATGGGGGTGAAGGGGTTACCTGAAACCAGAGAAGTTGATATTTACGCCATTTCGTTGGAGAGTACCCAGACAGATTATGAGATACTTTCCTCCAGTCCACCAGTGGCCCCAGTCCGGCAGGGCACAAGACCGTGGTCAGACATGTTGGCGTGGAAATGGGGTGGGCAATTGAAATGGGTTGCCGCCGGGAGTCCCTCACCAATGCGGGACACAGATACCAAAAACCATATTCAGCTGGAAGACTTTTTAGGCATTATGTTTTCAGGATCTCCAGTTCAATTAAGATAAGTTAAAAGGATCATTAGGAGATTTTTCAGTTGCTAAGACAACAGCTGAAAAGAATCAGTGATTCATAGTAGATTATTAGTGGAAATAGGACACAAGCTGAGGTTAAATTGTAGAAAGTTTACCTCACAGGCCTGACTGATAAGCAAACTGCACTAAAGCATTAAATTGAACTTGGATTGTATCATATTCATAGCAAATTAGATAATGGTTCTGGTTTTCTTGTCTGCATTTAATGGTTTATTTAAGTGGCTGTGTGGTTAAAATAGAGGATAGAGGCATTTTGCATCTGTGTTTATTGTGCAAACTTGGGCAGATGTTCAAAATTATTTTTATTTTCATTGAATTACATTAGAATAACTGCACAGTGACTAGGGAAATATATGCTTCCTGTCCTGAACTTCAGCCATCTCTATTGCCCAGAGTACAATCTTTGATCTATCAAATATAAGATTACTTATCTACTTCATGTTATAATTCACTCCTTCCTTATGGCGGCAGCAGGAACAGAGCATGTCTTGGATGGTATGGATTCTTGATAATTGCTCTCTGATGGTAACTTTCCAAGTAAATGTTTTTTGATGGTGGAAAGAATTTTGCCTGTGATGTTTTGGGCTGAGTGCATGGCTTTTCACTCAGAGCTATTGATGCCCTCATGCCAGGCCATGATGCAGCCTCTCTAATTACTGATGCTCATTGTATGCCCTGATGATTACCTGCCACTTATTAGCACACATTTGAAAGGTGTCCAGGTCTTTGATGCAAGCAACTATGACTGCTTCTCTTTGTGAACAGTTACGAATGGAATTGAACATTGTGCAATCTTCGGCAAAGATACCATCTTTTGACCTTGTGGTCCAAGGAAAGTCATCAAGGGAGCAGCTAAAGATGGTTGGGGCCAGAATGTTGCCCTGGAAAACTCATGAAGTGATAACATGGACCTGGCGTGATCTACATTCAACAACCACATCCACCTTCCTTTGTGTGAGGTATGAGGCTAGCCATACACGCACTTGAGTCCGATCAGCACTTTGCAGTGGAATTAATCCGTACATTGTGCCAGCAGATATATTGTAAAATTATCCTTTTCCAATTCGATGATCCCAAATCATTGGACTGAATTTTGCATTGCCGCTCATCAGCAGGGTTTTATAAATGGCAATGAGGAATCAAACAGGGGGGAGATCAGTTTGTTGAGCAGTGCCACATCTAACAAACTTGTGCTCAATGTCAGCAAAACAAAAGAGACTTCAGGGGGAAATCAGGAGAACATGAACCAGTCCTCACTGAGGGTCAGCAGTGGAAAGAGTCAAGAACTTCAAATTTCTTGGGTTCACCATCTCTGAGGAAGATCTGTCCTGGAGCCTCCATGTCAATGCGATCACAAAGGTAGCTCATTAGCGGCTATAATATATGAGGAGATTTGAAACTCCAGAGGGTTATTAACTCAGCCTGTGACATTACAGGCACCAGACTTCACTCCATCTACAAGAGGCGGTGTCTTAAGAAAGCAGCCTCTATCATCAAGGACCCCCACCACCCAGGCCATGCCCTCTTCAGTCTGCTACCATTGGGAAAAATGTGCATGAGCCTAAAGACAAGCACTCAATGCCCGTCAGCTTGGATTCAGTTTGGCTCTGATGGGATCAGATAATTGGTGTAGGTTGGAATGACTGTGGTTGGGTTTTGTTTGGGATGTCCATAGTCAGATTGGCTAGAGTTAAACACAGATCAATATCAAGATGCTCTTGTGAGCTAGTGACCCCAAACATCGACTATTCCTTTTCTTCCACTGATGCTTCTCGGCCTGCGGAGCTTCAGCATCTGCAGAATCTTATGTGCTTGGAGAATTGAAGTGGCCAGTAATAGAAGTTGAAGCTCACTCCCTCAGTATCAATCAAAAAAACTGTGATACGTGTGTAGGAGACCAAATTGTGAGCACTGAATGCAATGCACTACATTGGATGATCAGAGCAATGTAAACGAACCAATTAACTTAAAGCCTGTCTGATTTTGGAATGTGGCAGGAAACCCGAGTATCCACAGGAAACCCACACAATCTCATTGGAGTCAGCACTTGACAAGAATCAAACTCAGGTCCACGGAATAATGATGCATCAGCAACACTTGCTGTGCTGCTAAAGGACAGGGGACCATTATCCAAATCTCAGAATTTCTCATCAAGGTCCATCTATGTTCTATGCTCTGAAACAAAGTTAGCTTCAAAATGAACACTACATGGCACTAAAGAAATGTACATAGTCATACAAAGACTCAGACCAGCTTTATTTCAACATTCTTCCTTTGACACTTGCAGTTAAATTCAATCCTTTAAATATTCACATTATAAACACCAAATACAGCAAACCCCACAGCTGATTTTTCCTTAATTCTTGCACATTGCTTTCATCCGCTTGTTCAGCGCTCTGTCGTACATTAGCACCTATTATATCTTTGAAAGCAATGTGTTCAGTGACTCTGATGTTGAATCTGAATCTACTGGTTCTAATCTGCCCCTCAATCCAAATGCTGGAAGTTATGATGCACTGTTGAAAGGTGTCAGATAAAGTGAAGGCGACATTATCATAAACAACACTTCTCAGAAATAGATATGGTTGACTGAAGATCACATGGGTTTAAAGGAGTTACATTAAATCAGTTATTAACCCATCAAAAATAAACAGGGCTATTTCTCAATATCATATCAATATTTGGATAGATGAGAAAAGAATTTGTAGTGCCATTCATGTCCTCAAGAAAGATGTTCACAACCAATGCCATAATTCTAGTGATATTGCTACTCTAGTGAAGAAACCAATAGCCAATGTTACAGCTCCCATGCGCAACTAGTCCATTAATGTTGGTGAAGAGATAAATGGTTAGACTTGGGGAGAGCTGATCAACTGTAAAGAACAAGGTGGCTGCTCCTGAGGTTTACTGTACTGGTCTGCTCAAATCGGATGAGTGCACTAGTGTGATTTGGGGGAAAATATATGTTACCCAGATAAATGTGGTAAATGATCTTTTGGGAAACTCACTGCCCCCACCCACCCACCCACCCCCCTTAAATATGCACGCCCTGCATATTTGTTCTATGTGAGTAGAACATTCTGCAATTAATATCACCCGCAATAGATTAAATCCTGACTTAGTTATCACACCTGGTGCTCAGTTCGACCAGCACTGCTTGCGTTAACAATAATGCCTCGACCGTTTGATTTGGCCTTCACCCTTGGACTTCTCCTTCAGTCCATTGGGAGGTGCTGGCTGGCGTGTTTGATGCTGGAAAGCTACTGGCACTGGGAAAGAGTGCAGAGCTCAGGATGAAGCTGCTGCACACAGAGAACATGCTCAGTTGGCTTGTGATCTATCCCAATTTAGTCAATTGAAGCATTTAGAAAACGCTGCTGATTATTGGTACTTCACCATTGTTTGCCACAAAATGCTGGCCCTTCCTCAAGATGAATTAAGGTTTAAACTGGGAAGATTATTGTCTTGCATTGATATTAATTAATTATATTCCATGGGGACTAATTAATTTTTGTGCAAGTATAAAATGCTTGGTTGTTTTTCTGTACTTAATAGCTTCCTGAGTTGCTGATCTTTGGTGGTCACTTCTGCCTCACATCCAAACTTGAATACACGCGCGGGTTAATCTTCACTTACGGTATTGAGGGAGATGCAACATTAAACCATAGTCTGGTTCAATAATTTCTGTTAGCTGTCTCATGGTGCAGCTAAGTTCAGAAAGAGGACCTTTGGCCCACCATGCCCATTCAGGCCATTACATATGCATCTCTACTAATTCCATTGGCCTGCACCTATTCTGTAGAGTTCTATGCTTTGGCCATTGGCCTGCACCTATTCTGTAGAGTTCTATGGTTTGGCCATTGGCCTGCACCTGTTTTGTAGAGTTCTATGCTTTGGCCATTGGCCTGCACCTATTCTGTAGAGTTCTATGGTTTGGCCATTGGCCTGCACCTGTTTTGTAGAGTTCTATGCTTTGGCCATTGGCCTGCACCTATTCTGTAGAGTTCTATGGTTTGGCCATTGGCCTGCACCTGTTTTGTAGAGTTCTATGCTTTGGCCATTGGCCTGCACCTATTCTGTAGAGTTCTATGGTTTGGCCATTGGCCTGCACCTGTTTTGTAGAGTTCTATGCTTTGGCCATTGGCCTGCACCTATTCTGTAGAGTTCTATGGTTTGGCCATTGGCCTGCACCTGTTTTGTAGAGTTCTATGCTTTGGCCATTGGCCTGCACCTATTCTGTAGAGTTCTATGCTTTGGCAGTTCTCTAATGTACAAGGCACTTGAGCAAACATCATCAAACATCATCAAAATGCAAAATGGGTGCCCAGCCTGATCAGAAGTCCGTCAAGTATGTTCAGCATTAAAAACAACGTCCAATGAAGTGTTATGGCCATCTGTGTGATATTGTTTCAACGTGCTTTGTTTTTACATACGAACATAGACCTGAAAACTGTAACGATATCACGTAGTATTCATCCTTGTAATAGATAAAGTCTACCTCAAAAAGTCAGGTCACTCAGAAATAAACTAATGAAGACTTGTGATTTATTATGCTGAAATTATGCTTTTCATTCACCAGATGCCCTTAGCCTGTCAAAGGAGATGGCTTGCACTGAGAGTGTGCTTCCCCCATGACAGCTTATGGGTCCAAAGGCGCAGCTTTGAACCATCATCACTTCATTGGGAGGATTTTGGATCGTAAGACCACAGATGTTTGTCCTGCGTCCAAGGTAGTGAGCAGAACCTTCATCCTCATGAATGACTAGTTTATCATTCCACTTATCATAAAGACACCGAGAAACATATTTCAAATAAAAGCCTCTATATCTGTAAAAAGTACAAAACACATTTGGCAACATAACAATATGCAAACAGGCAAATAGAATTGGACTGATTAAGGGAGAAGTTCAGAAAAATATCTATTCCACCTTAACATTTTCAGGAGTCTGCAGAGGGCTTCAATTGAAAGAAGTGAATTGGAGAAGTGTCTGTAAAACCTGAAGTCCTAGAGGATTTTTGTTCAAAGGAAATGAACAATCAGATGAACAAATTGGCATGTATAATGCTCGTCTCCCCCAAAAGATCATCCATTCTTTTTTTTAAGGAATGGGAACACTTGAAACACATTGGATTAGGCTATACTTCCGACAGAAAGAGCTACAGGATCAAGGCACTACACTGGAAGGAGACTCTTGGAAAGAAGACTGTCAAAGTTGTTCTCATTATTGTTAATTAAAAAGATTACTTCTCTTCAATGCCATTGTCATGCTGCTTGACTGAACAAATTCTGCTCGTCATCAGATAGACAATTTATAAATATGTGGACTATCTGGGTTGGCATCAGTTGATTTTAATTGAAAAGACCAAAACTATAATCTATGACATATAGTGAGCATTGAACTCATGCATTAAAATATTTGACTATTAGGGACTTGTGAAGTTTCAATGTATTAGCAAGGGGAGATGTCGTGGGACCTCAAATTATATCCAAAGCTCTGCCCAGTTTTCCTAATTAACAATTCCCATTTGGCGAATATAT
This sequence comes from Narcine bancroftii, assembly GCF_036971445.1. Classification (NCBI taxonomy): domain Eukaryota; kingdom Metazoa; phylum Chordata; class Chondrichthyes; order Torpediniformes; family Narcinidae; genus Narcine; species Narcine bancroftii. The sequence goes on from NC_091477.1 coordinate 50,463,003, forward strand.
CCTCACTGATGTTGGCAATAGTCCCTTTGCCAATACCATCCATCTCCAGCCCTCTTCCCACTCTTTTGGTTTCAAACTTTTATCACAGTGAGGGTTGAAGTGGGGTGGATATTTGTAGCTGATGAGGTGCTTGTCTGCTGGCACTATCTGCAGTCATTTCAGGGTTAGTAATTAATTATTTTGAAACATTCAAGATCAACAAGCAACTGTTTCTCACTGTAATCTCATGCCGGAAGTCATTACTTTTAATATTACCTGGTTACCAGATTCATCTTGGAGCCTGATCTTAGCAGATCAGCCGTGATCTGATCGAATGCCGGAGGAGGCTCAATGGGCCGGATGAATCTCTGTAAGCCCTTTTATAGAGGAAAAAAAGGCGAATGTAGAGACAGAGATTCTCTGTCTTTACATTGCCGCACTTACTTCCATAAAAGGTCCAAAGGTGGATAAACTGCTGGAATACATTCCAGCTTCCACCCGCTCCACCTCCTCCATAAAGTGAAAATGACTGCAAATGGGAGGGGTGATAACGTTGAGATGATATCATCAGCCCCGCGACCCAAGCGCACTTTTTAAAGTGAAAGTACACAATGCTGGAGAAACTCTGTGGGTCAATACAGTTAAAACACCAAATGCTGGACCCATCTGCAAACCCGGCACTTTCACTTCCCAGACCATGGGTTCGACGTCACAGTGGTGGGCGGCCCTACTGTACCACTCGCCCTGCCTCCCTCAGCTCTGGAAGCCGGTACACGACTCGGCTCTCCATCAAGGCACTGTGGGATCTGCCTTACAGGTCATCAACGTAAAAGGTAACCTTACTTTGTTTTCCCCACTTGAGCCGACTTTAATGTGGGGTTTCAGCCTAAAAAGGGTTATAGATTAATCTCCTCAGAACTACTGTCAGTCTCCCTGCAGGATAGTTATTGGGGGCTTAAAATATACGATGTGGCTGTATTCATTTCCTATGAACACTTGTTTATTGATTGAAAAGATTGGAAATGGTAGAGAAAAGGTCTCTTGGATTAGGTGGGTTAGTTGGAGGCATCGACTTCTGAGCAACCAGTCAGGTAGATAGTTACCGGACCTGTCACTGTTCCTCCACTCATTATTTTAAGGAAGCCATTCACTTTGAATGTGATAAGTAGCAGGTGAATTGCAGAGAGCATCCTTCCACTCATGTGGCAGTCTCTTCTGGGTACATTCACCCAAGTCTCTGCCACATACAGAGCAAATGGCCTCTGGTCATACTTGCATTGTCCAGGGTGAGGCATGGTAAGTGAGGGGTTGAGGAGAAGAAAGGGGGGAGGAATGAAAAAGGAAAGGGATAACGAAACAGAGGGAAGGGAAGGAAGGACTCTGCAAGCCATGAAAATGTCAAAGGGACAAGCGAAACAGTGTGGAGCTACAGCGGAGTGACGTCCAGCACAGGTAATCTGTTTGATATACCTGTAGGTGATGAGGTTCCAATTGAAATGTCCTCCCGGTAGGCAATGGCTGGGTTTTCGCAGGCTGTCTTCACCTTTACTTGTGGCGATAACTCAGTGTGGCTGGTAGCTTCCCGCATTTCTCTCTTGTCAGCACAAACACAGTGGTCCGTACAGCAGAGAGCAGCATTGGTTATGATACGGTCCATGGGCTTCAATGAGTGCATCCAGGTTGGGAGGAACTCCCATGATTGTAGTTTCTTCGGCAGATACCTTGGTCTGCGCGCCTGCAAGACGTTGGTAATGCCAATGAAGATGAGTATGCCCACAAAAGGAGCACCTACGCCTATCAGAACCTGCCAACCAGCCATGGAAAGGCCAAATATTAGTGAGGGAAGGAGTAGGAAGCAGATGATCAGGTATAAAACAGCAAACCAGCGGTATTTGGCAGTTCGCTCTCCCAAGGTTTTTGCCATTCGGATTGGAAAGCGGGTGATTGGAATTGGGTACCAAAGTATTATCCCAGCAATGTTGAAAAAGAAATGGGAAAGGGCAATCTGAAAAATAAAACATTGTTATTGTTATTTAGGCAGCACTTTGATGAATACCATTGAAGTTGTTAATGAAAGGAATTATTTCCATCACAACAAAAAGGCTGTGATATATTGCAAGTGGAAAAAAAACTGCTGTAAAAATGACCCATGCTCTGGACAGGTGGTGGGAGAACGAGGGTGGAGTTGATGGGAAGTGAAAGAGAAGGAGTTACCGGGTAGTAAGTGGGGAATGGTATTGATAGGAATGACCCAAGTGGACTTGGCTCTTTTGTGTTGTGAGCAAAGATGAAGGTGCATATCCTGGAGGATTAAAAAGGCTAGCTGTTATTATTATTTTTCCAATTTTGGTTTGTTACTCAAAATTTTAAGGTATTTTAAAATCATTATTTTCCACAAGGAGGAAGCAATTTGACCCATCAGGGCCATGGGAATTTCTAGGGAAGTCATTGATCTCGTCCTACTTCCCTGCAGCCCTATACTTGTTCTCTCCCACTCGCCTCTTCATTCTCATTTGATCCCTGTTAACCCTCTGCCAATGAGTTTCCGTCAGGTGCTCCTGTTGCATCTCATGAGAGAGAGAGAGAGAGAGAGAGAGAGAGAGAGAGAGAGAGAGAGAGAGAGAGAGAGATCAGGATAAAATAGTTGGAGCTGTGAATCAGTATTATTGCGCTTTCCCATTGGTTTGACTGGCTTGTTTCAGTCGATCAACCATGTGATGCTTCACATCTCTGGGCCCTTATCATTTATCATTTGAAATCTGCAAGAAATTGTGAGCAAAATAAATGAGATTATCAAAGTCAGACACTCGGCCCACTGTGCGACCATCTATGCCTCATCCAATTTGAAATAAAAGAAACAATAATAATTCACTGAACTCCTGGCCCAGAGTGAGTTCAAGTGTATGTGGACTCTGACTCCAATCTCCATTGTTGAATATTAGTTTCTAAAATTTTAATGATCAGTACAGTAGAAACTTATTCCAGCCACTGAACTCCAAACAACCCCGTATCTTTTGGAGGCAGGGAGGAAACCGGAGCTCTATGGCAGGTGACAGGAAGAACATGCAAACTCCTTATGGACAGCACCAGATTGTAACCTATGTCGATGGCACTGTAATGGGGTTATGTGAACTGCTACGCTGAATCTGCCATCTGTTGGATGGTCTGCATTTTGGCCCATGCCCAATCCCATCCCAGTGTGAAGGAGCACAAACGAAAGCTGTCCATTCAAATGAGGAGCCAGCAGGAAACGTGTGTCCCGTGCAACCATCCCTTTACGTAAATAAGTTCTCCAAGGCAGGAGAGGAAAAGGGAAGTAAAAATGCAAAGCTGGAGAAACTCAGCAGGTCAGCAGTCAACTTTATAAAGCAAAGGTAAAGATACTTAATCAATGTTTCAGGCTTGAGCTGTTGGTACTTTGATAAATGGCAGGTTCATGAGCACATAAAAAGAGAGATACCAGATGGTGAATCAGTGGTTAAATGGCGGACTGCACTAATTTTTTCGGTGGCGCCAGACCGGAGGTGGGCCATCATGGGGAGGGGGGGCAGGGGGTTATCGGTGGCACCACCATTGGACCGGAGGGGGTGTGGTGTCGGTGGCATTGAACCGGGGGGTGTGGAGGAAAGATGCCACTTTTGAAAAATGAGCTTGGTGGAGGTTTCACTAGCTACTGGCTCAAGTGCAAAAGATTAGTTATATGTTTTTATTATATAAAGTATGTTGTTCAACCTGCTGAGTTTCTCCAGCATTGTGTTGCTGCTTCAACTGTGGTGTCTGCAGACATTCATGTTTTACCCCAAAAAGAGGAGGAAATCTAAACTACTGAAGGCTTCTTGAAGCTCTCATGTAAAATTTCTGTATAACAGAGAGGACTGATCCCCAGAACAAAGCAGAAAGTGCTGGGTTTACCTGGAAGGCAGATGGTAGCATGTCACCTGGGCTGGCCAGAGCTGCCAAAACTGCAGTGGTAGTGGTGCCAATATTGGATCCCAATGTTAGTGGGTAGGCACGTTCAATACTGATTACCCCAATACCTAGAGAATACAAAATATCATCACAGGTGAATTACCTCAGCACAGTGAGATTGATCATATATTACACACCCCCATTATAAAATTAACAGGTTTGTAAAAGTATTCAAACTAGAACATTCTAGCAGGTGACAAGTTCCAAGCTGTCAAATACATTAAAGCAACCGTGTAACCCTGACATGTCAGAGAGGAAGATTTTCCCTGGATATTTTGACTGAGTTTTGCTCATGTTCTGCCTTGAGCAATGGACGAGTGTGAAATATTTCATTCCGCTGTGCACTATATGGAAGGTAGAATCCAGCAATTGTGGTTTCGGGTAGGGGATTTAAATTGGATAAAGCTGCAGTGATGAAGAAACAATTTTAAAAAGATTAAATGGAATTGCATGTGGATCATAGAACATTGCTGCATGGTACAGGGCCTTCGGCTCATATTGTTGTGCCAACCTACTCCACATCAATGTAACTCTTCCCTCCCTCACAGTCCATAAGCTTCCTTATTTCTAAACGTCAATGTACCTATCCAAGAGCCTCTTAAATGCCCAGTCTCCACCAATACCGGCAAAGCATTTGAGGTACCCACAACTCTCAGTGTATAAAACTCACATCTGACATCTCCCTTGAACGTTCCACTGACAAACGGATGTCCTCTCATATTGCCCATTGCCTCACTGGGAGGGAAAGGTACTGGCTATCTATACTTCTCAGAATCTTAGTCAGTTATACGTGTTGTTTATCAACACCCAAGAGACTTAAGTGGCAATTTACATTATTTCCTGCCCCCCCCCCCCCCCCCTCCTCTTTTGCTGCTCACCAAATGGTAGTAATTGTTTAGGAAACTAATGCTGAGCTCCTCTGTCTTCTGGTCAGCAATCTAATATCCAGAAAGGATGGCAGAGCATTTCAACATGTTCTTGTTCCTCCCTCAATTGTCTACTGGACATGCACACTTTTGTTCTTGGAGACACAACAGACTGCAGGTGCAGAAATCTGGAATTTAAAAGGAAATCTATGGAGGATCTCAACGGGTCGAACAGCATCTTTAGGGTGAAAAATGACGTGTTGATGATTTGGATCTTAGATGAAGTCTTTCGACCTTCAACATCAATGCTTCCTTTCTCCCTGACTGATGCTGTTGGCTGCTGGGTTCCTCCAGCACCTCGATTGTCACATTTTGGTTCTTAAGCATTTTACCAAATGTTTCCTACTAAGATTTTTTAAATGCACCAGACAGCTGTAACGGAGACAAAAGAGCCAATACCAAAGGACATTTGTTTGAGGTGAGGAGAGGAACGTTTAAGGGAGATGGCAGGGGTAAGTTTTTTGTTGCACCAGCATGTGGTGTGTCCCCAGAATGCATTGCCAGATGTGGTAGTGGAGGCAGGAACAATGGAGACATTCAAAAGACTCTTAGATAGTCACAGGGATGTAAGACAAATAGAGGATTATTGGTGTGATGTTAGGACAGATTAGATTGTTGTGGACTAGGCTTATATAGGTTGGCACAACATTGTAGGCTGAAAGGCCTTGAGGATTCACATTAGTGGAAACAATGTGGGAGGGATGGATTGTGAGAATGGGTAGGACAGTCTGTTCTTGCTGATCTGTAGGAGAGGATGAGTAATTTTATGTATGAATTTAAAGCTCTTTAACAGCATTCATAATCAAAAGTAAGGAATTTACTCAAAATTGTGGCCAGTGTGGCTGTACAAAGAGAGGGAAAACAGTTATATTTTCCCGAATTGCTGTTAAAACTGATCATAGTTGAGACCAGAGTGGACATATTGGGGACGTAAGAAGAAAATAGTCAATGAAGATAGTGAAAGGAAAATAGAGAGAAAGTCAAAGGGAAAAAAAATGGAAGGAGAGAAAAACAGGAAGAGATGTGGACACAAAATGAAAGAGAGGGGATAAAAGAAAAAAATGGAGAGAGAAAGAGAAAATAAAAGAGAATGAGAAAAAATACTGAGTGTGAAAGACAGGGAGAGGGAGAGAAGAGCAGAAAATCCAAGACACTGGTTGGAAGTTCCCTACAATAATGAAGATTAAACTCCGTCCATTATCAGGGATCACAGCTTGAAGAATAGTGGCTAAATGATCTGTGGAAAGTTCTAAGACTTTGGCATAAAATAAAAGGAGAAAATGCTGGTGATACTCAACAGTTCAGGCAGAACCTGTGGAGAGAGAAACCGAGTTAACATTTCCAGTCGATAACCTTTCAGCTGGGAAGGATCAACCTGAAAAGTTCATTCACAGGAAATGGGAGAAATATTTCAACTGGAACATGTTGTATGACTCCAGTGATGTGAAGAATTGGACAACTCCCTCAAGGAGCCAACACTGACAAGGTGTGGGAGTATCTTCCTCCACAATGAAACATTTCTAACGTACCCATCAATATGCCCTGCCAGATGGCAGAGTGCACTGATTGCGAGCAGACTTACCAATGAGCGGAGTGATGGCTGAAGTAAACACAGAGCTGCTTTGGACAACAAAGGTAATGCCAGCCCCCACCATCATAGCGAGATAGCCTGCCAGCCAGCCAAATGGGTATGGGAAATCTGAAAGCAAAGGGGATGGCGTGGTTAATTCCCTGTCTGGCCTACCTCTACCGCTTGCCGAGTTCTCATAACTTAAGTACAGTTCAGTCTGTAACTGCCCACATGCATGAAGCTCCTCAGAAAACAGTGAGCCAAAAACTAATCAATTTCCATTGATAATCCTCATGCAATTTTAACCATAAACTACTTCAGGACCATGAAAAGATTTGTCCGCACTATTGAAACATCACAATTGTCTCCTGAACTAACAACTGTCCATACTTATTTATCATCCTTTCATATTTCACACATGTTTTTGTCTCATGGCAATTTTTGGTCATTTCATTTGTACTGTGGTTGCTGATTCACCTTTTTAAAAAATAATGCAGCACCGTAGAAGATCCTTCCGCCCGATGGAATCTGTGCCGTTCAATTACCTACTGACCACATATGTCTTTTGAGTGTGCGAGGAAACAAGAGCACCCAGACAACAACCAAGCAGGTCATGGGGAGAATATTTAATTTTAAAAAAAATTATGTGTAAATTTTAAAAAATATTATTTATGATTTAGACATGCCGCACGCTAACAGGCCATTTTGGCCCACGAGTCTGTGCCACCCAATTTATCTACACCCCCTGTATGTTCTGAATGGTGGGAGGAAACGGGAACCCTTGGGGAAAACCCACGCGGACACAGGGAGAAGGTGGAAACTCCTTTCAGACAGCGCGGGTGTTGAACCCGATCCCGATCGCTGGCGCTGTAAACGTGTTGCACTAACCGTTACACCAACAGTGCCGCTCAAAAATGTACAAACTCCTTACAGACAATGCCAGATTTGAACCTATATTTTTGATGCTGCAATGGCGTTGTGCTGATACACTGACCCTGCCTGTATGGCTGCATCAAGTTAGGCTTTTAGTTATTTCTTTAAATGTAATTTTTATTTTATTCATGTCATAAATTTTTAAATAAAGTTTAAAAAAAAAGTTAGGCTTTTAGTGCTTCTATACACTGTGCTGAAGCATTGACAGTAAATTTATATCTTATCAATATGACAGACATCTTTATAATCAGTTCAGTTTGATATTTTTTTTATAAACCGGCTAGTTAGAACCATTTTGTTTTATGAATATGGTTTCTATCTTTCTTCATTTCCCACTGTCTCAGAAAAGCAGGCCAACATATGACAGACCCACAAATACAAGATTCCCCTCATCCTTAACTACCAGCTCATTAGCCTCCGGATTCAACACATTATCATCCAGAATTTCTGGCCCTTAACAGGACCCCACTGCCAAACACATCTTCTCTTCTCCTCCCCTCTCTGCCTTCTGTAGGGACTGCTCCCTCCACATATCCCTCACTAAAAATCACCTTCCACCCTGGCACCTTACCCTGTGGCCCAGGAGGTGCCACACTTGTGCCCACACCTCCCCCATCACCACAATCTGTGGGCCCAAACAGGTCTTTCAAGTGATCCAACACTTCACGTGTATTCTTAGGAATGAATTACTGATCTGGTGCTCCCTTTGTGGTCTTCTCTACATCGGAGAGACTGGGTGCAGTCTGGAAGATCACTTCACTGAGCATCTCCGCTCTCTCCAAACCAGTTACAGGGACCTCCCAGTGGCCAATCACTTCAGCTCTGCACCCCAATCCCATGTTCAAGTCTGCCCATGGCCTCGTGTACTATCCCCCTAAGGACACCCGTAAATTGGAGGAACAACATTTGATTTTCACGACTGAGCACTCTCCAGCCGGATGGCATGAACATCGACTTCTCTGGTTTCTGCTAACCTGCTCTCCTTCCCCCCCTCCCTTCCCCCGGTTTTCTTTCTCTCAGCTTTCCAACCTCCTATCCACATCCTCTCTCTGCTTGCTGCTGTGGCCTCCCTCCCTTCTCCACCAATTACCTGCTTTTGGGACCATGCTCCTCCCCCCTTATCTGTTGGCTCAGACGCCCACCTTCATGATGGGCTCAACCCCAGAACATCAGTTACGTATTTTTACCTTTGATAAATAAAGGACACTGACTGCAGAGTTTCTCCGGTATTGTGTTTCCACCACAGACCCCAGTCACACTCTCTTCTCCCCACCCCTCCCCCTCATTGGGTAGACGATTCACAACTTTGAAGGCACACATTTCCAGATTCGAGACCAGCTATTTTTTTAGCTGTTATCAGACTTTTGAATGGACCTCCCATTTGTACAAGATGACCTTTTGTATTGTACTTTTCTCTTCAATGCTCTTGCCCTAAATTATACTATACCCTGCACCTTTGTTTGTTTTCTTGCTCTATGTATGCGTTGACTGCCTGGATATCATGCCAAGTCTTTCACTCACAATGAACAATTAATTCAATTCAATTATTGGTTTTAGGATAGCAGCCTGCCTATTAAGTATGTCATTTATCTCCCTGTTCAATGACCTTTGAAAAACATTGGATTCCTCTCTGTACTTCCACTCTCCAGGTGACATTAATCTCCCCACCATGTTAGATAGGTATCTCCAAAGTTTTGATCGTGACACTATTAGGCAGGAAATTCTAATGAGATATGTTCAGGCTGATTACCGTTGGTGTGACACCAGTCCAGCCAGCACCAGAAACCTTCCGCAATAAGCCCAGAAAATGGTGAAAATACTCAGATGTTCAGGCATCATCCGTGGAGGGCGAAACAGAATATCCTCCCTCTCCCCCACCTTCCCTCCCTCTGCCTCGAACATGCCAGCACGAGCAGAGACTGAACTGCATTGATTACTAAACTGTAAATAATTGCAAGAGTATTTAACTGTCTGGGCTCCACTAAAGATTTCCATTTATTGCAGCAGGGAACACGTGCCCTTAGCCATCATCAGAGACTCACCAGTGTTAATGATCCCCTTGATGGCTTTGGCAACCTGCCCCCTCAGCATACCATTCAGCAGTTTGACGATCAGAACAAGGCATGTGCACAGAACGACCAGGGAACCAGCCAGCAGGATCAGTCCCACCACAAGGTCGGACATGGTGGAATTCACAAACAAATGGTTACCTGGATAAAGGAGGGAAACTTTGGAAGATCAAGCAATCATTTTCAAATTAAGCAAGTGGCTCTGGACTGGAAAAAGATGGAAGATTTTTGTGACATATCTTCATCAGTGGAGCTGTCATTCAAATGATCCAGCTCTCATGCTGCAATGATAACAGCCAAAGGAATGAACACACACACATACACACACACACACTCACCCCACACACACACACACACACACACACACACACCACACACACACAACACACCACACACCCCACACACACCCCACACACCCCACACACACCACACACACACACAACACACCACACACACACACACCTCACACACACACACACACACACACCCCACACACACCCCACACACACCCCACACACCCCCCCCACACACACCCCACACACCCCCCACACACACACTTCTCCATATTGGCACAGAATTTGCTTAGGTACTGAGAGTCTGCCATTGGTTATGGGACCATATTACCCAGTCACAGGTGGGCTGAGTTTCAAGACAGGGAGATTCCAATTCTATTGCTCGTCTGGAGATTGTGCACGAGACTTGGTCAGCAGCAATCTACAGCAGAGAATCAGAAGAGTAGGGATTCGCTCTTTCAAAATCCAGCCATTCAGCCTCAGTGGTTTTTCTTGGTGATCATTCGGCACCAATTGATGTCTTTTTCACTTAATCAGGCATCCTTAACATGCAAAAGCTGACTTAGAAAGGGTGGCCAGGGGGCATAGAGTTCAGAGAGGAATAAATTCAGATAAGGGAGCAGAGGAGCCAACACACTTGACCAGTGCTACATCACCATGAAGAATGCCTACTGAGGCATCCCACAACCACATTTCAGCAAGTCTGATCACCTAACTGTACATTTATTCCTGGCATACAAACAGAGTCTGAGAACCACAGCACCAGTGGTAAAGTCGATGGAAGTATGGTCGAGGGACACAGAGGAGCGTCTGCAGGACTGTTTTGAATCGGTGGACTGAACCATTGTGACAGTATATAGATATGTCATTGGGAGATAAATTGGGGAAGGGTTTGTTAGTGTAGGTCACAATCAAACACTTTAAAACAGATCTTATTTAAAATACTGGAGCTCTGATAATGCTAGACATCTCAAGGCCTCAGAGCCTTTGTAAAGGCTTTGGAGAGTGCCCAAGAGACTTCACTAATGGATTGTTGTTTACAAAAAGGCCACAGATGAAAGAGCTTGCCAGAGCCACAGACAGTCTGGAGGAGAACTTGCTGTTCTAAGATGGTCATGTGGTTTTGCAAGAGAGACTCAAGAGAGAGAGAGAGAGAGAGAGAGAGAGAGACACACAGAGATCTGTTCTACATTGTTACAGTCAGCTGCAGCAATTGGAACTGGAACAGGACGTGTTGTCAAGCTTGTAGACGATGGGTTGTGAGTGCTTAGTTCAGCCTGGTCAAAGCCCTTGTGGTTCATGCAAGAGGAGAGGACTGGCTATCTAAAGTTTCACTTGGAATAAAAGAAACAAAAAGGAACTCTGTGGTGACCTGAAAGAAAGAGGTTATCATCTGGAGAACCCTGAGGGTGCGAGTTTCATCAGCACTGGAGTGGCTGATAGAAATACATCAGTTGTGGGTGTCCTGGAACAATGAAACTCTCTCTGAAAACTGGCAAGAACCTTCCTGGTTCAAGCACATTTCAAGCACCAATGCCTGGTGAATTTTATAAATTCTGTGCACAGTATAAGAATTGCCTGCAAACAGTGAACTTGGTGGAATGCGATGTGCGATTGGACTGTGAATCAAATAACTTTTCTGAATTTACACACATATTACATATATGTGCATTTAGAATTAGAAGGGGGTTAAGTTAGGTTAGTTAAGTCAAAAGTGATAAGTTAAAGTGTGATTCTATTTTCATGTTTAAAGATAATTAAAAGCAACTTTTGTTTAAGTAACCACTTGTCTTGATGAATATCTATTGCTGCTGGGTTTTGGGGTCCTTTGGGCTCATAACACCATATTCAAGCAATCATCCTCAGACCTGAATGAATATGTAACAGTTGTCAACAACTTGATCAAGCCATGCATGGATGAGTGTGTGCCCAAACGCACATACTTGGAGCTCCCCAACCAGAAGCCATGGATGAATCAAAATATTCGCAACCTCTTGAGGACGTTTAAGGTCGGTGATTCAGATACCTCCAAGTCCAGGTATGACCTATGGAAGGCTATCTCAGCCACAAAGAGGGAAGCTGGAGACAGACACAGATACTCACGGAACTATTGTAGGGACTGCAGGTCCCCATTGCACCTACAACATGAGGCTGAACATCATAAATGTCTGCGATGCTTCACTACCCAATGAGCTGAACACCTTTTATGCTCGTTTTGAGAAAGAGAACTCTATAGTGCCTATGGGAATCCCTACACAGTCTGACAATCCTGTGATAACTGTCTCTGAGGCTGACATTAGAACATCATTCAAGAAGGTGAACCCTCGTAAGGTGACAGGCTTAATTATGTACCTGGTAGGGTACTGAAAATCTGTGCCAACTAACTAACTGGAGTGTTCATAGACATTTTCAATCCCCCACTGCTGCAGTCGGAGGTTCACACCTGCCTCAAAAGGCCATCAGTCATCCCTGTGCCCAAGGAGAACTGAATGAGGTGCCTCAATGACTATCACTCAGTAGCACTAATATCTACTGTGATGAAATGCTTTGAGAGGTTGGCATGGCCAGAATTAACATATAGCTAAGCAGGGGACTAGACTCACTGCAATTTCCATATCTTTACAATTACTCCTCAGCAGATGTAATATCACTGGTTCTCCACCTAGCTTTAGATCACTTAAACAACTGCAACACATATATCTGGCCACTCTTCATCAAATACAGCTCAGCCTCTAACACCATCATTCACTCAGTGCTGGCCAACAAGCTCCAAAACATGGCCCTTTGCACCCCCTTCTGCAATTGATCCTTGACTTCCTCATCGCAAGATCATAGTTAGTATGACTTGAAAACACTCATTGATGATCAACACAGGCATACCTAAAGGATGCATGTGTAACCCACTGCTCTAATCACTTGACAGCTATGACCATATGGCCAGGCACAGTTCACATGCCATCTACAAATTTGCCGATGACACCACAGTCATCAGTAGAATCAAAGGCGGCAATGAGGAAGCAGGAAGATAGATCACCCAATTGAGTGGTGTCACAACAACCTTGCACTCAACATTAGCAAAACCAAGGAGCTGATTGTGGACTTCAAGGGGAAATCAGAAGAACATGAATCTGTGCTCATTGAAGGGTCAGCAGTGGAGAAGGTCAAGAACTTCAAATTCCCATGGGTCAATATCTCTGATGATCTGTCCTGGGGCCTCTATGTCAATGCAAACACATGGAAGGCTTGCCAGAGGCTATACTTCCAAGAGGAGGTTGATGAGATTTGATACATCATTAAAAGCTCTTGAAACTTTCCATAGGTATACCATGGAGAGCATTATGGCTGGTGTTATGGAGGTGTGAATGCACAGGACAGAAAAAAAAAACCTCCAGAGAGTTGTGAACTCAGCCTGAGACATCAGGTCATCAATCTTCACGCCATCAAGGACATCTAGAAGAGGTGGTGTATTAAAAAAGTAACCTTTATACTCAAAGACCCACACCACCCATGCCATCCCCTCTTCACATTGCTACTATCAGGAGAAAGGTGCAGGAGTTTGTAGATGAGCACTCAATGGCACAAGGACTGCTTCTTCCCCTCAGCCATCAGATTTCTGAATGGGCAATGAACCACAGACTCTCCATCACTTTCTCCTATTCTCTCACACTATTTATTTATTTATTTTGAAATGGAATTTATAGCAATATTTTCACTGTAATTCTGTGGCAAAGCAACAAATTTCATGGCATGTTTGTGACAATAAATTCTGATTCTGATTGTGGGGCCTATCCATTCTCAGTGTCAGCACAGTATTCTCCTAAACATCTCTTCGGAGGAGGATCTGACTGTTTTCACCAACTCCATGGTTAACTTGATAATATCCTTTTACTCCCCTCCAATTATTTCTTGGCCTAGTGAGATCCGTAATCTACCCCGTGCCACATTCTCCATTTCCAGATGCAGAAGAAAGAACCTCAAGGGTGGATTTCCTCAGATCATGTTGGAGATTCGTTAAACTTGCAGTCTTTCAATGTTCCTCTCTAGAGTTTACATTGTGGTACAGGTATTGCAGGAGGTGCTGTGGGAAGTGGAATGGGGTACTAGTAGAGATGGAGGAGTGAACCTGATTGACTATCTGAAGAAAATGGACTTTTCCGAATGTTGAAAAGGAAGTATCCATGTTGGATACACAGCAGGAGACACAATAGATTTTGGTGTGAAGAATGAAGAAAGGTTGACTGGTACAATCTGAAATGGGTGCAGACACTAAGATCTCATGATTTCTATACAGAAATCTTTGGAGATAGCAGGACAAGTTGAGAAAATAGTTTTAAAAAGCACAGAGGTTCCTGGGCATCATAAACAGAGGCAGAGGGTTCAAAGACAAGGAGGATATGGAGTGATAAAATTGTAGCACTGAAACAGGACATTCAGCTCATCAAATCGACACTGACCATTGAGTACCCATTTACATGGATCCCATTTTATCCTCTCCACAACCCCATCAACTCCTTCCCCAGATTCTACCACTCATCCACCTTGGGGGTGGGGGGGGGTGGTTGAAATTTACAGTGGCTAATTAATCTACCAACTCACAGGAATGTGAGAGAAAAGCAGAGCATCTGGAGGGAGCCTGTACAATCACAAATAAAACTCCACAGAGAGAGCACTTAAGGTCAGGATCAAACCTGGATCACTGGAACTGTGGGGCAGCAGCTCCATCAGATGTCTTCAGTGTAAGGTAAAACATCATGAGATGGGAATGTGTAGGGAGTTACCCTGTACAGGGCAGTAACAAGAAGGGGAGGTGTCCTTGTACTCCTGTTAGGTAAAACATCATGAGATGGGACCGGAGAAGGAGTCACCCAGTACTAAGGAGTAACAGAATGCATCCTTGTACTTACAAGATAAGAGAGACATTGATGGATTGAGAGGCAGGAAGCTAGCAGGGAAAGGATAGCAACAGTTTTAGTCATTGGACAAGTAATGATATGATGATGTTCTAAGCATGTATCCAAGGGTATAAAAAATCACCATTTTGCTGATAACGGCAGAATGCATTCTCCGACTAACTTGGTTGGTCGCAAGTGTTACAATCCGGTAATAAAGAACAAAGAACCCTGATTTCGACTCAGCCTGGTGTTTGTCTCACTCATTCATGAACAAAGCAGACCTAACATCAGTCACCTCTGGAGTACCATGCCCAAATTCTGGCATAGACCTGTAGGAAGGAGGTAGGCAAAATCCACAGAGAAGGTGTGGAAAGGGTTAGTTGGAATAGTCCAAGGAAGAAGAGATTCAAAGCACCAGAATAGCTTCAGAGCCTCTCCTTGCAGGTCAGAAGGTTGAGATGTGTTGGATCCGCATGTTATGAGGAGTCTAAACTACGTGAATAAAGAGAGATTGTTTCCATTGCTGAAACAGTCAAAAACACAGAGTTAAGGACATTGGTAAAAAAAAGTTGAAGATTTGTTGTTTACATCATGAAGAGTTGTGGAACCAGACACGACATATGGAAATTTATTAGCTGCTGGGAACCGGAGGGAGGGTGTGGGCAACCGGCAATTTAGGGCGACCTTAAAGAGGACAAGCAGCAGCTGTGAATGGACATGCTCACTCTGGTTAGCAGATGGAGAAGAGGGTGGCGAGCCACGGATGTGGTGGTGGGAAATTTAGGGAAGGGATGTGGAGTGGAGGGGAGGGGTGAATCAATAAGGAAAGGAAAGGGGAAAGAGGTACATTCTTTCATCAGCAAATTTTCAAGGATTGAATTCCTGTGGATTTACTTGTGTGTGGATAAATTTGTGCATTTATATTTAGGAATAGGATGTGTAAGTAGATGAAATATAAATGCTCAAAATTATTAGTTACCAACAGGGATAAATCGGAGCTGAAATTCCAGCTCACCTGTAATAGATTAAAATCTAATGAGAATACATGGCGAGTGGGCTATGCTGTTATCCTACCTTCTTGTCTCTACAATTGTCAAATTCCCAGGATACAGGGGTACAGACAAATTTTCTAGTGGTGCTCTTATGACTAAGCCTTGTTTTAGTTATAGGTCTGTGAAATTAATGCTCTCAGTTGAAATATATCAAATCATATTGGCAATGGATGAGACAAATTTAGCAAATTCTTCATTCTCATTTAGTTGAAGCATTTACAGATCATTTGTCCACTGGTCCATGAGCATGTACATGAACATCAGAATCAAAGCTAGATGACCATCCTTCCACTTACATTTCTCGATGTTCTCTTTGCATGTTCTATTGACTAGGGTCCATGTGTAGTTCTGATCCTGCCAGCACAATTCCGGAGTCGTGCACTTTTCCAGTCCATCCACTGTGATGTTATCCTGGAGCTGAAAAGAGACAGTCAGTTAACAGCACCTATAAAGAGGCTGCCTAAAACCTGAGGGAGTTTCGGCCCTTCTGCAAGATTGAAGTGGATGAGGAGGCAGAGATAAGAATCTGGGTGGACTAAAGGATTTTGGTGGAATAGACACAATGTCTTCTCCCTTTAGAATCCAATAAAGTGAATTCCAAAGTACAGGAAGATGCTTAATATTGTCCCCGGCCTTGTTTTCATATTTCTCTTTTCCAATCTCATTGACTTTATTTCCAATTTAATCCATTTTAATCAGCTTTTATCTATTTCAGTTTAGTCCTTTATTTTCTGTTTATTTTTCTCATTTCTAATTTTTTTTTCTTAGTTCCTTCTGTTCATTTGGTTTCTCTCTTGGCCACATTTCCCTTTCCAAACTTTCAAACACCTGCTTGTGGTGGGGTTCCTTGTTTCCAAAGAAAATACAATGCCCAAATACTGAAACGAAGCAAGCAAGCTACCAGAAGGGAGATGATTGCAAGGGTAAATAGTGCCTTACAAATCCAAATTGCAACAGAGCCAGGTAAAAAACCAAAATAACTTTTTTTTTCACTGCAGTAAAACTGATAATCTGGCACCCCAGGTCTTTTGGTAGATTTAGACTATTGGATATCCAATCTATTGGATATTATTCCTATTAATACCCCAGTACATTTGGATCACTTTTTCAACATGTTACACAGTTATGGAATAATTTTTTACACCTAATCATAGTATGGTGAGTATTGCAGTTGGAGTAATGTATTACAGCACCTGCAACCCAGGCTGTCTGTAAGGAGTTTGTACATTCTCCCCAAATCTGCATGGGTTTCCTCTGGGTGCTCTGGTTTCCTCCCACCTTTTAAAAATATATGGAAATTATTGCTGTATTTGGGGGGGGCATGGGCTTGTGGGCCAGAAGGGCCTGTTAACTTGCTTTAGGTCCAACTTTTAAATAAATTGAACCACTAAGGTTAAGGGGAGTGCAGGAAACCGAAACCAGTGAACCAGATGCTGAACCAAACTTCGGAGCAATTGCACATCAGATTATCGGTGCTTCACTCTGCCAAGTTAAGTGGAAACTTTACCTCCCTCTCTCTCTGCCTCCTCTCTCAAGCTTCAGGCTGCCACAGCTTACCAGTAGCCGGTTAACATCTAATCAGAATATATAACAGCATTTGGATCAATCTTGTTACCCTCGTGTGATAATGCATGGCATGTTTCTTTGCTTAATACACTTCCTCTAGTTAATTTGACTCCAGCTTTTTGTATACATCTCTCCCTTCATCGACGATCTAGCCACATCTCTCTGTCTCTGTTTATCTCTCTCTCTGTTTATCTCTCTCTCTCTCTCTCTCTCTCTCTCTCTCTCTCTCTCTCTCTCTCTCTCTCCAACAGGAACAGCTTGAACTTGCACTGATCCATTTATTTGTGACACCTTTGTGCTTCATTGGGTGCTGATATGTGTTCCAATACCTCTACAGTGCCCTCCATAAAGTTTGGGATAAGGACACTTCTTCTTTCCCTTTATCCTGTTTTCCCTGGTTTTAAATTTGTTATTGTGAATAAAATGTAGATTTTATTTAAGATTATTTGTATAAATTTTGATTTGGCCATGTAGAAAGTACTCCACTTCAGTGTCCCATAATGTTTTAGACATTTGGCTTCACTGGTGTTTGTGAGTATTCAGGTATATTTAGTTGCTGCATTGTTGCAGGTATAAGAGAGATAGGCTTGCTTCTAAGCTTTTGATCCGCTCTGGACTCTGTAGTTGCCATTTTTCAACATGAGGACCAGAGTGGTGCCAATGAAAGTCAAAAAAGCCATCATGAGGCTGGAAAACAATGAGGCATCGCCCAAACCTTAGAATTACCAAAATCAATGGTTTGGAGCATCATTAAGAAGAAAGAGTTCAGTACTGGTGAGCTCAGTATTTGCAAAGGGATTAGAAGGCCATGGAAGAACTTCACTGCTGATGACAGAAGAATTCTTATCATGGTGAGGAAAAATCCACAAACCCCTGTTTCACAAATCAGAAACACTCTTCAGGAAGAAGATGAGTATGGGTCAATGACGACTATCTGCAGAAAACTTCATGGTGGTGGCTACACTGCTGATGCGACCACTAGTTAGACACAAAAACAGGATGGGCAGATTACGGTTTGCCAAAAAATCTTTAAAAGAGCCTGCAGAATTCTGGAAAATGGATGAATGAGGCCTAGATTAACCTGTATCAGAGTGATGCGAAGAGCGAAGTAGAAAGGCCCAAAGGAAATGCACAAAATCCAAAGCATACCACCTCATCTGTGGAACATGGTGATGGGGGCATGTATGGCTGTCACAGGTACTGGTAGACTTATCTTCATTGGTTTTTTTTTTTAAATTTTTTACACTATGAACCATACTGACCAAAATACACACAGACATTTCCCTCTTGAATATACACAGTGTCATTTTCTCCTCTTTTCCCCCCTCCCTTCACCCCCCTTCCCCACTCAAACGTTCAACCTACATGATACATTAAACCCATTAAACAATGTCATCACACAATGAAAATAAACAAGAAATTAGTGCCATCTACTTTTACATTCTGGGTCAGTTCATTTTGTCGTCTTCTCCTTCTGTCATTTTAGGCGGTGGAGGTCCATGGTAGGATTTCTCTATTGTGTTCCATGTACGGTTCCCAGATTTGTTCGAATACTGTGATGTTATTTCTTAAATTATATGTTATTTTGTTTAATGGAATACATTTATTCATTTCTATGTACCATCACTGTATTCTCAGGCTATCTTCTAATTTCCAGGTTGACATAATACATTTTTTTGCTACAGCTAAGGCTATCATAATAACTTTTTTGTACTCCATCCAAATCGAGTCCAAGTTCTTTACTTTTTATATTACTTAGAAGAAAGATCTCTGGATTTTTTGGTATGTTGTTTTTTGTGATATTATTTAATACCTGATTTAGATCTTCCCAAAACTTTTTCACTTTCTCACATCCCCAAATTGCATGTACTGTTGTTCCGGATTCCTTCTTACAGTGAAAAAACATCTATCTGATACTGTTGGGTCCCATTTATTTAACTTTTGGGGTGTGTTGATGTGCTTGATGATGGCAGCAGCAAAATCAATTCTGAGGTGTATAGAAACATCCTATCTGCTCAGTTTCAAGCAAAAGACAATGATCCAAAACATCATTTTCTTCCTTCTTTGGCTTGGCTTCGCAGATGAAGATTTATGGAGGGGTAAAGTCCACGTCAGCTGCAGGCTCATTTGTGGCTGACAAGTCCGATGCGGGACAGGCAGACACGGTTGCAGCAGTTGTAAGGGAAAATTGGTTGGTTGGGGTTGGGTGTTGGGTTTTTCCTCTTTTGTCTTTTGACAGTGAGGTGGGCTCTGCGGTCTTCTTCAAAGGAGCTTGTTGCCCACTGAACTGTGAGGCGCCAAGATGCACGGTTTGAGACGATATCAGCCCACTGGCAGTGGTCAATGTGGCAGGCACCAAGAGATTTCTTTAGGCAGTCCTTATACCTCTTCTTTGGTGCACCTCTGTCTCGGTGGACAGTGGAGAGCTCGCCATATAACACGATCTTGGGAAGGCGATGGTCCTCCATTCTGGAGACGTGACCTACCCAGCGCAGTTGGATCTTCAGCAGCGTGGATTCGATGCTGTCGGCCTCTGCCATCTTGAGTACTTCGATGTTGGAGATGAAGTCGCTCCAATGAATATTGAGGATGGAGCGGAGACAACGCTGGTGGAAGCGTTCTAGGTGCCGTAGGTGATGCCGGTAAAGGACCCATGATTCGGAGCCGAACAGGAGTGTGGGTATGACAACGGCTCTGTATACGCTAATCTTTGTGAGGTTTTTCAGTTGGTTGTTTTTCCAGACTCTTTTGTGTAGTCTTCCAAAGGCACTATTTGCCTTGGCGAGTCTGTTGTCTATCTCGTTGTCGATCCTTGCATCCGATGAAATGGTGCAGCGGAGATAGGTAAACTGGTTGACCGTTTTGAGTTTTGTGTGCCCGATGGAGATGTGGTGGGGCTGGTAGTCATGGTGGGGAGCTGGCTGATGGAGGACCTCAGTTTTCTTCAGACTGACTTCCAGGCCAAACATTTTGGCAGTTTCCGCAAAACAGGACGTCAAGCGCTGAAGAGCTGGCTCTGAATGGGCAACTAAAGCGGCATCGTCTGCAAAGAGTAGTTCACGGACAAGTTGCTCTTGTGTCTTGTTGTGAGCTTACAGGCGCCTCAGATTAAAGAGACTGCCATCCGTGCGGTACCGGATGTAAACAGCGTCTTCATTGTTGAGGTCTTTCATGGCTTGTTTCTGCATCATGCTGAAGAAGATTGAAAAGAGGGTTGGTGCGAGAACACAGCCTTGCTTCACGCCATTGTTAATGGAGAAGGGTTCAGAGAGCTCATTGCTGTATCTGACCTGACCTTGTTTGTTTTCGTGCAGTTGGATAACCATGTTGAGGAACTTTGGGGGGCATCTGAGGCGCTCTAGTATTTGCCAAAGCCCTTTCCTACTCATGGTGTCGAAGGCTTTGATGAGGTCAACAAAGGTGATGTAGAGTCCTTTGTTTTGTTCTCTGCATTTTTCCTGGAGCTGTCTGAGGGCAAAGACCATGTCAGTAGTTCCTCTGTTTGCGCGAAAGCCTCACTGTGATTCTGGGAGAACATTTTCGGCGACACTAGGTATTATTCTATTTAGGAGAATCCTAGCGAAGATTTTGTTTGCAATGGAGAGCAGTGTGATTCCCCTGTAGTTTGAGCAGTCTGATTTACTGCCTTTGATTTTGTACAGGGTGATGATGATGGCATCACGAAGGTGCTGAGGCAGCTTTCCTTGGTCCCAGAAGAGCTTGAAAAACTCATGCAGTTTGGCATGCAGAGTTTTGCCGACAGCCTTCCAGACCTCTGGGGGGGATTCCATCCATACCTGCTGCTTTGCCACATTTCAGTTGTTCAATTGCCTTATATGTCTCTTCCCGGGTGAATACCTCATCCAGCTCTAGCCTTAAGGGCTGTTGAGGGAGCTGGAGCAGGGCGGATTCTTCGACTGAGCAGTTGGCACTGAAAAGAGATTGGAAGTGTTCTGACCATCGGTTGAGGATGGAGATCTTGTCGCTGAGGAGGACTTTGCCGTCTGAGCTGCGCAGCGGGCTTTGGACTTGGGGTGAGAAGCCGTACACAGCCTTTAGAGCCTCGTAAAAACCCCTGAAGTCGCCAATGTCCACGCTGAGCTGGGTTCGTTTGGCGAGGCTAGTCCACCACTCATTTTGGATCTCCCGGAGTTTGCACTGAAGATGGCTGCATGCGCGACGGAAGGCTTGTTTCTTCTCTGGCCAGGACGGCTTTGCAAGGTGAGCCTGGTGGGCAGCTCGCTTCTTTGCCAGCAGCTCCTTTGCCAGTATCCCAAACATACTGCTAAAGCAACAACAGAGTTTTTCAAAGCTATAAACTGGAAGATTCTTGAATGGCCAAGTCAGTCACCTGATCCATATGCAATTGAGCATGCCTTCCACATGCTGAAGAGAAACTTAAGGGGACAAGCCTCCGATACAAGTAAAAAATGAAGGTGGCTTCAGTCAATGCCTGGCAGAGCATCAACAGATACTCAGCACCTAGTGATGTCTATGAATCATAGAATTCAAGCAGTCACTGTATGCAACAAATTTCTAAATATGACTACTTTAATATACATACCATTTCTATGTCCCAAGTAGGGGACTATGTATACCCTATGTAATACCCTTGAATATAATCTGGAATTTGCATTTTAATCACATTTGAATTGTTTGATTACAAGTTTAAAACTGTTGATCCGAGGGACAAATAAAGGAAAAAAAGTGTTTTTGCTCCAAACATTATGGACAGCACTGCACCAATTCAGATAGCTGTTCTGTTGCACAAGCAATCACATTTCTTGTGCATGAGTTCTGGCACAGTACACGTCAACTCCGCTTCAAAGCATCAGCAAAGAAGTCCAAGGTGGTGCAAATATTTTACTTTCCCAATGAATGAAAATCTTTCTTACCTGAACAGTTCTTGTAATGCACCATATCTTCACGAGACTCTTGTTACGAAAACTCTCATCTCCAATTGCTATTGCAGTGATGACAGATTTATCAAGCTGAAAAATAATAACTAATTTAGTTAACACTTTTCTTTTTTTTATTATTTATTACATCTATCAGGTATCTATGGGTACAATTACAACATTCAAAATACACTTGGACAGCTGAGGACAAGAAGTGTTTGAAAGGATATGGACCAAAGGTAGGTAAATAGGACTCATCCAGATACTTAATTGGATGGCATGGATGAATAGGGCCAAAGCTCCTGTTCCACGCTAAATGACTCTGTGATTCAATAACCCTATGGAATTGTGCAATGTCTGCCCATGATGTGCTGTATGATAGAATGTTTGCACAATTGTTCTACCAAAGCTCTTAAGGCAAGCATTATATTTTAGTTATATGTCTTGAAAATTAGCAGCAGACTTCCCATCCATTTCAACCACTGAACTTGTTTCTCAGTATATTCTCTTTACTTTCAAAAATAATGGAACCGCAGTTTAATTTAAAGTTAACAATTGGTATAGGGTGGCACAGTTGGCACAGCGATTAGCTCATTTCATTTACAGCAGCGGCCATCAGGACCCGGGTTTGAATTCCACGCAGTCTCCAAGGAGTTTGTACATTCATCCCGTGCCTATGTGGGCCTACCCCAGGGGCTCTGGTTTCCTCCCACCATTTGAAAAGTACCAAGGGTGTAGGTTAATTCGGTGCAAATCAGGCGGTGCAGGCCTAAATGGCCTGTTCCCATGCTGTATGCCGAAATTTAAAATAGAAGCAAGGTTTATAACTGACAGGAATGCAAGACATTTCTATATTTTCACTCAGTATCCTTCATCTTCCAATTCAACTGACCAAAGGCATGAAGGAAAATGGAATTACACCAATTATTTTCTGATTAATGTTTACTAATTGGGCAAGATAATTTCCTTTGAGTGCTGTGTCATTGCAATGGACTAATTAATTTAAAATGTTTCTTGAACAGATAAAATGATCTTTGCTGTGACTTTGCATGAGAGCCTGGTGCTCCAGACATAAAAGAAGATATTCAGGAGAAGGCCTGGTGATGACTCCCTCCTGGGAAAAACTCCAGCGAAAATCCACCAAGAGAGTCTCCCACCAGGTTTCCTCTACATGACGTGTTCTCATTATCTCTACAGCTCCATGTAGCTCATTCAAAGTCACAGCGTGAATTATTGCTTCCATCCATTTTGAATTGACCAACAGCTGCAGCATTAGGTGAAGAATTTCTTATTTTTAAAATTTTGATTAAGTATCCAGTGGAGATGATGGATTAGTCGAAAGTGAATCAATCATGTAACATTACTTAATGCTGATTTGTGTAATAAGGTAGAAAGATTAATACGAAATCCCCCTCCTTTTTTTCAGCCTTCAAAGCATTCCATTCAGCCCTCACTAACATTTCTGCTGTACACATACCTGGCACACTATTATTGCTGCCTTATGCATATCTTAAATTATAATGACAAACAAGGACTCTCTTTGATGTCTTAGAGAAGCAATCCCATTAGTCACATTGCTTTGTATTCCCTGCACCTCAGAATCTATTCTCACTCACATCTGCCCATCTACTTCCCCGTTGATTTGCCATCAACCTGCACTATTAACAGCAGGGAATTAACCTATCAGCACATCTTTTGGAATATGGGAAGAAATCAAAGGATTATGGAAGAACATCACACATCCTGACTTTTGGTGCAAACATGACACAGATAGCAACCAAGGTCAGGATTGAACCTCGGCTGCTGGAACTGGGAGGCAACATTACTATCTGCTGCATTCCATCATTACTGGCTACTTTCAATCTGAGGTAAAAACATATATTATCATCCAAAATATCCATAATGCAAGTAAACATTGGTAACAATTGAATGGATTTCCTAACCTGTATAATGTGGTCAGTGAATGGATCAGTAATGATGCCAAGAAGATTGGGTGCATCGTTCCCCGTCTGGATTTTGAAGCTCCCCACCACAACCTTTGTGAGTCGATACAAGAAACCGCTGGCAACCTCGATTGGCAGTAGCACCAACACAGAGAGCCAATTGAAGCAGTCATGGACAGTGGCGCCTGCAAATGCCCTGAAATTAATTTGAGAAATATTTTGGCAATATAGAATGACTTGAGTGACTGCTGTTTTGGAACTAAGAGTGGATGATATTTTCCCAGTATTACACAGAGGCACTTAGGTTTTGCTTCTGCTGCCCTGACCCGAGCCAAGGTTACACTGAGTTGAGATAATGGGCTTTGAGGCTACTTGAACAGATGGGAAGTTTGGTTGAGGTCACAATGAATTAAATATAATCCAAATATCCCTGGTGGAAATCAGATTTATATATTTTGTGACATGTATCAGGGCCTTTAAATCTTGGTAGTCTAGTCCTGAGAGGGGACTCAACACCCCTCTGTGCAACTGTGTTCTGCACTTTTTGTCAGAAAGACCATAGTCTGTCTGGGTTGGCAGCAAAACCTCAAGCCCTTCACAGGGAGCACTGGCGCACCTCTGGGCTGTCTGCTTTGTTCATTTCTGCGTACACTGCTGGCTCATGACTGCACTACCAGACCCAGTTCCAACCTAATCATAAAATCTGCAGATGTTACAACAGTAGTTGGCCTCATCAGCAAAAATGATGGGTCACGTTGCCAGGAGGAGATTGAAAGACTCGTACAATGGTCCGACAAAAACAACCCTAGTCTCAACCTGGACAGGACTTGTCCACGATGAGATGATTGTCCATGAAGAGGATGAAGATCGACCACTCGCCACCACCTATCAAAGATTCTGTTATGAAGAGATTGGAGAGCACAAAGTTCCTTGGCATGAAAATAAGGGATGACTTATCCTGGACTCGCAACACCTCGTTATTAATCAGGAAGGTGCAAGAGTCCCTACATTTCTTAAGGAGGCTGCAGAGAACAAGGCTACTGGCCTCCTTCTTGACAACCAGGAGCACAATTGAGAGTGTTCTAAATGGGTGCAGCATTATGTAGTAAGGTAGCTGCAAAGCAGCAGACTGGAAGTCTACACAGAGTATCATTAAAACAGCTGAGAGGATTACTCAAGTCACCCCTTCTTCTAGAGACAACATTTACTGGGAGCATTGTCTAAATAGGGCTTAAGGAATTATAGAAAACCCTTTCCATCTAATGCCCAGTATCTTCTACATTCAACCATCAAATGTGTTGGAACATTCATACATTCTGTTTGGTTTTGTGATAAAGTTCAACCTTTCTGGCTTCAAGTAGGAGGTTTCTTCAAAATTTGTTTAAAATTCAATTTCCTTTAGATCCAAAAATTTTTTTGTTAGGTTATTTTATTCTGTTAGTGGACTTGGGGTTGGATAAGTTTCAGACGGCGTTTATTCATCTAACTTTGAGAGTTGCTCGTAAATATATTGCCGTGTCTTGGAAAGATGAAGTGGAGTTAAATTTAATTCAATGGTATAATGAGTTGAAGTTGTGTATTTATATGGAGAAAATAACACATAATTTACATAATAATTATGATGTTTTTGTTAAGATGTGGACACCTTATATGAAGAATATGAATTTCATAATATTGTAAATTACTGAATGTTTTTGTTTATTTTTAATGCTTCCTTTGAGGGTTCTGTGGTGGGAGGGGGAAAAAGTGGGTTTGTCTTATTGATTTATTATTATTAGATTCCTTATTCTGTAAAAGTCTGTTTATTCTTATTGAAAAATATTAAATAAAGTTTTTTTTTAAAAAAGAAGGCAGCACAGGAGCATTATAATCAGGACTGCCAGACTGGAAAGTAGTTTCTTGCCACAGGCTAAGACTTTAACCTTTAACCGTGATCTTTATGTACTCCGTACGGTGTCTTCTTTTACCTGCATCATGGTCCGAAGGGACATGGTTTCATTGGGTAGCATGTGTACAATCAGATGATAATAAACTTGAACTGAAACACACTTCAACACCACAGTATTCTGAGCACAATATTCATTCATTACTCTCATTATAGTAACAAAAAGTAATTTAAGAAATTGTTTTGCTGAAGGAAAACAATCAATAATTATTTTCAATTTCTGTCTCCTTGAGATTGTAATTTGTGTTTTACAAAAGGTACCTTATAAATTAACTCTCGTACTCAAAGTGTTGATGTGGGATCGTGGAATATCAAAAGGCCCTTCATTTGGGCACTAGGAATCAGATCTCCTGAGAAACTTTAAATGTTAAATTTTTTAATTATGTCAACTTATTGAAGATTTTGGATCCATGGACAGGACCAAGCTTGTTGTCGCCCTGGACACAATTCTACCTGGACCTACATTGGTA
Organism: Narcine bancroftii; assembly: GCF_036971445.1. Classification (NCBI taxonomy): domain Eukaryota; kingdom Metazoa; phylum Chordata; class Chondrichthyes; order Torpediniformes; family Narcinidae; genus Narcine; species Narcine bancroftii. The sequence goes on from NC_091477.1 coordinate 50,489,508, forward strand.
GGAATCTACTCTTAATGATTTGAATTGACTGTTGGATAATTAATAGTTTATCTTACCGTTTGAATTCATTTCTGTCCCCAGCTTGCATTAGTGCTACAATAGTGTTTGTTACTGATGTTCCAATATTGGACCCCATAATAATCGGAATGGCAGATTGGACTCCAAGTACTAGAAAAGACACAAATATATTGAATATTCATCAAACTGGAAAGGCAGGACCTGCAACATTTAATTACACAAGATGACAAGATTCTCCAATGTATCTCTGACCCATTAGATTGCTCTGGCAGTATATGTAGATGCTTGTTAACTGTCATCTGGTGATCTAAGAAGTTGAACTTCATCTCAGTTCCCCAACATGATTTGGTTTAATTATATAGACCTTTGCTGATAACAGTCAGATCCAAGACAAGAATGGTAGTTAGTTTGATGGGCAGTTGGCTTATTCAAGTGAAAAACAGAATATAGATCATATCATAAAAATGGTGGCAAGTGATCAATGTTGTTTTGGACCAGGCTGGTGAGCAGGGGTAATTTTAACTTCAAAAAGTGGAGAGGAATTTCCCAGGTTTTTTCCCCCAAATTTGGATATATAGCCCATGAGCCCAGGCCACCCAAATACACCAATTAATCTACAATGCCCATACGGTTTGGAAAGTGAGAGGAAACAAGAGCACCCAGAAGAAACCTATGCAGACAGCGGGATAATGTACAAACACCTTACAGACAGCTCCAGATTCGAACACAGGTTGCTGCTCCTGTGATCATACTGTCCTTTTGTTTTCAATTGTTCTTGGCCTTGATTAGCTATTATTGTTCTCTAAGGAAAATGATGCATTGTGCAAGGACTGGGGAGTGTATATTCCATAAAGCAAAAGACACATTGTGATGGATCAGCTGAATAGACCTCTCCCTCATTGCCCATCTCATGATCCTGTATCAATGTATAAATATGCTTGTTCAGTTATTTCCATTGGAAATGTGATAGAAAGGGCAACCCCCAAACACCATCAGATGGCAAGGTCTAGAATGAGAAAGGACTGGATTATCTAGCCCAATAGTTTTCAAACATTATCTTTCCACTCACATACCACTTTAAGTAATCCCTATGCCATCAGTGCTCTGTGATTAGTAAGGAATTGCTTAAAATGGTATGTGAGTGTGAAGGGAAAGTTGAGAATCTCTGCTCTAGACCCAATTGTTACTGAAAAGTTTTGCTTGAGAAAAATTGTCAGTTGCCCATTTCCTTTGGAGTTCTGAAACCATGCACATAACGAGTCAATTAGGCATGATTAAAACAATGGTTTTCAAACCTTTTTCTTTCCACTCACATACCATCTTAAGTAATCCCTTTCTAACCACTGATGACCTCTGGCATAGGTCTAGCCTCACAGCACTGGTCTGGCCAACTGAATTGCTTTTTGTTATCCTCTCTGCTTTCAAATATAGTCCTCCCATTTTGAACACAGATGAGTTAATTCTGAAGCCCTGGATGGGATGATAGCAAGATTGGAATTTGAACACCTGCGGATTGTAGGGCCAAGGAAAGAATTAGAAACTTCAAAACACCAAGGTCCGCTAAAGAGTGGGCAAACATTCCTCCAAACAGAGTTGATACTTTTATGTTATGTCTTCTTCCCTTAGACTTTGAAGTCTAGTCAGAGGTTCGATCTTAAAGGGTCAATGTCCATTTTTAATATAATTCTATTCAGATGTTAAAATTAAGAAAGTGTCTCTCCCCTACAAAATAGGTTAAATGGTCTCACTGAAAAGCAACCAAATGGGCCTTTGTAAACATAGATAAGCAAGCATGCACCTTAATGTGATGGTAAGTGTTATGTGAATTTAAGGCCCAGGTTACTGTTGGAGAGCAGATCACAACTTATGATATTTTACTATAATTTAGGAAGATGTGGAACATGATATTAATAAACCAAAATTAAGCACAAGTAAGATCAAGCTGTTTTTATACATTGTTGCTGCATTGAATATTTCCCCAAATTTCTTCAGAAATAATGAGATGAAAATGGTTCAAACAATTAGCACAACATGGTTACAGCGCCAGTGAGTGGGACCGGGGTTAGAATTCTGCACTGTCTGGAAGGAGCTGTACCTTCTCCTCATGTCTGCGTGGGTTTTCCTCAGTGGGTCCAGTTTCCTCCCACTGTTCAAAACTTACTTGGGGTTTGAGGTTAATTGGGTGTAATTGGCCAGCATGGGCTCCTGTATACCCAAATTTAAAAGTTACAATTAAAATTTATATTAAAAGAAATACGAAGAATTGGGGGGGGGGGGCGATAAAGAGGTTGGTTGAAGAGCATTTAGCAGAGGGGAAGAGAACACAGAGTGGCAGACATGTTTAGAAAGGAAGCTAGACGTCTTAAGTATGGGTTAGCAAACGGAGAGGAGCAGATAATAGAAAAGGAGCCATGAGAGAGGAGTGCAGGTGATTTCTAGATTGGGCAGCAGAAGGAGAGAGGCAGTGAAAAGCGAAAAAACATGAGAACTGTAAAGAAAGTGGAAGTATTGAGCATTATGAAATATCACAGAGGCAGCAGATGGTCTTTCAACATCAGCTCCATAGCCAAGAAAGCCCAGCAGCGCCTCTACTTCCTGCAAAGGCAGAGGTAAGTTCATCTCCCACCCTCTATCCTCACTACATTCTACAGAGGTTGTATCGAGAGCAGTCTGAGCATTACAGTTTGGAAACTGTACCACCTCAGACCGTAAAACCCTACAGAGGATAGGGAAGTCAGCGGAAAAGATCACTGGGGGCTCTCTTCCTAGCGTGATGGACATCTGCAAGACACAATGCAGGCGAAAGGCAATAAACATTGTGAAGGGGTCCACACACCCCTCATGTAAGCTTTTCTCCCTTTTGCCATCCAGAAGGAGATATCGTAGCATTCGGACCCTCGTGTCCAGATTGTGCAAAAGGTTTTAATCCCAAGCCATCAGAGTTTTCAATTCCTAGAACATATGAGTGCTTAGTAAATTATCATTTTTTCATTGTTTTCTTTTACATGACTTGTTATTTAATTATTATTTGTGTAAATCTGTTTTATGGTCCTGGAGAATCACTATCTTGTCTTTACTGTATTATGGTATGAATGATAAATAAAAGTGACTTGACGACTTTTGGTTGAGTTGGAAGAAGGGAAGGATTTACAAGCAGCTCTGCAATACTTGAGATGGGCATTTGAGAATCAACAATCTACAGGGTCCATAAATTCCAAACTGCTGGAAATACTCAGCCAAGCAAGTGCCTTTTTATAAAAAGATAAGCAGGATTTAGTTTCAGTCTGAAGCATTAACCTCATTCCACAGCTGTAGTTGACCTATTGAACTCCTCTGGAATTTCCCATTTTTGCTTTGGAATATACAGGCCTGGAAGTGACAGATGCACCAGGTTTGCATAGAGGCAGGAGATGTCAGGGAGACTGAAGGAGTGCTCCGTTTGGGAATGTGCGCTCAATCGCTCACCTCGGAGTCATTTAGGACACTGAGACTGTTCTGGATCTGTCTCCAGACAAAATAGGGAAGGAGATGTATTCAATGATAACTCTTAAGTTTCATGGGCACTTAAGATGATGACTTTAATTTTCCTTACAATTAAATAACAGACATTTAATTAATAATTGTTTCAGCTAAAATAGGAAACAAAGACTTAACAATTAACGATACAGTTAAAGTGAAGTCAGGAGTAACAGGAAGGCCTGTAACATCTTTTGGTCTCCCTTTGATCTCGGAGATCTTTTCTGGACCCAACACACCAATGGCATCGTGAGAAAAACATGACAGTCCCTCTACTTCCTCAGGAGTTTGTGGACGTTTAGTATGACATCAGAAACCCTGACAAATCTCTACAGAGGTGAGGTGGAAAGTGCGCTGTCTGGCTGCATCACAATCTGGTCTGAGGACACCAATACCCCTGGGTGTAAATCCCTCCAAAAAGTAGTGGACATTACAGGCAAAACCCTCCCCACTACTGAGTACATCTACGGGGAACTCTGCCGTTGGAGGGCAGCAGCTATCATCGAAGATTCACACCACCCAGCACATGCTCTGTTCTCACTTCTGCTATCAGGCAAGAGGCAAGACTCACACCCCCAGGTTTGGGAACAGCTGCTGCCCCTCCACCATCAGTTTCAGTCGGGGACTAATTTACGGACTTTTACTTGTGCACTTGATTGATTTTCTTTGCTCAGTTTGTTTGAATTTGTTATCTATTTACAGTTCTTTTGATTGTTTACCTGTTCATACTGTGTGCAGTTAATTTTTGCACTACCATGGCCACAGGAAAAAGGAACCTCAGAGATGTCATATATGTACTCTGACAATAAAGCTGAAATCTAATGTCTCCAAGCTACCAACCATAAGGGAAAAATTTGGGAACCATCACTTTGAAGTGGTTCTACTCTTCTATGAAGTCACCTATCTTAAATCATGCAATTCTGATGGGAGAACTATCAGAACCTGGAGTCCTCAAATAGACCACAAGAGTCAATCAGTTCATAAATCTAGATACGTCGTAAGAGTCAACTGTGTTTTTGTTTGACTGGTGATAGTTTATCCTTCTATCTCCAAGTTGCTGTCTCTACCCTACTATAAGCTATAGACCGGGAGGTTTACTTACATCCTGATGACACCATGCTGACAATGATGGAGGTTGAAGTGCTTGAGCTTTGGACCAGGACAGTGACCAAGATTCCCACCACAAGTCCAGCCACGGGATTGGACAGGATTGCATTGTCCTTAAAAATATCACCGGCCACCTTGCCTAAAAGACAGAGACTTCATTCACTCATGCCCTACAGGATAAAATACAAGCATTCTTGCAGTGGTTGAACCACGATCATAACATGTAGGTTTTGAAGTAGACCACTCAGCCCATCGCATCCTCTCTGCCATTCTAACACGAGCTGATCAATTCTCTTAATCAGTCCCACACCCTTGCCTTCTCCCCATAATCTTTGATATTCTGACTTTTCAGATACCTATCAATCTTTTTCTTAAATACACCTTCACAGCCACCCATGGTAGCGAATTTTAGAGGTTCACTACTCTCTGACTGAAGAAATTCCTCTGCATCTCTGTTTTAAATAGGTGTCTTTCAATCCTGGAGTTGCGCCCTCTTTTCCTTGACTCTCTTTGCAACATTTACTCTGCCTAGGCCTTTCAACATTCAAACAGTTTCTATGAGGTCCTTCCTCATTCTTCTGAATTCCAAGGAGTACAGTCCAAGAGCTACAAAACATTTCTCATATACTAATCCCTTCGTTCCACAAATCATTCTTGTAAATCTTCTCTGAACCCTCTCCAAATCCAGTACATCCTTTTTTCAATAAGGACCCCAAAACTGTACCCTGTTCTCAAAGTAAGGCCTCACCTGCACCTTATAGAGCCTCATCCTCACATCTCTGCTCTTCCTCCAGATACAAATGCCAACATTGCATTCACCCTCTTCCAAACTTACTCAACCTGGAGGTTATCCTAATATGTCCTTTCTTTGCTTTTTTGACTTCTCTAGTTAGCGACAGTTGTGTAATTTCTCCATTCAAATATTTCTTCTTTTTTGGATGTACCAGTCCTGCACCTTCCTTATTACTTGCAGAAACTTCAACCATTGTTGTTCTGCCGTCCTCCCTGCTAGTGTACCTTTCCAATACACTTTGGCTAATTCCTCTGTCATACTTTTGAGATTCTCCCTCTCAAAGTGCAGGGTGAAATATATTATATAATAATCACTGCTTATTAAAGATTCCCTTTCCTTCGGCTCCCTTGTTGTGCATTATACAATATCCAATCCAGACTTGCATTTCCCTGGTTGGCTCAGCCATGTTGTTCTATAAAACTATCCTAAAGGCATTTGATAAATTCCTTCTCTTGGGGTCCAGCACCAATCTGGTTTTCCCAATTATCTCTGCTGTTAGCATTCAGTTTTGGAAAAGAGAAAAATTTTAGCTCGGTCATACCGAGATACAAATCTCTCTCTTTCCCTTCCCTCTCCATTCAGAGAGCCATCACCTCCCCCTATCACTTCTCAGCTTTTTTCCTCTTCTACCCTCCCACCAATATCCACCTATGACCTCTTTTCTCTTGGCCTGCACTCTTCCTTCTGTCCCTTTCTCCCTGCTCTCCTCTCCTCCCCCCACCTTTTTTAAATCAGGTGCCTGCCTGCTCTTTGCTTATAACTTGACAAAAGGCTCAGGCCCAAAATGGTGGCTTCCTTTTACCTTCTAAAGATGCTATGTGATCTACTGAGATTCTCCAGCACTATTGTATATTGCATGCTGATTTTATATTTGTTAGAGCCCACCAGACTTCAATTCAATTCAATTCAGGCAAAATTTTTTACCCTCAGATGGTGAAGTTCAGTTGCTAATCATTCTGAGCATGCACCATAAAGTATCTTAGATTTTTTTCAAGATGATCAGCCATTGTTGTTCTAGTCTGGTCTGACTTTTTTCGGCCTGGCCTTCTAGCCCTGGTAACTACCTAGTCGCTGTTAGCTGCCTACAATGCCTGTAAACCTTTTATCGAATAAGGTATATTGTAGTCTGAATGTGGTATCATCTTGCCCACAATTAGATCAGGTGTAACAAATTAAATGTCCATTACCTCCAGCGAGTTGAAAGGCTGCGCTGAGGACGTCGAGAGAACACACAAACATATAGAGAAAGCAAAAGAGGAGGAGCATCTTCATTGTTGAGTTCAACATTAATTTCACTTTCCCTTTTCCTTCCAACTCTGAAATAAGAACAAAGATATTTCTCATATCATTTTTAACCAGCTAATGGAGAAGTTATTTTTTATTGTTGAATTGGCTCATCCCTTTCCATCTTAAGGTACTGGCTGCATGGGTAGATTCGAAATTTGGCACAGGGTAAATAAACTCTACTGAAACCTCATCTGCAACTCTGTGCTTTGACACAGAAAAGCTCCCAGCTCACCGCTTGGTTCCTATTTTCCTGCTGAATGCAACCAACACCCATCTCATTACATTGTGTTGACATCACAACCATGAGAAGGTTCACTGTCTTATTTGCCTTTGTCTTTTACTAGTAAATTTCAAGCCTGTCTCAGTCTGTGTTGGCAGAGTTCAAATCCACAAATGTAAAAAGTAGGGTTTGGAAAACTGGCCTTGAAGCTCCTCATCTGTTACAAAAGCTGATGTGGTTCACCAATGCCCATTATAAAAGGGACAATGTCTGATCTGACACTGTCGTGTGGTTGATGATGAAATCAAATTTCAGAGGTTCAGCCAGTTGTCAACCAGCTCTCAGCATTTTCAGGACACCTGGTGATAAATTTGGAATGTCAGACTGCCTGGCAATCTCGACCCTAAATTATAAAAAGACATCATCAGTGGAGAGGGTGGGGTAGCCAGTGGGCCTGCAGTCTCAAAGTTCCAGTGAACCCAGTTTAAATCCTCAGCTGGGAGCCTGTCTGCAGGGAGTTTGCACGCTTCTCCTCTGACCTCATGGGTTCCCTGTGGATGATCGACTTTGTTCCTACGTCTCAAAGATGACCTGCTGGATTGATTGGCCACTGGAAATGATTTGTTATTTTGCGTATGTTCTTTTTGCTCTCTTTTTATTAATTTAGTAAGGTGGTTCATATAAATGCACTGGGACGCAGCCACAAAACAACACATTTTGTGACATGTTCATCACAATAAATTCTGATTCTGATTAGAGTAAAAAGAATCAAAGGGGTCATGTGAATGAGAATAATGTGCAGGATGTCCAGGGAAAAAAAGGTGACATGCGACTGATGGGATTGTCTGGCAGGAATGTGGGAAGGAGTTGATGGATTGAACGGCCTCTCACAGTGCTGTGAAATGTAAATGATCCTTCATTCTCATTTCAAAATTCTGACAGTAACCTGTGCAGGCACATTCTGAATTCTTGAATAAATTTTAACTAATCTTACAGCACGGAAATAGTCTCTTCGACCCATGCTGTCAATGCTGACCCAGCAAGTCTTATTTGTCTGCTTTTGGCCCTTAAGCCATCAAAACCATTATTATGAATGAACTTGCTAAGTGTCTTTGGAATGTAACAATTGCCATTTACCACTTCCTCGTTCCCTCCCCATCACCCTCTGTGTGAAGAAGGTGACTCTCACATCCCTTTTAAATAATTTCCAAATTGCCTTAAATCTCTGCCCACGAGTGTTGGATTCATCTACTCTTGGAAAAAAATAGGCTATGACTATTACCTATCTAGGCCCCTTATGATCTTAGAAGCTTCTCTAAGGTCCCTCCTCAGCCTTGTACACTCCTGGGCAAGAGATCCCAGCCTGTCCAGGCTCTCCTTATAATTCAACCTTTCATGTCCCAGCAGCAACCTTGTTTGTTGTTGTTTCTCTCCTGAACCCATTCTGCCTTGCATGGAATGTTGGTGAATCATTTGTACCCGTTGAGATAATTCAAAGTTAAATTGTTGTAAAATTAGTTACTGAAAAGCTACAGCACTTGTATGTTACAAAAGGCCATGGAATTACACTAACAAAAAAAAAACTGTGGTCACAAGACATTACTCACAAAGTGCATCAAAATGTTTGTGAGCAGATTTTTTTTTTAAATATGGAATATTCAACTCTGGAACTCACTCCACCAATGATTAGTTCACTTATTCATTAAAATTATATGCAATGGAGCGACCTCCCAAACTGTACCGCTTCTCTCCCATCGAATATATTTTGACATACAGCGCGGTAATAGGCCATTTTGGTCCATGAGTCCGTGCCGCCCAATTACACCCAATTAACCTACACCCCTGGTATGTTTTGAAAGGTGGAAGGAAACTGGAGCCCCCAGCGAAAGCCCATGTAGATTTGGGGAGAACTTACAAACTCTTACATACAGTGCAGGATTTCAACACAGGTCCCGACACTGGTGCTGGAGATGCGTTGCGCTAACCGCCAGGCCATCCATGCTGCCCTGATATAGAATATAGATCAGTTCAGCACAAGAACACACCCTTTGGTGAGCATGCTGTTCAAATCTTTCTAAAGCTCTGCTGCTTGTTGATAGATCCACCTCCATCCCTTCATATTCATGTGTCTATCTAGAAGACTTTTAAATGCTACTATTGCATTTGCTTCCACCACTATTCTTGGCAACCCATTCCAGGCATCTATCAGGATTCATAAGTTTCAAGATTCCTTTATTTTTATGTAATAGTACAGAATCAATAATATTACATTGAATTGTCTTCAGCCTGCCATAAAGCAGACAAAGAGTCACTGTTAGTGTTAAAATGTTGACTTGTGGCAGTGCACAGCCTAATGGCGAATTGGCCCTGCTGGTATCGCCACGTGGTGGGGCAGCCATTAGGAGATGGCGTCATCAGGGGTATCTTCTCGACTCTAGCATCCCTTCCAGCGCGCACCCTGGGCAGCGATTATGATGTCACAATGCACCAGGTGACTGAGCTCATCCTGCCCTTATAGGGGCGCCCTGAATTTGAACAAAAACAGTCCTTAATGACCATCGGTGTGGTGGCTGTGGTTTAATTCAGCTCCTTAGAGCACCACAGACTATTCCTTTTCTCCCATTATAGTTATTCAACTCACAGAGCTCCTCCAACAGATTTTGTGTTTTTTGTTCTTTTAGCTGTTGGTCACCTAATTCTTTGCAATGCAGTTAAATTTCTGTTTTATTTTATAAGCTTCTTCTTAATAGACATGGGGCATTTTATCTGCTTCCACTGATGTATAGGAGCCAATGGTCCTCGTGATTGACCAGCCGCTTGCTTTTATTTTGTCACTCAGTGTCTACATCTGTTGTTTTGTTATACCTCTATTTGTAAGGTCAGCCTGCTTTGGCAGAGCTTGTCCGACTAGGCATCTGTTCCCTGCAAGTTTGTAGTAGCCTAATTTGTTGCCACAGATGCCTTTCAGATTGAGAAACCATATTTAACACCTATTTACCAATGTTGATTGATAAATAGCAATGATAGAGTTTATAGTAAAAGAATGTACTTAAAACAAGTAATACATTGAGGAAACTCAATGCTACTGGCATCCAGAGGAAGTAAAAGGTAACCAACAATTTGGGCCCGAGCCCTTCGTCTGGATGAAGGGCTCAGGCTTGTAATGTTGGTTACCCTTTACTTCCTGTTGATGCTGCATGACCTGCTGAGTTTCTCCACCATATCTGCACATTGCACTTGATTGACCCCAGCATCTGCATATTGTTTAACAGTAGTAGGTTGAAGGAAATTTCCTGTTGGTTTGTCGTCAAAAATGATTGTTCATCACTTACCTCTCCATTGAGGCACATTGGAATTGTCTAACTTGGACAATGCCCAAGCTATAGATGAATGCGTGTCAATCTCAAACTTGTCCATGCTGTCCACCAGATTGACCGATGACCCTGGACAGAGGTAGCTGTGGTCCGAATGTGGAACCGCTCCCATAGTGGGGAGAGGGTAGGGTTTTGTGCCAGCCTCTCCATACATGCCTGCCACAGTAGAACACAACATCAGTGATTCTCCCTGTTCATTTCCTGCTATCATTCCCCTCATGACACAACTGGCATTGGAAACTCCAAGCTGCCAGACCCCAGAATTCCCAATCGTCTGGACACTTAGAGACATTGTAAAAGTGGGCAGCATCAACTTACTGCATAGAGTCACAATTCTATAGCATGGACCATCTGGTCCATGCTGACCAAGATGTCTACCTGAGGTAATGTCTTTTGCCTTTGTTGAGCCCTCTAAACCTTTTCTAGCTAAGCAACTGTCCAAATAGTTTTTTAAATACTCCAGTTATCCCTACTTCTACTACTTCATCTGTCAGATCATTCCATCTACACACCAACTTATAAATGAAAACATAGACCCTCAGACCCCTTTAAAATCTTCCCCCTCTCCTTAAATAAATGCCCCTTGGACAAAGTCTCTGACCATTACCTTTACCATGCTCCACCATGATTTTATAACCACTAAAAAGCCACCTGTTAGCCTCCAACACTTGAGGGAAAAAAGGCTCAGTCTATCCAGCCTTTTGACATGAAATCCGGAAAATATCACTGAACACTGGCAATTTCTATACAGGGAAGACAGAGAATGAGATGAAGATTTCATGTAAGTAACCAGCACAGAGAAATAATGTTTAAAACTCTCATCCATGGTCAAGTTTATTGTTATCTGATTGCACAAGTACAACCCAACAAAACAGTGTTCTCTGGTCCTCAGAGCAAAATATGTAGACAAACAACCAGACATAACACACAACACACATACAGACAAATAATACATATGCAAGACAAATATTCATACATTAAAAAAAATATATAGTTTTATATGTATGGGAATCTCAGATGGCTAGTGTGAGCAGTTCCTTTGGTTGTTCAGCATTCTCACTTCTCCTCAGCCTGGTGGTGCTGGCTCTGATACTCCTGTATCTCTTTCCCAATGGGAGCAGCTGAAAGATGCTGTGTACAGGGAGAAAGAGGTCCTCAATGATTTTGCATGCCCTCTACAGACAATGATCGCAGTAGATCACATCGATGATGGCGAGAGAGACCCCAGTGATCTTCTCTGCCACTCTTATGGGTCTTTGGATTGACCGCCAATCTGATGCTCTATTGCAAACATGCCACACTGGGATGCAATGGTGGGGGGGAGGGTGCGGGTGCAGAGGGAGGAAGATCAATTTGATGGTATTTTTAATCACTATTACTACAATATCCAAGCTGATATTTATCTTCCTCACTGGAATTGATTGGAACATTGCTGTTATTTTGTGATCTAAGACCTACAATAGGTTACAAACCTCAGCAGGAGATTCTGCTTAAGTGAAAGGTGTTATTTAATAATGTATATTTTTTCTTTTTCTTCAAGAGAGGAACAGAAAACAATAGTCCCTTCACCCAAATATTAGCCAAGACTATATATCAATTCCCATCTGTATAAATTGAGATAACATTGGTGATCATATTGGATAAAACAGTAAACATTGGGAAATTAATCAGGTAGCATGCACATTGTTTATCCAGTAGCAACTATGCACCACTAGCGAATCAAGTCCCAGTCCTGCCCTTCCCAATATAAACTTAAAGAATTAGGATACAAGCTGTGTTTTTTATTGAACTGTGATTGTACATCCTAGAGCAGATAGCACTACTCTGAAGGGTACAGGAGTGAGATAGATCAGCCAGTAGAGTGGTGCCACAACAGCAGCCTTGCACTCAGCAGCAGCAAAACTAAGGAAATTAGTGGACTTCAGCAAGGGGAAATCAGGAGAACACAAACCAGTCTTCATCCAGGGGTCTGCAGAGGAAAGGGTTAAGAACTTCAAATTCCTGGCTTTCAACATCTCTGAAGATGTATCCTGGGGCTTCCATGTTGCTACAATCTTGAAGAAGCTCATCAGTGGCTATACTCCATGAGGAATTTGAGATTTGGTATGTCACCAAGGATCCTTGCAAACCACTACAGGTTGTGGAGAGCATTCTGACTGATCACATCACTGCCAGGTGTGGAGGTGTCAATGCACAGGACAGGAAGAGACTACAGAGAGTTGTGAACTTGGCCATCGTTATCATGGGCATAAGTCTTCACTCCAGTAATGACATCTACAAGAGGCAGTGTCTGAAGAAAGCAGCTTCCATCTTCAAGGACCCTCACCATCCAAGTCACGCCATCAGGAAGGCAGTAAAGGAGCCTGAAGACAAACACAAAACAGCACCAGAACAGCTTTTTCTCCCCCGCCATTAGACTTCTGAATGGTCAGTGAACCACAGACACTACCTCACTTACTCTTCCTTTGCGCTAATTTTCGTTAATGTAATCCTGCTGCACAGCAACAAATTTTGTGACATGTTCACAACAATAAATTCTGATTCAGATTCTTATTCTGAAGCTATTCCTTGTATTTAATCTCAATCTCATGACATCAAGGGACATTGCTGGACAACTTCTGAGCTCATCGCAGGCTGGTCCAACTGCTTCCAAAATCTACAGGGTGAGGTACAACTAACAATGTTTCTGCAGCTCTGAATTGTTGAGGTAATTTTTTTTTTTTTTTTTTAAAAAGAGATTCCTCAGTGGTGACACTGCTGTCAGCTTCATCCTAGTCCTTCTGGCAATGACTATTTACATGGGGTGGGTAGGGAACTTTGGGCAGGAAAAAAAGACACTCCCCACTTTCCTCCTCCCAGAAAGTTTTATTACGATACTACACTCTATTTTGACCTCTCTGATAAACAATGTAATTGTGAGTTCAGTTTTCTCAAGCTGCCCCCATGGAGATCTGTTATAGTGTGTGGGAAGACCATTAGCTAAACTCTTGTGCCTGGATGACACTCTCTATACATCTTTCCAAGTGACTAATGCTGTGACTGACCGCTGACTGCACTTCTATACTCATGAGGACGCCCATAAATGACCTGAACCTTTTCTTCAACATAACCGGTTTTGACCATCCAAAGGTTTTCTGATGATAACTTTAACATCTTCACAGCCTTCATGATCTAAGAGACCAACACTGCTACTTTAAGCATTCTCTATTGCTCAGGTGGATAGATCCTGGGGAACCAATGTTATCTACTCTTTCCCTGAATCCTGACACCAATATGTGGTCCTAAAAAAACTGATGACCACCAGCAGAATAAGAGCCACATAGAATCATTGTACAGAACACCACAAAAAAAAAAAATCCTGACGCTGGCATCCACTGGATAGAGTCCTGCAATCCTGCTTTGTTGACCAGCAGGTGCTAATAACTCAACATTGCAATTGAAGGTACTTTGGAAGAGCAGAAAGCAGAATTGAAGCCTAAGAGCCCTTCAGGCACAAGGATGAGGAGCTTGGAACTGATGAAAATGAGCATGGTCATCTCAGGAGAGCATAATTAGTGTCATCACTCAGCTGCAAGGAGGATTGAGACTCCAATTGCACAGGCTATACCCCAGGCTGATTCTGGTAGGTTGTGAAGCCCACCTTTAATGCCATTACTGTGAATCACTGTTTATGGATGAGCCCACAGTGGTTTGTTGTAGATCAGTGGTTTTCAAACTTCCCCCATAAACTCACATTCCTCCTTAAGTAATCCCTATGCCATAAGCACTCTGTGATTGGTAAGGGACTGCTTAAGGTGGTATTTGAGTGGGAAGGGAAGGTGGAGAACCACTGCTCTAGATTCAATTGTTACTGAAATATTTTGAATGAGAAAAATAGTCATTGGTCCATTTCCTTTGGAATTACAAAACTGTTCACATAATGAGACAATTTGGTATGATTAAATTGTGATTTCAACTTTTTTCTTTTCACTCACATACCACCTTAAGCAATCCCTTATAAATCACAGAGCACTTATGGCATATGGATTGCTTAAGGTGGAATGTGAGTTTCGGGTGCTAGTTTGAAAACCACCATTGTAGAAGTCCAGAGGGTCCACAATAAGGAGTGCTGAAGGTGAAAATGAAGGCATAGTCATATTCACAATGAAAACTGCTCTCAGTGATACACTTATCATTTGCATGGTAATGCATGAAGATTATAAGCTACCAGATATTGAACAGCCAAGCATGAACAGAATCCAGCAGGACATGTGGATTGTCATTGCATTGAAATGGAACAAATATTCCTTTCAAGTTGGAACAGAGTTAAAGGTCAATTTGATCTGCAAGTGTGACATCAGGGTAATGAAGATAAAGCCATACAACCATGCAAATCCTGTAGAGCTCAAAGCCTACAATGAAAGGTACATGTAAACTCAAGGTGAAAGTTAAAGATAAAGAGCACCACCTCAGATTTGCAGTTGTCCCAGATGGACATGAATCATTGCTGGGTGACAAAGCATGTGAAAACTTAAGACTCATCAAGAGGGTGTACACAACAGAGAAACCTATTGTGTTAGCTGATGTGTTATCCTGGGGAATGATGCAGAGTGTAGCACACAAAGAGAGTTCAACAGAGACAGATGTGAATCTCCACATGAACTTGCTCACTGAATCTCTTCCCGTATCTGACATGAAATCCAAACAGGTCGCAGCTGAAACAGAAAAGGACACAGTTCTACAGAAGGTCATCAAGAATCTGAATGAAAGCTGGCCTACTACAACATCAGAGCTGAGCTGACTGTTGTCAATGGGCTTCTACTCAGTCAGAGCAGAGTTATCATTCTTTAATCACGGTGACAAGAGATGCTGAAAAGGGTGCATGAGGGCCAGCTTGGAATGGAAAATGGAAGAGGAGGGCCAGAACTGTTTATTGGCCAGGGATAAATAATGACATTGATTGCATTGCTTCAAGCTGTGAGACCTGTTTGAAACATTACGCAAAGCAGACAAAGGAAACCATGAACATAACCGACATACCAGCAGAACCACGGCAGAAAGTTAGGACTGATCTGTTTCACATAGATAGAAAGAATTACTTGCTGGTTGTTGACTATTTATTGAACTATTCAGAGATTCCATTGCTTCCTACCATGTTTGCTGGTTGATTGATCTTTGCAAGACATGGAATTCCTCAAATTGTCTACAGTAACAATAGAACATATTACAGCCTTAGAGAATTCCAAAACTTTGCAGAAGAGTATGATTTTCGACATGTGACGTCAAGTCCTCTGCATCCACAGTTAAACAGCAAAGTAGAGAAAGAGTTGACATAGTTAAACAGCTGCTCAACAAAGCACAAGAGAGTGGCTCAGATCCGTATCCAGCTCTATTAAGTTACAGAGCTTCACCACTTGAACATAGTATGTCAACCACTGAGCTTCTGATGGGATGTATATTACTCACCACACTTCCCTACTCTGCAGACCCAAGCAAAATCAGAGATATCGAAGATGTTGAATGGAAACAAAAGAATTTGCAATGGAGACAAAAAGCAAACTATGACAAGTTAGCAAGAAGTTTAGAGCCACTGGCACAACTTGGCACAGGGATACTCAGAGATTCCAACCCTTAGGACATTAAGGCCACTGATCTGGAGGAAGTAAATCCCAGATCCTACACAGTCAGAACAGAGGAGGATCAAATACTGAGAAGGAATTGAAAGAGCCTGCTGAAAACATGAGAGACAATGCAGGAAGAAACAAATGAAGAAGATCCAGCCTGCACAGCAACAGAGGAAACACCACCAGTGCTAGATAAATGTGGACCAGCAGAGTCAACACAAGCACCCATGTTAAGAAGATCCACAGGTGTTATCAAACCACTTGACAGGCCAAATCTCAAAGAACAAGAAGTACACACTTAAAAATTTTGTGCTGCTGATGTTTGTGTTTACATTTGTGTTAAACTTTGAAATGGACACTGTATTAGTGGGTTATGTTGTTAGATTAAACATCTCAAGGAAAGGCGATGTAATGATAGAGTATTAATAATCCTCCTGACCACTAGAGGGAGCAAGAGACTAGTGGGTAGTAGCTTCAGTTGGATTCAAGATGGAATCAAGACCCCATGGTCTATAGCTAATAAAGAATAGTTTCCTTTTACAATTTTTAAAATTGAATTCAATAGATAAAAACCCTTTATACATGATTTCTGATTACATAATTCAATTCAATTTGTGGTATATACATAACATATATAAATTGTAAACAGCGTCTTCATTGTTGGGGTCTTTCATGGCTTGGTTCAGCATCATGCTGAAGAAGATTGAAAAGAGGGTTGGTGCGAGAACACAGCCTTGCTTCACGCCATTGTTAATGGAGAAGGGTTCAGAGAGCTCATTGCTGTATCTGACCCGACCTTGTTGGTTGTTGTTACATCCGGTACCGCACGGATGGCAGTCTCTTCAATCTGAGGCGCCTGCAAGCTCACACCAAGACACAAGAGAAACTTGTCCGTGAACTACTCTTTGCAGATGATGCCGCTTTAGTTGCCCATTCAGAGCCAGCTCTTCAGCGCTTGACGTCCTGCTTTGCGGAAACTGCCAAAATGTTTGGCCTGGAAGTCAGCCTGAAGAAAACTGAGGTCCTCCATCAGCCAGCTCCCCACCATGACTACCAGCCCCCCCACATCTCCATCGGGCACACAAAACTCAAAACGGTCAACCAGTTTACCTATCTCGGCTGCACCATTTCATCAGATGCAAGGATCGACAATGAGATAGACAACAGACTCGCCAAGGCAAATAGCGCCTTTGGAAGACTACACAAAAGAGTCTGGAAAAACAACCAACTGAAAAACCTCACAAAGATAAGCGTATACAGAGCCGTTGTCATACCCACACTCCTGTTCGGCTCCGAATCATGGGTCCTCTACCGGCACCACCTACGGCTCCTAGAACGCTTCCACCAGCGTTGTCTCCGCTCCATCCTCAACATCCATTGGAGCGCTCACACCCCTAACGTCGAGGTACTCGAGATGGCAGAGGTCGACAGCATCGAGTCCACGCTGCTGAAGATCCAGCTGCGCTGGATGGGTCACGTCTCCAGAATGGAGGACCATCGCCTTCCCAAGATCGTATTATATGGCGAGCTCTCCACTGGCCACCATGACAGAGGTGCACCAAAGAAAAGGTACAAGGACTGCCTAAAGAAATCTCTTGGTGCCTGCCACATTGACCACCGCCAGTGGGCTGATAACGCCTCAAACCGTGCATCTTGGCGCCTCACAGTTTGGCGGGCAGCAGCCTCCTTTGAAGAAGACCGCAGAGCCCACCTCACTGACAAAAGGCAAAGGAGGAAAAACCCAACACCCAACCCCAACCAACCAATTTTCCCTTGCAACCGCTGCAATCGTGTCTGCCTGTCCCGCATCGGACTGGTCAGCCACAAACGAGCCTGCAGCTGACGTGGACTTTTTACCCCCTCCATAAATCTTCGTCCGCGAAGCCAAGCCAAAGAAAAAGATATAAATTGTAATACAGAATATAACCCTAATTATCATACAACATATCTTGCTCAAAATCTCGGATTCTGATGTTATACAGAAAATAATAAAATAGAATTAAGAATCCCATATATTCCATAAATATTCATCCTGTTCTATAATGTGATCATTGTTAATTGTCTACTAGAGCCTGGTTTTCTCTAGAAGTAAGAAAAAAGTAAAAAAAAAACCCTACTAATCCTACCTCTCCCTCTAAACAAGGTTGACCTGCATATAGTAAGTAGATATGAATCAAATCACAACTTTCGGACATCAGTCAGGGAATCCTCAGAGCATTCACACAACTAAACTTTTCCATTGTGATAGTAACCCATGGATGGGCCCCACCTCTTGTCCAATTCAACCTTGACATATTTAATGCTATATCTAATTTTCTCCAAATTAAAGTAGACATGATAATCATGCAATCTTTGCATTGAAGTAGGTGAAGAATTATCTTTCCATTTCATTACAATCGCTCATCTAGCTATCAATGAGGTAAAAGCAAAGATTCTTTTTTGGGTGAAAGTCAAGGATGTAACCTCTTCTTGAGAGAAAACCAAAGCAAAGTTGTTTTAAAAGATGCCAAGTTTCTTTATTACAATAAAATAAACATCATAGGTTTTCTCCGGGAAGTCCAGATTCCTCCCATCATTTGAAATGTACCAGAAGTTTAGTTTAATTGGGTGTACCTGTGCTCAATGCATGTTACCATGCTGAATGTCTACAGTTAAATTTTTTTTAAATTATGCACAAAACTAATACTTCAAGTGCAGGTGGCACAAGAAAGAATACAGATGCTAGAATCTGGACCAAAACAACAACCTACTGGAGGAACTCAGCGGGTCGCACAGAATCAGAGGAGGAAGAACAGTGGACAGTGTCAGAACCCTTTGTTAAGAATGGCAATGGGGAGAAGAGAGAGCCAGTATGGTGAGGACAGGGTGGGAGGAGTTGGACAGGGGTCAGGAGGAGATGGGTGAACCAGGAAGGAATAGAGGTGATTCACTGGTGTCATACAAAGGGAGAGAGAAGTAAGAGAAAAAAAGAAAACAGGAGGTTGGGTGGAGTCATTCAGGATGAAGTTGAAGTTGGGTGGAGGGTGTGATAAATGGTGGCAAAGACTGATCTGTGCAGAGGGTGATCAGGGCAGCTATCAGGAGAGAGGCATGGACATATTAGACCAGATGAACATAAAGGGGTTGGACAGGGGTCGGACAGGGGTCTGGACGGTGTACTGCAGACCCACCACCTTCCAAGTGGGGTAGCACCTGACTCCCCCATCTCCCACGTGCAATCAATAATGGTGTTTGATTCTGGGTTTACACTTAAACAATGAGAAACCTATTATGATTGTAATATTATTATTTTTTGAATGGCATTAACGTGACCTGTACTCTCAGGAAAATGTGTCCTCTTTCTTCTTCTGAGCTACTTCTGTTCTTTCTTACTCCTTGTTTGTCCTCTTTCCCCCATACACACCCACCCAGCCCTCCAGCCATTCTCATCCCTCTCCCCATTCTGTTTTCATTCTTTTCCATCCATGTTTAGTGCACAGAATGTCCCCAAACCCCTTTCTGTCTATCTGGTCCAATTTGTCCATGCCTCTATTCAAATATGTTCCGTGATCACCCTCTGTACTGATCAGATTCCAGCACAAGCAGCCTTTGCCACTATTTATCACACATCCTCCACCCATCTTCAAGCTCATCCTGAATGACTTGGCATCCTCCACCCAACCTCCTGTTTTCTTTTTCTCTTACTTCTCTCTCCCTTTGTATGACACCTCTGAATCATTGCTTCCACCTCTCCAACTGCCTGCTACCCTCTACTCCTTCCTGATTTACCCATCTCCTCCCTAACCCTGTCCAATTCATCAAACCCCCTCCTCACTGGCTCTCTCCCCTTTGCACTCTCAGACTTTACAAAGGGTTCCACCGTCGTCCATTCTTTTTCCCCACTGATGTTGCGCGACCCGCTGATTTTCTCCAGCAGATTTTTTTTGGCCCAGATTCCAGCATCTGTATTTTTTCATGTGTCACCTGCACTCGACGTATTGGTTTAATGCATAATGGATGTTATCAATTGTGATAGGATTTCAGATTTATTGTCAGGTGGCATCACATACAACACAGATTCCTTTCTTCCTGTGAGCACGGCAGAATTACCCATAATTGGTAGTGCAAAAAAATAAACTCTACCATCAACATATGAACAAATATAAAAACTGTAAACAGATAACAAATTTAAACAAACTGTGTAATACAGAGAGAACAAAGAAAATCAATCAATAAAGTGCACAAATCAGAGTCCTTAAATGAGTCTCTGATTGATTTTGTCATTGAGGATTCTGAAGGTGGAGGGGTAGCAGCTGTTCCTGAACCTGGTGGTGTGAGTCTTGTGGCACCTATACCTCTTTCCTGATGGCAGCAGCGAGAACAGACTATGGTGTTGGGTGGTGTGGTTCTTTGACGATTGCTGCTGCTCTCTGACAGCAGCATCCCCTGTACATGTACTCAGTAGTAAGGAGGGTTTTGCCTGTAATGTCCTGGGCTGTATTCACTACTTTTTGGTGGGGTTTACATTCAGGGGTATTGGTGTTCCCATACCAGAGCCTGGTGCAGCTGTTCAGCCCAATTTCCATGACACCTCAGTAGAAATTGTCTAGGGTTTTCTGGTGTCATACAAAAGCTCCACAAACTCCTGAGGAAGTAGTAGAGGTGCTTTCTTCTCAATGCCATTGGTATGTTTGGTCCAAGATAGCAATTCCCAAGAACCTAAATTTGTTCACCCTCTCCACCTCTGATCCCCCAATAATCCCTGGTTTGTACACCTCTGGCTTTCCTTTCCGGAAGTAAACAATCAGCTCCATTGTTTTGGTGACATTGAGTGCAAGGTTGTTATTGGTGCACCATTCAGCCAAGTTTTCAACCTCCATCCTGTCTGCTGACTCATTCCCTTCCTTTATACAACCCACATGTTGGGTTGTATAATACAAAGTTGCATTTGAAAGTGTTGTTGTTCAATCCAAAACAGGCATCTACACTCTAAACAAAGAATGCTACTCAACTATTGGTGCCTGGTGGTCAGCACAGACTTGCTGGCTGAAGGGCCTGTTTCTGTGCTGACAGGATAAGAACTGTTCACTCTGAGTATGGACCAGGTAAAGAAGCATTCAGTGAATGTTGACAAGTCAAGTGAGGGGCACGAACATGGCAAATGGAATATAATATGCCAAAATACAAGGTCATCCAATGCAGAGTTTAAGACAGTAAAGCAGAGTCATTTCTAAATCGTGACAAATTGGGAAATGCTGATGTTCAGAGGAACCTTGCTGTCTTTATTCACACATCAGTGAAAACCAACCACGCAGGTGTAGCAGGAGATAAGGAAGACTCGTCGCTGCAAGCGGAGCTGAGTACTGGGGAGACCTCAATTGGAATACAATACAATACGCAAAGATGCTGGAGAAACTCAACAGGCCATGCAGCGTCTATGGGAAGCAAAGGATAACCCAGGTTTCAGGCTGGCTGATGAGGACAGAGAGGAGAAAAGATTTATTTATCTTGGGGGAAAGGGGGGAATGCTGTAATGGTTTGGAATTCTCTACTCTGGGACATATGGGGTCTTAATTACAGAGTGAATGCAAAACAAAGAGGAATCAATTTTCGACTATAAAGAGAATATGCAGGAGAGGAGTGCCAAGGCAGCAGGTCAATTGTGGTTTTATAAAGCCAGAGTTAGTGCAAGGGGTCACATTTCCTACTCTTGCTTCACGTT
The DNA here is from genome assembly GCF_036971445.1 of Narcine bancroftii. Classification (NCBI taxonomy): domain Eukaryota; kingdom Metazoa; phylum Chordata; class Chondrichthyes; order Torpediniformes; family Narcinidae; genus Narcine; species Narcine bancroftii. The sequence goes on from NC_091477.1 coordinate 50,511,127, forward strand.
CATTCTCTGGTGTCAATACCGGCTCTCATATAAGACAATAGACATTCCCTGTATTCCAGCAATGGATCTGTGTTTGCATGAGGAAACCATCACATCCTGAGCTGATCTTCCCTTTAACTGCAAATCACACTCTGGTCAGAGTCAAATGCGTAAAAGAAAGGAATAAATCTTCAAACACAAGGAACAATGATCATTGTTGTTCAATCATCTTAGCAGCTGGACATTAGTGGAGGACTTCCATAAGGCAATGTCCTCAGGTTAACCCCCCTCAGATGCTTCATTAGCGACCTTCCTCCCATCGTAGGTCAGAGGTTTCTGATTATGCAATGTTCAATTCCTTTGTAACTCGACAGAACGGAAAGCAATCCGTCGCTGCGTGCAGCAAGAATTGGACAGCAGTCACGCATGGGCTGAGAATTTGAGAGTGACGGTCAGTTCTTAAAAAAATACAAGGCATGACCATCTCTAACAAAAGAGAATTTAACCACCTAGCTGATGTTCAATTGTATTACCCTTACCAAATCACCCACTACTAATATTTTGGAAATCATCTTTATTAACCAGAAACTGAATTAACCTGGCTAATAGAAGGAAAATGTGGCAGGTGAAGTCTCATATGGAGACATGTAAGGAGGTGCATTTTAGTTTGAAGAACAAGGTGAGGCATCATAGAATAGAAAGTACCTGTCTAAAAGGGGTATTGAAACAATGGGATTAGGGTCATGGGCATACAGGATATTTAAAGTTGACAAATTATTCTACAAGTTAGTCATGATTAGGTGCTTTATAAAAGCAGGGAAGGTATGCTGAATATTTATAAACTATTTGTCTGGTTTTGACTCTGGCATGTCTCATTGAAAAAAGAATGTGAAGTCATGGCAAGGTTCTGGGGAGATTATGTGAATGACCTCTAATGAGGGATTATAATTATGCTAATCGATTGAAGATGCTGGCACTTTGCTTTGGGGAAGTGAAAGGTGAAGGAAGGCTTCATAGCTGGGCACTGAAGGATGAGGGCCTGTACAGAGTGAATTGTGGGAGGCTGTTGCTTTTGGTGATGGGTCATGGATGTGCAGTTATTGTTATAAATAAAGGAAAGGAGGGTCATGCACTATTTTCTTTTACACAGGTGGGTTGGAATCTATGGAGTTTTTTGTAAGACGTGTAGCACGGTAACAGGCCATTTCAGCCCACGAGCCCGTGCTGCCAAATTATACCCAATTAACCTAAAACCCCAGTATGCTTCAAACGGCGGGAGGAAACCAGAGCCCCCAGACAAAATCCATGCAGAAACTGGGAGAACGTACAAACTCCTTACAGACAGCGCAGGATTTGAACCCCAGTCTCAATAGCAGCATTGTTCTAACCACTATGCTAAATGTGTAGCCCGATGGAGGCAAGTGAGAACTGGATAAATAGGGGTTGAAAAAATATCAAAAGGGGCCAGAGCAGGGAATAGTAAGCGGTGCTAGTGAGTTGCTCTTCCAGAGAGCTAGCATGGTCACAACAGGCTGAATAGTCTTCTCTGTCCAATCTGTGTTTCACTGAAGATAAATACTGCGCCAACAGCAGGAGATTAAAAGGAGGGGATCTTGTGGCATGGCACAAGTCAGTATGGAATACTTTTTACTCACTTGGATATGTGCAGATCTGAATGGCACATAAAGAGGTTCACCAATTAGACAAAGTGGCCCACATGATTGGCAGTACATCTACTTCCTGAAACATTCATTCCTTCCTTTGGCAGCATGGTCTACCACAGTGTCTGCCACCCACAAAATCATTGCAATTACTGCTCTTCCATAGGTTACTCTGACAGCATCTACAAAGTTGTAAGCTCTTCCACAAAGAAAAAAGGCTCCTCATACCATCTTGCTCTTTTTAAATATATTGCTGGTCCTATATCATCATTGCACTTGAAATTGTGATATTCTAAGTTAATGGTTTACATCATTTTTATTTCCACTCACATCCCATAAGCCAGAGGTGCTCTGGAATCTGTAAGGGATTGCTAAAGGTGGTATGTGAGTGGAAGAAAGAAAGTTGAGAACCACTGTCCTAAGGACTAAAACAATGGCCACTACATTCTGGTCTTGCCCAAATTCACCTCCCAATAAAGTAAATAAGGATCAATACATTTTCCCTGAAATGGTACTAATTATTGAGCCATCTCTCAAACCACGTTCTTTGACCTTGCTGAGATCTCTGACTTCCTCCAACCTCTTATTAAAAACCTTCTAAAACATCTCTCTCTGTAACTTGGCACTCTGCATTGTGCTTTTAATTGCTGTATCATGTATGGGTTGGATAGCTGAACCTCATACAAAGCAAACATTCTCACTGGACCTCAGTACATGTGACCATAAACTTGAACTTGCTTATGTGTCTTGATGGCTCTCCCTGTGCAGCAAAGGGGCCATCATGAAGGAATAATCTCAACATCATCCAAATAAAAGTTCAACTTTATACAACTCGACAATTCAGCATCTCTCCATCACAAAAAAAAACACTCAATACACAATATATAAATATCACATAAATAATAAAAATATATAATTTTTTTGGATGATTAACATGGTCATCAGTGTCACAGCTTGTGGGAAGCTATTCCCCAGCCTGGCAGCCCTGATTTTATGGTTGGAGAGGGTCTTCTATAATTCCTGAAGCCCTCTTTAGATAGCATTCCCAGTAAATGTTGTCTATAGAGGACAGGAAGACCCCAGTGATCATCTCAGCTCTTTTAGTGATCCTCTGTCTAGACTTCCGGTCTGATCCTTTGAAGCTTCAATGCCACACAGATCCATACAATGCCTGGATTGTATGGGACACTTGAAATTTACCCCAAATTTAATCTTTTCAAATGTGTGAAATATTCTCAAGAGAATTTTCTTTTGCAGAAAGCTTCTCTGCATCTGAATCTATTACTGTCAAAATAATTAAAGCAATTGCCAATAAGCCAGATTTCATTGAAGCAAAACAATAATAATATGCTTGCACTTCCAAAATGGAGAATTGTTTTCAACTGCCACTCCAACATATGAGAGCAATGTTGGAGTTGAATCACTCTTCACTCAAAGGCTTAATCCTTCAGAATCCTCATCATGCTTGTGTCTGCCCATTCCACTGAAAACCACAGTACTCTCCTTGATTTATTATTTCTTCTGATGCACATTTTACATTCTTGATACTATTAGAAAAATGCAAATAAAAAAAATAATGTTTCAAAGCTTTTTCTTTAAAATAACGTAACCCGTTTTAAAGTAGCACACGAGTATGTTCGAAGAATCTTGAAGAATTCAAAATTAATTTCAGGTGTAAAAGAAGCCCCCTTATTAAAATGTTTAATTAATATTTGGAATAAAATAAATGATCAAATCAGGTCTAAATGGGGCCCACCACCTAAAATGCATTTAGCTCAAAATAGGTTTATTTCTTTAACAATGGACAATAAAATCCTGGATACCTGGTCCCAAAGAGGGATCAGGTGGATCAAGGATTGTTATAAGCAGAGGAAATTAATGTAGTTTGATTAATTAAATCCAAATATGGCATAACTAATAATACTATCATCTGCTGTTTTCAGTTAAGATCTTATTTAAGGGACATATTGGGCCCAATGATGGCCTGACCACAGTGCAGTCAAGTAGAGACTCTGTTTCAAAAGGGACGACAAAGAAATTTATTTCAAAAGCAAATTTCCTATTTCAAATGGGTTCCATGAAATGGGTAAATCTAGACAAGGATGGGAGACAGATTTGAGTATACTGATTGAAGAAAAAAGTTGGTCTGACTTGTGTCGGGACGCTCGACCAATACCATTAACATAAGGTACCGATTGGCACAATATTTTTTGTACCAACTATATCTTACGCTGAAAAAATTACACAAATTAAAATCAGAAATATCAGATCAATGTTTTAGATGTGGCAAAGAACGAGGAACCTTTTTGCATTCAACCTGGTCATGTTCCAACATGAGGTCTTTCTGGGAAGATTTGGGAAATCTTCTAGAACAAATCACTAAGATTCAATTTATTCAGTTTATATTGGGAAATATAGCAGATGTAAGACCTAAAATGAGGCTGTCAAAACATCAATTAGAATTTGTAAATTTGGCCAGCAAGTGTACGGTGCTTACCTGGAAATCTGGTTCCCAGCAAGATATGACTCGTTGGAAAGCAGAAATACATGCTTGTGTTCCCCTAGAGAAAATTACTTATAATCTTAGGAAAAAATACGATGTTTTTCTAAAAATTTGGATTCCATATCTTCAACATGTAGGTGTAGATGCTCAACGATGCCCCCACCCATCATACCCACCCACCCCCACCCCCACCATCTCCACCCTTGGCCCTCTGCATCCAGGAACCACCTGGGATTCTGGTTAAGTCAGGATATTTGTCCCTTGGCAGGATATTGAAGAATCCAATGAAACTTTTTCTCTTTTTTCATCTATTTTTTTCTTTTCTCTCTTCAATTCTATTGACTATTTCTCTCCTGTTTTTCCCCCTGGGTGAATGGAAGGGGGAGGGTTAGAGCTTGTTCTTTTTATTCTTGTTTTTTTCTCAAAATCAACATCAAATGATAAGATTATGCTTCTTTTCTGTAATTGATGAATTTCATGTTTTCATGTTGATTCAAAAATATAAATAAAATAATCAAAAAAGAACTGACCAAGCAAAATAAACTGGAAGAATACTGTCAGGATACCACATCTGTTCTCCAAGATTTTAGTTCCAACCGTTCATGTATCAGTTAATTCTCCAGTTTGAACATGAATTCTTTTAATTTAAATTAATATCCTTCTGGTCCATGAGAATTAAACCTACATGTTAACCCATTAAATTACAGTACTACATGTACCATTTTGCAACACTATTAAAGAGAACGGAGAAAAGACTATTGATATAATTAAAGAACTTTATGAAAATTCACTTTCCTGACTTTAAGTGATAACATTTTATTTTAATTCATGTTATATTCAAATAAAGAGATGAAGCATTCGACCAAGATGACAAATTAAATGCTTCATACCATAGACAAATGCGATAAGTACTTGAAACTGCAGTTCATAGATTTAATTAATGTTCCAGGACACATTTATGCCTTACCTGATTTTGGAACCGTTTTCCACAGGCAAATTCTTGCATTCAAGTACTTGACCCAGTTTGAAAAGAAATGATTTAAACACTTTTTTTTTATAGTCAGACCAAAAGAGCAAAGTCTGGAGTGTCAAAATGACAAAGCAGCTGCAATAACTAAACCACTGCTTAGGAAGTTGAATGTTGTTAATCTATAATCAGTTTTTGGTCAGTAGAAATACTGACATTGCAAGAACTGGGACAGTGTATTCTTGCACATCCCGGTTCTGACAAATAACACAGCTTGCTAGTTCAGTAAAGTCTTTGAAATGGGCAGAAGAGTATAATTATTTTGGGGATAAATATTAGGCAAAGTTAATTGATGTGGATAGTTAGAATTTACATGGGTGATTGCCCACATTCCTGACCCATTGGGTAAGGAGGAATGGGCAGGTAAAATGGAATGCTTCCCACTTCTCACTGTTTTGATTACAGTGATGGATTTGGTGTTGAACAAGTGTAAATTGGAGACTCCTAAACATGTATGGTATCTTAAACCATTTTTGAGTAGAATCCACTGCATCACCATCCTCCCAAGCATGGCCCAACATGACATATTGCCCAAACCATTGTGCCCTGTCAAAGAGTAACATTCATTCCTCTTCAAGGAAATGCCCAGAGGTGATCAAACCATACTGTACACATCCACTCTTTTCTTATTACCTATACCTCTTCCAAAACATAGGTTAAATGTGTGGGTTGTGAATCTCCTGAATAAAGCATTAAAAATGTAAAGTTTCTTTTTGCATCATCTCTGAGATGAGCTATGAGATCATTAAGAGGTGGTTGCAGCAGGGCCAATTGTGTCATTTAGAAGTAGGTTGAATGAGTGCATGGATGTGAGGGAATTGGAGGGCTATGGACAAGGAGCAGGTAGGTGGGACCAGTGGAGTTCACTGAAATCGGTGCGGACTAGAGGGACTGAGATGGCCTGCTTCCGGACTGTAATTGTTATATGGTTATATCAGATATGGTTATATCAATCCAGGCACAGGGTGAACTGCGGCGGCCTCGGCCCCGGTCCGGGCAGTATGGACCGACCTAGGAGGGGAGGCAGGCCCCTCCAGCTCGGGTAAGAAACCTGCATAGGAGAAGGCCACTCCGATATAAAACCTACGACCCAAGGACCTCGCTGCCACGTCCCAGCTTGCTCGGCCACGGCACACGAACCATGGGTGTAAAGGGTGGGGCCAGTACTGCGCGCACTGCACTCCACCTAAAAGCTCCTTTGCGCAGGCCCGAGGACAGGTCCACGTCCTCCCCCTCCACGTCCTCCCCCTCAAAAGATGCTCACAAACTCAAGCTAGCATGCTGGAACATCAGAACCATGCTAGACAAGGCTGACAGCCACCGACCTGAACGTCGGTCTGCCCTCATTGCACATGAACTCCTCAGACTTGACATCGACATAGCCGCTCTCAGTGAAGTCCGCCTGGCAGATGTAGGCAGCCTCCAAGAACGCGGCGCGGGCGACACACTCTACTGGTCTGGCAAGCCTTCGGATGAACGACGCCTATCTGGTGTAGGCTTCATGGTCAAGAGCTTCATTGCCTCCAAACTCGAAAACCTTCCGACAGGCCTCTCGGACCGAATCATGTCCATGCGACTCCCACTTCAAAACAAGCATCACATCACCCTCATCAGTGTCTATGCTCCAACCCTCCAGGCGGAACCAGCAGAAAAGAACAAGTTCTACACCGACCTGCGCAACCTCATCCAACGTACCCCTACAGCCGACAAGGTTGTCATCCTGGGCGACTTCAACGCTCGTGTCGGCAAAGACTCAGAAACCTGGCCAGGAATCCTGGGCAAGCATGGCGTCGGCAAGTGCAACGACAATGGGCGCCTCCTGTTGGAGCTCTGCGCAGAACAGCAACTTGTCATTACAAACACCCTTTTTCAGCAGAGGGACAGCCTTAAGACCACCTGGATGCATCCCCGATCCAAACACTGGCACCTCCTGGACTACATCCTGGTGCGAGAAAGTGACAAACAAGATGTGCTCCACACCAGGGTCATGCCTAGCGCGGAATGTCACACTGACCACCGGCTGGTTCGCTGCAAGCTCAACCTTCACTTCAAGCCAAAGCCCAGGAACAATAAAGCCCCCAGAAAGAGGTTCAATGTTGGAAAACTGCAGTCAGACGAAGCGAGAGGAAACTTCCAGGCAAACCTCAAAGCAAAGCTCGACGTTGCAACCCGCCTCACGGACCCGTCCCCTGAAACCCTCTGGGATCAGTTGAAGACTACCATACTGCAAACCACTGAAGAGGTACTGGGCTTCTCCTCCAGGAAAAACAAGGACTGGTTTGACGAAAACAGCCAGGAAATCCAGGAGCTGCTGGCAAAGAAGCGAGCTGCCCACCAGGCTCACCTTACAAAGCCGTCCTGTCCAGAGAAGAAACAAGCCTTCCGTCGCGCATGCAGCCATCTTCAGCGCAAACTCCGGGAGATCCAAAATGAGTGGTGGACTAGCCTCGCCAAACGAACACAGCTCAGCGTGGACATTGGCGACTTCAGGGGTTTCTACGAGGCTCTAAAGGCTGTGTACGGCCCCTCACCCCAAGTCCAAAGCCCGATGCGCAGCTCAGACGGCAAAGTCCTCCTCAGCGACAAGATCTCCATCCTCAACCGATGGTCAGAACACTTCCAATCTCTTTTCAGTGCCAACCGCTCAGTCCAAGATTCCGCCCTGCTCCAGCTCCCTCAACAGCCCCTAAGGCTAGAGCTGGATGAGGTTCCCACCCTGGATGAGACATATAAGGCAATCGAACAACTGAAAAGTGGCAAAGCAGCAGGTATGGATGGAATCCCCCCAGAAGTCTGGAAGGCTGGCGGTAAACTCTGCATGCCAAACTGCATGAGTTTTTCAAGCTTTGTTGGGACCAAGGTAAACTGCCTCAGGATCTTCGTGATGCCACCATCATCACCCTGTACAAAAACAAAGGCGAGAAATCAGACTGCTCAAACTACAGGGGAATCACGTTGCTCTCCATTGCAGGCAAAATCTTCGCTAGGATTCTACTAAATAGAATAATACCTAGTGTCGCCGAGAATATTCTCCCAGAATCACAGTGCGGCTTTCGCGCAAACAGAGGAACCACTGACATGGTCTTTGCCCTCAGAGAGCTCCAAGAAAAGTGCAGAGAACAAAACAAAGGACTCTACATCACCTTTGTTGACCTCACCAAAGCCTTCGACACCGTGAGCAGGAAAGGGCTTTGGCAAATACTAGAGCGCATCGGATGTCCCCCAAAGTTCCTCAACATGATTATCCAACTGCACGAAAACCAACAAGGTCGGGTCAGATACAGCAATGAGCTCTCTGAACCCTTCTCCATTAACAATGGCGTGAAGCAAGGCTGTGTTCTGGCACCAACCCTCTTTTCAATCTTCTTCAGCATGATGCTGAACCAAGCCATGAAAGACCCCAACAATGAAGACGCTGTTTACATCCGGTACCGCACGGATGGCAGTCTCTTCAATCTGAGGCGCCTGCAAGCTCACACCAAGACACAAGAGAAACTTGTCCGTGAACTACTCTTTGCAGATGATGCCGCTTTAGTTGCCCATTCAGAGCCAGCTCTTCAGCGCTTGACGTCCTGCTTTGCGGAAACTGCCAAAATGTTTGGCCTGGAAGTCAGCCTGAAGAAAACTGAGGTCCTCCATCAGCCAGCTCCCCACCATGACTACCAGCCCCCCCACATCTCCATCGGGCACACAAAACTCAAAACGGTCAACCAGTTTACCTATCTCGGCTGCACCATTTCATCAGATGCAAGGATCGACAATGAGATAGACAACAGACTCGCCAAGGCAAATAGCGCCTTTGGAAGACTACACAAAAGAGTCTGGAAAAACAACCAACTGAAAAACCTCACAAAGATAAGCGTATACAGAGCCGTTGTCATACCCACACTCCTGTTCGGCTCCGAATCATGGGTCCTCTACCGGCACCACCTACGGCTCCTAGAACGCTTCCACCAGCGTTGTCTCCGCTCCATCCTCAACATCCATTGGAGCGCTTACACCCCTAACGTCGAAGTACTCGAGATGGCAGAGGTCGACAGCATCGAGTCCACGCTTATGAAGATCCAGCTGCGCTGGATGGGTCACGTCTCCAGAATGGAGGACCATCGCCTTCCCAAGATCGTATTATATGGCGAGCTCTCCACTGGCCACCGTGACAGAGGTGCACCAAAGAAAAGGTACAAGGACTGCCTAAAGAAATCTCTTGGTGCCTGCCACATTGACCACCGCCAGTGGGCTGATAACGCCTCAAACCGTGCATCTTGGCGCCTCACAGTTTGGCGGGCAGCAACCTCCTTTGAAGAAGACCGCAGAGCCCACCTCACTGACAAAAGGCAAAGGAGGAAAAACCCAACACCCAACCCCAACCAACCAATTTTCCCTTGCAACCGCTGCAATCGTGTCTGCCTGTCCCGCATCGGACTTGTCAGCCTAAACGAGCCTGCAGCTGACGTGGACTTTTTACCCCCTCCATAAATCTTCGTCCGCGAAGCCAAGCCAAAGAAAGAAGATATCAGTGACTAATGTTATTTGTGCCAATTCCACATCAGATGTAATGGGATGAGAAGCAGCCCATTAGAGCACAAGGTTATAAACAATCCTAATTCCAGCATTTATCATAAAATAAATTTTGTTGGGCAGCTGTGAGTGTTTAATTTTTTTTTTAAATTTAGATATAACAGCACAGTAAAAGGCTATTTTCAACCCACGTAACTGTGCCATCCAATTTACATTGCATTAACATACACCCCCGGTACATTTTTTAAATGGTGGGAGGAAACTAGAGCCCCGGGGGAAAAACCTGCGCAGACATGGAAGGAACATGAAAATTCCTTACAGACAGCGTGGGATTCGAACTCATCCAGTCTCTATCGCTGGCACTTTAAAGACAAGTGTAAATTGGAGACTGCATCCAGGAACCACCTGGCTAACCGCTATGCCAACTCTTAATGCCTGTATGATTCCTGAATGAATGCGGTCTCCCGAAAATTACCAAACTTTCTCTCTCTCTCTCATGTTTTGAGGCACTTTTTAAAACCCTGGGCTTGCTCTTAAGTTGAGTTTAAGTTTTTGGTCATAATGTAGCCTCCCTCATGTTGAGGGAGATTGTATGGTTTCATCTCAAACCATTGAGGTTTATAGCTCAGAAAGAGGCCTATATAATTTGTAATTTTGCTTCTCATGCTTCCCAATTCTTAGTCCATCACGTTTTGTTTCCAGCCCTGTGTGCGCTCGTCAAGGCATTTCTTAAATACCATGAGAACTGCCTCCACCATCCCTTCTCAATGGAAGTTCTTTATAGTGGAGATCAGAATCAGGTTGATTGTCATGAACATGTCACAAGTTTGTTGTTTTGTGGTAGTGCAATATTTAAATATAAATAATTGGTGCAAAAAGAGAGAAAAGGTGAGGTGATGACTATTGGTTCCTTGTTCATTCAGAAATCTGATGGCAGAGGGGAAGAAGTTGTTTTTTTAAACATTCAGTGGATGTCTTAAGGCTCCTGTATCTCCTTCCTGATGGTAGCAGTGAGAAAAGGGCATGGCCTGGTGGTGTACGTCCTTGATAATAGACACTGCTTTCTTGAGACACAACATTAAAAAAGTGTCCTTAATGAAGTGAAGGCTCATGTCCATAATGGCACAGGCTGAGTTTACAACCCTCTGTAGCCTTTCCCTATTCAATGCATTGGCACCTCCATTCCAGACTGTGATGCAACCAGTCAGAATGCTCTCCATGGTATGCCTGTGGAACTTTGCAAGGATCTTTGGTGACACAGAAAATTACCTCAAGCTCCAATGAAATATAGCCACTGGCAAATCCTCTTCATGATGCATTGAGATGGTGGCTCCATAAATTGAATCTTCAGGGTGTTGACACCCAGGAATTTGAAGTTCTTTTCCCTCTCCACTGCCAGCCCCACGATGAGGATTGATTTGTGTTCTCCTGAATTTCCCTCACTGAAGTCCACAATCAATTCCTTAGTTTTGCTAACATTGAATGCAAGGTTGTGTTTGTGATAGATAAATATTGGAAAGATGGAGAAACTCAAAAAGTGGCACAGAAGAAATAGTCACATGGAATGGTGAGACAAGCTTGAGGGCTTCCTTCTGCTCCCATCTATTCGTGCCCTTGCATGGAGTTCCAGATGACTACACTTCTTTGGGTGAAACTGCCTCAGCCTCTATATAATCCTCCTATCAATTAGTATACATTGACTGCATATTGATCCCTCTGCCAAGGGATATAGGTCCCACCTGGTCACCTTGTGCTTTAAGGTCTTGCAGTTAAAGCCTTCCCTCCATGCCTTTTATTCCAATGAGAACTAAACGCAGCTTGGACAGTCTTTCCACTGAACAATTTCCCAGCCCTGGCAATAGTTTATCTCTGCGCTCTATCAAATGCTCTCACAGCCTTCCTGCTGCCTATGAAGAACAGAATGGCACAAGGTATTCTATGTGTGGCCTTGTTAGTTTCATCCAGTTCTCACATGGTCTTGTTCAATTATCTCAGAAGAATCAGAATCAGAATTTATTGTCATGAACAAGTCACAAAATTCAGTGTTTTGTGGCATCATCACAGGGCAAACATTCATATTATAACCATCTTACAACATTACTATAAAAATTAAAATAATAGTTCACGAAAAGTAATGCAGTGTCTTTGTTTCATTGATTATTCAGGAATCTGATGGCAGCGGAGAAGAAGCTGTTGAGTGATCATCTTTAGGCTCCTGTAATTCTTTTTCCCCTGATGGTAGCAGAGTGAAGAGGGCATAGTCTGGGTGGTGGGGGACTTTGAGAATAGAGGCTAGTTTTTAAGACACCACCTCATGTAGATGTCTTCAATGGAGTGAAGCCTGGTGCCTATGATGTCGCAGGCAGAGTTAATAACACTCTGGAGTTCATTCTTGTTCTAAGAGTTGGCACCTCCATTCCAGGCAGTGATGCAACCAGCCAGAATGCTCTCCATGGTACACCTGCAGAAGTTTACAAGAGTCTTCAGTGATATACCGAATCTCTTCAAAAACCTCACAAAGTATATCCGCTGGTGAGCTTTATTTGTTATTGTATCAATGTGGAGGCTCCAGGACAGATCCTTGGAGATGTTGACACCAAGGAATTTGAAATTCTTGAACTTCTCCACTACTGATCCCTTGATGAGGACTGGGTCATGTTTCCCTGACTTCCTCCTGAATCTGCTGTATTTTGACCAAAAAAAGATAAGTATTTTTCCTTAGCCACCAAATTTTCCTGGCCTGCTGGCTATGGAAATCTGTTAGCATGGAATCCAAGATCTTTTTCTTTCTCTATTTTTCTTTGAAATTATATTTTTCTGTCTTCTCCCTTACATTGCTCCCTGAATATGTTGCCTCCCAGTTTCCCAGGACTTTTCATCATTTAATTTCCACCTGTAATGGATCTGAGTTAATATTAATATTTAGGTTAATGTTAAGATATATTTCCTATAAATATGTCTTAGGTAATGAAGTGGGTATGGAAAAGGGTTACACACACACCCATACATACATTCAGAAGTAAGGTAATCTTATGGAGTTGTGATATCTGCAAGCAAGAGTTATGAAGATCACATGTTTACCAAGAAACGAGCTGGCAACAATTAAAGATCCCAGTAAATGGTCACATGGTTTCCAGGAATTTACACTGATCTAATTTATGATGTAATGTCACATGAAGTCAGAGATCTATACACTGAAGGCAGAGAGACATTTTCATCAGAAGGACACTGAAGAAGACTGAGAAGACAGAAGACTAAAAAATATTTGGCTTCCTGGAAAGATGACTTGTATTATCCTTACTATAGGAGATACACGACATAAGTGGCTTTTAAATAAATAAGACCAATTCTGACTGCACTTTTAAAAAAAGAGGCAACTTCATGCGCCTAGAAAATCTGTCTTGGAGCCTCCATGTCATTTCAATCATGAAGAAGGCTTTCCAGTGGCTATACTTTGTGAGGTGTTTGAAGAGATTCACTATGCCATTGAAGATTCTTGTAAACCTCTACAGGTGTACCATGGAGATCATTCTAGCTGGTTGCATCGCTGTCCCATATGGACATGCCAAATCTCAGGACATCATGGGCATCAGACTTCACTCCTTCGAGGACATCTACAAGAGGTGGTGCTTTAAGAAAGCAGTCTCTATCCCGAAGTACCTCCACCACCCAGGACAGGCCCTCTTCACTCTGCAACCATTGGGAGAAAGGTACAGGAGCCTAAGGATGAGCACTTGGCAGCACATGTTCAGCTTTTCCCCCACTGCCATCAGATTCCTGAATAGACAATGAACTGAAGACACTGTCTTACTTTGAATTTTCGTGCACTACTTTTAATTATTGTTCTAAGGTGGTTTATATGAATGTTTACACTGTGATGCTGCCACGAAGCAAAGAATTTTGTGACTTGTTCGTGACAATAAATTTTGTTTCTGATTCTGATTCTGAACCTGTGAGAGAATGGGCATAGAGCATAAGATAGAGTTAAAAAAACCTTTCCAGATGGCATTTCTGGTACTGTATGAATCCCAATCTATACACCTCACTGACTTTAACGAGAATGATTGAATCATAAAGCAAATCAACATGCTTTATTCTCCTACAAGTGATAGAACTGTAGTCATGAGGTAATGTGCCAGCACAAGATGTTCATATTTTGCTGTGTGAGCACTCTTTGGCCTGGATCTGTGGCAGAGTTCCAAATGGCATGCTCCTCGCTGTTAGCAGGGCATTGCGAAATACGTTCATTTAATTCAGATCATCGAAATACAGAACCCCCATTGCCTGAAGGATGTCTCTTCACAGTTGGAAACCAGATGACTGAAATAAACATCTTCGCATTCAAGGAGAATTCAAATAATTTATCCATTGAAATGCCATTGACCCAAAAAGTTAAACCATTTCTTCTTCCACAGATGCTGCTGGGCCTTTTCGGTGATTCTCACATTTTCAGAATCTGCTTCTATATTTTTGAAGAGGAATATATGTTGGAATGCACTTCACTGCTCCAATAAATGCATGCCCCATGCATTACCCTCATTAAACATCATTATCAAAAGCTCTGCTGTGTTTAACCCTAACCCTAAATGTAACTGAGTCCTGTTAACCTATTGCTCTATAATTGCAGGACTTACAATATCTCTTTTGATGGATCACCTCAAGACAAAGAAGATGATTGTGGACTTCAGGAAGACCGGTGGCGGCCGCCCTGCACTACCATTAATAGCTTGGTAGTGGAGAGAGTAAAGAGCAGCAATGTCCTCAGAGATCACTTTAGTAGTGACATCCTGGATTCAAACTATCTCCTCAACTTGTCAGGAAGACTGAGAAGACTGAGGCAGGGAAGGCTACCGGCCACCACCCTGTTAACATTCTACAGGAGCACTACCGAAAATGTCCTGGCCGGCTGCATTATTGTGTTCTAGAGCAGTGGTTCTTTCCACTCGCATACCACTTTAAGTATTTCCTATGCCATTGGTGCTCTGTGATTAGTAGTTGGGAAAGGAAGGTTGAAAAATCACTACTCTAGACCCCAATTGTCACTGAAATATTTTGCTTCAGAAAAATTGTCATTGGCCCATTTCCTTTGAAAGTTATGAAACTGTGCACATAAAAAGTCAATGAGGTGCGATTAAAACAGTGGTTTTCAAACTTTTTTCTTTCCATCCTTGTACCACCTTAAGCAATCCCTTACAAATCACAGAGCACCTATGGCATAGGAAATATTTAAAGTGGTATGTGAGTGAAAAGACCACTGCTCTCGACCATTAATTGGAAATCAATCCACAGAGCTATAAGAGTGACAGAAAGGATCACTAGGGTTCCCCCCCCCCACCCCCCCCCACCCCCCCCCCCCACCCCACCATGATCCACCGAGATCGTCTGAAGAGGGCTTGCAAAATCATTAAGGACCCCTACCACCCTGCACACAGCATCTTCCAGCTACTCCCACAGGGGAAGAGGTACAAAAGTATCACAGCCAGAACCACTAGGCTGAGAAATAGCTTCTTCTCACAGGCAGTGAGTCTGCTGAACATCTGATAAACTGCTCATGTAAACCCTCCAAGACTCACCTATTTATTTAACAATATATAGATTTATTTTACATATGTATACATGTACTGCATATGAATCATTTGTCTGTATGTGTGCTACGTCTATGTGGGTATTTGCAAGTTTTGGCACTGAGGATCAAAGAACACTATTTCATCCAATTGTACTTATACAATCAGATGATAAATGAACTGTTTTTGGACCCCATGAAGGGTAATCCGATCAATGAGGTTACACCAGCATCTTTTGCCATTTGTTGTTCCAGTAAAACTTAGTGCCCATGAAGTCTTTTATGAACCAATCCACTTTGAACTGCCATTTAGAAGTGAAATTTAATGGGGAGAATCCAACTTGATTTAACTCACTTCCAGAATATGGGCTACAAGGGATTGGAACATCTATAAATTAAGGTGAGGACTGGCAAAAACTTGTTGTGAAGTGCAACACCTATGATGCACTGTGCATCTCCCTAATAATCCTTTTTGCTCCCCATCTGGGGTGACGTAGTTGGCCTTAATTGCATTGTGTTCATTTACAATAGTCCCTGTGAGCCCTGAGATGGGGTGAGGGCCTACAGGTTCCTTTTGTCTTTCACCATCCCACATTGCAAAGAATTTATGAATAGGGACTAGATTCCACATTTTTCTTTCAAAAATAGACTTTATTTACGATAAATTATTTACAAAATATAAAACAATTCAAAGACTCTTCACATGCTCAGTTTCATGTCCATATATTCCCATCACTCTATATTGTTACCTATGCTGTCTGTTTAGCGCCATTACACCACTGTGACATCTTCTCGATACTCCTCCCTCTGTTGTTTGAGGGGCTTTCCCTTAATCTCAGCCCCTCAATGCTCAGTGATGGTTGTCTGGCCATTCTCAATGCTGGGGGAGGAGAGAGGTGTTGGGGAGACATACAGCCCTTCCTGGGGCCCACAGCACATTTAAGTTAAAACCTTGTTTTCTTTTCATCTCATATAAATATTTTTATGTAGTCGGTAGGGGAGAAGTATGAAAGAAACCAAAACTTGGCTGCTATTAGCAGAGTCGGGGGAGGGGGGGAGCATATCTGAAAACAGGTTGAGAATGGCTGCTCTTGACGGCAGTCCTTATAAGATCGAGCATTAACAATGTTGACAAGGACACTATTACTTAAGAACAATAGGATGAAGGAACCTTAATGCAAGGATTACAAATATAGCATTTTATTACAATATGGAAAAAATTAAACTACATAATTGAAGAAAGATTCATATATATGCAATAATAAGTTAGAATAAGATCGAGAACAATGTAACAATAGGTGAGGGCAATGATAGCATCAGGTGACAGCATCATGAAAAATCTTTCTACATGTGGTGTCATGTGAAGGCAACATGGATGAGCCCATTGATGGGTTTAAAGATCATCCATTGGAGAGAATGATGGAGTATAGTGGAACAGTGAGGGAATATGAGCAATAAAGGAGTTAATACATTTGGAGAAGTTTCTCCTGATATGATAAATGTCAAGGTCGTTAATTAGTAATGGTCAATCCCACTGTTTATATTCTGTACCAGCACTTGTTCTTAATTGTTATTCTCTTAGGGAACAACATATTTAGAGTTGGGAATCCTTGCACAAGTGTCTAGGAACCAAACACTAGGAAGCATAATACCTTTTATTTTTCTCTTTCAAGACTGCTGCAGCAACTTTAACTCCACAATCTTAACTCCAATCATAAACTGTGATTGCATCCTCTTCAAGTTCCATTTCAACTTTCACACCTTCTCCAAGAAATAATAAGCTTAGGTTTTGTTGAATTTAGATTTTGAATTCCCCAACCAAAACACACAAGGAGCACTTTCATCATAATACTGCAGCAGTGGAAGAGATATTCCAACATTACCTTTTTCAGTGCAATGTGGTTAACATTGAATACTTCCTAATGGTGCTGACCACCCCATACCTCCATCCTCCTGATTGGAAAAGCAGCAATGCCTTACTTACATTATTTTGGGGCATCAATGTGCAGCCGTTATATTTAATATCATTCTTTTATTGTTGCTTGGGGCTTTCTTGTTTTGAATTCCCAGGTTAAGGCCTCCCAATGTAAATGAGAATCACAAGATAACATCAAATACCAGACAATGACATTTACAGGGTCCCTCCTGGAGGCCATCCTGCCAGTTTGAAGCATTTCTAAGTTTCTCCTGCTTCGTGGAAACAATTTCAGCTCTGTGGCCAACTTTATAGTAAATCCAATAAACTGACCTTTTATGTTCACAATCAAATAAGCAGTTAGAGATTTATCAAGCATTTTGTTGGAATGACTTGCAGGGAAGTCAGGCCACATCTGTCAAAATTGAATTACATCCAGTTTAATTATTTTTCTCTATAGCCATCATGAGTTATTTCTACTGGGTCAGCATGGACAAGTTGGGCCAAATGGCCTGCTCCATACTGTATGACTCTAGGAAGGCTACATAGATGGAAGTGCCATCTTTCAGATGAGGCCTCAAACTAAAAATTTCTCCTCTCTCCATTGACCATAAGTGATTTTAAGACATAATTTAAGTGAGTTCTCTAATAGTATCTTATACAGATGTACAAGCTACCAACAGGAATAGGTTCCATCCCCTGGTACCTGCTCAAACATTTAATAAAATTATGGCTGATCTGATTTGAACCTCAACTCACATTCCCATCAAACATCCATCCCTTTGCTTATCAAGTTATCTCGATCTCTGTTTTGAAAATATCCAGAGCCTCTACTTCCACTACACTTTGTGGAAGAAAGTTCTAAAAACTCACGACTCTTGATTTTTAAAAAAAAACACTGCCTCATCTCTCAGTAAAAGACTTTCCTTTTGGAAAAAAGTGTCCCCTAATTCTGGACTGCTCCACAAGGGGAAAAGCTCTGTTCACATCTGCTCCCTGAGCACCCCTAAGTTTAAATACATTTCCATCAAGTCCCATCTCACTCGTTGAAACTTCACCTGTCCATCCAATCCAGGTTTTGTAAAGATTCTCCAAATAGTTTTAAATTTTAATTTAGACATGCAGCATTGTAACAGGCCCTTTCGGCTCATGAGTCTGTGCCACCCAATTAACTTAACTTTGTACATTTCAAATGGGGGGGAGGAAACCAGAGCCCCGGGGAGAAAATCCATGCAGTCACATGGAGGACAAACTAACTCCTTGCAGACCACGCAGGATTCGAACTCCAGTCCCACTCGCTGATGTTGCACTAACCATTACGCTAACCGTGCCACCCGTTTCTAATTCATGAAGTTCATCCTTTCTTAAATAAGGAGACCAGTGTTCTTCACAGTACTCCAGACGTGGCCGCATCAATCCCTCGTGAAATTGAAACCTATCCTTTCTACTATTTTTTAATCCAGTCTCTTGCAATAAACAATTATATTCCAGTCTATTGTAAATATTCCTGAGGACATCCAAATTCCTCTTCCTGAGATCACTGGAATCCCTTACCATTTCTCAGCTGCCATCACAGGAATACCCTTCATAATCCATTTCCCAGATCTTTTAACCACTCAACTTATCTATATCCTTTTGCTGCCTCTGATCTTCAACACCTCCTTTCCCACTTATGTCATCAATACATTTAGCAACCAAACCAATGGTGGCTCCATCCTGATTATGTTTATACTGTACATTGGAAAAAGT